>NC_141991.1:179856593-181242843 GCF_049901715.1 Pseudonaja textilis
TTTCTGATAGATGTTTTGTACCACTTTGGGATTGGCTCAGGCCTGTATTATTTTTATGATATTATCTATGTTTAGAAGCCAAGTAGATTCATTTCCAGTCCTGGTTTATTGACTCAACTGATTTTTTTTAAACTCATTTTTCCTTTCAACCTTGAATTTCCCAAGAAAATTCTGCAATGGTTCCATTGTTTTTACAGTCAATCTTTTCCCCCGTATTGTTTTCCCTCATGGCAACTTCTTAGATTTCCCTTTTGAAACCATGAGTTAAGAAGATAAGGATTTTTAAAATAAATAGGGTGGTTAACAATATATTTTATTTATTTACATTATTTACATTTATTTTTGTTATTCTATGAGGTGGACACATATGGGCTACAGGTAGTCTTCAACGCATGACGACAATTAAGCCCAACTGTTGCTAAGTAAGACAGTTAAGTGAGTTTTGCACCATTTTACGACCTTTCTTGCACCAGTTGTTAAGTGAATGACTGCAGTTATTAAGATGGTAGCATGGTTGTTAAGTGGATCTGGCTTTCCCATTGACTTTGCTTGCCAGAAGGCCGCCAAAGGTGACCTCGGGACACTGCAAACGTCATAAGTATGAGTCAGTTGCCAAGCATCTGGATTTTGATCACATGACTTTGGGGATGCTGCAATGGTTGTAAGTGTGAAAAATGGTCATATGTCACTCTTTCCAGTGCTGTCGTAACTTTGAACGGTCACTAAATGAATAGTTGTAAGTCAAGGACTACTTGGAGTATATTGATTGGCTGATAGTCATTCATAAGTCAGTCAATATCAGCCAACTGGAAGACCAGAAGGTGTGTACTGGTTGGCTCATGGTAATTCTCTGGGTGAGTGACACTTCTATAGGCAGACCAGGATGCCCTAGTGTTAACAGAAAGCTTCAGTCAGTCATGATTTGACTTCCATCTGCTTTAATTGGAATTGGAAGGTGGAAATGCTATTATGTAGAAATTCCCAATCTTGGGCCACACTACAAAACTGATCCTTCTGTCTCTAAGATTGGGGTCCCCAAACAATAACGATGCCAAGTTACATTAGCCAACTTACATTACTTTCAGCTACCGTGGTACAATTTGAACATGGGTTTTATCAGTATTTGCAAATTCAAACATGTGTTCTTGGTCAGGCCATTGTCAAGTTGGGAATTCTCAGTTCCGCAAGGATGACATGTTTAGAAGATGACTAGTTGAAGCAGGCCACCATAGTCTTTTTTATAACAGAATAACAGAGTTGGAAGGGACCTTGGAGGTTTTCTAGTCTAACCCTCTGCTCAGACAAGAAACCCTAAACCATTTCAGACAAATGGCTGTCCAATCTCTTCTTAAAAACCTCCAGCATTGGAGGTTACCTCCACAACTTCTGGAGGCAAGTTGTTCCACTGATTAATTGTTCTAACAGTCAGGAAATTCCTCTTTAGTTCTAGGTTGCTTCTCTCCTTGATTAATTTGCATCCATTACTTCTTGTCCTGCCTTCAGGTGCCGTAGAAAACATGGTCCATAGTATTCAAGACTGGCAAATATCTTTAGTATCCCTGACCAAACATCCCAGAAGCTTTCTACACCCCAAGAAGCACAGTAGCAATTGATAAAGGAGAATATATGTAGTTCAGGGTTAAAGTGAGGGGTCCTTGGTGCTCTCTGAGTTCGGTTGCTTTCTTGCAGACATTTGGCAAAGCTGGTGCAGCACCCAGGACCCCACAAGAGGAAATGGTGCAGCACCAATTCTTCCCCAAAGTCAAATGGAAAAAAATCTTCAAGCTGGAGCATTGGGTTACTATTAATCTCTTTCTTATCTATCTATCTATCTATCTATCTATCTATCTATCTATCTATCTATCTATTGGTTTGTCAATCGCTTACAAAATAATAGGTATAAGTATAAACATGAGTAAGAATACAGAAAATAGGTACGATTAAATGGGGACAATAGGACAGGGATGGGAGGCACAATGGTGCACTTATGCACGGCCCCTTACAGACCTCTTAGGAATGGGGTGAGATCAATAGTGGATAGTTTGAGGTTAAAGGAGTGGGGGTTAGAGGATGTAACTACAGAGTCAGGTAGTGCATTCCAGGCATTGACCACTCTGTTGCTGAAGTCGTACTTTCTGCAATCAAGTTTGGAGCAGTTTACATTGAGTTTGTATCTGTTGTGTGCTCTTGTATTGTTGCGGTTGAAGCTGAACTAGTCATTGACTGGTAGGACATTGTAGCAGATAATTTTGTGTACTACGCTTAAGTCCAGCCATAGGCAGCATAGTTCAAGATTGTCCAAGCCCAAAATTTCAAGGCTGGTGGTGTAGGATATTCTGTTGCGAGCAGAGGAGTGTAGTACTCTTCTCGTGAAATACTTCTGGATTCACTCAATTGTATTAATGTCTGATATACAGTGCAGATTCCAGACAGATGAGCTGTATTCGAGTATTGGTCTAGCAAGGGTTTTGTATGTCCTAGTTAGCAATTCAATATTTCCAAAGGAGAATCTTCGTAAGATTAGATTTACAATTCTTAATGCCTTTTGGGCAATGCTGTTACAGTGCACTGTGGCGCTTAGGTCACTAGATATGAGTACTCCTAGGTCCTTGACAGAGTGAGGGTCATCAATGAGGTCATATCCGTCTAGTTTGTATTTGGTGTACTGTTTTTATTTTTTTACCAATATGTAGGACAGAGCATTTGTTGGTTGAGATTTGGAATTGTTTGACCATTCAGACACATGATCAAGGTCACTCTGAAGAGCAATAGCATTGTTGGTGGTGTTGAATAGTTTTACATCATCCGCGAAGAGGACGCAGTTGCTTATAAGGTGATTGCAAAGATCATTTATATAGAGTATAAAGAGTGTGGGTCCTAGAACACTGCCTTGGGGAACATATGAGACTTCTGCTGGTATCAGCTCCTGTATTTATATTTAAGTGTCTTTGACCACTTTGGGAAGAATAATACTCTGGAGAGGAACATTAAAAAGCCAGAAAGGGGCACATTTTCATTTATAGAGGCAGCACAAATCGTGTTTGAACAGCAACAAAAGGACAGTGAGAAAATGAGGCTGCAGACATCTTGAGACCATGCTGTGTGTTTACTGAGAAGAGATGACAGAATCCAAATTCTTGGCAAGCAAATTGGTCGGCTTTTATAAAAGGTTCTTGAATTTTTTCTTTTGCAAGTAAAACAACAGCACTTTAAATTTCCTGCCTCACTTCATTTTCATTTTCTAGTACTTTGTAACTGGTCCTCCTTCAGTTTTCCTCACTCCCTACTGTGTAGCAGAACTAATCAGGACCAAAACAGACTTCGGCAATTAATTGAAGAATGCACTTGTCTTCTTTTCTGACTGTGCAGAAAACCCCAGGACCTATTTTATCAGTTTATACAGGTTTGCTGCCTGACTGCATCTTTTTTTTTTTTTTTTTTGGGGGAAGAAATATGAACAAATAAATGCCTATAAACTTTTATTCAGCTCGACATGTAAAAAGAAGCCTTTAATGCAAAATATTTATTCTCCGGCATATTTGGACTTCCTGACGTGATTCTCTTTGTGCTTTGTTTTACATTGTTCTTCAAGGTCCTCTCCCAATTCCAGCTTTTTATTGCTGTATAATCTTACCAAGACTGAACTCTTTAACTTGGCAGAAGTTTGCCAGTGAAAACTTCATTACAAGTTTGTGGGGAAGAACCTCTTCTCCATTTAATACTGACCTGATTTAATTCCCTTTGCAGGCCTGGTGGTAATTGATCTTAAAATAATTTACTTTTTTTAAAAAAAATCCTCTCCTTTCTTGGTAAGTCTGTGTTGGAAACTTGAAAATATTTTCTTCGTGCTTTCGTTTGGCAAACATCACATTTGTGTTCATTCTGTTCCATAAGGAACTCCAAATTATTTTAATTTTTTAAATTGCTCTGCTAAAAGAAAAAATAAGTAATAATCAGATTGAAAAACTGGGTTTGCATGTATGCAGTGGATTTTAATATAATTAGCAAAAAAAAAAAAAAAGACTTTGTAATATAAACTGTGACATGGAGCTCTGGAATATGAAGTCTTGTGCAATCGAAGTATTTTGTTATTTGATGTATTCATATTCTGCCTTGGCCACAAACACTCAGGAGACCAAACCTAGCCATTTCTTTCCAATTGTATTCTTGCAACAATCCCATGAGTAGCTAAATGTCTATGGAGATTCTCAGTCATCCAGGTCATGGTCAGTCATTCAGATCAACCCAGAGGTGATATTCAGCAGGTTCTGACCAGTTCTGGAGAACCGGTAGCGGAAATTTTCAGTAATTCAGAGAACCGGCAAATACCACCTCTGACTGGCCCCACCTCCATCTATTCTCTGACTCCTGAGTCCCAGCTGATTGGCTGGGTCTTTTTTTGTTGCCCTGCACAGGAGAATGGAGCTGGAAAGCAGGTTAGTGGGGTGCGAGTGAATGGAGATTTTGCAGTAACCTTCCCCTGTCATGCTCACCAAGCCACCCCATGCCCATAGAATTGGTAGTAAAATTTTTTGAATCCCACCACTGGGTCAATCCCATGAGTACTATTCATGTTGCAATGTATTCACCATGGGGCTGCCCTTGAGGAATATTTGGAAACTTCAGCTGGTTCAGAATGCATGGTGTCATCTATTTGGTACATGTGAAAACATTGCTTTGAGGGTGCATTGTATCTCCCGAGGCAACTCAAGATGCTGGTTGCCACCTGTAAAGCCCTTCATGGCTTGGGATACATTACCCGAGGGACTGTCTTCTTCCAATTATTTCTACCCATCCAGTTTGGTTCCGCAGGATTGGCAACATCCAGGTCGTGTCAGTCAAGGAATGTTGGCTGGCAGGGACATGCCTTCTCTTGTCATAGTCCCTGTCTGCCAGAAGATAAGGATGGCCCTAACTCTGCTGGCTTTTTAGAAGACCTGGCTCTGTGTTGACTGGAGAATTCTGGGAGTCCACAAGTCTTCAAGTTGCCAAGTTTTGAGATTCTTGCTCCAGAGGTCCATCCTCAGCCTAGCGCCGTTCAGTGTATTTATAAGTAACTTACAACATAGCAATCGGAGAGAAATGGAGAAGCAGGAAATGGGTTTAGAGGAAGGTTAGCAAGATGATCAAGGATCTGGAAGCCAACACCTATGAGAAATGGCAAAAGAAGCTGTGTGTATTTCATTGATCAGAGAAAACTAGGAGGAATATAATAGGAGCACCACGAATTAATCATGGTCACATGGTAGAAGAGGCATCTGTTGTCTACTATTGAAACCAAAGCTAGACAGGAACTAACTGGTTTAAATTAAAAGATAGGAATGTCCAGATGGATCTGAGGAGACATTTAGAAAGATTTTAAGCAATAGAATATTCTGCCTGAAAAAATGGTGGACTTCCTAGACTTCCATTTTCAAAGAGAATAAATAGCCTGGGTATGTTTCACTGAATTTCTGAATGAGCGTTGGGTAAGACTAGATTGGGGATGTCAAACTTGTGTTGTCATGGGGGCATCAGGTGATGTATTGGGACTTTTTTTCCTGTCACTAAATGCAATGTGGGCAGCATGTGACATGTCCATGGGCCACAAGTTTGACAGCCCTGGACTAGAGGATCTATAAGACCATTTTCAACATAGGTTTTCTATGATTCTGGGTTTGCAAATGGTGGTTTGAGGCGATTACTCATTCTTGTACCACAAGTCAAAGAGCTCTTATGGATAAAAATAAATAAATGGAGACATCTAACAATCAAGAACTTGCTCTGGAATGAAAGCAGAATTTGAGCAATGCCTCAAACATGCAATAAAGCTTGCTAATTTGAACAGGTTGCTATGACAACCAAAGATCAAAATCCTTTTCCTTCACATCAAGTAGGCAATAAAATCAATCGCAAAACTGATAGGAGAAGCAGTGTGGAAACCTCAAAATAATGGTAACAGGAAAAAAAATGTTTGAGCATTTAGAATGAACAGTTTTTTAACATTGTCACAACTGGAACAAGAGACAGGTATTTTTAATGTGTGTAAGCGCTTTGGACAACTGGATGGATTGGCAAGACTTTCTCAGATTTCTTTTGAAACTACCTTACTTTCGAATGATATAGAACTGTTGAAGGACTCTGGAGATAATCGGGGTCGTAGAGTGAGATTTTATCATTAAGCATGGGCAGGGGTATCCAAGCAAGTCTAGGACAACTTGCCACAACCAACTTGCCACGGCCATCTCGCTGCAGCAAACTTGCTATGGCCAACTGGCCACAGGACAAGAGTTACACTAATATTAAACAAATGGTGGAATAGAATCATTAAATAAAGGATGCAAAAAGAGGGACAAAGTGAAATGTGAATGGCAAAAATTTAAAACATTTTTAAAAAATTAAGAATTGTTGAATTAACTTGAATTGTGGTGAGTTGGTCTGTGGTGAGTTAACCATGGTGAGTTGTCCTGCAAAACATTGGCTGTGGTGCATTGGCCATGTCAAGTTGGCCATGGTGAACTGTCTCATTGCAATCTTGGCAACTTTAAGATATGTGGGCATTTATTTATTTATTAAATTTGTATGCCGCCCATCTCCCCCTCAAAAGTGACTCTGGGCACTATACATTCCTGAGTGTTTGAATAATATTTTCAGTATCCCTTAGACCTCCATGGCTACTGTTTAAGCTGTATTCCCCGTGTGTAAGTTAATTTGAGACTAATGTGGAGAATTTCATACCACTGAGAAACTGTGAATACAATTGTCTTAGCTAGAAGCAAGAATGCTTCCTGGTTCTTTGAATTTTCTACCTTAATAGCATGTTCTGTGAAGAAAATTAGGGAAATGGATTTGCCAATAACAAGTACCCTTGAATTCCCACTGCCTTTCTATTTGGAAAAACAACAACAACAGAAAAACAAAATCCAGCAAGAACCACTAAGTGCTTTTATGTCTATATTGAGCTGCTGCTTCACAAACCCAACATAATTTTTCTCCCCTTGCCCTCTGGAGTGTTAAGTTGATGTCATTTAAAGATATCTGCTTATTTGGGACACCAGATAGTCCTTTCTTAGTTCGTCAATTAGTGGTCATGCCATAAGATCATTGGCAACTATTAGAGCAGTGGAATGCTAGCGACTCACTGGACAAATTATAGATAATCTTAAACTGAACATTTTCTTTTCAGTTCTCATTCTGTGTTTGCAAAGACTGGGCTGTGATTGAGCTGCTCACTGAAAGGCTAGCCAATAATTCTGACTTCTGCTTGGCATGTCTGTGGGAAATAAATGATTTAATTGGGGGATTTTCCTTCCAACCCGCAAATTTGGAGTGAGTTAACAGGTTTTTGGATTAGAGGTTCATGGCTCAATTTGTTTCTTGATGGTAAAAAAAAAAAAGTTATTGCTTCTGAATTGATTTAACTTGTTAATGTTCTGAATTCTCAGATGATCAGGTTTGGGGAGTGTTATTTTGGGTAGGGAATGCAATGGGAAAATTGTAATTGGCTCATCATACATATAATGTCCCAAAGGTACTTTTTCAAGAAGCAACTGGACTTTCTGTTTTTTCTTTGAAGACATTTCACTTCTCATCCAAGAAGCTTCTTCAGCTCCAGAAAGTCCCTGTGATGACCCAGAGTGTAACACAAACATAACAAAATCCAAAACATAAATAAATGTCCTTTAATGCCTCCAACCTGGCCCCACTGTTCAATAATTCTCAGTTGGAGATAAAACGTACTTAAAAGTAGTCTTCAAAAGAAAGCAATACAGTCCGAACTTAATGAACAGATAGAGGTGAAATAAAAAACCAAACAAACTACAATGGCGAAATTTCCACAACGGAACAGGATAAGTAATGACCAAATTTAAGGAGATAACAAGGCACAGTCTGTTGGAAGGACGTCAACCAAAACACACGCTTCAGCCCAAAATAACACACACTTTGCTTCTGACAATGCTGTGTTGTAATTGTCTCTCTTATATACTAGTCTCCCCAGCTGCAACCAATGCAGAGGAAGGATCATGGCTGCTTCCTCTCTTGTAAGCCAAGTTGTTGCCTTCTCTGTTCCTCCCTGCATGTCCTAGGATGCAGAGGGGATGGGCCTGGTTCTTCCTCTGACTGCCCAGCCAGCCTCTGCCCTTCCCCAGCCTCCTCCACAACCTCTGGAGCCACACCCTGTCAGCTGTTCCTCCTCTCCCTCAGAGTCCGACTCTAACAAGGGCAGGACAGTCCCGTTGCCTCTTGAAAAAGCACCTTTGAGACAACTATGACCTGAATGAGTGAGAATTTCCATAGACATTTAGCTGTGCATATAATGCACATTTTTTCCAAATTTGGGACTGTCTATTAAAAAAGCATATCCATCAACAGATCGCTCCACATTTCCCCTTTATATACCTCCTTGTTTATTGCAGAATTCCTCCCCCCCACCCCCGCCCCAAAGGGCAGGATTAGTTCATGCATGAGGGGAAAGTACTATTACATGAATAGACATTTTTCTCATATCATGCTTTATGTAGTATATCTCTCGGCATGCATGAATTGTAATCTTCACCAATGCTAAATATTTTTATATGAATTGTATATGTAAGGCAGTGAAATTCAAGGAATAACAACATAAGGGTAAGTGGGAATGATCTTGGGAGACAGGCAGAAGAGTGCAGTCTAGACAATGGTCAGAAGGAGCTTTCAGATTTGAACAATTCTGTTAATGTAACCTTACAACGAAGTTAGAGCTAGTACATTTGGGTATCCTTATTGTCTGCATTACCTTGCTAGGGTGACCAGCAGCCAGGGTTACTTTGCAATTGAGTTTAGATTATAGAGGCTAAAGTTGGTTGTACGTATAGTTGCCCCTAAAGAGCAATTTGATTCAGAATGGGTGGATTAAATGAAAACAACCCTCTGCTACACCTTCTCCAGAAAAATGTCCCTCCCTTTCCACCTATCTGTCAAAATCAACATCAGGAATTTTGTCAACATATGGCCGGACTGTAATTCATCATGTGCAGCAATCCCTAAAATGAATTGAACATAAATGTGTCATCTTATGATCTAGAGAGAGGCATAGATGTTTCAGTATTCATTGCCCCTGCGTTGAGAAGGGAATCTCAGGTTTACTTCAATGCATTAAAGAATATTATCATAAATAGAGCCATGAATCAAAGTGATTTGTCGCTGGGAATTATGGAAAGAAATCCAAATTGGATTATGCCATGTTTATCTTTTGTATTAGGATGATGATACCTGGGCTCAGGGGTGGGATTCAGCCACTTTAGGCTGGTTCGGGCAAACTGAATGTTAAATCTACATCTGGTTCGCCGAACCGGTAGTTGAACCAACTGGCTGGCCCTGCCCGCCCTGCCTCTCCCCTCCCAGGAGTATCCATGCAGCCCATTTTGGATGCAGGTAAGTATAGGGTCTATGCGGAGGCTCTGGGAAGATGAAGTTCTGGAAGTCTGGAAATGGGCCTGTTTTTGGCTTCCAAAGGGCCTCCGGAGCCCAGGGGAAGCCATTTTCACTCTCCCAGAGGCCCAGACTCTGGGGTAGGTGAAAAATGGCCCTCCTGGAAGTTCCGGTAGGCCAAACTCACCATGGCCACTCCCACCCAGTAACCAGGTGGAGAACCGTTTGTTGGGATGTTTGAATACCACCCCTGCCTGGGCTGCAATAATCTGAATAACCACCAGGCCTCAAACAAACCACAGCCACAGCAGGGAGATGTTTCTGTGTCACTTTGCTCCTATCGAGTCATCTTGTAGATATTTGCAGCCCGGATTAAGGTTCCTCTGATCTTCATTGGTGATTCTCATGTTCAGTGACTTTCCTGGAACTGTCGTTGAAATGAAGGGGGATGGGGAAGACTCTTTCTGTGGAACATCAGAACAGAGGAAAAGAAACAAAGCGGAGAAAATTGCCTAAGATGGTGCTGCTTTATTGCATACGCAGCCTTTGGGGAAATGAGTCCTGGGTTTGGTCTAATATATAAAACATAGGAACCATGAAGTTGCTGGCCAAGCTTATTCCAGGCAGGTTCAGATGTGAGCTTTGGGGTCTTATAAAAGCTGCTTGAAGAAGAGAACAGCATTATGGGACTTGTAATTCTTCCCAGGCTCATCATTGGGATCAACTCTCAGTCCTTATGGCTTAAGCAAAGGAAGATGCCACTTTAACCGGCTCAGCAGCACAAGCAGAACTGCATTACCATCCAGCGACCATTTTGTGTGTGACAATTGCCAATTATGTAATTATTGCTGGCTATATCTTTGCCTTTTGCATTATTGTCAATGCTCCAACTCCAAACTGCATACTGCACATCAGGTGTAGTCTGCAATCTACTCCACCGAAACTTATTGCCACAATAAATCTCCCTACCTTTATGATTACCACTGGACTTTTTGCTCTATGAGCTCCAGAGCTTGAAACAAAAGCTGTTTTGTTAAAAAATCTTAGGTCCCTGAATGAAACTTAATCTCCCACCACAAAGCAGATTATTTGACCAAATTCCTTGGGGCTTGCTTGCTAGGAAATATTTCCATATAGGTACAGAGAAGATTGCTTGGCTCCAACAATAACATGAACCATCCATCATGTGTTTTTGTAATATGTTTTATATTTTAGTAAAGATTCCTCTCACACATACGTGCTAGTCGTTTCTGGCTCTAGGGGGCGGTGCTCATCTACAAAGCCGAAGAGCCAGCACTGTCCGAAGACGTCTCTAGGGTCATGTGGCTGGCATGACTAAACGGCAAAGGTGCACGGAACGTTGTTACCTTCCCACCAAAGTGGTCCCTGTTTTTTCTACTTGCATTTTTACATGCTTTCGAACTGCTAGATTGGCAGATGCTGGGACAAGTAGAGGGAGCTCACTCCATTTTGTGGTGCTAGGGATTTGAACCGCCAAACTGCCGATCTTTCTGATCAACAAGCTCAGCGTCTTAGCCACTGAGCCACCGCATCCCCACATCTATATTTTATGTGCATGCAAAACCCAAATGCAGAAAGCAGGCATAATATTCTTTCCTCTATCAAGTTCAAAGGTGTTCCAAGCGCAAAGCAGGCCTGGATAAAGTAAGAATCCAATTGGTGACGGGGACTATTTAGTGTCTCCAGTTTCCTTGTATTTAGTTTTTCAGAGGAACCTTTACATCAAAGCCTTACTTGGCCATTGATAAATACTGTACAGTAAATGAGATGGCTTTGTACAATAGGTAGTCCTCAACTTACAATCACAACTGAGCCCAAGATTCATGTTGCTAAAGGAGAAATCTGTTAAGTGAGTTTTGCTCCATTTTTATGACTTGTCTTGCCCCCGTTGTTAAGTGAATCACTGCAGTGGTTAAGTTAGTAACACGGTTGTTAAGTGAATCTGGCTTCCCCATTGATGTTGTTTGTCAGACAATCGCAAAAGGGGATCACATGACTCCCGAGACACTGCAACCGTCATAAATGTGAGTCAGTTGTCAAGCACTTGAATGTCAGTGACGTGACCGTGGGGATGCTGCAATCGTCATAAATGTGAAAAATGGTCATAAGTCATTTTTTTTTCAGTGCCATTGTAACTTCAAGCAGTCACTAAGTGAACTATTGTAAGTCGACAGCTACCTGTATTTACCCAAGTTATATAAAACCCATAGCTATTCTAAATCTGTTTACATTCTCCTTCTTTGATAGGACATCTAGTTGAAACAGTGTATGTAGATGTCTTTGGCAATGTGGGACTTAAAAGCCAATGTCCCTCTTGTTATGAATCCATTTTGTTTAATATTTTACTACTGTGTTCTTTAGGAAGGCAACTAGAAGACTTTCTGTCTTGGAAGTGCTGTGCTTTCTTTCTCCGATAGAGGGCAGTGTGTATTTGCTAAACAGCTGGGGACACCCAAAACATTCAGAAAGTCCCCCCCCCCTTTTTTTTTTTCCTCTCTCGGTGAAGAACAGAAAAGGACACTACAGAACCATTCTCCCGTTCAGTGATTTCTCTGTCATTGCTGTGGCTCTGAGCACAAATGACTTTTTAATGAGGATTTTACAAAGATGTGCCTGCAAAAGGGACTAACATATTAGGATGTAGACATAATGTACTCTCTCGAAACGGACAGAGGTTCAATATTGATATTCTCCCCTCTGCAGATGATCAGCTGTGATTATTATCCATGAAAGTCTTGGGCCTCCTCAAATATCAGCGGACACAGGATGTAGTTTCTCTGTTGGGCCTGACTCCATCTGCATAATTTGGTTTGGATTCTTCTTTAGATTACAGGATGCCTCTCAGGTCTTCATCTTATAATAGCTCTAAACAGGACGGAGAGGTCCTTGGCGCTCTCTGAGCTTGGCTGTTTTCTGCCAGACGTTTCATTACCCAAACTACTGATGAAGTTACCTCATCTGGGCAATGAAACACCTGCAAGAAAACAACCAAGCTCAGAGACCACCAAGGATCAATAACCCTGCAAATAGTCTCCTTTATTGGTTTATACAGGATCGTATGGAAAGGTTCCTGAGGTTGGATAGGGCCCTGCATATACTCCAGTGGTGGTATACTACCACTTTGGCCCAGTTCAGTTGAACTGGTAGCCAAAATTCCTACTGGTTCAGCTCAACCGGTAATGAAACAAAGCCTCTGATGATCAGCTGAGAGGAGGAAAAAAAAAACAATAATCAGCTGAGAGGAGAAAGAAAAGCACCCACCTCTGTGCTTTTCTCTTCTTGATCTCCTCAGCTGGTATTTGGAAAGCTGCGCATGCACCTGTGTGCAATCACCAAACCGGTAGCAAAACAGGTAGGATCCTACTGCTGATACAGGTGAAACTCAAAAAATTAGAATATCGTGCAAAAGTTCATTTATTTCAGTAATACAACTTAAAAGGTGAACCCAATATATGAGATAGACTCATTACATGCAAAGCAAGATAGTTCAAGCTGTGATGTGTCATAATTGAGATGATTATGGCTTACAGCTCATGAAAACCCCCAATCCACAACCTCAGAAAATTAGAATATTGTGAAAAGGTTCAATATTCTAGGCTCAAAGTGTCCCACTCTAATCAGCTAATTAAGCCATAACACCTGCAAAGGGTTCCTGAGCCTTTAAATGGTCCCTCAGTGTGGTTCAGTCGGAATCACAATCATGGGAAAGACTGCTGAGCTGACAGTTGTGCAGAAAACCCTCATTGACACCCTCCATAAAGAGGGGAAGCCTCAAAAGGTAATTGCAAAAGAAGTTGGATGTTCCCAAAGTGCTGTATCAAAGCACATTAATAGAAAGTTATGTGGAAGGGAAAAGTGTGGAAGAAAAAGGTGCACAAGCAGCAGGGATGACCGCAGCCTGGAGAGGATTGTCAGGAAAAGGTCATTCAAAAGTATTTGGGACTTTCACAAGGAGTGGACTGAGGCTGGAGTCAGTGCATCAAGAGCCACCACACACAGATGGATCCGGGACATGGGCTTCTAATGTCATATTCCTCTTGTCAAGCCGCTTCTGAACAACAAACAACGTCAGAAGCGTCTTACCTGAGCTAAAAAAAAACAGACCTGGTCTGTTGCTCAGTAGTCCAAAGTCCTCTTTTCTGATGAGAGCAACTTTTGCATCTCATTTGGAAACCAAGGACCCAGAGTCTGGAGGAAGAATGGAGAGGCACACACTGCAAGATGCTTGAAGTCCAGTGTGAAGTTTCCATAGTCTGTGTTGATTTGGGGAGCCATGTCATCTGCTGGTGTTGGTCCACTGTACTTCATTAAGTCCAGGGTCAATGCAGCTGTCTACCAGGAGATTTTGGAGCACTTCATGCTTCCTTCCGCAGATGAGCTTTATGGGGATGCTGACTTCATTTTCTAGCAGGACTTGGCACCTGTCCACACTGCCAAAAGCACCAAAACCTGGTTCAATGACCATGGGATTACTGTGCTTGATTGGCCAGCAACTCGCCTGACCTGAACCTCAAAGAGAATCTATGGGGCATTGCCAAGAGAAAGATGAGAGACATGAGACCGAACAATGCAGAAGAGCTGGAGGCCGCTATTGAAGCATCTTGGTCTTCAGCAGTGCCATAAGCTGATAGCTCCATGCCACGCCACATTGAGGCAGTAATTGCTGCAAAAGGGGCCCAAACCAAGTACTGAGTACATATGCATGCTTCTACTTTTCAGAGGTACAATATTGTTCTATGTACAAACCTTGTTTTATTGATTGCATGTAATATTCTAATTTTCTGAGATTGTGGATTTGGGGTTTTCATGAGCTGTAAGCCAAAATCATCTCAATTATGACACACCAGGGCTTGAACTATCTTGCTTTGCAGGTAATGAGTCTATCTCATATATTAGTTTTACCTTTTAAGTTGCATTACTGAAATAAATGAACTTTTGCACGATATTCTAATTTTTTGAGTTTCACCTGTATATTCACCTGGACATACCTCTCTCTGCAAATGTTTGCACAATCCTTGTAAGCAGCAAGATGTTAGGGTGTTGCATTTTGCAACCTCTAATTCAATTTAGTTTTATAAAGACAAATGCCCATACAGAATGCTATACATACAAGCTGCATTCATTATACTCCTAAATCTAATGGTATGTAAGAATCTCTTCTGGAGTCAGATGGTTTGTCGTGATTGATTAATCAGTGTGACAAATGGATTTCTATAGTAGTGATACATAAACCAACACACACACACACACACACACACATGAATATTAGGGATCCTGTGAATCTATTACGCAAAGTAGATTTCCCATTTTAGGACTGGTTTGTCCATTTATATCATGTTTTTCTTTTAGGTGTTGAGTTTTCTTCTGCTTCATTCCAATAATTCTAGAAAGATTCACAAAGCCACAAATGTGGGCTGAAAGCACATTTTCAGCTGTATTTGAATATGTAATTATTAACTAACTCTTGAAGTCCCAAAGCCAAGTTTTGCCAAACAGTTGACTGGTGAGGTGTCTGATCTGCTTTAAGGGTGGAGCCTTCATTGTTATAGGAAAGACCACATTGTCCAATTGTTACACAAGTGTGCTCTCAGGTTCAGTTTATGGCCACTCACTCACACACTCACAGGCCTGGAAAATTGCCACACTCAATCCCAAATCAACTGAACACGGAGGCACAAATGGTTCTTTAAAATACACCGAGACCAGTGGTGGTATGCTACTGGTTCAGCCCAGTTCAGTAGTAAAAAATAGCCTCCGATGATCCGCTGAGAGGAGGAAAAAAATCAGCTGAGAGGATAAAGAAAAGAAAACCGCAGGATCACTTTTCTCTTCTTTATCCTCCGAGCTGATTGGCACTGCAGGCCTCAGCTGGTATGCGGAAAGCTGCATACTCACGCATTAGGTGCAATCGCTAAACGGTAGTGGAACAGGTAGGATCCCATTGCTGACCGAGCCCCAGTGAATTTAAAATAACAGCAAACTTTTATTCATATATTTTTGCTCTTACACATGCACACACGCTCCCATTCTCACTTACCCAGCATCCACTACTAGGCTGCCAGGCACTAGCCAGAGAGACAGAAGCTGCCAAGTCTGGGATCAAAAAGACTGGGTTGGCTCCAGGACCTCTTTTTATCCCATAGTGTTGGTGGGGACGGGCTTCCCATGCAGACCCAACTCCTTTGTGGGTGAGATTTGGGGAGAGGCTTGCCATGACCCAACTTTTATCCTTTTGTTCCTTTAACAATTCGGTTCTTTTCTCTGAGGGAGCTTTTCCTGGCTTTTGTTTTTGCTTACATGCCTTTGCCACTTTTAGCTATGGTGGCTTTGGCCTAGGCAAATCCTTTCTTATGAAAGAAGCCCTCATATGGAGCCTCAACAACTTTAGCTTCATCTCCCAGAATTCCCCCAGGAATCTTAACTTTACTTTGTGGCAATAATAATGATGATTAGGCAAAGAAGTGGAATACAAAGGCTTACAACTAGACATAGAATGGCTGTGGCAATAGAAAGCAAAGGTAGTACCAATAGTAATTGGCACCTTGGGTGCATCCCAAAACAACCGGAGTGCCCACTTGAACATCATTGGAATTGACACAATCACTTCTAGTCAATTGCAAAAGGCAGCTTTACACGGAGCAGCTTACATCCTGCGATGTAACATCTGACACCATAAAACATCAACATTTTACAATCCCAGGTCCTTGGGAAGGACTCAATAGGTGGATAAAAATGCCAAATCCACTCTGGATATCTGGCTGACTATGCAACAAGCTAATAATTAGACAACCTGTGCCCCATTGGGTCATTATTTCAGAGATATTTCCTTACCTAAGCAGAGAAACAGAATGCCTATCATGTCTTTCCCCTTTTTACAGCAGAAACCCACAGCTTCTCCAAGGAATAGAAATGCAGAACAGTTCGGGCAGACTTTGGCCATGCCACCAACATCGACAGGGTCATTACATTGTGCAACGCATGCATTTTGCTTTGCTGTTTGTCTGTTGAGCTCTCATTGAAGCAGCTACATCTTTCCATAATATCATTCCATTGGGAGTCACAGGACCTAGATGCATCCTGTACGTTAGCTCAGTTCAGGTACCTTAATTCAAAAAACTGTTGCCCTGAGATGCACTGTTTCACCTTGTTTAGCTTTTTGAGATCAGCAAAGGTCATCCACATGTTGCATTGAATTGGATCCATAGGCCTACAATGATATGAATCACAAAGTCAATATCTAAGAGAGGGCAAAGATTTAGATGCTTTCAAATTGTGGTGTTGGAAAAGTCTCTTGACAGCCCCTTGGATGCAAGGAGATCAAATCAGTTGATCCTAAAGGAGATCAACTCTGGCTGTTCTTTGAAAGGACAGATATTGAAGCTGAAGCTCAAATACTTTGGCCTATCAAAGGAGAAGAGAGGATTCATTGGAAAAAACATTGGGGGAAAACTGAAGGCAAAAGGAGAAGCGGATGGAAGAGAATGAGATGATCAGATAGTGTCATTGACACAGTGGGCCTGCATTTGGGCAGACTTCAGGAAACAGTGAGGGACAGAAGGACCTGGTGTACTATGGTCCATGGGATCACAAAGACTCAGACACAACTTAGCAACTGAACAACAACAACAACAACAAAGATTTAGAGTTTACCAACACATAATAGATGGTTGAAATTGTTCTAGACACATTTTCTGCTTAAATCTTCCTCCTTCTCATCATTACCTCCATTAACTAATAACAATGAGAATTATTCTACTTCATAACTTTCTTCTTCTTCTTGTGCCATATCTGTCGTTGGACGTTGGCAATCATGTTGGCGATCCTATTTTTATCAACAGCCACATGAAAAAGTGCTGCTGTTTTGTCCAAACCAGTCTCTTAGGTTTTGAAGCCATGCTGTTCTTCTTCTGTCTGGACCTCATTTGGCTTCAATCTTTCCTTGGAGGATTAAGTGAAATATCCCGTATTTTTCCAGATGTCACATCACATGTCCAAAATATTTTAACTTCCACTTTATTATGTTTTTGGTGATTTCCCTTGGCTTTCCCAGGTGGCTTATCACCTCCTCATTTCTGATTTTTCCAACCCAACTTATACTTAATGGCCATCTGTAAATCCACATTTCAAATGCTTCTATTCTCTTCAAGTGACTTTCTGTCAGAGACTAACTCTCCACTCGGTAAAGCAGGATAACATCTGTAACATCTGACAAGCCTGATTTTCAATCTTAGGCTTCTTTTGTGACTTCAGAAGACCTTTTTCATTTTGAAGAATGCTGTTTGAGCTTTCTCTATCCTCGTTTTTACTTCAGTGATCATGTTCCAGCTTTCATGTAAATTAGAACTGAGGTACATGACCCTTTCAACTTTTTATAGTGGTATTCCTTCTGAAGTTACTGGTGGTAAATTAATGGGTGGTTTGCTGATTTTCAGTTTATAAAAACCAGCCTTGATTGGAACCACATCCATATTATAGTGATACGAGATCCTAAATCACCAGCACCATCTCTGAGCATTTTTTACATAATAATAATGATAATAATGTTCAGTAGCAAGGTGTATAATTAATAATAACATTCAGTAGCAAGCTGTATAATTCGTGTAAAGTATAGCTTGACGCTTAGTCTATACTCTGATCCAACTCAGCCTTGATCCACCCAACTGCAGAAAAAAAAATGATAGCCATCAGACAATCCAAATAAGAAAAACAAAATAGGTTTCTTGTATGTCACAATAAAAAAAGGAGCTTATAGTCTGTAGGAAGGGTATCTGAAAATCAATATATAACCTGGATCAGCAGTTATAATAGGGAATCCTGATAATTTTCAGGGCTAGATAGACAATAGTTTTTGAGTTTTTGTTGAAATATTAGCCCTTCCTAGTTGGTCATTTACCAGAAGACGCTCTTTATACTTCAGTCCTGACTCCCAATGCATGTAAGTCATTACAGGAATATTGAATTGAATGAAATACTTTTGATTTGCCTTTGTTTATGATTGGCCTTGCTATATTTTATTCAGTTATTATGGTAAAGGAGATGAGTATTCTTTCAATGGAACGTGTAAATACCTCCAAAACTTTTGTCGTTCTCATCACTGTATCATACAATTTTAGTTTGCAAGCTCAACTGGAATTTTTTTTTTTTGGTACAAAAAGAGCTACATATTAATTATTACCTACATTTTGGTAAACTCAAATAGCTGGATGGGAAAAGGTACAGTACAGGATAGCATGATTACCTTAATATTCTGCAATTCTTATAGACTTCCCATAGTGATCTAGCTATCTTAGTCTTTTGGCCTAATTGATATAGCTCCTCTTCTGTTTAATAAGGACTTGCTGTTTAGAATCATAGGGTTAGGAGGGATCGCATAGGTTTTCAAGGCCAACCTCCTACTCAAGGCAGGAATCTTATACCACTCCAAATGATCATCCAGTCTACTTTTGAAAACCTCTATGGATGGAGCACCCACAACCCTGGGTGGCAAACTATTCCACTGATCAGTTGTTCTCATTGTCAGAAAATTTCTCCTTACTCCTAGGCTGGATCTTTCTTTAACAAGCTTTACCCATTATTTCTTGTCCCGCCCTCTTCTTTGTGACAGCCCCTTCAAATAATGAAAGACAGGTATCATGTCCCACCAATCCTTCTCTTCAATAGGCTAGGCATACCTAACTCCCTTAACTGTTCATCCTATGATTTATAGATCTATCTATCTTCATCTCTTTCTATCTATCATTTCTCTCTCTTTGTATCTGTCTCTGTCTCTCTTTCCCTATCCCTCCCCTCCCCCCTCTTATCTAAAAAAACATGGTGTGGTGCTTTATCAAATCTTGATTTCTTTTAATCCCTCTGCCGCCATTCCCAGTGCATTTTTATTCTCTGAATTATACAAGAACCACAGTCTAGATGTCACTTCAACTGTTTTTACAGTCCTTGTTATACCCCAGATTGCCAATTTCTGTTTATGTGTGAGAAAGGTCATATTATGTAAGGCTGTTTGCTGAGTGTGCACTGATATTCGGCTGCCGAGAATGGAAGCGCATAATGTGACAGTGATGTTGTGATCGGTGAACTTTCAAAGCTGTCTTCCTGGGAACATGTGTACAGTCTGCTGGCACTAAAGGGACACTGGCTGTATTTTCTTGACACCCCATTTATCACACTGTTGTAGCTGCTCAGGTCTCAGCACAAATCAAATGCAACATGACACAGGTTGTGAACATATTTTAAATGTTTCATCAATACATATGCTTCATAAGAAAGGAATTATTGTATAGGGAAGCCTGAAAATGATTACCTTTCCAAACTTGCTTGATACATGAGCTCAGAAGCGGTTATGATGGGGCCAAACCATGCACTGGTGGAGAAAAAGAAGAATATTTCCTAATAAGCCAATGAAGGATTGGGTGATTATTCTAAATGTATCTGTAAACTAAATCTCCTTTATTTCTCTGTTCCCAGCTATGTGACAACTGAATGGCTATTCTAATGCTCAACTTCCTCTCCCTTTCAGTTTAAGATACTTTCCATCTCTTAATTCCAGTGAATCAGTCCTGCTTTCTTCGACATGACATCTTTTCAGTTCAGACTTCCTCCAGTCTTTTTTTTGCAAGCCACAGCAACTCAATCCTCTTGCCATTTCTTTTCCTTTTTTGGACCCAAGCTTGACCAAGTAGTGGAAATCAGTGGTCTCACGCCTACCCATTGTTTGATGACATTAGAGGAACTCAGTCAAACACAGGCAGATTAAGTTATAGGTTATTAGGAGACATGATGGCTTAGTGGTTAGGATGCTGAGTCTTAGATCATTAACGTCTATAGCTCGGCAGTTCGAGAACCGAAACCACAAGACAGAGTGAGCTCCCATCAGTGGTCCCAGCTCCTGCCATCCTAGCAGCTGGAAAGCATGCAAATACAAGTAGCTGAATAGGTACCACATATATAGGTACCATATAAGCATGCAGGAAGGTAACAGCATTCCATGTTTCACTGTACATGGTGTGATGCCATGCTGGTCACATGACAGAATTGTCTCGGGTCGACATTGGTTCTTTGGCTTAAGAAACTGAGATGAACGCCACTCCCCTAAAGATGGTCACGACTAGACTAGTAAATCTCAAAGGGATACCTTTATCTTTTACCTTTATAGTTTATTACAAGGGTCCCCAAACTTGGCAACTTTAAGACTTGTGGACTTCAGCTCACAGAATTCCTCAGCCACCTAATGCTGGCTGAGGAATTCTGGAATTCTGGGAGTTGAAGTCACAAGTCTTAAAGTTGCCAAGTTTGGAGACCTCTGGTTTATTAGAATATAGACTGTTCAGAATAGATGCCAGGTCACTATGCCAGAAGAGTAGCATTTATGCTATGATTCTAGAACACATCAGGCTTACTTGTTGCCTTCTCCAAAAACAATATTAAGGTAAAGATTGTGAAATGCCATCTAGATGCCAGCTGAATAAATCAGTGTAGTAGCCTAGGGCACTGTATGCCTCAAATCACAAACAGAGACTCAAGTCTATGATGCCACAGGCACAAAAGATATGAGTCTCTAGAGGCTTGCCTTGTACAACACGCACACAGACACATGCGCGCACACACACACACACACACACATACAGAGTTATATTACATATTTTAAGAAAACTGAAATCAGATGGT
The DNA here is from genome assembly GCF_049901715.1 of Pseudonaja textilis. Lineage (NCBI taxonomy): Eukaryota > Metazoa > Chordata > Lepidosauria > Squamata > Elapidae > Pseudonaja > Pseudonaja textilis. The sequence continues at coordinate 179,877,666 of NC_141991.1, forward strand.
TACATATTACTGAACTTCTGTATCTTCTGTATCAAATTCAAGGAAGCAAATGTTTCTTTTCTTGGAAAAAAGCAGATAGTTCATACTGTTTTTTTTCTGAAACAAAACTAATATTTCATTAGTATATATAACAAGTTGCCATTCACAGTCTTTCTTTAAATATTCTTCAAAGTGTAACACATTTCAGCTCAAGTCTCCTTCATTTAAGTCCAATGCTTAATCTAAAACAGAGGCATCCAACGTAGGCAAGCTTAAGACTTGTGGACTTCAACTCCCAGAAGTCCCCAGCCAGCATGAAGATTTCTGGGAGTTGAAGTCCACAAGTCTTAAGCTTGCCAAGGTTGGACACTCCTGAGCTAAGGCACCATAACTGGTCTACCTTATTGCAAAGATGGACAATATATATATATATCCCTGTATTACATATTTTTCCAAGAGGAATTCTGTTCTTTTTCTGTATGTGTGTGCTATTTACTTTAATAATAAACTAGCATATAATTTAAAAAATTATGGTTTGGTGTTTTTGTTCTGCAAACATTGTTTTTGTTAGATCATACTAATTGAGTATAAAAAGAAAATTAGTAGGACAGACATAGACAGCAATGATTTAAAAGTCTAGGAATATGACACTCCTTGGAAGTAACATGTATACTGTACATCAATGAGACTTTTCTGAGACAGGAATGCTACCAATAAACTTTCTTTCCAGCAATTTGATAGGCACACCCGAGCACTTTCTGGAGCTATATTCTGTTGTATTTGGGAGGAGATATTTGGTAAGGACTCTGGGTCGCAAGCTACCAAAACTGGATGAATAATATTATGAATGCTTGGGATGTGCAAACATTCACAAGTTGCAAAACTAATCTTTGACACCAAGGGTGATCTACTTCTGTGGGCTTGTGGCCTTTAAGTTGAGTCCTCAGGGTAACTTTTCAAAAATAAGTAAAATCGGGGAAAAGATGGCTAAACTGAGGACAGATAATGGATTGGATTTGATTAAATTTGCATGCAGAACATTGGTGCAGAGCAGGGGGACATTTGCACACTTGGTTCACCAGGTTGTGTGGTCTACTTGACAACACACCAACATTCTAAGCTGACATTTATCCAGTGATATGTGTTTGTAGGATGGGTGGGTGTAGGGCTGTCATAATTCACCCATCATTTGTATTTTTATGGTTCATAAAATCAGGAGGACTATGAGCAGTGAGAAACATACAGAGAAGGAAGCAAAATTGGAAGGAGCAGTGAAAGGGCTGTAGAAGGCACCTTAACAGTGCTTTCATTTTTACACATTTATTTGGAATTCCAATCATACAAGTTGGAGCAGTTTCCTCCGTCCAACCATCTGTCGTAGTCATAGCAAAGTAGTGAGTGTTTTAATTTACTTTTAACTTTCTCTTTGTCCCCTGCATAATTGAGGATTGTTGCTGAGCTATAGACTTTCTTTCTCAGTCCTAAGAAACTTTTTGAACTGAATTTGTTTTTTTAAAAAAGCTACATTAAATACAACTGGAGACATATTTACATGTAGAAACTATTTGCAATCCAAAGGTTTGTGAGGAATAGAGTTAAACCATTATTTTGACCAAGATTTTTTTGTCAACAGTAGTTTCAGATTGCAAGTTTTATTTGGTAGATTAATTTACAAAAGTTTGAATTGGTCGGTCAATAGATCAATCAGAATTAATTAACATCTTTTGAGGTAAGTGTGATTATTTTTTACATTATTTCAGCTTTGTTCGGGTATTTTCCCACGTCATTATAGTTGTGCTTTTAAAGTTGTAGCAACGTTTCGGCAGAATCTCATTTGCCATCATCAGGCTTCTGTATTGTGTTCGTCTGTAAGTACCCGCAAAAACTTAAGAAAACACACACACACACACACACACACACACATTCATACACACACATATATGACTAATTGTTAAAAGGAAATGGCATATCTGAAGTTTTCTGTTTAATTCCATATTGCAATAATTTTAAAAAAGCAGCCAGGGCCTAAAAGTTCCTTTTCTAAAAGTAGTAGCAATATAATAGTGGTAATGGTTTATTAGATTAATATTTTATAATGTATATGCATTGCTTTAACCAGAGTTAAATATAACCCTGGAACGTTGCGGAAAAATGAAATAAAGATACTTTAATCTATGTAGCCCTTTTATTTGCAGCGATTTAAAAGCCAACCAACAAAGTAACTCTAGAATTCTTTCCATATTCAGTAGATTTTTCTGCCCACAGTCAGAATGGCATTGTTATTCTATATAAATATTTTAATGAAAGCCATACAGTCCAACAGAAATGATAATCTTGCCCTTCCTGCTTTGGATCCTAATCAGTTATTAGACCTGCAGAACTTTAAGAGCTACATGTGGTTTCCTATTATAGAAATATATTTACAAGCTATATTTTTGTCTACTAGGCCATTGGATACATAAAGATTGGGTTCACACAGCATGCTAAGCCTTGATTTAATTAACTACAATTTTCGGAACAAATTCTCATAATCAGCTGCAATTGCTACATTCACACAATACCCTAAGCTAAAGCCCAATAAATCAGATTATGGCTTTACACAAAACAAGGCAGAGGATGCAAATGGCTAAGCATAAAACCCTGGATATTAGTAGCATGAATGTTACGAGGAGTACTATAATAAAACTGTGATGAGTTTTTGCTCTTGTGGGTCTCTGCAATGCACCGATCTGAGGGCTTTGTTGCTGTAAAACTTCAGGTGACCTCTGTGAGGCAGCAGAGAGGATTCTGATATTTTACCATCCTCTGACGATCGAGTGCATCTGTGCAGCCTTCATCTCATAGTCTAAATAGAAGAGGACCAAAGCAAATAGAAGGCTACTAAGCTAGTATTGCACAATTTCCCCCATCCTCTGTAAGCAGACAGATTACAATTCTTTTTTTCTCCATGGTTTAGTTCTGCTTTCTTCAACTTATTTCCTTCCCAATGTTTTGGAACAGGGGTGTCAAACTCGATTTCACTGAGGACAATATCAGGCTTGTGTTGACTCCAGGGGCCAGGGTGGACATGGCCAGGATGGGCCTGGCCAGCTTGGTATCACTCCTGTCGGGGGCACATGTGGTGGCCTGAGTGCTCTGCCAGCAAAAACAGGCTCCCAAGCTTCGTTTTCAGCTGTGATGGCTTCCTGCAACCCCTTGCCAGCAAAAATGGAGCTTGGGAGGGCTGCATGCAGCCCTTGTGAGCTGTGTTTTCACTGCTAGAGCCACCGTGGGCGAGTCCTTTGCTGTTTCCAGAACAGCCCTGCAGGCCAGATCTAAGCCTAGTTGAAAATTACAGTCCAATATCTTTATGTTGCGTCACCTGTAAAGTCATGGAATCAATTATTAACCAATCCATTATTCTCCACTTAAAAACAACCAACCTACTCTCTAACAAACAATTCGGTTTCAGAAAAAAACTATCCTGTAATCTGTAACTCCTACACTGCAAAAACATATGGACTACACAACTTGATCAGGGCAAAGCAATAGACACAATCTACATAGACTTCTGTAAAGCCTTTGATCCAGTGATACATGACAAACTACTCCTAAAACTAAAATCTTATGGCATCTCCGGGCACCTGCATAACTGGATTCCTGTCAAACAGGCAACAAATGGTCAAAATAGGGAACACCCTATCAAATTCTGTACCTGTCAACAGTAGTGTCCCCAAGGCAGCATTCTAGGACCAACTCTCTTTATACTTTACATAAATGACCTCTGTGATCATATTAAGAGCAACTGTGTTCTGTTCGTTGATGATATAAAGCTATTCAACACCACTGAGAATACTGCTAGCCTTCAAAATGACCTCAACTATGTGTCAGAATGGTCAAACAAATGGCAACTTCAAATCTCAACAAACAAATGCTCTGTCTTATATATTGGCAAAAACAAATCAGAAAATAAAATACAAGCTGAATAATCAAGACCTTGTTGATGACCCCAACTATGTCAAGGACCTTGGAGTACTCATCTCTAATGATCTAAGTGCTAGAGCCCACTGTAACTACATAGCCAAAAAGGCATTAAGAGTTGTTAACCTAATCCTGCATAGCTTTTTCTCTGGTAATATCACACTAATTAGAGCATACAGAACATTTGCTAGACCAATACTTGAATACTTGAATTTCAGTCTGAAATCTTCATTACATAACAGATATTAATACAATTGAGAAAGTCCAGAAATATTTCACGAGAAGAGTTCTCCACTCCTCTGTTCGTAGCAGAATACCTTACACTACCAGACTTGAAATTTTAGACCTAGACAACCTAGAACTACACCGCCTTCGGTCCGATCTAAGTATAGTACATAAAATTATCTACTGCAATGTCCTATCTGTCAATGAATACTTTAGCTTCAACTACAACAACACAAGAGCAAACAATAGATACAAAGTCAAGGCATCAAACTTGAGTGCAGGAAATACGACTTCAGCAACAGAGTGGTCAATGTCTGGAATACTCTACCTGACTCTGTGGTTTCTTTCCCAACCCCGCAAAACTTTAACCTTAGACTGTCTGCTATTGACCTCACCCCTTTCCTAAGAGGTCTGTAGGGGGCGTGCATAAGCGCACCAATGTGACTACCGTCCCTGTTCTATTGTTTCTTTTTTATTCGTATCCATTTCTTGTATTCATAACCATGCTTATACTTATATCTGTTATCTAATACTTGCTTGACAGATAAAATAAATAAATTACAATAAGCAGATCTGAGTTTGACACCCCTGTGTTAGAACGATTGTCCCTGGTCTCTTAGATCAGTGGTCCCCAATCATTCCAACTTGGCAGCCTAGCCGGGTATAAGAGTAGTATGTGAGTGGCAGGAGCACGTCCACAATTTCATTTGTGTGAGCGGCGCATATGCGCACTCACCACTCATGCAAATGGAGCTTCACACGTGAGCAGTGGGTGCTTGTTCTTGCAAGTGAATCTCCACTCGCGTGTGCAGCAGACACTTGTGCTTGCATGTGACTCTCCACTTGTGCAAGCGAAGGGTACTTGAACGGAGGGCACTTGTGCTAATGGAGCTTCACAAACTTTGCACACTTCAGATGTGCAAATGGAGCTTCATGCATACACACTTGCCCATTTATCCCACGGTCTGGTTTTGATAGTGGGCCAAAGCCCAGGAGTTGGCGACCCCAGCCGTAGATGATTGCATCGTTCTACTTACTTGATATTTTATAAGAAATTTTTGTTTTGCTCTTTCAGTCCAAAGTATCCATTTTATTCTATGATTACCCACACAACTTTTTAGTGAGTCTGGAAGTAAATTAATCAAGAGAAGGCAAGCCTTATGTTTATAATTTCAGCCATCCTTGGGTGTATGTAGGTCAACTGCACAAACAGATTACAAAAGCTATCCTTAGGGAAGCCAAAAAAAATCAAGAAAAGTGCTTATATATCTAATTGGATGGCAGATGGCAGATGTCGAAGAACACTCGTGTCAAGTTTGGCTTTGTTTTCTGATTTGAGAAAATATCTTCGCAAGCCAATAGTTACATGTTTTTTTCTCCCAGCTTAAAAAAAAAAAACACGAGAGAGATGAAAACTAAGAAACAGTGCCCCCAGCTTCTGTCAGGGAAGTTAGGACCACAATTTTAATAAACAGAACAGGAACTTTTTGATCCTGAAGATTGCAAAAGAAATATAATAATATATTTATGATGCTGTGTGTTTGTAGGGTGGTATATGTCATTTCACCTATCTAGGGCAAGTTAAGGAAGGTTTAGCCTCTAGATGGCGGTGAAGCACCTCCAGAATATTCATGAAGGTAAATATTGTTTCTATTGATTGCCATATTTTTCCCCCTATAGTATCTCCATCCAGTTCTTTAGAACTATATGTTAGCTTATATTTCATACTTTTAGACCATATTTTATTATCGCTTTCTAGATTTTGCTTTGTCCTTTCCTTTTTCACACAACCTTGCATACTAAAAGCATTAATAATATGGTAGTTTAACGCAGGACATACGAAGAGATCTTTAAGGAGTACTTACATGTGGAAGCAATCTGACCAGAAGGAATAATGCTTTCTGCATATTTCAGAGAAGAAAGACCACCTCACATTTATCTGTCTGTGTATTTTCTAATGTTCTGTCTTCAATGCAGCTATCAAAGGCCCAGGAATCATTATCTTTCTCTAAACCTCGATTCCCTCTAGGAAAATTCTTAGAAGTCTGATTTTGTTTTGTTGCTCCATTGCCTACTGAAAAGTCTGCCTTCCTCATTCCCAGGGAATATTTGGCTAACTCTCCCTAGAATTCCATTTGAACTCTTCAAAAATGGAATTTGAAAAAAACAATACTCTATATTCTGTCAGTTGGATTACTGTACACTTTCTTGCTTCTGGGTTAAAATAATGTCCAAGATTTGAAGTTAAGGGGTTTTTCTCACCTTGGTCTTCCTGCTGAATTCTCTGTAGTGCTTATAGATTTGGACAGCCTGTGCTGACCATGGATACTTCCATCTTACATTTCAGAACCTGATTTATAGGTCAAATGGAAGATCATTACATATCGTTACATACCCGTATTACATATTGGATATTAATACAGTCAAGAAAGTCCAGAAATATTTCAGGAGAAGAGTTCTCCATTCCTCTACTCGTAGCAGAATACCTTATGCCACCAGACTTGAAATTTTAGACCTAGACAACCTAGAACTATGCCGCCTTTGTCTGATCTAAGCATAGCACATAAAATTTTCTACTGCAATGTCCTACCTGTCAATGAATACTTCAGCTTCAACCACAACAACACAAGAGCAAACAACAGATACAAAGTCAAGATAAACCGCACCAAACTTGATTGCAGGAAATACGACTTCAGCAACAGAGTGGTCAATGTCTGGAATACTCTACCTGACTCTGTGGTTTCCTCCCCAACCCCCAAAAACGTTAACCTTAGAGTGTCTACTATTGACCTCACCCCTTTCCTAAGAGGCCTGTAGGCGGTGTGCATAAACGCACCAATGTGCCTACCGTCTCTGTCCTATTGTGTTTTTTTTTATTTGTATCCATTTCATGTATTCATAACCATGTTTATAGTACCTGTTATCTAATATTTGCTTGACAAATAAATAAATAAAAATAAATAATAAATCATATTGCTAAATTTTGTTTCAGGAGATTGGAGAGTGGTAACTTTTCTAGCTGTATCCCATCCTGAACCCTTCCAGATCTGTTGAACTGTAGCTTCCATCATCCCCAGTTGGGATGCTAATGGTAGGAGTCGAAGCCTAACATATCTGGGTGGGTTAAGGCAACATGGTGACATCTCTCCAGTTTACTCCTAGGCATGGTAATAGCTTGATATGTACAAATGCTTGATGAGAATGAAATGGAAAGACACAGATGAACAAGATACAGTTGGAAGGGACATTGTAGTTCATCTAGTCCAACCCCCTGCCCAAGCAGACCCTACACCATGTCTGACAAATGGCAGTCCAGTCTCTTCTTGAAAGCTTCCAGTGATGAAGCTCCCACAATTTCTGAAGGCAAGCTGTTCCATTGTTGACTGTTCTCACTGTCAGAAAGTTTCTCCTTATTTCTAGATTGAATGTCTCCTTTTCCAATTTCCATCCATTATTCCTTGTCTGGCCTTTGGGTGCTTTGGAAAATAGTTTGACCCCTTCCTCTCTGTGGCAGCCCCTCAAATATTGGAACACTGCTATCATGTCTCCCCTGGTCCTTCTCTTCACTAGACTAGCCATGCCCAGTTCCTGCAAAGAGTGATATGCAAAGAGGAACCTTAACATTGCACTCGTATTAGAGGAGCCAAGGGGCTTCTGGGTTGAAAGAATTAGCCGAAGACATCACTGTTGCTCAGGAGGCTCCCAGTTGGGGACTCCTTTTGTCTTCCAGGCAGGAGCTGGAGCAAAGGACGGGAACTCACCCCCATCCCACAACATCACTTGGGTCTCAAACACAGGCTTGCTAACCTACAACCCAGTGTCCTAACCATGTGAGCCATCATGCTTCAGGAGGGAGCTTTGTAAGTAAGAAATGTTGGTATTTCATAGCTAAAAAGAAATGAAAGTCCTGTGGCAGCTCATTTATTAAACCTATATTAGGAAGGACAATCATCCCCTACAACGAAACGTCAGGATTCAGTTCATGGCTGCTGCCTGCAGCAAAAAAGATGGCAAGGTTTTTATTATTATTATTTTTTTAAAAGTGCATCAAATAAGTTTTAATCATTTCTGCAATCATGTCTTATGCACAGATTTTTCCCTTTGATTCTTATCAGGGATTAAGGGCTAAAAAAATCAATAAATTTAACATTTCCTTTCTCGTTTTTCTATATTATTTTTCTTCCCAGTTTTCCTTGACCTTAAAGAAACATAAGGTTGTTGAGGCAGGATGTTCCCCTAGTTCTATTTTATATCAATTTAATAGCTGCTTTTTTCCCCTTTTGCCATGCAGTCATTTTAAAATGTGTGTTATAAAACTATGAGCAAATAGAAGAAGTAGTTTAAAAGGGGGGGGCTTGGTGTTCGCTTTCTTTTGACTTTCTGTTTTAGAATAGTTCAAAATACTTTCTTCTAGGAAAAAGGTGCTGCTTCTAAGAATTCATTTTCATGAACACTGTTTACTTGAATTGGCATTATATAATAGCCAAATTGATTCAAAATCTAATAAAGGCAATAAATTTATTAGGCAAACTCAACATTTATAGGGCAACGAGTTTTTGCATTTCCAAAGTCTTCATCGGTATACACTGAGACACTCACATGATAATACAATTTGAATTGCTTTTTGTGTGACATAGAAAATGCCAAATCTGATGGTATGAGCATAGTGATGCACTTCTTCAGGTAGACTAAAAAATCTGAACCAAACCAAACGAAAGCTAAATCAAAGAGCAACAAAGATGATTAGGGGATTGGAGGCTAAAACATATAAAGAACGGTTGCTGGAACTGGATATATCTAGTTTAATAAAAAGAAGGACTAGGGGAGACATAATAGCAGTGCTCCAATATCTCAAGGGCTGCTGCAAAGAAGAGGGAGTCAAGCTATTCTTCAAAGCACCAGAAGGCAGGACAAGAAGCAATGGCTGGAAACTGATCAAGGAGAGAAGCAATTTAGAACTAAAGAGAAATTTTCTGACAGTTAGAACAATTAATCAGTTGAACAACTTGCCTCCAGAAGTTGTGAATGCTCCAACACTGGAAGTTTTTAAGAAGAGCTTGGACAACCATCTGTCTGGAATGGCATCAGGTTTCCTGCTGTGCAGGGGGTTGGTCTAGAAGACCGCCAAAGTCCCTTCCAATTCTGTTATTCTGTTAAACTCAGTTTCCAAATTCAGTGCACTTATTACAACCAGAAATGGGCAGCTTGTTTTTAGAATAAAATGAGACAGAATATTTGCTAACCACATTTATCAATGACTGAAAGCAAGAAAACAAAACAAAAAAACCCACCCCCCACAAATAAAATCCTTTTCATGTCATTCTTCTGACACCTTCCAAGAAGAGAGGCAACTCAGTTCAATGTGCCTTGCCCATCTTGGCACCCCATCAAAATCAGCGATGTGAAATCCTTTCTGAAGTGGGGTTTGTCAACCAGCTGTTCCAGATGCTTCTGTAGCCCAGTGATCAGAGATAGTGATGATCCTTCTCTATCTCACTGCCAGGACTAGCATCCCAGAAAAAGCTAGGAGAAATTTACAGTGTAGTTTCATTTAATCTGGGGGTATTCCACTTTCTGCATCAGAAAGTAGAATACAGTTTACAGATTTTTCTGGAAAGGTTGTAGTTGCTATTCTATCCTCATTCTGGTGCTTACCTAAAAAGGAGCGCTAGGGGAATATTTCAAGAATTTATTGCAATGAAACCCTGGAAATTATCCAGTGTCCTCTGAAAAGTGGATCTTTGCTACTTTCCTTCCATTTTGGTAGAGTTGTGGTGGCGCAGTGGTTAGAATGCAGTACTGAAGGCTACTTCTGCTGCCTGCCTACTGCCAGCAGTTCAGCAGTTTGGCAGTTCAGTTCTGCCTGGCACAAGGTTGACTCAGCCTTCCATCCTTCTGAGGTTAGTAAAATGAGGATCCAGATTGTTGGGGGCAATATACTGTCCCTGTAAACTACTTAGAGCGGGCTATAAAGCACTGTGAAGTGGTATAGTGCTATTGCTATTTTCCCCATTTAGCTGTTTGGATGTTTCCCCCAAATAAACGTAATTTCCCTATCATGTTTCAAATCAGCTGAAGTCAAACTGGTTTCATCTTGAACCTCAAATGGCTAATCTGAATCACACAATACCGTCTTTGAATTTCCCATTTAAACTGAAGCAAGGCAGGTGTATACATCTATACAGATTTTGGACTACAGAAATGTAGCTTTTGACTTTTGCTTTGAGGAATGCCTAGCAAGTAACTTGAAGATGTGAAAGTGCTGTAAAAGCAATTTTCTTCAATATGGAATTTGTTCACGAATCTACATTCTCATGTGAACACCTGTTGGGATCAAACTGTTAATTTGAATTCCTGATCTATGCAGTAACATAGACAAAAGCATAGAAAAGTATATTGTTCACTTGCTTGTATGTATCCTCCTCATTCTTTGCCTTTGTAAGCAATAGCAGTTAGACGTATACAGGGGTGAGATGCTACTGGTTCGGCCCAGTTCTATAGAACCTGTAGCTGCGAAGAGGTTTGGTGATGGGCCCACCTGCCTGCCTGGGCTCTAGGCTGTTCTTTATTTTCTGCTTTTCCCTCTTCAGCCACTTTGCGCGGCACAGCTGAGGTTGAAAAAGTAGGAAACAAGAGGATTTTCAAACACCGAGCACTGGAGTGCTGTGCTTATCAGCTGTCCAGGTAGCACAGCTGATGATTTCTTGGAAATGCTGCACACACGATTGTCCCCAGTTCGGAGAACTGGCAAATCGCTCCACTGGCTGGCCCCTCCCCTCCCTGCCCACTCACTCCTTACCTGGCATGTGAACCATCCAATTTGCCTGGTTTGGTAAGTTGCTATTTTTCCTCCCTCCCCGCCCAACCAGTTCTGCTTTGCCAGGAGATTTAGATTAGCAAGAAAGCAAAAAATCTTTGGATTTCTTGCTTTCCAGAAAATCTAAAAGCAGAACCGAACCTTCCTTAGAACTGAAGCTTTTCAGTGCAGACTCAAGTAGCTGATTGCAGATAGGTTGATCTCTAAATTAAACTGTTCTTCTGCGAGCAATTCTATCTGCCTGCCTGCTTTGGGGTAAAAGTTGCTCTTTTTTTGTAAAAAAATCAATATTTACATCAATATTTATAATATTTACATACAAGCCATGCCCACCCAGTCACATGACCACCAAGCCATGCCCAGTCAGCAAGCCACACCCACCCAGTCACATGACCATCAAACTACACCCACAAATTAGGCCACAGTCACAGAACTGGTTGTTAAGAAATTTGAATCCCATCCCTGGACGTATATACCAGTTTTCAGTGCTTTCCAGCCCTCTCTAAGTGGTTTACAGCAGGGGTCCCCAACCACCGGTCCCCGGACTGGGACTGGTCCATGGATCATTTTTTACTGGGCCGCAAAGCTTGGGCGCCGCGAGGGGAAGAGAGGGAGAAAAGAGCGCTACGGTATGCCCAGCGCTAGTCTCCTTTTTCCTCTCCTTCTCCTTCTCCCCCGTCAACCACGCACATGCACGTGCGCAGATAAAGCTGTTGCTGTTGCTGCTGCTGCTGCTGCACCACGACCCGGAGGAACAGATTGAGCACAGGCGCTGAAGGAGCACCACGGCATCCGTCGCCAGAGCACAAGGAAGCAGCAGCTGCTGCGGCGGCGGCGGCTGCTGTGCCTCTGACTTTCCTGGGGAAGGTCATTCCCTGACCAGTCGCACTTCCTGGCCCACGCTTGCACCCCTCGCCCCCCCCCCCGCCCACTTCCTCGCAGGTGGAGGCGGGAAGCTGCGAGGAATTCGGCTGTGCCAAGTCTTTTTTTTTTTTTGCCCGAGGCTGGAAAGAAGAAGGGCAACGGGTCACTGAGGAAGGTGAGAGAGACTGAGAAGGGAGAGAGAAGCCCGGCTAAAGCATCTCTGCGCTACTTTAGGGACTAGTAGTAGAAGGCGGAGGTTGGCAGCACTTGCCATCAGGCGATGCTTCTGGGTTTTTGGTTGGAAAGCGGCATTTGGGTGCTCGCGCCTTAGTTTCGTCAAAGGGGGTGGTGGCTTCGAATGAAGAGCCGTCCCGATGGCGGTGGAGTCTTGCGTTACTCAGGTATCGGTCCGTGGAAGAATAAATAATCATGAAACAGGTCCTTGGTTCAAAAAAGGTTGGGGGCCGCTGGTTTACATAGTCAGCAAATTGCTCCCAACAATCTGGGCCCTCATTTTACCCACCCCGGAAGGATGGAAGGCTGCGTCAACTTTGAGATGGTCAGGATCAAATTCCAGGCTGTAGGCAGAGTCAGCCTGAAATACTGCATTCTAACTAGCTATCACATATTTTTTTCATATTTTGATGTATCAATAGAGTTGCAGACAGATATTTGTTTTGTGCTTCATTATCTTACCTACTCAGCACCATATCTTTTGGGCTAAGCTGTCATTGAAGAAATCAAGGTTTACCCATTGTTCTTCCCTCGTGTTTCATTCCAGATGTGGAAAAAGTATAAGGATAGTTCTGTTCCTTCCTGTTCAGTTCAAACTGAAGTGGTTTATTAATCTCATAAACCAATGTCCAATCAAATATATTTTATGCACCTCCCAGACCTCTTTTTCCACATTAAAGCTTTCTGAACAGATCAGCCCTTTTTTTCCCCCCCGTACAAGAGATGTTTGATTCCCCTAAAGAAGTTATTTCTTCTACTGGTAGGTGGTTAAATATACACAACAAATCTCTTAAAATAAAAGCACACATCAACTCTTGGAACACGGCTGTGAATCTTGCTTTCCCCCAAGCAATTGAGAAGATATTCTTTGCAACATCTGCCTTTTTCTTCCCAGGGCTTCTACTTTCCTTCCATGAAGAGAAAAATAAATGCAACATGGCTCACTAATATTGTGACCAGCAAAGAAGCTGCCTGCTAACAAAACCTAATTTAGTGCAGACTTTGTCATCAGTAATCTCAAAACAACCTCTGTTTTTCTGTAAGTTTTGAAATACATTTTGTACCCACACACTGTGGGACTACAGTATGTGTGGCTTTTGTTAGCTATAGTTACTTGACAACGTTTTTTTCCAATGACATTTTCTGATAACAACGTGGGCTTAATTTCTTCTGTTTAGTGGACAGAAAGGTATTAATAATGTATTACCAGGCGAGCAACACAAGGTCACCAATTTGGTCTGGTGGCATCCTGAGCCAAATCACAGACTATCAATCAGATTAAAAACTGGTAAAAACACGAGAGATTGAAACAAGAGTGTAGCAAAGGGATGGATGAATTAATGATGGGTTCCAAAGGTTGGAATGGAAGCATGATGGAACAAGGAATATTCAACAACAGGAAATTGATGAGAAGAATAATATTAGACCATAAAAACATTTATTACTACTTTACATTAGTAGCTTTTTTTTTGATAAATTGATATGTATTGATATATATATTTGTTTGTGTGTGTGTGTGTGTGTGCGTGCGTGCGTGTAATCCTATAATTAGAGTCAGAAAGGGCTTGAATCTACCAAAACAAACTTATGCAGTATGGAGCAGTGGTGGGATTCAATTTTTTTAACTACCGGTTCTGTGGACGTGACTTGGTGGGCAGGGGAAGGATACTGTAAAATCTCCAGTCAGAAGTGGTATTTGCTGGTTCTCCAAACTACTCAAAATTTCCGCTACCGGTTCCCCAGAACTGGTCAGAACCTGCTGAATACCACCTCTGGTATGAAGCCAATATCTTTCTATCCTTTCTGAGCAATTGAAAGAAACTCAATAGATAGAAAAGGATGTAGAGGTATGAAGATTTTTCCACCCTTAAATCCCTCTGGAAAAAATGGCCTCAAATGACACACAGACTCTCTCTCTCTTTTCCTCTCTCCTTCTCTCTCTCTCCTTCCTTCCCTCTCTTTCTCTTTCTTTTTCTCTTTCTCTTTCTGTCTCTTTCTCTCTGCCTCTGTCTCTGTCTCTCTCTCTCTCTCCCTCCCTCCCTTTGGTGGGCTGTTGCCTGATTGGACCGGTTTGGGTGAACTGGTAGTTGTGATCACTGCTGGGCCCGCCCACCAGCCCCTGCATTATCCTTTCCATATATAACTTTCAGTCTCGGTGTCTGCAGTCCCACTGCCCAGCTGAGTTCTGCACTATGCCTGCTATACTCACTAGAGCTGTTTGAGTCGATTAGCTGCATGTTTGAAGCTGTGCTTCAGCTCAGAAGATCAGAGGTGGTATTTAGCAGGTTCTGACCAGTTCTGGAGAACCAGTAGTGGAAATTTTGAGTAGTTTGGAGAACTGGCAAATATCACCTCTGACTGGCCTCACCCCCATCTATTCTCTTCCTCCCGAGTCCCAGCGGATTGGCTAGGTCTTCTTTTGTTGCCCTGCACAGGAGAACAGAGCTGGAAAGCAGGCTAGTGGGGTGGGGAGGGAATGGGGATTTTACAGTATCCTTCCCCTGCCATGCCCACCAAGCCATGCCCATCGTGCCATGCCACACCCACATAACTGGTAGTAAAATTTTTAGAATCCCACCACTGCTGAAGATGAGTGCATGCATTCACAACCAGTGAACTGGTTGTTAACATAATTGCAGCCCACCTCTGCTTCTTCCCTCTTCCTACAGGCCTGGCACTCAAATAAATTAGCCATCACCTAAGACAGTGGCCCCCAACCTTTTTTGTCCCACGGACCGGTACAGCATCAGCACACACAACCAAGGCAAGGCGAGCCAAGCGACCAGCCAGCCAGCCATCCCCCGCTTCGCCCGCCACCTTCAACTCCTCCTTTGTACCTTTGTCGATGGGCTTTTCGGGCTCTTTCTTAATCTCCTCCTAACATGAGACTCCACGACCATCGGGACGGCCCCTCGTTCGAAAGCCGCCCCCCCGACAAAACTAAGGCGCGGGGATTCAGCACCCAAACACCGTTTTCCAACCGACTTCCAACAAGCTCACCCAGAAGCACTTTCTCAAGTGCCATGGCGATGCCTGTTGTGTTTCAAGGGAAAGAGAGGCTTAGACCAGGGCATGCAATTAACACGTTTATTGAAGGAACAGTGGTTGTCGCGTCTGCCAGCCAACGGGCAGACTAGCTTGCGAACAACGGCTGGCTTGGCTTGACAGCCGGCTTTTTATAGTCGGCTGTCAAACGACGCCAGCCAATAGGAACGGTTGTTGAACTTGCTTAACGAGTGGACCCAGTTGGAGCCCCAACCGGTTCCCAAGACATAACACCCCTTCCCCCTAGATGGGAACACATATAGTCTTTGAGATACGCCGGTGGTCTGTGTTGGCGACCCGAGCGACGTAACTCAGGAGATTCATTGGGCGAAGACAAGTTCGCGGACCCCTGGTCAGGGTACGTAGGGTGGCGAACAGGGCTCGGTGCAGGAACTGGAGCCAGGAAAAGTCTCTGCCTTCGCTGGGGATAAACGGTGTTGCTCCCGGCTGGCAGTCCCGGTCTATTGCCTGCTCTCTCTGCTCCGTTGGTGAAGGTTGGTCACTCTGGGAATCCCTAGCTGGACCTTGGAGTGGCGCCCGCGGCTCTTCTGGTGGAGACGGGTCTGGGTCGGTCAGGCTGCTCCGTCGTCTCCGCAGCTGGTCCAGGTGTCTCCGCCACACACGACCGTCTTCAAGTTGGACCCGATAAGATCTCGGACCTGTGACAGCCACGACTTTTCCGGCCACCCACAGTGGGTCCCCGCGTAGTTCCTAGCAAACACTAGGTCCTGAACTGCGAAATTCCTGGCCAGACTGTCAGACCCCAAAGGGGTGTCTGGACAGTGGGGGTGCAGCCTGTCTAATGTAGTCCTCAGGCGTCTCCCCATCAGCAGCTCAGCCGGGATTTGTTCGTAACTGTGCACGGTGTGGTATGCTGGCTTAGGAGGAATTGAGACAGTTTAGAATGCCAACCCACTGGGCCGAACCTGGCTAACGCCTCCTTGGCTGATCTGACTGCCCGTTCAGCCAACCCGTTGCTGGCGGTGTGGAAGGGGGCCGTGAGGACGTGTCTGATGCCTAGATTTGTGACATACCTACTAAATTCGTTCGAGGTGAACTGGGGGCCATTATCGGATACCAGTGTGTCAGGGAGTCCGTGAGTTACAAAAAGGTGAGTCAGGGCTTTAACAACTGCCTGTGTGGTGGTCGTGGGAAGTAAGGCCACATCTATCCATTTTGAATAGGCGTCCACGACCACCAAGAAGGTCTTGCCGTGCATTGGCCCGGCCAGGTCGATGTGAAGCCGTGACCACGGGGCATTGGCACTTCCCACTTTGTGGGTGTGGCGGTTGGCGGGGCTGCCCTAGATTCTTGACAGGGTCGACACGAGCTTACCCACTTGGCGATCTGATCGTCCATCCTGGGCCACCAGATGTAGCTTGAGCTAACGCCTTCATCCGCACGATTCCTGGATGGCCCTCGTGCAGCATCTTCAGGATGGGTATGCGAAGGGTGGTTGGTATGACCACTCTGGTACCCCACAATAGGCATCCCTGCAACTTAGAGAGCTCTAGCTGGCGAGTTTTAAATGGGGCGAAATCAACTGAATAGTTAGTTTCTGGCCACCCCCTCCCTACCCAGTCCAGAACCTGGGCGATTGTTCTGTCCTTCTTGGAATGTGATGCTATGTCGTATGCAGTCACCGGCAGCTTGAGTTCGTTTACATCGAAAATGGCATGCACAGGAGCTGGGTCCTCGACTGGGGCTGGCAAGGGGCAGCGACTGAGGGCATCAGCGTTGTTTAGATTTTTACCGGGACGATATACCAGTTTGTATGAGTACGCCGCCAGGAATAAGGTCCATCTGGTCATTCTAGGTGACAATATCTGTGGGTTTGCTTTTCCCTGATAATAATCCTAAAAGCGGCTTGTGATCAGTAATAAGTTCGAATTGGTGTCCGAATAGAAATTCGTGGAATTTTTGACTGCTGCTACTGCAGCCAAGGCCTCCTTATCAACCTGGCTGTAATTACGCTCAGTCGCTGAAAGGGTTCTTGAAAAGAAGGCAATTGGTGCCTGGAGCCATTGGGGAGCCTGTGACTTAAGACAGCTCCTATCCCAAAAGGGGATGCGTCTGCGGCTAGGACCAAAGGAAGGCGTTGGTCAAATTGTATTAAGACAGCCTCAGAGGTGAGTAGAGATTTGACTGCCACAAATGCTTGGTTTTCTTTGGGTCCCCAGTGCCATGGTGTGTTTCTGTCTAAGAATCTGTGCAATGGTTCAGCAACTGACGCCTTGTGTGGGAGAAATGAAGCGTAGAAGTTCAATAACCCCAGGAAGGCTTGTAACTCGGTTTTGTTGGTAGGCGTGGGCGCCGTGGATGGCCTTGACTTTCAATTCCACGGGTGGATGCCTGAGGCGTCTAGCCTGTAGCCTAGAAAGTCCACCTGTCTAGTGGCGATGGTACACTTCTCCCGTTTTAGTTTGAGGCCATGCTGCCTGAACTTCTAATACTGCCCTGACTCTCTGGATGAGTTGGGGTCTGTCCCTGGCTGTGACTAAGATGTCATCGAAATATGGCACTACGCCGGGAGACCTTGGAGGATTCGCTCCATCAGTGATTGAAAATACCTGGGGCTACACTTACGCCAAACTGGAGACGCTACATCTGAATGCCCCTCTGTGTGTAACTATGGTTTGTAAGTCAGCTGTTTGGTTATCCACGGGGAACTGTTGGTATGCCTGTGACATGTCCAGTTTGGCGAAAATGGTGCCAGGTTCGAATGTGTGTAACAGGTGCTGAATGACTGGGACTGGATATGCGCTAACCTGTAGATAACGGTTGATTGACGTCTTGTAGTCAGCACAAATTCTTAGATTACCGTCTATTTTTAGCGGGGTGACTATTGGGGTCTCCCACTTAGCGAAATCTGTGGGTTCTATCACCCCTTGTTTTAGTAGTTTGTCTAGTTCCGCATCCAATTTGGGGCGGATGGCGAAGGGTACTCTACGTGGTTTTAAACGAACGGGGACTGCCTGTGGGTCTACTGAGAAGGAGATTGGAGTGCCCTTATAGCAGCCTAACTCACTACTAAAAACGACAGAGTAGTCTGTAAATAAGGAGTCAACATCAGAAGTTGAGACAGCATGGACTCCTTTTATACTAAGGCCGAGAGAGGGGAACCAATCCAACCCCAAAAGACTAGGAGGGCACCATTAACAACCACTAAAGGCAAATGGCCTTTAAAGATTTGGAATTTCACGAGAAACTTGCCTTTCCCGAGGACGGGGATGTTCTTTCCTTGGTAGTCTCTCAAGGTGAGATGGCACTTTTGAAGCTGTTTTTTTGTCAGTCTGGGCTGGATCTTCTTAAGCGTGTCCCAAGATATGATTGAGAGTGCTGACCCCGTGTCTACTTCCATGCGGCAGGGATTACCTTCTAGTAAAACAGAAAGTGTAATTTTATTGGGGGTGTAAAATGTGTGGTTGGCTTGGTAGCAAGTATGGCATTTTTCTACTTGCCTTCGGGAACAGGAGAGGAAGGAGATCTTTGTGGAGAGGTGCGCTGCCTGGCAGACTCTTGCGAGGTGACCTTTCTTGTGGCAGTTGTGGCAGGTATGCGTTTGGAACCTGCAAGATGCCCGGGAATGGGAACCTCCACAGGTCAGGCATAAAAGAGTTTGTTTTGGGCCACTGTTGTTTCTTGGCCTCGCTCCTACCTGCGGTTGTCTCGTTGGTTTGAGGCGATGCACATCGAAGTATTCTGCAGGGTCATCCTCACTAACCGCTTCTTCAGAGTGTACGGTGGAAGTGCTGGGTCTGGGAGCGGTGCCCTGGATCTCAGCTGCGGACTGTGCTGCAAGTTCTGCAGCTAAGGCTTCTTCAACTGCCTGGGGAGGTTTAGGTCTCTTCTAGCCAGCAAACGCCTCTGGAGTTTTAGATCCCTTACCCCACAGACGAGTTGGTCGAGCAGCATGTCGTCCAAATAGTTCTTGAACTCACATTGTAGAGCTGCTGTCCTCAGGGCTGCCATATATTGATTAATGGATTCCCCCTTGGCTTGCTTCCTCATCCTAAAAGCGAAGCGCCTAGCAATCTGAGACGGTTTTGGTGAGTAGTGGTTGGATAGCGTTTCCACCAGCTCTGCCCATGGGACATTCCCGATTTCTCGTGGGGCCAGGAGTGCTGTGGCAGTGTCATATACTACAGCCCCACAGTAGCTGAGGAAGTAGGATTTCTTCCTTTGCTCTGAAGCTTCAGCCAGTCCAATGGCATCGATAAAGTGGTTGAAGCGATTTTTATATGAGTCCCACTTTTCCTCATCGGGTTTGAAAGGGGGAAATACTGAATTGACATTCATTTTGGTCCCCTCAGTCTCTTGGTAGACTGGTCTGCCTCACTGGGAGCTCGTTGTCTTGGATTGATGCTGCTTGGGGGCGTGGGCGGCTGTGGCTACAGTGCCCTATTCTCACTCAAGGACTTCGGCTTTTCTGAGGCGCTTGAATTTTCGTGCTCTTTTGCGAGCGCTAGGCGGCTGTGGCTGTGGTGCTGTACTGACAGCGCTTTAAAATTCGAGCCCTTTTTTTTTTTTTTTTTTGGTGGCGTGGCGGCTGAGGCGCTCGCAATTTCACTGGGGAGTCTTCACTTAGAGACGGCTTCTGTAATTAGTGCCCTATTGTGATCGATGTGGCTGAGGCTCTCAGCGCCGTAGCTTGCTCGGGGCTGCAGCTCAGTGACAGCCGTTAGAATTTTTGCGCCTTTTTTTCGCGCGCGCGGGCGGCTGCGGCTTCAGCGCCCGACTTTCACTATCCGTGGTGCTCTAACCGACGCGCTTTCACTGATAGCGCCCGGCCTTCTCTAACCCGGTAGATCTAACCTGAGCTTTCACTTCGCGATGACAGGCTGCTGAGTCCGATGGCTCCGTAAGCAAAACGGCAAGCGGCTGCGGCTTCCGATGACAGGCTTCTGAGTCCAAGGCTCGGCAGCAAAACGGCAAGCGGCTGCGGCTTCCGCTGACAGGCTCCTGTTCCTTTGGAAAATGCTCCTGGCTAGCCTTTACATCCCATCCTCGTCGCCAGTGTTGTGTTTCAAGGGAAAGAGAGGCTTACGCCAGGGCATGCAATTAACACGTTTATTGAAGGAACAGTGGTTGTCGCGTCTGCCAGCCAACGGGCAGACTAGCTTGCGAACAACGGCTGGCTTGGCTTGACAGCCAGCTTTTTATAGTCGGCTGTCAAACGACGCCAGCCAATAGGAACGGTTGTTGAACTTGCTTAACGAGTGGACCCGGTTGGAGCCCCAACCGGTTCCCAAGACATAACAGTGCCCACTTCTTTGTGGCCCAGTAAAAAATGCTCCACGGACCGGTACCAGTCCAGGGCCCGGTGGTTGGGGACCACTGACTTAAGACATAAACAACATACACATATTATGCACAAAAGACAATAGACAAGCCAAAAAGGAAACAAAAAAGACCAAAACACATCCCCATGAGCAAACAATGCTCAAATAAGCATAGATAAAGACCAAGATTAACATCAGACCAGCATCAAGAAGTAAATAATACCCCAGACAAACTAACAGTAAACAGCCCAGCCAAAGAACCTCCAAGACTACCAAGGCAAGCCACCCCAGGTAGTGGCTTACCTACAAGCCACTAGGTAAGATCATCAGTCCTAAGAAGGAATGCGGTTTGCTCTCACTTTATATCAGAATATAAAGTGAGAGCAAACCCCATTCCTTCTTAGGACTGATGATCTTACCTAGTTTGGTTAATAAAACATCTGCAAGGAAACAACCAAGCTCAGAGAACACCAAGGATCCCCTCATTTCAAACCCTTTCTTGGTGTTTTACCTTGTGTTCTGGTAATAATTTCATATCACAAGTATGACCCAGGTAATAATAGCTTTGATTGTATTTCTACCATTCAAGTCTGTTTTTAACGATTTTCTCACTCTCTGGATGTATTCTTTACTAATCACATTTTTAATTTGTTCATGCTTGATGTGTTCCAACTGCAAAATGCCCAGATACTTGTAGGTTAATCCTGATGATTCTTGATGGTATGGCCATTTGTCATTTCAAAGCTATTACTCTTTGTGATTTTACCCTTCTTTATTGCTACTGTAGCACATTTTTCTAGGCCAAATTTCATTGCTGTATCTGTGCTAAAAAAATTCTCGCAGAGTATATTAGTGACTGGATCTCAGTTTCTGATTTTCCTTAAAGTTTCAGATTATCCATGTAAGCACAAATTTGAGGTTTGATTAGCATGTTTGCTGTTTGATAACCAATATTTGTTTTCTTCAAAATCACCGAAAGTGAGAAAGTGCCCTGGAAGCAGCCTCCCCTAATGTTGACAAGCCCATATTTTGCATTTCCAACCCCTGGTTTTATCCTTCACTGGTTTGTTATTTTTTTCTATAAACAATGAAATATTTTTTATTGATATCAGTTGTTTCCAAACATTTGATGATCAAAACTATGTGGTAATAAATGAAATGCCTTTTCATAATCTATCCAAACCATACGTAAATTGGTTTCTGAGTCTTTGCAATTCTCCGAACCATTTGATCAGTTAGAAGTTGATATTTTGAATTTCTGCTTTTCCTTTTATTTCCTTTCTGTTCTTTTTTTTTTCCTTTAAATAATCTTGGATGTTGCCCACTATAATGCTGTGAGTAATTTAAACATAATAGGCAAGCAAGTTATCAGCCTATGATTTCCTGGTATTGTCCCTTTTGTGTGTCTTTTTGAATTAGATAAATTTTCCCTGTTATTAACCAGGGACTGATTTCTCCTTTATGTAATACTTCATTAAGCTGTTTAGCTATAATTGGATGGAAGTTAGTCAGATATCTGAGACCAAACTCATGTAACTGATCTTTTCTAGGAAAAGTCTACTTTTTAATCCCTTTTACTCAGAAGTGGTATTCAGCAGGTTCTGACCGGTTCTGGAGAACTTGTAGTGGAAATTTTGAGTAGTTCAGAGAAACGGCAAATACCACACCTCTGACTGGAGATTTTACAGTATCCTTCCCCTGCCACCAAGCCACACCCACAGAACCAGTAGTAAAAAATTTTTGGATCCTACCACTGCTTTTACTCAATTTTTAACAATATCTGCTGTTCTTATTAGATATTCTGATTTTTATTCAATTCATCATCATTTTTTTTTTATTGACCCAGCACTTTTATTATAGTTCTTTTGACTTTCTTATAGATCTTTCTAAAAGGGAATTGTTTTCTTTTGGCTTCATTTTCATTTTCAGAATTTCTGTTACCTTTTATACTTTGTTCAAATCGCCTCTGGCCTGATTGAACTAGCTGCTTTTGTTTAAATTGAATGATTCATGTCTTGGAGCATTCAATTTCTCCCACTATTGCTGTTATTTGCTGTTTGATGATTTCCAAAGCTTCTTCAATTTTTCCTGTTGCTAAGCCAATATTTTTTTAATTAGATTCATCTTGATCCTACATTCTTCAATTTTTAGTTTTTCATATTCTTTACTTGCATCTGATCTTAATTTCTTTCTATCAGCTTCCAATCTCATCTTCCACTTTGGGACTGAACATGATTTTGATTTTGATTTTCTAATTTCAATACCCAGTTCTTATATATTGATCGCTGCTATACTGTGGGCCAGCTGACTGGTCTGTTTGATAGATGTTACTTTAATCCTTGCAAGTATCTCATTTAAATCCTTCATTATAACCACCAGGTCTTTTGGGGGACACTTCTTTCCTTTCCTTTTTGCCTTTCAACCGGTAAGTCTTCATACCCGCTAATTTTTTTTTAATTCTTCTCATTCATCGTTGTTTCGGTGCGGCTACTGTTGTTATGACTTCTTTTAAATAGTTACTTCATATCAGTCATATCAATTGTTAATTGTTTATTCATATCAATTGTTTTCCTCTACATTTCCAATTGTTATCCGAGTTTCTTGTGCTATTCTACTATTGTTTTGGGCTCTTCCACTTTCATAATTCGTGTGAATTGCTTCCAGTTATGCATCCCTCCATATTTTATTTCTGGTCATGAGTCTTCTTTGATCTGCTCATTGTTGTTCAGTGATATTTGAGTCTGGATAAATTGTTTCCCACAGTTCAAATATTCAGTTTCCATTTTGATGCTTCTGATCTATAATAGCAGGCCATAATAGTGCAATTTTCAAGCACCACTTTTGTCTTGTCTATGATTGTTGTTCTTCCAGTAACGTTCCAGGGCTAAGCGCTGGTTGCCTAGCCAGGATCCTGTTGCCCACTTGTTGAAAAATGTCCAGGAACTCTGACATCCAACTGGTCCTTATTTACCTAAGTGACAACTGATCCAGGACAGGATTCGTTTTCTATTTCAATGGGTTGATGGAAACACAGACTATCTCTTACACTGAGACCTCCCTGGAATGGATGACCCATCTGGTAGAGTACAATACTGCAAGCGTAGCTCTTAACCTCATCAGAACATCACAAGCCCCTCCTCCACGACAAATATCCACGGATGGGACATTATTTTATTTCAACTCTGTGTTGGCTCCTGCAGTTTCCTTGGCAGGATTTCAGAAGTGATTTGCCATTGCTTTCTTCCTAGGGCTGAGAAAGAATGATTGGCCCAAGGTCACCCAGCTGGCTTTGTGCCTAAAATTGTATTTAGAACTCACAGTCTCCTAGTTTCTAGCTTGGTGCTTTAACCAATATACCAAACTGATGTTCAAACATATATATTAACATTAGTCCACACATTAAATAATGTGTTAACTTTTTTTGGGGGGGTAGGGTGTGAAATCTGAGTTCAGTTTCACCATTTTGTGCCCATAAGGTAAAGGTAAAGGTTCCCCTTGCACATACGTACTAGTTGTTTCTGGCTGTAGGGGGCGGTGCTCATCTCCGTTACAAAGCCGAAGAGCCAGTGCTGTCCGAAGACATCTCTATGGTCATGTGGCTGGCATGACTAAACACTGAAGGCGCACGGAACACTGTTATCTTCCCACCAAAGTGGTCCCTATTTTTCTACTTGCATTTTTATATGCTTTTGAACTGCTAGGTTGGCAGAAGATGGGACAAGTAATGGGAGCTCACTCTGTTACACGATGCTAAGGATTCGAACTGCTGAACTGCCAACCTTTCTGGTCGACAAGCTTAGCGTCTTAGCCGCTAAGCCACCGTGTCCCCTTTATGCCCATAGGTAAATGCAAATTAAAAATAGAGAATATTTCTTTGACTCAGGAACACCTAAAGCATTAATGTGTGCCTTACTTCATGAGCTAATACCTACGAGAATTATGTTTGCCACCACCCTATGCATAGAGGTTACCCTTTTCTTGCAACTAGCCACAAATTGGAATGACCTGTGTGCAACCCATCTCCGGAATGTCAAAGTAAGCCATCATGAAAGTGATTACAAGGTTGTGTTTTAAAGCAAAGTAAGGAGTCATAAAATGGCTCATTTGATTATTATCTTATGCAGCTACCATCTCAGCAGATTGCTTTCTCTTATCAGCCCAGAGAACTTTCAGAGTGTTGTCAATCCAGAGCATTCAGCTGGTTCTTAATAAACTCTCTGATGATCTTTCATATTTAATAAAAAAAAAAAAAGTGTTGACCGAGAATTTTCTATTTGCTTTCTCCTCTCTTTTTTACCCCCCTCCCCCCAACAATAAGAAACTAACCCAGACCGTTGTATAATTCATTTAATGAAGTAGAAAGCTTGGGAAACTGTAATGCATTTTCACCATTAGGGTTTTTAAATTAGCCAGGATTTTTCAGGCTGTGAAGGTCTAACAACTGGAGTAAACAAATTAGATAGGGAAACTAAAGTTTTTTATTTGCCTGGTAAAAAAAAGACTATATAATATTTTCTCCAAGTCTGCTGGGGGAAAAAAGATGGAAATTAAGAAGTACAGTTTCTTTCCTTCTGCCACAAAACATTCTGGTCCAAGACACACAAACACACATGCATACACACACACACACACACACACACACACACACACACACACACACACGGGATGCTAAGTTCACAACTTTGGTCCAGGCCAGGGCTTCAACAGCCTGAGAAGGAAGACATCTAAAAGCAATTGAGTGGGCTTATTATACCATGGAAATATGTTCAACCATGCCTCGATTGGAATGGCCCCACTGAAAGCAGAGATTCTGCAACATTATTCTATTTCCTAAAGTTTCTCGCTCGGTAATTATTTTATTGGATTAAGATAGGAAGATACATGATCAACCACCTTCAGCTTTAGAAATTCATTGGGTGACTTTGGCCAGCAGTGGTGCTTAATTTGGAGTAAAAATGGTACAGAAGTGTTGATCTCCTTGAGCTCTGAGGAAAGACAGAATCTCTCTCTCTCTCTCTCTCTCTCTCTGTGTGTGTGAGTGTGTGTGTGTGTGTGTTCATAACTTTGAGTGTCAACCCTGAAGATGTCCTTTGCTAGATGTGGAACTATTACTTGGAACCCTGACAGCAGAGGTGGTACTCAGCAGGTTCTGACCAATTCTGGAGAACCAATAATGGAAATTTTGAATAGTTTGGAGAATCAGCAAATATCACTTCTGACTGGCCCCGCCCCCATCTATTCTCTGCCTCCTGAGTCCCAGCTGATTGGCTGGATCTTCTTTTGTTGCCCTGCACAGGAGAACGGAGCTGGAAAGCAGGTTAGTGGGGTGGAGAGGGAATGGAGATTTTGCAGCATCCGTCCCCTGCCACACCCACCAAGCCACACCCACCAAGCCATGCCCACAGAAACGTAGTAAAAAATTTTGAATCCCACCACTGCCTAAGTCGATCTTGACTTACTGACAACTGCCTGAGTAAGTCCATGTACTTTTCATGCCAAGGTTTCAGAAGTGATTTGCCATTGCCTGATTCATAGGGCTGAGAGAGAGGGACTGACCCAAAGTCACCCACTTGACCTTGTGACTGGATGGTAGAACTAGAACTCACAGTCTCCCAGAGTCTCTGGCGCCTTTAACTCCTGCACCAAACTGGCGCTCATCCAACCAACAATTCAAGAAATAATAATTAATATTCCTAACTAATGATAGCTGTCCATTTATCCGGAGCCAAGCTGCACTAAAGGCCTCCAATAAAGTAACACAATGTTGCCAGCCAATCAAGATACAAAAAGAGCCAAAATAAAGACAGAAGATATCAGAAACACCAATCAAGCAGAACACAGCAAACTCCAAGACCAATAAACACAGACCAAGACTCCCAACCAATCAGGATGAAGAAAAAAACCATTCTGGCACAGCAGTAGGCTAACCCCAAATTTAAAACTGAAACCACTGTAAAAGTCTGACTCACAGATGAACACTATACAGAAGCCTGATGATGGCAGATGAGATTCTGCTGAAACGTTGCTACAACTTTAAAAGCACAACTACAATGACGTGGGAAAATACCCGAACAAAGCTGAATGCCAATAATGAATATATATATACAGGTAGTCCTCAGCTTACGACCCCAATGGAGCCCCAAATCTCTATTGCTAACTGAGACAGTTGTTAAATTACAACCTTTCTTGCCACACTTTTTAAACGAATAGCTGCGGCTGTTAATGTAGTAACTCAGTTGTTAAGTGACTCCGGCTTCCCCAATTACTTTGCTTGTCAGAAGGTTGCAGAAGGAATCACATGACCCCGGGACACTGCAATGGCCATAAGTATGTGAATTTTGATCACATGACTATAGGGATGCGGCAATAGTTGTAAGTGTGAAAAATGGCTTTAAGTCACTTTTTCCAATGATGTAAATTTGAATGGTCACTAAATGAACTGTTGTAAGTTGAGGACTATATAGGCACACAAACATAGACACAGATAAAGACACAGACATACAGACACGCACGCACACATATATAGGGACGCAGTGGCTCAGTGGCTAAGAAGCAATCAGAAAGGTTGGCAGTTTGGCGGTTCGAATCCCTAGCGCTGTGTAATGGAGTGAGCTCCCATTACTTGTCCCAGCTTCTGCCAACCTAGCAGCTCGAAAGCATGTAAAACAGGCAAGTAGAAAATTAGGGATCACTTTGGTGGGAAGATAACAATGTTCCGTGCGCCTTCGGCATTTAATCATGCCGGCCACATGATCACAGAGACATTTTTGGACAGCGCTGGCTCTTCGGCTTTGTAACGGAGATGAGCACCACCCTCTAGAGCCGGAAACAACTAGCACGTATGTTCAAGGGGAACCCTTACCTTATGTGTGTGTGTGTGTGTGTGTGTGTGTGTGTGTGTGTGTGTATGGATAAGGATAAGGATGTCACCAAAATCAGGCCAATACGCTAATTTTTGTGTCATCCAAACTTGTAATCCTAAAGATACCTTCTCTGCCTCTCAAAACCATATCTTACCATAAGCAGGTCCCATCCTAAGATTTGTCTCCATTGCTGTGTGTCTCCCCATTTTGTGGGACCAATGAGGCATCTAACGCCCTGATCAAACCTCATATAGTTTCCTGAAAGCGAAGTGCTATTCTGCCCCTTCCTTTCCCACTTGGATACTAGATTCTTATTGTCCTCTCGCCTTGTTAATGTGCTAGCTTGGGGAGATGTTGACTACGAAGCTGGCATTCTTTCTCGGCCCTGCACTGTGGATAGTTGGGCTTTATGTTGCTTCATTAAGAAATAAAATCACACTTTCCCCTTGACAAGGAAGCAATGCATTACATTCTGATGTTGCAGCGTTGAGAGCAATGAACAACATGTTTCAAAATCTTAATAGAAGCAATGCCATATTTCCTGGGATCATTAATTCCTTATCTGGTCTGTGCATGCCTGCTAACCAGGCCCATTTGTTTACTTCATATCCATCAATCCTGGTCTCTCTTGTACTTTAATCAGTGGGCTGATTAAAAATGCCCAGTGTATTCAAATTCAGAGAAAAACATTTTTTTTTAAAAAAAGTTAGGAAATAGAAAACACAAATAGCTTTTTGTCATTTTTTTTTTAAAAAAGTGCACATTGAGTTTTGGGTTCTGACAGATGTCTTTTGAATGCAGATTTGAGGTTATAGTTGCCAAGACAGTTGTATCTTTCAACTCATTGCATGCAGGACTGTGTGTGGAGAAGGTTCCCAGTTAATCTTGCTCTCTTGAGTTTTTGTAATGGCTCGTGTGTGGTGTGTATTTCATAACCCACTGCATGACTGGTGACGGAGAAACCTGGAAGCATTGTCTGTTGTCTTATAATGAAAAGTTTGTGGGGGGTGGGGATTGCATAAGGACACCCTGTCATGTTAGCTGCAATGGCAGCTTCTACTGTATTGAGACCAGGAAAAGGGATGTCACTTTTGACAAGTTTGTGTAAACTGAACAGCTGTCCAGTTACAACGATAATGCATTTGTCAAATGCATAGATGATTCAAATGTTGGAAGGTTTATGAGCTTTTGGGAGGATGGGCAAACTGAGTCTTAATTAAATAGAAGAGGAGGGGGAGGAGAGGAGAGCAGAGGAGAAAAAGAGTAGAGTAGAGTGGAGGGAAGGGGATAGGGAACGGGAATAGAGTAGAGTAGGGGAGGAGAGGGGAGGGAGGGGAGGGATAGGAATAGAATAGGATAGGGAAAGGGAGGAGAGAGGGGAGGGGAAGGGAGGAGACAAGAGAAGAGCGGAGCAGAGGGGACAAGAGGGTAGGGGTGGGGATAGGGAAAGGGAAAGGGAGTAGAATAGAGTAGATAGAGTAGGGGAGGGGAAGGGAGGAGAGGAGAAAAGAAGAGAAGAGAAGAGAAGAGAGGAGAAGAGAGAGGAGCAGAGGGGAGAGGAGGGATAGAGATAGAATAGGATAGGGAAATGGAAAGGGAGTAGAGTAGAGTAGAATAGAGTAGGGGATGGAAGGGGAGGGGAGGAGAAGAGAAGAGAAGAGAGGAGAGGAGAAGAGAAGAGAAGAGAAGAGAAGAGAAGAGAAGAGAAGAGAAGAGAAGAGAGAGGAGCAGAGGAGAGAGGAGCAGAGGAGAGGAGACGAGAGGTGAGACAGAAGCTCCAGAAACCCAGCTGTTGAAGAGCTGAACAGATAGGAATACAATGGATTTCAAAAGAGACTTTAGTATCCTCCGTGTGTTTTGCACAACTCTTATTTATGTTGTAACCTTAATGGCTAGGAGTTGAAATCCAGGAACATATGAAATGCTTTACGTTTCTCTTACACATTGACTATCATTCATGACTAAGATTCAGTGCAATGCACACCTGGAAATGCTATTTGGCTGTTCTCTTGTTTGAAGTCAAGAGCGCTTACTAGATATAAGAAAAAATAGATTATTTTGTATATCATTCAAAATATTATTAAATTAGGATTCGATTATACGTGCGCACATATTTTGAAAACTAATTTTATTCACTTCCTGTATTTCATCGAGGCTACAGTCACAGAAAATTAAATTTTCTCCGATTGAAAGATCTGGTCATAGTCTTATTTGGATAGATTTCTTGTATGTTAGTAAAATAAATGAATGAAAGTTTAAAATATCCCTTCAAACCTATCCTATTACTAATATCTCATCCATCTTCTCATTTCAATTTCATTTACTTAGAATTCTTCCATCCCTCTTCCCTCGTCTCACGCTCTACGGGTTTTTCTAAAATGCATCTTTCAAAATTGTCTTGTTACCTTTCTGTTTAATACAAAAACTTGCCTGTAGCCCATTTATAACCTTTTTAAGTTTCAGACTTTCTATTTGGTCTGTGATAGCTCGACAAGTG
Organism: Pseudonaja textilis; assembly: GCF_049901715.1. Lineage (NCBI taxonomy): Eukaryota > Metazoa > Chordata > Lepidosauria > Squamata > Elapidae > Pseudonaja > Pseudonaja textilis. The sequence continues at coordinate 179,907,432 of NC_141991.1, forward strand.
CCAATCAGAGGGAGGGATTGTCATTGTCCTCTCTGGATTTTAGGTAACATCTGCATCATTTGTTATTGTGACCCCCAGTCCAGTGGTGATTAACATTTTTGGGCTTCTGTGCCAAAAATTGTGCGCGCATTAGCATGCGCATACTCGCGTGCCAGCACCCCTTGTGCATGGCCACGCAATCCCCACCCCGGCCACCCCCTTACCTGCGCTGAGCTTCACAGCTGATTTTTCTTCTGTGATTTGAGGCCTTTTTTGGCCTCCCAGAGGCTTGGAAAAAAGCCTCTGCAAGGCTTTTCAGGCCGAATAATATGCCTGTTTCGTCACTTCCGGTATTACAGTTAACAATACTGAGGCTGGACCAAAAATATGTAGGCAGCCTCTTTTTCTCATACAGAGTTTGGAGTTTTACCACTGCTCACTTATTAATTTAATTTTGGGGAGAGGATCACATCTTGCCTTTCCTCTCGAACAGGGGTGTCAAACTCAATTTCATCGAGGGCCGCATCAGGGTTGTGTTTGACCTCAGGGGGATGGGAATTGTGGGCAGGGTAGGCATTGCCTGCTAAGGGGTGAGATTTGTTAGGAATTAGTTGGGTTGGCAATATATAAGCCAACAATGTATGTTTTGTAGCTTTAAGACAAAATCACTGTATTGATTTGTACTGTGTTCCGATTGGTTGATTGTATTGCAGATTGCCATAAGAGGGAGCTAGAGATCATAGTTTGTTCTCTCTGACATTCTGTATCTCTGATGTTCTGTTGCTATCTCAGTTTGACCCTGAGACTCTGTTGTATTTATGCTGTGCTTATACCTTGATATTTTTGTTTACTGGAAATGAAAAAGGCAACCAGTAAGACGACTTTGTAATTGGATATTCTTTGGACTGTAAAATGTATATGACCTGGACTGTTACTCAAGCATTCTGTACATATCATAACAAGATTCAAAAATCCCAGTAACCGGTTTGCTACCCAGTTGCTGGATGGGTGTGGCCATGGTGGGCGTGGCCTAACAGAAGTTCCAGGAGGACCGTTTTTCGCCTTCCCAAGGATCCAGAGGCTTCCCTCGGGTCTCTGGGAGGGTGAAAATGGCCTCCATTAGGCTTTGGAGGCCCTCCAGAAGCCAGAAACAGGCCCATTTTCGGACTTCTGGTACTTCTGGAAGGCCCATTTCCCCCCTCCCCCCCAGAGTACCTCCACGTGGACCCTGCACTTACCTGAATTGAAAATAGGCCACATGGACAGGGGAGGGGTGGGTGAGGCCAGCCAGTCAGTTCAAATACCAGTTTGGCAAACCAGATGCAAATTTTAACATCTGGTTCGCCTGAACCAGTCCAAACTGGTAGAATCCCATCCCTGGGCCAGCTTGAGGTCACTTGTGTCAGAGGCACCTGTGGTGGCCTGAACACTTTGCCAGATAAATGGAGCTCTGGAGGGCCCTCCCGACCTATGTTTTCACTGGCAGAGGCACCATGGACCGGTCCTTTGCTGTTCCCAGGGCAGCCCCATGAGCCAGATCGAAGCACTCCATGGGCTGGATCCAGGCCCCGGGCCTTGAGTTTGACGCCCCTGCTCTAGAACAATTTTCTCAACCTGAACAACTTTAAGATGGGAGGGATTCAACATGCTGGTGGGGAATTCTGGTCCACACACCTTAAAGTTGCTCAGGTTGAGAAACATTGCTGGAGAAGCCTGAAGATGGAGGCATGGCCACTGGACATACTGTTTTCTTGTTAGTTTGAGATGTTTTGCTGCTCATCCAAGCAGCTTCATGAGTCAGAGCAAGTTGATTAGGCAGACAGTATTTGGAATGTACCGATTCCTCTCGCACCAATCTCAAGGGGTCTCCTCCCCAAATTGCATTGCAATATGTCAGTGAAGATTCTCATTCCCAGACTCTGGTCAAAAGTAGAAGCGTGGCAACATCTTCTTATAAAGTTCCCCACTCTTTTCTACCTGAAAACAAAACTGCAACAATAGCAGAGGAGGACCTTAAAGGGTCATTTCCCCTCAAAGCTAAGATTGTTGTAAACAAAAGGCATGTGCTAGTGTACATAAAACCAAGTAGAAATATGTATCTTCAAGTATGGTTTATTTAGATAAACTGAAGTGAACCAATATAGAAGAAAGAAGAAAGAAAGGAAAGAAAGGAGAAGAAAAGAAAAGAAGAGAAGGAGGGAGGGAGAAAGAGAGAGAGAGAAAGAAAGTCAGAAAGAGAAAGAGAGAGAAAGGAAGAAAGAAACAAAAGAAAAGAAATTAACTTCCAGAGCAGTCCCAGTACTAGCAATCTGTGTTACTATGGCAGGGCTGAGGATTTGCATTGGATATTCATTGCATTCAATAAAGAAATCAATATACCAGAAGAGGGAAAATACATATTTCATTTGAGACTGAATTTTCTAAATGATATTTCCGATCTTGTCAAGCTTCTTGTTTGCAGTGAAGGGAGGTGCTTGACATCAGGAGTGAGTAATAGCTCCTGTTATTGACCCCTGGTATCAAATGAATTGAGCACTGAAACTTATTGAATCTTTAGAAAAGTGTTATCCGAGAACACAATGTATGAGGAGGCCTGTGGATTCAGCAATACCAGGCCAGGTTAGGCACTTTTCAAATTTCCCTTCCCAAGGCATATATTGCTTTCATGAAAAAAAAAAACAACAACGCAGCCCCATCCCTCTTTCAAAATCCTTAACCTTTCTTAGGAGAATATATCTGGCACCAGTTCCACTAAGTCCTCCTTTTAACAATCTTAAAGGAAAGCCATTAGAAGAGAGAATTACATGTTTTGCCATTGGCATCTAGCACTGGCAAGGTTGGCCAAAATCTATCCAAATATGAGTCTAGAATGCTGGAAATGTAAATACAAACAAGGTACCTTCTTTCATATGTGGTGGTCATGCCCCAAAGCAAGAAATTATTGGAACAAAATAAGGAAATGGTTACAGGAAATTACTGGCATGCAAATTGAATTCAAACCTGAAATGTTTCTCCTAGGAATAATTAGAGGAGTATTTAAGAAAGAAATAAAATATAGCATAATACATATATTGACAGCAGCAAGAATCACTTATGCACAGAGTTGGAAATGAGATAGTAACCCTCCCGGTAGTATGATAATAAAGAACATAAATGGAAAGTGCAGAAATGGTCAAACTCACATTGGAATTGCAAGACAGAGAAGATAAGGAATATGATACGGTCTGGGAGAAATAGTACAATTGGTTAGACAGTAGGAATAAAAAATTATATATATATATATATATATACATGTTTTCTGATTTATTATTATAATTTTTTTGTTTTCTGGTCCAGGGTATTTGTATGTGGATCTTTGGTTGTTCGGGTTTTCTCCCACGTAAGATTCAAGTATCTAGGCAACGTTTCGATGAAGTCTCATTCATCATCTTCAGGCTTCTGTCTTCAGCTCTGTGCTTCTCAGAGTGATGTGAGATTGCAGCTACTTCTTCCTTTTAACTGCTAGTGGGGGTGGGACTTGATTGGGTGGGAGGTTGGCTGTGTTCTGATTGGGTGGGGGTGTGTTCTCATTGGTAGGGGGTTTGGCTGTGTTCTGATTGGTTGGGGGGTTGGCCAATATATATATATATATGTATATATATATAAAATTGAACTTTTACACAATTTTAAAAACTCGTATATACAATCTTCGCAAAATATATATATATAAAAGAAGAAGAAGAAGAAGAAGAAGAAGAAGAAGAAGAAGAAGAAGAAGAAGAAGAAGAAGAAGAAGAAGAAGAAGAAGAAGAAGAAGAAGAAGAGAGAAAACAGATATGATCTTTAGGTTGTGTGGAGGTTGCCAAAAAATCTATCTATAGATGAAGAGACAAGTGAACATGGAGTCCATTCATGTCCTCAAAACAGGTAGCTCTCAAATTACGAACACAATTGATCAGAATTTCTGTTGTTAAGCGAAACAGTTATTAAGTGAGTTCTACCCCATTGTACAATCTTTCTTTCCATCATTGTTAAAGTGACTCACTGCAGTTATCAAGTTAATAACACAAGTGAATCCCGCTTCCCCATTGTCAGAAGGTCATCAAAGGTGATCACATGACCTGGGGACCCTGCAACCATCGTAAATATGAACCCATTGCCAAGCATCCGAATTTTGACAACACAATGGGGGATGCTGCAATGGATAGAAATATGAAAAACGGTCATAAGTTTTTTTTCAGTGCTGTTGTAACTTCAAGCGGTCACTAAATGAATGGTTGTAAGTCGAGGAGTACCCATAACTCTGAGGGAGTAGAATGAAAAATGAAGGATTCCTTCCACCTCCCACACTTCCCATAGCTTCCATTCTACTTTATATGGACAGCCTAATGGTAACAGGAAATGGCTGGTGCCTTCCAAATATCCTTTCTTTTCATCTTGATATGCACCACAAGCATATAAGGACTGAAAAAGCAATTAAGAACTGAAAGAGAGGTTGTTTAAGGTTTTCAAATTATTCACAAGATGACGTGGCCCACCAGCTGCCAGTGGAGCTGGTGGCAAACTTGGACGATGAGGAGGTTGGGGAACAACTTGGGCCAGATCTGGAGTCTGGGGAAGGCTCTGATGGATTCTCAGCATCGGATACAGAGATAGAGCTAGGGCTGTCTGACGTTTCCCAGCCACTGAAGAGGCAGCTGCCTTTGGAGGCTGATATGAGTGAGGAGGAAGAACAGCTGGGGCCTGTTTCAGATGCATGTATGCACAGAGCTGAAGCAGGGAACCATGGAGGACAAGGAGTCGATTCGGGAAGCACACATGGATGCTGAATGGCCTCTCCCTGGCTGGGGAATAAATAGAAGGAAAAATGAGTGGTTGTCGTAGGAGACAAGAGTTTGTATTTCTGGGGATTTTGCTCATTGTGTTTCATGCTACAGAGACTGCTTGCCAGAACTTAATTTGCAGCCTTTTGGCTGGGAGCTCAGAGGCCTTGCAATTATTGTAAGGAACTGATAAGGTCTGTTGCTGCAGTTAACTCCTTGTACGACTCTTGCCTGGACCTTTCGGTGGATGAATGCAATTAATTCACAAGAGGTAAATAAAGAGGGTTTTTTTTCGTGATAAGGAGTCTGTTTCTTGCTTCTGCTAAGGCTGGGTCAGAACACAAGGGTTGTGTTCCACAGCTTCAGATATTAGTAGTGAAAACAGCTCCAGATATTTTTGTTTGTTTGTTTCCAAACCTGATTTCGTGGTCTCAACAGCATGCCTCGAATTGGTGGTGATAATCCAACTAAATTTGGTTAAGTGGACGTGTCCTTGAGAGCATTGCTTTTGATTTAACTGTTATGCATGGTTTGTAAGCTTTAGTAATAGAGTGGGTCTTACTTCTAAATAACCATGGACATAGGATTTCTGATAATCCTGGCTACACTTAGCTGGATCAAGGCTAATACATGAAATTAAAGCCAATGAGACACCATCCTAGCGTTAGGATAACCAGATGTGTCAGAAATCCTTTTTTTAGTCAATACCAATAAATTCATAAAAAGCCTACAATTAGTCTTCATATATACTTATTAGTTTGATATTCAGATTTTAAAAGACTGAATGGAACTGAGAATGGAAAATTCCCAGTTCATCTAAACGATGGAAAACGCTCTTAATTCTGTATTGGCCTTTTCAATAGATTTTCAGTTATTCAAGGAAAACAATACTTCAGATTTATTGGATCTCATTGCATTTGTGGAGAGAAAAAAAATGAAGAAATCGTGTGGCTGAAGATGCAATGAGAATGACAATGCATTAAAGATAAGGAAAGGAAAAGAGATGGTTTCTATAGGAATGCAATCCGAGGAGATAATAAGGAGCCCAAGATTTACAGAGAAACAGAAAGATTACCTGAGATTTTTGCACTCATCTCAGAAGCAATGAGGGCCTCCAAGTTTGAAACAGTTAGCTGGTGACATCAACGTTGCCCTGGGAATGCCCAGTTGGGTGGGGACTCCTTGCATATCCCCAAGAGGAGTGAAGGATGTGAGCTCAATCCTGCCCCAAGGCAGCTGTTGGCTCTCGAACGCGAATCTCCTGCTCAGTGTTCCAATCACTTAAGCCACCATGCTCCAACCTGATATTAAGGGAGGATAGATCAGGACTACCACACATCAGATAGGCAAAGGAGAACGATTGGAAAGGACAATTGGTGGTGGTGGGGTGGAAAGAGGACACCCTAGCTAACTTTCTTGCTATCCGTGACAAACACTACAATGAGAAACTGCAACAAGAATGTACCTACGCTATCATGAAATAACTTTTTCCAACTTCTGAAAAACTGTTGCAGGGATGTGCCAGAGCAGTTTGGAAATTAAAAAAAAAATCTTCAGCATGTAAATTGATTAAGGTCATGTCCATTTCAGTCAACAGCAGAGTGGACAGGGGTTATTAAACAACTAAGTTCAATCAATCAGAATAGAGCTGGAAGGTATCTTGGATGTCTTTTCGTCCAACCTCCTCTTCCATTTCAGACAAGTGACTCTTCTTCCAGTCTTTTCTTAAAAACCTCCAGTGATGAAGCACCCACAACTTCTGAAGGCAAGCTCTTCCACTGGTTAATTGTTCTCAGGAAATTTCTCTTTAATTCCAGGTTGCTTCTCTCCTTGATTAGTTTCCTCCATTGTTTCTTGTCCTACCCACAGGCGTTTGGGAAAATAAGTTGACTCCCTCACCTTCCTGTCAACCTTTCAAAGATTGGAATATTGCTATCATGTCCCTCCGAGTCCTTCTTTTCTCTAGAACAGCCAAATCCAAATCCTGAAACGGTTCTTCATATGTTTTAGTCTCCAGGCCTTTAATCATCTTAGTTGCTCTTCTTTGCACTTTTTCCAAAGTCTCAACGTCTTTTTCTGTAATGTGATGAAATTGGATGCAGTATTCCAGGTGTGTCCTTATTAAAGCTTCACACTAAAATACTTCATGTGATTTTGATTCTATGCCTCTGTCTATACAACCAAGAATTGTATTAGCTTTTTTGGCGGCGGCTGCACACTGCTGGCCTCACAGATATTAGCCTGTTGTTAGCATTTATTAATGAAGTGCCCTATAGTGGGGGAAAAAAACTGCTCAGGAAGAGGTAAGCTTGTTAGTTGCTCAAAAAGCCAGATAATATTTGATTTTAAGACTATGACTGCCAGTTGGAAGGTATGACGAGAAAAAGAAGGACATGTCTATCTTTTGCTGACTCTAGGATAGATGCAAAAGTCTGAAGAGAAAAATTACTTATGGGTTAGGCAGTTTAAGAAGACCAGAGGGTGGTCAGAGATGAAACATTCCAGTTAAGAATGTTAGAAACAGAAGCTCATGAAAGTTATTTATAGGATAGGATAGGATAGAATAACACTTGGAAGGTGTTGTAGATTGAGCAATGAGAGGCTAGACCAGGGCATGGATGCAACAAGACTTTATTTAAGAAATAAAGGACTGAACGTGTTAGCCGTGCCTGGAGCAGGCTCACAACGAACAGCGGCTGACCGAACCCTGCAGCTGGCTTTTATAGCCGGCTGTCTAGGGCAGCCAGCCAATGAGGGGCAGCAAACGCCCCCGCAGCATGAACAGACCTGGGTGGGGACTTTGGCAAGTTCCAGGGACATAACACCCCTTCCCCCCAGATGCGAACATGCATAGTCATTTAAATAAGCGGGTGGTCTGTGCTGGCGCCCCGAGCGTCGTAACTCGGGCGAGCTGCCAAGTGTCTCAGAGTTCGGAGGAACAGGTAGGGTTGGTGATGGGGTGCGAACTTGTTCGGAGGCCTGTGCTGGTACCGGTGAAGTGCTTCTGGCCGGTGATGCTGTGGCCCCATCAGATGGTTCAGGCGGAGGACCCATCGGGCAGTCCCGGTCTACTGCCTGCTCCCTCGGTTCGGGTGATGGTGGCAAGGAGCCTCTGGAATGGTCTGCGATGAGAGTTTGGTGAGGCACCTGGGGGCTGACCTGTGCCCACGATCCGGCACAGGCGAGGGTACCCTGTCGCTTCCTTAGCTGGTCCAGGTGCCTTCTCCAGATGCGGCCGTCTTCCAGCTGGACTCTGTACGACCGGGGACCGGTGATGGCTACAATCTCCCCAGGAATCCAAAGTGGGTCTCCGGCATAGTTCCTCGCAAAAACACGTTCCTGTAAGACAAAATCTCTGACCCCCGTCATCGAGGAAAGAGGGGTGTCAGGGCAATAGTGAGGGTGGAGCCTATCCAACACAGTTCTTAGGCATCTACCCATCAGAAGTTCAGCTGGGGATTTGTTGGTGACCATGCAAAGGGGTTGAGTGTTGGCTTAGTAAGAAACGGGCGAGTTTGTGATGCCAGTCTTCTTTGCTGAATCTGGCTAACGCTTCCTTTGTGGACCTAACGGCTCTCTCCGCCAATCTGTTGCTGGCAGGATGAAAGGGGTCCGTGAAGATGTGTCGGATGCCAAGATTGGAGGCAAAGCGGCTGAATTCTGTAGAGGCAAACTGGGAGCCATTATCTGAAACTATAGTATCTGGTAGCCCGTGTGTCACGAATAGACGGGTCAAGGCCTTGGTAACCGCTTGTGTGGTGGTCGTGGATAGTTGGGCCACATCGATCCATTTAGAGTATGAATCTACGACCACCAAGAAGGTCTTGCCGTGTATTGGACCCGCTAAGTCAATGTGAAGCCTTGACCAAGGCGCGTTGGCGCTTTCCCACTTTGTGGGGGTGGTGACTGGAGGGGATGGTCTGGATTCCTGACAGGGTTGGCAAGTGCTTACCCACTTGACGATGTCGTCGTCCAAGCCAGGCCACCAGACGTAACTCCGAGCCAACGCCTTCATCCGGACGATGCCCGGGTGACCCTCGTGTAGTGCCTCTAAGACTGGTGTGCGAAGCGAGGCCGGAATGACAACTCTGGTGCCCCACAACAGGCAGCCCTGCAAGCTAGATAGCTCCTGTTGACGGGTCTTAAAAGGTGTGAATTCGGTTGCGAGGTTAGTGCCCGGCCACCCCCTCCTCACCCAGTCCAGTACCTGGGCGATTGTCTTGTCCGTCTTGGATTTGGTGGCGATGTCGAGGGCGGTGATAGGAAGGTCGAGCTCGGTGACATCGAAGATGGCATGGACCGGGGCCAGGTCCTCAGCTGGAGCTGGCAGGGGGCAGCGGCTGAGGGCGTCTGCGTGGCTTAACGTTTTTCCTGGGCGGTGGATGAGCTTGTACGAGTATGCCGCCAGGAACAAGGTCCACCTCGTCATTCTGGGAGACAACACTTGGGGAGTCTGCTTGTCTCCGGATAGAAGCCCCAGAAGAGGCTTGTGGTCCGTGATTAATTCGAAGTTGTGGCCAAAAAGGAATTCATGAAATTTCTTTACCGCTGCCACTGCGGCTAAAGCCTCCTTGTCAATTTGACTATAGTTATGCTCTGTTGCTGAGAGCGTTCTGGAAAAGAAAGCGATTGGTGCCTCGGAGCCGTTGGGTAGTCTGTGGCTCAAGACAGCTCCAATCCCAAAAGGGGATGCATCAGCTGCTAGTACTAATGGAAGATGTGGGTCAAATTGTATAAGGACCGCATCTGATGTGAGCAGTGATTTGACTGCGCGAAAAGCGGTGTCTTCCTTGTGTCCCCAGTGCCAAGGTGATTTTTTATCTAAGAGCCTGTGTAAAGGCTCTGCTACTGATGCCTTGTGAGGAAGGAATGACGCATAGAAGTTCAATAAGCCCAAAAAGGCTTGTAGCTCGGCTTTAGTGGTTGGTGTGGGTGCCTCGTGGATTGCCTTGACTTTGGATTCTAGGGGGTGGATGCCTGAGGCGTCAATTCTATAGCCCAGAAAGTCCACCTGTCTAGTGGCAATGGCACATTTCTCCCTTTTTAATTTGAGGCCATGCTGTCTGAACCTGTCTAACACTGCTCTGACTCTCTGGAAGAGTTGGGGCCTGTCCCTGGCCGAGACCAATATGTCGTTGAAGTAGGGTACTACGCCAGGGAGGCCCTGGAGTATACACTCCATGAGGGATTGGAAAATGCCAGGGGCAACACTCACGCCAAATTGGAGACGCCTGCACCGGAAAGCACCCCTGTGGGTCACGATAGTTTGTAATTCGTCTGTTTGGTCGTCAACAGGGAACTGTTGATACGCTTGTGACATGTCCAATTTGGCAAAAATGTTGCCAGGCTCAAAAGTGTGCAATAAATGTTGAATGACCGGGACTGGGTAAGCGCTAACTTGTAGAAAGCGGTTAATTGTTGTTTTGTAATCCGAACAAATTCTCAGACTGCTGTCTTTTTTAAGGGGTGTGACAATTGGCGTCTCCCATTTGGCAAAGTCTGTCGGCTCAATGACCCCTTGCTTTAATAATTTATCCAGTTCCGCGTCCGGTTTAGACCGAATGGCGAATGGGACTCTACGAGGTTTCAGCCGGACTGGAACTGCTTGGGGGTCAACTGCAAATGAGATGGGAGTACCGTTATAACACCCCAACTCATCGCTGAATACGTCTGAGTAGTCAGTGAATAAGGAGTCAGTGTCAGAAGCTGAGACAGCATGGACTCCTGTTAACCCTAGGCCGAGGTAGGGGAACCAATCAAGCCCCAAAAGACTAGGGAGGTTGCCGTTAACTACCACTAGAGGCAGGTGGCCTTTGAAAGCTTTAAAATTAACAAGGAACTTGCCTTTGCCGAGTACTGGAATGTCCTTCCCTTGATAGTCTCTCAAGGTGAGCTGGCACTTCTGGAGCTGGTCTCTGGATAGTCTGGGCTGGATTTTCTTGAGAGTGCTCCAAGAGATGATTGAGAGCGCTGACCCCGTGTCAACCTCCATACGACAAGGTTTACCTTCTAATAAAATGGAGAGTGTGATTTTACTAATAGAATGACAGGTGTGGTTAGCATGGTAGCAAGTGTGACAATTTAGTACTTGCCTTTGGGGTCCAGAATGGGGAAAGGAAGGAACCTTTTGTGCTGAGTTGTGTGCGGCTTGGCAGACCCTGGCGATGTGGCCTTTTTTGTGGCAATTGTTGCAGGTGGCCCCTTTGAATTTGCACGAAGCTCTCGAGTGAGGTCCGCCACAGGATAGGCACAGGATGATGTGTTTGAGTGCGCTGTTGCTTTCTAGCCTGCTTCCTACCTGTGGTTGTTTGGCATGAGCGAGGCGGTGGATGTCTGTTTGATCGTTGGGATCATCTTCGTTGACCACCTCTTCTGAGTGGATGGTGGCACAGCTTTGTTTGGGAATGGGACCTTGAATCTCTGTGGCTGACTGGGTTGCCAGTTCTGCAGCCAAGGCTTCCTCGACGGCCTGGGAGAGGTTGAGATCCTTCCTGGCAAGCAGTCGCCTTTGGAGGTGAAGGTCCTTGACCCCGCAGACGAGCTGGTCGAGGAGCATGTCATCCAGGTAGTTCCCGAACCCGCAGTGGAGAGCTGCAGTCCTCAAGGCGGCCATGTACTGGTTGACAGTTTCCTTTTCAGCTTGCTTCCTCATCCGGAAGGTGAAACGCCTCGCGATCTGTGAGGGTCTAGGGGAGTAATGATTAGTGAGGATCTCCAGCAATTCTGCCCAGGGAACATTCTTTAACTCACGTGGAGCAACGAGTGCTGTGGCGGTATCAAAAACGATGGCTCCGCAATAACTAAGGAAGAATGACTTCTTTCTGTGCTCCCCAGCATCAGCCAGACCAATGGCGTCGATGTAGTGGTTAAAGCGATTTTTGTAAGACTCCCACTTTTCTTCTTCAGGCTTGAATGGTGGGAAGGCTGGGTTGGAGTTCATGTTGTGAACTTCTGCAGGTTACACTGTTTGTGAGATCTCTCTGGGACGACAAAATGGCCCTTAGTGCTCTTGTCAGGCTAGTGACTTCAGCTCTTGAGAGGTTCCACAGAATCTCTCTGTTCTCTCTGGGTTACGCTATGGCTCAGGCTGCAACGGTCGTTGACAGCGTTATTTGAATTTCACGCTCCTGGAGAGTGTAGGCGGCAATGGCTGACCGCCGCTGACAGTGATTTGAATCTCGCGCCCTGCGCTGGCGTCGGAGACTCCCGGAATGACAGCACCGCGCTGCACTCCGACTCGAATTCAAACGACAGCCGTTTGAATTTCGTGCCCTTTTGAGCTGAGCGGCTGCGGCTCGCAGCGCTTCACTTTCCCTGTAGCTTGCTAACCGAGCGGCTACAGATGCTCTTCCTTTCGCTTTTGCTGACCGAGCTCTCTGGCGGCGCGGCTGCGGCTCAGCAATCGAGTGATTTCAGCTGTTGCGGATTGCCTCTGGTAGCCATCCCACCCTCGTCGCCAGTGTTGTAGATTGAGCAATGAGAGGCTAGACCAGGGCATGGATGCAACAAGACTTTATTTAAGAAATAAAGGACTGAATGTGTTAGCCGTGCCTGGAGCAGGCTCACAACGAACAGCGGCTGACCGAACCCTGCAGCTGGCTTTTATAGCCAGCTGTCGAGGGCAGCCAGCCAATGAGGGGCAGCAAACGCCCCCGCAGCATGAACGGACCTGGGTGGGGACTTTGGCAAGTTCCAGGGACATAACAGAAGGGACCTTGGAGGTCTTCTAGTTCAACCCCCAGCTTAGGCAGGAAACTCTACTATTTCAGATAAATGGTTCTCCAATCTCTTCTTAAAAACTTCCAGTGTTGGGGAATTCACAAACTTCTGGAGGCAAGTTGTTCCACAGATTAATTGTTCTGTCAGGAAATGTCTTCTTAGTTCTAGGTTGGTTCTCTCCTTGATTAGCTTCCACCCATTGCTTCTTGCCCTTCCCTCAGGTGCTTTGGAGAATAGCTCGACTCCCTCTTCTTATGACCAACAAGGAAGGAAGTAAAGAAAGTAAAGGAAGAATGGACAAGGGCTTTCTCTCTATCCAACTAGCATTGTCTATCTGGAGCAAGGATTCAGAAGAGGTGGACTGGGAGGTAAGTTCCCACCCCGGAAGGAAATGAACCTAATGTATCAGCTGGAGAAATGACTGAGGCCAAAAAAAGGCGAGGAGGTGCATTCTTGCCTTTCAACCTTTGATCACCTTCCCCCAATCTCTGATTAGCTTAAATTCTTCTGGTTGGCCTCACTACATCAAGATGAGAATTGCAGCGCAAGGCAGAGAAAGCTGGCGTTCACTGCAGGGATGTACAGAATGGGTGGGGCAGGACTCTAAAAGCCGTATTTTATCAACAGAATCTGTAAAACTCGAGGGTAGACTTTAGAGCTGGAGAAAAATTTATGCTACCTTAATCTGGCCTTTTATATGACAATCTTTCATAGATCTGTATCTGAAATGTGCCTAAGGCTTGCTAGCTTGCATGCTGTAGAGTGGAGAAGAGCTCTTTGATTTTTGAAATCTCAGTCACGCCACTGGGCACCCATGAGGTCCCTTGGAGGGTGAATGCCAAGATTTACAGTAGCTGTGGTATACTCCTGTCTCTAAAATATTTATCTCCACTCATTAACATGCTAGCGAAACAATCCCAAACTAATGCATGACCATGCAACTATCTATACTGCTCTTCTTCCCCTTCCATTCCAGGTTATTTTTAATTTGGGGGGAAGGAAGGGAGGGAGGAAGGAAGGGAGGGAGGGTTAGGGTTAGGGTTAGGGTTAAGTTAATCTGGCTTTCCCATTGACTTTGCTTGTCAGAAGGTTGCAAAAGGTGATCACGTGACCAGTTATAAACCAGTTGCCAAGCCTCTGAATTTTGATCACATGATCATGGAGAATGAATATATATATATATATATATATATATATATATATATATATATATATATATATTCTTAAATTTTCGTGGTACTTACATGTATGGCAGTCAGCTTTGTTTGGGTATTTTCCCACATCATTGTAGTTGTGCTTTTAAAGTTGTAGCACGTTTGGCAGAATCTCATCTGCCATCATCAGGCTTCTGTAAGAAGCCTGATGATGGCAGATGAGATTCTGCCGAAACGTTGCTACAACTTTAAAAGCACAACTACAATGACGTGGGAAAATACCCAAACAAAGCTGAATACTATATATATATGTATATGTATATGTATATGTATATGTATATGTATATGTATATGTGTATGTGTATGTGTATGTGTATGTGTATGTATATGTATATGAAATACCATTCACGCATCATCACAAAATCTCCAGAACTGTAAAGCCTACAATCTTGAAATTTGGCACTCTTGGCTTCTAGGTGCTCACTAAGAAAATATTTTTCAAAATGTTCATCAGATATTAGTATTTCCTATATTATTACTAGCACGCTCTGATGCTAAGGAGTTCTAATCCCCCTCCCCACCTGAAAAGAAATCTGTTCCAAATGCAAGACACAAGCAGAGGAGAGGAGTTTCAGTTTTAGCTTCACAGCACCAAGCAGCTTTAGTACAGAACAGTTGAGCTAAGCCATGATCAGGCTCCTTGCTATCTCCTTCTTGCTCATGCAGTGAATACTGCTTCAGTTTCCTAACAGCCTTCAACTCTCTAACACATTGACAGGATGAATACCGATGGATGCTGGTAGGCAGAGGCAGAATTTTTTCCCCTTATTTTCCTTCCCAAAAACTAAGCCCGACCACACAGTTTTGTAGCGAAGCACGGGTAAAATTATAACTGTGAAAAACACTCATATGTTACTTTTTTTCAGTGCTGTTGTAACTTTGAATGGTCACTAAAGGAACTGTTGTAAGTCGAGGAGTACCTGTATTCAGCTGTCTCCAATCCCACAACACCCACACAAGGGTGAAAGGGGTTAAGATAGCAAAAATACCATTATAGTACAAACCCTTTTGATATTTCTTTTATTGCCTTGTTTGTTTCGGCTGCTTGGCAGAGGCCACTGCCCCTACCTCCAAAAGTCAATATTAAAATAGGTATTTTCCCAAATTAATATTGCAATAAAAATATATCCTTTAAAGAAAATTCTAAATGAAGCCAAGATCATTTTTTTTTTTCTGTAGAAATAAGTTCCAGAAATCATAACCAAAATAAACTGAAGGCTAACTTGAATCCATTTTTTATATTAGTTTTCACTAAAATATTACTGAGCAGAGTTGTTGGCCTGGCTGTTTTTCTCCTTTGATAGTGGTAGGATAACCATTTAATTTAATTTAGATTCTTTTTTAAAAACAACGGGGCTCAATAAAATTTAGTGAAACTACCCATTGTTTTTTTTAAAAAAACCTTTTTTTACATAGTTGAGTGTATTTAGTATGAAGCATTTCTATATAAGAGCCCGCTGCTCATAGATAATCTCAAGTATTAACTGTTGTTTTTAAAGAAGTTTGTACTTCTTTTTTAAATAAGAAATAGAAAAATGCCCCAAAGTAGATAATAAGTTCCTATATCTTCAAGCAAAGCTATTGTACCATCTAATTTTTATCTGGACCAAACCTTCTATTATGAAGCTTTTTATTCCTTGTTTAATTTTATTTTTAGATTTCTATCCCGGCTTTCCTACTTTTAATTATTTCTATGATGGATCTTCAATTCTACATTCCACTTAATTACTGAAAATAATGGCATGGCCATAGTGACCTATCGTAATGTGGAAAGCCCCCCTCCACCTCAAAGAATGAAATATTTTGGGAAATATTAAAAAATGTAGAATAATATATTTCCCTAAAGGAGAAATGGAGAAACATGTTTTTAGAGGCAGAAAGCAGCCCCCAACCTTTCTTAACAGCCCACTGCAGATGCCAGCACTTAAGGAGATAAAGAGCTTATTGAGAGAAGAAGCCAACTATCTAGATGGCTCTATTCATAAGCAAAGCAAATACTGCAGGCAGAAATCCATTCAAGACAGGATATTTCAAAACTCCTTGCAGCAAAGGTTGACAGCTAAGAAAAGCTGGATGGTAGGATTAATACAGCAGCCCCTCACCCACGATCCAGCACAGGATGTAAGCCATTAGCCACAATAGGAATTGCCCAACACCCTTTCAGAACCAAGCCCCTTCATTGGACAAACACCTCCCCCCCCAGCAGCATTTCAGGACCTGTATAAAAATCCTGGCACTGATCTAGCTAATAGTTCACCTGACCCAGAACCACACAAACCCTGGTGGTTCTGTTTACCAATAAATGGACCTTCTTTCCAATCAGCCTCCAGCCTCCATGTTGTTTCCAACATCTTTCTCCCAGCTTGGAACTGAACCAGATGGATTTTCCTTCCAACAGTAACTTATTGCTGTGATATTATTGCCCTATTCTTACTCGGCCCATTTCATTTCAAGGCGTTGCAGTTTGTCGTTGTCAGTTAAGCCACCTTCATAATGCGTCTGCCTTTCTCTAGTGTCTTCCTTTATGAATTTGTCTGTTATCACTTGTTAGTAAATCACTCCATTCTGTCTTTGAAGAAGATCTGAGTGTGCCAAGCATGTCTGTTACAAAATGCAGCATGTTCAAGTTGCAACCCCTTCCCCTTGTCTTCTCAGAGATGGAACTCATGATACCATTAATACTTTAATTTCCTTTCATGAACGAAAGAAAAACAGAAATGGAATTATTAGTTATACCAAGTAAATCAGCAACATGTTCCCCCTGCCATTTGGAGTTTGTGTATAGTCTAAAATTCTCCCTGGGTCAGCTCTTGGATGATCTCAGAATCTAAGCAAGGTTGGAACTGACCGAGTCTCACATCGGAGATCAAAAGTGAGAACAGGTGGCCCTTATTTAGTGACCACAGTTGGGATGGGCAACTCAGTCATTAAACAAAGAAGTCACTAAGTGAAATCCTTGCTGTGCTTACAATCTAGCTTTCCTTTGCTTTACATACTTGCAGAGATTGTAAATGCAAAGATTGATTGTGAAGTTATTATTTTTTTTCATCATCATCATTGTAACTGTGAATGGTTGCTAAATGAGGCAGTCGCTAAATGAGGATGTCCTGGGTTGCTAAGTCCTGGAGTAGGTCTCGGGTAACTTAGGCTCAGACTTAACCATAGAAATGGAAAGACTTTAAACCATTTCTTCTTGGCCTAACATTACGTACCTCACAGCATTGCTGTTGTAGGACAAAATGAAGATCCCTCACTTGTACAAATTGAGGAATATAAATTAATAAATGAATGCCAAGGCTGCAACCTGAAAATCGGGCACTTTCAAAATGCCCAAAGATGCTTTATTTTCAACACGTTTTTACTTTAATCCTTTTTTATTTTAATTAAAAAAAAAAGTTCCCTGAGGCATTTTTCTGTCGAGTGAAATGTTAAACCTATCTGATCTTTTAAAACTTAAGGGTAAAAGTTAAGCTCTATTTTAAAGTTACATTCCTGGTGTGTGGGGATCTTTTTTTTTTTTTTTTTTTAGGTTTACAAAACTCTCCACAGCTTCTGGAAATGGAGACCTTCAAATTGCTTCACCTAGAAGCGATGATAGTTCATTGTTTTGTAAATGCAATTTCACCTGTGCACAATTTTTCAAGGCCCAGTGACACAGACTGACTGGCTAAATTACTCAAAGCCACCTGTGGCCCCACTCATCCTCCTTGCTTTGGCAAATGCAATACATCTCAGGGCATTGAATGAAACTGTGTGATGCTGAAAAATCACATCCCAAGTTGTCTATTAGTTGTTCTTTTTCTTTAAGGTACTAAGAGTTTTGTCCATTTTCCTCCTCCAGCTCCTACTTCATTTCTTTCTTCTTGTCTTCTCTGTTTTCTGTTTCCTCCTCCTCCCCCTTCCCCCTCCCCTTTGCAGCAACCAATTTCATTTTGTGGTCCATCAGCAAAAGATTCCATATAAAGTCACAACTCAGCAGAAATGACTGAAAGGTTCTAGAATATCCCAACATCCCAGGACAATGTCTAGCCCAGTATTTCCCAACCAATGCTGGCTGAAGGATTCTGGGAGTTGAAGACCACATATCTTAAAATGGCCACGGTTGAGAAATACCAGCCTAGTCTGCCTGTAGAGAGCCTTGAGTGGAAGTCTCTAGTTCTCCTACAAAATAAATACTACTTTATGATCTTTGTCAATATTCCCAAGTATGTCTCCATTCATAATTGGGGCTTGCCAAGTTCTGCAGCTATGCCCCCCATTGTGATTCTTGTGCTTAAGGTAATGACTTTTCTTAAGATTAAAGGACATAAACTGTTTGTGGATGAACTCTTACAAAAGTTACCTGGGTTGAGGTGAGACCAATTCATTCAACTCCATTCAGTTCAAGACATAGATGGCTTGGGTATCTGCCATTCATAATCCCATGACTTTTTTTGTAACTAGTGAATCTGTTTTACAATAAAAAAACACAAGGCCTAGAAAAGTGTTGGGTTTTGAGATTCAATTTTTAAAAAATTATAAATGGCTTTTTCTGCTGTTATCCATAGGTAGGGTTTTGTTGTTATGATATTTTGATTAGAGGGGAAGGACTAGCCAAATTTCAGAGTTTGTGGATCAGTGGTGAGATTCAAACATTTTTACTACAGGTTCTGTGGACATCACTTGGTGGGTGTGGCTTGGTGGGCATGATAAAATCTCCATTCCCTTCCCACTCCTGGGGGGAGGTTACTACAAAAATCCCATTCCCTCCCCACCCCACTAACCTGCTTTCCACTTCTGTTCTTCTGTGCGGGGCAACAAAAGAAGACCCAGACGATCAGCTGGGACTCAGGAGGCAGAGAATAGATGGGGGCGGAGCCAGTCAGAGGTGGTATTTGCTGGTTCTCCGAACTACTCAAAATGTCCGCTACTGGTTCTCCAGAACAGGTCAGAACCTGCAATATCTCTGTTGTGGATGTGATGACTCCCCCGGAAATTTCCCTAGATACCTCTTCAGATGTCAGTTTGAAGGAAGACGAACTAGTTCCTGGCACATCAAGAAGGGAGCTGGTCAATGGCTCCAAGTAGCTGCCTGAGAGTCATTTGGCTGAAGCCCAGCTGTAGCAAGACAGCCCTGTGGTCTCAGATGGGGAAGGCAAACAGCTGTAGCCAGTCAGGGATGTGGAAGAGGAACTGCCTTCTACACTGATCCAAGAACACGTAGGGCAGAGAAGAGGCAGAAAAGGTAGCAAAGATCAGCCTGATTACTTGTGAGGAAAAAACCTCTCCCTTCTTGAAAGGCTGCATCAGAAGCTGACTATTTAGCACAGCAGACAGATGGAAGCGATGCTGGGAACAACACGCGCATTTCCTAGCAGTGTGTTTTCTGGCTGTTGTAATTCCTGCCTCGCTTTGGGTTGACACCTTGACTTGGATCGTGCCTCTTGAGCCCTCTTATATTGTGGGTTTAATTTTGCCTGGTGGGTTTATTTTGATTGGGAAGCTTTCAAGTACCCTATGGATTAGCATTGGTTTGCTTGTGGTTGGACTTCATTGGGACAGTTCTGGGTTTTTGGTGAAGGGAATTGCTAGGGAATATTAATAAACCACTAAACCACAGTTACGTTTGTGTGTGAGTGAGTGAGTGGGAGAGCACAGTGGATTCTATTTCTTCTGGGGTTGTACTTGCCAACAACTCAATAGCTTTCAGCGATTTTAAACGTTATTTATTTTTATTCCGCCTTAATTCAAAACAGCAAAAAAAAATTACTGTTCCCTCCTCCTATTTTCCCCACAACAACCCCATGAAGAGAGAGAGAGAGAGAACTAGTCCAAAGTCACCTCGTTGGCTTTTATGCCTAAGGCAAGACTGGAACTCACAGGCAGCTGATTTCTAGCCAGGTGCCTTAACCACCAACCTGGCTTTTTACCACTAGAGGCAAAGATTCTCCTCTATATGTGCATCTCATACTTAGAGATGTTGGAAGTAACTATAGATTTCATGAATATTTCAGAGTGGTAGATGAGTTCAATATCCTCTCCCTCTCTAACTAAATGAGAGCCCTGCTCCCTTTCAAGTTTGTTTTGAGGGCTGAGCTTGACAACCTTACAGAGAAAGCTTTATTTCTTCTGAAGTTCCTCTATGATACTGAGATCGAATAGAATTAAGTTATCAGGAGTTAGCCATTGGAAAAGGCACGGGAAGGCGCTATCAAGATATATACACACAAATATAGTTGCCAAAAAAATTTTTTTTTCAGAGAATTCATACAAGGAAGATAGCTCAAAGCAAAAGAACAAGTTCATTTCAAATTTCAGGATGCCTCCCTTGATCATTTATACATTTTTAAGGGCCTCTCCAAAAATGTACCAAAAGATAATGGCAACAGGACCAGAGAAACATAATATGATGTAGGGAAGACAAAAAAAAGTCACATCACAAATAAGTGACCAGCGCATAAGTTTGAACAGTTACACAAAAATCCTTTCCTTTCCTTTCCTTTCCTTTCCTTTCCTTTCCTTTCCTTTCCTTTCCTTTCCTTTCCTTTTTCCTTTCTCCTTTCTCCTTTCCTTGCAATTCTATAGCTCTATCTAGCTGGATCTAATCCATTTTAAGCAGTAAAATAGCAAGGAGAGGAAATCATTATTTTTGCATGAAGAATATAATGGCAACCATAAAACAGAAGGGGGCTAAGCCTGAAGGAGACCATCTGGGAATTGCCCAATGGGGACAGCTAATCTGCTGAATCTTATTAGCATCTTTTATACAGCAATTCTGGCTTGACAGGTAGTATAGTGTGTTTTGCTCTTTCTACATAAATAAATGCCTCCCCTCTCTTAGCTCTTAAATAAACCTTTACTTTTTTGGGGTGAATGCAAAAGGCAACTATCACCTCTGGCGGAAAGTGCATTCAGGTGTTACATTCACTGTATAATACTAGTTGCCACCAGACAGGTACAGAGAGGGTACAAATGTCACCTTTGCCCACAGTTTTAGCGGCCATCAAATTATACATGGCATTTGCTTGACATTCACTCACTACTTCATTTATACGATAAAAGTGCTGGCAAAGGTCAAGAAGGCTCAGTTGGATTGCAACCAATTGGGATGGGGAATGGGGAGAAGATATCCCATTGAAATTGGGTACATGGCGGGACAAGGATCCCAATCTTTCAGACTATACATTTTTGGACATGAAGTTTGGGACTACTTGTTACTTGCAGATGCCACCCACCCATCTTCTTAGATCTTCCATCTTAACATCAGCTAGAGCAGGGCTCTGGAGCTGCATGTGGCTCTTTCATCCATCTGCTGCGGCTCCCTGTGATCGGTTGGTAAAAGGAAAAAGGACACCGCACTAGGAGGAGACTCTATGGTGGGAGAATCTGACTTCCGGTCGGCAGAGGAAAAAAAAGACATCACACCAGGAGGAGACTCTATGGTGGGGGAACCAGCTCCAGAATTGAACGGGGGGGGGGGCTTCTTTTTAGGACCTTTGTGGCTCTTTGAGTGTTTAAGATTGCCGATCCCTGAGCTATAGGTAGACAGGGGTACTTAAGTGCCAATAAAGTAAGCATCTGCTTCCTTATGCTCCTTTAAATGAAGATGATGATAAAAGAAAATGGAAGTCATTAGAGCCCAGTGGTTTTTAAGTGTACAGTCAGAAATTAAGAGTCTTGTTTCCTGTTGGGGAGTTTAAATGAAATTTATTAGAACAAGAAAAGGTAAAAAGTAATACTACCTTTTAGCTTTAGGTGATCAAACGCTCACAACAATGACTAGGGGTCAATTACATTAGAGCCAGTTTGATAAGGTGGTTAAGGTGCTGGCCTAGAAACCAGGAGATTGTTGTGAGTTCTAGCCCTGCCTTAGATATGAAAAACCAGCTGATTGAAGAGAGAGCCTCAGCCTCAATCTCTGTCTGTGTTTCTCTCCCTCCCTCGCTCCTTCTTTCTCTCTCTCTCTCCCTCTTTCTTTCTCTCTCTCTCTCTCTCCCCAACTCACCTCACAAGGTGGTTGTTGTGTGAAACATAGGAGGAAGAAGGACAATTATATCTGTTTTCCACCTTGAGTTATTTATAAAGCAATGAAGGTGGGATAAGAAGTTGAAAAAATAAATATAAATAAATAAAATAAATGGGATAGGATAAGATATTTAGCATTGAAGAAAGCCCGAAAGAGTATCTCAGGCCTCAATATCTCGTAAAAAGAGTAGATTCGTGAGGGACAAGATCTAATCCCAGACATACAGTTCCTGCTTGAAAAACAGATGGCAGCTGCAGACAGGAAGGTCTTTGCCCAGATCTTTTTGGTGTATCAGTTGGATCAGAATTCTCTTACGGTCTCTTATTATTTTTCAGATCAGAGATCTCTTATGGTCATTTGTGCTTTAAACCAGGGGTCTCCACTCTTAGCAACTTTAAGACTTGTGGACTTCAACTCTCAGAATTCTCGGAGTCGAAGTCCACAAGCCTTAAAGTTGCCAAGGTTGGAGACCCCTGCCTTAAATGACACACAAATGCAGTACATTCTCTAAGTCTATGGCATGCCAGAAGCTGGGCTGAACAAAACCATGGATCCCCATCTGTGGAATTCAAGCAGCAAGCGAAACCACGCCCCCTCCAGTCCACAGAAAAATCTCTCTCCAGGGAACCGGTCCCTGGCACCCAAAAGGTTGGTGGGGGAGGCACTCCTCTAAGGTTCTTCCTTTGAGAATCCCTTGAAAAATCCACTTGGCCCAGAATGCAGCAGCCTGAGGCATTATGGATATGCCTTGTGTTCCATACTAGCAGGCTTGTAGGCCTGCATTCCTATTGGTCCGGAAAAGCCAGGCCGTGATTGGACAGAACTAAGCGTTCTGATTGGTTCTTATTCGGCTGCCGCGATTGGGTAAAACCAAGCGCGGCAAGCTCAAATGCATGTCATAGGCTGCCTAGCCTCAGCCAGCTCTATAAAAGGAGCTGCCTCGGCTGGGAGTCTTGTCTCAGTGTCTGGTTTCCTAATAAAGAGCTGTTGTCACTATTTCGAGTCTCGTCTCTCCTTGGGACCCACTGCCCAGACTTAACACCTTGTATGTCTATGTAACACCTTTGCTATGCAAAGCTTCTTGCTACAACTGAAGGTGTTGGTTATTTATAAAACATTTAATGGCATAAGGCCTGATTGTCTGAGGAACTATATTTCTCCTTTTTATTTCTGCCTATATTTCATCTCTTGAGTAATTTAATGGTCCTCTGGAATAACAGGTTCTGTTCAAACAGCTGTAACTGTGTAAGCCTTTAAGTGTGCTGTGAACAACTGGACATTTTCCCAGGCCTTGAGATAGGTGGTAGTGGTGGGGGTCCACCTGCTGGATTAAATTACGGCATATGCTAATCAATTTTTCTGAGTTTAAAGTGCTCTGGTTTTGTTTTTTAATCTATAAATTGCGAGGTTTGCTGTCGAGTTGGGCAGCCTCTGGAATTCAAATAAATTCAGTTAAGTAGCAGGTATCTGTAGGTCATTGAGCATCATCTGCAAAGTTTTGGTAGCTGGAACAAATGTGATTTTGTCCTCCATCCCGAATTATACCCTGGCGCTATTGTTTTGGACTGACTATTGTACGTCTGTGATGACCCAGGACATGGCACAAAGGCAACACAGTCAAATAATCAGTAGGAATCCCTTTATTAGCTCCAACTTTGCCCCCAATGTCCTGGTTACCTTCTGGCTGGAGAAAAACCCTTCCAGGAACAGCCTTTGGCTGCAGAGAATCAAGTCCAAAACATGGTCAACAAAAACTGTAACTATAAGTCCAATCAAGGAAAAATGAAGTAATTAGTCCAGCAGGGCAAGAGAAGGGATTCCAGACGTGAAGGAATGGTAGTAATTCAACATGGTTGGGAGGGTGCCAGGAACACAGATAACCAAAGGCAACACAAGATAAACTCATGTTTATTCCCAGCAGATGCCACACTCAGCATGCATCTCTTTTAAATTCTCTTCCCAGGTGTGGCTAATGAAGGGAATCAGGGCCCTTTCCTCCCCCGTAAGCCACGCAACCCACGCTGCTCTCTTCTCTGTTCCTCCCTGCGTGCCCTAGGATGAAGAGGGAGGTGGGCCTGGGTCTTCCTCTGAACCCCCTCTCCCTTGTTCTACCTCTTCCCTGCTCTGCCCAGCCGGACTTTGCCCTTCCCCAGTTTCCTCCACAGCCAACGGAGCCACACTCCCACTCCCTGTCAGTTGTTCCTTGGATTCAGACTCCGACAGGGGCATGACAACATCTGTCTCTCTATGTGTAGGCAGAAAACCTCTGTACTATAGTATTGGAACAGGGTCTATAAAGTTCAAACACCCTGATGTAGATGGCATAAGTCTATTTTAATTCACAGAGCATCAGTTTGGTGTAGCAGTTAAAAGCATAAGACTAGAAATCGGGAGCCTGTGAGTTCTAGTCCTATCTTAAGCACAAAATAAGCTTTCCGATTTTGGGCCGTTCACTTTCTCTCAGCCCTAGGAAGAAGGCAAAGTCACATGCATGAGAGGAGCAGCTACCTAAATAAACCACTTCCAAAACTGTTGCATGGACTTGTCCATGTGGTCTCCAGGATTGGAGACTTTCCACCAATTCGCCTAAATGAATTTGGTGATATTTTGGAGGAATGTAGAAGAGATCATTTTAGACTTGAATCAATCAAAAGAAATTACAGCTGGTGTGAGGATATCTATCACCTGGTTCTTTCAGATTATCAGTGGTCTTCTTTCTGTGAGCTGAGCAGAGATCTACCTGTTCTCTGCCTCCACATTACCACCAAATGGGAGCATCAAAATGGCAGAGAGATGTAAAGGTATCCATTACCTAGGTTATTTTTGGGTACCAATTTGTCTCCTGTTTCCATCCAGCTGATATGCTGAACCAGGACTGTAAGGTATGGGAACATATAATTTGGAGCTGCATGTAAAAAAAGGGGGGCTCAAGCTTTTGAGCCAGGGGAAAAAAGATGACTTGGTCATTCAAATATCAGTCAACATTTGGCTTGAACTTATTATCAAAGGCTGTGAGAGACTTTTAAATTTAAAGTCTATTATGAAAGGAGTTGTCATTCAACTGCCTTGCGCCCAGTAAATCTGTTTTTCAGGAAGCATGCATGTTACACAAAGAGTCACACAGCGAAGCTTAGAAAGCCAGGTAAATGCTCTGTTGCAACCCATCCTGCATTTTCCTTTAAAAAAAATATTTTCCTGGCGTAAAAGGTTCCTATTTTTATGTTTAGTACATTTTAATTTGTGACTGCTTGAGAATTTCCTTCTGTGAAGTGGCAGGATTTACTTTATTGTTTATATGTGTGTGAGTGTATGTGTATGTGTATCTGTATTATGCATAGTGTGATTGTTTCATTTTGGGACTTCCCTGTTTCATTAGGCTTCCTGGCCTCCAAACATTTTCATTAAGCTTGAATGGAGATGTGAAGAAGTCAGGGGACTGAAGTCCACGAGAGAGATAACAATATAATGAGAGGCAATTAAGGAGACCCATGGACATATCTTTGTTTCACTTGATATGAATCATATATCCCACTTCTGAGCAGCCTATTGAATTCTCTTTTCCTGTCGAATGTTGAAAGCTGAAATGCCAAATGACACAAACCACTCAGGAACATTTGGGCTTAGCCTTACTTATTTAGATTCTATTTTGTGTCACATCTTTTGCATTGTACAAATATTTTTACGGTGTGCGGATAGGGGTTCCTTACCAACCAAATGAAAAGGAATCCCTCAAAGTAGATCCTTTGAAAAATCACCTCAGGAAGACAAAGAAATGGAGAAAAGCCCGGTGTGTGTGTGTGTGTGTGTGTGTGTGTGTGTGTGTGTGTGTGTGGTGAGGTTCAGGGGTTGTTGATCCTGACAGAAAGTTTGTTTCCTAACCAGTCAAGCTGTATCAAGATGAATATGATCTGCTGAGGCGCTTTATATGTCAGGCTGCAGCTAGGAGAGGATGTGTCATTTTTATGAATGTACCTTTTCTGTAACTTAACTGAAGTAATAAAGCAATATCTTTGCAGAATAAACAAGATTTAATGTAGATTCTTAAAGCTCACTCTCTTCTCCCAACCCTACCCAGCACAGTCGCTCTCCCCTAAACTGAGCCTTTGTCATTGGCAGCCATAAACTTCGCAAAATGACATTCCACCGTATAGGAGTTATGAGCACCAACTATTTATTTATGTATGTTATTAACGGTGCCTGATAGAAGCCACAAGGTTGCAAATAAACTTGACTTCATAACATGCACAGTTCCCATTAACTATAAATAATGGGAGGCCACTGATGACTCACCACACACTGGCTGTAAAGAAAAGGGAGGGGGGACCTCCCCCTTGTAGCTTAGGTTTTGCTGAGTAAAAGGAAATTATGTAAAGACTGATGGAAGATGGAGAGGTTCCCTGCAGCTGAGCAACTCATGAGAAATAATGAAACTCAATATAGCTGGGATAATTGTCAGATCTTGAGATTGCTATATGGTGTGAGATAGGAAGAGCGGAGCACATCTTTAGCTAATAGGTTAGCACTCTTCTATTTCAATGCACTGCAGGAAAAGTGTGTGTGTGTGTGTGTTTATGTATGTGGTGTCAAGCAGTGGTGGGATTCAATTTTTTTTACTACCGGTTCTGTGGGCGTGGCTTGGTGGGCGTGGCAGGGGAAGGATACTGCAAAATCTCTATTCCCTCCCCATCCCACTAACTTGCTTTCCAGCTCCATTTTCCTGTTTGAGGCAACAAAAGAAGACCCAGGCGATCAGCTAAGACTTGGGAGGCGGAGAGTAGATGGAGGCAGGGCCAGTCAGAGGTGGTATTCTGAACTACTCAAAATGTCCGCTACTGGTTCTATGAACCACTCAAAATTTCTGCTACCGGTTCTCCAAACTACTCAAAATTTCCGCTACTGGTTCTCCAGAACTGGTCAGAACCTGCGGAATACCATCACTGGTGTCAAGGCCAGCTAAGGCTTGTGTTAGTTCAGCAAATGCCAAAAGCAGAGGCAAAAAGATGCTGGAAAGTGATGAAAAGGTATGTAGGCATGACCTTGGGAGACAGAGCAAAGAGTCATAGCCAAGGGAATAGTCAAATAAGAAACAATTTAGGCTGCAGTAGGATGTGGTTGGGAAAGAGCTCCAGAAGAGATCCTTCCTAGTTTCTTGGCCTGTAAAGAGGACAGGGAAGAAGTATATTTTTTCAGACTTGCAAGATTGCATTAATACAATCTTACAACGAAGTAGAATTAGCTGATCCATGTGTGCTTCCTGGTCTGGTTTGCTGTGCCAGCCTGACAAATAACAAAGATGTGTGAATAGTTGGATATCATGGGTCTTTGGCTTGTGGGATTCATTCACGCAGGTGCATTTATCACTAGGACAGAGTGCAATGGGTTAGGCCAAAACCAGCCTCTCAATTAGCAGCACTTGAAGCTAGACCTTCAGGTTTTAGGCCTTTCTTATAGTTAGAAGTGGGACCTCTACTTCTTGGTATAATTTTATAATTCCAGGGTGGGATATTTCTGGTAAAAACTATCCATTTTTTGCAGGCTGGGTAAAGGGAGAGTGACTGTCTCCCCTTTTGGTTGGCTGTTTGCTTTGGCCCCATCTATGCTGAGATATGTGGTCTTTAAGAGAGAAAGGTTAAAGGGAAACATGTTGGGTGTACAGTGGAATCTTAGGTCACGAATGCTTCTGTCAGCGACCAAATCGGGTGATGACCAAAAATTTGGGAAAATTGTTGGTTCTGGTCATGAACAGATCTTCAGGTGCTGATCAGTATAGCCACAGTGACTTTCCTTGCCACAGCGATTTCCCCTTCTGTGCATGCGCAGAACTGTAGGTGCGTACGCAATCAGTCTCGCTTCCGTTCACGACCAAATCTGGTTGCGCCCAAAGTCCTGGAATGGATTACAGTCATGACCCGAGGTCCCACCGTAGATGCTTTCTGACTATGTTCCGCTCACTTTCCCACTCTTTCCTTCTCTCTCCCTTCCCGGAAAACTCTAGTGGACAGACCCATCCTTCTTTCTATGGCCCTGCTTGCTTGCAAATGACAGTGAAAACTCTAACCCACAAATTGAACCACCAGAATCTATTGACAATAACGGGGAAGAGATTCTAGGAAGCACATAGGAAATGGGCAAATGGGCCCTGGATTGTCTATCCCTGTTGCAATGAAAGGGATGTCCAAGAGTAAATATCCTTAAAGGAGGATATAACTTCCCCACTTTGGCAGGCTATACTGTAAGACCCAGTCTATGGAGATTCTCTGTCATCCAGGCCATGGTTGTCCCAAAGGTGCTTTTCAAAAGGCTGAAGAAGCTTCTTGGATGAGACGTAAAACATTTTCAAGGGTTAAAAAAAAAAGAGAGAGAGAGAGAGAAATACCAGTTGCCTTTTGGGACTGTAAGACCCAGCATCCCAACATGCAACAACACTTCCCACTTCTGAGGCCCTTTAGATCAGGGATCCCCACCCCCTGGTCCATGAACTGGCACTGGTCCATGGCATGACAGCAACTGGTCTGTGCAAACAAACGAAACCCCATCCATGGGATACAAGCAGCAGCATGCAAAACCATGCCTCCTCCGGTCCATGGAAAAACCTTTCTCCATGGATCTGGTGCCCAAAAGGGCCACTGCTTTAGATATTTGACAAAACAAGTTGCAATTATGATGGATGTTATTGATTAAAAAAAAAACCCACAACAACAGATAAAAGAACAAGTTAGGGAAAAACCTAACTGGGAAAACAACTTGGTGTGGGATCTGGGGCTCCCCTTCTGATTCTGCATATCAGTTAATGCACTTGGTTCTGCCCGTTTATCGCCTCTGCTTACTCTGATCCATGGACTAAGTATCCTAAAAGTTACTTTTGACAAATTCAATTCCTGCCAGTGCTAAGCTGCTTTCGAACAGAAGGAACGAGACAAGTTATTTCCATGAACGTGCTTTTCTTTGTCAGTTCCCAGACCCAAGTGGAAGGCAATCATTATCTACTTAGATTAAGAGTAGTTCCTCCCCCCCCCCACACCTTCCTCTTTTGATTAATACTGCCTGTTAACTTAAAGAGCTAACTGAAGCTGAAGGTGACACATTGTGTAAGGGGAGCAACCATTGTGTAAGGGGAACAGCCCAAAGCTGAATTCGTTTATGTAATGCTTCCAAACGGTATAACATGAACATGGTTGAATATACATTCTTGGCCATGATTTTTTCTTTTCCTTTCTTCTTCTTTTTTGCTCACTCCCACAGGTTCTTTTCAAGCTGATTTTGTTTGCAGTCAATACTGGAATGTGTCTCCTTTCTGCACCACTAACTGCAGATTGCATTCTGTCAACATATTCTCTAGCCAAAGACATCACGGAATACTAATTATGAAACATTTCCCCCCTTTTTGTGCTGTTTTTTTCTAGCCCAGTTCTTCAAAGCTTTTCCATTGCTCTACTCATGGACCATAAAACACTTCAGCCTTATGAGCACAAGGGGTTGAAATTTAAAGTGGGGGCTAGTGGGTTTTTTTTTTTTTTTTTACATCAAGGTGCAAAAAAGGGGGGAAAAAATCTATAGCGTGTTCATAGTGAAAGCTTAACATATCCAGCTTTTTTTATTGGATAATGGCGGTGATGAGAAGGAAGAATCAATAGGGTTGTATTTAAAAAGAGGAATGGAAATAATTGCTGGGGAAAAATAAAACAAAGTTAAGGAGAGAATGAGGTGCTAATTAACCCATCCTTCAAACCAGGATCTCTGGGGCCAAAGAGAACCTGAAGCAATTTAGCCCAGCAAGGAGCATATGAATACAAAATACAGTGTAGTGTAAAATACAGTTCAAACCTTCAAATTGTACAAATAAAAATCTAAAGATTGAAATATGTCAACTGAACAAAGAAGGACTGCCACAACGGACTTTGGCAAGTGGATATATTTTAATGTTTGATTTAGTATAGGTGAGAAGTTCAGATCACATGAAACTGGGGTAGAGCACAACAGAATATGGATTTACCGAATATGTCTGATGTAATGGTTAAGATATCAGGCTAGAAATTGAGGGACTGTGAGTTCAAATCCCATCATAGGAACAAAGCCAGCTGGGTGACTTTGAGACAGTGTCAGCCGTCCCAGTAGATGAGACACAAAACAAGAGCAGATGAACTATTTCTATTTTATCGTAAGGCTACATTAATGAAATATTTCAGGTCTGGCACTACAAATCTCCCACTAACTTTTTTTTTGAACAACCTGAGGAGATAGGGAGGCTGCTTTCTGAGTTTCTTTCTCTGTCCATTATGCAGCTTCAGGCTGTGCCCTCTTTTATCTGCTTGTACCTTAGGCAGCATCGCTCTTCCCCCTTCCCAATCTCTTAAGGCCATTCACACGTACTGTTACATCTAATTATGCTCTCTCAGCTCTAGGAAGGAGCAATTCAGAGTCAACTCAAACTTGAAGGCATGTATGTGCACACACAGAGCATATCTGTTAATTTACAGGTGTTGAGACCAATTTGGAAATATCTGCTATAATCAAAAGAAAATGTGATGCATCTTATCTCCCCTGCCTGCAGGAAATGACTTGTATGTTTGCTGTCTTGCTGCCCAAGGTCAATTCAAGGTCCTTTCCCAACCCTTCTCATGTCCCAAAGGTGCTTTCCCCAATTTTAGTATATGTGCTCCGAAGCGAGCACAGCCAAAGGTGCTTTTTCAAGAGGCAACTAGAGTTTCTGTTTTTCTTCGAAGACATTTCGCTTGTCACCCAAGAATCTTCTTGAGCTCTGTAGCTCACTCTGTTGAGCTGAAGAAGCTTCGTGGATGAGAAGCAAAATGTCTTCAAAGAAAAACCAGAAACTCCAGTTGCCTCTTGAAAAAGCACCTTTGGGACAACCATGACCTGAGTGACCGAGAATATTCATAGACATTCACCCTTCTCATGGTTCCTTCATTAAGGGCAGGGGTGAAATTCAACCACCTTGGCCCACCTCTGGAGAGGTGGTAGGGATGATTTGAATCAGTAAAAAAAATCGCCCCTGGTTGCTATTACTATTATACCAAGTATACCAAGCCACGCCCACAAAGCCAATAGGGAAATTTTTTGATTTTCACCCCTGATTAAGGAGTGTATTTGTTCTTTAGTCTTCTTTAAATACAAGTCTGTTTCCTTTCAAATACAGGATTGGTCACTTTAAGACTGACTACATGGCCATCCCATTTAGTCAACCTGTTGTGGTCCACCAGTGGTCTGCGGAGCTGGCAGCAGAGTTGGACAGTGGGGAGGAACATGGGTCAGTCCTGGAGTCTGGGGAGGGCTTGGATGAGGGATCTGCATCTGACCCAGAGATGGGGCCAGGGCCATCTGAGAGTTTTGTGCTGACTCCAGAACCTCCAGAATTTGACATCAGTGAGGCAGAGGAACGGGGGAGCCTGTTCCCAGTGCACACTTGCGCAGAGCTGCCAGAAGGCAAGAACAATTAAGACAAAAGGGGCGACTTGGGAGTAAGGCTTGGAGATAATTGGCCCCTCCCATAAGACATAAAGGCAAAGGGACATGAGCCTTTGCAGGAAGCAACTTTGTTAATTCTGGTTGGTTTAAAATCTGAAGCTCTGTATTGACTTTGTGCTCCATTTGGCCTTGTACAGCTAATTGGCAATTTAGTCATTGGCAGCATTTCAAGGGAAATAAAGGTAGGTGCTTATCAGTCTTATCCCCCCAAAATTGTGGCAGACTTCTGTTGGTCTATTCATAAACTGTTTGGGACTCATTATGGGTGGGGAATGCATATAATTCACAGCCGTTGAAATAAATAAAAAGGTTTTTGGGAACAGCATGTGATTGTTACTGTCTCAGGAAGCCTTGGTCAGAATACAACCTGCTTTTTCATGCACAAAATTTGTGTGGGCTGTCAAATGGAACAATCCACAAATCTCCATCATCCTAATAGAATCAGACTTTTTTTAAAAAAAACTTTACATTATCATCAGACTGGCTTCATGATCCTACATATTTCTTTGTTTCTGTTTTTCTACAATAGATTAACATAGATGCAAAAACAGTCACATTTCTCTTTTCTCATTCACAAATTCAAATTTCTGAACAAAATATGGTTGGCTCCCCACTGCCTGTATACACAGCCTTTGCGGTTTCTGTTTTAAACCAAAACATGAAAACATTAAGAAAAATTGCTCAGCCTCCACCTAATCTGTTGCTCTGGCTGCTTGCCTGGCATATATGTGATATATTAACATTGCAAAGCAATTGCTTTTTCGAATATTTCCACTCTGCTGTTTTGATGGAAAGCAGATAGTTGAACTTAAAATTGTGCTGGCTCTCTGATTTTGCAGGTGTGTTGAATACTACAAAAGAAAAAAACTATGGAGAAAATGAAAGCTAGTTCATTTTACCAATCATGAGGTTAGGAATGGATTCCGACCAGTGGTGGGATTCAATTTTTTTTTACTACTGGTTCTGTGGGCGTGGCTTGGTGGGCATGGCAGGGGAAGGATACTGTAAAATCTCCAGCCAGAGGTGGTATTTGCCAGTTCCCCAAACTACTCAAATTTTCCACTACTGGTTCTCCAGAACTGGTCAGAACCTGCTGAATACCACCTCTGATTCAGATCCAGTGAGGCCCTAAGTCATGGGAAGTTATAGTGCAAACGTACAAAAAAGGCTGGGAAACAATGAATTTGGCAAGAAGGCCCAAAAGCTATATGACAAACACATGATGGGATAGGAAAGGGCCCTCTTTGAATTGAAGGTGTGAACGCATGCAGAAACAACACTTACTTTTATCAATTAGTGAGGGGCATATGACTTCTACAGGAATAGAATAGAAAAACAGAGTTGGAAGGGACCTTGGAGGTCTTCTAGTCCAACCCCCTGCTCTGGCAGGATACCCTACACCATTTCAGACAAATGGTTATCCAATTTCTTCTTTAAAACTTCCAGTGTTGGGACACCCACAATTGCTGAAGGCTGGCTGTTCCAGCTGGTTTATTGTTCTCACTGTCAGGAAATTTCTTCTTAGTTCTAGGTTGCTTCTCTCCTTGATTAGCTTCCACCCATTGCTTCTTGTCCTACCCTCAGGTGCTTTGGAGAATAGCTCGACTCCTTCTTCTTTGTGGCAGCCCCTGAGATATTGGAACACTGCTATGATAAGAAGTGAAACATCTTTAAAGAAAAACCAGAAAGTCCAGTTGCCTCTTGAAAAAGCACCATTGGGACAACCGTGACCTGAATGACTGAGAATCTCCATAGACTTCCAGTTCCATTGTTTCCTTCTTTTCTCTTAACAGGTACTCAACATTGTTAGATATTAATAATTACATGTAACTTCTTCTTGACTGAGCAGAGCTGTGGGAATGGGGGTGGAGAGATTGAGAGGTTGAAGCTGTGGTGGTATTCTACTGGTTCGGCCCGGTTCTGGTGTACTGGTAGCGCCCACCAAGTCACACCCACTGAACTGGTGGTAAACTATTTTGAAACACACCACTGGATTGAAGGTCTATACAACTTGCCCAATGAAAACATCCCTTTTGTGATTCAATTCCATAGAATTTCTGCCCTACCACTAAAAACTGAATTTTCACTAATATACTCTTATTATTAGCTGTAATTACCCAATCTGCGCCCTCTTTGTTATTCAACGCACAAATCCAAAATTAGCCAGCAACATTTGGTTTTATATCTCTTCATCATCTCCTTAGCCCCTGGCTTCCTCTTTTATTGCAGAATTTCTACTTTCACATCAGCAATGAAGTAGAAATCTGCAGTCTTTATTTGCATAATAAGATGGGAAGAAGCCACCTGCTGCTCTTCAGATGTTTAGAACTACAGCTCCCATAATCTTTTAGTACAAAATCTTTTGACTGAGGCTGATGGGAGTTAAAGTCCAAAACATATGCTGCCAAGTTACATTCCCCACTTTTAAAAAAGTAGCCATTGAGGAAGATTTTTCTCTCAAAACAGGCCAGGAACACTCCATAGTTATTCGGAGACATTGGAGAAAGTTCTCTCTGTGTGGGAGGGGAATAAAAAAACCAAGATGGTGGCTGAGACTGTTGGATCAAAGCCCTAATCTTTTTTAATGCATTGCCATGTAAACAAAATCCCATCTTTGCCCATTTTAATTTTCACAGAGGTAAAAACAAAGCCAGAATACAGGTGAGACAAAAGCTGTCAAAACCAGAGGTAGGATGCTACCAGTTCTGCACAGTTCTACCGAACCAGTAGCTCCAAAGATCGGCTGAGACTGAACCAGTTTGTTCCAACGATCTTGTATTCTTCCGTTTGGCCCACCCACCCACCCGCCTGGGCTCTAGGCTGTCCTTTATATCCTGCTTTTTCAACCTCAGCTGCCTCATGTGGCACAGCTGATTGCTCTGCGAGCTCTGTGGTACACACAGGGCTTGCGGGACAAGATGATTTTCAAACACTGTGTAAAGTGTGCGCTCACCAAACCAGTTATTACACTGGCTGGATCCCACCGCTGGTCAAAATGCATCATTAAAAACAATCATCAATTATTTTATTCTCTTACTTGTTTAAGGTGTATGTGGGAGTGCTATTAGAGTGGGTCACTTCATGTCCCGGTACGGACAATTGCTTCAGGCATCTATTGCACAGAAGAAACTCTCCTTTTCCAGGAAGGATAGGAGTATTATAACCAGCAACATGTCCCTCAAATGGTGAGACTGTGCATGCAACAGCTCTACCAATTTTCCTTCAGTGTTCATCCACATGGTTTGAACACTGACCTCCATCTTTAAGCCAGACAGATTCTCCTCCCACTTTTTGGCTGACTGCTTGCCATGTAAATGGGCCCTGAGGGGAAAAGGAGGATGTTGGTGTCTCAACAGTGCTGGCTGCCTTAAAAAATGATATATCTGCACCCGATTCATAGTGGGAAGTTGAATTTCAAGTAGGAAGCCCAAGATGAAATCTCTAATACTCCAGATAATAGAACCTTCACACAACTCAGTTTTCTCTGGCCAGTGATGGCAAAGCAGTTTAAAGATATACGATAGACGGAGAGACAAAATTGCAGAGATATCTATCATGTGCAGCCCCCTCTGAGACAGCTGCCTTGGCTTCCATGTTAAGTTTTTGTGCATGCGTTGGTCTTGATATTTGACCCTTTGCAATTGACTAAGGCAGCCATTTCTGCTTTGCCACAATATATAAAGGGGGGGGGGGGTCTATGCACTTCCTCTTCTTCCTTCCGATGCGGGAAGGAGAAAATGAAACACACCAAAGTTTAAATAGGCTGAAAGTTACAACCCTTCTGTAATAGAACCATGCTGAGTAGCAGAACTCAAGTAGTGATAACGGAGGATAATGATGCCATTTTAGAAATATAGGCACAGGATTAAATTGCCATCTCTGTGGTCCATTTATGCAGACCTGCAATAACTACGGCGGCATTTTCGAACCATGAATAAAATTCCTGCAGTTTAACCTTTGGTGCAGAGAAGAAAGAGAAGAAATACACTCAAATGGATTCCTCCTTTCTTTTCTTCTTCATCTATATTGTCTTCCTTGGTATTCCAGACAATTATCTGAACATTAGTCTAACTCTGCTCCATATCTGCATAACATTCTTTTCAATATTAATCCATTCTTCAATAATCCAAATACAATCTGTCCATTTACTGAAACTGATGTACCTGTATAAAACTATATGATCTGTCATTCCCGCCCTCTCCCTATCTAATTTTTGCTTTCTTTGGGGTTTTTGTATTTTCCCCTCTGTGTTTTATCTTATTAAATAAAGAAAGCAAATAATGATGTCCAACATATTCTAACTTTGGCTTAGACATTTGGGATGCATTTAATATTTATATGCAACTTCTGAAAAATATGCAGCCATGCTAAATGATGCTAGCCATATGCAACTTTCTGAAACTGATGGCTTCAGTGCACAGAGTCTTAGGATGCTAATAGGGAAGGGTTTGGTGGGGTGTTGTTGTGTTTTTGCACTATTTTGAGTATTGCAGTATTTTGGACAGCAGCTGAATAATCCTTCCCTGTTGTTGTTAGATTTTTATCCTGCCATTATTATATATAACTAAGGAAACCGCGCATAACTTCTGCATCCTATTTTCCCCATATTCCTGTGTGGTGAGTTGGGCTGAAAGAAAGTAACTGGCCCCAAAACTTCAATAGTGAATGGTATCGTGCCAGATTATACAGCTTTACTATGGAAGACTTCTATCTGACAGCAGACAGTTCAAAAAAGTCAAAACTGGTGGTCATGACTGCATGATCAAAATCCTTTTGTGCATACCTGTACCATTAACACACAAGCAACTTCCTTCTTTAATATGCAAACTAATGAAAAAAAAGAAAATATCTGTGTGTGTGTTTGTGTGTGTGTGAGAAATATCTTCCAGGTAACAATTCACAGTTGAAGAAGTGAACTTGGTTTAGAGGCTTGCGCTAATTATACAGACTGATCTGCCATTACAGAAATAGATAGATGCGATTTCAATCCCGTATGAATTACATTTTTCATGGATTTTATTTTGTGGAGATGTTCTGTGCATAACCTATTTTAATGCAGCATGACCTAAACAGTCAATAGCTTCAAAGTAAAAGGTCTAAGAAAACCCAAGATTGCCCTAAATTCAAGCAGAATACTGTGATTTCTACCTCATACCATCCTAGCCAGACTTCCACCATGGCTAACTTTTATCCATTGTGAATTGCTCTGAGGACAAAGCTATCAAATCTATTGTCAAAGGAAGTCATGGTGGGATTCTTTTACATCTTCAGTTGTGTCAAAAAATATTCAAACTACTTTTAATTTTGATCAGTTGTAGAAGAATCCCTTTACAAAATGTTTCCAGTTCTTGCTATGCATCAATCTGAATTTCATTCTTTAATACATACATACATACATACATACATACATACCAGGAATTTTGACCCCAAAACTTCATTGCAACATTCAGAAATACATAGGCTAATCCTAATCCTATCAATGTATTGGTTCACATCATTCTGTTTCCAAATGCAATGAATGAATGAACAAATGAATGAATGAAATTTCAAACTATCCCTAATTAAAGGATGGATAATTTAATTTTCCTAGATATTATGAAGGAGGAATGAGACAACAACCACATTTTAAGAATGACTTACAGATTCTAAGTAAACACAGAAGAAATAGTCACAAGAGAAATGCTGGAGATATTGTCAGTGCTTTTTGTTGTTTACTAAATATGCAGTTCAAAAGAGGAAGAGGCAAAAAAGAAATGGAGCATTGTGAAATTGTAGGTCTCCAAACCACAGGCCATGCAACGTTAGAAGTATCACATTAAATGCAAAAGTGTGGATGTTTACTCTTTATTGCAGTGTCTATCTCTCCATTGCTCTTTTGTGATGACTTATTTGGAACAAAAGACAAAATCTCAGACAGTGAGATCTGATCTTTAATTTGCCCAGACAACATTAAACACGCAAGAAGGGCATTAGCCGTGTCTGTCCAAACAGAATTGATGTCGTTAATGCAAATGAAGAGATTGCCATGTACTATTTATTCCTCCTTATGCTTAGAAAGATATATCCCCGCGTTTCAGTCTTCTCATTTATTTGTGTGTTGACAGATTCTCAGCTACCTGCTTTCCGTAAATGAAGGTCAATAGCAAACAACCTAATCTGAGCACTTTGAAAAATATTGCATTCCAGTGATTATGCAGAATTGCTGCAGTTCATATTGAGCTGAGCTGTTCCTTTGTCTTCCCAATTTACTTCTGTCTCCTTCTGGGTGGCCTAATAAAAATCCACACGTGAATTAACAAACTCATTCCTAACCTTTGGTGTGAGGCTCGTAAAGAACAACACAGCTCATGTTGCCATCCCTCCCCCCCAAAAAATCTAACCGGAACGTGAATTACTACTATTTAGTATTAAATATTTCACTTTTTCTAATGGGTTGGCAAAGAACAGATGGTGTTGCTATCACATATTTTAAGCTTAATATATTCCTCAACTGGAATGGTTCTGCAGGCAAAATTCCATGTGCAAAGAAGCAGGCCTATAGAGACATATATATTCCTTTGGTTTAAACTTCTTTATTTTCAGCTGGTATGTCCCAAAGGTGCTTTTTCAAGAGGCAACTGGACTTTCTTCTTTTTCTTTGAAGACATTTTGCTTCTCATCCGAGAAGCTTCTTCAGCTCTGACTGGATTTACTTATTTACTTATTTGATTTGTCGATCACTTACAAGACAATAGGTATAAGAATAAACGTGAGTATGAATACAAGAAATGGGTACAAATAAATAGGGACAACACAATTATGCTCTTATGCACGCCCCTTATGCACCTAAAGCTATTTTGGGTCCAATGGGAGAATGGGCATTCTGATGTGTTCATCTTCTTCTCCTGCCTCTTTAAAATCAACCATTGCTTGTCAAATATGGGTATACATATCTTGTTTGGCCCCACCTGCATAGCTTCAAGGCCTCAGTAGCCTAAAATCCTCAGGATCAGAGGGGTCCTGTATCCATTGACATTTATCGCTAGGGTTTACAACTGAGTTCATTTTTGTTCCCCTGTCCCACGCATATTTTATACAGTGTGAGCAATAGATGAGATCCAACAAACATAATCCTTTTGAAGATGGTTGGCTTTCATTAGTTGACAGAATCATAATGACTGTGAAATATGCGCCACAGTTGTTGTTGTTATTATTATTATGATGCACAAAAATGACAGTGTACACAGCAAATAAGATAATTAGGCTGGGTTTCGTATCACAAATCACTAATCGAACACATTTAGGAGATGCATTGACGGATTATGTGAGCAGATCCCAGTAAGGTGGCCTTCTGCAGCTTACCAATGGTAAATTTGTCAGCACCAATTGTTTTTAAGTGCTTGCCTAGGTCTTTAGGCACAGCATCCAATGTGCTGAGTACCACTGGAACCACCTGCACTGGTCTATGCCAGAGTCTCTACAGTTTGATTTTCATGTCCTGATATCTGGTGATTTTTTTCAAGTTGTTTCTCATTGATTCTGCTGTCACCAGGTATGGCAATGTTGACGATCCACACTTTTTTCTTCTCCACAATCGTGATAATTGGGGATATTGTGTTCCAAAACTTTGTCAGTCTGTATTTGGAAGTCCCACAGTAGTTTTCCATGCTCATTTTCGACCACTTTTTCAGACATGATCCCACCAGTTCTTTGCTACAGGCAGATGGTAGTTGTGACACATGTTCCAGTGGACCACCTGAGCGACTGTGTTGTGACGTTGTTTGTAGTCAGTCTGAGCAATTGTCTTGCAACAGCTCAGTAAGTGACCAATGGTTTCGTCTGCTTTATTGCAATTATAACTACTATTACTATTACTATTATTATTTCATATGCGAGAAAAGAAAAAAGGTGCTTTAGGCACTGGTTGATGACAAGATTTCTATATTCATTTCTTGATGCATGTCTATGGCTATGCTCAGTCATAGTTACGGTTACAGTTACGGTTGTCCCAAAAGTGCTTTTTCCAAGAGACAACTGGATTTTCTTCGTTTTTCTTAGAAGACGTTTCTCTTCTTATCCAAGAAGCTTCTTTGGCTCCGACTGATGGTGGGGGAATAGAAGCATTTATATTCCTGGCAGACAGCTGGTCATTTGCATTCTTTTAGAGAGTCATCAAGGTCACCTGAGTAGTGCAAATGAGTTGAAGCCTTCTTGGAACTGCTGAAAGTGTTCCTAGAATTTGCTTTTTTCCCCCTGGAAATCCATTCATACTCCTGCACCATTCGAGGGTGTTCATCTCAAATTGCATAGCTAAATGTCTACGGAGATTCTCAGTCATCCAGGTCATGGCTGTCCCAAAGGTGCTTGTTCAAGAGGCAATTGGACTTTCTGCTTTTTCTTAGAAGCGAAACGTCTTCTAAGAAAAACAAGAAAGTCCAGTTGCTTGTTGAAAAAGCACCTTTGGGACATTTCCTGCTGTAGTGAAATATTAGTTGATAGGTCAGTAAGGTCAGTGCCTTTGGAGCAACAAATACAAGGATGTTGGCATGAGACAAAGAATCAGCAATATAAGATTTTTTTCTTTTTAAAAAAATGAAGTTTCAGCAAAGGGTAAAATACAAAAAAATATAAAATGGGGAGTTAGAGAAAAGGGAGATTAATGAAAAAGAAAAATCCAGACTACAAAAAAGAAAGAAAGAAAAGAAAAGAAAAAAGAAGGAAAAGGGAAAAAAAGAAGAATAACTCCCATCTTTCTTCAAAACAGATATAAGCTTTTATTCTAAAACCAGCAATAATGCACACTATTTCTACATTCATAAACAGTCCTAATAATCAAATTCTTAGGGAAAGAAACTGGCAGACAATTCCTCTGAATTTCTCTGGAGGAGGAAGAAATTCACACAAAAATTGCTGAGAGCTAAAATCTCTCTGTGTCATAATGTTAACATCACTACCGAGAACAGAAGATGTTTGGAAGGGATGTCTTTCACTTGGGAGGAAGTGGTTCACATCTTAAAAGGAAAGGCTCATTCGTATATAAATAGCAAATTTTTATTGATAGATAGATAGATAGATAGATAGATAGATAGATAGATAGATAGATAGATAGATAGATAGGCTTCCCTTCAGATGTTGTGAGGGTGCTCCATCATTGGAGGCTTTTAAGAAGAGATTGGGCAACCACTTGTCTCGAATGGTACAGGATCTCCTCCTTGAGCAGGGAGTGAACTAGAAGACCTCCAAGGTCCCTTACAATTCTCTTATTCTGTGAGAGAGAGAGAGACACAGAGACAGAGAGACAGACTGACAAACAGACACACACACACACACACACACACAGAGACAGAGACAAAGACACAAAGACACACAGAGAGAAAGACAGAGACAGAGACAGAGAGAGAAGAGAAAGAAGATTATGATGATATAGAAAAATAGATGATAGATAGATGACAGATAGAGATCGATAAGTAGATGATAGGTAGGGAGATAGATATAGATTGATAGATCAATTGATAGATAGATAGAGATAGATGATAGAGATAGATAGCTAGGTTGGTAGAAGATAGATAGATAGATAGATAGATAGATAGATAGATAGATAGATAGATAGATAGACAGACAGGTTTTTAAGAAGAGACTGGACAGCCACTTGTCTGAAATGGTATAAGGTCCTCTACTTGATTAGGGGGTTGGATTAGAAGACCTTCAAGGTTCCTTCCAGTTCTGTTATTCTGTTAAATGTCAGTATCTACTGCAAATGACTTCAGCTGCACCAAAAAAAAAAAAAAAAGATGCAGTGGCTCTAGGCTTCTTGCAGTAAATATTACTGATCTCTGGCTTTGCTCCACTAATGTAACATGCTGCCTCCACCACGTACTAGGCACCAGCCATGCAGGTCCACCGCTTGAGCCCACTGCACCTTCCAAACAGCAGCGGAGCGAAGTGAAGGGAGGCAGAAAAGTTCACCCAAGTCTTCTCCTCCCTCTCGGGCATACGCAGAGCATACGCAATGCATCTCATGGTGCCACAAGGACTCGCCTACGTGCCATCTCCTCGCAGAAGGTCCCGGCCTCACGATTCCAGCTGGTGAAGAAGCTGTTCTTTGCACCGAAGTGCACTCCATAGCCTGCTGCACCAGAATGGAGGTACTTGCCCAGGCAAGTCTCTCCAGCACAGCAGGCAATGGTATGCACCTACATGGCCAGTGCGAAGAACAGGGTGGCGATGGCAGTGGGACTGAAGCTCATTTTTGGCATAATTGAAAAGCAGAAGCCGGTAGTTTTTGGTGCAAGAAGCCTCCAGTGGAGACTTGGTTCTGGCTGGCAAAGAGGCATCAGCTGGGAGGCTTCTAAAACTGAAAAAAAAGAGGCACTGGGTGCAGGCATCTCGTGACAAGGGGGGGGGGAGAGATGCAGGCTGGCGGGGAGCCCAGTGGCTCTCAGCCCTGGCTTGCCTTCCCTGGCAGCCAGCCCCGGGAGGAAGGTAAGGTTGCGACCACAATGAAAGAGGTGGTTGTAGGGGAGGAAATGAGGAGATTAAGGGCCAGGGTCTCTCTGAAGGAGGAGAAAATGGGTGATGCATCATGCTTAAGGGAGAGCGGGTGGCTAGCGGGCAGAGGCTCCAGGGCAAGGCCAGAACCGGGGTATCCCTGACCCAGCCAAGGCAGTCAGCAGCTCTAGGGCCTTGGGGAATAGCACGTCCTTGGGGCCCCGGTCCCCGACCCAAGGCAAAAAAGGGTCATTGCTTAACCTTGGCGAACTGAGCTGACTGAACTGAGCTGACTCAAGGCAACTGGCAAGGCGATCAGCTGAGCCACGTGGAGAAGGCAACATATATAGGGTGGGGGTATGTGGGGTGAGCATCGAGCAGCTGGAAGGGATGAGCAAGCAGAAACTGGATGACCAGGTCGGGGGCGTGGGCAGCCAGAAGTTGCTACTGTTTTGGTGACCCAGGCCAAATTGTTGCTACCGGTTCTCACAAACCAGTGTGAACCGGCTAAATGCCACTGGATGTGACCCAGGGATTGTAAAGTGCCCACATCTGGTTCAAAGCTTCCATCTCATTTTAAAGAGAAGCCTTCACACCCATGAAACCCAATGAACTATGTTTTAGCAAAAAAAAACTGGCACTGAGTCTATCTTATAACCACCCTGGAAAGCCCAAAAACCTTTGATACCTTGTCTAATTGAGTTCCTTTTGCCAATTTCTGGAATTTTGTTTACTCTATCCTTTATCCAACCCACTTTTCCAGCTGGCACTTGGAATCCCTAAATAGGGGAGGGGGGAAAAGTGAGGAGGCTCAACATGCAAATAAATAATGCCAGAACAGTTCCAGTAGTGACAACAATGAGTTAAAAAAAAAAAAAAACACCAAAATGCCAGGACTCTGGCTTGAGAGGAAAATCCAGTTGCAATTCTCCACAGGCAGCAAATAATTTGTTTGAGTGCATAATTAATAGATTTGTCAGAAACTACTTAGATTGTGAAATATTGCAAGTAGACCTCTTTCCAGATGGATTAAGATGAATGGGTCCTCCAGCCGAGTATGAAACCTCATTGCTCAGTGGCGAGAGAATTTGCCACATCTCCATATTTCCCTGATTCTTTGCTTCCTTTTTCTGCTGGCTGCAGGGGAGGAAGGCAAAAGAAGAAGAAGAAGAAGAAGGAGAAGGAGAAGGAGGAGGAGGAGGAGGAGGAGGAGGAGGAGAAGGAGAAGGAGAAGGAGAAGA
Source organism: Pseudonaja textilis (assembly GCF_049901715.1). NCBI lineage: Eukaryota > Metazoa > Chordata > Lepidosauria > Squamata > Elapidae > Pseudonaja > Pseudonaja textilis. The sequence goes on from NC_141991.1 coordinate 179,950,342, forward strand.
AGAAGAAGAAGAAGAAGAAGAAGAAGAAGAAGAAGAAGAAGAAGAAGAAGAAGAAGAAGAAGAAGAAGAAGAAGAAGAAGAAGAAGAAGAAGAAGAAGAAGAAGAGGAGGAGGAGGAAGGAATGAAAAGAACGTTTCTAATTCCACTTGTGAGTGGTGTCCTTTACCTAAAGGATATCCAAGCAGACAAAACTAAATCAGATATTCAGTTGGAAACTCTGGCTGTGAGAGAATATAAAACGGGTGTGGGTGAATGCATTAACATGGCTCAGAACAGCAACATTAACTGCTCTGGCAGTCGAGGAGTCAGACCCTAGAATTCTGCATTCATCTTTAGGAAACCATTTTTTTCCACACTTTTTCAGAAAATAAGTCAAAGCTGGCCTGTATCTGAAAAGGAAAGCTGACATAGGTCATTGGTAAATAGAGGTGAATATAGGTAAATGTAAACAGTAAATTTTGATAGATGATAGATAGATAGATAGATAGATAGATATAGATAGATGACAGATAGGCAAATAGAAATAGACATAGATAGAGATATAGATGATAGATAGATGATGGATAGATAATAGACAGATAGAGACAAGCAGTCAAATAGACTGACAGACAGATCAACAGACTAACAGTACAATTCCATGCACCAAATTCTGGATAAATATGAATCTTTAAATTGGGGAAGATAGACAATACCAGTTGCTGGTGTTTCTGAATGAATGTTTAGTTGTATGCATTCATACTTCATACTCGTATTTGTCAACCTGGAGAATTTCTGGATGTGCGGGCTTCAATTTTCAGAATTCTTAGCAATGGCCCTGCTAGCTAGAGAATTCTGGATGTTAAACTCCACACTTCTGGAAATTGCTTAGGCTGCGAGATCCTGCTGTCTAAACTACATATGAAATGAGATGGAGCTGGGTGAGTGGTGATACGGGGTGGGATTTTAATGAATCATCTCTGTTTGGCAGAACTCTTAAACAGTTTGAAGGGATGAATGAAGAATTTCAAATATTCATCTTTTGAGGCATTTGATCTTGGTTCATTTCATCCAAGGAATATGATTGTTTCTTACTGATCAAGACAACCTCATTTCATTTTGAAGACTAGAGGAAACAATGGCCCAGGAGAAACAAGTGCCAAATAACAGATTTAACAGATAGAGTTGTAAGGGACCTTGTAGGTCAACTATTCCAACCCCCTGCCCAAGCGGGAGACCCTATCCCATTTCTGACAAATGGCAGTCCAATATCTTCTTGAAGGTCTCAAGTGATGACGCTCCCACAACTTCTGAGGGCAAGGTATTCCATTGGTTGATTGTTCTTGCTGTCAGAAAATTTATCCTTATTTCTAGGTTAAATCTCTCCTTGATCAGTTTCCATCCATTATTCCTTGTCTAGCCTACAGGTGCCTTGGAAAATAGCTTGACCCCTTCCTCTCTGTGGCAGCCCCTCAAATATTGGAAGACCGCTATCATGTCTTCCCTGGAGAGAATAGAAGAAGGATAAAGAAAATTAAATTTCAGGATGTTATTTAGGAATGTTTAGGCCATGTTGCTTCATTCCAATCTACAATTCTGTAGTTTCTAAGATAAACCCTTAAGCTCACCTGTAAAAAGTGTGCACAGAAAAGATCTTGATGTCACATCTATTCATTTACTCTATTCATTTACTATTCATCTATTCATTTACAGTATCATTTATATTCATTTTCTCTTCGGCTTTTGTATGTCATTTTTTTCAGATTTTCAAAACACCATCGAAAGTACTCTTCCCTTCCCACTTTTTCTGTCAACAGCCACCCTATGAATTATTTTGGCCTCTGTGCATATATGTGTTGGGGAGATGAGTAGCCCAAAGTCATTTTGTGACTTTCAGTGGCTGTCTTCCACACAATTCTATTGCTTTGGCTACTCTACTCTACTCTACTCTACTCTACTCTACTCTACTCTACTACTCTACTCTACTCTACTCTACTCTACTCTACTCTACTCTACTCTACTGCTTGGGTTAACTGTGTCTGTCTGCCTGCCGGCCTGCCTACCTGCCTACCTACCCACCCAACTATCTATCTATCTATCATAACCTAAGCATTAGATTAGATTAGAGTAGATAAAGTTATAGATAGATGATAGATTATCTATCTATCATCTATCTATCTTCATCTACTCTATTCTATTTTACTCTAATGTCTGATTTAACTGTATCAACTCTAATGCTAACTATGTAGGACTATAGTAGGTGCATATGGAGAAAACAGCAGGGCTATGTCAATCAAGGTTAATGAGCTGATGAAGGCTATGTAAGGTTAATGAGCTGACGAAGGCTTCCTATGTCAGTCATAGGAAGAAGAGATAATTTAAATAACATTGGATTCAGCTGGGCATGATCCATTTAGATTCTGGCATCCTTATGAGGTCCATGGAAGGAGTTAAGGCAATATGGACAGGAAAATATACATATAAACTATAAAGAAGAAGAAAAAAGACCTCACAACTCACAGGGCAGATTGAATATGCTCCAATGCCAGAATATTTTTTTAGAAATATGTCTTAAATTATAGCAAAAATGTAGTATATATGGGAAGATTATTTAAAGAAACAGTGGTTTCTACTCTTGCCTACTATTTTTCTCATTCTCATATCTTCATTGGCTAGAAAATATCTGGAACTGTCTCTTTTCCATTACCCTGTGTGCACAAATCATGCAAAAAAAAAAAAAAGTCCCTTTTACCATCAGAAGCTCCTAGCCTCTGATCTCTACATTTCCTCAGAAATAAAAACACATTTACCAAATGTTGAAAACAATATGGGATTCAAATACACGATTTTGATACAGACTATAAGTGCAATTGGAAGCAGACCATCTTTGTACAAATAGCTGAGCTGCTCCTGATTTTTCCTGGCAACATCAACTTGCAGGTTGCTAATTACAGAAGCTTCCCTAATCTCTTTGTTTTATGAAACCTGCGGCAAACAAATATTTTATGTGGCTTCGAGCATATTCAGCAAATATGCCTGCATTATTTCAGCCACTGTATTAAATAGGTAAGATCTGGCTAATTGCTTTTGATAAACCCACAAGCTGTATGTCTATTCAAGGGACAAGCCAATGTTCACATTGGTTTCCAAGGCATCAAGGATTTGACAAGCCTGCCAGGGCAGGGGAGGAAATCAATAAATGACCAACAGTATATTAAACCCCTGCTGATAGAATGAGCCACTGTTTGTCTGATAACCACAAAAATTAGAGTTATGCTGCAAGTAATTTAGATGCAGATGAGTTGTTGGCTATACTCTTAAGCTTAACATAAGCTAAAAGTAAAGGTAAAGGTGCCCCTTGCACATACGTGCTAGTCGTTTCCGGCTCTAGGGGGTGGTGCTCATCTCTATTTCTAAGCCGAAGCGCCAGCACTGTCTGAAGACATCTCCGTGGTCATGTGGCCGGCATGACTAAACTCTGAAGGCTCACAGAACACTGTTACCTTCCCACCAAAGTGGTCCTTATTTTTCTACTTGCATTTTTACATGCTTTTGAACTGCTAGGTTGGCAGAAGCTGGGACAAGTAATGGGAGCTCGGTCTATTATGCGGCACTAGGGATTCGAACCACCGAATGGCTGATCTTTCTGATCGATAAGCTCAGTGTCTTAGCCACTGAGCCACCTTGTCCCTATACACAATACACAAGCTCTTCAGGATGTAACAAGAGCATAAAACATTGGTTTCATCCTAAAGCAGCAGCCTTTGTTCACTTAAGTCCATATAAGACATGATATCATGATGCTCAGTAGCCCTGCTTTTACTAGTATCAATTCAACAAAGTGAAGACCATCGATAGTCAATGGTAGATTGCAGGCTTCTAAAGCATTTTGATCTTCCTCCTCCTCCTCCTCCCCCTCCTCCTCCCTTCTCTTTCTGGAACCCCTACCACCCTGCCTTCTGTTGCTAGAACACCTAGACTTTCTGGGGGAGAATTGACCAAAACTGCAGAGATATTTCATATACTTTTCTCTGTATAACCAGGAAGGTCCTGGTCCTCCTTGTAAATTTTATTAAAGCTGAACATTAGTGTAGTCGCTATTGAGGTCCTGTAGATGGTGCTAGCAGCACACTGCAGTGTCTAATACCTATATAGGGGCCTCTTTGCATGATCTCATTCCCTACTATCTTGGGTTGGAAAGTCTCAGACTTTCTGGACATATGGGTGATCTCATTTTACTAACATCGTCACAATTCTTAAGGATTGGTTGGGAGGTTTCACCCATGTGGTATCTATTCTCCAATCCAAATGCTCTATCTATGTTACTCTTCCTTGATTGTAAAAATGGTATAAAAGAATAAACGCTGCCCAAGCAGTCAGACATCTTGGCACCCTGCACAATGATTGGTCTTTGAAACCCATCACATTAGCAAGTATCTTCCCTCTTTATTTTAGTTGTGAGGGAAAGAATAGCTGGGGAAGAGGGCAACCAGAGGAGCAGGGACATGTCCACCTCTGCCTGAAACACTAACAGTAAGTAAGTCCACTTCTGGTTTTCTGATTTCACTTCCTATTCAAAGAGTATAAAAGGAATTTTATATATCTTATGTCAGGATTCCGGCAGTTACTCCAATTAAATCATAAGCCTTGAGCTACACTCCCCAAACTTCTTTGGATTTTATTGGAAGTTAACATTCCAGCATTTGCCTGGGCGTAGCCAACTCTGAGACACATAATTCACTGTCACCCTTGATCTTGCTTCCCCACCCACCCCTCTTGGTGTATCATCCAACGAAACACGTCCATAGCCAAGAGTCATCAATCATGCTCTCCAATTAGATTTTTGAGTGGCAGAAGCTTCAGTCATCTAATCAGTCTTTGAAGAAAATATGAATGGAATGTACTTTCGATTCCACACTGCTACCTGCTCTTTGAAACTCCCCCCTTCTTTCTGTTGACAACTATAAAACGTGCATACAAACTGTTTTATGAGCTGACATCTTAATAGTGCTATAACATTGAGACAAATAATACTTTAAAACAGATGAAGATAAGAATAATTCAAACCTGATTCATTCATGGGTGGGAATGAGATGTCATTTGCTGTTGTCCATGAAATTCTATCAAGATTAAATAAAAGGAGGAAATTGTTCTTAGTATCGGGGTGCCTTTAATACTGGTAGTAGTCTAATACTGTGAAAAATAACTTCATTCTAATTACTGTTGTTAGAATTCTTAGGTCTTCTGGTGAATAATTGACTCAAACAACAGAGATGAAATGCACACTCTTTTCTATATAGCTGAGAATGTCTTCCTTCTCCTTCTCCTTCTCCTTCCCCTCCTCCTCCTCCTCCTCCTGTTACATTGCTATATATTATTATGGTAAGATCTACTAATCTAATCCTTCCTTTCAAAAACATTGCCTATATTATACCTTCCCTATCCCGAAAGACAAAGCTTCATTTTTTGAAAACCTAAGATTTTCTTTTATGATATCTCCTTTAAGTTCTGTATTTCCTCCCGCCAAGACAAAAACGAATGTTCCCTTCCTTACCAATTGTACAATGGACAACAAACCTGGTCTCCATTCAGTAACAAAATAATAACATCAGATTGCATTTATGCAATGCCTTTCATCATCAAAGGTGCTTCAAGGAGAGAACATGTAGGCTGGGAAAAAGCCTCATAGTTTAATGTATCAGATATCAGATACGTTGAACTATTATTATTTTTTTTCCCCAGCCAATCCTTTGATGGTAAAAGTATTAGAAGTAATTTGAATGGAAGTACAGATGATTAGATAGAGATGAGATAAGTTGACAGATGATGATGGATGGATGGATAGATAGATAGATAGATAGATAGATAGATAGATAGATAGATAGATAGATAGATAGATAGATAGATAGATAGATGAAGAACAGAAAATCTGGAATAAAAGGAAATTGTTGCATTGCAATTTATTATTATTATTATTTATTATAGAGCCAAAATATATGCACATTTGGCAATAAATATCACTGAATTTGGTGGCTCTCATAGTCAGGGTTATGCACCAATAAGTACGAATAAGATGATCTTATGGGAGATAAAGGAATGGGGAAACTTCCCTGGATACCTGTGTGTCCCTAAAAAGGAGTGACAGCTACGTCTCCAGTTTTAGCATACGTCAATAACAATGGAATAGCATGACTACTGAAAAAGCAAAATAGGAAAACCCAAACCACACGATGCAAGGTTTAATAATATATTTCCTTGCAAATAGCAATTATTAGCAGTCATCCCCATCAATCTGGCCACTAGTGAATGGGAAGAAGATGGGTGGGCGGGACTAATCCATTCCTTTTGTGCTAGGTTAGTTGGGGAAATGACAGCTATTTGATGTGTGATCTGAGGTTCATTGAAATCAATACATAGAAAAACCTGATAAAGTTCTTCTATCTGAGAGAAGAAGACCAGGACGGTTTTAAAAATCTCTTCCTCTTACAAACACTGTTAAGGAGTTTTTTTGTTTTGTTTCGGGCAAGACATCAGAACTGGGACAAGATAAAACACTGTCTTTTTCTAAAAGCTGGTTTCGTTAAATTGGGAAGAAACAGACACTTCTGAAGACTAGCTTAAAAGCAAGAAGTGGGATTAATCTTGAAAAGGACCATTATTGGAAATAGTCAGATTCAGAAATTGCCTAGGAGATAGGAGAGGGAATCCAATGTCACACTCCTCTCCTTCTCTGGCGCATCCCAGAAGGCGCTGGATTTATGATGTATTATTTATTTATTATCTCAATTTATAGCAGGCCAGCTCACAATCACAGCACCATCCATAATCTCTTGTCTCAAGTCATTAGATGGTACATTTCTTGCACACACACACACACCCCTACTCTCTTAGCTATTTGTGAAGGCCTGGACAGGAAAAATTACAGTCACAGGGCAAAGTTGCAGCTGGCAAATGGAGACAACCCTGCTCCTTTCAGCCCAGATGAGGCACGACACATGGGCTGAAGCAGAGATGGGATGCTACTGGTTTTGTCCGGCTCTGTAGAACCAATAGCTCTGAAGAGCAACAGACACCAAACCGGTTTTGTGCCTGCGGCTGTTTTGGCCCACCTGCCTGCCCAGGCTTTTACCTGTCCTTTATTTCCTGCTTTTTCAACCTCGGCTGCTTTCCGTGGCACAGCTGCGGTTGAAAAAACAGGAAAAAAGTGCGTTTTCAAATGCTGCACACCCACACGCAGCGCTGCTCAGCTGTCCAGGGAGCTCAGCAGTTTGTTAATTGTACACCAAACCAGTAGTTACACCAGTCGGATCCCACACCTGGGCTGAAGGATGATCGTAACATTTGAGTGTTTCGCTCTGCTTAGCAAGACTTGCAACCCACACTAAAACCACATTTCCTTCTGAGTTGGAAGAACAACCCTCCTGATCTCTCATCAGTTCAGAAATGCCACCATCAACCTCTTTAAAAAAAAAGAACATGCCTAAGAATAAATAAGAAAGACGTCTATCTCTCTGTATATTAAAAAATCTGAAGCTTGGATGCCTTTTGCATGAACAAAAACCCTTAAACAGAGAAAGGTTTGACACTTGCTACATAAAGTCGAATGACAAACTCCAGATTTTCCTTCTAATGCAACAAACCTGAGAGTCTGTTTTTGCAGCAACCAGATCTGATTCCTGCACTGAAGTTTAAGTTGATCTGGCAAAGAGAGAAAAGCCATAAACCATTAATTTCATTTTTGTGCTAAACAGATGGTATATTGGTTTTCAGGAAAGCCAAGGATTCACTTGAGGCCTTCAATGACCCTCTCCCTGCTTTGCAGAGCAAAATGGCCCTCTGTAAAGCGACATCGAATATCATCAGCTAGACCACGGATGTGCACACAGAGAATGTAGCTAGGTCCGGAAATAAAACAGTGTTTCAGGAGAGTAAAGACACACACACACACAAAAAAGACAGCAATGGGCTTCAAATAGATTTCTCTGCAGTGGCATTTAGCAACAGAATGTGACATGTTTTTCTTCTTCCTTTTTTACATTGTGCCTGCAACGTGATAGTTACTGCAGCCCAAATCTGAATCTTGCATAAGGGGAAAGAGATCAACGTTATATAGGGAAAGACATTATATAAGTTGGAGGTCTCGCAAAAACATTGGGGAGAAGTCAGAGAAAAACAGGGATAACTTAACAGCTCTGGTAAAAAAGGGAAATGCAATTTCAGGGATCATATGAAGGCATTTCAAGGTAACATTTTAGGGATTGTGATGTCCTGCATGAACACTTTGGGTAGGACCACTTGTTAGAAGATTATAGATAATTCTCACCATTGCACATAGAAGGTGACACTGTAGAACTGGGACGGATGCACCGAGATGAATGGATTGACAAAACTGTACCATAAGTTGGGACTTTTTGAGTTTTTTTGCAAGGAATGGCACCATGGATCCAATCTGGGTCAGTCCCCATGACCAGAAGTTTAGTCTTCTGAGCTTTTGGCCTTGTGTTGGCCTCAGGGAAGTTCAGAATGTGTCACATGGGGCTACCTTAAAAAAACCATTCAGAAGCTTCAGCGTTCCTGAATGAGGTGATGCCAGCAGTGAGAGGCACGTCTCAGTATGTCCTCTGTTTTGCAAGCTGGACTTGGTTGCAAGCTTGCTTTTGAGTGTGATTCAAAATGCTGGTCACTACCTATGAAGCTCTATGTTGTATGGTTATTTGTGGGACTTCCTATCTCCCATATATATCTGCCAGGGCAGTTTGATCTGGCAGGGCTGGCATGCTCTGGGTACCATTGATTATACAATGCCATGTGCCTGGACCCTGGAAGTGCCTGCTTTATAAAATAGGCCTTTACTCTACTGGTGTACTGGTGGTACACGAAGTCCTTGGTGGTGATGATTGACACCTCTTTTCTTTCTTTCCCTTCCCCACCTCCATCTGGGTTTATTTTCTCTGCTAGGCTTGTTGGTTACCTTTGTTTGCAATGTTCTTGTTTTTTGTTTGTGTATTGTTCCTTTTCTAAACATGTTTTTACAATGTGTAAACCACCTAGATTTGCTGGGAGTTTGATGGTGTCAAGTAATTTTGTTATTATTATAGCCAGGAAGGGAAGGGAGGCGGGATAGAGATGAATAACCTTATTTTGTGTCAGAAGAAAGTAAATATAGGAGTGTTGGGTTTTTTCTCTCCCTTTTCTCAGAACTTGAGAACTTGGGCCATCCAGTAACAATGCATGATGGGAAACTCAAAAAGACAAGTATGCAACTAGGACATCCATGACTATGATTTACTTGTAGTTTTAAATCTGTTTCTTATTGTCTGCCTCATAGACAACGTGACTTTTTGCTCAGGTTGTCCAAGATTATCTACAAAATAATGGCCATCAACAAGACTGGCTTTAAAGAGGGACTCAAGAAAATCAGGAATAATATAGCTACCACATTCACACTGGTTGGCTTTTAGGACTAAAAACCGCATATTTCTCTGCAGCAACTTTAGAAAAATGGTGTTATCTTCAATCTGTTCATCTCCTCACTTTTCCTAAAGGCTTTTGATTCATTCCTGTGAAAGGAGGAATGCTTGGCAAACAAAATATATTCTTCTAATATTCTTATTCCACTCCATTCTCTAAAGATATGGATCTAATATACGCTTTCACCTTAAAAAGATCTATTTTTCAACATAACTATTGATTTGGAAAGGAAATGTTGGACCAGGCATAATTTAGAATGAACAAACAAACCCCTTTTCCCTTTTCTTTAAATGATTTTTTTCCTTTTTAGCAAAGAAATAGTAAATAATCACTTTTTTATGATTTTCTTCTGCTCATGTCAACTTTGTAGGAGAATGTATACATACATTTATTTATTTACCTGGTTGTTAAGATTTATAACCTGTCTTTTCTCTGAGAAATCCTCTTTTAGTTTAACCAGACAAGAACCCAGTGGCATAGATTAGGCTGAGACAGAGTCATGGTTGAAAGATCATCCCATGAGTTTCTATGGATTCAAGATGATTTTTGATGTTGGTCTTTCCACACGTAGCTCTGAGATAGCTGTGGGGAGAAAATCTGCCATTTGCATTCTACGTATTTCATTTTGGACTCTTATAAATCCATTTGATACATATGTATAATAAATTTTGTGTGTGCATGTTTAAAAACATGGTAAAAATTATACTTTTTCTGTTTTTTTTTTAATTTTTGCAAGACAGAAATCATAACTTGTGAGAAAAGAAAGAAAAGAAACTTGAGAGTCTATTATAACATAATATACATACTGTTTTAATATAAATATGAAAACATGCTTTAAAATTCACATTTAGAATGAATGACATTTGAACAAAGATGATAAATATCATACACACACATATGTATACACACACATATTTTTAATGACCCTGTAATCCCTTGCATTGAGGTGACGTCAAGGCGACTGAATGAAGCTGAGTTTTTACTGGCCAGATGCCCTTCCTGACACCTACGCAGAGTTCACAGCAGATATTTTTTCTTTGCACCCAGAGGGAGAAATATCTGCTGCTATCTAAGATCAAACTCACAGTGTTGTGGTTCGCCAGCAGCAGGTATGGACAGCTGAGGTCTCAGAGAGCATAAACTTGGATGAGGGGCCTGCGTGTGATGCAGGGATGGGGCCAGGACTATAAGAGAGTGGAGTGCTACCTTCAGAGCTTGTGGAGTCTGGCAGCAGTGATGCAGAGGACCCCGAGGAGCCTGTGCCTGGTGCAAGTGTGTGCAGGGTTGCTCGAAGGAAAGAGCAGCTTCAGCAGCTCAGGCGACTCGGGAGTAAGGCTGCAAGGTGATGGCCCCTCCCTTAAGGGATAAAAGCCAGCCTTTAGGGGTTGGGTTCTTTGCAGGAAGCAAAGAAGTTCTTGCACTTCAAGTCTTGTAGAAGTTCGGACTATCCTGGTTTGTGTTTGGAGACTTTTGGTTTTGATTATTTATTTTTGCAATTAAATCTAGTGTTCTTGGCAGCCTTGCACAATCTTGGCAAGGCTTGTTCTTATCTGGGACAATTAGTTTTTAATAGCGTTTTACTGTGAATGAATGGAATTCACAGAGAAGCATTAAAAAGGTTTTGCTTTTATCTCTGTTTGGTCTTTGTTTGCTTTGAATGAGGCTTGGGTCAGAACACACAGCCTCCTTGTTGTGAAATGAGACCTCTACCTCTAAAACACTATTTATCTTGCGCTGTAGGATAGTTTTAGCCCAAACAATTTCCTAAATTTTGAAATACTACTCAGCCAATAAAGGGTATAGTTTGCTTTTCTTACCATGTGTCTTACTATAATAAAGTGGGCAGTTAACAGTAGGAATCAAATCAATCCCTTATGTTGTTGCATCAGTTTAAACATGTTAGGAAAAATCAAGAATGAACTAACAACATGATTTGTTATGAAGGATTCTTCGGTGATTATTCCCATTTTTTAAAGAAACTTGCATCCCAAAGGACTAATGTTCTTGTCAGCAAAGATGGCAATATTTGTCAAACTGCTTACAAGCTCAGTAATTTGAAGTAATTTGATCTAGAAAAGTTAATATCAGTAGGGTAGCAGTATCTAAAGATTACATTTATGGATAATTACTAATGGCTTGCTGAAATAGATGTTTTAAAAGTATATGCCACAAAGAGTTCCAACAAAATTGTTGAAGCTGAAATTTAGACCATCTCTTAAAGCGTTTTAAGATGCCCAATAGCAAATATTTGCTATTATAAGGTTGTTTAATAATATTGACAATGTCCCTTGCTATCAGATGAAATAGGTACAGACCAATCTTCAAGTCTTAATTGTCTAACTTGATGAGAGCTAGGTGCTTTAGAAAGAAATTACTCACGGTGATTTATTTGAAACTAAGTTGCTATTTGAAATTCTTTTTTGTAAAGTATATTCAGTAGTAACATAGTTTTCATCTATAATTAAATCTCTCATTCTATAGTCTTCTTCATACTGAACAAATTTATTATTGTGCTTATGAAGTAATGATGAAGAAATTGGAGAAGAAGAAAAAGATTAGGAGCCAATAGTTGCTTTTACATTTTCCAAAGCTGATTCAAGCTTCCAAATTAGTTATTACTAAATTTCTATTATGCTTTGGTTTATATTGTAAAATAGATCGCTTTTTAATTGCTGCATATAAATGAAGAAAAAAACTATTTGCCTAATGGAAGACCAAATAATGGGCAATAGCATTGGCAATGTTAGAAACAAAAATGAGATTTTAGAAAGTGTAATCATTTTAACTGCAGCTATTCTACCAAACAATGATAATGGAAGAAGATACTGTTATGACTTAAGCCACATTTTTGTAATTATGAAAATTATTGCAAGAGGGTCATAATTATATTTTTTTAAATTGATGTCAACCTTTGTAGTAGCTGTTCCTAAATATGGTTTTCTGTAATTTTCTTGAAGCACTTTGCAATTTTTTTTTGTCTGTAGTAATTAACAAAGCAGAAGAATGATCAACATAAACTTTTAAATTTGCTTCTGCAGGAAAAATTTTTCCCCAAATTGAATTGCAGATGTAAATTCTTGTTTGGATTTTTAAGAAAAATGAACATCTCACCTGAAACAAGATTAATTACATGCTGTTTTTTTCATATTAAGATCTTGTATATTCTTGTTTGTTGCTATACCTCTAAAATCAGATTGTTGTACTTGCTTCAAAATGTGCTTAGTCTAATAATAATGTGTTTTTACCTAGATTTAATGATGTTATTGGCCTATGTAATGACACCTATTTGGGGTATTTACTTCATTTAAGAATAATCAATTGTTGAACTTGTTTGTAAGAGTCACTTCTGAGTGCATTATTGTACAATTGACATAATAACATTAATTATTTTTTAAAAGCTTTGAAATGTTCCTGTTCAAAACTATTGACTTGAGGCTCACCATCTTTTGATTGTTCTACAATACTGTTTACTTCACTTTCTGGTGTTATGTAATATAAATTTAATACATTAATTTTGTAAGTTTAGAATGTACTATGCCAATGTTATTAATAAATAACATTCAGCAAATGTTATATATTCTTTTTTTTTTAATAAAATGTACTACTAATAAAAGAATTATACTGTTTTTATGACTTAGTTTCAGAAGGAAATGATTTTAAAGGTCATAGTATCATTACATATAGTATATTATTGCATATCCCTGATGTTCTTTTCACTATCTATTGCACATCACTCTATGTGTTTTATATTTGAACTTCTATGGATTTTCAATTTCTTTTCATTCAGTCCCCATTTTGTTCCATACTTTTGCTGTCTTCTACTGTAATTAATCCTTGTTGTTTTTCAAAATGTAATTTGTCACAGTATAAAATGCTGCCTAATAACCATTTTCCTGGCATTCTCCTACAGACCATAGTTATACTACGGTAAGTGCCGAAACTTCAAGCCAGGTTGATTTCAAAACTACAAAGAAAAACAGGGGACTTTGAAACAGAATTGGTCCAAAAGTTTTTTATCTCTCCAGGTCGAGTGGTTACTCCTGCTAGCAATTAAATTGCCTGTCAGGAGTAAAACATTACTTTAAAAACAAAAGAGATGGATTGCTGATAGCCGCTTGCTGTTTACCCGGCTTCTAAGTGCTGACATTTAAGCTGGTTCCATTCCCTGACTTGTTCTAGCATTTTTCAAAGCAAAATGGATGGTCCGTCCGTAGAGCTGCTACTTCCCTTGACACGGCAGAGCTGGGCTTAAATTTTAAAGATTCAGGAGAAAAGACTGGCTGCATTTATTAGATTTAGAGGGGGCGTCTCATGTATATGCCCCCGCTTTTTTCCCAGGGAAAAATATCTATTTTTTTTCTTTTTCTTTTTCAGGGGACAAAATTGCTGGGTTCCAAAACAGTTTAGTTTTGGGTTTTTTGTTTTTGTTTTTAAACTTAGCAACTTTAAGATGTGTGGACTTCAACTCCCAGAGCTCCCCAGCAATATCAATTTCTCTTTCGTACATGTATGCGCAACTTCAATGATCCAAAGACAAAAAGCATGGAGCTTACGTTCTGATGAAATACTGCTGCTCTTACGTAGCTCTCCCTGCAGCCTGCAGCTGTAGTGTTACGTGATTTCTACTCCTACCATGTACAGAGATATTCCTCTAATTATGACCATAATGGAGACGATCTATGAAGATCGTAAGTTGTAAAGTGGGACACCTCTGGGCAGCAGCTGTTAAGTGAACACTGCAATTCTCAGTCAGTCCTTGAGTATTGAAGATTTGTCTTTAAATACTCTAATCAGGCAAGAAGGGCTAAAAGCCAGGCAAGGTTAGAGTTGGGTTTGAGTTTGCTCTCTTTCTTTTTATCACCACTATCATGAGACACACCCCACCACACCCAGGCCTATACGCAGTTTTTATTCTGGCCACGGCTAACCCATTATCTCTAAAAGTTATTAACCCTATAACATGTCTACATTCCGACCCTCACTAACTGATCCCTACCTGGTGCCACCTTCACCATGCTTTAAGCTAAGTCCTAACTACCACCTATATGTGCCCCAACCCGCTTTAACAATATGCACCACATCAATAAAGAGCCAGTTTCAGCAGCCCTTCAGTTGTTGCAGAATCCATCCTGCAGCCCCGCAGTTGTTGCAGAATCCATCCTCAGCTCTGCTGAGTCATTCCAAAGCCATTGGCCAGCACACAAGCAGAAATACAGATCTGGCAGCAGCAGAGATAAGGTGACATGGCCAGCTGACTTGCTGCAAGGCATATTCAGAGCTGACGGGCCCTGGGTGTACTCGGAGCACAACAGCAAGCCTTAAGCGACTGCCACAGTTGTTAAGTTAAACAATTGTTCCCTGTGAATTGGTTTTGTCAAAAAACAGAAGTAAATGTCTGTTTTTGATAGGAGAATGACCACGGGATGTTACAATCAGCTGGAAACTAATCAAGGAGAGAAGCAACCTAGAACTAAAGAGGAATTTCCTGACAGCTAGAACAATTAATCAATGGAACAACTTGCCTCCAGAAGTTGTGGGGGTAGCCTCCAACGCTGGAGGCTTTTAAGAAGAGGCTGGACAGCCATTTGTATGGAATGTTGTAGGGTTTCTTGCTTGAGCAAGCGGATGGATTAGAAAACCTCCAAGACCCTTCTAACACTGTTTATTCTCGCTGCTCTTGCTATCAAGATGAAGCCTGGGGTATCCAACCTTGGCAGTTTTAAGACTTATGGAGTTGAACTTACAGAATTCCCCAGATAGCATGATGGCTGAGGAATTTTGGAATTTGAAGTCCACAACTCTTAAAGTTGCCAAAGTTGGACACCCTGGGCTTCATTTTGACAGCAATTGCAGTAATAGCAGAATAACAGAGTTGGAAGGGAACATGAAGGCTCAAGTATCGTGTTTCTCATATAATAAGGCCGGGTCTTATTTTTTTTGAGCCCTGAAAAAATGGCTAGGCTGTCTTTTCGGGGGTGACTTAATTCCCCCCCCTTGCATCTTTGGGTGGGCAGGTGGCAACGGCTTGGATGTTGACCTCGGCGTTGGTGGGGCACTTAGTATCGGGGTCAACGCAGGCAGCACCATACCCGGGTGTGCAACAAAAGTACTTCCTAATGGCAAGCCCCCCCCCCCACCATTCCCCCCCATTTTGCATGTTTTAATATAGGCCTTAATTTGGGGGGAGGGGCTTAATTTCATTTCATGCCTATAAAACATGCTGGGACTTCCTATTGGGGGAGGCCGTATTGTTGGAGAAACAGGGTATATAAAGAACGGTTGCTGGAATTGGGTATGTGTAGTTTAATAGAAAGAAGACATAGAGGTGACATAACAGTGTTCCAATATCTCAGGGGCTGCCACAAAGAAAGGGAGTCAAGCTATTCTCCAAAGCACTTGAAGGCAGGACAAGAACCAGTTGAATGGAAACTAAGCAAGGAGAGGCGCAATTTAGAACTAAGGAGAAATTTCCTGACAGTTAAAACAATTAATCAGTGGAACAATTTGCCCCCAGAAGTTGTGAATGGTCCAACACTGGAGGTTTTTAAGAAGAAATTGGACAACCATTAGTCTGAAATGGTATAAGGCAGTGGTGGCTAACCTTTTTGGGCTCCCGTGCCTATAACTGCACATGCGCTTGTCTGCTCGTGCTCACGTGCCATCACCCAGAAGGCAACATGCGTGCCCCCATGCCTCCTGCTCATGCCCACGCAACCCATGCAACCCATGTTACATGCTTCTGCACACGCACTTGGGATCCCCCGTGCGTGTGCCCTGTGCTTCTGTGCATGCATGAGTGTCTCCTGTGCGATGCTGCGCCGCTGTGCATGTGCACCAGATACCCGACAATCAGCTGTCGGGCGGGCTGCACGCACGCACGCTCAGTGGACCTTCTCTGGGTGAGGGCTTGCGTGCCGGCAGTCATGGCTCTGCGCGCTACTTCCTGCACGCATGCCATAGGTTCTCCACCATGGGTATAGGAGTTTTCTGCCTGAGCAGGGGGGCGGACTAGAAGACCTTCCAACTCTGTTATTCTGCCTGAGATGGAAAATATATGCACAGCACAAACAGGTCTCAAAAATTCAAAGCATTCAATTCTTCCCAAGTTGTTTGATGTGAGCTGCAATTCTAAACATCCCCTCCTTTCCAGGCCAATCTAGCTGATGTGCACTTGAGATGGGACAACTGTCATGTCAAAAGATCCATGTCGGAAGAAGCTCCGCATGTGGCCGTCAGCAATTCAGCTCAGAATCATGCTAAAAAATTACGGAGCGATTGGAAACCCTTAGCAACCACCCACTATCTATGTTCTCCATCTGCATGAAAGGTTACATGAATATATAATATCTAAAAGCAAACTCCCTGAATAATACATATATTAAACACTGCAACAGTTCCTCAGGAGTTGTTTTCTGTCACTTGGGTAAATAATGCATGTTTTATAAACTGAGTTTTGCCCAGCACATGTTTTTTTTCCTGTCAGCACAGAAATAAGTATAGATGCAAAGCGTTTAAGTCTCCCTTTCAAATGACATTCCAAGGACATGGGCGATTCCTAACATTAAGAAACTTTGAGACACAATCTGGCATTCTGGTGACTTCACAAATTATGAGTATTGGACAGCTTTATTCGTTTCCATGTGGAACTGCGGTGTGTGTCTGTGTTTTATTGTGGTTGCCTTAAACTGGAGCCTTGTCCTGTGGCTATTTCCCACAGGAAGAGATATGTGCTAATTATCTGATTGGCCATCCATTGCTATTTCTTCTATACCTCCAGGGTACCTTTTGCCATCGCTTGTGGCAAATATATAAGAAAGTGTGTGTGCCTCTATAAAAAATATTTTGTTTATTTGTCTCATGTGCTTTTAAATCATTCCTCCGCTCACAGAGGTAATTTATACTAAAACCCTGAAAGCAGCAAATACAAGGGTTTCCAACAAAACAAATCCAATCGATGCATACATTGTAATAAAAAGGAGAAACTTTTAAAATCACGGAGAGCCATTAATCTAGAAAAATCCAATATCAAGCCAATAAGAAGGGAGCCAACCAAGTCTCCATAAAAAAAAAAAGAGCTAGTTGTGCAATGGTTGAGGTGGGGTCTTGAAACATTTATTTATTTGATTCACATGGCTGCCTTGCGCACTGTAGGGATTCTGGCTTGCCTAACAATAATTCCTAAAAATGTTGGGACTCTGGACATGCAAAAAAGAGCAACAATTAGGGGGCTGGAGGTTAAAACATATGAAGAACGGTTACAGGAATTGGGTATGTCTAGTCTAACGAAAAGGAGAATAGAATAGAATAGAATAGAATAGAATAGAATAGAATAGAATAGAATTCTTTATTGGCCATGTGGTTGGACACACAAGGAATTTGTCTTGGTGCAAATACTCTCAGTATACATAAAAGAAAAGATACATTCATCAAGAGTCAAGAATCATAAAGTACAACACTTAATGATAGTCGTAGGGTACAAAAAACAATCAAATCATACTAGGAAACAGTCAATATAGATCGTATGGATACAAGCGAACAAAGTTACAGTCATACAGTCACAAGTGGGAGGGGATGGGTGAAAAGGAGTGATGAGAAGATTAATAATAATAGTAGCGCAGACTTTGTAACAGTTGAATAGTGTTGAGGGAATTATTTGTTTAGCAGAGTGATGGCTTTCAGGAAAAAACTGTTCTTATGTCTAGTTGTTCTGATGTGCAGTGCTCTATAGTGTCGTTTTGAGGGAAGGAGTTGAAACAGTTTATGTGCGGGATGTGAGGGATCTGTAAATATTTTCACTGTCCTCTTTTTGACTCGTGCAGTATACAGGTCCTCAACTGAAGGCAGGTTGGTAGTAATTGTTTTTTCTGCAGTCCTAATTTTCCTCTGAAGTCTGTGTCTGTCATGATGGGTTGCAGAACCGAACCAGACAGCTGTAGAGGTACAGATGATACATTCAATAATTCCTAAACTAGGGAAGACATACTAACAGTGTTCCAATATTTGAGGGGCTCCTACAAATATGAGGGGGTCAAACTATTTTCCAAAGCACCAAAAGGCAAGATGAGAAACAATAGTTGGAAACTGAACAAAGAGAGAAGCAATGTAGAACTAAGGAGAAATTTCCTAATGTTAAGAGCAATCAACCAATGGAACAACTTGCCTTAAGAAGTTGTTTGTGTTCCATCACTGGAGGCTTTCAAAAAGAGCCTGGAGAAGCATTTATCTGAAATGGTGTAAGGTCTCACACTTGAGTAGAGGGTTGGACTAGAAGACCTCCAGGGTCCCTTCCAACTCCATTATTCTATGTTCTAATAGCATTTCAAATCAAAATACAACAACATAACATTTCAAGACATATAACTACAACCAAGTTGTGAAATCAATTAATCAGCAATCACCAATTTCAAGGGCTCCAATTAACATTCTGAAACTCATGCCTGGGAACTCATTCCAGACCTTCAAAATGTTGGGAAAAATGGCCAAGATAGGAAAATGGATGATTGGATGATATAAATTGTACATTCTACCTTAGCACCATGTTCCCATGTCTCTTTCTGTGAATCAGTATTAGAGAACCTGTACTCATGAAACTGGCAAAGCTGTTTCAAGATCATTGTTAGCCTCTTCGTTTAATGACCCTATAATCCCTTGCGGGGTAGAGTCTGGGCAACTGAATGGAGTTGAGTGTTTAATGGCCGGATGCCCTTCCAGTCGCCAACGTGTAGCTTTTTTCAGCAGGTATAGTCCTACTGTGCCCAGAGAGAGAAATATCTGCCTCTAGCTACGATTGAACTCATACCTTCCTGACTGTGAGGTGAGAGCTCCACCTCACTCTTCAAGATCACTGTATCACTCTTCAAGATCATTGTTATGAGGTCTAGAAAATGCTCACCAATCACATTGTTTGTTTCTCCCTTTTGCATTGGGAGACATCCCAGACATTTCGTCAAGTTAAAATGATTTATAATAACTTAGATGCAAAGTGATTAAGAAACAGATAACTACAGATAAATCCACCATTTGAGGAAATGGTACACATTAGAATTCTTTATTGGCCAAGTGTGATTGGACACACAAGGAATTTGTCTTGGTACAAAAACTCTCAGTATACATAAAGGAAAAGATACATGCTCTCAACAGTCCTTTCTGTCATTGCCATCTCACTGGATTAAAGAGAATCCCTGGAATTCTTCAGGGGAAAATATTATCTATTCAGTCCCCTGTTGACTGTCTACTGATTCACACAACTTTCATCTTGGCTTGGCTGAATGTAGACTTATACAATCCACATATCAAAATCCCTAGCATTCATAACATTAATATTAGTTGAAAAGGAGTGTTAGATTTGTACTATTTTGGTGAGAGCCAATATCAAACTATGAATTAACTCTTCCAATAATTATCATGTACAATTTTGATACAGAAGTCAAAGACCTGGTGGTTGAACTATGTTTCCTCGACACCACCTTAGTAAAGTAGAACTGATGTTCCATGTTAGAGAGGTTTCCCACCAAATATATAACATGATTATGGTACTGAATGGCATTGAATAGTCCAACATACCTCAATATTGTATTTTATCTTCTAAGCTGTTATTAGGTTTCACAATTACTACTGTCTACAATAGCTTTAAAAAGCTATAATTGCTTTTAAATTAGCATAACTGTTTTAGTAACCCATTCAGCTGAGGACCCAGGTTGAAAAGGATCCAGATAATTCATTTCATCCAAGGAAATCAAGGCACTATCTGTTTCTTAGAACTTAAAACAAAACCAAGCAAATAAAAAACCTCCCACACTGAAATAGGTCCATTAATGGGCAAATGTGGTTGGAACCAATAAATGGCTTTTCAGCAGTGATCTTACCACCAAATATTTTAACTTTCATGTTCAACTCCTCAAATGACCAACCCCAGCAACAGTGATATGCAAGATAGGCACGGAATTAGGATTCCATGGTAATCTGTCCTCATTAACAGCATCTCATTAAGTTGTTAACCTAATCTTACGTAGCTTTTTCTCTGGTAATATCACACTACTAACTAGAGCATACAAAACATTTGCTAGACCAATACTCGAATACAGCTCATCAGTCTGGAACCCACATTACGTATCTGATATTAGCACAATTGAGAAAGTCCAGAAATATTTCACAAGAAGAGTTCTCCACTCCTCTACTCGTTGTAGAATACCTTATGCCACCAGACTTGAAATTCTAGAACTAGAAAACCTGGAATTACGCCGTCTTCGGTCTGATTTAAGCATGGTATATAAAATCATACATTGCAATGTCCTACCTGTCAATGAATACTTCAGCTTCAACCATAACAACACAAGAGCACACAACAGATACAAACTCAAGGTTAACCGCACCAAGCTTGATTGCAGGAAATATGACTTCAGCAACAGAGTGGTCAATGTCTGGAATACTCTACCCGACTCTGTAGTTTCTTCCCCAAACCCCAAAAACTTTAACCTTAGACTGTCTACTATTGACCTCACCCCTTTCCTAAGAGGTCTGTAGGGGGCGTGCATAAGCGCACCACCGTGCCTACCGTCCCTGTCCTATTGTTTCTTTTATTTTTATTTTATTTTTCTTATATGTACCCATTTCATGTATTCATAACTATGTATACACTTATACTTATTATCTTGTAAACAATTGACAAATAAAATAAAATAAAAATAAATAAAATAAAAAAATAAAATTATCATCATCAAACAAAGCTATATGAACTTCTCACATTAGCAGCAAACAGATGCTTGTCTCATTCATGACACTAGAATCTTTTTTTTTTAAAATCAGATTGAGATGATCACTTGGTTATTTAGTATTTTCTTCTCACGTTTTTTTCTTTATGAGAAATAGGGTTCCAGATGTGTCTGTTTAATGATGCAACCGTTCTCATTCTACATATTTCTGACCATTTTCTGACAGTCAGCAGGAGTGTGGCTCATGGAGCAATCCTATATAGACTCAATCAAGAGTAAGCCAGTTTTTCCCAGGGAAGTATGCATCTCTGAATGTCTTTCTGTCTTTCTGTCTGTCTCTCTGTATGGTTTTCATCACTTATCTGAAATAATCGAGAAATAGAAAAGATGAATTTCATCTAGCATGCTTCTTACATGCAGCCTTCAAATGCTACTAGAATCAGCAAAAGACGAAGGATCTTGAGCATTCCGGGGGAATTTCTTGGACAATTGCCAGTTTCTGATACAAGAAAAGATCTTGTCATACTTGTAATAACTGAAATCAATGAGAAGATCAGTCGAAGTGGTAGAAAAGCTGCTTATTAAACTTCTCCCCACTGGGCCTCTCTTAAAGATGCATAAAAAGATTTCTTCAAAAGCAAAAAATTAATAGTTTTGTGAGAGAGATGTGCAACAGTCTTGAGCCGGCGGCCTTTGAATGGCATGCTGAGAGCCGTACTCTAACGAGTGGGCAGAATCAGAACAAAACTAAGGTCTTGATTTCTTTTCGTTTTCTCTTAGCTAACAATGCATCTGATTAAATACATTTAATGTAATGAATTTCCATACATTTAATAATTCTGCTCTTCAATTGCGTCATGATTTGATGGCAAGTTCTGGACAGTTCTGGTGGCCTCACATAAGGTTGAGAAGGCATATGTTAATTATCTAAGCTGTCTTAACATTTGTACATATATACCTCTGTTGATTATTCCATTGGACTCAATGTACGGAAGACCATATTGGTTAGAGAAGAATGGATAGGCAGTGTCAAGTGATTGAGTTCACCTGAACAACACAACATGTATTTTGATCTTTGACATTTTTCATAGTGACTCAGACAGACAGAAGGCAAAGTGTGCAAATGTGATTGGTAGTGATTTTTCACCATTCATTGGAATGCTTTAATGAAAAGAAGGACTAGGAATGATATGATTAGCAGTGTTCCAATATCTATGGGGCTGCCACTAAGAAGAGGGAGTCAAGCTACTCTCCAATTATTGAAGGCAAGACAAGAAGCAATGGCTGGAAACCAATCAAGTAAAGAAGCAACCTAGAACTAAGGAGAAATTTCCTGACAGGTAGAACAATTAAAAAGTGGAACAATTTGCCTCCAGAAGTTGTGGATGCTCCAACACTGGAAGTTTTTAAGAAGAGAGTGGATAACCATTTTGTCTGAAATGGTATAGGATTTCCCACCTGAGCAGGAGGTTGGACTAATATCTCCAAGTTCCCTTCCCACTTTATACTATTATTCTATTCTATTCTAATAAATTGGGCTGGTTGGACTGGGCTGAGCTGAGGACATTTTTCCAAGGAAACAAAATTGCTCATTCTCATAGATATAGCATATGAGTAGTCCTTGCCCTCTGAACGTGGTGGTTTTCCTGTAGATGTGCAAACTAGATAACATCATCAGCGCAAATAGAGAGTGGGGTTTGTTCTGATATTATATTCCAGTGGCTATCAATGTTGATGGGAATGATCTTGGTGATTCTTTATTTGGACTGTTTACTGCTGGCTTGTTTGACAGAGGCATTGTTTGCTTCTTGACTGTTAGTCTAATGTTAATCTTGATGTTAATCTCTGCTCATCTGGGTGTTGATTGCTGCCTTTTTGATGGTCTCTTTTGAATGGTATGTACAGTACATGTTGCTTAGGTCTATGTGCCTGTTAATAGTCAATTTGTCACCTATTTTATAGTTGAGGATTTTCAGTGAAATATCATGTTCTGTGGTGGATAGTGGACAGCTAGACACATTGACTATCCATTTGGGCTCTTATCACCCTCTGCTTAACCACATATTTTCAATTTGATGGACAAACATATCCACAAATCAAAGGAACACCCAATGGAATCACCGCTTTCAAGACTCATAGCAGAGGTCGTAAGGCAACTCCTAGAACTGATAGCACTTCCACTCACACAAGTGGATGTGAACAGCAAATTGGGCAGCAATTAAATTTCATAAATTAAAAAAAGTAAAAATTCTTTTTTATAAAAAGCAAGCATCTCTCCCTTACATCCCAAAGACCTCCTTAAACTTTCCTTTCAATTCCTCTTTACTTTCTATTTACGCAAAGATTCTGGAAGAAAATAAAGTTCTCTAGTGTTGGGAGTAGGTGGAGAAATGCATCCCTTCGTCCTCCATACAATCTACATACTGCCATCCCAAAGCAGACATGATTTCACAGCTGCAGTTTAACCACAGAGGCAAGCGCGAGATTTCATGGGCTTAAATGATTAGATGTTGTATTTTGCAACAGTTTGGAAAGAGAGGAAGTTTGATTGTCCTCCTACAGGTCTAAAAGGCACAAAAGACAGAGTGTAGATCTAAGAAACAGAGAAATGGCTTTCCGGTTTCTGCATTTGAATTCAATTGCCTTAGCTGAGGGGGCGCTGTTTATGTTTGCTTCTTCAGCAAGATTTTTCCTTCCCTTCCTCATTCATTCATTCATATGTTCATACATCATTCATTTGCTTTCTTTACAAGGAAAAATAAATAAATCACATCCTTCTGGGCAGTGAGGGTCCCTGCCTCTTGTTGCCTCTGGAGGAGGTGTTGTGAGGTGTTGTAAGTGCCAACTGTCAAACAATTGTCACAGTTTTGCAGAGCACAGCAAGGAAACAGACTTCAAACTATTCTCAGGCTGGAAGGGAAATATTCTTTCATCTTACATGTTTGAGCAAATCCAGGAGGAAAACAAAGAAGGTGTGAAGGTGCTGAGTTTGGGTTTTTCACCTCACATTTTCCCTTCCCTCACACCGTGATCAAGCGCATGTTGCTATGCACAGACAGCAGCATTTGAGATTACAGATGACATAACAGAAGAGACAATTCCCCTCCCCCTTAAAACAAAATAAGACATAACTACCACATATGTTAGGTTCCTTCAATCCCTTGTAGATACCTTGCGGATCATTTCCACATGTTTATTTTGTGTTTCATCCTTCCTTTTCCCTCCCCATTCATTCCTATAATAATCCTGCCAACAGACAAGACACTTTGTGGACTAATTCCATTTCAGCTAAATTATAGAAATGGGCCAGACTGACTGTATAGCCTTGATTTGTTATGTTTTTTTTCTATTTTCTGTGGAGTGGGAGTGCAGGTGAGGAGCCCTATAACACCAAAAATGTCCTTCAGTTTAATTTTAGTAGTTCTCTGCAAGCAAGCAATTTAATCTTTGGGGGAATATTTCTTCCTTCAGCAGATGAGAAAGGAAACAAAAATAAGGGTCACAGAAGGATAGAGAAAAGGAAGAATGGATGACCCTTCCTTCATTATGTCTTCAGCCCCACCTATTATTAGCCTGTCTCCCCTCTAAATTACATTAGCAGCCGTGATCTGTGATCTTTACAACTTATACTGTTTTTATTGTTTCTTAATATGATTTGATTGCTTATTAGTATCCTATGACTATCACTAAGTATTGTATCTTATGATTCTTGATGAATATGTTTTATTTTTTTCTTATGTACACAGAGAGCTTATGCACCGAAGACAAATTCCTTGCGTGTCAATCACACTTGGCCAATGAAGAATTCTATTCTATTCTAAAAGGAGGAGGCCGGAACAAAGAAAGAGAATCGCACAATTGCATGTTTGACGGCTGACCTTCTGCTTTCTCTATGTGACAGCACATATGACTTAGCTTGGGTATGCTGGTGCTGCAACCCATGGAAAATTGCATAGCGATCCACTGAATTGGGAAGATCAATGTTTTTACATATAGACATACATGCAGGATCATGCAGGATCCAATCTGGGTCCGTTACTGGGACCAGAGGTTTTAGTCTTCTGAGCTAGTGGAAGACAAAACCTCTGGTCTCAGTGACCGACCCAGATTGGATCCTGCAACATTATCCTGGGACACATATGTTTGTCTTCATTCATGCCTAAGCATGCTGTTCTGAGGCAATCTTGGGCATTTGGAAGATAATAAGAAAGAGCAGAAGATGACACATTTGTGACACGTGATGCAATTTATGTCCATGAGCTAGCTGCAAGTACATAAAGCAGCATTTGCGTGAAGCTGCACTTAGATGAGTATCATCATTTCAGCAACACTACAGTTTATTGTGGATATTATGTAGCTGATATTATGTAAAGTACAGGAAAAGAATAAGGAATGGTGAGCCAAGGAAATTAAAGATACGAGATAAGAGAAAGAAAACAGCTAAAACCAGCTCAAGCTAACAAAATTCACTAAATCTTTCCAATCCTGTTCATGCAAACCCTTTTTTAACCTCTCATCCATATACCTTAATTTCCAGGTTAAATCTCTCCTTGTTCAGCTTCCATCCATTATTCCTTGTCTGGCCTACAGGAGCTTTAGAAAATAGCTTGACCCCCTCCTCCTTGTGGCAACCCCTCAAATATTGGAAGACCACTATCATGTCTCCCCTGGTCCTTCTCTTTACTAGACTAGCCAAGCCCAGTTCCTGCAACCGTTCCTTGTATGTTTTAGTCTCTAGTCCCCTAATCATCCTGGTTGCTCTTCTCTGTACTTTTTCTAGAATCTATCTATCTATCTATCTATCTATCTATCTATCTATCTATCTATCTACCTATCTATCATCTATCCATCCATCCATCCATCCATCCATCCATCCATCCATCCATCCATCCATCTATCTCCTTTAAACTTCTCTCTTGTTGAGGAGCTCATTAACTCTACCCAATCAGATATTTACATAATACAGAATAATAGAGTTGGAAGGAACCTTAGAGATCTTCTAGTCCAACCTCTTGTTCCTCTTTCTTAATTCCCTTTCCTTATTGGCTGATTTACACCTCCTTTACACGTTTGTATATGATACATCCAAGGCGGGACATGCTTATATGATTTAGTTTTTTTATTCAAATGTATTCATCACCCAAACACACTGTGTACATTTATTCAGAAAAACACACACACATCTTGGTCATAGTTCTGCTCTACGCCGATTCATTCTCTGACCATTCCATTTATTCTCATAAGGGCTTAACTTCCAGCAGAAATTCTCTTCTTGTATTCAGCTAGCAACTTTCATCTCCACCAAATTGCAAAATATTTCATAGTTCAAGCTTATTCCATTCGTCATACCCTTTCTCTAAATCATAAACAGATATGAAGTAAAGTTTATCTTTCATATGCATAAATTTCTCAATGGCCTGCTGAAAAGTAAAAACCTGAATACCCCATTCTTGCCATAAAGCTTCACTTCAATTCTGACTTTTTTTAAAAAAGTATTTTGCTTATTGTCACCTCTTTACCGGTTCAAGCAGATTTTGCAAAATGTCTTAACCTAATCCCATAGTATTATGTGCCCCTCCTTATCACATAGGACAATAACAGCATTTTCCAGTCATCACACACTGATACAATTTTCATACAAACATTAAAGAAGTTGCACAACCACTCAGAAACAATTTACAACCATATTTTAATATTTCTCCAGCTGCACATTCATCTTTGCAACTGATGCAGCTAGACAATTTTCAGTCTTCTCATAGCCTTGGTGATTTCTATTTTTTCTTAGACAATAAAATGTATACCATTCAATTCTATTCTATTCTTTACATCTATATGTATCATCTGCTTTTCCCAGCACTGAGTTTATCCTAAATAATTTGATGATTTTTATTCTTAATTCCATTCACTTAATGGATAGCTTCTTGTTTAGCCATTTTTATTGGATTCTGAAACCTTTTATTATTTCCATAAAAATCCTCTGCATTTGCTTTAACATTCATAATCTTATCCATTCCTTTGACTTGTTTTGTAACCATTTCTTTCTCTCTGGATCATTATACAATATCTGTATCTTATTGTCTCTCTTTGTCTTTCTCTTTTTACAGCAATCATTTTCTTATGCATATTTTTTCCTATATGCCTTTTTCACTTCATAATTCCACCAAGAATCTTTTTCCACATTTCCCATTAGTGTAATTCAATGCCTTTCTGCGTCATTTTATAACATAATTCTTTGTACTGTGTTCCAAACAACTTTCACATCTTTCCTAATGTCTAATTTATATTCATTCAGTTACAAAATTAATCAATTCTCTAATGCTTTTTGATAAAGGACTTCAGTTGTTTTATGTTCACTTAATATCTTTCTGTTCTTTCCATTTTGTCCATGACCATTTTTCCCAAGGGCTACTCTTGACACTACAAAAAAAAAAAAAATATTGTTCAACATTAAAAATCTCTCATCACCTTTGTATCCTTCAGTAATTCTCTTAGATTTTCATCATAAATTATGACTTCAATCATATGCATTTAGATTTCATTCTTTTCCCACATCAACTCAGAAGGTTATGGTAAGCTCGAAAATTAAATTAGTTTCAACTGGTATGAATTTGCTAAGATAATGTACAATTGAGTAACATTTGGTTGCAAGATCTGTACCTGGAAGAAACTAGAATCGGAATCATAGATGCTAAGATAAGTAAAAGTTTAAGTTTAAGGGAAGCAATAAGTGGTCCGTTAGGAACATGGTAGAGACCTCAACAGGTGAAAATGTCCTTTTTCCAAGAAAGAAATAAAGTTAGTTAACAACCAACCTGGCGCAAAAAGACCAATAAGATGCAAATCAGTGATTCAAATTTTTTTACTACCAGTTACTGATATACCGATACTGCAAAATCTCCATTCCCTCCCCACTCCAGGTTACTGCAAAATCCCATTCCCTCCCCACCCCACCTGCTTTCCATCTCTGTTCTCCTATGCAGGGCAACAAAAGAAGACCCTGGGGACTTGGGAGGCAAGCTGGGACTTGGGAGGCAGAGAATAGATGGGAGCAGGGCCAGTTAAAAGTGGTATTTGCCAGTTCTTCGTATTATTCATAATTTCTGCTACTGGTTCTCCAGAACTGGTCAGAAACTGCTGAATACCACCTCTGATTCAAATGGATCTTCAAGATCATCCATGATACCAATGGGGAAGTCCAAGGCTACAGAGACAATTGCTCACCCAGAAATACGCAAGCACCATGAAGAAAGCTTTTGCCCTTTTGTGAAGTGTACTTCAATTAGAATTCTCTTAAAAATAGAAGCAGATAGAGACATGGTACCACGATCTGAAAGTTAAGACAGCTTCTGTGGGTAATTTGAGGAAGATCAGCCTCCAGATTTCACCTGGGTTGACAAGGAAAAGCTTGAATGAAAACCATAGAAAATACTTTGTGGATCAAAAGTGGCTGCCAGGGTGTGGAATGAAAAACTAAAGCAAAATTTTAAAGAGGATTTTAGGCACGGCTGATCCTTTCCTATACTCAATAACAATGAAGCCTTTATTCTGAGTTATGCTGAAGATTTAACAAGTTGCTACAAAGACAAACAAACCAGAAAAAGGATTTGTGCAGTCTCTGCAGAAGAATTTGGCAACCTCTCTTATTATCTTGGATTGAAAGAAATCAAGAAGGAAGTTATCCTCTCTATCAGATATGAAACATAATAGATTTTAGAATGTCTAGGTCTGGCTGAGGTCAAGTTATTTGACACGTTTATGGAGACCAACTTTCTAAAGAAAAAGAGAACTGCAACAAAAATAATAACATACTTGACAGCAGCAAATGCAGAACTGAAATCATAAGTTTTCTGTAGGTCAAATATTTGTACAAACTGTACAAAAGCAGATAAGCATTTTATCACAGCAGCAGGGAAAACTAGATGCACTAACCCAAAATGACCGAATTATATAGTCAGGAGGTTTGGCAGATATCACAAAGGCACTGCTGAACTAAAATTAAAATGGACAGCAACCTTGAACTACTTGGACACATGGATTAAGATTGGGCTAGAGATAGGATTGTCCATATGTTTACAAGTGGGTATCAGTTCACTTCGATACTAGAATAACCATTGGGCTAGCAGAAACTATGCCACTATTCTCCTTCAAGTCTGCCTTCTGCCAAATCTGAACTAGTAAAATCACTGAAACCAGATGGATTTATAAATCACCAGAGGTCTTTGATCAACCTAAGCCAGGGGTCTTCAAACTTGACAGCTTGAAGACTTGTGGACTTTAACTCTCAGAATTCCTCCTCCAGTCATGTTAGCTCAGGAATTCTGGGAGTTGAAGTCCACAAGTCTTAAACTTGCGAAGTTTGAAGACCTTTGACCTAAGCCTTTGATAACAACGAAAGTTCTATCCCCAATTGCTCTCTATAAGAACAAGGACAAGTCAGCGCACAGTGTTGTGCTACGGAACAGATAGTAATTGAGATGCTAACCAAGCCAGTGTCCTGAGATTAGCTTCAGATGATTTGAGAGATGGTGATGTTAGGAGAGGAACCCAAGATGATGAGAAGAAGTGTTGAAGATTACACTGTCTCTTTGTATTCTTTTGGCCATTAAAACAGTGAAGGATAGATAAGGAGAGGGATGTTTATTTATTTATTTATTTGCATGATGCAAATTTATTTATTAATTGTATGGCCGTTCAAATTGTTCCATACAACCTAGGTGACTGACAACTATAACAACCCGCAAGCTTGGGAGAACAAGTTTCAAAAGTCTTTCTGAAGTGTGTTGGGACTACCATGGTATGATGGTATGAAGGCAGGTGTTGGGAGAATTAGGCAAGCTTCTCGGGTCACATAAGATGGCATTTACTAATTGATGGGATCCAAGGTATGCCCTTCTTGCCAGATCTGATGAGACAGATAAAGATAATTAGAGAAAGGTCATCACTCCAGTAATCTAGGTTCATTTCACGTGTAGCTTTTTTAGATGACAACTAGCACCTTGAATTGCACCTGGAAGCCTACTGCAAGCTAGGGCAACCTGAGAAATAAATGTATTATATGGCTGTATCTCAATATACCCATTATTACTCATGCAGCAACATTCCAGACCAATAGGATACAATAAAACAAGCGTGACCATGTAGAGCATTTCCTGGTCCAGGAAGAGTTGCAACTCTCATACAACACAAAGCTGCGCCCAAGCCTCCTGGCCAGGGCAGTTATCTGTTCCTTGAAAGGTACAAAACGATCTCCAAGTTGAACATTGGTTCTATCTGGGGCCACTGCAACCTGCTCCAGAACTAAAGAAGACAAATCCTTGGCAGCAGGAGTTCCTCATATCCACAGCCACTCAGTCTAACTAGGATTGAACTGAAACCTGTTTTTTACTAGCCACACTCCAGCAACCTCCAGATACTGAGACAGAACATTGGCAGCATCACTTAGTTGACCCAGAATGAAGATGTACACCTGAGTATCATCAGTATAGTGATGACGCCTCATCTCATGCTGTTGGATGATCTCACCCAGTGGCCTCATGTTAAGTAGAAGTGGGAAGTATGTCATGCCTTGAGGAACTTCGCACAAAGGCGATGTGAGCTGGGCGGTGTGAGCTGGGATTCAACCGGTGTAACAACCGGATCAGTGAGTGCGCGCACGGTGCATTTGAAAATAGCAAGAAAACTTACCTTTTACTGCAGCCTCAGTGATTAAAAACAGGTGAAGTGTGGCATCCCGCCCTGCATCAGCTTGGCTTCAAATGAAGGAAATATAGGACAGAGTAGCTCAGAGGGGGGTGGGGAAATGATCACCGGAACTACCGGTTTGCCCAAACCAGTCTGTACTGGCTGAATCCCAGCCCTGGAGCTGGGCCTCACCCCACATGGACAATGACTGGAGGTGACCCTGAAGAAAGGAGGAAAACCAGTGCAAGGCTATGCTTCAATGTCTAATGGCCACTTTCTTATTAGCAAATGGGACATTGTATTCTTCTTCTTCATCGGGGTTCTGTCGCTCTCTCACTCTATTTGAGAACTCTTGTTTATTCTTTAATTTTTGAACACATCAAACCTCCCCACTATGTGCCATTCTTTTCCCTCAAATTCCATTTTTGGAAGAACTAGAGCCAGCCAAAGTTTCAAGGGGATCCTTCAATTCTGGGAAGCTTTGATCAAATCACTGCAATGAAGCAGAGTTGTGAACTGGAGTGGAAAGCTGCTTTAATGCAGCAAATCAGATCAGATGGCTGTGAAAGGCTTAGCTGCCTTGAGATCTCCTTTGCAGAGGCTTTTCTGCTAAGGTTGTTAACAATATACTGCATTGCAAGCTTACTTCTGCATATGAGAGTGCTAAACAGGGTAAACCAGCTGGGATGAACTCTCTGACACGGGTGTGAGTCCATACATACGAATCAATTAAATACATCCGATTGTAACTTTTTTAAGGTGACATATTCAAAACATGCTCAGAAGAGGCCAAGGTTTGCCACTATGCTCTGCTTTACTTAGCCTCCCAATGAAAAGAAGAATTAGGGGCGACATGATAGTGGTATTTAAGGGACTGCCACAAAGAAGAGGGGGTTAAATTGTCCTACAAAGCAGCAGAGGGCATTACAAGAAACGATGGTTGGAAATTAACCAGAGAAGCAACCTGGAATTAAGGAGAAACTTCCGAACAGTAAAACAGCTTGTCTTCAGAAATCATGGAGACGCCATCACTGGAGGTTGAGACTGGACAGTCACTTCTCTGAGATTGTATAGGTTCTCCTGTTTGAGCAGGGGGCTGGACTAGAAGACCTCCAAGGTCCCTTCCAGCTGTATTCTATTCAAACAAGCCAATGATTAAGGGGAACTTCCCCTAAATTGCAACTATCTATTATAACCTCCTGAACCATCAGAACACAGGGATCTTTGACCATGAAGTCACAGAGCCCCACAAGAGCAAGCCAATGGCAATCCTTCAATGTCATGCCAAGCCTACCAGCCCAGAAAAGTAGAAAGGGAAAAAAAAACTTTTAAAGGTTTTTAAACTAGCAATGGATACGTTCTGTTTTGATTCAGTCAACTTTACTATGGGATATAAGAATGTGATCTTATACCATCATTCCCTTATTCCCGCTATTGTTGTCTTCAAAGAGGTTTGGGGGAGGAAATATTTTTAAAAAATGTATTGTTGTGAAGTCCTTGAAGGTACCATCTGAAAATGCTATTCACTAAAAAGTCTACCACCCTGGCTATTTCTGGCCTGTTGTGGAAGAGGAAAAGATGCAGGAGGTCTGATTCTTCTGCATTAGAGGCATGGAAGAACCCATTTGAAACAGCCTTGAATCTCGAAGCATCTCAAATCAAATTAGTGGGTCCTTGAATTTTCAATTGCAGGCTTGAATAAAACCCTCTTCAAATTCAGACTGGATCAGGAATGACTTGCAAAAAACCTAGTGATCACTGCCTGTTTATTCATCTTTAAGAGGAACTGTTATCCCACGATTACTAAGCTTGGTTAAGTTTCTTTGGTTGGAAATTCTTTCAGAGTCCAAGAAAACTGCATTCACCGGCTCATCTCTAATGCCAGGTTTCTTCACACCATACAGAAGGATTAGTGAGATAGGATTTTTCAGAAAACATGTTCACACTTTCTCAGCAAGAGTTGTTCTCTGTTGATAATTTTATCTTTTTCCACCACTTTACCTGGAACAGATGTTGAGGTAAATGGTATATATTTTCTATCAACCCTGCATTAACTGTTTTCCAGTTTCCAAGTGCAAAGAATAATCTTAGGGCTATGTTTTTCTCTCTCTCTTTCACACAAACGCACACACGCATACATCAAAACAGCATTTTTGAATGGCTGTCAGGTTTAGGTACCTTCTTATTAGAATTAGAAATACTTGCATCAGTGCTGAGATTTGGGGTGGTTAGAATAAACATTCTACAATTAAAAACTGTAGACTGATCAGTGCTATTTTATTTAATTTAGCTATCCTGCTTTGATTTCATCAATCACTTAATTTGCTGACAAAATAAATAACTCAGCACTGCAATACAGGTGATAATTTGAGAATATTAACATAAGCATTTCCTTCAGTTAATTAACAGAGAGAAATCATTTGTTGTTGGGGAATTCATCTTAAATCATAGCCATCGAAGCAAGAAATTAATAATATTTGCAGCAGTGACACAACTACTGAACAATGCTTCATTTGAATCCGATTAACTTCCCCATTTTTCCCTTGCAGTTAAACTACCAATTGATCAAGGTAAAGCTCTTCCATATAAATCCATTGTCTCAATATTTAAACATTCATGGATTAGCCACAGAGTGCTTGCATGCCATATTGTAAGCTCTGCAAATAGTGAAATGTTGAATGGCACTCAAAGTCACAAATGTTAAACACTGTGAATTGGTAAGTATAGATTATGAATGAAGCAATTATTTTAATTCAATCAAAATATGAGCAGCAAAGGAAGGAACTGGGAATGGGAGTATCATTTGAATCCAGAGACACCAAAAGGACCCAGTGTCGGTCCTTCCTCAAGCAATTTAAAAGTCCTGATTTTATACTCCGAGAATACATTCTGCCTGCCTCATTTCGTAAGATAAAATTAACCTAGTGTTTTTAGGGCTGCGTGGATCTGAAATATTGTTGGGAAGTGGGGGATAAGAAAACCAAATGTTTTGTCTTAGAAGAAGCAACTGAGTCCAGGTACTGAAAAACATGGAGGGAAAAACATTTCAAAGCTTCCCTCTTAAATAACTTACTATATAAATGAAGTTTTGGAATTTTTCAGTTTCCAATTACCACAAATTAGCATTAAAGATTCCTTGCTGAAATTTTTGCCATTCTTGCTTCTTTAATCTTGCCTACTGCATTGGATTTGACAATGAGCGGGAAAGGGTGTGAGCGGGGCTTGACAATGAATGGGAAATCAACTCAAGAAAAAGGTGAATCAGACTAAACAGAACAGAATAAAATAACAGAGTTGGAAGGGACTTTGGAAGTCTTCACGTCTACCCCTCTGCCCAAGCAGGAGATTCTATACCATTTTAGATACATGGCTGTCCAGTCTCTTCTTAAAATCTTCCAGGGTTGGAGCACCCACAATTTCTGAAAGCAAGCTGTTTCATGGGTTGATTGTTCTTACTGTCAGGAAATTTCTCCTTTGTTCTAGATTGCTTCTTTCCAGCTAATTTATACACGGGAGACAAAAAACTTAAGATTGTCTTACAGAAGAGATCTTTTCTTCTCTAGGCCTGTACCAGGATTGTATTCTGTTTCCGTCCATTGCTTCTTGTCCTGCTTTCATGTGCTTTGGAAAATAAACTGACCTCCTCTTCTTTGTGGCAGCCCCTCAAAATTTGGAACACTGCTATCATGTCAACCCGTCTTCTTCTTTTCACTAGACTAGACATACGCAGTTCCTGCAACCATTCTTCATATGCTTTACCCTTCAGTTCTGCCAATCATCTTCTCTACACTCTTTCTAGAGTTTCAACATCTTTTTTTTTATATTGTGGTGACCAAAACTGGATGCAGTATTCCAAGTGTGGTCTTACCGAGGCATTACATACTTCTTGTGATCTTGAGTCTGTCCCTCTGTTAATGCACCTAAGGATTACACTGGCTTTTTTTTTGGCAGCTACAGCACATTGCTGGCTCATATTGAAGTGATTGTCTTCATTATGTTCCCTTTCCAGCTGCTCCACACTAATACATTGCACAAAAGAGTGCGATCAAAGTGTATGTAAAGAGATGAGAGATGACAATCAATTCTGGGCACTACATGGACTTCGACTCAGTTAAATCAGCCTATTTTTCTAAGGCAAAATATTGACCTATTTTCAGCTGAACATCCTTAGAACTTCATGAATGACATGGTAGGCTAAAACATTTTTAGTTTGGACCTTACACCTTAATGCAGTTCCAATCTCTTTGTGTTGCT
This sequence comes from Pseudonaja textilis, assembly GCF_049901715.1. Lineage (NCBI taxonomy): Eukaryota > Metazoa > Chordata > Lepidosauria > Squamata > Elapidae > Pseudonaja > Pseudonaja textilis. The sequence goes on from NC_141991.1 coordinate 179,985,435, forward strand.
TTAATTATTTCTTTTAATGATTGGTGGTTTTTTAAGTTAAACTAAAAGTTATTTTTAAAATTTATTATTTATAAATTATTTATGTAATTGATGAATTGAATTGAGATGTCTATCAATGATAAGAGGAGAAAATGAGCAGGGATGCTTGACTCGTGCCAAGGCATGTCTGTTCGTTCCTCCAAGTTGTCTGTATTAATCTAGGTATATATTTAAAAATCTTTGGGGAGATAAATATGGCACTTTACAAATATTATAGCATGAAGCAGCATATTTGTGTGCCCTTTAGCACAAAATGCACATTTCCATATCATTTTAAGTATGCTCTCAAGGCAAGAACTATTTTGTGAATTCAGAGAGGTGTGAAATGGTGAAGATAAACATATTTGGATCTGTACATTAGTTAAGAATGTGTGAAACAAATTGGTTTGCTTTGAAACAATAAGGAATGCATTATTTATTTTTTCACATTCCTGGTACAGTCCCAGAGAAGAAAAGGTTTCTTCTGTATGACAGTCTTAACCTGTTTGTTTCACATGTCTAAATTGGCTGGAAATGAAGTCTGTTTAGAAAAATATTTCCAGCTTTCCTTCACTTGACTATGGATGCCTAAACCAAGTTTTCTATTGTCCCCTGATTGTCGGATTCCTTGCTTCATTCTCATTTAATGTGGGAAAGTATGAAATCACTTTCCTTTCCTTGGCTTTTCCATCAGAACTCTCGTCAGTTCTAAAAACAGAATAGAATAGAATAGAATAGAATAGAATAGAATAGAATAGAATAGAATAGAATAGAATAGAATTCTTTATTGGCCAAGTGATGGGACACACAAGGAATTTGACTTCGGTGCATAAGCTCTCATTGCACATAAAAGCTATAAGTGATAAATCATAAATAATCACAATTTCACCATTTTGTACTTGTGAATATTTTAAAATAATAACAAAAAGAACAAAGCTGTCTATATATTACATAAAACGTTCCCCTCTACCAAATTATTTCTTTCATGGTGCAAAATAGAGAAAGGATTACCCAGTGTTTATATTTTATCCTTATTCTGCTACTGTTATTATGATGATTATTAGTTATATGACTGAAATGGGGTGAACCAGTGGTGGTATTCAGCCAGTTTACACTGGTTCGGGCGAACCAGTAGCAAGGATTTGGCGTGGGTTGCTGAACCGGTAGTAAGTTCTGGCTGGCCACACACTCGACCTGGTGGCCCAGTCATTGCTGGCTAGCTCATCCTGTCCACCTGACACTCACCCCTTAAGGGATTTCTTTTTTTCCCCTCCTGACAATCAGCTGTTAATACATCAGCTGTGCCGGGATTCCCCTAGCTGTCTTACTGCTTTGCCCAGAAGGATTACCTGAGACCCAGGAAAGCAAAAGTGGAGGGAGGGGCACAGCCCCCTCCATTTTTTGACTTCCTGAGCCCCAGGGGAACCTTCTGGGAGCAAAAACATCCCCCAGGGAGGCCCCCCTGAGGCCCAGAAGGCTCCAAAATGGAGCAAGGGGGGGTGCTGTGAGCCCCCTCCAGGTTCTGTTTTTTTTCTCCCTGAGCCCCAGGGGAGCTTCCTGGAAGCAAAAACTCCCCCTGGAGGCTTGCCTGAGGCCCAGAAGGCCCACAAAATAGGTGGGGGATGACTGCAAAAAAGAAGAAAGCCACACCCACCCAGTCACATAGCCATGACCACCAAGCCAGAACCAGTAGTAAAAAGTTTTGAATCCCACCACTGGGGTGAACATATCTAACATTTGTGCCCTCTATGTTTTCTACAACAATCACCTTGTTAGGTAGCAGAGAGTAACTCAAAGTCACTCAGCTCGTTTTCATGCTTAAATCTGGACTAGAACTCATAATCATGGCCAGCACCTTCACCACTACACTAAATTAGCTCTTATGTATGTAAAAATCTTCTTCCTTTGAGATTGTCCATGCTAATTACTTACATATTGTAGTGGCTCTGGAAAGTTCTATACCCTTTGATATAAACATAATCTACATGATCTAGAATTACAGATACCGTAGATTGCTATTAATTCCTTTTTATATCTTGACTTTGTTAATGTTTCTCTCTTCCTACTTTTGCCTCCCTCTTTCTTGTCATTTTTTTGGATAAATGTTTGCTATGTTTAATAAATAAACCTCAAGCTACATTTTCGCAATTACACTGCATGCATACTTGCTCTAATTCAGATATGGGAATTGACTGGGAGTACGTCAGGTGCCTGAAGTAATTTTCAGCACCACGGAGAGCAACTACAAATGACCGAAGGGGGGAGAGGCCATTCTAACAGAATAGTCAACTGGATAGAGGAGGTACATTCTCCTTATTTGCGGTAATTATATTCTATAAAGTCACTGCAAACACCGAATTAGCAAATGCTGAACTATTGCTCCCACGCAAAATTTAGGGCACTTGTTTGCAATATGAGAGTTGAAACAAGAAAACAGAACACCACCTTGTTCGAACTCAGCTGGAAATTTTGGGCAAGTCATATTTTTTTTGCCATATTATGCATGTCTGTGAATGACCTCAGAAGCACCACAAGTATTGGTTTTTGAATTACCAATAATTTTTAGCAAGTAAATGAATCTATATCCATGAATAATGAAGATTGAGCGTATTTGCCTACAATGAAATGGAGAGCAGCTGGTAAAGTGAACATCACTTGAGACTGCATGAGTGGAGAATTATTGTACTCAATCTATAGCAGCAAAAATAGGGTGGGGTAGCCTTTATGATAGCTAGGTGTAGATCAGCAACCATACTCACACTGGGGCATGCTGGTTGTGTGCATCAAAGATTCTTTTTCTTTGTTTTTTTTTCTAGTTAAATTAGTTTATCAGTGAATGCATTGGCAGACTAATAGAATTATACCCAGAATTGCTGAAGATTCCATATTAATCCATATAAATCTTTTAAATAAGTATATCTATATAAATTCATTCATTCATTCCAGCCATTGTTTATCCACTGCAGGATGAAGGCCTCTTCTACATGTTTCTAACCAACATTACACACACACACACACACACAGAGAGAGAGAGAGAGAGAGAGAGAGAGAGAAACTTGAGAAACAGCAATTTCTGAAACATCTGTACTTAATATTTCTATCTATGCTATTTTCTCCACAATAGACTTGTGAGGTGGTTTGGCTGAGAGAGTGACTAGGTCAAAGTCATCCAAGAACATAAGAGACTTGGTGTGTTGGGAAGCTGCCAAGTGAGTCTGCCTAGGAAATGGCTAACTTATCTTCCTACCAACTTCAGAAGGCAAAAGAAGACGCCAGGGATCAGCCATCCTTGATGCTATATTAACCAATGGTGAAGATTCATCAATGAAGTGAAAACAGCAGGAAGTACTGGAAGAATTTAACCAAGGAAGTAATGCTGGAACTTTTTAGTTGAAGGGAAACTAAAGTGGAGTGAAGTCAAATATGAATGTAGAACTGTGGGAAAATAGATTTTAATAAGTTCAGAATAATGGCAAGGAGGACTCCATGCTTACTATACTCAAAGGAGGGTGAATGAAAACTGAATCCTGAAAGGAGAAACTGTTGAAAAGGAAGAAACTCCTTGGATGAGAAGTGAAATGTCTTCAAAGAAAACCAGAAAGTTCAGTTGCCTCTTGAAACCAGCACCTTTGGAACATATTGAAATGGGATTATATATAACTTTGAGAAAAGTGAAGGGGAATACAGTAGCATCCTTCAAATGCCTACATAGAAAGCAGCCAAAACCTTTTGTCTTATTCTAGATGGGAGTGATAGAAAAATAGATTCAGCCTACTCAGTTTTAAAAAATCCCCCCCCAACACCCCAGTGCAAATAGTATAACAGTGGAGCCAAATATCTAGGGGAGAGCTGGCCTTCTTTTCCTTGATGAATGCAAGCAGAAACCAGGAGGAAAGTTGCCATAAATGCTTTAATCTGGAGTGCTGGATTGTATAGAGTTTTGGATTCCACAGCTCAAATGTCCCTTTCCAGCTGTAAAGTTCTATCATTTCTAAGAAACAGTATTCAGGTTTGAATACATTTGATTAATTGTAAGATGTTTCAAAACTCTTTGTGGTGTTAATTCTTTGGACAAAGCAATTTCCTACATTTCAAACTACCATGGCACCAATAAAAGATCTGCTTTAGATTTCCAGGGTTTTGTGTTAATAAACCTAGCAACCGAGGAAGAGAATTGAATCAGTTTCATATGCTGCATCCATTTATACGTGTTAGAAAATATGAGCAATAACCCACCAACAGGATTCATTATGAAAAATTGTTGGGTGATTTTCTCATTTTCTTCAGAAACTTTTGAACAAAAGGAATGATTAATTGGCTGTTGCCACCTTTGATGGTAATGCCTACCTATTTGTTCACAACCTTGCAAACTGAATCTTAAAAGGTTACAATTTCTATAATGCAGTTGTGGAGAATATACTCTCATTTATATGTATTCATGTTTAGTTCCTGATGAATTGCTGAAATATAGTTAACAGCTATTCTGCTCTGCACAGACACGATCTGAGATTGTATATCCAGCATCTTCCTTTAAAGAGATTGTGGTGGATGATTGACTTTCATCACTAATAGCACAATAGTATGTTTTGCCACTAGGTTGTTCTTACTCTTAACTATGTCACCTTTGACAAAAACATATATCTGCAAATTGTGAAACATGCATGGCTCCTTAATATGCCAAAATCTTCATGCCTGACCTAGAACAATGCTTACTTAACTTCTACCCATTGAAACACTTCCTTTACTTGAGATTCGTGTGTGACATTTTCATCTTCTGGATCCATAAAAATGGATCTCTCATCACAACTTCAACAACTTCCACCACACACCAATCTCAGGGTAGACCTATCCACGGAACAAGTCCACTTCCTTGAAGTCACCATCAAACGGACCACATAAACACATCATTGCACAGAAACCTACAGATTGCCATGTACGCTTCTTCAAAAGCTGAGGAAGCTTCTTGGATGAGAAGCAAAACGTCTTCAAAGAAAAACCAGAAAGTCCAGTTGCGTCTTGAAAAAAAGCACCTTTGGGACAATGTTAACGGGGAAGCCAGCTTCGCTTAATAACCATGTTACTAACTTAACAACTGATTCATTTAGCAACTGGTACAGTGGTGGGATTCAAAAGTTCCTAACACCGGTTCTGTGGGTGTGGCTTGGTGAGCGTGGCTGCAGGGGGGGTATCACACTACACTTTGTGCACGCGTTAAAACAGTAAAAACTAAGCTACTGCACCTCTCAGCAATCTGCTCTGCCACGCCAAACAGCTGAGAGGTTAAAAAGGACCTAGGAACAGGGGTGGTCGAGTGGGCCCAACTGCAGAGCATCAGAGACTCAGAAAGAACTGGTTCTCTGCCAGCTGATCTTCGGCACTAGCGGTATGCCAGAATCGGGCTGAACTGGTAGAATACCACCACTGAACTGGGGCAAGAAAGGTCATAAACACTCACTTAACAAATGTCTCACTTAGCAACAGAAATGTTGGGTTTCCACTAAGGTTGTAAGTTGAGGACTCCCTGTACTTATACAAAATCCACCACTCGACCTCTAAAAAAGCTTCTATATTTACTTTAGAGTCTCCACATAAAACAATATACAACTCATCCTTGACTTACAATCACTGGTTCAGTGGTCACTTACATTGGTGACAGTATTGATTGATGGAGGCTTATGATTAGTCTCAAACTTCTGGCCATTGCAATGCCCCTGCAGTCACATGATCGCAAGCTAGGCACTTGGTACTTGGCTTGTGATAATATTCTTGCAAGTCCAGGATATAGGATTTAGGTTTCCAATGTTCCCTTCCTGGCAGTAGGCCCCGGTCACATGATTGTAATTTTTCATATACATCTGCTGCAAGCCATGTCAATGAGGAATCCAACAGGAAGTTGGATGTCATGGTTACATAAGGTCCCTACTTAACGACAGCAATTGAGATTTGGTATTGCTGTTGTTAAGTGATACGGTTAGATGATGTCATGCTTAAAGCTACATTGCTTTGTGGTGTTGATTCCTATCCCAGTTGCCATCATATTTCAAGGACTATCTACAGTTGGTTTTAAACTTTAAGAAACAGCCCAGGCTTTTAGAATATTTCCTTGCTGGCTTAACATTTCATGTAGCTTCCAATAAAGGTAAATGAAAATAGTGCCTTTTTTTAAAAACAGAAACGCATTTCTGAAAGGAGTTCAATAGAAGCATCATTAGGTTAATCAATAACCTTAAAAAGAATAAAGATCTGAGTAAAGATATTCATACTTTCTTGCTGCCTATTGCATTTTTGCAAGTAATCAATGACTCCGAAAGGAGTTCTGAAAGGCCATTGTGGCTTGTTAAAAAATAAACTGTCCCATTGCAATCATCTTTAGTTTCATGGAACAGCTGGCTTGCAGGTTTCTTCTTCCCAATGTTTGTTATCACAAAGCAGAGAGATCATATCATTTATTAGGTCAGCTGGGTCTCGCCACTGGTGGGTAAGCACTTTGGCTGCGAGTCCCAAAAGTGCAACTGAAAGACAAGGTCCGCTCCTTCAAACGGCACATGAAAGACAAGGTCCGCTCCTTTGAAGACAACAGGCTAGGCAGAGAGAAGGCCATTGGTTTGAAAGAGGAACCGATGAGGCTCTGATAAAATTGAACAGTCCTCTCTCAACAGAGCAGGTACCTTGAAGGTCTTTTAGTCTAGGGATCTCCAACCTTGGCAACTTTAAGACTTTGTGGACATCAACTCCCAGAAATCCTCAGCCAACAAACCTCCGTTCTAGTCCAACCCCCTGCTGAAGCAGAAGGGGAGGGATATGGCACCACCTATCTCCTGTTTGCAATGCAGTCCTTTCAGCAGTCCCAAGAGGGCTTCATACTTGTTTGCTTTCTGATTCAGGTACTCTGAGAACACGGATGAACCTCTGGGTGGTTTCCATGATTCTCCAAGAGTTCATGACTGGCTGACTGAGAAGAATATAAATATTCCATTTCCTACCAGTTTATTAGAATTGAAGAGCTTCGCAGAGGAGCAAAATGTCTTCAAGAAAAAATCAAGGAAGTGCAGTAAAAAAAAAACCACCATTTTTGGGACAACCGTAACCTGGATGGACTGAGGATCTCCATATAAACTGCAATCAGCTGGTTTCTTATGGATCCAAAATTCTGAGTTCTCTTCTACTTTATGCTTCTATCTTCTCTCTCTAAAGAACAGATAGTCCATCTCAATTTTCCATATTCACGAAGCATCAAAAGCATGTTTCAACACTCTGTATGTGTCTTTGTGTATGCATATGGGTGAGGTAGATAGCTAGAGCAGAATACTATATCTGCATGTGTCTGCTTTCCACCCTACACCTTAAATATTGAGATAAATGCTAATATTAGGTTCATTCAGGGGTGGGATTCAAATTTCTTAACAACTGGTTCTGTGCGTGTGGCCTAATTTGTTGGTATGGCTTGGTGGTCATGTGACTGGGTCAGCATGGCTTGCTCACTGCACATGGCTTGGTGGACATGGCTTGTATGTAAATATTATAAATATTTATGTAAACATTGATTTTTTTTTTTAATTAAAAAAGAGCAACTTTTATCCAAAAGCAGGCAAAGCAGACAGGCAGATTGAGTTGCTCACAGAATTACAGATTCACTTAGTGATCTATCTATCTGCAATCAGCTACATGAGTTTGCACTAAAAAGTAGAGGCTTCAGTCCCAAGGAAGGTTCGGTTCTGCTTTTAGATTAGCTAAAAAGCAAGAAATGGTTGCTGGGCGGTGGGTGGGAAAGAAAAATAGCAACTTAGCAAACCAGGCAAGTTGGATGGCTCACATGCCAGGTAAGGAATGAGTGGGTGGAGAGGGGCGGGGCCAGCCAGTGGAGCGATTTGCAGGTTCTCCGAACTTTGGACAATCATAACACACGTCTGTGTAGCATTTGCAAGAAATCATTAGCTGTGCTGCCTGGACAGCTGACAAGTGCCGCGTGCGGGTGTGCAGCGTTTGAAAATCCTTGTTTCCTGCTTTTTTCAACCTCAGCTGTGCCGCGCAAAGCAGCAGAGGAAGGAAAAGTAGGGAATAAGGACAGCCTAGAGCCTAGGCAGGCGGGTGGGCCAAACACAGAACTGGTTCAGTATCAGCTGCTCTTCACAGCTACAGATTCTATAGAACTGGCCAAACCAGTAGCATCCCACTCCTGGGTTCATTCACTAAAATCATTATTATTAACCATGGATAAGAAACTTTGTGTCAGTCCACACCACTGGTCTGCATGTTCTTATAATTTCTCTTCTGCATTGCTCTATATCTTCATGGAAACTTTTTCAAGCCCTACTGTAAGCTAATGTTCACAAAAATAAAATATTTCAAGATGCCACACAGCAATCTTGCAAACATCCAGCCAAACATACACGCACACACACACTCACTCATATAAATAGTAAATCATAACCAACCCACAGACTGTAGTTTGGAATACATCAGAATGAATGGTCAGGCAAACTATAGCAAATAAATTGGCAACCTTTTGAATCACAGCAATCCAGCGGTCTGTAGGCCACTGGCAAGCAGCCTTCATCAAATCCCATGATTCCTTTAAGAGGGATTCAATTTGCTCCTCCTGCTGAAAGCCTGATGTTCAAGAAACTTTGGGTGCTGGAATTGTGTAGGAGAAGCCGTAGAATCGAAGCCATAGCCTGCCTGAAAGGGAGACCTGCTTATGGAGAGATTGTTATACAGAAATTCTGTTCAATCCAATTGTTCTTTTAAAAGAGGTATAGTACCTCAAGTACTGTTGTAATAATTGGTTCATCCTGTGTTTTTTCATTGGAGGATGATGTTTTGAGGATGACAAATCTATGTAATAGCTGGAAGAGAGCCTTCCAAAACCTGGGTGTTAATTTGGAGCCATGATCCAAGATCATACAATTCACTAATATACCTAAAAACATGGTCTGGGAAAATTTGTGCAGTCTCTCGAGCCAATAAAAGGCCCTTACAAGGAATAAAATGAGTCATCTTGGCAAATAAATCAACTACCACAAAAATGAGTGTGTAACCTTGTATAAAGGGAATAAGAGCAATAAAACCTATCAAAACAAATCCCAAGGTCCTGGCAGTAAAGTTCTTCCTTCTTTCTTCAAGCTCATGTTGTTCTCTTCTACAGGATGATAGAATAAGAATTTGGGGAAGAAGATAATCTGCCACAAAGCAGGTCAGGAAGAGATATTTCTGAATACAGTGGTACTTTGTTAGTCATCATTAACTGATTCCGGGAGGCTCAATGAATATCAAAAATGATGAGTACCAAAAAAAATTTCCCATAAGGAATAATATAGTGAGTCACAAGGCAGCCGACACCGGCAAGTTCAAGCTTGTGCATTGAATACTAAACAAACAATGAGTACCGGGACAAAAATTTCACATCAAAATGCATTGGGTGCCAAATTCAGTTGAGTTTCAAAGCAGTTGAGTATCAAGGTACCCCCACAAAAAATTTTCGATAAATATCTTAAAATTACAGTGGCAAAAGCCAAAGTTTTAACTATGGCTATCACAAAGGTACTCACTGATAAATAAATTACTTTGAGTTTTAAAATGTTTCATGTTTTATTTACTGACTCATTTTGTTTGCCAAACTGATTTATCTTATGTTAAGCTTTTTCCTTGCATCTGCATTTTGCTGTTCAGGTCTTTTGGATGCAATAAATATAACTTCACTATGATAGGACAGAACAAAATAGATAGGATCATAAATGATTGGATGTTGTGGAAATGTGGATAGAATAAAAAAGTGAATTACCAATATAATAGAAGTACAATGAGCTTATTGGGCCATAGAGAGGGGACGAATTAAGACTGAACTACAATAGAATAGAAGTCTTTATTGGCCAAGTGTGATTGGACACACAAGGAATTTGTCTTGGTGCATATGCTCTCAGGGTACATAAAAGAAAAGATACATTTGTTGAGAGTCAAGAATCATAAGATACAACACTTAATAATAGTCATAGGGTACAATAAGCAATCAAATCATACTAGGAAACAGTCAATATAAATCGTTAGGATACAAGCAACAAGGTTACAGTCATACATTCATTAGTGGGAGGAGATGGGTGAAAGGAAGAATGGGAGGATTAATAGTAATAGTAATGCAGACTTAGTACATAGTTTGAGAGTGTTGAGGGAATTATTTGTTTAGCAGAGTGATGGCATTCAGAAAAAATGGAAGGAAGAGTGAATGGGTTGAGAAGAAAGGGGAGATTGATGGATCATTGTGGAGATGATGTGAACCTCAACAAAAAAGAGGTGCAAACTCTAAAGAACAAGAGAATATGAAGACATATATGGATGCATGGAAGTAAGGATGATTTGCAAGTACAGAAAATTGTGATGGCATGAAATTAGTTTTAGCTACTTTCTTTCCTTTTTCTCTTTCCCTTTCCTCTTTCTCTTCCTTTTCTTCTTCATTTTTTCCCTTCCTTCCCTTCTCTTTCCTTTCTTTCCATTACTCCTTCCTTCTTTTCTGCATTCTGAACAATGGTGTTTAACTCAAGAGAATAATATGATGGGTATGCATATATGTATATATATTGAAAGCCTGTAGTTCTAAATCATACAATAAAAGTAGTAATAGTTATACTATTACTAGCACAGGAATAACACTAGGAAACAAGTTACAGTTGAAAACTTTGTTGCTCAACGTGGAAGCCAAATTAATTCCATGGTGAATTTGGAATTCTCCCACATTTAAGATGCTTTTTTCATTTCCTCTACTCACAACAAACTTACAAGGCTACCAATTTGGACTGGTTGAAATTAAGCTCTGATGACCCCTAGAAATTCTTCCTGTTTAATCATTACATGAAAGTTGCATTCCAGAGAAACAAGCTTAGGTGCTGGAGAAGAGGAAACACGGACCTTTTAGTGAAGCAAAGAGAGTAAAATAAGTTAAGGAGTCCTTAGTGCTCTCTGTTACTTTCTTGCAGACATTTCATTACCAAACTAAGTAACATCATCATTGATAGTTTAGTAATGAAATGTCTGCAAGAAAGCAAGAAAGCTCAGAGAGCACCAAATGCAACCCAATTCAACCCTGAGCTACAAATACATTCCCTTCCATTTGTATAAGGTGAGGAAAAGAGAATCAGCTTTGATGAATAATGCTATTTTTAGGAAGTCTTTCTTTCCTTGCATTTCCATACTGCGTTGTTAATTTTATTTTTGTATTTAAAGAGCAAAATCTCTATTCTAAGGAAGATTTACCACCCCAAAGAAAAGAAAATGAAGAACTCTGACCTCTCAAAGGCAGATCCAACTTGTCCTACATCCTGATCTGAGTTGGAATAGACAAGTTCAATAATATTTACTGAACTTCTTGCCAAAGCACTAAAAAGCATACAGGAAAACACATGAAAAGGGTTCTGTTGTTGTTGTTGCAGCTGTATACTGAAGTTCCTCTTGAAGAAGAATTACACCTCAGAATGTGAAGCTGAGCAATACATTATTGCAACTTTGTTTTTCAAAGAAGGGTGTGGTTTTACAAAGGGTTGCTGTGCACACCATCCAAACGGGGGATGCTCCTAAAATGACGGCATTGTCTCTTTCCTGCTGTCATTCAGAAGGAAATCACTTGGATAATACTTGGACAAGAAGGCATTTATTGGGGTAGGATTGAAAAGATTCTCATTAGAAATTATGTTTCCCACTCTACTTTGAGTTCACCAACATACCCGCTGTTGTCTCTGAAAATAAAATATCTGGGTCAGGAAATCAGCAATAGCCTCCAACTTCTGTTTCTCACATCTGGAAGAGATCCTGCTTGTGACCTTTTCATCTGTACAATAAAGCAACTGCTTTTCAATCTATTATTAAAAAGCAAATGTAATCAGATATCTCATCCATCTTGGATGCAAATAAACACAGTTCAATCAATAACAGCAATTCATTTATTTTCATCCAGGAGAAACACTTTACTTTTGATTTCTGTACTTGGGGAATCCAAAAGTGTCTGCAATGGGAAAGAATTTGAAAGATCTCTCATGAAGTTGTTTCTACCCTTACTTCTATTGAAAATAACTGAACTCAACAATTAACAAATAAAAAAAATATTTTAGATTTGTTTCTTATTTTTTTTCCTGCAGGATAGGGCTCCCAAACTTCTAGTTGCTCTCCCCAACTCTGAGGATATCACCTGCTTACTTATGGATAATAATATAGTTTTGTTTTACTTTTTTTCTTTGTAACTGCATTTGGGGTAAATGCATTTTTCCCCGTGCAATTATTTTAAATGGCCAGGAATTACAAAGTGCAAAGCTATTACAAGGTATTTTATAACATTATTTTTATGGGAATGATATAGTCTACATGCATGAGATACATTTATCTAAAGACTTCTCATATCAGATCACGTTGTTTTCTCCCAGTTTTGGGGAAGTGTTTTGGAAGATGTAAGTTAATGCTAAATGTAATTACATCCAATGGTTTCTATTCATGGAGAGATCAAGACTGCTAAGTACCACCGCATTCATGTGTCTTATACTAGAATAGTTCCTAGAATCATTGAAGCTGAGAGGACCAAAAAAAAAAAGTTAATTTCCCTAGCAAATATAACTGATTTTGAAGGTGGTGATATGTGTGTCCCAGATTTGAAAGAAATGCAGTAGAAATGCAGATCAACTTTCTTTTAAGTCTGCCTTAGCACCATGGTGTTGTTAGCACCTGAGCATCTAGGGACCATTGTGCATCGCCTGCAATTGCCTTTTTATGATTATTACAATGAAGATTTATTTTCTTTTATTCTCGCTCTTCTCCTCAATGGCACTGCCTTTTAATGGGTATCCGCTGAAGCCTCCAGCTTTTGACAAGGGTATTTATTACTCCCAATATTGGGGTATTTCTGTTTTTCTGCCCATTTATGACTTTCATAAAATAGCTGCCAGAAGGCTGAAATCAGTTTAGGAAATAAACAGACTATAAGTGATCTCCCAGGATGGGAGGATCTTAGGTAGGAAGATTGGGAAAGTTAAAATTGATTGTGTCAGGTCTTAATGCCATAACATCTGGGCCATGAAACCTTTCAGTGGGTTATTTTGCCAAGAGGCACATCATGATCACAAATATGAGGTGCTGGTAGTTTCCATCTTACACTGTCAGAAATCAGACACGGTTGTATCATTAAGCAATAGGGATTCCCGGAGTAAGCTATGCCGAACACTAGAGGCATGGGACGTAGTGGCAGCACTCCATTTGCCACCAAATTCTTTTGAACAAGCCCTGATCTCAGTTGTTCTCTGCATTTGGCTCTGCAACCAAACAAAACAGACACAGACTTCAACGGATAATTGGAACTGCAGAAAAAACAATTGCTACCAACCTGCCTTCCATCGAGGACTTGTATACTGCACGAGTCAAAAAGAGGCCTGTGAAAATATCCACAGACCCCTCACATCCTGGACATACATTGTTTCAATTTTTACCCTCAAAACGACACTAAAGGGCACTGCATATCAGAACAACTAGACACAAGGAAAGTTTTCCCCCGAATGCCATCACTCTGCTAAACAACTAATTCCCACAACACTGTCAAATTATTTACTAAGACTGTATTACTTCTTCTCATCCTTCCTAGTACCTATCTCTTCCCACTTATGACTATAACTGTGTTGCTTGTATCTTTACAATTTATATTGTTTTATTTGTTTCCTAGTATGATTTGATTGCTTATTAGTATTGCATATGACTATCACTAAGTGTTGTATCTTATGATTCTTGATGAATGTATTTTATTTTCTCTTTATGTACACTGAGATTATATGCACCAAAGACAAATTTATTGGGTGTCCAATCACACTTGGCCAATAAAGAATTCTATTCTAAATTCTATTCTATTCATATGATAGCTAAAGCTGGTTATTTGAATGAACAGACCACAGATGGGTGAGAACTGACTGACAAAATACAGGGAGGATTTCATGGGATTTCTAATCAGAACCATGATGGGAATTCTTGGATGATTTTGTTCTCCATGCATTGACAAACAGTCTAGTATAGGTCAAAAAGTTGATATCCTCCGTAACGACCACAGAGTTTTCACAACTAATTAAAATCTTGTCAGCCTCCAAAAACCAAGAAAGACATACAGCATTACTTCTATGCAGTTTCATTTATTTTCTCACCCATGGGCTGAAACATTACCAAACTAAAGCAATTACTTGCATCATTAAAGAAATATATTGAGAACTTCTAGGGAGGAGCTATCTTGACTCTCTCTCAACCAAATTATCTACACTTCACTGCAAGGATGGAGAACCCAACAGAACTCACTACTATGTGTCTAGGAGAACTGTAATAGAGATATCAGAACTCTTTAAGGGAAGAATAGCAATAGCACTTAGTTTTATATACTGTTTTACAGTACTTTACAGCAGGGGTCCCCAACCACCGGGCCGTGGACCGGTACTGGTCCGTGGAACATTTCCTACCGGGCCGCCGGCTTGCTGGGCGCCGCCATCTGTTTGACGAGAAAGTGCTTCCGGGTGAGCTTTTCCGGTTGGAAAGCGGTGTTTGGGTGCTGAAAGAATCCTTGTGCCTTAGTTTCATTGAAGGGGGGGAGGGCTTCGAACGAAACTAAGGCACGAGGATTCTTTCAGCACCCAAGGCAAGGCGAGCCAAGCAACCGTCCTGAAGCCGTCCCGAAGCAAAGCCCATCAACAAAGGTACAAAGGAGGAGTTGAAGGTGGCGGGGAGAAGCGGGGGACGGCTGGCTGGCCGGTCGCTCGGCTCTCCTTGCCTTGTCAGGCGTGCTGATGCCGGTACCGGGCCGCGGATCATTTTGTGATGCCGGTACCGGGCCGTGGCACAAAAAAGGTTGGGGGCCACTGCTTTACAGCGCTCTCTAAGTGGTTTACAGAGTCAGCATATTGTCCCCCCAATAATCTGGGTCCTCATTTTACCCACCTCAGAAGGATGGAAATTTGAGTCAATCTTGAGCCTGGTGAGATTTGAACTGTCAAATTGCAGGTAGCCAGCAGTCAGCAGAAGTGGCCTGCAGTACTGCACTCTAACCACTGTGCCACCTGTAAACCAGGGGTGTCAAATTCAATTTCACTGAGGGTTGCATCAGAGTTGTGTTTGGCATTGGGGGGCTGGGTGGGCATGGCCAGGGCCAGTATTACACCGCACATGTTGTGGGGGCACATGTGGTTGTCTGAGCACTCTGCTAGCAAAATCAGAGCTCGTGGCGGGGGGTGCATGGCCCTCATGAGCTCTGTTTTCGCTGGCAGAGGCACTATGGGCCAGTCCTTGGCTGTTTCCAGGGCGGCTCCAAGGGCTGGATTTAAGCACCCAGCAGGCCGGATCTGGCCCGCAGGCCTTGAATTTGAGATACCTGTTGTGAGTTATCTAGATGTGTTTGTGAATTCTCTACCATATTTGGATTTAGCTTCGTCTAGGATGCTCACAATCTCACCGTTGAAACTGGTTGAGTTTGTCCATGACCTGTGAGATTAAGCATTTTCATTGTCTCTCACTCTATCTCTTTTCCATGCTAACATAGGCTCTGGTAATGGGAGCATTAAATAGTGCAGAATAGAAAGTATTTCATTTTTATAGTGCAATTAATTTAACTATTTAGGCCATTCTCTCTAAAATATAAATTTCTAATAACAATGACTAGTTTTTCTTCTTCAAGCTCCAGTCGCCAGAAACCCATCTGTGAAATGCTCTATTGTTCTTATTTTACTCTCCATGCATATTTTGCTGCATAAATCTAGTCCCACGCTTTTCAAATTAAACTCTTGACAGTTGTATTATTTGGCCTACTACAGGTATCTTAAAGCTTGCACTGACCAGAGAATGTTAAGAAGGTCCTGAGCTGTCATTTATCATTTTCTGAAGAAAAAACACTTGAAAAAAGACCAGTAACGAAGTCTTTGGAGAATGAAAATCATTAAAGATCCATATCTCTCTAACTTTTAATCTCTCCAAGTTTACAGTCTTGACCTTTTATTTATTCCATTTTAGCTAGCTTCTCAATTTGCAATGTTTTACCTTCAACTGTTGCTGGTGATACCTTGGGAAAGATTTTGAGGCTTTGTGTAGTAGCACATGTGATCTCCAGATTTCAAATGGAGCTACTCTACAAAAATTCCTCATCCTTATTTGTGCTGCAGCGAAGTACTGATTTTAACCAAGCAGGTAGGGAAATATTAAAAAAGAACCGATTAAAAAAATATTGTCACGTGCATTTAAATTTTCCTATAACTCTCAGGAAAAAAGCAAGTGTCCATTTCTGAACGAGCAGAAAACAAACAGATCTACTTGTGCAAAGAAAGCACATGGCACAATTAGGAATTAAGACAATTTTCCCATGAATTTGGGGGGAGCAAATTATTTTGCTAGCTAGCAAATCAATGGTGGAATGAATGCTAAGCGAAGTTCTGGTAATATGTGTTTTCCATGTGTGTGTGCGGGGAGGGGCAAGTAGGATACCTGTGATGTGGTATAGTACTTGATTTACGACCGTAATGGAGGCTGCCTGTTATGGTTGTAAGTGATGGTCATAAAGCAGAAGTGGGCTGCTGCTGGATCGTACCTGTTCTGGCGAACCAGGAGTTAAGATTAGATGCAGTTCGGCAAATTGGCAAATCCCATCACTGGCTGGCCTCGCCCCTGCCTGTTTTTGGGCCTTATTTTTTGGCGATTTTCAGAATGTTTTTCAGGCCATTTTCTGTATCATTTCAGGCCGTTTGGGGGCCAAAAATGTGTAAGGAAGAATTTAACTATTACAAAAATTGCGTGAAAATGGCCCCCCAAAGGCCCCCAAATGCCCCGAAAATGCCCCCCAAATGACACAAAAAAGGTCTGAAAATGACCCCAAAGTGCCCTGAAAATATGCCTGAGAAAAATGTCTGAAAAATGGCTTGAGAATAGCCCAAAATGGTCTATTATAACTTTGAACAGTCACTAAGTAACTGGTCATAAGTTAAGGACTACATGTATGTAAGCTTGCATTTACTTGTTAAACTTATTTCTATTCTTTCAAAAGAACAAGTGGATTTATTGTACTCTTTAAAATAAAAAACAAAAGAACAAAATTCTCCTTTTCCCTGATGTTTTCTGGAACAGCTATGCAAAGTCTTACAGCTTTTCTACAAAGAAGTCTCTATTCTTCAAAGTGATACTGTAAGCTTATCAGGCTTTTTAAACATAAATAAGATTTAATATAACATTGGTCTTTCTGTTGGTAAAGATCTAGGGCTCCTTAAAAAATTTTTTTTTTAAAAAAAATCAAAGTAAACTTTTGCTGGATTAACCATCTGCCTTCAAAACCACTTTGAGATTACTTTAAAAAAACAACAGCAACAGATATGTAAATTTTTAAAACACAGAAATAAATGAGTAATCCAAAAGTATTGTTTTGTACTGACTCACTTTACGTACCAGTATTCATATAACTGTCATCCAAATATATTCCTGAGCATGTAAGTATATAGAAAAAGCCAGCCTATGATTATATGCTCTAACATAATAATCTTTAATCTTCCACTCGGGAAGCATATATTTTATTTATCTTATTAATATTCCAGGAACTCAAGGAACTAAGTTCTCTCTTCATTGTATCCTCAGGAAAAAAGGTGAGCTAGGTTAGATTGTGAGAAAGTGGCTGAAACAAAATGACCTGATAATCTTCAATGCAGATTGTGGATTTCTACTTGGAACTCCCGAATTTTATTCATCGCACCAAGTTGGCTGCTTCTTTCTAACATTGGAATGGTGCGAAGTGTTTTCTAGCTCACCATGTTTTTAATGCAACATATGAAATCAGGAAGTGTGTGTGTGTGTGTGTGTGTTTGAGAGAGAGAGAGAGAGAGAGAGAACATTGGGCCACATAATTCACTGGAAGATACTATATCAAACAGGAATATTTCCCAATCCCACATGGCGATAGAGAATTGAATTTGATGCCTTCTTCATGGAAAGCATGATCTCATCTATCCCCAACTCATAACATTAAACTGCTATTTTAGTTACTTTTAAATCAATGGAAATAAGCCAACATGAAAATCAAGTACCGTTTAATTCTCTTGAAATCAGTGAGATTTATGTGTAAGAAAGGACTTACCTATTAGTGATTTTGAAGGAAATGTTTACTTAACAGCAACCAATAGCTTTATTTAAGAATAACATTTATTTTCTTCCAAAGTCACTAATCCTGACCTATACTTTTATTTCCCATAAAGATTCAATAAAACCGCTTGTCCTTATATATAAACAATAATAAAAATGTCACATATATAAATAATAAAAATGTTTGTGTGTAGAACTAAGGAGAAACTTCCTAATGGTGAGGACAATTAACCAGTGGAACGGCTTGCCTTCAGGTGCTTCATCACTGGAGGTTTTTAAGAAGAGACTGGACAGCCGCTTGTCTGAAATGGTATAGGGTCTCCTGCTTGAGTAGGGAGTTAGACTAGAAGACCTCCAAGGGCCCTTCCAACTATTATTCTGTTATATGCATGCATTCCACATAGAACCATGTGTTATGGAATCAGTTTAGAAGATCAGGTGAAATGCATACAATGTGCCTTTTGAATGTATTACTATTTAATATACGGTAAATCATAGATGGTGCTACTTTTATCTATGAATTAGTTTTGCCTTTTCCCCCAAACTCAGAACAGATAATAAGCCTGTGTCTTACTATATCAGATTGAAGATGTATCTAGTACAGAATTCTGTTTCAAGAAAATGTCTAGCCATAATACTTATTTTACCTTCTAGCCATGCTCTGTTTGATTCTAACAATCAGAAATACCTTGTCTAATAACAGAAGTTCGTTTTGACTTGTCAGTGTTAATATCCACAGATAAGAAGAGTAGGATTACATTAGTAGCATACAAAGTGCTGTATTAAAGGATTATTACTGTCATAACACTTCACTGAAAAAAAAAAGATCTGACTGTAAGAATATTTGCCTTTTATTTCAGTTTAATGACAGCCTTAATTGTAACTGATGTTTTACTATCCTGGGGTAAGGCAGGGATCTTTCAGAATTAAAATGTAACTTTTCCTTGCACTTTTGACTCTTACAAAGTTAGACACACCCATGCAGTTTCCTTTGCCTGATACAAAAATGGATTGTCACTGTTTTCTGGATTGTTTTAACATTTTCCTCAATCTAGTCTACAGCCACCTATTTTCAAAAGCCAATCCTGCTTATATTTCTAGATCAGCTGAGATGGCTGAGTAATGTTATTTGCACAGTCATATTTCCCTGCATAAAAAAAAACATTAAGATGCCAGGGTAATTTTTAAACTGCCTCTTAAAAAGAAGAGTGATCTACTTTTTTAAAAAAGTGATTTTTTTAAAAAAAAGAAGTTATATTGTTGGAGCAGTCAACAATAAACTGCATTTATCAAGTCTATACTTAGAATAAATTTAAAACAAGCAGTTCTATAACATTTCTTATTCTACCTGTTATGTCCTCGGGGCTGACACCAGTTCCCCATCAGGTCCGCAATTCCTGCGGGGGCGTTCTTAGTCCCCATTGGCTGGCTCCCTTCGACAGTCGGCTATAAAAGCCGGCTGCTTGAGCCAGCCGCTGTTCGCTGGCAGGTCTGCTGTTAGCTGCAGACGCGACAGCCCCTTTATTCCCAGAATAAAGCGTGTTATGAGAAATGCTCTGGTGTGGCCTCCCTTCTTCTCCGAACTTAACATTGGCGACGAGGATGGGATTTGGCCAACCAGCAGCAATACAAGAGCTGAATATCACGAACCTGAAGCACTGAGCCGTAGCCGCGTCGCTGAGAGCTCGGTCAGCCATTTCAAATGGAAACGAAGCGGAGCGTGTAGCTGCTCAAGAACACAAACGAGCTACAAGAGAATAGGGCACTGAGAGCCTCAGTCGCCCAGCAGTATTCTAGCAATTGTGCCAGAATTCCGTGTAGCGGAGCCCCAGCGCGATGCTCACGACCGCTGAAATCTAGGCGCAAAATTCAAATCGCTGTCAGCGCGCAGCTGCAGCTATTGCCGCCTCGCCCTTGTAAGGGAGCAAATTTCAAACAGGCGTCAGTTATAACGTCTGTTCCCAGCCACCAAGGGCTGCAGAGAGCAAGAAACCCAGAGAGATTCCTCGAGCTGAATCACTAGACCGAAATAGCGCTGCGAGCCGCAGCTGCTACCTGTACAACCCAGAGAGAATTCAATAGCTGAACACTCGTCAAATAGCACTACGAACGGTAGCTGCTACCTTTCCCAGGGCCTGTATTCCCAGTGAGACTTGTTGCCTGCCGCAAACTGAACCAGACATGAATACAAATCCGGCGTTTCCGCCATTTAAGCCAGACGAAGATAAATGGGACTCTTACAAAAACCGATTTAACCATTACATTGACGCTGTGGGTCTGGCCGACGCTACAGACAACAAAAAGAAGTCATTCTTCCTGAGCTATTGTGGGGCCACTGTATTTGACACAGCAACAGCACTGCTCGCCCCAAGAGAACTCAAGAATGTCCCATGGTCTGAGCTGCTGGAGACCCTCTCCAATCATTATTTGCCGAAGCCGTGCCGCAGATCGCGAGACGCCGCCGCATGAGGAAGCAAGCAGATGGAGAAACCATAAACCAATATATGGCAGCCCTCAGAACCGCAGCCCTGCACTGCGAATTTAAAGGCTACCTTGATGATATGCTCCTGGACCAATTTGTCTGTGGGGTCAAAGATACGAGGCTTCAGAGGCGGTTGTTGGCAAGGAAGGACCTCAACCTCGCACAAGCCATAGAAGAAGCCCTGGCTGCAGAGTTGGCAACACAGTCAGCGGCTGAAATACAGGGAAGCACCCCCAAAACTAACCCAGTCACTGTGCATTCCGAGGGGGAAGTGAATGAAGAAGAGCCCTTCAAGCAATCTGAGGTGCACCGTCTCAAGCCATTTAAGCAGCCACAGGTAGGGGCTAGGCCGAGAGAAGGCAACGCACCTAGGCACACCCAGCTGTGCCTCTCCTGTGGGGGTCCCCATGCCAGGGCAACGTGCAGGTTCAAAACTGCCACCTGCAACAACTGCAGCAGAAGAGGACACATCGCCAGGGTGTGCCAGGCAGCGCATGTGGCTCCACAAAAGCCACCACCTTACGCCCCCTCGGGGCCATCCAGGCAAGTAGAAAATTGTTTTACATGCTATCAAGCTAACCATACCTTCGTAACACCCAATAAAATTAAGCTCTCCATTTATTTAGAAGGTAAACCCTGCCTAATGGAGGTCGATACCGGGTCAGCGCTCTCGATTATTTCATGGAGCACACTCAAGAAACTACGTCCCAGCCTTTCCAGAAAACAGCTGCAGAAGAGTTGCCTATCCTTGAGAGACTACCAAGGGAAGAACATTCCAGTAATTGGAACAGGCAAGTTCCTAGTAAAATTCAGAACCTTTAAAGGCCACCTGCCATTAGTGGTAGTTGATGGTGCCCTTCCCAGTCTTTTGGGGTTGGATTGGTTCCCCTTTCTTGGCCTTAGCTTAACGGGGGTACATGCTGTCTCGTCCTCCGACACCGACTCACTTTTCTCTGATTACGCTGACGTTTTCAGCGATGAATTAGGGTGCTACAAGGGCACACCTATTTCTTTCTCAGTAGACCCCCAGGCAGTTCCCATCCGTTTAAAGCCGCGAAGAGTACCATTTGCTCTGCGTTCTAAGCTGGATGCGGAACTAGACAAATTGTTAAAACAAGGGGTAATCGAACCCACGGATTTTGCTAAGTGGGAGACACCTATTGTCACACCCCTTAAAAAAGACGGTAGTATAAGAATGTGTTCGGACTACAAGACCACAATTAATCGCTATCTACAGACTAGCGCATACCCAGTGCCAGTAATCCAGCACTTACTGCACACATTCGAACCCGGAACTATATTCGCCAAATTGGATATGTCACAGGCGTACCAACAGTTTCCTGTGGACAGCCAAACGGCCGAATTACAAACCATTGTTACCCACAGAGGGGCCTTCCGATGCAAGCGCCTCCAATTTGGTGTGAGTGTCGCCCCGGGCATATTCCAGTCGTTAATGGAACGGATCCTGCAGGGTCTCCCTAGCGTGGTTCCGTACTTTGATGACATCTTGGTTTCAGCCCGGGACAGAACACAGCTTTTTCTCAGAGTCAGAGGGGTGTTGGACAGATTCAGACAGCATGGCCTCAAACTAAAAAAAGAAAAATGCACTATAGCCACTGGGCAGGTGGACTTTCTTGGGTACCGAATAGACGCCTCTGGCATCCACCCAGTAGAATCGAAGGTTAAAGCCATTCACGAGGCACCCACTCCTTCTTCCAAACCAGAACTACAAGCCTTCCTAGGCCTGCTGAATTTCTATGCATCATTTCTGCCGCACAAGGCATCAGTGGCAGAACCACTGCATAGACTTTTAGATAAAAATGTTCCATGGCACTGGGGACCCAAAGAGGAATACGCTTTCAGGGCAGTCAAGTCACTCCTCACTTCAGACGCTGTACTGATCCAATTCAACCAAAATCTACCGCTAGTTTTGGCAGCAGACGCTTCACCTTTTGGGATTGGGGCCGTATTAAGTCATAGACTACCCAACGGGTCCGAAGCCCCCATCGCGTTCTTCTCCAGAACATTTTCAACGACAGAACGCAATTATAGCCAAATCGAGAAAGAGGCCCTAGCTGCCGTAGCCGCGGTTAAAAAATTCCATGAATTTCTGTTCGGGCACAACTTCAAACTGGTTACAGATCACAAACCGCTGCTGGGACTCCTCTCCGGAGAGAAGCAAACACCACAAGTCTTGTCCCCCCGAATGACAAGATGGACCTTATTCCTGGCAGCATATTCATACAAGTTAGTTCACCGTCCAGGAAAAAACCTCAGCCATGCAGACGCCCTCAGCCGATGCCCGCTACCAACGCCCGTGGAGGATCCGGCCCCAGTCCACACCATTTTTGACACCAGTGAGTTCAGAATTCCAGTCACTGCGAGAGACATTGCTTTCCAATCCAGGAAGGACAGACTGGTCGCCCAGGTCCTGGACTGGGTATGGAGGGGGTGGCCGGGTAGTAACCCTTCTAACGAATTTTCACCCTTTAAAGTCCGCCAACAGGAACTTTCCAGTTTACAGGGTTGTCTGCTATGGGGGACCAGAGTTGTCATTCCGGAAGCACTACGCAGACCCGTCCTGAAGGCATTGCACGAGGGGCACCCCGGCATTGTACGAATGAAGGCGTTGGCACGGAGCTATGTATGGTGGCCGGGCATGGACGACGAAATTGCGAAATGGGTAAGCTCCTGCCGTCCCTGTCAAGAATCCCAGCCAGCGCCCCCAGTCACCCCTCCCACCAAATGGGAGAGCACCAACGCACCATGGTCTCGTCTACATGTTGACCTGGCCGGCCCATTCCATGGCAAGACGTTCCTAATAGTAGTAGATTCATTTTCTAAATGGATCGATGTGGCACTCCTACTCTCAACCACCACACGAGCGATTGCCCAAGCACTGACTCGTTTGTTCGTCACACACGGCCTCCCGGACACCATTGTGTCAGATAACGGTCCTCAATTTACGTCCACAGACTTCAGCCGGTATGTCGCCAACCTGGGCATCCGGCACATCCTAACGGCTCCCTTTCACCCCTCGAGCAATGGGTTGGCTGAAAGAGCAGTCAGAACAACCAAAGAGGCCCTCGCCAGGTTCACCCAAGATGATTGGCACTCCAGACTCTCTAGATTCCTTATAAGCCAACACTCGACCCCTTGCACGGTCACAAACAAGTCTCCGGCAGAGTTACTGATGAGCAGATGCTTAAGGACAATACTAGACAGGCTGCACCCTCACTATTGCCCAGACACACCCATTGGGTCTAACAGTAGGGTCAGGAGTTTTGTCTTACAGGATCAAGTCTTCGCCAGGAATTACGCGGGAGACCCGTTGTGGGTACCTGGCAGGATCGTGGCCATCACGGGGCCCAGGTCGTACCACGTCCAGTTAGAAGACGGGCGCATTTGGCGGAGACACCTGGATCAGTTGAGGAGCCGGCAGAACGGGCACGCCACCACCAACCCAGAGACCACGGCAACATTCCAGACACCGCATCCGGCACCTAGCTGGGACACTCAGAGTGATCTGTCTCCACCAACCGAACCGAGGGAGCAGACGGCTGACCGTGACCATCCTACAGAACCAGCAACCGTCCCCAGCAGTTCCTCTACCGCACCTGGAGACTGAAGCGATTCAACAACCCGGCCGGCGACCGGCGAGCAAGATCGGGTGGCTGGACAGCTCCCAATGGACCAAACCCCCGCTGTCCCGAACTCTGTGCCACCCGATCCTGCACCCGAACTACGGCGGTCAGAGCGGCAACACAAACCGCCTTCATACCTTAAAGACTATTCATGTTCGTATCTGGGGGGAAGGGGTGTTATGTCCTCGGGGCTGACACCAGTTCCCCATCAGGTCCGCAATTCCTGCGGGGGCGTTCTTAGTCCCCATTGGCTGGCTCCCTTCGACAGTCGGCTATAAAAGCCGGCTGCTAGGTTGAGCCAGCCGCTGTTCGCTGGCAGGTCTGCTGTTAGCTGCAGACGCGACAGCCCCTTTATTCCCAGAATAAAGCGTGTTATGAGAAATGCTCTGGTGTGGCCTCCCTTCTTCTCCGAACTTAACACTACCTATCTACCCTCAAAAAGCCTTTGGTTATAGGTTTGTCACTTCTATTGATTTTCCCCATCATCAGAGCATTAAACATGATAAAGTGGTAAGTTGGCTGACATGCCTGAAGTCTTGAAAATCCTGTAGTGCAAGATTCCTGTCAAAAAAGCAACTTGGTGTTTTTTTCCAAATTGTAACTGGTTCATCAATTCATAATTAAGTCCCTGCCACAATAACACTTGTGCCTAATTTCTGGCTCTCACCATGAATTCTCTTGATTTGGGACTAAACTCATGCCGGCATATTCCAGTGTGATGTAATAGCTATCACAGAGCTATACAAATCATGACTCTAACCTATCAGGAGGTTGATGTCCTTAGACCATGAAGTGTTTGACCTGCTTGGGCACCAACAGAGCCAAGTTGGAGAAATGAAAATGAGCTGCTTCTACTTTCCAGCTGTCAACAGTAATGATTTCCCTGACAAAATGTTTGGCACCATCCACCCATAAATCTTCATCCATGTTTTATGACAAAGTCATCCCAAATCACAACTGTTTAGCTATTCTGTTCCCAAATTAGACTGAAATAATTGAACTTTTGCTCAGGTACATCAGGAAACATGTATATCAGCCAACTTAAGATCTGGCCTTCATAACTTTTTTTTTTTTAAGTTTCTAGAACTTGCTCCTGAGTTTTTTTTAATTTTCAAAAATTTGTAAGGTGTTTAAAATGGAAAATGCAATGAAACTATAATATAAACACTAGAGAAGACTTAACACCATCTTATTATCTGCTGGAACAAGTGAATCAACCTTCTTCTACCATCCCCAACCCCAAATTGTGAAAGTAAACATATCAATACAAATAATCAGACCCAATGTATCCTAATTTCTACCCCATTTATTTACATCACAATGTCCTAGGATCACGGTCCCTAATCTTTGTGCTGGGGGTGTGTGAGAGGGGAACTGGGCCACGCAAGCACGCGCACACAGCCCTTGCATGAGGTTGGCACATACATGCATGCACACAGCCTATGCATTGAGTGGTGGGCTGCTTACACAAGTTGAGCTGTGCACGCATGCATGTGCACTCCAGCCATCCACTCCTGTGTTCCAATTCCAAATAGGTCACAGCCCAGTAGTGGGCTGCAACTTAGGGATTGAGGGACCCCAATCTTATCTTATTCAGGATAAAAAATCAAATGAGTTGGTTTGACTATAGAACCTCTCCTTCCCCATGCAGCATCTTATTCTAATCTGGGCCAATTGTATTCCTTTTATTTTTTTAAATTTTATAGTGTGTAATTTTAATTGCTGTAAGACAGTTTGAGTGTTACATAAATAGAAAAGTGTAGTATTATTTTAATAAATATAAATCTAAAATAGGCAAGAATATGGTAGGAAAGCACTTATTCAGTCTAGCTGAGTACAAATCACCACAAACAGATGAATTGTGTCCTAAGTTTTGAAAGAGCATGCAGAGGTGATATCAGAACCACTGATTCAAATCTTTCATAGCAGTGGTGGGGTTCCATTTTTTTTACTACAAGTTCTGTGGGCGTGGCTTGGTGGGCGTGGCAGGGGAAGGATACTGTAAAATATCCAGTCAGAGGTGGGATTTGCTGGTTCTCTGAACTACTCAAAATTTCCGCTACAGGTTCTCCAGAACTGGGCAGAACCTGCTGAATATCACCTCTGTTTCATAGCTCCTGGAGCATGGGGGGACTACAGGTATCAGAAGACTGAAAAAGAGCTGATATGGTTCCAATCTTCAAAAAGTGAAAAAAGTGGCTCCAGGAAACTATAGTCAGCCTGACATCAATACCTGGATAAGTCCTGGAAAAAATAACCAAGCATCAGATTTGTAAGCACCTAGAAATGGGGATTATTAGAAGCCAACATGGGTTTGTTAAAATAGATCAGGCTAGACCACCTTTATAGCCTTCTTTGACAAAGAGTCAAATAATTAAATTAGTGGATCAGGGAAAAGCTGTGGATATTATTTACTTAGACTTCAGTAAGGAGTTTGACAAAGCAGACCACAGTTTACTTCTTAGTAAGATAGAACAATGTGGGATAGACAATACCACCCTGAGATTGATTCACAATTTGCTGACCAACTGCACTCAATGTATAGTGGTCCTTAATGGAATTATATCTACATGAGGGAAGCATGCAGTGAGGTACCCCAAGGTCTTAAGCCCAGTACTCTTTAACATGTCCATAAATGATCTAGAGATGAGAGGTTAGAAGGGGAACTCATTAAATTTGCAGGTGACAACAAGCTAGAGGGAACATTTTGGAAGATAAACTCAAGATTCAGAAGGATGTTGACAGACCTGAACATTGGGCCTTATCCAACAAAATGCAATTCAGTGGTGAGAAAAATAAAACCCAACACTTACTGTAATTGTTGTAGTTGAGCAATGAGAGGCTAGACCAGGGCTTGGGTGCAACAAGACTTTATTGGAACAATAAAGGACTGAACGTGTTAGCCCTTCCTGGAGCAGGCTCCCAGCGATCAGCGGCTGGCCGGACCCTGCAGCTGGCTTTTATAGCCGGCTGTCGAGGGAGGCCAGCCAATGAGGGGCAGCAAACGCCCCCGCAGCATGAACGGACCTGGGTGGGGACTTTGGCAAGTTCCAGGGACATAACAGTAATTAAGAAAAAAATCAAAACAAATGCACACCTGTAGAATAGGTGATACTTAGCTTAACAATAGTAACTGTGGGGAGGATCTAGGTGTCCTAGAAGATGACCCTTCACCCCTAATATTAGCCAGCAATAGGCTGCAGCTGCCAAAAAAAGCCAGTGCGGAGGTAGGCTGCATCAACAAATAGATAGTATTAAGATCAAGTGAAGGGACAGAGCTGCCTTATACTACAATGGTGAGACCACTCTTGAAATACAGTGTCCAGTTCTGGTCACCATGATGCAGAAAAGATTCTGAGATCCTAGAGAGAATGCAGAGAAGAGCAACAAATATGATAAGGGGTCTGGAGGCTAAGCTGTGTGATAAATGGTTGAGAGAACTAGGTATACCTAGCCTAATGAAGAGAAGGACTAGGTTTCACAAGATAGGAGTCTTCTAGTACTTGAGGGGCTCTCACGGAGAACAGAGGGTAGACCTATTCTCCAAAGCACCTAAGGGAAGGGCATAATGGGTGGAAGATCATTAAAGAGAGATCCAACCAAGAATTAAGGAGATATTTCCTGACAGTGAGAACTGGACCAATTTACCTCCAAAAATTGTGGCTGGTCCATTATTGGAGTTTTTCAAGAAGAGATTGAACAATGATTTGTCCAGAATGGTATAAACTTGAGCAGAAAGTTGGATTAGAAACCTCCAAGGTCCTTCCAAAGTTGTTATTCTCGATCTATGTTCTAAAGGCATTATAGATGTAGAGCCTCCAGTACTCTAAAAGAGATTGTAATCCATAGGATTCTAGTAGAATTCCTACATAGTTTTTCCCAACTGGATGTCTTTTGGATAATTGGTATTGCATTCATTCCCCTAAATTCCCGTAATGGATGGCAACTCCCAAGTTGACGGGGAATCCTGGGAGTTGCAGCCCTGAAAACAACTGGAGAGCATAAGTTTAAGGAAGGCTGATATATAGTCCTGAAAAGACTGCTTTCAACTCCAACTTTATGACTTTTCATCTCTGATGAATAGGCGTTGACAATAATAAGTTTACGAGGAATCCTTCCCCTCCTCCATTTTTCATACAAGGTTAGTATATATTTCCTACTTGTATCAAAGCTCTGTATCCATCAGCCATACTTTGCCTTATACTGATTCAATCAAGAAACGTTTTAGTTAATTGCAAACCAATGTAATTTTACATCTGATTTTCCCCACCCAAGCAATTGCAGCAATGAATTATAAGGAAGACATATGCATTTAAAGATTATGCATTTCATCAAAAAGATGGCAAATCCTCTGGAACAATGCAACCTTATCTGGTTTAATAGAAATGGCATACGATGGAGAAACCTATGTGGCAGGAGAGCTAGAACTGTATCCATCTGCTTTTCGTACCTAGCAAGTAATAGAGCCCTCACAAAAGCCCAAACAATAATTTCCAACTTCCAAGTTAATAAACAGACAGCTCAGTTCATTTATACAACCAATTGCATCCCTTTTTTGGTCCGGTGGATAGATCTCTTTAAAGCAAAGCTTGGTCTCTGCAGAGTCAGGACAAACGCTGGGCTTGTCTTGATCTATCTTTGCATTTAATTTATATTAAAATGCATAATATAATTATTCTCCAGTCCTCTATTTGATCATTTCCCTTTATATCACATTAGAAGTTATCATTCAACACAGTGTTTGAAGGTTTTCAGAATTCAAGCTATAATTGGAATTATTATTATTAATTATTAGTCACACAGTCAGCCAGTTGTTTAGACTGAGTTTGGAATTTGTATCCGTCTAGTGCAGGGATGTCAAACTCACATCATCTCACCTCTGGCATACCTCTCATCTTCCATCTAGCACACAACCCCCAACCATCCCCCAACTTCTTAAAGGTAGTGCCTCTGTTGTGTGTGTGTGTGGGGGGGATTATATCACATGGACCTCAAGTTGTAAATATCTGTCTTACTTTTGGGGGGAACAAAAGAACATTCACATCCAGGAAATTTTGTTGCATCCCTTCTCTTTCCCTCTGAATTTCCTAGTATTACAGCCTTCTCTAATTTGTCCAACGTAGGATAAATTGAACCTGGTCATCTGTGCCTCAAATGAGGACTCTGAATTGATTTGTTTGGTGATCTGTTGGTTTTCTTGACTATCCATGATATCTTTAGTATTTTTTCCCAACGGAAAGAAATGGAAGGATGTTTATATGTGACCATACTGATCAATACTGATGGTATAAGAGCTGTGGTGATGCAGTGGTTAGAATGCAATATTGCAGGATGACTTACTGCTCACTGCCAGCAGTTCAGTTCTGATCAGCTTAAGGTTGACTCAGTCTTTCATCCTTCCAAGGTTGGTAAAATGAGGACCCAGATTTTGGGGATGATATGCTTACTCTGTAACCCATTTAGAGAGGTTTATAAAGCACTATGAAGCAGGTATATATGTCTTAAGTGTTATTGCTGCTGCTATTACAAGAATTATTAAGGGGTGTATACAATTACATGGATGGATGCATATGTCATTATTTAATAAAAAATAGATAATTTATTTGAGACATTTGCATACTACTCATTGTTGCACACCACCCTAAAAAAACTTTACACTTCACACAAAAAACTTCATACATTGAAACACAATCACTGCAACCATCAACATATTAACATTAAAAATCCATAAATCCATACAATTCCATTAAAAAGATATGAGCTAAATAAACAAAAACACCAAAAGGGAAAAAAGCAGCCAATACTTCTTGGCCATTATGGCCTAACAGTGATGAGCGAAAATATGCTAGCTATTGTTTTGCCTATTTGTCAACATATGGCTCTCAAGAGTTTACAATCTGAGAAAATGAAATAGGAAAAGTTTCCCATTTCTTCTTTCAGAACTTTATATCAATAGAAAGTGATTTGCGGTTTGTGAATGCTATCCAGGTTTAACCAGTCAAATGATGAAGCGATTACCTTTCTTCACATATAGTGAGTAATCTGCTAGGACATGGACACTTCATTGTGCTGATGGCTTATTGAGCCTGTGAAAACTAATCCTTAGATTTGTCAATCCAGGGTTTCTATTGAAGGGTTGACTTAATGTAGAAAGAAGTTTAGTCTAAAGTTTGTTTAAATTATTAAAGTAATCCATTCAGAAACTGTTCTCTGTGTATTTAAGGTTTAAGCTAGAGCTGGCGGTAGGTAAACTAAGCAGGAGATCATTTCAATTGTGCCGGTCCTGATTAATAAAGAGTACTAATTGGTGTTGATCAAATGGTCTGCTTTTTAACCAAGGCTAATTAGTCCGGCAATCAACATTAATACGATTTTAACTTTCAAAGTCATATAGACATGTATCTTTTTTAAAGGGTTAATTAATGTTACCCATTTATAATAGTTTAGCAATTTGATTGCTTAAAAAATAATCTTCAGGCTAGAAGGTAGACTGTGTAGATTATCTATTCTATAATACTCCCTAAACCTGTACCACTTAGAAGCAAAATGAAAACTTTCAATACAAAGTAACTGTTGAGGTTTATATAGTTATACTTTCCAAGGCTTGATTTACAACTGGGTTTGGCTTCAAACCTCTTTGCACTTCAGTTGCAAATTATATTTATATCCAACACTGATTTCCTCTTTGTCCTTTCCTTAGTATTTCTGGAGGAAATTCTATCTTCCCTCCCAGAAAATAAATATACCCCTTTATACATCTTTTTACCTTCTGGGGATTAAAATAAGAACAAATAGTTAAATTGTGGTGGAACAGCATGAGTTGCACTATACATGGCTAGCTTTCTTTCAGTCGATCACTATAATTCTGCATTTCACTACTAATTATTTCAGATGTGCTGCACCACTGGTGTTGTGAATTCCTATTTTTAAATCTTATTTATTTATTTATTGTTTATTTGTTTATTTAGTTATTTATTTAAAATGGGATTTTCAGGGTATGTCAGAGTGTCCATCCTCAGCAACTTTAAGACTTATGGACTTCAACTCCCATAATTTGCCAGCCAGCAGTCTGCTGGAGTGGGGTTGGTGGCTTTGGATTTTTATTTGTTTATTGATTTTGTTCCTCACATAATTCTGATCGATGATTATAGTGTGTGTATGTATGTGTATGTATATGTATGTATGTATGTATGTATGTATGTGTGTATGTATGTATGTATGTATGCATACATACCTAGCTACACACACACACACACACACACGTATAGCTAATGGCTAAGCCAATATATATATTGCTGATGGCTAAGCCATCATTTTTTTAATTCGGCATGGGCATCTGGCTGAGAACAAGCAGATCACAAAACACAGATCACAATATCATGTCCTTTTTGCAATTAGGTCATGACATCACTAGCAAGCAAACATAGGATAGAGTTTGAATCATGGCTTCATAACGCGTTTTGTCATTTTGATAAAATTTCAGCTTGTTGTGGATATCTTGAAACCAACAATTTTTGAACCATTTATAGCTGTCTGATCCAGAAATAATGGAAAGGCATAAACCAAGGTTAATATACTACAGTATCTAAAACAAAAAACAAACATGTTGTGGCTTAGTACAGTTTTTGCGCTTAGTCCAGAGGTGGTATTCAGCAGGTTCTGACCAGTTCTGGAGAACCGGTAGCGGAAATTTTGAGCCATTCAGAGAACCAGCAAATACCACCTCCGGCTGGAGATTTTACAGTATCCTTCCCTTGCAATGCCCATCAAGCCACGGCCACAGAATCGGTAGTAAAAAAATTTTTGGAATCCCACCACTGGCTTAGTCGCTGTTTTTATAATTATTGACAATTGTGCAAGTCTTTGTGACTGAACAGCAAAAGAACGAATGTTTGAAATTAAATCATTCTATTTCTTCCACATGGAAGAACTACATATACAGCTAGAACCATTTTAAGTAATGAAAACATTATTTACCGTTGGATTGAAAGTAACCCCAGAGTAATTACTTCAAAGAAATTAGCAATTTAGATTACTGTAATTACATCTTGCTCTTTAATCTAGAACTTCCACAAATCCTAGCCTGAAAACTGGATGAGAATTATTTGTAAGTTCAGATGAGTGGGCAGAGCTACGTACGTATGGCCTCTACCTACCAGTTCAGGGCCTGCCATTCAGTGACAGAGTTAAACATTCATGCCAATGTTTTTAAAACATGAAAAGTTGCTTCCTTCAAAGGAACAAATTTCACCGAAGTCACCCCTGGCACACCTCACGATACCGTGTCACTTCCTGAGGTAAGAATGCATCAGCCACTTTTTTTGGCGATCCGAGAGCTGTAATCGATTTAGAACAGCAGCTCTTTTGTTATGTGCTTTGTTTGTGAATGCGGACAATTGAATTGTTGCTGACTGTTCATCAGAAGAACATGGATGCTAACAGTAGGATTCCAAACAACCACACATATTCCTGAGTGACAATCTTTTGGGAGGTCTGCAGCTTAAAGCCATTCGTTTGTATCCAAGAAGGATTTAGCCTTTTATCTCATTCCCAAGCAGGGTCATTTCATGCCAGTATTTTATGACAGCCATTGTGCTAGAGTGGAGAACTTTGACATCAGCTAAAATTCATTCTCCGCTTTTAACAATGGTCAATCTTTTTGAGCAGCTGGGATAAATACATCAGCAGTGTGGTGCCAACTACATTTGAAAAGGTTCCTGCAGGATCAGCTTTGGTCAAGGTAAAAATTCCTTTTGGTTCTTTTAACAAGATCAGAAGAGGCTGTGTTCATTCATTGCTGTGTGGTTTCTTCAGACAGTCTCCTGGAAAAAAAAATTCAACAACCCCAGGGCAAGAGGCCTCGTTTTTGCAAGCCCTCTGAGTGATAAAATTCAGCTGATGTCTGCCTTCAGCAGAAATCTGAAAACGGTTCTCCAGCCATCTCCAGCCATTTCTGAAGGGTGGAAGGAGATAAATTACACTGCAGCACATCTACATATGCATGTTTCACTATTAATTATTCAAATGCATGTTTCATCATTCATCCATTTGCTGTTCAGATGTTTGCTTTCTAGAATGCATCCAGCGGAGCAGCAGGCAAATAATAAATAGAAGGCAAACTTAGGTAATACCAATTGTTTCTTCAGAAAATAATTCCTTCTGCTCCTAGTCATCATCAGCTCAAACTGCAGGACTTAAAATATCATTTAGCTTAAGGACTGGCATAAACATATTTCACTGCCTCTCAAGCTTCTGCCAATCTAGCAAAAAATTTGGAATCTGATCCAGGAATCTGTTAATAAATAGGATCCACCATAGATATATAGTCAGCTTAGCCAGGCCCATCTCCCTGTTCTAGAAAAGAAATGCTGATCAGTTTTCCTGATCAGGAAATGAAAGTGATAAACCCTTTAGTTTTAATTAATTAATTAATTGGTTAATTGATTTTATATGCCATCCATCTCACTGACAAGCCAACTCTGGGAGGTTTACAAATGGTAAAAAGATAACTATAAAAATAATTAATTTTTTAAAAAGTTTGAACTGGCCAAGTGAAAAAAAAAAACACATGAGAAAATTAAATTACAGATGAGAAGTGCATTCACTGGAACCCCTCTCAACTTTTGGTATAGGGATTTTTGGCAAATCTCCCCTTATTTCCAAATTAGCCTCAATAAAACCTGATCATCCGATGTAATTTTGCCTAAATCATTGATGTGATTGTAGAAAGTTAGCACCCACCCCTCCCTTAGAAGAATGAAATATTTTGATAAATTTTAAAAAGGCAGAATATTATATTTCCCTGGATGAGAAAGGGAGAAACATGCTTTTGGAAAGCAGCTCCTACCTTTTTAATAGCCTTCAGCAGATGTTAAGAGATGAAGAGGTAGCTAGCTCTACCCATAAGCAAATGCCCTTATCCAAGATCCAACAAAGGTAGGATTAGCCCTAAGCCATAATAGGAATTGCCAACACCCTTTCAGAACACAAGCCCCTTCATTGCATCATCTCAGTCCCACCATCCCCAGCAAACTTCAACCAAACTTAGCTCAGACAAACTCCTATGATTTGTACATGGCCCCATGCGAGTCTGGCAACAGCCAATAGAATACATGTTCTTGCACAGGAACAGGAACCTCAAATGCAAAGCTTAAAGAAGGTATAACCCACCCACCCCACTCTCAACCCTAATGTGGTCAGCTGCCCAGAACCTCCCATTGTGGTTCTGTTTCATAATTAAACCATCTTTCCAATCAGCCTCCAGACTCCATTTTGTCTCCAATGCCTTTCTTCCTGCTTGGAACTGAACCAAATGGATATTTTGTTGAATGACTGTGGTTACCCATAACTAAGACCATACAGATTGATTTACAGTATATTAGATTTATGTTATTTTGTACTTTGCAGGTCAGATTGCTTGTTTTGGGGCGATTTATGTCTGGGTTTTTAAGGAAATATCCAGGCTTAAATTTGCTAATCCATTCAGGGTAGAGGGAATCTGTACTTATTTTTCATAAAGTACAAAATAGGCTTTTGTTTATTCCTTTCTTTTCATTTCCCAAACAAACTTTTCTTTCTTTTTACAGCTCTTCCAGCATTAGGGGGATGGCCAAAGAGACTGATTTTCTTGGAATGATCTCATCTATTCTGCAATGTCACAAATTCAGTTTAAAAAGTGAAACGAAGTAAATGCCAATCAGTCTTTGAAAAAAACAGCCTTACACCCTGCAGCTGATGCAAACTTCCAGGGGGAAAAATATGGGTGCTTTAAGAAGAGAAGAGCCACATTCATGCCCCATGCACTCCAAAACATATTTTTGGAACTGGATCAAAATCATTGAACAATCTTATTCTCTGTCTCTCCACTGAATTAAAATGAGAACTTTCCTTAAGAAGTATTGATTACAGCAGAAGGAGTTATGATCTATAATACATACACAGACCTATTATTTTGCAAAGACTTTGAAATAGATTGTACAAATCATAAATAGTGGGTCTACTGTGACTGTAAAGACTTGATAAGAGTCATAGTTCTTTGCCAGCATTTTCAACTTTGCAGGAATCTCTTAGGTATTAACCACAACATTTCCAGATAGGATTGCAACTTGAAACATAGTGAACCTCTAGCAGTTAGTGTCAATAATACTTGACTCAATGGGGCAAGCATAAAGTTGCTTCCTATGAAATCTTCATAGTTAGAAGACCATTTTGAATGTATCCATTCCTTTCAGTGCAATCCAACAATGGTTGCTTTCCTTTTAGTTCATTCCAATGTACAATCCAATCCAAATAACAGATTTAACTCCCCAATTAACAAATTGTGGATTAAATCCATAATTAAACCATAGACTTTACTCTTACACTTTCTACAAATGATACTTTCACAAATATATTATTAGTTTAATAACTCTGGCCATAGTGCAAATAGAGCAGGCTCTCAGAAAGTCCACCCACAGCCATGTAATTAAAATATTCACAGGAAAGAATTAAAATGAAGCCCATACAAATGACATAAAGAAATCACAAGATATCCCAACAGCAGCCACCGCCCCACATCCAAGTGGAATCATTTTACAGGCTCTTCAGAAGTGCTACATTTTAAATAGCTTCTGTTCCTATAGCCATGTAAGGATGAATCTGATTGTGAGGTGGTCAAAGGGATAATTAAAACCTTAGTATAATTGGGGCTGAAATCATCCCTTTTTCTCTTACATCATTGAAATGTGGATGCTTATATGAAAATTATGCAATCAAAACCACAGTACGTAATTGTACATGACTGAGTACATGATTGTACATTATTGTACATGTACTAATTATACATGATTGAAGAGTCGTGGTGGGGCAGTGGTTAGAATGCAGTATTGCAGGCTAACTCTGCCGACTGCCAGCAGTTCGATCCTGACCGACTCAAGGTTGACTCAGTCTTCCGTCCTTCCAAGGTTGGTAAAATAAGAACCCAGATTGTTGGGGGAAATAGGCTGACTCCGTAAACTGCTTAGAGACAGTCTAAGTGCTATTGCTGTTGCTACTCCTGTGCACTTTTGCATATATTCCTCTCATCTTCTCTTTGATTTAACAGTAAGTGGAAAAACAAGACTTTACTGCCAGTTCAAAAACTCATATACAGGGGTGGGGGAAAGTCCCTCCTACTCAGATCTGAACATTCATTTCTTGGCACACCAATTGACTCCTTAAAAGAGTAACTCAGTGGGACTAAAAGGGAATGTTAACCTTTGGTTGCCCCGAGAACCATTTGAACTCTTCCTTCAGGCAACAAAGAAATCAAGCCATTCTATCTGTTTCAAATAGATTCACGGCTTTATCCTAATATATCCCTATTCTATTTAAAATGGATTAAGGCAGGGTCACCATTTACCCCTGCTGATAAGTCAGTCTCTCCATTCTCTGTTTGGTTAGAGGAAAAGCAACTTTATTCTGCGGTACAGGCTTTAAGGTTGATGTGTGAAAACTTATAGCAAATGCAGCTCTGTGATAAGGAGGGTGCTTTGTTCTTGAAGGAGAGAGCAAAAACAATATCCAGGTAGTCTTTGACTTACAACAGTTCATTTAGTGACCGTTCAAAGTTACTATGGCACTGAAAAAAGGTGACTTATGGCCATTTCTTCACACTTACAAACATGGCAGCACCCCTCACAGTCATGTGAACAACACTTAAAAGTTCCTTCATAATGGAATTTACAAGTCCATCTTCTATAGAATCCATGGTAAAATTCTATTTATACCATTATTCTTCAATGCATAGAGACAAATGCATAGGCTTCTTCAGTCACAAAATGTGCAAAGCCTTTTCTTACATACTAATCTCCACCACAGCGTCCAAAATATGAAAAGCTGACCTTTCATCAGTTTTTTTCTTTAATTCTCCAAGGCACAGAGTAGAGAAATTCTCCAACAGAAAACTTCCGTGTAGTGGTGACAATAGCATCACTATGAAAAAAGGCCCCAGGAAAAAAATCCCCTTAACATTATCTTCCCTGGGGATTTAAGTGATGTAGGAAAAGTCAAGAAGATTGTAGCCCGTGGGTGGGGTAACACATAACAAAATATTTACACATATTTCTTGGCCCCATCAGAACTAAGACCCTATACTGTCTTTGGGAATTTCTGTATCTTTCCTGTCTTTGAAAGAAAATGCTAAAGCTAATTTTCTTTCATCAATTTGCCTGAGAAATAGAAGGGGGAGATTTCTCTGCCCAGCACTATTATATTTGCATATGTTATTATCAGAAGTGCTTTTGCAGGATTTTAGTTGCAGAACTGTAAATAGTGAGGCTCAATCAACTAAGAGCTGTTGTCTAAAGCTGTGGAACAAGCCCCAAAGACAGAAGTGTCATTCGAAGAACCATTCACTCTTATTGTTCCTGGTAGATCTTAGTAAGTGTATCTGAATAAGAGAGAATTTATTGGCTGCTAGGAGGCTCTTGGGGCAAGGCAGCCTATTTAGTAAGCAATTTAAAGCAACAGTTCCCTCATAATAGTATTGCAATAATACAACAGAGTGCTATTGCTCTAATGATGTATTACCGAAAACATGGTGCCAGGCAGAAGACTATCCAGGGAACTCATAAAATGTTGCTTAACCTTTTGTTAATTTAAAGTCTCTTCAATATTACCCCACTTATTTATTTCTTATGTGAAGGAAGGTGCCTGGAGTCAATTACCCAATGGATTGTGAGATTTGTACACACACACACACACACACACACACACACACACACACACACACACACACACACATTTAGCTACGTATTGTACATTCCAAATAGCGCAGCAGCCATTTAATGTTTAAATCTGCACCTGACAAATGACAAGGGGCAGCTATATCACCTGAATAGGTGACAGGTAAATGGACTTTGAATGAGATCAAAACAGAATTAACTAGTCCACTGCCCACCTGGGAATCCTAGCTACTACATACCGAATTGCAGATTTTATCCTCACAAAATCTTGACAAGTTGAGGGGCACTGAATTCGTTGCCAAACACACACACACACACACACACACACACACACACACACACAAAACCAAAACAAACCCCACAGTGATAGTGAACAATATGATTGCTATTTGACAATGTTAAAAAGATAATTTCTCTTTGGAGGTAGGTGTGATTTCTAATAACTGGATGGACACATCCATGTCATTTGCATTGCAACAATGTGGATTTGCCATTGTCCTTGTTCATTCCCCCGATCCTCGTCCTGGAATTTCACGCTTGTGACAAGACCAAAGTCTGCTGGAGAAATATTTATGTCCATATTTATGAAGTGATTGAAAGATAACAGATTCTACCGCAGAATATTCTGAAGCAGCAGGCTTCTTTTTGGAACTTTCAGTTTTCCCTCTTAAAGTGCTGGCAGGCCCTGATAAGTGTGATCCCAACAAGATCTTGACTGAATGGAACAATTTGCTGCAGCCAACTCATTGCTGCCAGGTCACCATGGACAAATTGCCCCAGTCATCTCACTATGGGAGAATTTAACAATTCAATTTAATTATTTAAAATAAATTTAAAAAATATTTTAATGTTTGTCATTCACATTTTATTCCATTTTATTCCTTAACAAAAGATTCTATTTCACCATTTCTTTGATATTAGTGTAATGCTTGTCCCACAGCGAATTGTCGCACAGTGAGCTGTCCACAGCTAGTTGTCATAGACCCAGACCTGGAGGGGACAAAATTGTGGGATTCCTTGCTTCTTCAACCCTTCCCCGCCTCCCTTTTTTGACTTTTGAGAAACGGAAAAGTAATATGAAGTTTCTGACCAAGGGTGATTCCTTGTAGAGATGTTGCGTCCATGCAAAAGAGACTAGTTTTTATCCTTGTATTTTCCAGCCAGCTTGAACTATATTTTTATTGCACCATTTCCCCATTCTTGGTGTCTTTTGCAGACATTTATTTGGGGAGGAGAGAGGCAGGCATGCCTGTAAACCCTGCTACCCTTGTCTTCATGCTCAGCTGCTTTATATTTTTGGTATAAAAAATCTGCAAGAGGGTTGTAAGCGTTTGAATGAATACCTTGCATTTACGAGCAAGGGCAAGTTTTATATTGTGAACACACAGTGCAAGCTATTTGAAGATATGGAGGTGTAACATATGTGTGTGTGTGTGTGTGTGTGTGTTGTGCCCATCTTAGCACAATTTTTCACTACATATCAGCAGCAGTGGTGGAATTCAAAATATTTTACCACCGGTTTAGCATGCGGAACATTCTAAAATGGGCAATTTTAAGCATGAAAACTTACTATCAGCGCCGGTGAGTAAAACAGCTGAGGTGTGGCAATCTACTCTGCAGCGCCTATCAGCTGAGCTACAAACAAAGGAAATATAGGACAGGAAAGGGCAGGGCGGGGTGGGGTGGGTGGGGCCAACTGCTGACCGGTGCTACTGGACCACTAGAACGGGTGCAAATTGGTAGCATACCACCACTGATCAGCAGGTAAATAGTCTTCACTCAAGGCGGAGGCATACTCAAGAATCCTTCTGAACAGGTTACTTCCTCCTCCCATTAAAACTTCATACTCAAGATACTTGTTCCAAAAAAGGATTCTTTTTTGTTTCAACTATTAGTAATTGTGGGTTAGACATCTCCAACCAGGTTTCTGTGGCTTCCTGAAGACATTTCATGACTGCAGCTCTGACTACCTCCAAGCACAAGGTAGGAGTTTATCCAAGACATTTGGAGAGTATTATGTTGAATTCAATGAACAGCAGTAGCTGCTGTTAATTCTTTTTCTACAGAGCAACAACAGGGAAAGAAGTCTAACCTTTTCCATATTAGACTATCCTATCTTGTAAGCATATCCCAAGCATTTTGCTTAATGGAAATAGGAAGTTTAATATGTGCTCAGGTCAGATAGTTTCTTAATTGTTTTATGCTCTTGGGGATCGCATGTGTCAGTGTTAAGTATGGTCGGAGGGTCCCATTGAATAATAAGGCTCGAGTAGTGAACAACAGCTCTTTATTAAGCAATAGATTCTGAGACAAAAACCCCAGCCGCGGCAGCTCTTTTTATAGAGCTGGCCTCGGCTAGGCAGCCAATGACAGACTTTTGAGTTTGCCGCGCTTGGTTTTACCCAATCGCGGCAAGCCCCATATGAACCAATCACGAGTGTTTTACAACGTCCAATCACGGCCCAACTCGTCTGGACCAATGGGAATGCAGGTCTACAAGCCTGCTCATATGGAACAGTCAGGGTAACAGATCAAATTGTCTGTAATCTCTTCTGCTCTCACTTGGAAAATTACAAGCACCTTTGTAATTCGTGTAGTCATGCCACAAACGTTTGGTGTTCAAAGTTTCTAGTTTTTGCCTGGCCTGAAATGTTTTGTTATAAACAACAAAATATTAAAGAACCAGCCAGCTGCAGCCTCATAGTCTCTTTTTAGAAATCATTTCCTCCCATTTATGATGACCTGATATAGCTATAGCACTTAGATTTAGATACTGCTTTACAACCCTCTCCAAGCAGTTTGCAGAGTCTGCCTGTTGCCCCCAACAATCTGGTCCTCATTTTACCGACCTCGGAAGGATGGGAGGCTGAGTCAACCTTGAGCCAGTGTTGATCAAACTACTGGCAGTCGGCAGAGTTAGCCTGCAATACTGCATTCTAACCACTGCGCCACCATGGCTCTGTCATGTAGAGTACCAATCAATGATATATACATATATATCGGCACAGAAAATATCAAGATGTCATTCCCCATTCCTTATTAGTTGGAGATGAAGACTTTGTGAAAGAAAAGATGAAGTAGTAGAGATTCAACTTTTACAAAACCCAGATAATGAAGTTTTTAAGGAGCGTTTTTCATTGGTTTGGGGCTGAGCAGATGGATCTGAATCTACTCTGTGAAATTTTGGGCCTTTGGAAAAGTCTGATCTGTCTTTTCCCCACTGTTGCTCAGCATCTTGTCTAGAAGCTTTATAATTATTAAACCCTTCTAAGCTGCATTAGCGTTTTGAACAGACTTAGTTCATTGGAAAGGCTAATGAGCTAATCTCTTACTCTTCTGCTTCAAACCTCAACAATCAGTACCACTGTATTCAGAAAGGGGTTCTTTTGTTCCTTATGAGTCTCCTTGTTTTGCATAAAGCCTTCTCGTTTAGTGTAACATCAATTGAACATGTATGCTCCGAACATCAGAAAATTATTTCTGAAAATTTACCAATTTCACTTCCAGATAATGGTTAACAGACTCTTTCTTTCTTTCTTTCTTTCTTTCTTTCTTTCTTTCTTTCTTTCTTTCTTTCTTTCTTTCTTTCTTTCTTTCTTTCTTTCTTTCTTTCTTTCTTTCTTTCTTTTTTTCAAAATGATTTTAACTATGCTGCTCTATGACCATAATAAAAGTTTGACTGAATAATATTTTAAAGGGTTAACATACCGCAAAATTGACTAAATCTATTCATCTGATGGCTGGTGCTTTTTATATTCCGACCAATCTATAGCATGTCTGTGAATTTATATCCCATTCTGTTAAAAAACAAAGAAGTTACAGTCAATTATACTTCCCACCATTCCACCTAAACCAAGCATAACTGAGTTGGATGTTAAATTAAACTGGATTATATATTTATTTATTTTCTTTGGTTTGTCAATTGCTTACAAGATAATAGGTATAAGTAAAAACATAGTTATGAATACATGGATACATATAAGAAAAATAAAAGAAACAATAAGACAGGGACGATAGGCACGTTGGTGCGCTTATGTATACCCCCTACAGACCTCTTAGGAAAGGTGTGAGGTCAATAGTAGAAAGTCTAAGGTTAAAGTTTTTGGGGTTTGGGGAAGAAACCACAGAGTCAGGTA
Organism: Pseudonaja textilis; assembly: GCF_049901715.1. Classification (NCBI taxonomy): domain Eukaryota; kingdom Metazoa; phylum Chordata; class Lepidosauria; order Squamata; family Elapidae; genus Pseudonaja; species Pseudonaja textilis. The sequence continues at coordinate 180,027,526 of NC_141991.1, forward strand.
GAGTATTCCAGACATTGACTACTCCGTTACTGAAGTTGTATTTCCTGCAATCAAGTTTGGTGCGATTAACTTTGAGTTTGTATCTATTGTGTGCTCCTGTGTTGTTATGGTTGAAGCTGAAGTATTCATTGACAGGTAGGACATTGCAATGTATGGTTTTATATACTATACTTATATTGGACCGTAGGCAGCGTAGTTCTAGGTTTTCTAGGTCTAGAATTTCAAGTCTGGTGGCATAAGGTATTCTGCAACGAGTAGAAGAGTGGAGAACTCTTGTGAAATATTTCTAGACTTTCTCAACTGTGTTAATATCAGATACGTAATGTGGGTTCTAGACTGATGAGTTGTATTCGAGTATTGGTCTAGCAAATGTTTTGTATGCTCTAGTTATTAGTGTAATATTACCAGAGAAAAAGCTACATAAGATTAGGTTAACAACTCTTAATGCCTTTTTGGCTATGTAGTTACAGTGGGCTCTAACACTTAGATCATTAGAGATGAGTACTCCAAGATCCTTGACAGAGTTTGGATCATCAACAAGGTCTTGACTATTCAGCCTGTATTTTATTTTCTGATTTTTTTTTTTGCCAATATGTAGGGCAGAGCATTTATTTGTTGAGATTTGAAGTTGCCATTTGTTTGACCATTCTGATACATAGTCAAGGTCTTTTTGAAGTGTAGCAGTATTGTTTGTGGTGTTGAATAGCTTTACATTGTCAGCGAAGAGAATGCAGTTGCTCTTAATATGATCACAGAGGTCACTTATGTAGAATATAAAGAGAGTTGGTCCTAGAACAGTGCCTTGGGGGACACCACTGTTGACAGGTACAGAATTTGATAGGACACTCCCAATTTTGACTATTTGTTGTCTGTTTGACAGGAATGCTTCTATCCAGTTATGCAGGTGTCCAGAGATACCGTAAGATTTTAGTTTTAGGAATAGTTTGTCGTGTACCACTGAATCAAAGGCTTTACAGAAGTCTAAGTAGATTGTGTCTAGATTGCGTCCAGAGTCAAACTTTAATCTCAACAGTTTTATTACCTCAATGGAAGTTTTCAAACTGATACTAGATGGTCACCTGTCAGAGATATTCTAGTGAATCCTGCATTGAGCAGAGATTGGACACACGCACTCACACACAAATGTCTCTTTTTTTCTATAGAAGATGATGGTGTGATAAAAGTTATCCTTTGTTTCTGCTCTTGGTGATCAGCTGAGAGAAATGACTAGAATGAGACCTGTGGCATTCAAAATATATAGATAGTCCTTGACTTGTGACCACAATTGAGCCCAACATTTCTGTTGTTAAGAGAGACATTTGTTAAGTGAGTTTTTCCCATTTTAGGACCTTTCTTGCCACAGTTGTTAAGTGAATCACTGCAGTTGTTAAGTTAATAACATGGTTGTCAAGTGAATCTGGCTTCCCTATTGACTTTGCTTGTCAGAAGGTTACAAAAGGGGATCACATGACTTCAGGGCACTGCAACCATCATTGTGGTGACCCAGGGCATGGCACAAAAATAACAAAGTCACCAAAATAGATAAATTCCCTTTAATGCCTCCAACTTGGCCAATTATCCTTGGTGGGAGATCAAACTCTTCCAAAAACAGTCTACAAAGGGAAGAAATGCAGTCTGAACTCAAAATGCAGATAAAGTAGAAATAAAAAAACCAACACAAACCACACTGAAGTAATTAACCCGACAGACCAGGATAACAACTTGCAGACTTCCAAAAAACAATGAGGCACACACAGTTGGGAGGATGCCAAAACCCAGATAAGCCTCAACAAAGATAATGCACTCTTTGCTTCCAGCAACTTTGCCATGTGCAGTTTGCCCTTGTCTTCCCAGCTGTAGCCCATGAAGGGGATTAGGGCCCTTTCCTTCCCCGTAAACCACATTGCTCCCTTCTCTGTTCCTTCCTGTGTGCCCTAGGATAAAGAGGGGGTGGGCCTGGGTCTTCCTTTGAATGCCCAGCTGGCCTGTGTCCTTCCCCTGTTTCCTCCACAGCCACTAGAGCCACACTCCCACTCCCTGTCCACTGTTCCACCTCTCCCTCGGAATCAGAGTCCAACTGGGGCATGACAGTCATAAATATGAGTCAGCCAAGGATCTGAATTTGGATCATGTGACCATGTGGATGCTGCAATGGTTGTAAATGTGAAAAATGGTCATGTCATTTTTTTTCAGTACTGCTGTAAGTTTGGAATAGTCACTAAGTGAACAGTTGCTACTCATGGACTACATATATATCAATCAATTTCTGTGAGGTTCACCATAGCTTCCCTTTCTTTTCAATGAAAATGTGAAAATAGACCTAGCTGTTTCATCCATTAAGACAACAACAACAACAACAACAACAACAACAAAACCTAATCATTCTATAATTCCTTCAGCTTAAAAAAAAAAAGAGGGTGGTGGTGGAAAGTTGGCTTTTCTCATCTCTAGGAAAGGAATATGCCTGATGGAAGCTCTGATTTGTATTTTATTTTAGGATAGATATGCTAAGCGTTGCTAAGAGATCATAGTTCTGAGTTTCCTCTTTCTCTTAGAAGAAACTTCTTGCACTTATACATATAAATACATTGCTGGGTTCACTGACAGCTCGTTTGTCATATTCCTTCCAAAATTCTGGTTGTGCAGCTTTGGAAAAGACCTTGGCTTAAAAACAGGTAGCATTTCTGTTTGTCCCCACCCACTACGTTATCTTTTTCCTTTTCTAAGCCAAAGCGCAAAAACTGAGCCTGGTTGTCAGTTAAATATAATATTGTCTGACTTGAAGAGAGGAAAAAAAGTGTCTCCCAAGGTTGGAGAGTTTCCCAATTCTGGTACTTCTCTTTCCTTGCTGTAAGCAATCGTAGATTTCAGCTCCCATTTAAAAGAAGTCTAAGTTTAAGAAAGGAACTGCATATTAGATCAAGAAATCTGCATTTCTAATCCCATATTTCTGAAGAGGATGCCAGACACGCAAACGCGCCTGTTAAAAATAGGCAGAGAGGTTAAGGCTGATTTCACTCAGTTGTTTATTTTTAACCTCTTTCCATTTCCACATTGGCTACATAATTGTTTTTGAAAGACTTCTGTAGAGGAAATGTACATGCCTCTCTCCCAAGATACCTCCTTTTTTTTCGGTGCATGCAGACATTTCTCTGTGCAATTTCCCCTAATATGTATTTTTGTGTTTTCTTTCTCATAAATACATATTTATGTGTCATTTTTGAGTTGCAAATTACACTGCAACATTCAGAACAATGTGAACACTGATGCATAATTACAGTCTTTAAACAAATTAAGGACTGCCATGCAGGACTTATTTTAGAAGGCAGGAGAAAAAAATCAAGATACATGCATTGCAGTTGGTGGGTAGATTTTCTCCTCCTTTCCCTATGGATACAATTGCAGTGACTCTAGTGGTGGGATTAAAAAATTTTTACTACCGGTTCTGTGGCTTGGTCGGCATGGCATGGCTTGGTGGGCGTGGCAGGGGAAGGATACTGTAAAATCTCCAGGTGGGCGTGACTTGGTGGGCGTGACTTGGTGCACGTGGCAGGGGAAGGTTACTACAAAATCCCCATTCCTTCCCCACCCCACTAACCTGCTTTCCCGCTCTGTTTTCCTGTGCAGGGCAACAAAAGAAGACCCAGCCAATCAGCTGGGACTCGGGAGGCAGAGGATAGATGGAGGCAAGGCCAGTCAGAGGTGGTATTTGCCTGTTCTCTGAACTACTCAAAATTTCTCCAGAGCTGGTCAGAACCTGCTGAATACCACCTCTGGCACCGTTCCTAAGCACACCTTTCAGAACCCACCTGGACTGATTCATCAGCATTGAATTCAGTAGCTGTTGTTTAAAATGATTCTTGCATACTTCATAATAATGCCTGTAGATCTGTAGGGTTATTGGTCCTTAAAAAGGATTATATATATTTTTCTCCCTAAAGGAGAAACTCCCTTTAGAGCCCCCTCTGCTGGTTTAAGATTGATAGCCGACTTGTTTTAAATGAATGGGATAAAGTCTGAAGAAGTGCTATTGTCGGGTTAAAACTGGCTATTGAATTTTTTTAAAAAAAATCAGGGCTACCCAAACTGCCTCCTTTCAATCTTGTAGTGAGATCTGACACAATATAATACTACAGAATTGCTGCACATTTGACAATCCTGCTTACACGGCTGCCACTGTCACAAATACACACCATTCACACTACATAAATTGGGGCAGGTAACAGTTGTTGTCTCCTATGTAGTATATTTCTAGAGCCGCTGGTGTTGCAGTTGTTGATAATACTTTAGAGCTGAGGCTTATTTTAGAGGCTGTACTCTGGAAATCAAAACAAGAGATAGATCACAATTGGATTTATATAAGCAGCGACCATTCAAAGGGGCTTACTGTGTGTTTTGAATTTATGTATATCTGTGCATCTCTCGTATAATACTGCCAGCTTCACTAAGATAGAGAGGATTTAGCTGTTATTGAGACAGATTGGAATAGAAAATGCAAAACAATATTATAGCAACAATTCTGATCTTTATTCCACACACACAAAAAAGAGAAACATTTGATGTTGCAACATTATTTAAAAACAAGAAGCATGAAGATTATGGGGGAGCTTTCTTTTTAGATGGCTGGTTATCCATTGTATGGTGCCAATTACAGAGGGCTCCAATCCAATTTGATTGTGTGGTTCATTAAACATAGTGAAATTGATCTCTTGGATGACTCAAAATATGCCTCCCAGGCATATAACCAGAGTTTAGGAGAAGACAACATAACTACATTGAGGATCTGATTTTGACTAGCACTAGGGACAGAAATTTTCCCCCCTATTAATTCACATATTTTTGGATGACAGACAATCCTTTTGAATTTCTTTCTGTGGGAAGCCACTCCCACCCCCCCAAGAATGAAATATTTTGGGAAATATTAAAAAAGGCCAAATATTATATTTCCCCAAAGGAAAAATGAAAAAAACATGTTCTTAGAAGCAGAAAACACTCCCCAATCTTTCTTAATAGCCCACAGCAGATGCCAGCACTTAAGAAGATAAAGAGCTTATTGAAAGAGGGAGCCAACTATCTAGATGGCTCCATTCATATGCAAAGCAAATACTGCCAGCAGAAGCCCATTCAAGACAGGATATTTCAAAACTCCTTGCAGCAAAGTTTGACAGCAAACAAAAGCAGAGTGATAGGATTAGTACAGCAACCCCTTACCCAAGATCCAACACAGGATGAAAGCCATTAGCCTGACATCCTTTCAGAACACAAGTCTATTCATTGCATAACCCCCAGGACAGTTCAAATATCAAAACCACAGAAACCTATAAAAATCCATCCACTAATTCAACCATTTGTTCAGCTGACCCAGAATCACATGTGGTTGGTGGTTTTGCTTTATCAATAAATGGAGCAGAAGTGGTATTCAACAGGTTCTGATCAGTTCTGGAGAACCGGTAGCAGAAATTTTGAGTAGTTCGGAGAATCGGCAAATACCACCTCTGACTGGCCCCGCCCCCATCTATTCTCTGCCTTCCGACTCCCAGCTGATTGGCTGGGTCTTCTTTTGTTGCCCTGCACTGGAGAACGGAGCTGGAAAGCAGGTTAGTGGGATGGGGAAGGAATGGGAATTTTGCAGTAGCCTTCCCCAAGGAGTGGGGAGAGAATGGAGATTGTACCATATCCTTTCCCTGCCACGCCCTCCAAGCCACACCCTCCAAGCCACACCCACAGAACTGGTAGTAAACATTTTTGAATCCCACCACTGAAATGGACCCTCTTTCCAATCAGTCTCCAGCCTCCATTTTGTTTCCAGCATCTTTCTCCCAGCTTGGAACTGAACCAGATAGATTTTCCTTCCAACATTTCAAAGAAGAGAAATTTGGTGAAATTCTTAGTTTCTGTCCCTCTCTGTGTGAATGGCCTGTTCTTCATGCAACCATCTCCTACAATCTAGCTGGCCTCCTGTGCTTCTGCAATAAGGACGGTTCTTCCACTGCAGCAGTGCTATTATTCCTGTTTCATCAAAATCCTGCTCTGGAGGAATTACTGGAAAACCTGTGTCTGGAGAAGTTCAGGGAAATTGTCTCTTCAATTGACCTGCTTGGAAACATGATGGATAAGTTTGTATCCAGCCCTAGTTCTTACCCTTCTGTCCCAGTTTCATGTGATTTTAGAAAAAGGATTCAGTATATTATGGCTGTGTCCACTTCACATCAACAAACTGTCAGTCTCATCCCCACAGGTTCTTTTATCTTAATAGCTTGAAATGTGGCTAGTAGAGCAAACCAGTGTAATGTCTGGGAAAAGCCAATTTGGGGCCTAAATTCAAATGCCTGATCAATCATAGACCTTATGAGTAATCTTGTTCTAGGAACAATTTCAGTAACAAAAGGGTTGCTGTCAGGTTATGAATGCTATTCAGAATTTAGTAGTGTAAGAATAAGATGTCAATTCTGAAGCTGACCTGGCTGAAGCCATTTTTCTCCTGCCTCATAGTTGCCGTGAACTTTGAAAGGAGGGAGGGAGTGGGGAAGCAGATAGACTGGCTACCAGTCAAAACAAAAAGTTTTCCTGTGGGAACCAAGGTCATCCCAACAGATGGCACAGGAGGGACCAAGCAGCCTCCCAACTTCCTTCATTGGACAATGTGACCTGGGGAGGGAAGATTTGCTCTTTTAATTACAGGAAAAAACACGGGAACCTTTAGAGTTGGTATTCCCTAGCTGTGCTGATATGGTGTATCCAATAAAAAATGTTATTTGAGGAATCTACAGTACCTGCTTTGGAATTCTGCTTTCAGGGGATGCATTACTTGGAATACTGACATAAGATTTAAATGAAATTATTTTTAGTATTTTCCATATAGAAAGGATGAGGGGGAAAAACATGTGCCATAACTTTAATCCCACAGTAATAAATTTTGCCTCATAGAAATTAATCATTAAACTTTCTTGTTGTGAAACTGTTTGGAAAATGTATTAAGCTTAAATGTTAACACTGCTGCTAGAAAGAACACTATTAGGATTAAATTACAGCAGCATCATGCAGCAATATCTTTTTATTCTCACTTTTAGTGCGTTTTGGAGCTGATCAGCTCAGGCAGAATGCTCTTCTCTCAGTGCAAATTTTAGTTAATTTAGGCCTATGAAAATCAGTGCAATGGGACTGAGTAGGCATGGATAGGATTTCTTTCTTAAAGCTCCATCTGCACACTTCCTCATAGGAATTTCAGATCACTGTCAGTGCCACATGCACTAGCAGAAGCATATATTCAAATTTTTCTATCACTTACAGATTAGCAGAGTTAGAAGGGATCTTGTAGGACATCTAGTCCAACCCCCCGCCCGAGTTTATCGTTTATGTTTATCATTTAAGGTGAAACAGTTGTATAGAACTGATGTTGGATATGCATTTCTTCAATGTACACATTTTTACATATGAAATTCCTAATAATGTATGCCTTTTACATATGCTTATATATACATAAAATCCCTAATTTATGTCTGTCCATCCATCTATCCATCTATCTTTGAGTACAATTTCCTAAGAAATTAATTAAATATGATGACTGCACCAGCCAGGGCACTGGCGCAACTGATCTCCAAGATCCCTTTGAACTCCTATGTTCTTTACAAAGATTAAAAAGTAAATACCAACCAGGAAAAATATAAAAGAGTAAAAATTAAAAAGTGCAAAGAAAAGAAATGTAAAAAAAAATATAGTGAAGAAGAAAAGAGATATGTAGAGAAATCACTTTCCTCTTTATCACAAATATAAACAATTTTAATAACTTTATTTTCTGACACTACAAGAAAGTCTCTTCTTCCCATATCTCATTTCTTATCTATATAGAAATTCTTAAAGTCTCATAGTTCAACTTTAGTCAGCAAAAGTCTAAGAGTGACCAGAGATAACATACAGTATATATTCTGATCTTAATCAAATAAATCAACTTTATATTTTTCCCTTGGCTTGTGACCAATTTTCAAAACCCCTTCTTATTATATTTTTCCCAATCAATAGCATTTACCCATGGGAAGGTTTCTAATACTTAATTCCAACATTTCCATAATTTTTATAGAATTTTAAAGAACCCACAGGGAAGGATTCTTGTAATTAATTTCAACATCTTATTTCACATCTATCTGGCCCCTTAGTCCATTTATAACTTTCCAAAATCAATGTTTTAATCACCTTTTTGCTATTTCATCCAAAAGAAGAGTTTTTAAGTCCTTGAAACTTGCATAAAACGTCTTTCACCAAAGAAATAGTGACTCATCCACTATATAATGAACTTGTCACTGTGAAGTTTCCTAATATATGTATAAAAACTATTAACAAGCAATTTCCAGAAATGATTAAGACAGGAAGTATGCAAACCCAGTGTCCTTTTAAAGTTGCCAACCACAGCTTGGTTAAGCATGAAAATCCCTCAGCTCTCAGAGCTCTAAACCTGCCAGTAACCATTGTCTTCACAGAGACCACTGGCTTACGGTCTCCTCATGGGAGACTACTGTCTGGAATGTGTGTGGGCCCTCTTTCTCCTTTTCAGAAAAACCTGGTCTATTCACTCCTGATTCTGTCCTAGTTGTCTTCAATTCGCCATTGCTTCCCTAGAAGTCTGCAACTTCTATATTTTATGCGTCTATGACAAATATAAACCTTTGTACACCATTTTTTTCTAACAAAGAATTGAGTCTGGGAAACTATATATTGCCATTATTGGCTTAGATGAATGAAGAATTGTGCGGGCAGATTTCTTTTATATCTATACTAACATGATAGCTATATTGCCTTTGCCTGCTTTCATATTGGGAATGCTGAAGTGCTTCTGGATTGAAAGGATTAGCCGATGACATCACTGTTATCCAAGCGATGTCTGGTTCGGGGGTCCTTTCATGTCCATTGAAATGGTATCCATCTATCTACTCATGGTCTCCCACAAACTGCTGGGTCAGTGGGAGCTAGAGCACATGATGGGAGCTCATCCCATCATGTGGTAGTAACTGGGTCTCCAATGTGAGCCTGCCGATTGTCCTAACCACATGAGGCATTGCGCTCACACTATATTGTCTTAACATCTTGCATTTCTCTTCTGCAAACATACAGTAACCGGTCATATGAACAGTTCTAGTATGAAAATATATTACATTTGAGACTGGAAGTTTACTCCCTTAGTCTGATCGTCACTATTGGTCCACTTTTTGTGGGGTTGCCTGGTCAGGATTCCATCACTTGAATCCTTTCCTGAATTCACCCTATTTGCACTGATATTGCCCAATTGGCTGCCCATGGCTTTTAAACCATCCGCAAGAACAAAAGGACAAAATAAAAGGAGTGGTTGTTTTTTCTCTTCTCTTACCCATTTCAGAAGTTGATAAAAAGGTAACAAAAAATAGAGTTTGGCCAGAAGAGTTTAAGAACTAACAATAGATCATCTGCTAACAAGGGATTTAACGGGTGCCAAAGCTGAATGTAATTCTAAATGGTGTGAGGGCTAAGTGTAAGAATATGAGAAATATTCAATTAATTGAGTCCAATTGTTTTAGATATATTTGGGTGGCAGGGAAGGAGAATTCTAAGGAATGAGGTGACTGGTAAGAGGGAACATCAAAAAGGTCAGATCTCTCCAAAACACTCGAGCACTACTCAAAACTACAATAACAGAAGTTTAACTAGATTGTATTCAGTAAGTCAAAAAAGGTATAAGAAAAAAGGTCACAATGCACAGCTAACAGTATCAACTTGTGAAGGACTGGGGGATGGGAGGAAAAGTGGGTTTTTTTTAACTCCTGAAAATAGAAGTATTGTAAAAAGAAGAAAGTCAAAAACAAAGATGAAGCAACAGCTACTTCCCATATCAGAGCTGGCCTCACTCTACATATTGCATGCTGGAGAATATAAATGTAGACAGCTTCCTTAAGGAATAGTGAATAAGGAGAACAGTGTAGTGAACTCATGCCCAGTTATTCTACCAAGATTTGTTTGTATCATCTGTTATAAGAATAGACTTCTGAAAGGGATAAGCTTTTCACAGGTAGAAAAACCACGTACTACCATTTGCTTAGTGACCATTCAAAATTACAACAGCGCCAAAAAAGGTGACTTATGACCATTGTTCACACTTACTATACATCTGTTGTAGTATCCCCATGGTTGTTGTTGTTAGTTGAGAAGTCATGTCCAACCCATCGCAACCCCATGGACAATGTTCCTACAGGTGTCCCTGTCCTCTACCATCTTCTGAAGTCCATTTAAGCTCACAGCAACTGCTTCAGTGACTCCATCCAGCCACCTCATTCTCTGTCGTCCCCTTCTTCTTTTGCCCTCCATCTTTCCCAGCATTAGGCTCTTCTCCAGTGAGTCCTTCCTTCTCATGAGGTGGCCAAAGTATTTGAGTTTCATCTTCAGGATCTGACCTTCTAAAGAGCAGTCAGGGTTGATCTCCTCTAGGACTGACCGGTTTGATCACCTTGCAGTCCAAGGGACTTGCAGAAGTCTCCTCTAGCACCACAGTACAAAGGGCTCAATTCTTTGGCGCTCAGCCTTTCTTATGGTCCAACTTTCACAGCCATACATTGCAACTGCATTACTGACTTAACACCTGCAGTGGTTCGTTGAAGAACCATGACAAGGAAGTTCACAAAATAGGGGCAAAACTCACCTAAGAACTGTCTCACTTAGCAGCAGAAATTTTGGGCCCCAGTTACGGTGGTAAATTGAGGACTACTGTATTTGGTTCTACTTAACGTTTATGTTTTTGTTTGCTAACTCTTACTCTTCACGTAACAGTTTCTCTGTTTGTAATCCTGAGACTTTGGCCTGTATTACTGCGTAGAAAAACTGTGTGAACAATATTAAGAACTGTAGTAGTGCATCTCCATGTCACATTGCGGAGACAATGGTGTTTTGATTACCTAGGGATGCTCATACATTTTCAGATGTCAAGAATGAGCAAAATGTCTCTTTTCTCACTGGCTTTTCAATGAGAGTACTACTATCTTTAGTAGGGAATTCACTGAAGCTCATTTTGAAGTCCGATTAAAAACTATTGTCGAAGTTCTTTCAGGGATATAGATTTTATAATTGTTTTGAAAGATTTATTTGTGTGCAAAAAGTAGCAATGATACTTAATGTACAATTGTGTTATGTGAGCATAAGTATGCATATTACAGCATTGTGAGCATTCACATACAGTAATATTATCTCACCAACTTGCTGACCCAACATGACTGAGCTGGAGATACAGGATAAAGTAGAAGAGAAACTTTATCAAGAGAATGGGTTGTTGAGACCCACTAGCAGAGGAAGAACAGAGTTAAGATGGACCGCTCTGAATCAGTCAATCTCAAGAAAGGTTTTTCATGGACTTAGAAGGATTCTCTTGACATCAGAAAAGGAATTTTTCCCTCAATATAATTCTCAACTAGAGCAAGTTGGTTTTGTTACTGACATAGAAGCTATTAGCTCCATACGTGAATCTTGATTTACTTAATCCTTAATTAATAAGAAACAATATTCTCTTTCTAAAGCTTTAACCACTCATACAAAGACAAATTGTTAGACAAAATAACCAAACAAGGAAAAACTTTTTCCCCCGTCTCAGACTGCAATTGTCAAACTCTTTACAGAACTCACCAGCTAACCAAGCTCCAAGGACACTGGGGTTTTGCCAATTGCGCACAAACCAATCATAACAATGAGGGACTTGAACATTTTTGCAGCTTAGATTCCTATTAATGCAGATGAAAGAGCTGCTGGACTTTTTGTGGCGGGCTAGAAGCTTTGTGAGCAACAAACTAATGAGTAACACAGAGAAGAAAACACTTATAAGCTTCCGACCTTTTATATATGTTTGTCAAATGGAATAAATGGAGACGTGGGATAGCTCATCATGCCCATAGTTCTTTCTATAGTTACAGGAAGGGTTTTACTCAAAACTGTTAGTGAGATAAGACTCTCGGAAAAACGAGGTTTGTGGACCTGGCCCAAATTCCTAAAAAATTATGTTGGTCGAAAACTGAGGTAGGTGAATTGTAGTAAAAACAAAATTCCTTTCATCATCAAGAGAAGTTAACAATACAAGTCCTTTGGACTCAGAGTAACAGAGTTGGAAAGGAAAATGGAGGCTTTCTAGTACAACCTGTGCTGAAGCAGGAAACCCTGTACCATTTCAAACAAATGGCTGCCCAATCTCTTCTTAAAAATCTTCAGTGTTGGAATTGGAAGCAAGTTCTTCTACTGATTAATTGTGCTGACTGTCAGGAAATTCCTCTTTAGTTCTAGGTTAGTTCTCTCCTTGATTAGTTTCCATCCATTGCTTCTTGTCCTGCCTTCAGGTGCTTTGGAGAATAACCAAAGCATCTGACCCCGCCCCCCTCTCTTTGTGGCAGCCCCTTAACCATTGGAACATGGCTATAATGTCAGCCCTAGTCCTTCTTTTTATTAAATTAGACATATCCAATTCGTGCAACCATTCTTCCCTTAATCATCATTGTTGCTCTTCTCTACACTCTTGTAGAATCACAACATATTTTTATATTGTGGTTCTCTTCTTCAGTAATCCATTTATTGCACAGAAAGGAGGAGGAGAAATAGTAAGCAGAAATACCAAAAGATTAAAAGAATCTCTCCTCATTTCCCCAAGCCATGAGTGTTTGCTTCTTCCAAAGCTACTGTACCTTAATCGCATGGGAGGAAGTGGAGGAGAAAGTGAGGTGTTATTGTACTTCAGTTTGTTCTTTGACAAGTCAGCCCTCCAAGCCTCAGTTTCTCTTTGCAAGGATATACATTATTGTAAGAATAATAATGAGCCACTTTACCAGGCTCCACTGGGATCTCTGAGGAAATATTCTGCGATGTACTAGGAATTCTTCCACATACGTGCTGTCCTGAACCCCTGGGAGGAAGGAGATGGAATCAAAAAGGAGAATCCCTCTATGCTCTAATAAGAATTGTACATATTATACCATCTGCACGGAGCTGTTGAAAGAAGCTCACTTTTCATCTTGAGGAGCAATAGCAGGAAGAAGGGAAGGAAGGAAGAGAATCCTGAGAGAGATAATTCAATATTTTTTGGTACCATTCTGTTAAGCCAGTCAAAAAAAAAAATATCTAAGAATTTGAAAAGGAAACTGCACACAAAATGTCCTCAAATTTTGTCACACTCAGAACACACAGCACACTATTTAGAACAATAGGCAAAGAGCAGAAAGGAAATAAAGTGTTTTGCTTCAAGTACTCTGCCGAGAAGATAATGTTTATTTCATAAAAATCATAATATAAAATGTGGGAGGGATGAGCAAATGGGGGGTGGGTGGAATAAGGAAGGTGAACTACCATTTGCTGAGCAATCAATGAATAATATCCCAGCTCCAGAAATACATTATTTAAACAGTAATATTTTTGGTTATTCAAAAAGCTGTCTAGTGGGTCAAATAAAAAGTGCTAAATTATTTAGCCTTTCAATGGTACATTATTAATTGAATATTGCTCAGTGAAATATTTTATCTTAAATTCAGAGACAATGCAAGAAGGGCAGAATTGCTGTAATACAAGACCAGAAAATGGCAGCCACTTAGGGCATTATAAGTTAGTGTGCCTTTATCAATTTAGGCTGAAAGGATGAAACAAATAGCTTTTGGGTGCCTCTTCCCCATAAAAACAGCTAATTGAGAATTTGTAGAATACATTTCCTCAACTCTGGGTGAATTCTGAATGAAATGACAAATTCCTACTGCTGAAATCCAGAAAGCGGTAAAATCTATTACCCACATCCCATCTAATATCTTTAAAATTAGCTCTGAAGCATTCTACAAATGTTGGGATACTGAAGAAAGAAAGGGAGAAGAAATACAGTGTTGTGCAGAAATACAAGTATACCAGCATGATACTGAATTTTACATTGTGTGGATTAATCAAGTTAGGCATTCATAGCACCCTTGTCTTCAAGAGAAATTCTCAACCTTCTTCTTCTTTGCGTTATTCCCATCAAATCGTGGGGTCTGCAGTTTTGCATTTTGCCCACCACTTCAGCTGGTCTGCAGCATCAGAGGGTCCAGCTGCATATTATTTTGTGTTTGATGCATAATAATGTGACATTGAAATCACAGCCAACTTGTTGCAAAGTTTGATGCCTATCTTCCTCCATCCGGGCTTGGGACTAGCAATGCTGGAGTTAAGAGAAGTTTTCAAACTATATGTATATTTTAGCAGGAGAGAGATATATACAGTATTTTAGCTAAGAGATACAGTTGGCCTTTAGAATGCTGTACCAGAAGCCGTACTCCAAACACCAAAAAAGGCCAAGTGTTTTGGCACCCAGATGACTAGTCTCAAACTGAAGTGAACTACCAAAATGGATTTTACTGAATAAATATTACTCTTTAAAAAAGTTATTAAAAAAGTAAAAAAAAAAAAAGCAAACCTGAATTATTTACAGTCAGCACATAAATAATTATGGCTTTAAAACTAATAGTAAGTCTGCAATTCTGAACAAAATAATTCCCCCATTTTTTTAAGCAAACTTGGGTCATGGGCTCATGGAAGGAAATGTCAGTAAATACACTGGAGGATAATACAAGTTTTAAAGACCCTAAGAAAAGAGTTTTAAAGGAATAGACATGCAAAATTCTAGAGCTGATTTCAGCTCTCAGTTTTTCTCACCTCCCATTAAAATGAAAAAAAAAAAAAAAGTTATCAGCAAAAGCCTTTTGTGTGGCTATTTCCATATTAAAGTGAACCTTTTTTTTTACCTGTGAAATATTTTGTTCCTGCTGTCGTCCATCTTGGATTTATCTGTTATTCAGTGTAACCTTCAATCAATTTATTCTTTGGACTAAGGTTGAAGTGTTTGTTCTATATTTTATATTGGTCTTCAGCTCCTGTCTCTTTCTGACAAATGACTTGTTAACATATTGTTTCTGAAGTGCAATTTGCATTTCTGTGAATCAGGGATTAGGCATTGTGTGTAGATTAGGAATAATTTATATCTAATTAATAATGGACAGCTTTTTCTCTCTTCCCCCATGGAGATTTTCTTTTGCATAATGTGAGAAGAGCTAACTGTTCCCGGATGATGGCAAGAAAGAGAGGGAGAAGAGAGAGCTTATAATATGGACACATTTAATTGGTAGGGATTAAATGTGTCCATGTTAACTGCTTCATTGCCAAACAGTTTTCTAACCAAATTATACTGCAGAAAGTAATATTATTCATATATTATTCTTACATCAAATCAGTGATGAAAGCAGCTTCCCTTGACCTGGATGGGTAGCTGTACAAATTAGGGTCCCTTGGAAAACTTGTATAAAATTACTATGCACTTTAGAGTAAGCTAGGACGTTTAAAGTATTTTATCATATTATTTTCCAGTATTTTCTGCAGCCTTGTGAATGTCCCATAATCCAATCAATTCCAAAAAGAAGGGAATAAAACAAAATTATGATATGGGTAACTGCAGTGCATTCAGAGTGATAGAAATACATGTAACAACCGCACTGGCACTTGTCCCCTCACTAATCTCAACAATAAAAATAATTCCAAAACACTACCAAGAGAAATTCACAAGAAACCCACAAATGCTTTGAGAATAAGAATAAAAATAAAACCCTTTTTCGCAGAGAAAACTGCAGGGCAGAGTGCAGCATTAGAAATATATATTTTTTAAAAAGGTATAAGAGCAAAATTACAGGAATCTGATGCTAAAATGACAAACTTGACCATTTGAAGTCAAATTGTGAAATTGCTAACAACTATGTAAAGGGTGGAGTTTGCACCATTGCATCTTGATGCACGTTTTGTCACTTGCCCCCTTTCTGCCAATGTCCATGCCCTTAACTCTTACAACGTGGTAAAAACAATTCTTTATAATGAAAAAGTTTCTTCAATAAAAGAGAAAAGTGTGAGCTTAAATCTTTGTTATAGTAAGCAGCACAGTGATTAGATTTAATGGTGGGTCCACATAACACGTTAAACTCTAACCCAGGTTAACAACAACAGCGACACAATTATATATCATATTAGATTTGAACATGATTCAGGGTTCTCACAATAAATTACTCAATCCAATTTAGTCTAGTGTAGTCAACCTGATCCCCATAGGCTATGGATCAGAGTGCTGTTAGAGAACAACTACAATCTGAAAACAGGACTTCCTTTGAGTTAACCTGCCTCAGCTAGGACTCCCCATGTTACCTGGGCTCAAATTTTTAAGTTTGCTGGATCTACTACTTAACTGTCAGCCATAGAAAGAGGTTGCTATAATGGCTGCATATTGATGCCATTTTTAAATTCCGTGTGTTTCTTGTATTATTAATTGAAAACAAGAAACAAGTAGGGGGAAAGTTGGCCTTTGTCACCAAGCAAAGTGCAGAACTAATACTAATCAGGGAAAGATAACATTAAAAAACAACATTTAAGAATAAAACAAAAATTGAGGAACGGCAAGCAAAATCTAGGAGGGTCTCCTGCCAAGGCCATCAATTTGGCATTCTGGGGTAATCTGGGGCATAACAGCAGCTTTATCTCCCTATTCACAGTGTGAATAGAGAGTGTAAGTAGTTTAGTTAAGTACAGGCAGTCCTCGACTTACAATTGTTCATTTAGTGACCGTTCAAAGTTACGACGACACTAAAAAAAAGTGCCTTATGTCCGTTTTTCACACGCATAACCATCCCCATGGTCATGTGATCGAAATTCATATGCTTGGCAACTGACTCATATTTATGACGGTTCCAGTGTCCCAGGGTCAGGTGATTCCCCTTTTGTGACCTTCTGACAAGCAAAGTCAATGGGGAAGCCAGATTCACTCAACGACCGTGTTACTAACTGAACAACCACAATGATTCACTTCACAATTGCAGCAAGAAAGGTCGTAAAATGAGGCGAAATTTTCTTAACAACTGTTTTACTTATCAACATAAATTTGGGGCTTAATTATGCCCCTAAGTTGAGGACTACCAGTACCAGGAATCTGTATCGCAGTTTAGCGAAACCAAAGAATAAGTCCCATTTCACAGTCTTTGCACTCTACAGCCGAATGACCTACAGCTGCGGCTTTGTTAAGGTTCCCTCTCAGCTAAGTCAGCGTGAGTTACGAAGATTAGATTGCAATCCTTGTCCACTTGCTCGGGAATAAGTCACGCCAAAGTCCGTGGGATTTATTGCAGAGGAATCCTTCGCAGGATTGTGACTGAAGATGTGTGCAGGATCCTGAAAGCTTAACTCCCTCTTGACAAGTCCTTATACCACTTAATACAGTTCATAAGGGGAAATGCAGAGTGAATATTGAAAGGGTAGGAAGGGAAAAGGCTTCACTGCAAGCAGAAGGAACAGGACTCTGAAGAAAGCATGACCTTGCAATTACACTGAAATGCTTTTTCCCCCCTCACGACTTGGAAATAAAAGATAGCTCTACTAATGTCTAATGTGAGCTTTGTTGCTTAGTCTGCAAAGGCATATTTGTGCTGAAATGTTTAGAGTTAAAATCTGCGTGTTATCTCATAAGGCATCGTGAGAGAATGACTGGCCCAAAGTTACCTTATAAGTAGTCCTTGACTTACAACCACAACGGCGCTCAAACTTTCTGTTGCTAAGCAAGGCAATTGTTAAGTGGACCTTATCCCATTTTTGCCACAGTTGTTAAGCAATTTTTTTTTGTTTTCCCAAATTTTCTGTTGTTGTACTTTACTAATTTATTTGATTCTTTTTGGTAGTTTTTATTTTTATTTTTTGTTTTAAATATGATTTTACATTGTGTAAGCCGCCTTGAGTCGCCATGGGCAAATAGGCGGCAATATCAATAAAATAAATAAATAAAATAAATCATGGAAATCGTTAAGTGAATCATGTGTTTGTTAAGTGAATTTGGCTTCCCCCCGTTGAATTTGCATGTTGGAAGCCAGATGGGAAGGTTACAAATGGTGATCATATGACCCCAGGACAGTGCAACTGTCATAAATACATGCCACTTGCCAAGTGCCTAAATTTTGATCATGTGACCATGGGAATGCTGCAAAGGAAACCAGTCATAAGCCACTTTTTTTTGCAATGCTAGTGTAACTTCAGTCACTATGTGAATGGTTGTAAATCGAGGACTACCTGTAATAGATTTTCCATGGTCAAGGATGAAATTATATCTGGTCGTCCCTGGTCCACCTCCATCACCTATTACATTACCCAGATCCCATATATGATGCTATCAGATACTGTCTCAATATCAGCTGGAACTATATCTGACATTCAGAAGCCCTGAATCTTCAAAAGTATAAATTAAACAAGTATATTGTATTCTCTTAATTTCTTTCTAGAATGTAAATTGTGCTGAAGTCCATGTAGATTTGCAGCTATTTCCCCCAGAAACTGAGTTTATAAGGAAATGAAAATGAAAGAAAGAAAAAGATTTGTCCATCCATCCATGTCGCTTAAGAAGATTCCTAGTAAAAGCACTGGTGAGGGAATTTCAGTTTTTCTCACTTTCTTGGTTTTCTAAATTTAGTTTTTGTAAAATGGTTCTGGGACATTTAAGATTACATTTCTCAGAAAATAAAGTCTTTCTGTATGAAGTACAGACTTCTCCACCAAGGATTCCTACGTATAATTTAATTTTATGCACACTTGTCCCAAATAACTTAGGGCATTTACGCAGTATTATGCATAGTGATAAGGAATGTATACATATTATAAAATAAAAATAAATTAGATGGAAACATTACTTTTTAATTTTAATTTAGACTTTTTTTTGTACAAGACCACTTCTCCAAGTCCTTTTCTTAGCCGCCACAACCAGCATAGCAGAAGTCTACATTGTACATCACTTTATATATTTGAACAAAAATGCATTATGCAAAAATAGCAGTGTTGAAAGATTCTCCATCATGCATTACTAGGTTGACCAAGTAGTTGACCAACTGGTTGACCAACCAGTTTTAAAGGGCTTAATTACATTCTTCAATATTTCAGAGATCCTTGAGCCAATCTTGAGTGGTGGTTGTTTTGTGGATGATTCCTTAATTTGCTAACTAGTCCAAGACAAAAAGATCACATGTTGTTTGTAATGAACAATCTTTATTACTTGCTAATTGCTTAATGAGTACAGGATATTGGGTATGGCAATTGTTTTATAGTACATCGCCTGAAATCACATTTGTGTGGTGGGTATCTATCTATCTATCTATCTATCTATCTATCTATCTATCTATCTATCTATCTATCTATCTATCTATCTATCTAGTTTGTTCGTTGCAATTCTCGGCAGCTTACAACAAATATGATAAATAAAAACTTGACTCATGAGGTGTGGTCTGAGACACTACCTTTTCTGTTATGAATTTGTTCTGGTATTATGATCAGAAAGAGAGGCCCATTTGAAAATACCTTCTCTACAAAACCCTTGTTACCTTGATATTTCTTGTTGGCCAAGCTTTCAACTATAAATCAAGTTTAATGTTTGTAGTTTTCTGCATTATTGCATTTTTAGAATGTTGTTAGCTATTTTGTCTGCTTGTCTGAGCAGAAAGACCACCTATAAATTGAATAAATAGATAAAAAGACCCTATCCTAAAGCAAACAGACAAAAGCTATGATTCTTAAGAGTAATTAATAGTATGATCAACATGGAAGTCAATTCATTCCATGCTGACTTCCATTTGATTCCATCAACAATGTTGTTGAGTTGCCCCCCAAACATTATGTGAGTTAAGGATTGCAACCATTTTCACAGTACTATACAAAATAGACAAATGGACAGATACCACAGCCATGGTTTTATGTATGAATACAGGTAGTCCTCGACTTACAACAGTTCATTTAGTGACCATTCAAAGGTACAATGGTACTGAAAAAGTGACTTATGTCCATTTTTCACACTTACAACCATTGCACCCTATGGTCATATGATCAAAATCTTGGCAACTGACTCATATTTACAATGGTTGCAATGTCCCAAGATTATGTGATCCCCTTTTGTAACCTTCTGACAAGCAAAGTCAATGGAGAAGCCAGATTCATTTAACAAACATGTTATTAACTTAACAAGTGCAGTGATTCACTTAACCACTGTGGCAAGAAAGATCGTAAAATGGGACAAAATTCAATTAACAACTAGCTCACTCAGCCACAGAAATTTTAGGCTCAATTGTGGCTGTAAGTTAAGAAGTGTGATTGTGGCCATAACCTGTAGTGTTAGGATTTCTTCTGCTTTTGTTTTCAACATTGTTCATTTTGATAGAAAATTGGTTTCTGAGTTTGATTTCTCAATCTGATTTTTATGAGCAAAATACAGGAAGATATTGTGGGAAAACTTCCTGGTCTGACCCCAAAATACAGTATAAGAAGCCAGGAAGGCTGCGTAGTGATGGGAATATAAATAAGAAAAGATCTGCCAGATGCTTGCAAGATTAGAGCAATACAAAATAAGTAGTGAAATAGTCCAAGAATAGGGTAAAAAACACTGGAGGATGATCTTTGCAGAAGAGGCAGACAACTCTGGGAAAATGGCATTAGTACGTATCCAGCCAAAGGATGTTTTTGCTTCACATTCTTCCAGCTAATGTCTGTGTCCTCCATCCCTCAAAGTGTGAATGCTGAAATCCTTTTTTATTCTTTTACACCTTCAATTAAGAAAGAGATGGTGCTAAAAGCTAAATAAAGCATCTGGTGTATAAACAGGAATAATTAACTGCATAATAGTTCTAATGCAAGCTACATTTCATTCAGCTTATAAAGCATTCTGAGATCCTTTGGTGAAAAGATTCTGTATAGCAAGTACAAATGTGATTATTATCAGCAATATCCTTGAAACCTTAATTAGATGATTGAAGGACAAGCCTTGTAAAAAGCAGAGGTAATGCCATTTAAGTGAAACTATTCTTAGCTGTCTCTGTTTAATACTTCCACTTTTAAAACAAGTTAAATGAACTGAACTATTTATATGAGCAATCAGTCTCTTTTGACTTTTTTTAGAAGTAAAATATTATTTTAAGGTAAATGTTTGTCTTGTAGAATTGAAAGCTGACATTCAGAATTGCAATCTTTGGGAAGGTTAATATTACTATTTATGAAAAAGACGACTTGTTTTCCTTTTAAATAGATGAAGTTGATGGGAATAGTGAGAAATGTACTTGGGTGTGCTTGTGCTTGTTTTTACAGGGTGTGCTTGTTTTTACCCCTTTGTCTAAGCATTGCCGTGGATATTGTGGTGACATGATATCACTTCAATGGGTGGGACTGGATTTTTTTTAATTCCTTTTCAGCAAAAATCCTCTAATTTGGAGGAGTATTAAAATGAATATTAAAATATTCGATTTGGAGGAATATTAAAGCATCTTGTATATATCATATTTTTTTAAAAAATAGGTAAAAGTTGTCATATCATAAATTGGCATTTATTAATACAAGTGAATGGGGTGAATCAATGAATGAATCAATGAATCAATGAGAGAACCAGTTTGGTCCAGGCTAAAAACAGAGGGAATGTGAACTCATTTAATAAAACAGATATTAAAATATCCGATTTGGAGGAATATTAAAATATCTGATTTGGAGGAATATTAAAATATCCGATTTGGAGGAATATTAAAACATCTTTTATATATCATTTTCTAAAAAAAATAGGTAAAAGTTGTCATACTATAAATTGGCATTTATTAATACAAGTGAATGGAATGAATGAATGAATGAATGAATGAATGAATGAGAGAAACAGTTTGGTCTGGTGGTTAAGGTACCAGGCTAAAAACAGAGGGAATGTGAGCTCTAGCCCTGCCTTATGCATGAAAGCCAGCTGGATGACTGAATTCCAGCAAGCTAGATTGCTGTGAGTATTTCTGTTTAGGGACCCAGTATTGTGTTGTCAATAAAATCAAGGTTGGATCTGTCATGAAGCAAAATAATCATTTCTCCCATCTGTTCCCAGCTTCTGCCTCTATCCCACAGTGCTATTGTGGCTATGAGAGAAAGTAAAACCCTCCAAAACCCTTGTTTTGTTTCATTGTTAAGTGGCTGAGTTGATTGCTTGACTTAAACAATGAATATTCCCTGTTGAACAGTGAATAAAGGTGGATGTGAAGAGGAGCCACAAAGTTTTGGCTAAGCTAGTTGTGTTCAACAGTAGATGAAACTTGAAGGAAATTGTTTTCCTTTTCTAAATATGTTCTCAGTCTAGAAAAAAAAAAGATGAAAGGGAGTACAGCTGAAGAGAAATGAGAGGATGGAGCAGTGGGAAGAGAAAAACCTTTGGGTCCAAGATGAAATTATAGTCCAGAGAATGTAAAGCGGTTTTCCTTACTGAGGAAGGATTGAAAAGAGAAAGAGAAAAGCCCACTACTGAATCCAGATTGCGAAGGAAGGGAAATAGTCTTCACTGCTAGAAACAGGCAATTGCCCATTTCTAGCGGTAAAGGCTAGAAACCAGAACTAGTTGTGCCTAGTGGTTAAAGCACCAGTCTAGAAACGGAGAGACTGTGATTTCTAATCTTACCTTAGGCATGGAAGCTGAATTAGTGACTTAGGACCAGTCACTCTCTCTCAGCCCAATTCACCTCATAGGTTGTTACTGTGGGGAAAAGAGAAAGAAGGAATATTAGCTATAATTATATTAGCTCTGAGTTATTTATAAAAATAAAGACAGGATAAGAAATTCAGTAAAAAAAATGTCTGGATTTGGAGCAGTTCTAGGGGACAAACATAACACTATAGTAAAAACAAATCAACCATGGACCACCAATTGCCTATCTATGATATACAGAGACAAGGAGGAGGAGGAATTCAGTGACACTGGGATAATCACCTTCTCAATTATTTATTTATTGAAATTAAGAGCATGTGAACTTCCTCTATTGACTAGGAAATAAGTCTCCCTGAACTTAATGGCCTACTTTCTGAATAGTCTCGAATAGAACTGGATTAGGTTTAACGGTGCCTTTCACGGTTATGGACTGATTAGTTCCTACATTTTTTTAGTCATTATTTTTCAAGAACTTGACCCACCTAGGAATCAGATACTGCATGGCTGTTTTTGCTGCTCCATTGTTTGAAAGACGACTTTGTGTGAGAGCAGAGTAGATAAGTAAATTCAAACTCTTTTTGGTTTCCAGCAGCTGCTCCCTCGGGTCTCATAGTCCTTTTCTGTGAAGACTTATTCACAGCTACTCTCCATTTCAATCTCCCCATGGAATAAAAAAAAAAAACCCTATACTTGTAAAATCAAAGGTTTTCAGTCCAGGAAATATACTTAGCTGTTAAATAGATTTTTGCTCTCATTTAAAGGAACGTCAACAAGGAAAGCATGTGTACAGAAAGCCTATCTGTAAGAGGGTGAGCAAAGGGGCCTTTTGAATAGCATTGTGCTCAGAGAAGAGTTCCAAAAAATCCATTAAACTCCCCAGGACAAATGTCTTTTTAAAAGGCTAGACAACAATAGCCTCCTGATGAGATTAACACCCTTTTCCAACTCTTTCAAGGGTTGCTACCAGGGAAGGGATTTCCCCCCCCCTCTGCTTTTCTGATCGAAGAATGTGACTTCAAAATCAGGCCATAACTTAAATTGTCAGCTGCACTTTGTTACACTGTCAATTGTTGTTCATAAGCTATGTAAATAAATCCCAGTATTGGAAGCTACAAAACAGGCACCAAACACAATATATTTTGCAAAGATGCAGTGATTTCCCAAACCCCCCTGAACACCGATCCAGATGTTTAACCCTTCAGGTGACTGCTGATCACTATTCCCAATTAGGAAAGTGCTATTGGATCTAGCCGGATGATTCTGGAAGAGGCAGACTGAGGTGATTTGCAACAGATTTTTATGTACTGCTCTTATTTGCTTTATCCTCTATCAAAACTCTTCCTGAAGCTTTGATCCTTGGGTGGTTTTTTTCTTTTTAGAACTCAATATAGGATTGAGAGAGAACTGAATGACTAATAGGTCTGCTCCCGGTACAGAATGACCTAAAGAATCAGGCCAACCTTTGGTTTCCCCAGATGGATTATCAGTGGGTGGAAAGAACTTGCACTTTGACCCACCTCTTATCTGGAACCATTGTGTGGTGATTTTTTTGTGTATGAATTGTTTTGGATGGCTAAGAGCATAGTCCAGGCAGATGTGCTTTCTTCCAGGTCATGAGCTGCCACAAAAGCTGGCACACTTTGAGCTCCCCTTACTGACAATCCTCATTCTGCTTTAGTAATGAGGCTAGCCAGCAGTGGTGGGATTCAATTTTTTTTAACAACCAGTTCTGTGGGTGTGGCTTAGTTGGTGGGTGTGGCTTGGTGGTCATGTGACTGGCTGGGCATGGCCAAACTCAACATCACTCACATCGAGGCACACATCTCCTCGCCTAGCCTCTCGTGACTGTGGGGATGCTGCAACAGTCGTAAGTGTGAAAAATGGTCATAAGTCACTTTTTTCAGTGCCATTGTAACTTTGAATGGTCACTCCACACAAGCAAAGTACCAACAGAGGAGGGGGAAAAAACTCCAGAGAGGTTCCTGAGACAGGAAGTCTAGTCCTGCCAAGAATGTAATAAGGGTTAACAGAGAGGCAGTTCCTGTAAGCAACACCAGAATGTTTCCTTCCTGCCTTCCTTACAGGATTAGGCCAGTAATTTCTTCTAACAACTGGTTCTCCAATCTGCTTAGAATGTTAACAACCAGTTCTAGCAAATAGGTGCGAACTGGTAGAATCCAACCCCAGGTAGCAAGTCCTTGGTTTTTACTTATTTGCTAGATTTGGTAAGGTCACCCAACTCCACAAAGACTCTGTACTACAGCCTCCCCAATGCATATGTTAAAAAAATTAATTAAACACTCCAATGGCTGCCTAGACTAAAACAACATGGGTTTCACAGATGGCCTAATCAAGAAAAGTAATTGGTAGATTTTCCAGCTTTTTTTTTTCAAATAAATGTCATCTTTCTGTGGGAAAAGAGGGTGCCTTCATTTATGAACAGGTAGGGCTGGACTGTAGATTGGTTCAGTTAATTTTTTGTAGGCTCTTTACTGAACATTTAGAAGCTGTTGTGTTTTAATAATTTAATTGTAATTTCCTCCTCTAAGATATTTTTCTCTAAAATCATATATATGATGTGTATGAGATTTACATGCAAATTTAAGGGAGATTGGAAGTATATACATGTGTGTATGTATACACATACACATACATCATATATATATATTTACACACACACACATACACACATATATATTCACAATGTATATATTTGTAAACCTCCGATCACCTCAAATGTGTATGTAAATATTCCACCTCTCCCTCTTTGACTTGACTTACAAACACAATTAAGGCCAGAATTTCCATTGCTGAGCAAGGTGGTTATTAAGTGAGTCACACCTGATTTTACAACCTTTTTTTGCCATGGTTCCTAAGTGAATCATTGCAGTTGTTAAGTGAATCTGGCTTCTTCCATTGCATTTGCTCATCAGATGCCAGCTAGAAAGGTTGAAAATGATGATCACATGACCAACATGATGTTACCAACTATTGTAAATACATACCCATTGCTCTTCACCCAAATTTTGATAATACGTTTGTGGGGATACTGTGATGGTCATAAATCTGAGGCACACCCATGAATCAATGCCATTGTAACTTCAACCTTTCATTAAATGAATGGTTTAAGTTGAGACTTACCTGTAAAACTCTTGAATTTATACTACTGATATTGGGAAGGATTAATATCTTTAATGGGTTTAATATTCTTTGCACTTTTATCACATTTTGCTAAAAAGTGAAGTAGCTTTGGGAGTTTGGAATTTTTCCCATTTATTGTTTATAGATAACAATAGCAATAGCAATAGCACTTAGACTTATATACTGCTTCACAGTGCTTTACAGCCTCTCTCTAAGTGGTCTACAGAGTTAGCATATTGCCCCCACAACAATCTGGGTCCTTACCAACCTCAGAAGGATGGAAGACTGAGTCAACCTTGAGCTAGTGAGAATCGAACTGCCAAACTACAGGCAGCTGGCAGTCGGCAGAAGTAGCCTGCAATACTACATTCTAACCACTGCGCCACCATGACTCTCATTTAGATAGTTTCTAAATCAAACCGTGAATTTCAAACCAGTTGAGTAGAGTTCAATTGCACTTGAATCATGACCCCTTTAAATTTCAAATGCAAATCAAATCAGAGATGATTCACACTAGTCTAAGGTACACTTATTGTGCCTAGCACGGTAACTTCTTACTAAATATATTGGTATAGACAGCAAGAGATTGTAGATAATATCACAATAAAAACCAAATTAATTGAAGAGCTGGAAACTATCCCCGATACTGAAAGACAACACACTGTATCATTTGTTTAAAAATCAATATAACACATGATCAAGTAGATTACATAGGGAATCCATTATACCAAATTCCATATGGATTATACAAAGTAACATGAATTAAATTTCTTGAACTCTCTACTCATAACTATATCACTATTTTAAAATAACACATTATAAAAAGTATAGTGATTAATAGAGCTGTAATAACAAGCAATTACAGTTCAAGTAGAAGACTGTAATATGATAGAAATCATTTCCCTAAAGACAGAAACTGGGGAAAGTAATAAAAACTATGATTACCCATACAAAATTACCCTGGAATACTTTATGTATATTCTTATCAGAACTATTATACAAAGCTTTATAATTAAAAACTATAATTTTCCATACTTCATTCTTAATGCTTTTGTTCACTTGCTGGAACATAGCACAACAGATGATGGGAATTTAAATTCAGTCGGTGGGCAAAACAATACATTTTTCATTGTATTCAGCTTAAACTGTCAAAAAAAGGTCTTTTTTCAATACAACTGGAAAACCACTTTGTACATACACTATGCCGGTTAGTTTAATTTTCATAAACTGTGTTTAATATCAAACATGAATGCCAACAAGGTTTTTTAAAACTATTGCATTAATACTCCTCTGTTATTGTTAACATATTTTCTAAGAATCCAGCTTTTCTTTTAAAAAAAAGAAAAAGCAAACGAGGAAGAGGAAGATGAAACAAAACTATTAGCAATATTTCCACAGTGATTAAGAGAAATGAAATATGACTTTATTCAGATCCTTCTTCATAAAATGCTTGACAGCATGTCTTACATAAAAATAATTAAGCTTTTTAATAAATTCCAGTGTACCATCCTGACAGCTATAAGCAAGCTGATGTAAATATAAAAAGAGATTATGACACCCCAAAAGGCCCATCGTGTGATAGAGATAGATGCATGTATTAATTTATGTTTTTCCCACTGTCCATTTTTTTAAAAATTTCCCATTCTTTTCATACTATTGATAAAGAAATAGCAATCTGTTAGCAAGAAACAAAACAAATGACATCCATGCCCATCTGAACCAGAGAAATTAAATACACTATTGCAAGCCAGAAAATTTCATGTAATAGCAGTTAAAATGACAACCCAAATAGGAAAAAAAATGAGGTGGCAAATACGGTTGAATTCACCAGGATTCGAAAGCTAATTGCCTTGAACAATGCCTCAGATTTTGGTGCCCTCCATATTCTAATCTATTTCATATGTAAAAATATGAGAGTTTAGATATTTTATTTTATTTAGAAAATTTAGATGGCTGACTACTCAAAACCTTAGATCATCTCAATGACTTTCTTCTCATTCATTCCTAATTTGAATGCCACTATTAGCTGTTAAAATACAAGGACATAAAGACTTTTACTTTCTGAATCCTTTTTATCTGAATATTCCCCTTGTACAATATGTAATGTATGCTTCAGTGAAAAGTAATGTAAACTCCTTTGAGAATCCCCATATCTCTGTACAGGTTGAACTGCGGTATAGATTGAACCAAGTGTAGATCTGTTCTTCGTTCAAGTGGGAGATAAGAGTTTGCAAGACACTAAAATACCATCCTTTTTATTATCCATATTAGTATGGTAGTATATCAATCTATCTTTTTTTCCCTTTCTCTTTTTCCGTAGAAAAAATGTAGAAAAGTTCACATCTTATGTTATATAACTGTTAAATTGGCCATGTTCTTGTATTTTTTTTTAATGTAAACCATCCTGTTTTTATTCAATCTCATGTAATTTCTCTGGTTGTAGGTTTTTCAGATGCAAATTTCTCTGATGTAAGACTTCTGCGTGACGATAACTACCACTGTTGTCTGTAATATTCAGAAGTGCAGCACTTTGTACTCTTAAAAAAAAAAACTCCAAACAAATAAGATTTTTGATTGGAGAAAGACAGATGCTCTCTTTTGCTTATAGAAAAATCCATGGTGAAATTGCAGGTGATATTGTTACCATTTAGAAACTGGAAGGCTCTTATGTTTGCATTTAGTAATAATAAAGTATATCTGAAAGCAACTGGGAATATAGGAAACAAAGGACACAAAGAAGAAGGAAATCTTGAAACAAGAGTATACATTTAAGATGTCCCTTCGCAGAAAGGAATAGGAAGGAGTTACTATGTCAAAAGTAGACTTTGAATATAGTTGAACTCTTGTTAATTAAAGGATGGAACTTGGCCTCTAATTATGGTAAAGTCTAACTGCCATTTATTTTTTTCTGTAGTTTAGTTCATCTGGCCACATATTCAAAACCATGCCTATAATATATTAATGTTTGTAGTGAATTAATTATTTAGATCACTTGAGAAACTCTAGAACCATCTCAAGAACTTTTTATCAAGCAAGGAAATTTTTTTAAAAATCCAGAAAAAATGTGATAGTAGGGACATGCATAGCAGAATAGTTTTTTAGTTAGAGAATTCTCCAGGCATACAAATTGGATTTAGCAGATATAAAGATGTCATTTAGTTGCCCTAAGAATTCTCTAGTACCCTTCTGGAAAGAAGTACTAAGGGATCATTGGGGCTATCTCTTTTGCCAAATATAAAGCTTATAAAATCAAACTTATTTGGGTTCTTTGTGCAATAGATTCCATGAAACTATTTTGTAAATCTTCAGTTGCTAATCTGGTGAGATACTATAACAGAATAGGAGTAGTTAATGATTGCTTTAAACACACACCCGTACACTTGCAAAAGACATCACTCTTATTTATATTCTACAAATGCTGTATGATAAGAGGCACCGTGGTGGCTCAGTGGCTTAAAGATGCTGAAGAAGGTCTGTGCTCTAGTGGTTCAAGTCCTAGCACTGCATGGCAGGGTAAGCTCCCATCACTTGCCTCAGCTTCTGCCAACATTCGAAAGCATAATACATGCAAGTAGATAAATAGGTACCATTTTGGTGGGGAAAATAACAGTGCTTCGTGTGGAAGTACAAGCTCAATTGGTACCAGACCTACCTGAATGCGACATCCGAATGTGAGGCAATATTGGTAGAAGGAAAAAGCCTTGGATGATGCCGCAAAATGCTGTTAGCCATTCTGAGTGTGGAGCTAATTTGTGGCCTGTGGTGCACTTGTGGATAATGCATAAGTATGAACTGCATGAACTAGCAGTATTAGGTAGCTAGACAACTACTCTGTATTAACACGGTAGTCTCCTGGCTAATGCACCATTGTCATATGCTTAATAAATAAACTATACGATACTCAAGAACACATTATCATGTGTTGTCATGAAATACTATTAAGTAAGTCTCTTTATGGGAACTGATGGTCAAATAAAAGAGGTTCTCTGTATTAGAGGGAAAGAAGAATTAAATAAATATAATGACTGCCTTCTGTTCTTGTAAACTATCATTTCCTTTTCCAAATATTTCAATGTCACCAAAAGTCAGTGTACATCAGGGATGTCAAACTTGCGTCATCACCACGTCATGTCATATGACTTTTCCCCCCTTCACTAAAATAGGCATCTACATGGCCAGCGCATGATGCATCCAGCCTGTGGGCCACGAGTTTGACAGCCCTGATGTAGATGAATGAATAAATGAGGGAGAAAGGCAGAAGCAGAGAATACCTGTTGTGGAAATATGATCATGTTCTGTAGATTCTCCAATTAAAATGCATGGCTCACCTAAGCTTCAGATTTTCTTTATTTAAGTATTGGTTGTTAAGGACAAAAAGGAAGAAAAAGGAAGAAAAAATGCAAATGAAGCCCAGGATAAGCACCGCCATGTTCAAAATTGATGATTTATCTACTTAAGACAAATGAAGTCAGTGACTGTTATCATTCTGAAATGTTTTGCTGCTTTGGTTTTTTCCTTCCAAGTTGTAGATACTTAATATTAGGCTTTGATCATTTTCCCAAGTTTTATTTCTTTCAAAAAGGAAATATTTTCTTAGGTTAGCCTAACTAGCTAAATTTTTGAAAGAGAACATGTTTAGTTAAATTTTAAAAGGGTGCATATTTCAAATGTCAGGACAAATTATCCAGCAATGTTACTGTCAATTGTGTGTGCAACACTCTCACAATGGTAACATTTTGATAACAAACTGCTCTATTTATTCAAGAGAAGGAACATTTTGATCCTGAATGTTCTGCAGTTCAATAGCATTTCCTGTTTCACTAGAAAATGCCAGCAACATTCCACTAGAAGCAAAACCGAATGTTTCCCTCAGGTAAAACATCAGAATTCAGGTGCTAAACAAAGCCAGTGCAATGATAGCTAGGCTTCTAAAATTTCTCAGGAGGATTTTCAGTGCCTTAAGGGACGATAATTTATACCTCAGGTAAAATTAGGTGAAATATATGATGGTATTCCAGGATGCAAACAAAACATTTCTTATAAGGCTACATTTTTTTTTCTTTATGGGTACCAATCCTAAGGAAAAAAAAATACACATGTAGATCTTTAGTGAGATATTAATTTTAAATAATTAATTCTTCTGCCCAGGTGAAATGCTCACTGTCAGATCGTTCACTTTTTCTCCCTTGTCCTGAGAGAATCACTCTGAAACCCCAACGGTGCCATTTCAGGCTTATATAGTAGCAGGTCTTGAATACACAGAGTTACTGCAGAGCAAAAGTAATGGGGAAACTCATTTTCTGGACTTGTTGAAATGACCTTTTGCTCAGGTTTAATGCCAATGCTGCCTATAGGGATAACATTTCCATGTGGGCAGGTGGAGCAGGGATATTACAAATCTTCCTAATGCTGGCTACTTTGAATGCAAGAGACAAGAGATATTTTAAAGGCAAACTCCAGGCAACAATTTTTTAAAACATTCCACATTGGAGGCTCTGTATGAATTTGTTCCTGGGTGGAGGGATGGCATTAGACTTAGCATGGCATAAGACCCTGAATAACTGAAATTGGACAGACACAGCATAAAAGCCCTGACTTCTTGGCTAGCCAGTGAAAGAAGAAAAATCTCATTTTGAAATTTGTTCTCCATAAGAGAGAGAAAGCTACGGAAAGAATCTAACTGCAGAGTAAGAGGGCAGCTCTGAGCTTTCCCCACACAATTGAAAGCTTTTATTTATCTCAGATAGAAATGTTTTTGAGGTATTGGAGGCCAAGATTATTAATAAATGTGACTTGAGCCCATTCAGTGTGATCAAGAAATGGGAAAAAGCTTGTCAGTGCCCCACTGGTGCTGACAGCCAAGCTTATTTCCTCCAGCTGTTGTTTGTTTATATCTCAGAAGAAGGTTTTCTGGATCTCTGAAGCAGTCCCAACTGAGCTATGTTTCGTACCATAAAAGAACCAGACAATTTCACCCAATCAGTTGGAATCAGATAATGGTCAATAGGTCAATTTATATCTTCTGTATTTGGGGGAATGCCCTCCTCCAGAAGGCCTCAGCAGACCCACCAAAAAATGTTAGTGAGCAGCCATGGACAGGTCCTCTTGGCCTTCCTTCCCCTCTTCCCTGAACTTCTGGAAAATCTGGTCATTCTCACTACCAATGAAGTCTAGTGCGTGCATAGCATCACCCTACCATTCTCAAAGTAATCTAAAGCCTATCTTCAATAATGATAGTTGGATTATTTTAGAAGATGCTGTAGATTGAATGTGTTTATCTTCCAATTCTCAACATTTAAGAATGTGCAATAAAAAGCCACACCAGTCCTTCTTATTCCTCCTATGAGCTTACTCTTGATATCTATGATTTGTCATTGGTTGGGTTTTCAATCACCTTTCTCTTCTTTTCCCCATCTCTCTTCATTGTATACCAGTCCCCTGCCTAACTATTACATAAAAGCTGGCTTTTCAGGTCTCTTTTTCCCTACAAATTCCTGATTTTCAAGGTTAAAAAGTGGGTGTCAGCAACCCTAACTTGCTTCTCCAACACAGATATACACTTAAACTTTAAGACAATGAATTCTACAGAGCATTCACTCTCTTCCCCAAAACCTAAATTATACCCACTATCTAGTTGTTATTACCCTTTGGGAGAGAAACTGACTGAGCCAGGGGGAAGAGTCAAATGGAGAACTAGTCTGGAATCCCTATGTGGCCACAAGAGGGCAAAGTACAACCCCACCTTGAACATCTTCAATGCCACTGATGCTATCTAGTTTCATACAGGTGCACACCATCAGTCTGAGAAGGTTTTGGTGTATAGGTGTAAGCAATGAAACTTTGCGCCTGATGTATCCCGGGACATTGATTGCTATTCTCACAACATTATTTTCAATGTTGTTTTCCCAAGAAATGCTATTACTTCACTAAATTCTACTCTCCTTTAATTTGCCACTTTCTATTGACTTTTACTTTCTCCTTTGATGTTTGATGTTACTTTTGAGGTTTATATTTGTTCTGGGATATGTAGAGGGTTATTTTTTAAAAAAAGATCATGTGAGCCTACTAGTTCCTGTAAGAAGATACACCCCCTACCGTTGTTTAGGCTGCATTTTTAAAGGTCCTCTGGAAACAGACTTTGCTTGCTTATTCTTTAATTTCAATTTGAAAAAAAGTACTTTCCATTTTAAGTATTCTAAATTTAGACAAACTTTAAGTCTATCTAGAATTACAGAACTGGAAGGGGGTGTTTGTATCATCGTCACAGTACGGAAATCCAAATTAAAGCATCTCTGGTAGATTACCTGAAGTGCAGTGCAAGATAGACTATCACAACAATCACCAGGTGGCTGGGAAATTTTCTTGATCATCCTCGTTACTTTTTACTCTGGAGGTATGTGGGAATGACCTTGGGAGGCAGGAGGAAGATCTATAGCCTAAGCAATGGTCTAATAAAAGGCAGCTCACGAGGAAAAACATGGGAAGAATATGAGAAGGGACCCTCCCTTGTCTTCTGGATACTAAAAAGAGAGAAGGGGGAGAAACATTTCCAATCCTGCAAAATCTTGTTTAAATATAACTCTACAGTAAAGATGGTACTCATGTTCTTGGTTGTGCTTCTTGT
Organism: Pseudonaja textilis; assembly: GCF_049901715.1. Taxonomy (NCBI): domain Eukaryota; kingdom Metazoa; phylum Chordata; class Lepidosauria; order Squamata; family Elapidae; genus Pseudonaja; species Pseudonaja textilis. The sequence continues at coordinate 180,060,792 of NC_141991.1, forward strand.
CTGGACTACCTAGAAGGCCTAATATTAACTGAATCTGCCACTCTTTGTCCAAATCCTTCTTAAAATGTGCTACTCAGAACAGAACAGTGGGTTTGACCAAGGCTAAATAGAGTGGAACCATTACTCCTTATGATTTAGAAGTTATATTACCAAAAGTATGTTTGTTGACTTTGTTGACAGCATATGACTAATCCCAGTTCAAAGATCCTTTTTCTATTAGTAGATATTTTTCGTATTTACTACTACTACTATGCTGTATCTGAATGCATATAACATGAAACAGAAAGCCTACCTATTAGTTGCTAGTTCTAGGTCCAAATGTTAGCCTTGGCAAAACATGGCAAAAGTAACAGCATGGCAGTAATTAATAAAGAAACTAACAACATTTAAAAGTGTTCTTCCCCATACATTTGGCACATTCCTAATATGGAAATATTTATTTAATACAAATATTTTGGGATGTATTTGTGTAGGGATATAGTTAAATATATAATAACTGTTGTACCGCTGTTGTACCGAAAATTTACAGAAAATGATAGCAGTAAAAGCACCCTACTTTTATAAATTAAGTAACAGAGCATAAATAACAGGCTGAATCTAATTCTTCATTTTAGTATTGTATGGACAATTCTCTTAGATAATATGAAAAGGGACTTTATTCAAGCAGGATTCTTTTTAAAAAGACATTTATCCTAGTTAATATAAAGGGTTTAAAAATTCTCCTTTGAAGTTATAACTTCTTTAATCTCACTTGTAAACTTTCTCTCTTCCCTTTTTCTTCTCTCTCACACCCTTCTCACTATCCCTATGTAATGCAGTAATACAGTCTGCAATAAGCTTGATAAATTTCAAATCCCATAAATCTTTTCCCTTGGACTTCAACACCTTCATTAACCTGTTATTATGATGTCCTAGATCGTGTTGTTGCCAGGGACTCCTCCATATGCAAGAGACAAATTCTATAACATGAATGCTACAACATGAACTAAACACATCATGAACTGCTGGGCCAGAAGTGCTGAAGTTGCAATGGGAACAGTAAATGTTCCCATTGCAACTTCAGCTTCACTATGCCATTGGGAAGACGATGCCATTTGGTCTGCTAAAACAGGTCTGTTTCTAACCCACAGGAAGCCAAGTTGGAATTGGCAGGTCTAGGAAGTAGATCACCATGTTATATTCATGGAAAGCCAGAAGCAATAGATATGCAATTTCATCATTTACATATAAACACATCTGCACAAATTTATTGAAATCTTTATAAAGGCCTAATTGCCTTAGAGCCATTGATTTGTCCACAGATTAAGACCTGCAAGCAAGATGTTTTTTATAGCTGCCACTGCTTTTAGAGACCTCTTTGTTGACAAGCTAAATCTCTCCTCATGTATGCCATTGATTTGATCTTCTTTCTCTATCCCGTAAACTTCAGAAGAACAATTAAGGCATATTTTTTACAGCTGGCTGTTAAAAGACTTTTGTAATATATAATATTTGTCTATTTCAAGGCAGTGTTGATTTGTTTTGTTCTATCATTTATTTTTTTAAAAAACAACAACACATCTGTTGTTTTATGTTGATAGATATCGCGAGCTAGAAATGAAAATTATGAATTATACCAATGTATCTCCAACATATGGTTTTTAGATCTCCTTGAGCACATCCAACAAAGGGGAGGCCACCACTGTTCTGGTTAATTGGTTCCAATGTTGAATTGTTCTTATTGTTAGTTTTTTCCCCCCCCTCTCTAACATTCAATCAGAATCTGCCTTCCTATAACTGAAATCCATTACTCCATGTCCAGAACTATAAGGTGATAGAAAGCAGGTCTTGACCTTCTTCTGTGTGAATATGTTATCCATATTGAAGGATGAAGGACACAGATTAATTTCCCCATTACTCCATTCCATGGAGGAAGAGAGTGGGGTCAGGGCAGTGTTGCCAGGCCCCATGTGGTTTAGTGTATGACCTCTGACCCACAACTAAATGTTGCCCATTTCTGATTTACAACATTTGATTCAGTTCAATGTTTTTGTGACAGCTTATCATAAACAGTGACTGACTGATTCAAGATTTGTTCAAAAGCTTTAGAGCAATGATTGAAGGGCTCTGCATACTTGCCGGCAACCTTTATGCTACCCTGGATTTATCAGCCTTATCATATGTTATAATTTTACTTATGAGACTTTTTTTCCTCCCTGAAAATTCCACATAATTTTTTTCTTACATAGAAAGGATGTCTTTGAAGGTAGTTCAAAGACCTAGTAAAGGTGATCTCCAATGTTCCTAATTGCCAGTTTTGATACTACTGTGTAATATGCTGACAACGAGTTCTTTGAAGCCTTTTCCTATCTGGAACATGAAAAACTCTATAAAAGTTTCACTAATTGAATTAGATGATATTCATCATATCAAAAAAAGTACGTTTGTTGAACTAAAGTGAAGGTGGCAGGAAATGTTAGCTTTTGGAAAGTAGAATCCCAACAGACACACATGCACACACACACACACACGATTACAATCTTTGATGAAAATATTGAGACCCAAATTGCAAAATCTATTTGCTACTACTCCCAAAGAGGCACTATAGTTAATGCAGTAATGAAATCTGGTGGTGAAATGAATTTTATTGTTACAAAATAGTAAAGAATACTGATATTACTGTTAACTTCTATACAATACCTCCATATTTCTTTCTGATCTAGGGAGAAAAATGTATGGGAAGAGTTCCTCCCTGACCTCCTTCTTTGAGATTTAACTGAATCATGAGAAAGTGAAGAAGCTGACAGTATTTCTCAACCTTAGCAATTTAAAGATCTACAGACTTCAACTCCCAGAATTCAATTCTGGGAATTGAAGTCCACAGTTCTGAAAGTTTCCAAGGCTGAGAAACTCTGAGCTAGAGAGATGAAGGTGAAAAAAATAGCCTTGTGTGATTCAGCTTTAATTCAAGTTGAGATGTCAGATTTAAAGAGGGCCTGATTTTAGTTTAATTAATAGTTAAGGTTTGAGGGCAAAATGGTTTATCTGAACAGCTTTTAAAATGAGGTTTTTTTTCCCCTCTCACTTTCCTCTTTGTGGCTGTGGAGCTTGGCATGACATTGCCAATTATTACTGACTCTCCCATGTCACTGTATATACTTTGTTGCCTCTGACCACTGGGTTTTCTGGACCCCAAGAAGTCTGGGATAAAGGGTTAGCATATTTGTCAGCATCTGGAAAGAGATCATTGGCATTGATGGGGACACCAGGCAGAGCAGACACATTGGCAAAGCTTAGCCTCTTCTCAGCAGGGCTCCAAAGAATGCCACCAACTTGTCTTTGTGAGACTTGGTTGCCTATAACCGTTGAATTTTTCTCCAGGATGGTTGATGTAAGCACACTTGAGCTCTCTTAGAAAGGATTCCCTTATCACTAACTGAACCTAATTGCATTAGAAACCTCCATTGCTGGCAATGCTGTTATGTTCATATAGAAGTTATTGGGGGCACCAGGATGAGATATAATGCCATAGTCACAACCAGGTAACCATAGAATAAGAGCTTTGGGCTGTGTTCACTCATTATGAAGAGACGTCAACTTGTGAATGAAGGTACATAAATATATGTGTCCCAGGATAATGTTGCAGGATCCAATCTGATTCAGTCACCAGGATCAAAGGTTAATTCTTCCAAGCTTTTGAACTCATGCTGGAGCCCATCATCAGGGAATTTTTTATCTCTCTCCAGAATAAGTGCAATGGGCTACTCTACATGTTGTATTTATATGGTGCCTGGTTGTATGTAGCTTTTATTTGTTAATTAGCATGTTGACGACTGGCTATTAAGTCATTGATTGTTGTTTCCTTGGACTGCTGCACCCTCAGCTCCTAAGTACTTGATAAGCTGATGGTAAATCAGCACTCCTGTTGACTGTCAAGGGGCCTGTTTTCCTGGCTTCAGTCATTTATTTCTCTGGCTATTTTTGTCTCTGCTCAGCCAACAATCTAACAGCTACAAAACTGAATGCATGTCCTTGTTCATTGCAGGAACATGAGCAAGTGATTAGATAAGGAGAACTCATTGGTAGCCTCATGTTGGTAGCCCCACATAGACTTGCCAGTTTTGAGCCCATATTTAGAGGGATGAAAGTTTAACTGAATGCTTGTTTGCTTTTTGGCAATCTAGAAATGCACTATTCATTAGAAGATAAGAAAGCAAAGTTAAGGCTTGTGGCTGGCTGGCTATCTGAAAGAACTTGAGAGTTCAAAAACTGAATGATTCCCAGGGAATTTCCTTAGCTTACCCCCACACATACAGACTTGCTTAACAAGAGACACTTGGAGGGATAAGACCCTGCAGGTTAATCAATAAAACAATTAGCAAATTGCATTAGCAGACAGCATTTTCCTCATTTGGAGGTCAGCTGCTCATCACAAGCTCAATCCATAACCCTAGTAAGGTTTGGGGGACAGCCCTATTGTTAGACTTATGAGTCTGTCAATGATAACTTCAGATCTGAATCTGCCCCAAGCCAATTGGACAAAGGTTGCATGGAGAGAAAGGCAGCTTTGCATGTCTCTTTGGGAAAATATCAGTCTCAGGGCTTCCATACTAATGTGTTCTGTTTAAGAAAAATGTTTTCTGTTTAAACTGATGCAATCTTGCTGACTAGTAAAAGCAGATCAATCTATCTTCCTTCCTTCCTTCCTTCCTTCCTTCCTTCCTTCCTTCCTTCCTTCCTTCCTTCCTTCCTTCCTTCCTTCCTTCCTTCCTTCCTTCCTTCCTTCCTTCCTTCCTTCCCAATGGCAAACTTTTTTGTTGTATTTGTAACATAATGTTACAGTGGGATTGTTTTTCCTGGCAAGCAAATTGCTAAATCTGAAGGGCCAGTGATTCCCACATAATGGAATAGGAATAGGAATGGAATAGACAGAGAATGAGAATTTCTCATTCTCTCCCTCCTTCCCTCCCTCTCCCTCCCTCTCTCATATATATCTTTGCCAAGATTTTGGAGGTGGCTTGCTATTGCCTTCTTTCTAAGGCAGAGAAATAGAGGGACTGGCCCAAAGTCATCCAATTGGCTTCATGCCTAAGGTGAAACTAGAATTCACATTGGTTGCTAGCTTGGTGCCTTAATCACTAGATCAAACTGGCTCTAAAATAGGAATTAATTTCTGAGCATAACTATATCCCTCTATACATAAGTGTCCATACAAGGAATTAAGGAATGTATAATTACTGTAGAAGTAGAATCTTTTGAGTAAGATTGAAAGTAAGGAAGAAATTTCAGCAGCCAGTTCAGTTAAAGGAGACAGCAGTCCACAAAAGACTTTTGTCATTTAGCTCTGGCTTATATTGTAAGAGAACATCATCTGATTAGGGGAACAGAAATTTTCCCATTATCCCTGGAGCCATACAACAAAACCAGAAGTCACAGTAGCCTATGTGCCTTTATTACAGGCTCTGCAGCAGCCATTTGAATGCAGTAAGCTGAGGTAGGTTGGCAGAATGGGAGGAAAAGTCCTAATTCACTGCCTGTAAAAATGGTTTGACAGAAATTTTAAGATGCAGGAATAAACACAGCGATGGTGGCCTTGGGGTTGTCATTCACCACACAATAAAACCTGAAGCAAATTATCTGGGGATGTTTATGTTATGGGAAAGATAGTTCAATTTGCAACTTGTGTGCCTATTTATTACCAAGTGATTCATTGGGAATCACAGTTTGTGATTACCCGGCTCTTGGAAGGGTCAGTGCTATAAAGCCGTCATAAAAACAACAACAAGAAAGAATATTATTTATGTTTCCAAAGTGCAGCGCTCTTGGCTATATAAGCAGTTCAAAGAATGCAAATAAAGGCTTTACGAAGAGCCTAAGAAAAAGAAAGCATCAGTGTTTTTGATGCTATGGGTTGTACCTGAAGAAAGAAAACTTTTTTAAAAACCAATAATTAAATCTGACTTTAAATGTTCTTCCAAGGGCTTCTAGATCTTGTCACTGAGAACAGAATTGGGATTAACATGGCAATAAGGAATCTCTCATTATGGGATCAGTTTGGCCAGCTTTTTTTCCCCTTTCTGAGCTCATCCCTTCCACCAAGATAATATATCATTATCATAGTCATTGCCAGTGTCCTTGTCATCATCAGCCATGGTGGTACAGTGGTTAGAGTGCAGTACTGCAAGCTACTTCTGCTGACTGCTGGCTGCCTGCAATTTGGCACTTCAAACCCCACTAGGCTCAAGGTTGACTTAGCCTTCCATCTTTCCCAGGTGGGTAAAATGAGGACCCAGATTGTTGGGGGCAATATGCTGACTGTAAAACCACTTAGAAAGGATCTGTAAAGCACTGTAAAGCAGTATATAAGTCTAAGTGCTATTGCTATCATCATCATCTTATTATTAGCAGCTGGATCCCCATTTGTAAGCACACGTTTTTCTGTGTGTGTTTATTCTTCATTTTTTATTCTTGATACTTTGTGCTTTGGCTAATATGGTGAAATTACAGGATGCTGAAAGATGGAATCACCCTTGCTTGCAAGCATATCAACCAGAATGTTTTGGGTCAACTGTCCACTTTCTCCCCTGCGGGGAAAACGGAGAGAGAAGAGAGATTTCAAAGGAAAGCCATTTCCAAGCATTCTTTGGGCAAACCCACTCATTCCCTTTGCTGTGCTTCCCTCCTGAGTTGGAGCTGGCAAGGTGATGCCACTCAAAATCTTGCCCTCCATACTGAGCACCTAGAATAAAATCCATTTAGCATTGCAGTTCATACAGCTTTTACTACACACTATTCTAAGTCAGTGATTAGCAGTTGCTGTCGGCACTGTCCAATGTTATATACTATGTCATAAAGATCCTCCAGTCAGCATTTTTCTTTCATATTTTTTGGAGGGTGGGTTGTACAGTCCAACCTTCATCTATCAATTGATGCATTGTCTTCACTTCAGTCTGAAGACAAAAATGCTCTACTGGACATAGCAACATAACCAGTATTAAAATTACCCCTCCACAGACTTCCTTCAATTAGCCAAAGCCCTCAATAAAGCCAACTTTAGAGGAAAGTTACAGAATAAGTGCACAACTGTGGCTTTCATTTATTTTTATGCCCTCTTTTGTTATTTTTTATAAATAACTCAAGATATACATACCTAATACCAGTTTGGTCTTGTGGTTAAAGCACCAGGCTAGAAAGCAGGAGACTATAAGTTCAAGTCCTGTTGTAGCTATGAAAGCAAACTGAGTGACTTTGGGCCACTTATTCTCTGTTAGTCCAACCCATCTCGCAGGATAGTTGTTGTGGGGAAAATAAGAGGAGGAATGTGCATTGGACATGTGCATTATCTAGAGTTACTTGTAAAAATAATAAAGGTGGGATACAAATAAACAAATGAATGATTAAATAATACTCCTTCCGCCTCCTATTTTCTCACCAAAAACAATTCTTTTGAAGCAGGTTGGGCTGACAGAGAGTGACTAGCCCAAAGTCATCCCACCAGATTTCATACCCAGACTAGAACTCACAATCTTCCAGTTTCTAGCCTGCTGCTTTAACCTCTAGACCAGCCATGTACAGCCCAAAGCCCACAGGCTACATGCAGCCCCATAAACATAATAAAAATATTTAAAAAATAAATTTGTACAATCCACTCTTCATCTCCACAAATTTATGTTTTATATACATGAATCACCTTATATTTTTTATGGGGAAGATACTCTTTGACTCCTCTGATGAGACCTGTGCAGTATGGTTGAACCTCTGACGCAGCTCTCATCTGTCTCAGAGTACAGAAGCCCCACAAGCATATCAAGGTAATTTCATATACAGCCCAAGACAATTCCTCTACACCGAATGTGGACCAGCCAAGTTAAAAGGTTGGACACTAGACCAAACTAGCAATTTTCTGTTTTGAGCAGTGAGGAACATCTTCCCCCCTTCTCATCCTGGATTCAGTTGTGAGTTTTTCCTTTCCCTTCTCTCTCCTCATCTACCCTCCCATTTCTCCTCAGGTCTACTCCCTCCCCTCTATTTCAGACTGAGAGCATGCTTTGAAAAAGACGACACTTTTCTTCTAGTTTCAGACTACAATCTACGGCTGAACACAAAGAAGCTTGGTGGCTCCTCTTCACATCCTCTCTTATTTTAAGGAATAACCACTGTTTGGAAACCAAACACTCAAGCTACCCATTTAACAATGAAACAAAACAAAATGGAGGGTTTGTATTCCTCCTCATGGTCAAAGTAGCATTGTGGCATAGAGGCAGAAGCTGGGACCAGATGGAGTGGTGATGATTTTGCTTCATCAGAGATCCAGCCTTGATTATACTGACAAGAGAACACTGAGTCCCTGAACAGAAATACTCACAGCAATCTAGCTTGCTGGAATTCAGATCTAAGGATACTTGAACCATCAGCTCATTGGACCAGTAGGAAGGAAAGAATTTTCAAAATTCATCTAAAATGTGGATCATGCCAAAAGAGAAAGAATTATAGCTGCATGCTATTCATTTTTTAAAAACTTTGCATTTACGCAGTTTGTATTAAAATTAGCATAAGATATCCAACTAGTTTATTCATATAGAGATATCTAAGAGAGAACCCTTCCTCCCATAATAATGAAAACACCTTCAGGCAGAGGAAATATGTGCAACTTAACAAGGCTTCTATTTCCAAGGTCAGGGTGCTTATTCGTTTGCAAATGCTTTGTACCAGTGGGCCTGCTGCAGCCAATAATGGAGTGTTTTTTTAAAGAAAAAAAAATCAAAGAAGCAATTTCTTTTACAGAAGCAGATGAAGGCAATTGTTTTTTTAAACTGCATTCAGAGAACCTGAGCATTCATGGGAAGCTTAATGCTGGTTTTAAAGAGTTCAGTAATATATTTTTTTTTTCTGAAGTGCTATTTGTTCACTGTTCTTGACCTTGCCTTCTAATGCACAGCTGCAGAGCAATGTTGGGTTTATTCCAGGCCATACCTCCAATTTATATGGAATGACAGTATCTGTGGCTCCGCAGTTTTGTTCAATGCCCAGCTGGAGCTCTATGAGTAGAAATCCTACAATTGATCTTTGAGTGGCACCCCTGCTCTGTACTCAAAAAAGTAGACAAATTAAAATTGGAAGAAAGTTTGCTTAATTTCTACTTAATTTTTAGTATGCTCATGTATGTATTCCACTATGAGACCATCCCAAGGTGGAATTTGCTGGGGACCTGTTTTTCTCTAGCAGACAGTCCAATGTTTGAAGTCATGGTCAAGTCACAGATAATACATACCACCAAGCTATCTGCAGGTGCTGCTGTTTATACCACCTGCTTCCTAAGAAAAAGATTAAGCAGAGGTAGAAGGACCCAGACAGTTTAAACCTAAATGTAGATCTAAAGTTCCAGAAAGTAGAAGAACTGTACAACCAATGGCTGGCTCCAGGAAACTTATCTGCTATCACTCTGATGATTCTATTAAGTTGAAGAAAGGGGAATAGCTATATCTTTCTTTCTAAATCCCTTAATATTTATGTATTTAATAAACACTTTTTAGGTATTTCATCCTCATTTCAGTTTACTGGCTCCCAGCTGGCTCCTGGGGAGCAGCACCCATCTTTTTAAGCAAATACAATCCGTCATATTGTTTAGGACAGGTGGTCATATAAATTGGAATAATATATCTGTCGCCCAAAGGGACAATCTTGCTTCCATATTGGTAAGGGAATAGCATCATCCAATCCTCCATGAAGTAGTTTGCTCATTTGGTGGTCACAGGGTTTGGGAGAAATAGCTATAGCCTACAATAGAGAAGAACAGCTCACCCAAGATATTAAGTGGCAGTGAAATTGGGTGATCCATTAAAACACACTTTAGAGCAGCAAGGATGAGTGGCAATGAATGCAATCTGCTAGCATCTATTATTCTTCATTTCCCAACTGATTACAATGAACATGTATTTTGAAAAGACTAATCCAAGCTACAAAAGCATGTTTTCTTTTTTTAGAAGCATATCAGTGGAATAATTGTATTTAAAGAAATACTTATTAGCAATATTAAAGCCCTGATGTATCAGACACTTGCATGGACCAAACTTAGCTCTCTGCATAGGCATCTGAGCCAGGGAGCTGGCTTAGCTGAGTACACAAACAAACACACAATGAAAGTAAGCCTTAATTTCACAGATGAAATTAGCTTGCAGTATCTTTGGCTTTCTATTTCTGTAGACACGTTTTAACAACAGAAAATCATTTACTTGGCTTTAACGTGGGACAGCTATGGGTAATTTTAGGAATTTGGCAAGCTACCCTGTTGGCTTTGCTTTGGGAGGAAATACTCTTGTTTGTTTCCATAGACTTCTTGTATTTTGACAGGAAATTTAAAACTTGCTTGAAAGGCTGAGTTCTGAACAGCATCCTACCATTGTGACTGGAATTTTCAATATTTTTGGTGGGTGGGGAAAACAAAAATGAAAAAACTTCTTACTTTTTTCAAAAGCTTTTTTTAAAACCCCTATTCATAATAGACTTGCATCAAGTTGTAACAAACTATTCAACTTCTCATGCTAACTAATCATTGAAATGGCGGCCTCAGCGAGATCCAGTTGCTTGCATAAAAATGATAAAACCTTCAGTTATTGATCTATGTTCTTTCAAATTACAGTGTCAGATACACTGACTCCCACTAACTCTTGTCATAATTAATTGGCAACAGTGCAGAGATCACTAATAATACCTCTACTATCACAATCAATTTGCTGTATAATAACTCTGTGATACAAATCAGTTAGTTCTTTATATAGCTGACCAAATTGCTTTGCGGAATTCATGTATACACTTCAAAAGTTAATGTCCCTAACACCTGGCAATTATTCTATAGGATGATAAATTTGTCATGCTGCGTTAAAATTACATGTCTGTGATTTCTTGGTAACTCTTAAATAGGTTCCCTTAAAATACAACCCTGAGAGCTTGCTGCCATCTAAAAGGTGCTATCTATCTTTAAAGATTTATGCTAACACATGTTGTCAATGTTCAGTTATGTTGAATTGGGAAAAAGTGGGGAAAGTAGAAAACCAGAATATTTTAAACCTTTTAAAATATCTCTGGTCCCATTGGCCTTGTTTGATGACATTAACAGAGTTTCTCATTGAATACAACAGTTGACATATACTATTTTAATTCATTTGTTAGGGATGTGTGTATAAAAAGCACAAATGAATATTGAAACCAATCATGGAACTAACATGATTGGCATTCAGAGTTGAAAATGAAATATAAACTCATTAAAATCTTAAATAACCTCCACCCAAACACACAGATAGAAGTACAATTTAAAAAGAAAAATATTGCATTGAAATAAAATGCTACAATAATCAAGTCAGGATCAGCTCTAAAGCCATTATGGACATGTCCATACAATTTTCTTAGCTACAATACAAAAATAAGATGTTGTTGCTTTCTTCTCATGTGGTTTCCAACATCTCAGACTAGTTCTCTTATGATGCCCTACCCAAATACCATAATAACTAGATCCAATCCTGTTTGGCTTCCAAGCTCATTAAAAGATAGTTGGGTGTTGTCCCCCATTGGATATAAATATGTAGTCACAGATACAATAATAATCATGTTGCAACAATTTTAGGACCAATGTTGTGCTCACTGTGTAGTTGTGGTTTAGGGGCATAAATGTGCATTATTCAGCAGTGACGGTAGGTGTCATTTTCTCTTATTGATGCCAATAGGATTTTGTTTTCCTCCAAACCTTAGCAATATATAAGAGTTTTTCCTGTTTGGTTGAAGACAAGGAAGAAAGAGACATTTTCTTTGGCAATGAGATAACAGAAGAATAAGTTGGAAGGGACCTTAGGGATTTTCTAGTCCAACCCACCTGCTCAGGTGGTGGAACAATTAACCATTTTGGACAAATGGTTGTCCAGTCTCTTCTTTAAAACTTCCAGTGTTGGAGCATTCAGAACTTCTGGAGGCAAGTAATTCCACTTGTTAATTGTGCTGTCAGAAAAACTTCTCCTTAGTTCTAGGTTGCTTCTCTCCTTGATTGGTTTCCACCCATTGCTTCTTGTCCTGCCCTCAGGTCGTTTAGAGAATAGGTTGGTTCCCTCTTCTTTGTGGCAGCCCCTAAGATATTGGTAGACTGCTATCATGTCACCCTGAGTCCTTCTTTTCATTAAATTAGACCTACCTAGTTCCTGCAACCATTTTTCATGTTTTAGCCTGCAGCCCCCTAATCACCTTTGTTGCTCTTCTCTGCACTCTTTCTAGAGTCTCAACATCTTTTTTACATTGCATAAATCACATTTAAGTGATTGTCCACTAGGACTTCAAAATCCCTGTCAAAATTACTATTACTGAACCAGATACCACCTATAATATACCTGTGGCATTTAGTTTTCCTTGCCTTAAATGTAGAAGCTTACTTTTTTCACTATTGAATTTCATTTTGTTCAATAGCGCCCAATGATCAACATAGCATTGGTAAAGCATCTTCCCTGCATCTGAAATTTAATGCAAAAAACTTGAAGACTGAGCTATTTTGTGCCATGACTCTTCTAGAGGAGCATTTGTTTGGGAAGGGTGAACCCCAAGATGGAACATAGATCTTGCCAACATTAGAAATAGAAACAGGCACTCAGGTACAGTGTTTCATGGCTGAGGGCCTCAAAGTCTACTCATCTGGAAAAACTAAATTTCAAAGGCTTAGTGTAAGGATGTACACCTGTGGGGAGCTGAGAGTGCAACTAATTTTTTGGAGGGATAAGGGGCATAGTGACAAGACAAAGGCAGGCAATTGGTTAGGGAATAATACTTATACAGGTACGGGAATTGTTGGGAGTTTGGGGGATTCCCCTCCTTTTTAAAAAAAAGGCTAATGAAGAAACTCTGCACTGGATTTTTGGTAGTGGTGTTCAGTGAGCTTAAAGCTGTAGTAACTCCAGAGTTATTATAGAGTTCTTTAGTAATCAAAGTCATTTCTGAGTAAGGCTGGGGCAAAACAGATAAGGGGAATAATTTGAAACTGCATGAAGAAATATCATCTGCCAGAGATTGCCTAGGAAAACATATAATAGGTAAAGTTGAATGTCCTCACATACCTGGCTACCTACCTTAGAGACCTTTTAACTCTCTTTCCGAGGAGCTCAGCTTTCTGACCAGAGCTAGGAAAAGTAGCAGCATACATGCTTTTAATTTTCCTGCTAAAAGCACAGAAAGACAAATATTGTGTCAATTCCTTAAGACCAGGAACAGCTGGTGTAACTATGCAGTCTTACACAAAGACAATGTTTTAACAAGAAACTCTCTTGTTGTTAAACACAAAAAGAGGTTCACAGGAAAAGGGGAAATATAGAGAAAGGCCACAATTGCATACAGGTAGTCGTTGACTTACAATCATTGGTATAGCAACCAAAGTTACAACGGTGAAAAAAGTAACAAGCAAAATCAGTGAGGAAAGCCATATTTGCTTAGTGACCACAGGATTCATTTCACAGCTATAGTAATACCTTAATAAGAATGGCAACAAAAAAAAGGTTGTAAAAATTGAGCAAGGCTCACTAAACCATTACTTTTCTGCAATGGAAATTCTGTAAATTGAGAACTCCCTATATCATCATCTTCATTTAACGACCCCATAATCCCTTGTGGGGTGGAGTCTGGGCAACTGAATGGAGCTAGCAGAGTGTTTTAATGACTGGATGCCCTTCCTGTTGCCAATGCAGAGTTTTGTTCAGCAGATATATTCTCTGTGAAATATCTGCCTCTACCTAGGATCGAACTCACAGCCTCCTGATTGTGAGGCGAGAGCTCCGCCTCTAGGCCACCCCATAACTCTTGAAGACTACCTATATACCAAATTCATAAAATCAGTGTAGTCAGTCTAGCCCAGTAAGAGGTGTGGACTTCAACTTCCAAAGATGTTAGCTGTGGGAATTCTGAGAGTTGAAGTCCACTCATCTTAAAGCTGCTAAAGTTGAGAAACAATGGGCTAGCCAAATTTCTTCAATAAGATCTTGGGGTTTACATATATATTACAGCTCCTTGCAGACAGGATGGTTGGAGAGAAATAATTTAGGTCTCTTACTAGGATGTTGTTAGGCAGCACCACTACTATCAGCTCCAGTACTTCTAGAACAAAGAGAATAAGGTGAATTGTTCAACCATATATTATATCTCTGATACTTCTGGTCTAGCCAACAAACCAGAGATTATCTAGCAACCAAATCCACCTTCCTGATGACTGCTATCAAGATGATAAAGGCACAATCTAGTTTTCATGGTATAAATGGGAAAATTACAAGATACTCTTCTGGGGAAATGGAAGCTACTCAAGCGTCAACATGGGATCAATTGGCCAGATGCTTTAGAGGGCACTATTGTGCTATAGCAAACACCGTGGGGGTTTCTCACAAAAACCTATTGCCAATTAGTAGTTTCTACAGAAGATTTAAATAGAGTCAAGTGGAGCATGGATGGAATCCCAGTGTCTCTTAGCTGTCGGTTCCTAATTACGTTCCTTAATTATCTTATTTTTAATTCCCTGGTTTGGGCCTGACCTTAGACTCTGCTTCTGGACTCTGCTGCCAACCTACCTGCTGAATTTCATGAATGAACTCTGGAATACTTGTTGACTTCTCTGTATGCTTTTGATCCTTTATTTGCTTGCTGTTGTCTAGACAGGAGACTCGGTAAGTACAAAGGCCAGTTTGACTCTCCCAAGTAGACCTAGTTTTGAATTAGCCCTTGCCAAATTAGTTCCAGATGTTATAGTTCAGGTGAAAATTTTACAAAACTACTCAGATAACTTAGAGCAACAAGCACTTTTGAAAAAGATATAATGAATCTGATGAACAGGTTTTTAGTTAGCTGATCTAAATTGAATCACTATTGTTGTGTGTACACTGAGAGCTTATGCACCAGAGACAAATTCCTTGTGTGTCTAATCACACTTGGCCAATAAAGAATTCTAATTCCAATTCTAATTCTATGGATTCTAAACAAATTTCTTTCAAGCCATAGCAGGGATATCCCAGGAACTTCCTTCAATAACTAATATTGTTTCAAGTCTTGACACAATTTCTCCTGTTGCTTCATCCCCCCCACCCAGAGAAAATGTTAAAATTACCTAGAATGTCATATTAAAAATATTGTGGCTTACATAATACATTGGCACTGGGTTCAAAGAATATCTAGAACCGTTACTTGGTGTAATGGTTACACAGCTGGAGGTATTTATGTAAAAACTAGTATTGAATGAGAACTTCTCCATTTCTTCATCTGTGTAAGCAAGCAAGGTTGCGTCTGCCATCAATGTGCACCACAACTTGTCAAACTATTCTCTGGGTTCTCCATTGTCCCACTTTCTGCTTGGGGTCTTGATGAGATTATTCTTCGGATAAAAGAGTTCCATCCAAGAAGATATACCCACTGGTATATGGATAGGGCACAACAGGGGAAAAAAAATCTCTTTCCCATTAATCTTAAGTGGCCTTGGCGTACATGGTGCTAGATTCCGAATCAATATGGAGCACTCCACAAAAGGCTGTTTATTCTAATAAAAGCAACAAAGTGAAGATTTGAGAGAATAGTTTTAACTGCAGCAAATTACATGAGCTTGAGATCTACCTTCAGCTCAGTAATTGGTAAACAGTCTGAGCAAACAAAGGAGGGAGGGAACTGGAGCAGATATAAAACTACCCACAACTGAATGAAAAGGTCATTTCTGTGACTAATAGCATTCCTTCCCGGCTCTTTATCAATTCTCCCAGGGTATCCTAAGCTTTGTACTTGGATTTTTACATCCAGCTGCATAAAATCTGTTTTCTTCCATCAAGTTGCATTAAAAAAAACACATACACATACCCCTCCACATAAAAGTCACCACCGGCATTTACTGGAGAGATGATTCTTAACAGATTTCAACTAGCCAGCAGGCTGCTCTAACTTAAGAGACTCTAGTTATAACAAGCCAGCAGGTTATTCAAAATATGAGTTCCCTTAATCCATTAGACTGTGGTTATTCTCATACAATCTGATGGAAAACAACATTACATCCCTAAGAAGGAGGATGCAAGGGAGCTCTTCCCATTGAACATTTTCAGACTGAGCAGGCAGAGAGGTTAAAATACCACAACAGTAATAAAATCCTTTGTTACCTCACAATAATAAAGTAACTCCCAATGAGCAAAATAAAATTTAAGCTTATTTGAAAACACACAGAGAATGGGATAGAAAAACAAGTTTTTTTTTCTCCTTTGCAAGGAAAGGCAGCTTTAAAGAACCCGAAGGTATATATCAGTGATGGCTAACCTTTTCCACGTTGCGTGCACTTGCATGTGCTTGCGTGCTGCATCCATGATGCAATGCGCATGCGACTCACCCCTGCACATGCAGGCGACTCCCTGTGCGTGCACTGCACACCTCTGTGCATGCACATGTGCCCCCTGCACCGCATGCCTCTGCACATGCACACGCAATCCCCGGCACCCCATGCCTCTGCGCATGTACGTGTATCTCCCATGCATGTCTCCCCCTGCCCCCGCATGCATGGCAGATACCTGACAGTCAGCTGGCTGGCAGGAGGTGCGCACGCATGCACAGTGGGGCTCTTCCGGGAGACCTCTCATGTGCCAGCAGAAGTGGCTCTGGGTGCCACTTCTGGTACGCGTGCCATAGGTTCACCATCACGGGTATGTATTAATACAAATAAAACACACAAAGCCAGATTTCCTACATTTTACATAATATAATGTTATCATTAAAAGTCTAGCAGCATACCTGAAAATCTGGGTTATAGGGGAGTTTTATTTCAGTTAAGGTAGACAAAAATATGTCCTTCCCTATCACTCCATTTTCTGTCCTTTATTTTTTAGCAAAAGAATTTGAAGTAAAGAATTTCCAGATTATTTGAATTTTTGAATGAATTGAACATATTTTTAAAAATTATTTATTTAAAATTATTTATTTAAAATGTGCCATTTCTTTCAAAGACGCTTTGGAATATGACTCCAGACATAGAATTTGTTTAAACAGACAAATAGAGCAAGCATATTTTAAAATAATAATTTTGTTAAAGTTTACAAATATAAATATATATTTGTATATATCCATAATGTATTATTATATTACAAATATATTTATAGTTTAGTATATGTTTATAAATTTACTATATTTACATAGTAAATCTATAAAGACAGATCAAAACAAATATAAATTGAGAAAAGAGAAAAAAGTTCAAAAAAAGATAGAAAAAAGATATATAAAAGATGAGTCTCCCATTCCTCCAGAATAAACAATTTCAGTCATTTAACTCCTTCTATAATATTTCAATAATAAAAAATAAGTTAACTCCTTTTTATGGGAATCTCTTCTTTCTATGTCTCATCGCTTACCAATAATTATAAAAGATCATCATTTAGCCCTAACAGCAGAAGTCTACTAAGAGCTATCAGAAATAGCATCGCATATATTTTACTCTTTGTCAGGTAACCTCAAGTCAAGTGGATTTTCAGGTTGTTGGGATTTGCAGCTGAGCCACGACTCTTTTCTCCACACAGAGTAAAACTAATAAATTTGCAGTTTCAGCTGACAAAGGATAGGATAGTACATATTCAGACGGGGCACCCCCAACCAATTGGATTCTCCATACAGCTATGCCCCTCATCTGCTCCAGACAAGATTTGGAAAAATTGAAATGGGTATGTTGGATTGACGTTGTAGTAGAACTCCTTATAAAGTGTTTGCACAAGCTAGTATTCATGGGTGTTTGTTCCCTCTCTCTTTGCACAATTGAACACCGTTTAGAATGTAGATTCCTTTCAGCTTTATTCATTAAAATATTTTGGATTCTGATTAGCAAACAGTTACTGTACAATACTTACAGGTTAGCTATGGCTTTTTCAAAATAAAATGAAATAAATATACATATTTTTCAAACTTTTCTTAGAATTGTTGATTTTTACAGGGTCTCCTTTGTGGATTCTGACAGGATATTTTGTTTACATAATTTGATTACCTCCTTTAGTCTTTACTTATCATTCCAAATTACACATTTACACATTATCCATAAAACATTGCCTGCTAAGTTTTCAAGGTCTCCTGTATGTTTATTATCGTGCTTATTCCATGAAGATTTATAATAAGTGATTGTTTTACAAGTAATTCTAGGTGATGGTGGTAGTTTTTTTTTTTTCATGTTCAAAAGAAATGCTTTCATGCTTTCTTGCTCATTACTACTAATCAGATAAAAACATTAAAAACAATACCTAGATTGCAGAGTTCCACTTTAGGTACTTACCTGATGAATTTTAATTCTTCTCTCAGATTCCTATTCATCCAGAATGTAAATATGGAAAACCCAATTCACATTTGGATTGAATTGGCCTCTAAGGATACATGTGTTTCAAAATATTTTTTATATATATATAAAAAATCCGTAACATACAGAAGAGGTTTGCTTGGATGAAAATATTCTCTAAGGTTTTTCCCCACTTATTCCTTTTGCACAGGGCTGGGACCTGTAATGCGTACTGTGCTTTTTGCTTAAGGTTGGTCCAATATGTTTCAATGCCCTAAGAGCCAATCCACTGAGAGATATCTGAGTGATAGCTGCACTGAAAATAAGCAATGGAGAAACACAACAGGATATTTCGTGTCAATGTTGTCAGTGACAACCTATTTAGATGGGATAGTGGGGGAGAAACGACCATGATTATTAACATCCCATCCAGTGTGATAGCAGAGGCAGAAAAGATCAGTGGTGGGATTCAAGAATTTTTTACTACCGGTTCTTTGGGCATGGCTTGGTAGGTGTCATGTGGCTTGGTGGGTATTGTGTGGCTTGGTGGGCATGGCTTAATGGGCATAGCAGGGGAAGGATACTGCAAAATCTCCATTCCCTCCCCACTCCTGGGGGAAGGTGACTTAAAAATCCCATTCCTTCCCCACCCCACTAATCTGCTTTACAGCTCCATTTTCCTGTGCAAAGCAACCAAAGAAGACCCAACCAATCAGCTGGGACTCAGGAGGCGGAGAATAGATGGGGGCGGGGCCAGTCAGAGGTGGGATTTGCTGGTTTTCTGAACTACTCAAAATTTCCTCTACTGGTTCTCCAGAACTGGTCAGAACCTGCTGAATACCACCTCTGAGAAAAGATGATGTCCACCTGTCCTCAGGATGTTGTGGCTGCAGATATCGCTGATGGGATATTATAGGGGTACTGCCATTTCTTTGTTGCGGGGTCAGGGATGATGTTGGCAACTGAAACTAGCTTTCTGTATCCTTAAAATCTTTCCCATTTGGGCCAACTTGCCAGGACCCATGCATGGCTATGAATCTCATCTCACATCATATTCCTGAAACAAATGTACACGAACAGTCTGGTTCTGGTTCATGTTGATTCTGCATGCAGTGGTCCATATTTTCCTTCTATTATCTTTTTGCATGACGATGATTTGAGTGGGGAATGCTGCATGGAAATTCACATGAAAAATTATATTTAAATATATATAAAAATAGCTTCTGCATATATAAAACCCTGTGTTTTTTAGATTGTTTTAATCTACTGTGTAGGAACACAGTGACTTGAGAAGGTTAGGCTGCTGGGTTAGAGGTTAGCAAGCTGACGTTCAAGACCGGAGTGCTGCCATGGGACAGGGTGAGTTCCCATCCTTCACTCCAGCTCCTGCTGGGGACATGAAATAGCTCCCAACTGGGCGTCCCTTGGGCAACAGTGATATCACTGGCTAATCCTTTCAACCTGGAAGCATCTTGGTGCTTCTGACATGAGTGCAAGGCGATCTCCTGTAATTTTAATCTGTTTTTATATCTTATAACTATTTTTTATTTCCATATGTTTTATTATGTTGTAGGCTGCTCAGTGTCACCTCATACCACAAAATGAGCAGCATACAAATTTGATAAATAAATAAACTTAGAATGTATTTACCCAAGAAATATAGAATCTTCCATTTAAATACATTTTGGGCTGACTGTGAAAGTCTAGAAAGCTAGATAAGACCATGAATGTAAAAGGTATAAATTAAATGACTTTGCAATGGAAGTCAATATGAATCTAATTCCTCAAACATTCCCATTTTATAGTTGTATAACCCTCCTGTGCCCACGAGGCTGCAGCATTAATGGGAGATCACACCAAACTGTTCATTAGTTCTCTAAAAATTTCACGTACATCTTTCATGGTTGCGCCAATATCAATGCTGTCTTTAGTAGTACATCTTTCTGCATGTTGAGTTTTCATTTTTTACTCCTAGCAATTGCCTGCACAAGCATCAGAAGGCAGAACAAGAAGTAATGGGTGGGAGATTGTTAAAGAAATTGAACCTAGAAATAGGGAGACATTTTCTTACAGCGATAGCAATTAATCAATGGAATGGTATGCCTCCTGAAATTGTGAGTGCTCCATCACTGAAAAATAGACTGGACAACTATTTGATCTGGATAGTATAAGGTCTACTGCTTTGAGCAGGGAGTTCTGAAGATGCTTATATGAACAGAGGGTTGGACTCTGAGGTCTCTTCCAACCCTAGGATGCTATGTTTCCTTGGAAAGGTTCTCGAAATATAGTTTGCCATTGCCTCTTTTCTAAGGCTGAGAGAGAGTAACTGTCCCAAGGCTATCCATGTGACTTCATGCCTAAGGTGGGGCCATTAACCATTTAACCGCAATACCAAATTGGCTTACATTATAAGTGTCTTGTATCCACTAAAAAAATCTATTTGAAATGTTCCCTTAAGATACTTTCCTTTGGGCTACAAAATCAAAGAGGCTGCATACTTCTTCAGAAAGGTATCCTTCACACATTTCTTGGCCAGTTTGTAATAAATTAAGTCAGGGTGGGGTTCAAAAAATTTAGCAACCGGTTCTCTGGCAGGTTGCTGTGTGGGTGTGGCCACAGTGGGAGTGGCTTAATCAGCCTCCTGCACCCTCCTGACCTGGGAGCAAAAACAGGCCATGGGAGGGGCATTTTCTCCCTCCCCGGGCTCTGGAGGCTTTCCACGATCCTCCAGGAGGGCGAAAATGGCCTCCTCGGGCTCTGGAGGCTCTAGGAACTTCTCGGAGGCCAGTTTTTCTCCCTCCCCGAGCGTCCACACTTACCTGCAATCCAAAACAGACCACGTGGGGACTCCTGGGTGGGGCAGCCAGGGGTGGGATTTGCCAGTTTGCTGAACTGGCCATAAAATTAGCTCGAACTGGTGCCAACCGGTAGCATCCCACCCCTGAATTAAATATAAGGAAGCATCTGATTGCTATTCCCTTCTTTTTGAAAAAAAAAAAACCCAACATTTTAAAGTCTCTGTCAAAGTCAATAAGAACTGATACGGAGAGAAAAAAATCAAGGGAATTATTTTTGTCTGAGAACTGGTGCTGGATGGAGTTTGCACGTTCATTTCAGTTCCTTTTTTTATGGGAAGAGACCATACCTTTTATGAACGCCATTCCCACAGAAAGAATAAAACATCTAAGTTCAAACAGTGTGTTTGTGGTAGTTAGAAATGTAAACAGCACAAATTCTGGAGCTGCTAAAGCAAAAGATCCACATGAATTAAACAGCATAGCAATTGAGCATCCTTTCCACCAGGTACCTAGATGAGAATGTAGTTATACCATACTTACTACTACCATACCACACAGTTGTACCATATATTGTACTATATATGTATTTTTTTCCTTCATTGTTTTCTTTTTGCCTTCGAATTATGGAAGCCACCCAGATATATAATAATGTAAATGGGTATTTTTCCTCTTCGTTTCCTGGACTAAAACACCATGCAATATCACCTGAAAGCATGTGTCAGTGCAGGCATCAGATGCTGAACAATGGGGGAGGAGAAGGCCCCCCATTTATCATGTTATCTTGTAATGGCTGATGAACGATGCAGAGTGATTACCTTTTTTTTTAATTGGCAGGCTTCGGAAACAGCTCTGGGAATTTGTGACAAAATGATGGATCAGTTTCTCTGTATTGGCTTGTTGATCCAACAACCCTTATTGGCATTTGTCATTCAGCTTTAGACCCCTCCAGACTCCTGCTGCCGATTAGTCAAATATTGTAATTAATGTCTTAACTGCAGAGTCTCTCCAGGGAGCAAACTTTTACAGCACAAACTGCTAAGGAGTGTGACTTGGTGCCCATTGAGTGAGGAGAAGGCAAGGCAAGGAAAAGGCGGGGGAATCAATGACAGTGTTTGGACAACTTAACCCTGTTGGCCCTTTGCATGTTAATAGATTACTGATATATTCTCTCTCTGGAAGGAGGAAATTAGTATGATTAGCATTTTCTCTGTATTGACTCGGTGAATCCACAAATTGGAAAAATGTTTACAGCCATTTTTGTTTACGCCTTTGAAAAATATTGGCAGCATTGTGGGACCAGGGTAACCTTTTCTACCCTTTTGTACTTCGCTGCCGATGCTTGTTTCCTGGGAGAAGTTTTCATAATAGATTTACGCATATTCTTGGGAGCCTGCCTCCCACCCTCTCTTTCTGTTCTCCTTTCATAGGTATTAAAGGATACTTTTTCAGCTATAAGAATTGTAGTCCAGAGAAAGTGCTTGTGGACTTAAGAGAGGATTAGGAAAACCGCAAAGATAAATCTATCAGGGATATTAATAGAGTAGAAGGTCCATATTCTTCAGAGACAGCATATCTCCCCATGATAACTATGGGGCTGCACATGATGAAAAGGTTGATTTCAATTTACCCATGAGCCATTCTAAACATCCAGAGACTCACTAGTATATTTTGAAATAGACTGCATCAAGAATCCACCTTTTTTTCTTACATATAGCAATAGCAATAGTACTTAGACTTACATATCACTCCATAGTGTTTTATAACCTTCTATAAGCCAGGGGTCGCCTACCTTTTGGACTTCAGGGACCACCAAACTCATAATTTTAAATCCCATGGACCAGAGACCATGGGAAAATCCTAAAAAAAGTCTGCAGGAAAATCCCCCACCCCATTTTCCTACCGATCGATCATTCTTTATTTGGGATCACGGGATACCACCTCCAGCTCTGTTCTCAGGGGGAGAGAGAGGAAGAGACTTTTGGCTTCATGCAAGGAAAACAGCAAAAGTTTTTCTTTCTCTCCCCCAAACTCTGCCAGAATGGCGTAGCCTTGTGTTCCCATGCAGCCTGGATAAATTGTTTTGGGGGTGCAAGGAAAACAGCAAAAGTTAATAAGTGGATAAATTGTTTTGGGGGTGCAAGGAAAACAGCAAAAGTTTTTCTTTCTCTCCCCCAAACTCTGCCAGAATGGCGTAGCCTCTTGCAGTAGGATGCCTCGCAGGGTCCCAAAGACTCATTTCTGGCAGAGTTTGGGAGAGAGAAAGAAAGACTTTTGCTGCTTTCCTTGCATGCAGCCAAAAGCAGAAGAAGAAAGAAGCAGAAAGAAGCTGCCCGGTGGCCAGGCCAGGCGCGTGGGGTGCGTGGAGCAAGTCCCCCCACTCCGAAGTCCCCCCACTGAACCCTTTCCCCCTTCCCCTCACTACCTCGTGTGGTTCGCAATGCAAGCAATGCAAACATTGTGTTCCCGTGGGCCATGTGGGCGGCCAGCCTTGTGTTCCCACGCAGCCTGGATTAATTGCTTTGGGGGTGGGACATTTCTCTGCAGACCACCAAAATGTCCTCATGGACCTCCAGTGGCCCCTGCCCACTGGTTGGCAACCACTGCTCTAAGCAGTTTACAGTCAATATATTCCCCCCAACTATCTGAGTCTTCATTTTACCGACCTCAGAAGGATGGAAGGCTGAGTTGGCATTGAGCCTGTCAGGGTCGAACTGCTGGCTATGGGCAGAATCAGCCTGCAATACTGCATTCTAACCACTGCACCACCATATATCATATATACTTATAATGTATATGGGAGCCAAGCTTAAAGTTGCCTTGAATACATTCATTATGTTTAGAATTCAGACTGAAGAAGGATCATTATTGCCAGGATGATTGTTGGGTGCCTGCATTCAAGAAAGAGAGACCCCTGAACAATGGAGAAGCAAAGTTTTTTTGTGTGTATGTGCAAGTTGAAGGCTCCAAGGTGGAAAATCCTACATTTCTGATTGACTGGTCAGTTTGGGGAAGCTAGGCAGGTTCTTATCTGTGTATCTGATGTGAGTCCTGTCGTTAGACAAAAGGAGCCCTTCAGGAGGGTAGCAGAGCTGTGAAGGTCCATTGTTAAAGGAGATGGAAAGTTGAGGTTGCTCTATGTTTAACTTGCTTCTCAGGGTTCCCCTAGAGCTGAAGTGGTGAGGAGGTTTCTCTTCTTCAGTTTAAATAGAATTGAAGTGTGTGTTTGTGTGTGTGTGTGTGTGTGTGTCTGTTGGGACAGAAAAGATCAGTTTAGGTCTGATGGGATTAGACCGAGATGAAGAGTGTTTGACCCTGGTCACACTTAAAGGACAGGAAAGAAAAGGATACAACTTCCCTTTTGTTTGCTAGGTTTGTCTTCTACAATACAACCTACAACTAGGTCTGTTTGTTTTCCTCATTCAAAGTCTTCCGTATCTGGGCGACCCAATCAAGACTGCATAGATTGTCCCTTTGCAACCTTCATCTAAAACACTCTGGTTAGATTCCCCATTTGTATTGGGTTTGACTTACAAAGGTAATAGACTTAAACACTATATCAATCCATTTGAAATGCTGTGGCATCCCAAATTAAATTTAAAAAGTTAAATTATGTAAGAGTTCTGAAACAAACCAATGGAAAATAATCTTCCTGCTCTGAAGATTTGTTAGCAAACTATGCTGGGAATCTTATACATTCAAGGATCGGGACTTTTATTTCTTCTGATATTGTATCTTTCTTGTTTCTGTGATTAAAAAAAGTATGATTGCACTTTCAATTTGCAGAGAGAATGCAACTATATTTTCCAACTATATTTTCTTTGATACAGTGGTGGGCTTTACATTTTTTTTACTACCGGTTATGTGGGCTTGGGTTGGTGGGCATGGCTTGGTGAGCGTGACAGGGGAAGAATACTGCAAAATCTCCATTCCCTCCCCACCCCACTAACCTGCTTTCCAGCTCCGTTTTCCTGTGCAGGGCAACCAAAGAAGACCCAGCTGATCAGCTGGGACTCGGGAGGCAGAGAATAGATGGGGGTGGGGCCAGTCAGAGGTGGTATTTGCCGGTTCTCTAACTACTCAAAATTTCCGCTACCGGTTCTCCAGAACTGGTCAGAACCTGCTGAGTACCACCCCTGCTTTCATAACGTTAACACTGAAGCAACCCATATTTAAAAAGAAAAAAACAGAGGATGTTGAAATTATAATTATTTAGAGAAACTGAGGTATATTAGTACATAACAGCACTCCCAAGTTTACAACAGTCTTCTAATATCCAGACTTGTGTGGTCCTTCTTGAACGTTATTATCATTAAATTGTTAATGCCATAGAATTAGAATGTCAGCAGGTAAAGCCCGCATGACCTGAAGGAGAATCTTGAATGAAGATGCATATTAAGGCATGCAAATCCTTTGAAACATTTGCTCTGGAAGTTGTATTACTTTTTTTTTTTCCACCCAACAAAGTGAGGTTATCCATGCACACAGGTTGAAATAGCCAAGAGCATTTCTAAAGCAATTGCACAACTGTGTCTGCTTTAACAATTGAAAGAGTGAGCCTTTTACATGCTACCATAAATTCTAGAGCATTTTGGGGAGTTTATTCAGCTTAATGCATTTTCTGTATATTAACCCAAAATATACACATTTTTGCAAGCATTTTCTCTGACTGCATGCCTTTTTGTACACAATAAAGCACAGGATTTTTGTATGTGTTAATGTTGTCCATATTTGTTTCCTAAAGTACACAATACATTTGTTTTCTAATTGCCAATCTGGGAAACAGCAAAAGCCAAGGGATAACTTTGTTCCAGGTTAATTCTGAAAGCGCAAATTAAATCCATTTGTGTCAAAACACAAACCAAAAAAGAGAGAAAAGAATTGACTCTATCCTTGGCTGTACTTAGAAAAACATTACTACTAATTCTGTAACTTCTAGCGATTCCTAAGTGCAGTAATGTGGGTTTCTATTTTATTCCTTGATGCTGCTGGGGACACGCAGATGGGGCTAAATCCAATTCATATCAGAGTGTCATGCAATCAAGATGTGCCCATTCCCCTGAATTTTCTGCAAATTATTCTTAAGGCATACAAAAATGCCGTTATTGTCTCATTAACATTTCCTAATAGACACATTTCATGGATATTTTTCTTTAGCAAAGGCGTACTTGCACATATTTTCCCAATCTCTGCTCTTTAGTGCACTATGTTTCCAAATGCATTTTGTCCGTGCAGTTCCTCCAAATGTGTAGTATTTCTTTTCTATAAGATCTCCCCAACAATGCACATTTTTGCACAGCTATATGTTTTTGAGCCAAGTAGCATATCAAGAAGGATGCTACTGTGAGTCCAGAAATCACCATGATGGTTTAGATTTTGACACATCACACTTTCCCCCATGAAACATGATGGATTAGCAGAAATTGTGAAACAGTGTGCTTCCTAGGTCAAATGCAAAGTTTAGGATCAGTGCCAGGAAGCACCGGGCAAACCCCACCATCCTTTTAATATAGCTGACTTTCCAAATATTCATAAATAAAGCATCTGCAGGTATTCTAGTCAATTTGCATTAAAGTAGTCTTTGCCGAATAAATAGCAAACACCAACAAACCCTTTAATGCCAATAGGTATGAATATAATTTCTATAAGAGGATTAGAAGGAATTAGACTATTTGCAGGGAAATATACAAAACGTCTGCTAATATAAGCATACATTTGTGCGGAGGGGATTTAAGCGATTCGTCCTCATTATTTGCAAGTTATTAAAAGCCTGGAGATTGCAATACAATATGGCAATAAAAAATCTCTTTCAAAGTAGGCTGGGAAGCACCCCCAGGAAGGCAACTTGAATATCACTAAGGAATATTTTGAGATGGATATTTTGTTTTATTTTAAAGCTCTCTGCAGGTTTTTCCAATAGTTTTAATTAAGTCGGTATTAGATTGGAATCATTCTTTACCATTCTTCTTTTGTGGGCTTATGGGCCATAACAGTAAAGTTAGTCAGCTTTGTACTTTTCTTCTCTTTTTAAGACCCAAATATTAAACTGCAGATGATAATTATCTCAGGGAATACGTATCAACAATTTTCCCTCTAGTCATTTTAGAAGGCCAAGTGCCACCTTGCCTAATTCCACAGGAACTGATCGCATTGAGGCAGAAGAAAAAGTACTTCATATTAAACATTTTATTTCTTTGTTTGTTAATCAAATTTATATGGCTACCCTTCTCACATAAAGTAACTCTGGGCATTTGAGACCACAGCAACCCTTTCAAAAAGGAAACAAAACTAGAGAAAAAAACAAACTTTTAGTATTATGTGGGCAAGAAGCTACAGCGGCCCACACCTATTGCTGATCAACGTATTTCCTTCTCCAACTGATTCAGTAAGCATCTCAGATAGGTTTGTTTTGTTTGATTTTAAATAAGAAGTCAAATTTAGATTGTCTGGATCTTAAGAACATAACTAGAAATACTGGATCAAGCTCCCTAATCCAATATTCTCTTCTACAGTGTCCGTGGGAGTTGACAATAGAAACAGTCAAAGTTAGCTGAGGAGAAAAAGTCGGAGACCAGAAAAAATCTGTTCTCCTCTGCTGCAAGTTAATATTTATTTACATTTATTTATTTATCAAATTTGTACGGCATTCTATGGCTTTGGAAGTAGCAAATGGACCATCCATTCACAGTCCTCCAACTTTTTCATTTGCACTTCTCCCGTGATGATCACTGATGAAGTAATACTGCTGCTACTCTCATCATTACTGCCACTACCATGGTTACTGATGCTCTGCTTTCAGAGGGTATTGTTCAACTTTCATGTGTTTTCTACAGGCCCTTTTGAATGCCTTTCATTCAGACATCAACAGAAGAAATTCTCAACAGGATTTCTTTTAGGACAGGACTGTCAAACTCGCGGCCTGCATGCCAGATGCATCACACCCAGGCCACGCCCACGCCCAGTTTTGCATAGGGGGGAAAGTTACTATAGTGACGATGCCGCAATGATGCAAGTATGACACCCTTCTTTTAGGAGAACATCTACTATCTGGTCCACTTCAACTTCTCCCCAGCTAAACGAATAAGCCAAGAGCTAGTTAATCTTTTAGTGCAGCTTCTTAGTTAGCTGGGGCTTTGGCTGCATTGTGGGATGAAGCAGTTTGCTTCTCCTCCTGCCACAGGTCCACAAAGTAGAGCAAACAAGGTCAATAAATTGGGTCCTGGAATTAAAGTCAACACTGTAAATTATGACTAAGCAGTCCAATCAGATGTGTCCAAGCTTCAAAAGGAATAGCATTTAGACATATATACTGCTTCACAGTGCTTTGCAGCCCTCTCTGAGTGGTTTATAGACTTAGCATATCACCCTCAACAATTTGGGTCCTCATTTTACTGATCTCGGAAAGATGGAAGGCTGAGTCAACCTTGAGCTGGTCAGAATCAAACTCCTGGAGTGAGCAGTGAGTTAGCCTGCAATATTGCATTCTAACCACTGTACCACCATGGCTCTTACTTTAATTCAACTGCTAACCATGCACAATTTTGACTTGAATGTTGAATGACATGAAGTCTTCCTCTGGACTATTTTTTCGTCAACACTTTTCTGGTCTTGGTCCTCCAGCTGCTTACTAGGGATTAATTGTAGACTAGGGACTGAGCTTCAAGCAGTATTTTGAGGTTGTCAGCAGAAATAACCCAGGCATGAGTGTTTCCTTAACATACCATCATCGCAAATGTTTGAGGTAATTATTGTTATTGCAAAGGGAATACCTTAGGAAATAATATAGTGTGAACATTAATCACACAAGGTTTATGATGTGCTCCTTATTTCAAAGTGTTGCCAGAATATCATTAATTCTAAACTGTCTATAAATCACATTTTTTTTGCCCTAAAGTGTATTTAAGTACGGTTTCACTCATGTTTTCTAAATAGCAGTAAACTGATAATTTATTCTTAGAAGACTCTATCTTGCTATAGTAGTGAATGCACAAAATCTTGGCATCTCTTTATTGCTAAGTAAAACAAACAACAACAATTACCACCACCATCCCAGAACAAAACAAATCATACAACCCACAACAAAAACACAGTACTAAGAATGAAAGTTAAGAATTAAGTATCCAATTTTTCACATATAAAACTTTATTCCTGACTATAACAAAAATTATATATTCTAACTTCATTCTCCAGCACAGAATTATGGGCTAACTTCTGTATTTTCAAAATTTACATCCTTTCTCTACCCCCAGTTCCACCACAAATCATCCTGGTTTTCATTACAATGAATAGTAGTTTAGTAGAAGAAAAAAATTCTAGCTAGTCTAGAAACTAATGTATTAATCACACTGGGAAGCAGTGTCGTTCTCATTTGTTTTGTAAGAATCAAGTTTACTCCAGACTTTTCTTATATTTTTAGCCACAGAGCAATGAAGACCACAGATTGCCTGGAGAAAGAATTTCCTGAATATTGATTAAAAATGAATGTTTTTAATGTGTTTAGAAATTCAAACCAATAGTTCAGTATGGTCTCAGAGAGGCATTTTTTAACCTCCTTTACTTCTTTCAAGTTGTCACTCCCCATGGTTTGCAAGAAGGACAGTCTGCATCTAAGACATGCATGTGTCCATTGAATAATACCATCCTGTATGGTAAGAAATGTCTCGAAGAGTTAAATGAAAACCTAAAATCAAATCACCCCAGCCATATGGTTGATTCAGCATGGAGAAAGCTTGCCTATAAAATCACCAAGAGTTGGACATGAATGAATGGTTAAGACAACTACAAAATCAAATCAAGATTACAGTCTTAGGCCAGCATAAGAAAACCAAAATCTGACTGATTGGACTAAGTGAGGGGTGTCAATCTTGATTTCATCAGGGGTTGTGTTTGAACTTGGGGGGCCTGGGTGGGCGTGGCCAACTTGATGTCACTTGTGTCGAGGGCCAGCTATGTTGGCCAAGTGAGAAGGCAGGACTTTCCTCAGACCTCCCTCTCATTATAATCCCTCCTTCCTTCCTTCCTTCCTTCCTCCCTTCCTTTCCTTCTTTCTCCTTCCCTCTGTCTTCTCTTTCCTTCTTCCTTCCCCTCTTTCCTTCTATTTCCTTCCTTGCTCTCTTCCCAACTTCTCCTCTTTTTCTTTGACTTCCCTCTTTCCCTTTCTCCTTTCCTGCTCTTTCTTGCATGATCAAATGCCGAACGGGAAACATTTCTCCTTTTATTGTTTTTAGTTTCTTTTGATAGCCCTCTGCCAGTGAAAACAGAGCTCAGTGGGGCATGTGTACTCCCCTGGGCCCCATTTTCATCCGGCATCTGGCCTCCTGCAGCCCTCTGCCAGCAAAAATGGGCTGCAGGAGGCCGTCCCAGCCAAAAATGGTCTTCCCCTTCCAGAGCTCCTATTTTGCTGACAGAGGCACTGTGGGCTGTCCTTTGCTGTTTCCAGGGTGTCCTGCCTCGAGTTTGACACCCCTGGTCTAAGTTGTGAGCAGCTACAATCAGTGAAGAAAATGAAACACTAAATAGTTCATAAGGAATGGGGAATTTCTGCTCTCATATGAAGATTGTAAAGGAAAAAGAAAATACCAGCCCCTTGTTTTCTGTCTCTGTATGTATGCTACAGGAAAGGGGGCCATGCGATTTTCCAAAGTTTTGCTTCTTTCTCCTTTTATAGGTAGTTCTCAATTTATGACTCTAATTGAACCTGCAGTTATGATGGTAAGTCATTACAGTTGTTAAATGGGTCATCATGTGACCATGCCTGATTTTATGACTTATTTTGCAATGGTTGTTAAACAAACACTATGGTAGTTAAGCAAATGTTGCAATTGTTAAGCAAACCCACAGTTCTGGAAACCAGAAATAAACTTCCTGTTTATGTATTATAAGCATCCGGACAAAAACGATGTAAGTTGTAGTCATGTAACTAAGCAACATTGCAAACAGCCATAAATGTGGACCGGCTGCAGTGGTGGAATTCAATTTTTTTTTACTACTGGTTCTGTGGGCGTGGCTTGGTGGGTGTGGCAGGGAAGGATACTGTAAAATCTCCAGTCAGAGGTGGCATTTGCCGGTTCCCCGAACTACTCAAAATTTCCGCTACCAGTTCTCCAGAACTGGTCAGAACCTGCTGAATACCACCTCTAGCCAGCTGCCAAGTTTCCAAAATGTCACGTAACCATGGGAAGGATTGCTATTAGAAATTTGAATTCAGAGAAAATATTCTTTTTTTTCGAGGTCCATCATAAACTTTAAACAATCACTAAATGACTGCCTGTACCTCAAAGACTTCCTGTCAGAGTCACAGATCACTGGTAGACCTAAGAAGATGGATGATATTCACCTGAAAACACTAAGTGCTCCCTAAATCGAGGCAGTCCTCGGCTTACAACAGTTCACTTAGTGACCATTTGAAATTACAACGGTGCGACCCATGACCGTTTTTCACCCTTAATGACCTTTGTGGTATCCCCATGGTCACATGATTTACATTGGGTTGCTTGACCACTGACTCACATTTATGATGGTTGCAAGGTCCCAGAGTCATGGGATCCCCTTCTGCGACCTTCTGAGCCAATGGGGAAACCAGATTCGCTTAACAACCGTGTTACTAATTTAAGAACTGCAGTGTTGCACTTAAGAAAGGTGGCAAGAAAAGTTGTAAAATGGGGCAAAACTCAATTAACAAATTTCTCACTTAACAACCTAAATTTTGGGCTCTTAAGTGCGGTCCTAAGGTGAAGGCTCCCTGCATATTTACAGACTGATATTCCCTGTGCTTCACTACTCACTGCAACAATCAATGTTGATTCCTTTGCTTATCAGCAGATGACAAAATCGTCCCATATGAAAACTAGAAGGAAAGCACCAACAACCAGCCTTGTTACTAAGGCAGGGCTAGGATTTGCCATCAGGACAGGACAATTTGCCTGACAATCAGCCTATTTTTCTGATGACTGAAGAAATGCATGCTAATGTGGCTAGTTATTTATTACGGGGAAGAATTTCGTGAAGACACACAACAGGTAAAACAGAGGAAGGACGTCTTTTGTGCCTGGGGAATGTAGCCAGTGGACTGAACTGTATTCTAATGAAGGAATATTGATGTATTGTTACATTTTTAAAAAGGTCTCTGAAAAATTAAAAACATTGATAGAATTTGTTTTTCCTTTTCGATGCTATAGGGGCAGGGGTGTCAAACTCAAGGCCCGTGGCCCGGATCCTGCCTGCGGGGTGCTTAGATCTGACCCAGAGGGCCACCCTGAAAACAGCCAATGGACCGGCCCACAGTGCCTCTACCAGAGAAAACGGAGCTCAGAAGGACCACACGCAGTCCTCTCTGGCTCCATTTTTGCTGGCAGAGGCCTGCAGGAGGCCGTCGTAGCTAAAAACGGGGCCCAAGAGGGCCACATGAGGCCATCCTGGGCTGTGTTTTTGCTGGCAGAGGGCTGCAGGATGTCGAACTGTGGCCACATCCATTCCGGCTGTGCCCACTCAGCCCCTCCGAGGTCAAACACAGCCCTGAGGCGCCCCTTAATGAAATTGAGTTTGACACCCCTGATATAGGTGACATTTAGCGAGAAATAACTAGATGCTTGTGTCAAAAATTTAGATCTCCCTCCAATAATGTCATTAGATCACCATGAGCTCTAGATGCCTTTGCTTAACTCTGAGTGAAACTCCCTACTTACTAAAACCCCCTTATTGCTTTTCCGTGAAAGATTTGGTGGGATGGAGATGAACTGGATTCTCCCCTCCCTGCAAAAAATTTTTTTTAACTCACACAGTCTTTGCTCCAACTCACAATTTTTCTTAACACTAGCATCTGGCAGAATTTACTATTAAAGCTGTGATTCTTCTCCCCCACAATGTGTGACTATAAAATATTAAGGGAACCGTGCTGTCTGCACAGCAAATGCGTCCTTCAAGGAAGGAAAGAGGACATAATCCTGTTACTTCTATATTTATATGGCTGACATTTTTCATCTCCCTGGATTTTGACAATGATGATAATGATTTCTTTAATTGGATTGGAAGAAATGCTAGAGCGAGGTATCACAGCCGAAATACAAATATTTATAAAAATGTTCACATGAGAGCAGAGAGGTAGACATGGATATTATATAAATACTCTTGGCATGGGGTTAAATTACCTACTTGGTTAAAAATAATTTAAATTATGGTTCCTTTTTTTTTTTTACTCACGGGTAATGGGGCATGCTCTATCCTGAACGCTGGGCGCATAAAATTTGCAGGCTTAATACAGGCTTTCTTTCATTGGGGCATTAAAATTTAAGTGTGGTTGGGAACAACACGAAAGGAGGCACCTAAGCAATCCTTCTGTTCCCTGGAGAAATAGTGAGGATTCATGGGGATACATGCACGCACTCATACAGCACAGAAAATTGAGTTGATTTTTTTTTAAAAAAAACATTGCTAGTAACAGCCAGGAAAAGCCTGTAGTATAGAAATCAACCTAATGTGTGACTTTGTAACAAGTTTTAATGATCTACTTCCAGAAGTTTCCCAAGAGCTGTTTGTTTTAAGAGTTAAAGAAAAGAGAAAATGGAAAATATCTGGCATGTTGAAAAATGGTAATATTATCTGAAAGAATAAAGGAATATAATTTATAGTTTTAATTGACTATTGATATTTAAAATATATTATCTTCTCATGACTTGAAAGATATAAATTGTTCTTCAGGCTGATCTTATGATTCTTTCTCTATTTTTCTAAATGGCAGAGAATTTCCCACTCATTGCTACTACCGTGTTTTCCTGAAAATAAGACCTATCCCAAAAAAGCCCTAGCTTGATTTTTACACGTGTGCCCAAAATAAACACTGCCCCCAAAATAAGTTAGGACCCCTCCCACTCTGTTGCACCTGATTGTGCACTGGTGTGCACCTGGAGGCACACAGGTAAAAATCAAGCTAGGGAGATGGAGTTGCTTAACTTCAGACAGTTGCATCCAGGCCTTGCACACCTGCTTTGCCTTGACGGCCCACTTCTTCTGCAGCCGCTTGCTGCCACTTGCACATGTTTCCCCCGGCCTCTGTTTTACTTCAAGAAAGGCCTCTGCAATGATAAAAGAGCTCCAGACTGATGTACACAGTGCTCCCTGGCCTCTATTTCACTGTCAGAGGCCTTCAGAAAAGGCCTATGAAGCTGAGAAACGAGCTCTGGATTGACGCACATGGCACCTTGACCTCTGTTTTGTCATCAGAGATGCGTCAGAGCTCATTTCTCAGCTGAGAGGCATTTCCTGAGGAGCGCCTCATGTGGTGGGACAGTCAATGCCACCATGGTGAGGTGAGACAGTGGAAGACATCCCCCCAAAATAAGACCTGGTGACTCTTTGGGAGGCAAAAAAATACATAGGGTCTTATTTTGGGGAAAAGATAGGGAGATGATAGGGATACATGCTATTGAAGTAAGCACCTCTAAAAATGTTTGTCGTATAAAGAAGTGTTGGGGTGGTAGAGACTCTATCTGCAACATCCATTCACACTACATTATACTATCCCCAGTTCTTTAAGGACAGTGTGTTACAGCTCCCTTCTCAACTTTAAACTAGTTAGGTGTTAATTGAATGACGGGTTCTTTAATAATTCAGCAGAAATTATTTATGGTTTATGATAAGAATGTAATAATTGGTATAATACTGCATTGTATTTAGATGTTCTTTTCTCTTACGATGGGCAGTTAATGAAACTTACATAAAAGAGATTCAGTTCCAATCAGTGCCGCCTACTCCCCTCTCCATGGCATAAGGCAAAAACGGTCCTCCCCACAAAAAAAAAAAAAAGAAAGCAAACTAGTTTCCCAGCATGACCTTTGCCATTTCAAAATGGTACATATTTCAAAATATTCATACCCATATAGCTCAAAGGCATTCCTGAATTTGGGATGCTAAACCCTGGTGCTTTTCTTTGCTGCGTGCCATTTCCCTATTAAGCTTTGTTATTACTATTATTTTTAAAATATATACATTGCTGGGCAACAATATCTGTTATATCCTAGAACGCGCAGACATCAGATTGCCTATCCTTGGTCTATTTCCCCTAATCATACTTTATTACTCTGCTATGTACTTCATTCTAATTTATATTAGAAAACAACCTGCACCTGAACATCAGCAAGACAAAGGAGATGGTGTTAGACCTCCGGAAGAAGAGAAAGGAACCTGCCCCGCTTTACATCGAGGGGGGCTGTGTGGAGAGAGTTTCCTCCTTTAAATTCCTGGGAGTCTACCTCAGTGAAGAACTTACCTGGAAAAACAACACAACTCAGGTGGCTAGAAAGGCCCAACAGAGACTCCATTTCCTTAGGGTCTTGCGAAAGAATAAAGTGGAACAACGACTGATCACCTCCTTTTACCGGTCCACAGTAGAAAGCGTCCTCACATATTGCATTACGGTGTGGTATGCTGGCTTGACAGCCGCGGATAGAAAGACATTACAGGGGGTGGTGAGCACAGCACAAAACATTGTGGGCTGTTCCCTGATACCACTAGATGACATCGTTAGGGCTCGAATCCTTAGAAGAGTGAGGAAACTTCTCAGGGACAACTCACATCCCTGTCAGCACTTCTTCACTCTCCTACCATCGGGTAGGAGATATAGAAGCATAGCCAGCCGCATCAACAGGCTGAAGAACAGTTTCTACCCATGGGCTGTCAGACATCTGAATGGAAAAGAACTTCATGTCAACATAGTATGATAGACTTGCGGGGCCAGCATATTGTGCAATAAGGTCACATAGTGTAATAAGATTGGGACTGGGTTAGGGACTTCTGTCCTCACTGTGAGTTGTGTTTGGGGAGGGGTGCACGAAGGGAGGCTCAGCCAATCTCATTGTACACACGTTGTACCTTGACAATAAAGGTAATAAAGTATTTTTAAAACTATCAAGATTTCTAGCTTTGCTTTAAATCAGGGTTCCCCAATCTTTTGGGCTTTGTGGCCTGGTGGAGGGAAGGAAGAGAAAGATGTGAGTGGCATGGAAGTGTGCGTGCCTACTGCTCGTGCAAATGGGGATGCGTGCCTACGCGTGCTCGCCCACCACTTATGTGGCTAACAGATCCGAACAGATCAGGGCCCGGTCGTGGGCCACAGCCCGGAGATTGGGAACCTCTGCTTTAAATGACTATAAGCAGACAGACACGGGGTGCATTTTATAGAGAACAAGCCTACATTTGTATTAACGGAGGAAACTTCAGAATTTGCAAATTTTACTTTTGTCCAAAATAAGGTCAATTAAAGAGATAGCACAACTAAACAACCTTATGAAAGAACAGATCAAGACGGGGCTGAAAGCATCAGCACATTGTATGCAAATCTCAATTTTTAGTACATTGTGTTAGAAATAAAAGGGAAGACCTTTACTTATCTCAATAGGCTGCTAAACAACATTGAAATAGCTCTGCTATTTAGGTCCATTCGCTGACTGAGACTGCAATTATACTGACTGAGACCCTAGGAAGAAGTTAATCCCGAATTTCTTCCACCTTGGCATTATTATTGCAACTTTTTCAAGGGTTACTAGCCCTCTCTTTGAAGATATTCAAACTAGCTCAACAAACTCATAAGCCTAACCCAACATAAGAGCCGTGATGGTGGAGTGGTTAGAATGCAGTACTGCAGGGCTAACTCACTGCTTATTCCAGGAGTTCAATCCTAACTGGCTCAAAGTTGATTCAGCCTTCCATCCTTCTGAAGTCAGTAAAATGAGATTGTTAGGGGCAATAGGCTATAAACCACTTAGGGTTGTAAAGCACTTTGAAACGGTATATAAGTCTAAGTGCTATTGCTATAACAAATAGGCCTTGAATTGGCTCACGTCTTCTTCTTCTTCTTCTTGTGCCATATCCATCATTGGATGTTGGCGATCATGTTGGCGATCCTATTTTGATCAACAGCCTCACGAAAAAGTGCTGCTGAGTTTTGTCCAAACCAGTTCCTTAGATTTTGAAGCCATGATGTTCTTCTTCTGCCTGGACCTCTTTTGCCTTCAATCTTTCCCTAGAGGATTAAGTGAAGCATGCCGTATTTTTCTGGGTGTTTGCATTACATGTCCAAAATATTCTAAATATTGTCTCACTAGCACTTAAAATCAGGACACCTAACATTGGAACAGAAGGCTCACAAATCACCCACTCAATCTTCCCCTCTGCGATGAAATGTATTCTCTTTAACGGAAATGTTAATAATCATTTTTTAATCTGCCTCGGTATCAATATTTTACGCTAAATTGTGTCCCCTTCTTTTAATGAGGCATATTAAAAATCTCTGCCACCATTAAAGAGCAACTCAGTTAAATAGCTACTTGCTAGCAAAACCTGACGCTTCAATAGACTTGACATTTCTATATAGATGTCAGATTTGATCTCTCTGTACGCAATAGACATAATATTTGGTTTGCTCTCCCCCTATTCCCACCTAATTGTCTTTTTTTTCATGTGCATTATTCTTCCAGCGATCTTATTTTGGTTCACTTTAATTTATTTCTTTAAACTATCTTACTGTGGGCCTGTCAAGCCCTGATGGAAATTTCAACTAGTCTCCTTGTTTCTCTCCAAGGCGCTCAACTGTCAGAGGTCTTGCTTAAACAGTAGTGCATCTATGGTAATCATGCATTGTTTATTTAAGAGGCCCTACAGCTACCCCAAGGCAAGCATAGCATAGTGACAGCCAAGTATCTCTGCTGTTTGCACACACACACACACACACACACACACACACACACAAATACAGTCACACCTGTGCTGTTCTTCTCATGCAGGAGTATCCGACTTTGCGCTCTGCTCAGATAGTGCCTCTATAAAAGGAATGCTAGAAGACTTGTCAGGTTAGTTGAAAGTCAGGCTGGAGAGGACTATTCTCCGGAACTTCAACTTCAAATGGCTGCTTGGGAGTAATTGTATTTCCTAGACTTTGGGCATGTAGCATAGAAATGCTCAAAGAGCTGGGGAAGAGGGCTCTGGAGAGAGGCAATTATTTGTCACACACAGACACAATTCGCCAGCTCAAGGCTGCATGTATTGTGCAGTGGCCTGAGGGGGTTAGGTAACAGAATGAACAAAGAAGAGTTTCCAAATTTGAAACTGCCGATTTTGATGAAGGAGCCATCCATCCATCCACAGTACTATCTGTATTATAACCAAAGCTTTCTTTGTAAAATTTTATCTTGCCATTCCTGCTTCTAGAAGAATTAGAAGGGAAGAGGGAACCCACTTCCCTTTCTCAATATATAGATGTACCCTCTGTGCCAGTAAGACAGAAGTTTGAAAAGCATTTGTGCAAAGCCCTTGATGCTTTATATTTCAAGCTTTTCTAAATGTTTGTCCAATATTGCTCTGACGTTACATGGATCTTTGCTTCCAGCATCTGAAATGCCCCGGCTCTGTCTGTTTCTATTTCTCTTTTGAGAACTCTGGATGAAGATGGGCAGAATATCTGAAGATAGCATACATAGCGAATTCTTGAGTCGTGGTCCATCCGGCTTTGCAATTTGTTTGACTCAAAGATGATTCAACTGTGAATTTTGTTTCACTCATCAGAGCTGTTTGATATTTTTAAAGCACAAAATGTAGATTGATTCATTTCTTTGAGCATTCTTCATCTTATTTAAATTTTAAAGATAGTTGCAGATATGCTTCAGGGAGGTAAATGTAGATGTCACAAAGTCTACCCAATCAGTCTTGAAGGCCGATTTTTTTTTTCCAGGTTTGCATTGAATTGCAACGTTGGTTCACTTCATCACAATTGGTCCCGAACAATGATGTAGATCAGGGGTATCAAACTCGATTACGTTGAGGGTCACATCAGGGTTGTGTTTGACTTTGTGGGGCTGGGATAGGCATGGCCATCTTGATGTCACTCATGTCGGGGGTGCCTGTGGTGGCCCAAGCACTCTGACAGCAAAACGGGTTCCCAAGCTCCATTTTCGGCTGCGACGGCCTCCTGCCACCCTCTGCCAGTGAAAGCAGAGCTCCGTTTTTGCTGGCAGAGGCAGCACGGGGCAATCCTTCACTGTTTCCAGCCCAGCCCTGTGGGCCAGATTTAAGCATCCCATGGGCCGATCTGGGCCCCGGGCCTTGAGTTTGACACCTCTGATGTATATATACAAAATCGGTTCTCCAGAATTTATGCCAGCCAAAGAAAATGTATTTGTGACCTGAATACATTGAATGTTAAGTCCAAACTGGATCTACTTTTCAAATAATGTATTGTATTTTGGGGAAATATCACCCCACTTCTTCCAGGAAATATATACCTTTAATTTTAATATATCTCTTTTCCACTAATAACATAAAGCTGATAGTCTTCACAAAGGTGAAGGAAGAGTTTCCCTGAATTTGATTAGGGATGCTGTGCTTTGCAGTTAATTGGGAAGTCTCTATTTGTGTCAAGAATTCAGAATCAACTTCCCCGAGAGTCTCTCATCAAGCAGCAGGGATTGTGAGAGAGATCAGAGAGAACAGGTATGAATATATATTTAGTAAGGTGGGAAGGTGTAGGAACACAAAGTCAGCAGCACTTTGAAATCAATAACAGCCAATTCAGAAGCCTTTTGGAAGACAGCAGCATCTGACAAGAGCAAGCAGTGTTAACTTAAAAAAAAAGCCAACTTCTGATGCCACAGCAATTGTCTGAACGTATATTTCGAAAAGATCTCTCAGATCTGAACTGAAAGAAGAGGCTACGAGATCAGAGAGAAAAGATGCTGTATTTTGTAAAAGTGAGAAAGAGGGGGAAAAGAAATAAATGGAAGGATGGAAAATAGAGGGAGAAATGAAGATCTTATGTTAATACTGTGCTAAAACAAAGTGGGACTTATAGAGACTAGCTTGTTACCTCAGTCCAAACAGGTAATCAAACATGAAACTAAGAAGGAGAAGGGATGAAAGGGCCACCTCAGCATCTTCAGAATGTTATGAGTTATGGGCAGATATCAAAGGAAAGTTTCAAACCACATTCAGGAGTTCATATGGGAACGTCTGAAGGCAGAGATATTGGGGTATGAGCAGGTTTTACTTGGTTAGGAGAATGAGATGTTTCAACATTTAATTTGTATTCATTTATTGAAAGCATCCGTATATGCCATCCAGTCTGAAAGGCTTCCAATGAAGTTTAGTGAAAAAATAAAACCAAACAGCATATGGATCATAGGGTTGTCAACTAAAAATATATCAAAGAGAAGGGAAAGAGGAAGGCCAAGGAAGAGGAAGAGACAGAAAAATGAAAATATACAACAAATAAGAATTGCTGATGTTCTGGCCTGATGGGTTTTCTTTATTGAAAGGGTCAAGTAATAATACTGTATATTCTTTCCCACTATACCAATGTGAAATTCACTCACTCACTCACTCACTCACTCACTCACTCACTCATTTGTTCACCATATCTGTTTTAATGTTTAGTAATGGGCTGTTTTAATGAATAATAAATTTATTGGTAAGGTAATTGTCATAATAACTTGAAGGAAAAACCATTTCCAGAAGATGTTTATTTCTTCACATAAGGATCTGTATAGTTACTGTTATAAATCATCTTTACCATATTTCTTCCCCTCCTTGATTTTGTAATCAGTAATATTGTATGCAACTGATTCAGTGGTGGAATTCAAATTTTTTTACTACCCATTCTGTGGGTGTGACTTGGTGGGTGTGGCTTGGTGGGTGTGGCAGGGGAAGGATACTGCAAAAACTCTATTTCCTCCCCATCCCACTAACCTGCTTTCCAGCTCCATTCTCCTGTTCAGGGCAACAAAAGAAGACCCAGGTGATCAGTTAAGACTTTGGAGGCAGAGAATGGATGGGGGCAGGGCCAGTCAGAAGTGGTATTCTGAACTACTCAAAATGTCCGCTACTGGTTCTATGAACTACTCAAAATTTCCGCTACCGGTTCTCCAGAACTGGTCAGAACCTGCTGAATACCACCTCTGCACTGATTCTTGGAAACTTCCATGCTGAATTTATGTTTATTAATTGTGTAGGCATAATTTATATAAAAGGCAATCTGAAAAGAGAACTATTTCGCATTTGTTATAAACCAGTCCATAAATACAAAATGTCCCTTTATAAACAAACAAAAATACTGGATATTTTTGTGGCTTCACCTGTATAAACATTTCTGAAGACCTTATATAAATCTTTGCTCAATATTTGCTGGATCAAAATACAATTTCAGAGCACTGCCTAGTTATAACATATAGCTCGGTGAAAAGCTTTAGCAAATCAAGGAAAATAATGATTAAATTAGCAAGTATCTGTTGATTTAACCAAAGCCACAGTAGCTCATTAACAAATACCACTTAGTCTGGATACTAAGTTATAGCACAAACACTAGTATCTGTGATTAATATCAGCATTCACATGTGACTAGTGACAATCCCAGATAAATGTTGTAAATGATATAGAACTCAGATATGAATTAGAGAACTCTGACAGTGACCTAAATGAGATTGTCAGCATTCACTGGTGTATTTCTGACAAGTGAGAACATACAACTGCGAATGCTGATGTCCCATATGCATATTAGATACATAAATATTATGTTTAGACACATATACCTGTATATTGGAGGTGGCCTCCCTGATTCAGAGTTAGTCCTAAATTCAAGATGCAACAGGGCACTATGAGACAATTTTTTACTCACTTGAGGTAAAGTAGATATTTATTATGCACCAACTCTCTGAGAAGTTGTATTTTTAGTTGGTTATTCTAGAGCTCTGAGATATTATAAATGGTGGTAGTGCTGCACATGTCACATCAAGAGTATTATTTCAAAAAATCTTTTGCAACATTCTTGGATAAAGTGCCATTGGATGAATAGTGGTTGTTGTACTGAGGGCAAGTATGGATCCAGCAATTGATAGATGTCCACTAAATCAGAGGAAAATTTTCTTTCTTTCTTTCTTTCTTTCTTTCTTTCTTTCTTTCTTTCTTTCTTTCTTTCTTTCTTTCTTTCTTTCTTTCTTTCTTTCCTTCCTTCCTTCCTTCCTTCCTTCCTTCCTTCCTTCCTTCCTTCTTTCTTTCTTTCTTTCTTTCTTTCTTTCTTTCTTTCTTTCTTTCTTTCTTTCTTTCTTTCTTTCTTTCTTTCTTTCTTTCGCATTGTGGGAACAAAGACTCAAGACCCAGTTGATCTTTTATTCTCTTTATTCTCTCTAGAACTGAACTCCGTCGAAACCGCAGCAGCCTTTTTTATAGCGGGCTGCTCGCAGCTCGTGGCCAATGACGGCTCTTCAAATTTCCCGCCGTCCGGACGGACCTATCCAAGGTGAGTATGGAAATATATAACACTTTCTTTCTTTCT
Organism: Pseudonaja textilis; assembly: GCF_049901715.1. Taxonomy (NCBI): domain Eukaryota; kingdom Metazoa; phylum Chordata; class Lepidosauria; order Squamata; family Elapidae; genus Pseudonaja; species Pseudonaja textilis. The sequence continues at coordinate 180,103,162 of NC_141991.1, forward strand.
TTCATACATTCATTCATTCCAAGTGTATGAACAGTATGAAGGTGGGATCTTCCTGATTATTCCATCAACTACCTTTACATAAAGCACACCCCTATTGATTTTTTAAAAATGTTTTCATAACTTTACCTATTGGAACATCATTGGACAACTCCAATTCACATTATCAGCGCAGGTGGATGTAGAGAAAGATTGGGTGTGAGAAAAATAAGTGAAACTGAGCACAAATATTACTAATACTTTGATAGCATTCTGGAAGTAATCTGAGAAATCAGACAAATGGCCTCCCCCTCTTCTGTGACAGGCTATGCTGGTCTTAGAGTAAGGTTGGCATTCTGCTTTGGGGTCCTTCTCATCAGAAGAATATCATTCAGAAGAGCATGAATAGGGCACTTGGGAAGAAGGCAGACTTGTCTTTCTGATTCCATCTCTGTAGTTATTTGGAGAAAGACCTGCCCTGTCATATGATGGAAACATCCACATAGAAACTCTGTAAGGAAAATTTAGACTCGTGAGATGAAGTTTTTCAGTGTTTGGGCTGTTAGCACATCTTCGATTGGGACTTTGCTTGTATTATAATATGCAGATGGGATAAGTAAGCCAAATCACATTTATAAGCATAGTGCTGGGCTGGGTTCACACGAGTCTGATTCATAAATTAGTGTGATCGATGTTCCGTGGCGCACAAAAATTTGATAGATGAACAGAATCTGTCTGCTCTGATTGATAGAGAGGAATTGAACATTAAATCTGATTACTGAGCTTAATTGTCTGCTCTTAATTGCTGTGTTAATCTTTGAAAATAAAATAATAATCATTAGCAGAAGAGCAGTATAGAGCATGACCTCGCTGTTGCAGAAAAGGAGGAAGATAGGAATAGCTTGTCATTAAGGAAATGTAAATGAAGTAGAGCTATTAAAGAGAACATTCTAGGACATAGGAAGGAGATATGACAGGAAGACAAACATGCCCATCTAACTCTTGCCCTACAAGAACAGAATATTGGAAACAGAATAGAAAGCTACAATTTCCTGTAAATTCAATGTTCTTGGGGGGAAAAAAGGAAGTGGGGGAAATGTCTAAATGTCTTTTAACATTGCTCCCATTGTTTAAACCAGGGGTGTCAAACTTGATTTCATTGAGGGCCGCATCAGGGTTGTGTTTGAACTTAGGGGCAGTGGGGGCATGGCCGGGGTAGGCGTGGCCAGCTCAACATCACTCGTATCGTGGGCCAAGCATTAAGGCAGGACTTCCCTCAGACTCTCCCTCGCTCTCATTATAATCTCCTTCCTCCTTCCTTCCTTTTCTTCTTTTTCCTTCTCTCTTCATTCTCCTTTCGTCTTCCTTCTCTTCTTTCCTTCTTTTTTCTTCCTTGCTCTCTTCCCATCTTTGTTTCTTTTTGGCTTTCCTCTTTCCCTTTCTCCTTTCCTGTCCCTTCTTGCACTCGTAAATGCAAAACAGGAAACATTTCTCTTTTGTTTTGTTTTAGTGTATTTTGCTAGCCCTCTGTCAGCAAAAGTGGAGCCTGGGAGGGCAGCGCCCCATTTTGGGCTGCGATGGCCTCCTCCAGCCCTCTGTCAGCAAAAACAGAGCTTGGGGAGGCCACATGCAGAGACACTGCAGGCTGGTCCTTTGCTGTTTCCAGGGCAGCCCCGTGGGCCAGATCTAAGCAACCCGCAGGCCTGATCCAGCTCACGGAGCCTGAGTTTGACACCCCTGCTTTAAATTCATGTTTGACACAGAAGAACAATGGAAACCTTGTAAGTTAAAAAAAATTGTGAAAACATAGGAAATGCATCGTTCAAGTTCCGCAAATGTCAAACTAACAAAGCGTATATTTTCACAGCCCTGTGAAAAGCAGGAAGTCTAGGGTCAGCCCTATCATGTGGCAGAATGAGGTATTGCTTTGGTTAGGGGATGCTTTGAAGATAGGGATTTGAACGCTAGAGGAAAAAAACAACCTATATAACACATGACTTGCTTTGTGCCTCCTAAGCTAATCCAAAGCAGTGGAAAATGCTGTTCCCTTGGAAGAAATAAAGTAAAATGAGATTCACATATTTTATGATTACTTAAAAGAAGTCCAGTCAGTTTCTCTCAACCAGTGTTTCGGGTTCAGAAACACTGCTCTCAAATGAAGAGTGGTAGAAAGAAAAAAACAAACCATCTTCCCATTGGCTCATTTGTGTAAGTAAATTGTCAAGGGCCTTGGAAGAAATAATTCTTAATATAGTTTCTCAGTTACACAGATGTGAAAATGTGAATGCTGATACACAAAGATCTGTGTTTGCACCTGAAGCTCTCCAAAACAGGTTTCCAAATTGGAATTCTTATTTGGTTGTCATTTAATGTTATATTACTGGGAAGATTTAATTTCTTTCCTATCTGTCAACTTGATGTATTTTAATCTGAGGACAAAAGGTATTTGGAAAGAATGTAAATATAACAATCTTAGAATCCATTCACTTCCAACTAGTGGTGGGATTCAAAAAAATTTACTACCGGTTCTTGGTGAGTGTGGCATGGCGTGGCTTGGTGGGTGTGACAGGGGAAGGTTACTGCAAAATCCCATTCCCTCCCCATTCCACTAACCTGATTTTCAGCTCCATTCTCCTGTGCAGGGCAACCAAAGAAGACCCAGCTGATCAGCTGGGACTTGGGAGGCAGAGAATAGATGGGGGGCGGGGCCAGTCAGAGGTGGTATTTGCTGTTCTACGAACTACTCAAAATTTCTTCTAGCGGATCTCCAGAACCTGTCAGAAGCTGTTGAATACTATCTTGGCTTCCAATGTGTTGTAGAAGTAACTGGTTAACTCATCAAAATGAGTGAGGGATACTATTTAAGATGTTTTTGTGGAATAATCACCCTGCCCGCCTATTGGGGATTTATTTTGTACTCTAATCTTGGGCATGTTTGGAAACCTACTGGTTTTATTGGCTAATTTTAGCCATTTGGAAAAAAAAAAATGTTTTTTTTTTTTTTGAAATAACAGAAAATATTTGTAAATATTTTTAAATAAATATTTCAAAAATATTTGAAAAGTTGAAATAATCCTGAATGGATCATCCAGCTTATTTAATTAAACCCACATATGTTAAGTAGAATCAAGTTCATTTAATGATCTATTGATATACTCACAGATAACTAAATACTGTATTCCTGGGTTTCAGACAGGTAAAAAAAAAATTTGCTACAAAATGGAAGCCGAAGTGCCAGAACGGTATCCTATTTGTTGGAAGAAATATCCATTTGGTTCAGTTCCAAGCCGGGAAAAAGGCACTGGAGACAAAATGGAAGCTGGAGGCTGATCGGAAAGATGGTTTAATGATGAACAGAACCACAAAGCACATGGTTCTGGGTAGCTGACCACATGGAGTTGAGAGGCAGGGTTATACCTTTTCTTGGGCTTGAGCTTCCTGTTCCAGTGCAAGAACATATATTATATTGGCTGTTGTAGGGGTCACAGCTATCTCTATAGGTTGTCTGAGCTAAATTTGGTTGAAGTTTGGAGGATGATGCAATGTCTTTAGGAAATTATGCAATGTGGTGAGCTCTGCTGCTGAATGATAGTGGGTAAATCCTATTATGTCCTGAATCCTATTATGTCTTAATCCCTTCACCCTGGAGTTGAAGATCTTTTGTTTTAGAGATACTGGTCCAGTCTTTTTTAATGGGCACAAATATCTACTGGGAGCAGGGATCTGGGCCTCTGAGTTTCTGTCTCCCTTAAGATTTTTTTTATTCCTCTTTTAGAGGAAATATATTCTGTCTTTTTAATATTTCCTAAAACATTTCATTCTTTTAAGAGAGGAGTGGGTGCTAACTTTCTACCTGTGTTATGATATAGACGTTAAAAAATGAAGTAGAAGAATCTGATTTTCTCTTTCAAGATTAACTGTTACAAAATACTTTGAAGGAGCAGGAAAAAAAAATGAAACTATGAGAAAGGTTGACCATGAAGAGACAAGGGGACAGATAACATAAGGCAAGCTGTTGTCTTTTCTAGCAGTATGAAAGGTGTCACTTGATGAGCATAAGAAAGAATAAATGGTTACACTGGATTAATATCAGAAAGGGAGGGCAGAGGAAGACCATCTTTCAAATGTAGAAATGTGAAGATGCCAGAAGGATACCATGAGGTCACCTCCTTATCTTTGTTGGAAGAAATGTCCATTTGGATTCAGTTCCAAGTGGGGAGAAATAGGAACATGGAGACTGCTTGGAAGGATGGTTTAAATGGTGGATAGAACCACATGGTTTTGTGGTCCTGTGCAAAAAATGGAACACGTGGGTGAGAGGAAGCGAGATTTATACACTCTCTTGGGCTTTGAACTTGCTTCCTGTTCCTGTGGCAAGAAACGTATTGGTTGTCAGACTCCCATGGGGCCATGCAGGGGTAACTTTGTAGGTTGTCTTGAGTCCCAGGCTTGGTTGAATCTTGCTGAGTGATGTAATGAAGGGGCTTTGGGCAATTCCTATTATGGCTTAATGTCCTTAATATTCTGCCTTTTTAATATTTCCTAGACTATTTCATTCTTCTAGGAGAGGGATAGGTGCTAACTTTCGACATCTTATTTGATGTAGCATTCCTGGTGACTTCTTGGCTGTTCAACATTTCTCTAGCTAAGAGTTCAGTGATTACTGTTCATGCCAATAGACTCATGCCAATATTCTGCTGCAATATCTCCAGATGCTTTTGTTCCTTATGTAGTCAGCATTTTCCCTAAACGTCAAACCTTATTCTCCACTGGTGAATACACAATGTATAATTTGATCCCTGCTGCTTTGTCTTTTCCATACCCAATCATATTTACATGCCTTATCTTTTTGGATAACTTCTTAATGTTGTCTCTTAAGAGGCCGATATCTCAAAAGGAAAACAATTAATTGAGCGGTTAAATGACTTCTTTAGAATATCATTTTCTTTTCCACATTCTGAAGATGTACTTAAGTAATTTAGGAATAAATATGTGTTAATTTGTAAAGAAACGACTCCCTAATGTTTCCCTCATGAGAGAACTCTTTGAAAAAGATATACTAGAGTAACAAGCTAGGTAAGTTTTAAAATACTGTTGACATTTGCTGCTTGCTATCAACAATTTTGGGGGAGCTCACTCAGCTTTAATTATTTAAATAATTAATTATGTAATTATCCTAGCATTATTTGACCTCTAAGTGATCATGCACAGAATGGCTAAACCATTGCTGAAGCCATGAGTTCATTGTTCAATGCTCCATATATTTTCTTGGCATTGTACACTGTAGGCCTATCATGTTTTTCATTGCAGTTTGAGATTTCAGCCCTAAGAAGTCCATTATCAACACCAGATTTGGCAAGGCTCAGTATATTCACTTCTACCTTAAATCTTCTTCCTAGTCAGGAGACTTTTAATGGTCTTTCAACTATACTTGATCAATAACTTTTTGAGAAAAATTAGGTCTATTCCTGCAATAAAGTTTGTACAGTAATTAGTCTGCTTTCACTACAGGTTTTAAAACTATACTAAAATCAGCAATCGTACTGTAGCTTCTCTTAGCTTAAATACCTCTGGAAATGGGCCCATTTGGTATTTAATTGTGGAATGCTGCTCCATAATGCATTCAGCTGCCTAAAGTAGCCAGGCATGGAGAGCCTTCACTTCTGTCTGGAGCTACCAAATCTAGGCTGCCAAAATTTGGATGAATACAACATAGCAGAAGACAGAGAAAGGGAGAGGGAGAAAAAGAGACTGAGAATCTCCCGTCACCTGGATCTTTGCAACTTTACTCACTTCTTCTCACATCACTGCTGTTCCTATTTTCAATGCCTACTAATTTTTAAGGAGAAAGGGGAAGACATTTTAGGAACAGGAGGGGAGTTGATATGGAGTATGTTTTGACAATTAGAGAGGTTAATGAAAGAGAAGAAGGAAGAAAGGTGGGAATTGTTCCCTGATTCAGATTTTAATCGAAGCCAAGAATGCAATGATTCATAAGTCTTACTTATATCAAGATACATCAGTGCTAATAGTTTGTAACCGAGTGGATGTTACAGTGAGAACTTTATTTCTAGGATCAAGCTGTAAATGATTAAGAGTTTGTAATCATTTTTAATGGATTAACCAAAAGGAATCTTGCCTATATCTCACTGATGCATCATTTAAATATTATGAATGAGAAAGGAAAACAGTAAACATTTAATATCCTCAACACTAGATGGAAATTATTAGTGTGCTGCTGGCAGGAGGCAAAGATTAAATCCAACTCAGAAAGAGTAAGAAAATTATCTCATGGCAACTATAACAGTAAGACATGGAATATTTATTCATCCTTATTGCTTCAACAGATTATCATATAGTGATCTTATTTAAGGAAAATAGTTTGCTCCTGGATAGTCAGGGACCGGTGGAGTATCTAAAAAGCTGATGTGAGAACTATTCTGGACATTATCCAAATAGAATCATTTGGATCCCCTCCAAGCTGGACATCAACTGTGCAGGTCCTATGGAACTGGCTGAGACATGGTCTAGTTCTATTATCTGGGAAGAGTTTCAGCTTGTTAGTTCTAAGGAAGTAGAAAGTTCTTAAGGCTGCAAGGCCACTTACGTTTTAGACCCACATCCCTTCTGGTTGTCAAAATTTCCTGGGTACGACATGCAGTTGGATCTATGTGGTATTGAATGAATCTTTGAGAGAGACTGTAGTTCTCTCATTTCTGAAGAAGACCAGCCCTTCTAAAGAATCAAGGGATCCAATGGAACTGGATTATCTGGTCCTTTCTTGAGCTCTTAGTGGCCTTCAATACTATTGAACAAGCTGTCTTCTGGATCAGTTTGTCAGCAAGGGGCATGATATTATTGAGGAGTCTCTCCTTTCTCCAGGGCTGGTTCCAACTGTTATTTATAGGGGGAGAACGGTCTAGTCTTAAGCTTCTGCTCTGTAGGATATCTCAGGGCTCTATTCTGTCTCCATTTTTGTTTAAAGTCTATATGAAGCCCCTGGATGTAGGCATCAGTAGGCATGGAGTCAATATACTGATGGTACTCAGTTGTACATCTCTGGCCAATCAAATTAAAATGTCTTGGTGTTTTCTGAGTGTTTGGAGGCTGTGGAGATCTGAATGGGGAAAGAGCATCCAAATTAACTCAAGCAAGATCAAATGGCTAAGGGTTTTGACTCCTCCAAGATCTAGATCTGAAGATTTTACATCTTGGGTTCTGAAGGTGCTACATTCTCCTACTCATAGCCTGTTCATAATTTGGGCTCCTGGACTCAAAACTCCATCTTGTGCACCACTTCTACTCATTTCCTGATTGACAAGCCCTGCTAATGGTTGCTTCTGCATTAGTCACCTCCCATTTGCATTTCTGCAAAATGCTGTACCTGAGACTATTCTTTAGCTGATTATTTAGAAGTTGCCAACGTGCCCAGAATGCAACATCATGGGTAGTAATGGTGCACTGGTTGTGGTTGTGTAACGACCGCTATTCTTGAGTTGCACTGTTTCTCAGTAGACTTCCAGATACAATTCAAGATATGACTTATAACCAATGGCACAGGACTGGGTTATTTTTGAGATTTATTTCTGGTTATTTCTACCCATCCCACTAGGTCATGCAGAATAGACATGCTGCAGGTACTCACTCTGTCATTTAATGGGATTTAGGAAACATAGGTACTCTGCTGCTTCATCTACTCTTAAAAAGAGCTTTGTCAGTTCATGAGTCAAGGTGGCCTTGGGACACCATATACTCTTGAACTGGCACTGGTCTAACAGGTATCACATCAGTGTTTCCCTACTGTCGACTCTTAAGCCCCAATTCATGCCTTCATTTTATTGAAAGTTTTTTCTCTCTCTCCTTTTCCCTGAAAAAAAACTGTACGGTGTGATTCAGCACAGCTTGAAAGACATGTAATAAGTAAAGATTAGAAAACTTCCAATGGAGAAAATGCAGTATTTTTAATTATGCTCCATTTCTTCAGTGAACATAATTATATATACTAGCTTTAATTAAATAAAACAAGAAAATATCCAGCTGCTTTCTCAAACTCTCTGTGCCCCATCCCCACCCGCTCACTCTCTGGATATAAGGAAAACTCTTACAGATAAGAAAAAGGTCGGATTGCTTTTTTTGTGTATCCTTTTAGAATTTGCATTTCAAAAACCTATGAAGGAGCCAGAACCCAGTTATCTGATGAAATGCATACTTTTCTAAATTTTGTAAAGTTATTTTAAATCTGTATTATAAAAGAAAAAAAAATGCATATTAGCACAAAAAATGTATGCATTCAATGTTTTTAATCAAAAGGTACAAATGCACATAAAAATGCTCAGAAATGAAATAGAATACATTTGAAAATGGGAAAATCGGATGTTGAGTGAAATTTCCCCATATCTGAATGACCTGTTAGTGATGGGAATGTTCTCTGCTCAGATCTGGAAATATCTAGCAGAAGGTACATATGGCATACAAGTAACAGGTATAATACAAAAATTAAATTGGACCTGGATTAAAAAGATGCAGATTCAACTCATCAGTCATGTTGGCTCTCAAGTCTTGAAACAGAGATTCTGGAGTCAGAAGTATATAAAGGCCTATAAGTCCCCAGTCCCCAAGAACCAATTGGCCAATTTTATTTGCTAAAAATTGGAACACACACAGTGGTGGCATTCAAGAATTTTTACTACCGGTTCTGGGTGTGGTGTGGCTTGGTGGGTGTGGCAAGGGAAGGATACTGTAAAATCTCCATTCCCTCCCCACCCCACTAACCTGCTTTTCAGCTCCGTTCTCTTGTGCAGGGCAACAAAAGAAGACCCAACCGATCAGTTGGGACTCAGGAGGCAGAGAATAGATGGGGGCAGGGTCAGTCAGAAGTGGTATTTGTCAGTTCTCAGAACTAATCAAAATTTCCGCTACCAGATCTCCAGAACTGGAGAACCGGCAAATACCACCTCTGACTGGCCTCACTCCCATTTATTCTCTGCCTCCTGAGTCCCAGCTGATCGTCTGGGTCTTCTTTTGCTGGCCTGCACAGGAGAACCGAGCTGGAAAGCAGGTTAGTGGGATGGGGAGAGAATGGGATTTTGCAGTAACCTTCACCTGCCATGCCCACCAAGCCACGCCCACAGAACCGGTAGTAAAAAAAAATGTGAATTCCCATCACTGTAAAAGCCCTCTTCCTTTCCTTTTCCCAAATTTCCTTCATCCTTTCAGATTCTTCTCCCTTAAGCAAAAATTAAGCTCCAAACAAGAGTTTTGTGTTACGTGCCTCCAAATACTTTTAACGATCCTCCCACTTTGATGCCATCGGTCATATTGTCTGGGATCATTGGGAGATGAAATTTAAAAACAAAACAATTTGAGGAGGCTCCTTTGCCTATTTGTTTATGCCATTTTGACCGTTTATACAGAAGGCTGTTTCATTTGAGTTCTATAATTAATAAGAGCTGAAGAGCAACCTTGTGAAATCTTCAATCATTTAAAACTAATTCACTGGGTATCATTAAGGCTCAGGCAATAGAAAATAAAAACTGTGATAAAAGGGGAGAGAAATGCAACTTAATTTACACTCATTACACTATTATTTTAAACATATCATTACATTTAACATTTGATAACCTTGAAGTACCGTTGTGTGTAGTAAATGCAGCATTGCTATTAGTCTGTACAATAAAATTTTATTAGCAAACATATCAAGATAATAAATAGGAATGCATACACTCATGCATTAAGGATTTTATATGAGTCCAAGTTACAGCTAAATGCCGTACAAAACTGACAATGACCATACTCAGTGGCACCCTTTCCTTCTATCTCCAAAGAACAATGATATCTCTGAGTGAATCATTTAGATCTTCTTTGGACTTCATTTAAATGCAAATTACTTGAAAGCCTTAAAGCGTTATGATTTATTTCCAAAACAAGAAAGAAAATATAATATGGTTTTCCATCACAAAATAGCTCACATTAGCCAGTAGTCAGTCCCTTCCCCATATGTTACCGCCTGCAGAGATCTCTGCTATTATTTGCTATTCCACACCATGTAATTTTTACATTAAGGGCATAATTATTGCAGTTTAAGTGTGAATTAACAAATGTTGATGCCTTTCTCTAGCACTTCGTTGCAAAAGGGATTAACCCTTATTCTACTACTTATAGCACTGGTCCATGAACCAGCACTGGGCCATGGCATGCCAGAAACCGGGCCGTACAAACACACAAAATATAATATTATTATATATAATATAATAATTATAAAAAATATAATATGCTGTTCCATAGCAAAATAGCTCACATTAGCCAGTAGTGAGTTCCTTCTCCATATGTTACCTCCTGCAGAGATCTGTGTTATTATTTGCTATTCCACACCATGTAATTTTTACACTGAGGCCATAATTATTGCAGTTTAAGTGTGAATTAACAAATGTTGATGTCTTTCTCTAGCACTTCGTTGCAAAAGGGATTAACCCTTATTCTATCGCAGGGATGTCAAACTCAATTTCACTGACGGCTGCATCAGGGTTGTGTTTGATCTCAGGGAGCCAGGGGGACATGGCCAGGTGATGTGGCCAAGGAACATGGCCAGCTCGATGTCACTCTTTGAGGATACATTTTTGACTGCAACAGCCTCCTGCAGCCCTTTGCCAGCGAAAACAGAGCACGTGGCCAAAAACGGAGCCTGGTCAGGCTGTGCGTGGCCCCCTCAAGCTCCGTTTTCACTGGCACAGGGCATCGCAGCTGAAAAACGGAGCCCAGGAAGGCCTTGAGTGGCCGCCCTGAGCTCCTTTTTTGCTGACAGAGGCACTATGGGCCAGTCCTTCACTGTGTCCAGGGGCATCCCGCAAGCCAGATCTAAGCACCTTGTGGGCTGGATCCAGCCCCGAGGCCTTGAGTTTGACATCCCTGTTCTATCACAGCAGGGGCCCTCAACCTCCACTTCATGGACTGGCACTAGACCAGGGGTCTGCAAGCTGCAGCTCTGGAGCCACATGTGGCTCTTTCAGCCCTCTGCTGCAGCTCCCTGTTAGCTGATTCCACCACTGGCTGCCCCTCCCCTCCCCATCACTCCTCGCCTAGCCTGAGAAGATAAGGGTGATGGCAGGGGATGGAAACTCACTCCATATTCCAGAGGAGATGACTGGGTGGGAGTGAGTGATGTCGAGTTGGCCATGCCCACCCAGTCACCCCAGCTGTTAAATTATTAGCTCCTGGTGTTTTCTTTTCTGTGGGAAATGGGTCCAAATGGCTCTTTGAGTGTTTAAGGTTGAAGACCTCTGCACTAGACCATGGCATGCCAGAAACCAGGCTACGCAAACAAGCAAAGCCCCATCCATGGGATGCAGGCCGCATGTTCCTTTCAGTCCTCAGAATGACCTCTCCCCATGGTGCCAATCCCTGGTGCCTAAAAGGTTGGGAGGCTGCTGACTTACTGCAATCTTGGATGGCAATGATTCAACCTAAACATGGAAATGCAGCAAAGTGGAGGATATATCTCAAAGCAATTAAATACAGCACAAACACTGATATCTCCAAGTTGGCATGGAAAAATTATCAATTAACAAACCTCCCCATCGCCCCTCAAAAAAAAACAAAACTATTTGCCTGTTGAATCCAATATCCATAGTGTGTTGAGTCAATCAGTGGCTTAAGTCTTCACACATCAGCCCCTTCCAAGGAACAAATGGCGGAATGGAAACAGCTCCATGGGAAATAGACTGAAAATAGTTCAGCAAGAAAGCAGAGCTGATGATTGCAGCAAAAAATCAAAAAGTCGATCATCACCTCTGGTGAAAGAGAGGACAACAGATTGTCCACATTGTATGCCATACCCTTGTTCCTCATGAAAAGACTGCAAAACAGGAGTCTCCAGATGGCAGGAGAACTGGGAGACAAGGAAATTTGCCATTCTTGCTCTGGCTGCAGTATAAGCCTTTAAAGGACAATACATTTGTATATAATATTGTGTCCACTTTGGTCACTATAATGTAAAAAAAAATGTTGAGACTCTAGAAAGAGCACAGAGAAGAGCAATAAACATAACTAGGGGACTGGAGGCTAAAACATATAAAGAACGGTTGCTGGAACTGGGTATGTCTAATTTAATGAAAAGAAGGACTAGGGGTGACATGATATCAGTGTTCTGATATCTCCAGGGTTGCCACAAAGAAGAGGGAGTCAAGCTATTGTCCAAAGCACTTGAGGACAGGACAAGCAGCAATGGGTGGAAACTAATCAAGGAGAGAAGCAACCTAGAACTAAGAAGTAATTTCCTGACAGTTAGAACAATTAACCAGTGGAAGAACTTGCCTCCAGAAGTTGTGAATCACTGGAAGATTTTAAGAAGAAATTGGACAGCCATTTGTCTGGAATGGTATAGAGTTTCCTGCCTTTGCAAACCACTTTTGGAAATTGCCCGTTAAGTGCTTTGAAGAAATCAGGCACCTTCAAAATGACAAGAACAGGCGAGTGCCTTCAATTCTTAATATAAGAACATGGAGACGTATCTTTATAATCTTTAAGAAATTAACATAAACAATGAAAAGCAAGACATGTTTGTTTGTTTTTACTATAGAAAGCTGTAAATGGATTAAGGGCTCAAAAATGTTGGAATAGGTGATGTTTTGAATGTTAAGACTTTGAAATTAATTTTGAAGCAATTCTCTCGCCCTTCTAAAAGAATGGCCTCAGGACAGAACAGGAGAAAGCCATATTTGACATAAACTGGTCACTTAGAATTTTAAGTCACTCGCTTTCATTAATTTGCCTCTATTGTTCCTATTACTTGATGGGTTTGAGGAAAACCCTAAGCATTAAACTTTACTGTGATTTTCTCTCAGTGAGGATCCACACCCTGCAATGCTGGGTTGATGTGAGAATGTCAGTTACTCTAAAGATTTTTCAGACAGATGACACATATTTTTCAGCGTCCTCAGCCCACAATCTGTTTTGCCTTGTAAATGTTGTCATCTCTTCATCACCTAACTTTTAGTCTGCTGGGAAATACATCAGAAAGTCAGCTTCCACCTTACCCTTGGATCTGGCAGATTTCATCACACATGAAAATACGATCTCTAGTTACTGAAAAGTAGCACATGTTCTCTAGCATGGCAATGGAAAACAAGAATGGCGTTTAAATCAAGCTGCTCAAATGCCATCTTTTTCAGAGCTAGAGAATAATATGAGGGCTGGTTTTTCTTTTCCTTATATAAAATGTAGGGCTATCGAATTTAACTTCACCCAAAATATTTTTCCTCTGGCAAAATGGAAACAGAGCTTCAAAGGGTCACGCTTGCATTATAACCTTTTCTCATTTTAAGTGTGGAATTGATTTCTACTCCCTACCCACCCCAACACGTACAGTGTTGTAAGGTAAGCCCTTCATGAAAGATTTCTTTATGAAGATCAAAATATATTTTTCAGTGAATTTTTATTTCACAAGTTGAATAGTAATCTTGTTTGTGAAATTACTAGAGTGTAAATTATAGTTTATTTTTTGAACTGTGCATACATGTTTCACAAACATGTGATACTTAAATCACATTTGAACAACAGATATTCATAATTGCCTTATTTTATTATTTGATTTATTTTTATCCTTTCACTTCATGAAGAAGTTTTATAAATCACAGCTAAACTCAAAGCCAAAAATCTTGATCCAGATAATATGGAATATAAAACCTCCCTGTGTGGTTTAACTTCACACACACACACACACTCTCAAACACACACACACAAATTGTGCAGAAGTAGCATGGAGAATGGCCTTTTGTAAACAATTGCACTCGCTGAACATTAACACTAGATGTTACTTTTTTGTAAGAAAATATATTCTAGATTATTTTTAGATACCACAGAAATGATCCCTGAAGGATAAATATAGGTAGTCCTCGACTCCATTTGTTTAGTAATTGTTCAAAGTTACAACAACATTGAAAAAAGTGACTTATGCCATTTTTCATACTTACAACCATTGCAGTATTCCCAGGGCCATGCAATCAAAATTCGGATGCTTGGCAACTGGTTCATATTTATGAGGTTTGCAGTGTCTCAGGGTCATGACTCCCTTTTTATGACCTTGTAATCCCTCAATTCAGGATTCAGTTGGGGTGACTGGATGGAATTGAGCATTTATTGGCTAGATGCTGTGATGATTCAGGGTGGGGATACAAAACAAACATAATCCCAAAAACCCGGTGAAGCCCCTTTTATTCCTTCACTTTGCTTCCAAGCTCTGAATATCCTTGACGGAAGACAAAACACTCCCACACAAGCAGTTACAAGAAGGAGGGAAAAAACAACACAAACCAGGCAAGATAAGGGCTGGAGGACATCCACAGATAACAGAACACACACTGGGAAGGACACCAAACTCAGAGAGGAACCATAAACTAGAGATATTTCCACGCTTTGTTTCCTGCGTTGGCCTGTATGCATGTCCATCCTCTTATTCAGTTGTCACAGCTGCAGCCCATGAAGAGGATCAAAGCCCTCTCCTCCCGAGTTGACCACCTAGTCTCTCCCTTATCCTCTCCTCCCTGCGAGCCCTAGGATGGAGAGGGGATGGGCCTGGGTCCTCCTCTGACTGCTCAGCCGGCCTCTGCCCTTCCCCAGGCTCCTCCACAACCTCTGGAGCCCCACTTCCACTCCCTGTGGGTGTTCCTCCTCTCCCTCAGAGTCAGTCTCCACCAGGGGCATGACAGATGCCCTTCTTGATGCCACATGCAGTTCCCAGCAGATCTTTTTTCATCTGAACCCTGGAACCATCTGTCGCTGCCTAGGACTGAACTCTTAAGCTTCTGAGTGGAAGGGGAGTAAGTGTCTTCACCACTAGCCCACCATGCCACTCAATATCTTTACTGAATAATAACAATAAATTGTTTACCACAACTTTGGCTAAAAGGTTGAAAATAGGATTTTATTCATGAAGATCAGTGTGGGGTTTTTTCTTTACCTAAAAGATGTGTGAAATAATATTAGAAATGTGTTGGATATACCGGTGCAGATATGTGGCACTCTCAGAATGGCCCTGTCAAGTAAACACACCCACATACAGATATAGTCACTTAAGAAATAAAGTTTCCAAACATACACGAAGAAATCTACTGTAGGAAAGCTTGAGGTGCTTCTGAAACAAAGTAAGAGGAGTATCCCTTTTTGGAATTGCTATCTACTGTGAGAAGATTATGATGCTTTTAAGACAAGACCACAGCAAGTTGGTAGTTGCAGGCAGGGAGGAATTAAAGTGGTTGCTTAGCAGGATTACTACTGCTAGTAGATTCAGGCCATTTTTCTTTATTTTTGTGCAGCCTGCCACTATGTTCAGTTAATCTCTGTTATTATCAATAAATGTTGTTTGCAGAACCTGCAGTTTCCTGCTATCATGTGTGCTGGCTATTGAATAAGAATGTTTCAAAAAATATTGAGAAAGTGGAATTTGTGTTCAGTGATTTTCCAAAGAAGGCAATACATAGGATATTATTTGTGCATGGTGGTGGCATGTGCATGTGGGAGTGTGTTAGTCAGCATGTGTATACAAGCATGCAAAAGAGAGCTTGCGCTAGTATTATTTTCTCATCTGAAGTAATGATGGCAAAGAAGAATGTATTCAGTAAAATAAATAGTTCTCTCCACAAATAGCTTTAAATAAGATATTGAGAGTTCAATTTGCTTAAATAGAGCTCTGGTTATATCTAGACATTTTACTGGTCCATTCATGTTATTTTGCATTTAAATTTAGGAATATCAATAACACTGGCCAAATAGTTAAGGTTTCATCTATTTTTTTCAGAAGTTCTTCAGAAGCAGATTTTAGAGAGGCACATACTCCATTGAACATTAAAACTGCAGAGATATATAGCTTTAGAGGACTTTAAAAATATTTTCCCCAACACTATGCAAAGAAGTTTCTTCTGGTCATCGCACACACCCATAATTGAGGAAAGACAATCCGTACCCTTGCTATTTTAAACCAAGCAGAAGTAACAGAACAATCTTCGTGTGACCTTTTATAATGTAGCTTGCAGGTATATCACAGAGAATACTAATTTGCAGAGGGGGTAATGGTGGAGAGGAAGAGATGCCAAAAATCTATTTCATCTACTTATGAAAAAGTCAACCTGTTCATGGTATTTCAGTTAGGTGTATAGTATTTAGTAGTCTACACATGCACAAGCACAACCTAACATAACAACCCTTCCCACCATAAATGAATTTTTTTTTTTAAAAAAAGACATCGCTATCAGGTGCCTTTAGTTCAGGCGTGTCAAACTCAGAGCGGCACGGCAGTGTAACATATCGCAACTTTTTTCCCCCTTAGCTAAACTGGGCGTGGCCAGCACACGTCACATCTGGCTCATGGGCCATGAGTTTGACAGGCCCGCTTTAGTTGAAGATCTATAAGTAAAAGCTAAAGGGAAGGAGGAAAAGGAGGGAAGCAAGTATCAGAGGTTGAGAAGAGGGAAATAAATGCAGCAGGGACGGGTGTTACTAGTCTGAGCTAAGAGACAAAACAAAAAGAATATGTGAAATTGGCAGTTCCTGGAATAGGCTACATGTGTAGGAGGCAGCCTCAAAATCCGAGGTCAGGTTAGAGTACAAGGCTGTTGACCTATGTCATGGTTGTGGGGGGAGTAAGTAAAACTCTTGCCCTTTTCAATTTAACAGCTCTGATTTAACTTCAGACAGCCCGGCAAAGATGAGTGATTTGTTCACCCATTACAGCTGCACTAAAGTCAAGCAAATAAATGTTTCTTCATGGATGTAAATTCATTCTTTTAGAATCAGATTAATTTAAAATAAATTTAAAAATACAGTGAAAGCAACTGAGAATTCAGAATTGCATACTGCCTGTGTCATTCCCATGCCATAGCTGCACAAACCGATTAATCAATACCAAGTCAGCCCACATATATTATCTTAAAAAATAAATAATAAAATTATTTTGTCCTACCGGAAACTTTGACTGAATGAAGGGTCATACATTCAGATGAGAGAATCTGTAGTAAGATAATCAGTAACATTTCTTCTGAATCGTGAGCACATGGTCAGTTGTAATGAAAGATGGGATCTATTGAAATTATTCTTCAAGAACTGGCAGAAAAATATTAAAACCAACCACAGTAACCAACATTTCTTTCTTTCTTTCTTTCTTTCTTTCTTTCTTTCTTTCTTTCTTTCTTTCTTTCTTTCTTTCTTTCTTTCTTTCTTTCTTCCTTCCTTCCTTCCTTCCTTCCTTCCTTCTTCTCCCTTCCTTCTTTCCTTGGAGATTATAATCTGCTGCTTCCCTAATAAATCATACATTTGCAAACTAGTGATTAGCCTTCATATCTCTGTAGATCCATGTCCTAAATTGTTCCTAATACTGTAATTGTCTTAGTCTAACGAAACCCTGTAAACACTCCACAATCTGGAGGAAAATCATACAAACATTTTCCCTCTATGATGCCCTTTAGTAAAACCTTTTCTGCAGAATTAAAGGTTGATTAAAAAAAATAATCTTAGCCAAAAGTGGAAACTACAGTGCGATGCCCATGCCTCAAGTTTTCTCCGCCGTGATTCTGAGCACACCTGCATATTGTACTCATGTAATGTAATATAACGTAATGTAAAGTAATGTAATATATAACATAATGTAACGTAATGTGACATAACATATAAATGCATTCTAGGACTGATAAAGCACTTTGCAAGAATTTATGTCAAATAATTTCTTGTCCTTTCAGATACGTAGTTAAGAACTACACTGTAGAATAAATGAGCTACAACATTTATAAACATTAAGTACCAATGAAATATGTTGCCCCCAACTGAATGATGAAACTGAGCCAAAGACCGGTCTTAACATTTCCCAAAACACGCTTCCATCTGCAGTCCGAGATTTGTTAAGTGACTAAACAACCCTGTTCATATTACATGCAGTGGAACACAATGGCTTTGCTGAACTTAGCAAGCCAGTTTAGAGGGGCCATTCAGGTACTGAGTGGTGAGGCTCAGGATCCCAAAACCTCAACAACAAAGCTCCCTGAGTCACTTTAGACCAGTTGTTTCCTCTCACAGCCCAACCTACCTTACAGGGTTGTTGTGGGAAAGAGGAAGGGGGAATGCTACGCATGCCATCTTGAGCTCCTGAACGAAAGGCTGCAGATCAATCTGAGAGATAATAACGATTTAAATGCCTTTGTACCAACGGTCCTCTCACTTCTTGTTTCCATTTTTGACTTGATTGTTCTCTGAATACTTTGGAATTCCTTGAGAATCCAAAAAGATCCTTGATATTTTTGAGCCGACCTTTTATTTGCTTTATTTTCATTTATTTTTGTGACGTAGCAAAAAGTGCAAAAGCTTTCTAAGCCACTCCCTGGTTTTCTTAGCCATCATTCCTGATATAGAAAAAATTCTATGAGGCAATTTTTCCTCCAGGTAGCTTTTCCTCAGGATTTAATTTAAGCTTGGGAAATCAGGTTGGCTGTGAAACCTGGTAATAAATTTACAGTGGAAACTATGGTGGACCCCTCCCGCAATCCATTCTCTGATCCTAGCCACCCATTTGGAGAAATATGCCAGTCTGAGAGGAAGGCCTAGGAACAGTCACAAGGAAATGCACGCCTAGGCCCAATCAAAGGAAGGGCTCAACCTCTTGTTTGCTATTAATAAAGTTTATCCAGGACCTCTTTAGCTTTTGCATTTTTCTTTGATCACCTTTAAGAGCCATAATTGATGGTAAATATACTATTTGGTCACCAAACCTTGTAAAACCTCTGCCATGCTTCTATGCAAATCTTCTCCTTTGAAAGAAGAAAGTTCTTTCTTTATCATCATATTAGATAAGAATGGTTTGAAAATAATTCACTAATTGTTTTTTTTTTTAAAGTAACTCTTCTGGTGTGAAAAACCTGCGTTTAAGCATAGGAAGGAAGTATGTATAGAAATAAAGACAAGGGTAAAAAGCTGGATCCAACAAACATTTACTGTTATACATTTTTTTTAAACTTTTTGACTTTATAACTCAAAAGTAACAAAAGTGCCTAATATTCCTTTCTCCTGCTATTTTCCTCACAACAACTCTCTGAAGTGGGTTGGGCTGATGGAGCATCCCAAAGTATCTCAGCCAGCTTTCATTCCTAAAATGAGACTAGAATTCACCGTCTCCCTGTTTCTAGCCAGGTGGTACCTTAGCCACTTCATGCCAAACTATCTAATCCAGTGGTGGGATTCAAATTTTTTTTACTACCGGTTCTGTTGGAGTGGCTTAGTGGGCATGGCATGGCTTGGTGGGCATGGCAGGGGAAGGTTACTGCAAAATCCCCATTCCCTCTCATCCCACTAACCTGCTTTCCAGCTCCATTCTCCTATGCAGGGCAGCAAAAGAAGACCCAGCCAATCAGCTGGGACTCAGGAGGCAGAGAATAGATGGGGGAAGAGGTGGTATTTGCCAGCTCTCCGAACTACTCAAAATTTCCGCTACCGGTTCTCCAGAACCTGTCAGAACCTGCTGAATACCACCTCCGGTCTAATCTAACACACATCTTCCTTCTTTCCTTCCTGATAGAGAATGACATGCATAGAAATCACATTCTAAGACCAAATCAACAGTACAAGAATCTAAGACACATTTTAGTTTAGTTTCTTGCTTGAGCAAGAATTCTATACGAAGAAAGCTGAAGTTCTTTTTTTAAGGAAGTTTTTTGGGGTATAGATATGGAAAGACTATTTAAGTTTTTGACCTAATCTGTGCTCAGATCATAACATCCCTGTGACATTTTCATGTCCCCAGCATTAAAGGAGATGTGAATGCGTTTGTGCAGAAAAGAAACCTTCTGTAGAACCAATCGGTTTTGTTACGTACCTTATGATACTTCTAAAAACATAGCCAACCACAATCAATGCAAAATACACTGAATTAAGGGATTTTTAAAATTTTATTTGTTGGCAGAGTTTTGCCACTGGCATTCCATGGGGCTTCTTTTGAGTTGCTGTATGCTATCTGTTGTGGCCTGCCAGCTGCCAGCAGAGCTGGCGGCAGATTCAGACGATGAGGAGGTTGGGGAAGAACTTAGGCCAGTTCTGGAGCCTGGGGAAGGCTCTGATGAATGCTCAGCATTGGACACAGAGGTGGAGCCAGGGCCTTCTGGCATTTCCCAGCTAGAGAGGCAGCTGCCTTTAGAGTCAGAGATGAGTGAGGAGGAGGAACAGCTGGGGCCTGTTCCAGATGCACGTATGTGCAGAGCAAATAGGAGAGATGAACAATGGAGGATAATGACCAGCTCGGGAAGCAAAACAAACATGGGTGCTGAATGGCCCCTTCCTGGCTGGGGAATAAATAGGAGGAAAGGGTTTGGTTGTCACAGACAACCGTCCACATTTCTGGAAAGTTTGGTTCTTGCGTGTTTTGTGTGACAAAGTCTGCCTTGCCAGAACTAAGGTTTGTCTATTTCTCTGTTTGAACTGACTTAATTTGCAGCCTCCAGGGTGGGAGCTCACAGCCTTGCATTGATCATAATGAGCTGATAAGGACTGTTTCAGTTAACTGCTTTGCAGGACTCTTGCCTGGAAGTGTAAATAAAGTGTAAAAAAAAGTGTAATTTACCCAAAGTGTAAATAAAGAAGGGTTTTTTTTTCTTTGCAAGGAGTCTGTTTCTTGCTACATTAAAGGCTGGGTCAGAACACTATCCATGATCTGCTGGGTTTTCATCTCTGAACTAAGCCTTAAATCAGGTTTACATATCCCAGTGGTAACATTAACTCAATCCCATCCCTCAGTGTGCACAGACATCCACATACTTACTTACATACTTACGGCTGGGCAGCTGGGTTTGAAGAATAGCAAGTGCAAACCCACACCGCTGTTCCTTGCACTGTTAACAAACTGCAGTTGTTAATCAGTATTACGTTTTCAGGGCCCCCCGCTAGGGAATGGAATTGAGTCCTCCCAACCTTTGATAGAAAAGGATTTTGGAATGTATGCAAAATAACAAATCTTGCCTTGATGCTTTCTGAACAAGGTTCCCTAGAGGGAACTGTGCTCTTTATCATTGATTTGTGATGCTGATACATGCCCTAGGAGCACATGTAATCATGTCTTCTTTATTTTTTTCCCCCTCAATTGCTTTTGTTTCAAAACAGCATTTGAAAGGGCAAGAGCTGAAGCCTTCATCCCCTGGAGAATTAATAGGCAAGGGTTTTACTTCAGCCACCCGCTAAGAAGGATAATATGATGGGTGGGAAAGCAATAGGCTGAGGATCACCTGTGGAGGCCGATGACAGGGAGAAATAATGGTGCTTTATATATGCGAGAGGGAAGAGACTTGTGGGCTTCTTACCATAGGTCCAAAGAGAACGCAAGAACCAATTTGCAAGCATGACAATCCTTCAGGGCTTTCGGGTTTAACAGCAAATCTAGATACTGTCCAAAGACACCATTTATGAAAAGGCACTCATTTGAAACCTACTTCATTGGACATAGGCCATATAACTCTCTTGGCTTTTCGGTGTGTGTGGGCTCAGTTCTTCCCAACACATACATCCCAGCAGAGCCGGCAAATAAAGAGGCATTTAGGGAGACAGGGCAGCGACTAAGTGAATAACTAATGAACAGTAAGAACCAAATGACAAAAAGAATACACAAAGGTAAATGTGCAGAGAAATCTAATGCCTTGAGGACAACGTATGCATGCAGTTATGTGTGCATAAAGTAGTGATGGGCTTTCTTTGATGTACGCCAGGCATACTTTTTTTTTTCTTTTCTCACCTGAGATGATGCAATGCTTAGATTTTCTCTCCGAAAAAGAATAAAACGGGGAGCAGAGATGCAGAGCAAAGCATCACTTCCTTAACATTAGCATAGTTTTTGTCTGAGTACTACACGTATCATTTATAATGTTTAAAGGAACTTGTTGAGAAACTTAAGTAAACCTGAGCTGGTAGAAAAGATTTTGCCAAAAAGAAATAGTACAGAGCAGTCTTAATTGTCTGAATTTTGGCGAAAAGAGGTCTTGTGGCTTCTCACACTGGCTACTGCAGGTTTGCTAAGAATATATATACTCTTACCCACTGAAATTGTTCTCTAAGGATAGCTATAAGATGTTTGCAAAACTGTCAGTGTATTTAGTGCTTCAAAAAGCTTACCAACTCATGGGAGCATTGTGGTTTTTACATTGAGCTTGGGATCGATGTATATTAGATGGTCGCCTACATATTGAGTTTGGGATTAAGATAGATATCTTTATACTGAGTTTGGGATTGACATAGATAACTTTATACTAACTTGGGATCAAAGTATCTATCTATCTATCTACCGTGTTTCTCATATAATAAGGCCGGGTCTTTTTTTTTTTGAGCCCCGAAAAAATGGCTAGGCTGTCTTTTCGAAGGGTGACTTAATTCCCCCACTTGCATCTTCGGGTGGGTGGGCGGCGATGGCTTGAATGTTGACTTCAGCATTGGTGGGGCACTTTGTATCGGGGTCAATGCAGGCAGCACCATATCCGGGTGTGCAACAAAAGTACTTCCTAACGGCAAGCCCCCCCCCCCCCCATTCCCCCCATTTCGCACGTTTTAATATAGGCCTTAATTTGGGGGAGGGGCTTAATTTCATTTCATGCCTATAAAACATGCTGGGACTTCCTATTGAGGGAGGCCATATTGTTGGAGAAACAGAGTATCTCTTTATCTATCTTTATACTGACCTTTAGGATTAAAGTAAAGTTTGAGTTGGGATCAAAGTATAGATGTCTATAATTTAAAATTACAAAAATTAAACAAAAAACGGAGATTCAGAGGGGGTGCCTCTTCAGTTAGTGTACCAACCATCTCCAGTCAGCAGCTATTCCTTCATGCCAGCCATCACAGCCAAGTTTTAAGGTCTTTCCTGACAGCTAAAAGAGAGGGAGCAGATTTTACCTCCTGTGGCAAGATGTTCCAAAGGGCAGGAGCCCTGGCTGAAAATGTTCTCCTGGATCTCAGCAGCCGAAATTCCTTAGCTGATGGGATCCTCAGTAGGCCCCTTTTGTAGGCCAGCATGGACCAATCCCTCTGGGAAAAATGGTTCACAGATATCCTGGAGCCATGAGGACTTTAACGGTATTAACCAACACCTTGAATTGCACCCAGAAGCAGACTGGCAGCCAGTGAGGCTCGTGTAACAATAGTGTTACATGAGCTACCCAAAACATTCTGTGCTGCTGCATTCAAGACCAATTGTAGATTCCAACTGTATAGAGCAGAAGGAATATCCTCTTTAACATTTTTTTTGTCTCCCAACACCTGGGTCAGCCCTTACAATGTTGATTAAATAAGCTATTGACAAAGGCTAGTTTTCTATAGCAGCTTGTGCACATGTCTTGTGGATGCCAACCCTTTAAATTTATGTTGAATGAACATCAGATGTCTTAGCATCCAACGGGTGGTTTAATTTTGCTAAGGAATTCAAGTGTTAAGCTATCTTTTGTCTTTAGGTTTCTGCTTTTATGTGATGAAGGAATGGGTATCTTAGCCATGATAAGTTATTCTTACCACTAATTTTAATTTAAACAATTAAAAAAGATTATCTTGGAGCATTCTGCTTCCACAACAAGCATTTGGGCAGATTTAGTTATCTATATACACCTGCATTTGTCCCATCATGTTACAAAACCTAATGCAGCTCCCATGGTTTATTGAAGAAGTAACACACTCCTTGAACTAATTCCCTAAAACACAATTAAAAGTCAGCCAACATTCTTGCATTCCCGAATTTAAAAAAATATACATTTTCATTATGTTCTCAAGAGAGTCATGTCTGCAAAAGTCTGTTTTAAAAGCCCTGTTAGAATGTAGATTTAAACTACAGAAAACAATAAAAAGCAAGAGGGACTAAGGGAATAAAACTTTTGTTTCAAGTTGGCTTAATTTGAGGATCTGTCAAACTTCCTACAGTTGCAGGCCAACTCATGAGGAATACAAATAAGATGTTTTATGTAAAGCGTTAATTATTGTGACTTGAAAGATGCAAGATGGTGTCTCAAAATTAAAATAACAATTTATGTAATCTTGAAAATGAACATGTAATGCCATCTGATCAAGTTCCAAATAAATCTCTCCTGAGTCGTACATAAAATGGTTATTGTTCATCTGGATAATCCCCACTGTGGAGAACGAAATGCAAATCTCATTATGTTAAAATCTTCACCTGAGTTTTTGGATCATACCTGACCTCTCTGTTATCAAAAGCCATCAGATGGCTTTCATTCACGCCATACTTTTACCTCTGACTTGCTCCTGTACAGGATTTTTTGAGGGATGTATGCTGGAAATCCATATCTTGCTAGATGCTGAGGAAAGCTACAATTAGTTCATCTCAATTTTATTAGCATGATGTTTGAGAGTAGCTTTAGAATTAATGTGATTTCTCAGTGCAAGACCAGATCTGCCAAAACTTTAGGCAATCTATGGCCCCTAGGATAATTGTGAGATCCTACGGTCCAGGGGTGTCAAACTCATGTCATCATGGCAGCGTCACGTAATGTATTGGGACTTTGGCCCCTTTCGCAAAAAGGGGGCAAAGGTGTGGCCAGCACATGACACATCTGGCCCATGAGCTGGGAGTTTGACGGCCCTGCTATGGTCCTCTCAGATCATGTAATTGAAATCTGGTGGTAAAACCAAGTTTGAGTGGCACAATTTTCTATCCCTCTTAAAAGAGACATGATGCACGAAAGATTTAATGGAACTTAATGGAACTAAATTCTCAAAAGCTTCTGAAGCAAAACAGAATGAACATTTAGGATCCCCACAAATCAAAATAAAAACAACATTAAAAAGTACATCCCTGAGCCAAAGGAGCCGTCTACTTCTAATGTCAAGTATTTGTCAAGATCTTCTACAAATGAATCAATAGGAAGCTGACCAGGTTAAAGAGTTCAGTGATTTCTCCCTGTTGTGTTGCAAATGAGAAGCCTAATCCAGACTCTGTTCTTCCAATGAAGGGACTTAATCTTAGTGATACTATACCTGCTATTTATTCAATTAAAGTTAATTGTAATGAATAATGAGCAGTGTTACATCTACTCTGACTTTAACCTTCTGGGCATCTATGCATACCGACAGATTTTATGTGCTCTGCTAGTTCTTTGCAACAAGGTGAAGAAAATGAAAAAAACTCTTTGAGGGAGATGAGCTGTTCAGAAATGTAAAAAATAAAAACAAAGGGTATATTCTTTCTTGAAATTGGGTTTTCCTATTACTTTCATCCCCTGAATAGATATTTCTGATTTATTATTTAATACATTTATAGATGGTCTTCGACTTATAACAGATCATTTAGTGATCAATAGATAAAAGGTAAAGGTTCCCCTCGCACATACATGCTAGTCATTTCCGGCTCTAGGGGGCAGTGCTGATCTCCGTTACAAAGCCAAAGAGCCAGCGCTGTCCGAAGACGTCTCTGTGGTCATGTGGTCGGCATGACTAAATGCTGAAGGAAGGTGCATGGAACACTGTTACCTTCCCACCAAAGTGGGTCCCTATTTTTCTACTTGCATTTTTACATGGTTTCAAACTGCTAAGTTGGCAGAAGCTGGGACAAGTAATGGGAGCTCCCTGCATTACACCGTGCTAAGGGATTCGAAGCCCCAAACTGCCGACCTTTCTGATTGACAAGCTCAGTGTCTTAGCCACTGAGCCACTATTCACAGTTATAACAGCCCTGAAAAAAGTGACTGGTGATGATATTTCACACTTACAACCTTTGTAGCATGCTCGTGTGATCAAAATTTAGATGCTTGGCAACTGACTCATACACAAGACCGTTGCTGTGTCCCAGGGTCATGTGATCAATTTTTGCTACCTTCTGAAAACCAAAACCAATGGGCAAGCCAGATTCACTTAACAACCGTGTCACTAACTTATCAACTGTGGTAATTCACTTAAACCACGGTGGCAAGAAAGGTCATAAAATGGAGAAAAAACTCACTTAACAAATGTTTCATTTAATAACATAAATGTTGGGCTCAATTGTGGTCAAGGATTACCTGTATATGATGCCCATTTCATTATTTGCCCAAATTAAAATAAATAAGCCTCATGCTTTTAAAATTTGAAAATATAGATGACCTGCTGGAAATCTAGATTTGGATCCAGGTTTTGAGTGAAATGCAAATCCAGATTAGAATTGTCAAATATTGGCATATTTAAAATTGCATATCAAAACAAAGTTTTTGTTTCCCTCTGCATAGCTTTCTAACGTTGTATAACAATTTTTACCTCCTCTTACCAAAGTAGGAAAATCTTCAGTTTTCTCAGTTAAAAAAAGGAGAATCCATGAACTCACTTATAGAAAAGCTAAAACAGTTAACAGGTTATCACAATAACAGAGCCCAATTAAATATAATGAAAGGCAATTCCCATTTAACTAATTTTTGTCTTTTATGAACATAATATCTTCCTCAATATGCTTCACATAAGATTAACTTTAATAATAATGCAGCCTATTTCATTTACTTGATAAGCAGATCATGAGCTATTTGCAGCCTCAAAGAAAACTTCCTTTCAAAAACCAAATTAAGTACACCATTTCTGGGGACTCATATATCCGTGTTCCTGGCAGGTTGCAACTTCATCACCCAGAACTAACATCAAACTATGTCAAACACTTATAAACACTGTCAGCAATAAAAGCATTTACATAGATTGATTTCACACCTTTTTGTCAAAAGTTATTTCCTCCAGAGATGCCAATTAATACAAACAGATGCTTAAATCTCTGATGAAGAGGTGAAAATAAAGCTCCTTTTCCCCTTATATGGATTTCAAGTGTGTTCTGAATCATGCAGCTCTATGTAGTTAAAGAACATGCAATTCTAAGGGCTTTATCGCAAAGGGAAAAGCTGTGGCAAAGAGCAATTTAATCTAATTTAATTGGTTCTCTTTTGTGATGAAATGGAAGTGGGTGTTTCTCCCCCAAGAACATCTCAAGGAGAACTGGGAAATGTACACAAAACAGAAATTGGTTTGGTTCTCATTTAAATGTGAATTATCTAATTCTCGATTCCTGAACCAATATGGATGTGCTGAAACTGTCTTCGGTATTCATTGTTTTCTGATTTGGGTATCGATATTCTTCAATATATATATATATTTTTAAAATGGGCCAAAATCATCAATTAGAGCAGAACGGTCCAACGTTAGTAACTTTAATCCTGGTGGACTTCAACTCCCAGAATTCCCCAGCAAACTGGCTGGGGAATTCTGGGAGTTGAAGTCCACCAGGCTTAAGGTTGCCAACGTTGGAGACCCCCTGTATTAGAGAACCCTCTATAGAAAAACGGCTAAAATAATGAACAACTACAACAAAAATATATTCACATTTAAAAATGAATTCTTAGGGGAAGGGAAAATTTGGTGCAGATTTGTAAAAATGTTTTTTAAAACCTTTTTTTAAAATTAAAAAAAGCAAGATCATGCTTGACAATTTGCTGACCTTGCATCTGTTTGAGATTTCTGGGTGAAGACAATGGGAGCTATAGAGAGAGGAGTGTTTTCAACATGTAGATGGTTCAACATGTAGTTTCAGCTGGATTTTTTACCTAATCCAGCTGACGCTATAGAGATGCTTAATCAGATTATTTATTCATCGATTTCTTAATTTCTTAATTACATTTGTTTGCCACCTATCTCAATGCAAGGCAACATTCACAAAAAAAGAGTGAAAGAAAAAAAGAAAAAAAAGTTTTTGGCTATAGCATTGAGGTGGGATGAAGTACCAGGTATGTCCTTGACTTAAAGACCACAATTGACCCAACATTTCTGTTGTTCAGTGAGACATTTGTTAAGTGAGTTTGGCTCCATTTTACAGCCTTTCTTGCCGCCTTTGTTAAGTGAACCACTGCAGTTGATGTTAGTAACTCAGTTGTTAAGTGAATCTGGCTTCCCCCATTGGCTTTGCTTGTCAGAAGGTCACAAAATGGGATCACATGACCCCAGGACATGGCAACAGTCATAATTGTGAGACAATTGCCAACCATCTGAATTGTGATCATGTGACCATGGGGATGCTGCAAAGGTTGTAACTTTGAAAAATGGTCATAAGTCACTTTCTTCAGTGCCGTTGTAGCTTTGAACGGTCAATAAATTAACTTTTGTAAGTTCAGGTGCCTGTAGAAATACCATACATACTGTTGGAAGAATTATCCTTCTGGGTTCAGTTCCAAGTGGGAAAAAGACACTGGAAATATGGAGGCTGTTTGGAAAGATGGTTTAATGGTGAACAGGATCACATGCCTTGGATAAAGAAAAGAAAAGGGAAGAGATGCTGAGAGTCCCTGGGTTTTATGCCCTCTGTTGGGTTTTGAATTTGAACTTGTATTCTGATTGGTTGTCAGACTCCCATGAGGCTATGCAGGGGCAATACTGCAGGCTGTCCTGAGTCCCAGGCTCGGTTGAGCCTTGCTGGATGATGATATAATGAAAATTGCTTTGGGCAATTCTTATTATGGCTCTTCCTGAAGGAGGCAGATCTTTGTTATGTAGAATAGACCGGCCCAGGCCTTAATGGCCCATTAACAAAGGTGGGAGGGCTGAGTTTCTGCCTCTCTGAGTTTCTACTTCTCTTTTAGAAGAAATATTCTGCCATTTTAATGTATCCTAAAATATTTCATTTTTCTAGGAGAGGGGTGGGTTTTAACTTCCAATAGTACACTGAAGCACCCACCAGAAAAGATGGAGTACATACACTGAAGCGCCTGGACATAAACTGACTGAACATACCTGTGCATATACTGAAGTGCCAGCCAGACAAGATGGAGGTACTGTTAGTAGTTCTTTAGCTGAGCAGCCATGGGTGAGTAATATTTAACCCATTCTTGGTGAAGGCTGCTATTTTCCCCAAAGCATGCGCTATGGGAACAGTTTGCAGGCTGAAAGTACTCCTTTCCAACAGCTCTTGCAGCTCTCCAAAACAATTCTGTCAAAAAATGAAAAGGGTGCTGTTACCCCAAAATATTTCAAGGATTTTAAATGAAATAACTCGTCAAAGAGGAGCACTGAATTTCAAATTTTTTTAAAAAATATAAATACCTCCTCCTCCTCCGACAAACAATAATCACTAAAAACACTCCCAGAGGTTCTGTATCACCTTCTTTAGTGATCCCAGGATATCTCTGCTGCATCTTGAGCAGATTTTTAAGGGTGAGTAAAGTTTTGACTTGATTTGATTTGATTTATCTCAGTCAGATTTCTTAATCAAATCAATGGTTCAAATCAGATCATCAAATTGATTTAAAATGTCAAATCACATTGGATGCTTTTGAATTATTTCTGTCTTTGATAGAATCCCAAGACAACAGACTGGCTTTCTTTTCATGAGAACTAAATTGGTGACTAGGAATTATTGACTGTGGAAGGACTTTGTGATATTAACACAAATAGATGCCCAGTGACATTGATCATCTCTAGAAACTCGATGGATCAGAGTGCTCATGGAGAGGACAAGTGGCAGCCATTCGTGTTTCTCCTATAATATTTGTCTCTCATTCTTCCAAAGAATTTATTCAGACAAGTTCACACAGAAAGAGAGAGAAAGAGACTATTTCACCCCACCCCGTTCTTATGATGGGACTCCATTGCCCATCATAAGAACCTAATCCTTGTTCTAATTCTCAATGCAATTGCCTGCACTGTAGTCTTATGTCTCTATTTTAGCTCATATTTGCTTTATTTTCTCCAGTACTTCTATTTTTATCTTTTTGAAGTCCTGTTTTCTTTCTGCTAAAATGGGACGAAAATCATCAGGGAAGTAAGTCAACATAAAATGGGCTATTCCCAGGAGGTGAGGTACCTTAGCAAATTTGTCTTGCTGTCCATAATAAGTCATTGGTTGATTTCTAGTCAAATCCTTCCTTCTCTCTCAGAGTTGCCTACCAGTGGGGAAACCACTACCAACCATTTTCATTGGCATCTGGTGCTTCCCTCCCCCATTGCTTTTTCATGTCTACTTACTATATGTTGGCCAGCAGGCTGAGGCAATGGTTTGTTTAAAATGCATGCCTTCATTTTTGTTATTAATTGATTGATTGTTTTTTGGATTCCCAAGCTCTTGATCTCCTGGAAGATCTCAAAATTGGTATTACATTCTCAGACACTTCCCATGGACATCCCAACCACCCTTCTCCTTTCTTTCTCACTTTGTCTTTCTCATTGCTGCTGCTCTGTGTGCAATTTACCTCAGGAAAGAGCTTCCCCCATTTCATATTCGTATGTATGTGTCTCATACTTTATAGCTACTTTATAATCTCCGTGGCAAACTTATCTCCATAAAGACATTAAATAACAGCACTTCTGCGTCAGCAAACTGAGCCAGTAAAAAACAACAGAAAGCTGGATTATCAGCATCCTCAATTTTTTTAAAAACCAACAGTAAAATATGTCTCCTGTCTAACAGACTGATATTCCAAGAGGAAGGAGGGGGAGGAGCCTAAGCAATTTGCAGTCTAAGTCAAAATGGACTGTGGATTGCTAGGGCCAATGACCAAATGTAGAGACGTATGCCTGCAACAGCATCAACAGCCCACTGGAACTGGGCAGATGCTATGCCCTGACTCTGTCATTGCCAGCCAGCATGGTAAGACTTGTGTTAAGAGAAGAGGGCAAACCATGGAAGAGCTAATGACAATATCAAGATACCTCTTTAGCTCGCTGGGGGTACGGTGCAGATAATATCATAATGGCATATTCCTCAAGGCATCTTTCATGGTAGTAAGCCCATAGCATCTTTCAAAGTGTTCAAGTATCATTGTACAAAAACGAAATCCCAATATTGAAAATAGACTTTATATCATTTCAGGAATGGCAAGGAAATTCATTAGTAGCAAAAGAACATCTGTCTACTCTTAGGAGTGAATGTGTGTTCATTGTGCAAGACGTTGTGAGATCAGGCTTTACTATTAGATAAGCATAGGCACACAGCAATTCAAGCACCGATGAAGCTTTGAGTGAGTAAGCCTTTGGAAGCAAAATTATAAATTATTTTTAATTATTTCCAAGCAGTGGAACAGAGCAATCACCTTGTGATTCTACATAACAAGTAGGTTTTGGGGCAAGGCTGCTGCCAAGATGAATAAACTACACTTGCTCTATGAAGTGTCATGTATAAATCCAAATACTGAGCCATAGCAGTTTTGCTTCGGACATGAGTAGGGTATGATGCAGACAATTTTATTTCACCATTCTGTATTATATGTGTAATAGTAAATAGTGATTTTCCTTCCTTCCTTCCTTCCTTCCTTCCTTCCTTCCTTCCTTCCTTCCTTCCTTCCTTCCTTCCTTCCTTCCTTCCTTCCTTCCTTCTTCCCCGCTGCCCACTACTCTAAAAAGCTCAGCTCGCTTTTTTTTCCAAAACTATTTTAAGGTTTTTAAAAATTAAATAAATAAAAGAGCAATAGTACAATATAGAAAATAAAGTACCATAGGAAAAGGCCTTAACTAAGCAAAGGGAAAAGGCGGTATGGCCCAAATATAAGATATAAAAAGGCAAGAGGAAGGACATTCACAAGATCTTCAGTGTCAGATTTTGACTGGCAGGCTAGATTTGTAAGAGTGCACCACACAACAGGACACCTGTATACTGCCCAGAGTTGCTGTGAATTGGGCAGCATATAAATTGAATATATTATGCTTGGTCACACAATCAGCAAGATGTTTAGATCGGTTTTGGCATTTTTATATACCCATCGAGTCCTTCCAAAGGACCTGAGATAAAAGAGATTTTGTTGTTTCATGGTGTTAAAGATATTGTCATAGAATTTGTTCCAAGTAAAGCAGCCTTTTGCAACTGACTGAAATTGCAACTGAATTTATCAATACTTATCAGTGGGGTTCAAGTGGTGCTACAGTTGTTTTAGGATTGCACCAAAGGCCACCTGCTTCTACTAGTACCTTTGCTTTCTTTTACCAGAGTTGTCCTATTTCTATTTACAGAGCTGTGTGTTTTGTAATTTTCTCCAGTACTTTCTCTCCACTTCTGCCACATCCACTTTCCTGACTTGTCTTTCTTATTGACAATTATTAAGTCTTGGGCAGGGGTGGGATTCAAAATTTTTAACAACCAGTTCTGGGGCATGGCTTAGTTGGTGGGCTTGGCTTGGTGGTCATGTTATTGGCTGGGTGTGGCCAACTCAATATCACTCACATCGAGGCATGCACCTCCTTGCTTGGCCTCTCGTGACTGTGGGGATGCGGCAACAGTTGTAAGTGTGAAAAATGCTCATAAGTCACTTTTTTCAGTGCCATTATAATTTTGAATGGTCACTCCACACAAGCAAAGTACCAGCAAAGGATGGAAAAAAAAACTCCAGAGATGTTTTTGAGACAGGAAGTCTAGTCCTGCCAAGAATGTAATAAGGGTTAACAGAGAGGCAGTTTCTGTAAGCAACACCAGAATGTTTCCTTCCTGCCTTCCTTACAGGATTAGGCCAGTAATTTCTTCTAACAACCGGTTCTCCGAACTGCTTAGAATGTTAACAACCGGTTCTAGCGCATAGGTGCAAACTGGTAGAATCCCACCCCCGGTCTTGGGTATCATTTGGCAAGTCCTAGGGCACTTTAGCTTCTTCATTTCCTATTACTTTGTCTATTTTGTGGTTCCACCATTTTTTGCCTGCAGGCAAACAGTTGTTGTTGTTTTGCTGATATTCCAATGCACCATTGTTGCTACTTTATCACGCTGTTGTTTGTGGTCAGTATGTGCAATCTTCTTGAAGCAGCTAACTAGATGGTCCACTATTTCTTTAGCTTCTTTACAGAGACAGCATTTGCTGTCTGTTGCAGTCTTCTCAAGTCTCCCTTTGTATGCATTTGTTGTTTGCCTCGTGCAGAATTAGCCCCTCTGTCTCTTTTTATATTATTTTTATTATTATTATTTGCAGCAGTCACTTTACGTAAGTGGGACAGGTGCTTCACTCTGATTTTAGAAGTGAGTCTCTGGTTTGCTTCGTGCACTACTTTCAAATCAGAGGAATTTTGAAAAGGTTACTGATGGCTGCCGAGATCAGACATACCTATCATTTGTACTGTTTGTGTTTATTAACACCAGCACTTTCCCCCACTTCTGTACTGCTGTATACAATACTGCTGTATTGTATTGTACTCTGGAAACATCATTTTGCCTACCGTGTTTTATAATATTGCCATAAACATGGTTTCTGTTCCCAGTGAGATAGCCTTGTTGTTCTTAGCTGAATATACTATATATAGTCTGTATTGTCCTCAACTGTATTGATATTTAGTGTTGTTTTTAATTTAATTTGAACACTGTTGTGTACAGCCTCTTGACGTGCAAAATCTCCAAGCCTTTCTCACCTTGAAAGCATGAAGGTAACCGCAGTGATTTGAAATAGTAGTAACAGAAGACTGACAACAGAGACAGCAAATCTCATCTGATATTGTTTTCCGCCATTTTAAGTCAGCAATGGAAAAAAGCCTAACAAGTCAGATCTCCTTGAATAAAGTTTCTCTCCTGGTGACCTCGTGAAAGTGGACCCTTGTGGAAAGCAAATTCAGAGTGGACCAGCAAGGTCAGTATGACTTAGAATTGGGTATGCCTTGGAACTAAAATCCCATTTCTTCTTATGGATTTATTGTCAGGTCTTGAAAATCACAGTTGTCTGAATGGTAAGACATCACTGCTCTGATTTGCTCCCCTGTAGATTTTCTTGCTATTTGCGAAGAAGTCTAAAAATTGAGGAAAGATTCTTACTTTTAATTATTTACAAGCCATCAATATACTAGCAAGACATAGCATTTGAAATTTTTTTTTTCTTGCTAGTCAATCTTTATGTTAGATACTTGCTGTAAAATACAGGCTAAATTCTCTAGTGGCACTTCCCCATCTCCCTGTAAACAGACCCTTACAATGTAGGTCAACCTTCACGATCTGAGTTCTTCCAGATTTATTGGGCTGAATTTCTCAGCATTCTGTGCCAACATGAAAATTTGGGAAGCTGCAGTCCCAAGGTATCTGGAAAAGATGAAGTTGAGGAAGCTTGATTATTTTGACCATTTAGAATCCCAACATATTCCATTTTTTGCTCAGTCTCCAATCCAGACCATTCTCCAAGGCTTATTGTAGCTTGATTGTGTTTTACTAGCTGTTGTTCTGGCTTGGTCTGATGATAGTAGTAGTTCAATATATTAGAAGAGCATTAGCTAAGGAAGACTGCTGTAGCTCTTCATAGTCAGACAACAGGGTTTTTTTCCAACTTTCAGAAAGAAAACTAAAATCAAATTTGGGAACTGAAAATTAAATATTACACCACCAGTGAATGATCATTCATTTCTCCACGAGAGATGAATCTTTTTAAAAATTCAAGTAGATAAAATACAACTTTAAAGTAGGCCACATCAAGAAACAGAACACGGGCATTTCAGGAATGCTACTTTATTGTTGTAGAGTATTAAGCAGAATATTGAAAGCCTGAACAAGTTTCTCTGTCTCATATTATACTAAACAAAATCAAGTCAGCATTATTTTGCGTTCCTTTATCATGCATTCTTCAGTCTGTGGACTGTGTGATCTCTTAATTCCCTTCTTAGCAGCTTGTTTCTACTTCCCCCAAGGTCAATTGTAAATTTCTTACAACTCTCCACCAAAGAAGGCTGTCCAATTCAAAGGAAAATAGAAAGAGAAAACATACAGCATCAAGTGGTTGAATTGGTTAGGTGCGCCATCACTAGCACGGTTATTGTAAGGATTTCTAACTTTTTAATCTATTAGTTCTAATAGGAAAGGTTCTGACTTCAACTGAATATTATTAATCTTGAAAATCCTCTGTATCTAAGTATGCATTTGAATCCAAAATATTTTAACTTTTTTACATGTCCATTAAGCAAGATAAAATGCCTTTCATGTTGTTCATATTTTCAACCTACATTTGAAATGCCTTTATATATTCGAGGTAATTTCTATCTAGTCATAATTTACAAAACATTGCTTATAAAAGTTCTCTTTGAGATCATAACATAATAGGAGCATCTGTAGCGCAGTGGTTAGAGTGTAGTACTGTAAGCTTCTGCAGCCAGCTCTCTACAGTTTGGCAGTTCAAATCCCACCAGGCTCAAGGTTGATTCAGCCTTCCATCCTTTGGAGGTGGGTAAAATGAGGACCCCAATTGTTGGGGGCAATATGCTGACTCTTTAAATTGCTTAGAGAGGGCTGTAAAGCACTACAAAGCGATATATAAGTCTAAGTGCTATTACTATAATTTTCAACTCTTTTAACCACATACTTTCCCCTTGATCCACCTGTTAATTATAACCAAAATTCTTCACCCACTTCATCATAGATTGCTTAACCTGTTC
The DNA here is from genome assembly GCF_049901715.1 of Pseudonaja textilis. Lineage (NCBI taxonomy): Eukaryota > Metazoa > Chordata > Lepidosauria > Squamata > Elapidae > Pseudonaja > Pseudonaja textilis. The sequence goes on from NC_141991.1 coordinate 180,138,463, forward strand.
TTCCTCTGCTTCAAATTTCAACATAATTATTTATGTTTTAACGATTACAAGTTCATCAGCAGTACTTGGACTTCAGGCTTGGACTTCAAATTCTGTCTTATTTCCCCCCATTACCATAAGTCTTTTTGTCTAGTTTGAACAATGGGGAAACCATTGACAATTATATTCTTCTGCTTCTAATTGCTGTTTTGATTTAATTTAGTTCTTGTTGTGTTAACTATTTGTCTTTGTCTGCAGTTTCTCTTCTATGATATGCTTCTTCTGAGATCCATTTAGGCACAACCTGGGTTTATATCTAGTCCATATTCTCGTATGGAAAGCCTAAGAAAATGGTTTTGAAACCCACATTAATTTTAACTTTATTGTGCCTTATTTCGAGTTTCAAGGAAGAGATAATTGCAGGGCTAGGAAAAGTGATGTAACTACTTTTTTTTTACATGTTGGCATCTTTCATCCCACTTGTTTCCTTCCTCATCCTCTTCTCCATCCTACTTCTCTCTGTCTCTCTTTTTGCTTTTGTTTTGTAAAAAAAAACCTTGTGAATCACATTGTTGTTCTGCACGATGGGTATAATGGCATTTTTTAATACCTGATTTCATTTTCTTTTGTCGCTGAATACATTGAAACTTTTTTATTTGCTAACCCTGCAAAACTCACTTCATTTACAGCTTTTCAGTGTAAAAATGCACACAGAAGGGATGTGGCAGTGTGTCTAGTGCGGCATTACTAATGTATAGCTGTTACATTACAGAACTGAGATGAGGATGCTATTGAAATAATTTAAGCAGAATACACAGTACAGCTAAATGGGAACGTAAATTACATTCTATGTTCATATTGGGGCTTGATAGTATTATAGCCAGCAATATAAATTATACACACAGATCGTGTTAGCAGCTATCCACAATAATGAGAGCAGCTCGTTGTGCTGATACTACCACAAAGTAAAACCACAGTAATTAAGGCAAGGTTGAATGATTTACATATAGATGCGCCACATGTATTATTCTCGTATGCCTACTAACCAAGTAGGGACCTCACTGCATGAATCTCACATCAACTGCTTTGTGACTTCCAGAAGTTCCTGAGAGTATCTAGCACCATAGATAACATTTCCAGCATTGGCTAGAGTTGGCATGGACATTAAAGGTCCATGTGCCCTGGGATCACACTTGTTTCCAGAGCTATCCCCCAACCACAACAGAACTAATCTTTGTGAATCTGTTTTGAATACGTTCAGGGATAAAATTGGCATCTTACAGGTTAATTTTGAGGGCTAAACTGGCCAGATTTCAGTGGCATGTTAATTTTTACATTTGCAGGACAATCTGGGGGGAAAAGGACCCGTTTTCTTCCCAAAGCATCCCCTGCAATTCCACCCTTAATTTTGGTGGAAAAAAATGTTAGCCACTTTAGAATGTGAAGGAGCTGTCTATCTAGATCAAGGATCTTCAAACTTGGCAACTTTAAGACTTGTGGACTTCAACTCCCAGAATTCCTGAGCTAACATGACTGGAGGAGGAATTCTGGGAGTTGAAGTCCACAAGTCTTAAAGTGTCAAGTTTGAAGACCCCCTGATCTAGATATTTTATTGGCTTAACTTTTTATTTATTGTTTTATTATATTTTTGTTGTCACCATCTAAGATTATTTGCAAGATAGGTAAGCAGAATTGCAGATTTTTAAAAGCACAATGGGATAATAATTATATCTGAAGCTATAGGGAAAGAAACCAGGAAGTTAATGTACAGAGAGCAAAGCAGATTATATATTCATCAAGCTCAATGTTGACAACTCGGAAATATTGGGGAGAAAGCTTTCCCTTCCATTTATTTAAATATATAAGGGATTGAACTCAGGACCTTTACTTGCATCCTCTGCCTCTCTATCACTGAACTACAATCTTTCCTGGATTAAGAAGGTCAAGTTTACTCAGAGATGGAATAGAATAGCCAACAGCCAGATTTGAACTCATAATCATTGGCAGAAAATCTGAACATTGCACTTGCAGGATAAGAATAATTTTTTTGTGATCTTTGCTTAAAGTAAAATGTCAGTGTAATATTTTAAATATCATTTGCAACTTCCAATTCAGTTAGCATCTTAAATCCAAAACAGAAGCCAAAATGTCAAAATGACTCCTCCCTTAGAAATTATAAATAGAAGTTTAGAAAATTGTAAAAGATTCATTTCTTATGCGCTAACCAAATAGATTTTGATAAAAAGTCTGATCTTTTAGTATAGTATAATAAAACATTCCACTCTTCTTATTCCACTCTTTTTAAATTTTGTTCTTGTTCTTCCTAATAACAATGGGTTGGAATTCTGTGAAAATTAATATTCATTGCCAATAATCAAAAGAGACAAGTCAATATAATATAAAAGTTGTAGCTATATAAATGTTTTAAATAAATAAATACACATAAAGAAGATATTGGATCATATAACTTACTTACTTACTTACTTATTTTCTTCCTTCCCTGGAAATCTAAACAGAACAAATAGTTTTATATTGCTGCTTTCCTTGCATTTCTTCCATAACTTCATGTGCAGAGGTATCGTGATGTTTTTATTTCCAGGTCAACAAGGTTAATAGTAAATATGCTACCTAAAAAGCACAAATACTTAAAGCATTCTGAAAAGATTTGATATAGCAAAACCCCAAGGCTCCACATGAACTTATGGGGTTTTGTGAGAGATTTAAGGAAAAGAAAACCACTTGAATGCAATTTCCTATTTCCTATTACTAGAATTTTATCTTTTGGTCAGGAATTCTTGGAAATGTGATTTTTAACGAATGGATTCTGTGACTTGAAGATGGCGTTACATCAGCATTCTGGTCATTGGAGGAACTGATGCAGAAGAACAATCAGTAAAGGTTACAACCAAGCTGGGCCAGCAAATTTAGAGAATGACACAGTGGCCAACAGACTGAAAAAGGTCAGTCTACATTCCAACTCCAAAAAGAGAGACTAAATAGAGCATGTAAACTATTGTACGATGACCATATTTTCATAGGCTATCAAAATAATTTTTAGGTTCATCTAATGCAGATTAAAGCATTACATGGAAAAAAAAAAACAGATGTTCAAGCTGCCTTTGGAAAAGGATGAGATCTTATTGTTGATGCAGACTTGATAATAGAGGAAGCCAAAGAATATCAAACAGTAAGCTGTATATGCTTCGTTGATTCAAGGAACACCTTTGATTATGTCAATCCTGTAAGGCTATGGAATGTGCTTAGAAAACTGGTGCATATCCTGACCCAAGCTAAGGCCATATTTAACCAAGGGATGGATGTTTAGTATAAAAAATAGTAAGATTCAGAGCATGGCCCAGAAAGTATATAAGAATATACAGTGAGGTAATGCCTGTGCAAATACTGATCTAGTTTATCAGTAAAAGTCCCAGTAAAAGGAAAGGCCTTTTACTGATAAACTAGTTTCTAACACATCTTGTTTTTGGTATGATTATCAAAACTTTACAAACCAATGCTTTAGCATGGACACGCCCATGTTAGTACACAGCACACATACCAATATATCACAAGGAACATTGTGTATTTACTCCTGTAAATACCACCTTTAATAAAGCTTGTGCTGATTACTCTGGAAGGCATTTACATTTGGGCATTAAACGAATAGGAATCCCAGGAAATCTCATTGTTCTCAGGCGAAACCTATATACAGGCCAGGAAGTCATGATACAGACAGAACCTGGTTAGACAAACTAACTTCAGAGCCACATACTTTCCCCGACCAATTCAACCAATATGCAAAATATTAAAGGAAGTTGGACTGAAAGAAGAAAAGCATGTTTTTAAAATTAACAACAAATAAATCAACCAACAATGAAATATCAAAGCTGCACATAACTTCAGCTTTTTAGGGTCCACTATCAACAGTAAAGGAACAAGTAGTCAGGAAATATACAACAGACTATCATTTAGTGACGTAGCCATGAACGTCTTGGAAAAAATATTCAAATGCTGGGAGATGCTCTACATTGACAAAGAATGAAATTATATAAGCAATGGTGTTCCTTGTGATCAGTGGTAGGATTCCAAATTGTGCGCTACTGGTTCTCCCTTGTGCGTGCAGCATTCAAAGATCACTTTGCCCACGCATGCGTAATGCTCAAAGATCGCCCTAGGTGATTCAGATGAACTAAAAATAAATGGAATATAGGACGGGAAAGGTGGGTGGAGCCAGTCAGAGGTGGCATTTCTGGTTCTCTGAACTGGTCAAAATTTCCGCTACCATTACACCAGAACCAGACCAAACCAGCTGAATACCACCTCTGCCTGTGATTCTCTATGGAAGTAAAAGTAGGACTTTGAAGTAGCTGGATAGAAGGAATATTGATGCTTTTGTAACTTGGTGTTGGAGAAGATTCATGAAAATTCCATGAACACACAAGAAAACAAACAAATAGAATAGAATGAGCTGGAAGGGACCTTGGATGTCTTCTAGTCCAGCCCCCAGAACCTATACCATTTCAGATAAGTGACTGTCTATGTTAAGTTTGAGCAATGAGAGGCTGAACCAGAGCATGAGTGCAACAGTACTTTATTTTACAAATAAAGGGCTGACCGTGCTTGCCAAGCCTGGAACTGGCTCGCAGCAATCAGCAGCCAGTTGGACCCCGCAGCCTGCTTTTATAGCTGGCTGCTGGGGAGAACCGACCAATGGGAATGGGGGAATAACGCCCACACAAAGTGAGTGGACCTGAGTGAGAACTCCTTGAGTCCTCAGGACATAACACACCTTCCCCCAGATGCAAACACGCATAGTCCTTGAGGTAGATGGGGGTTTGTGTTGCGCCCGGAGCGGCGCAACTCGGGAACATTGTCTGACTGTTCGGTATCAGTCTGTGACGGTTGAGCTGGCATAGTGTCGCCAACACTCTCTCTGGACTGGGCATCCTCGGAAACCACCGGGTTGGTTTCTGGAGTCAAACTCGTGGGTTGGATCCGGTTGGTCAACTCTCTGGGCGCTGTTGTCCGAGTTTGGGCTGACCGGAACGACCGCTGGCGCAGACTGGTCACTGGGTGCGGTGTGGCTGGGTGGCGGATGGGACGGTTCCCCTTCGACTGGAGACTCTGGATTCTTGTTTGCGAGGTTGCTGAGGCGCCTTCTGAGTTGGTCTATGTGTCTCCTCCAGACGCGACCATCCTCCAGCCTGACTCTATACGATCTCGGCCTGGTGACAGCGATGACCTCGCCCGGAATCCAAAGTGGGTCCCCAGCGAAATTCCTTGCGAATATCGGCTCCTGTAACATAAAATGTCTAACCCCGAAGTGGAAGCGAGGGGAGAGTCAGGGCAGTATTGTGGGTGCAGTCTATCTAATACAGTCCTCAGGCGCGGCCCATCAGAAGTTCCGCTGGGGACTTATTGGTGACTGCACAGGGGTTGAGTGCTGGCTCATCAGGAACCGTGAGAGTTTGTGGTGCCAGTCATCTCTGCCAAACCTAGCGAGGGCCTCTTTGGTGGTCCTGACGGCCCTTTCAGCCAACCCATTACTCGCAGGGTGAAATGGGGCTGTGAAAATGTGGCGAATGCCTAAGTTGGCTGCAAAACGGCTGAATTCTACTGATGCGAACTGTGGGCCATTATCGGAGACCAAGGAGTCGGGTAGTCCATGTGTAACGAACAGGCGCGTTAACACGTTGGTGATTGCTAGTGTGGTGGTCGTGGATAGCTGCGCCACGTCTATCCACTTGGAATAAGCATCCACGACCACTAGGAACATCTTTCCATGCACGGGCCGGCCAGATCGATATGGATTCTAGACCAAGGGCGCTGGCGCTCTCCCATCTGGTAGGGGTGGCGATGGGGGAGCAGGACGGGATTCCTAGCAAATGCTGCAGGAACTTACCCAATTGACAATGTCCTCGTCTAGACCCGGCCACCACACGTAGCTGCGTGCCAACGCCTTCATTCTCACAATGCCGGGTGTCCCTCGTGCAACGCTTCCAGGACTCGGGCACGCAGCGAGGTCGGAATGACCACTCGAGTGCCCCACAGTAGACAACCCTGCAAACTGGACAGCTCCTGCATGCGAGTCTTAAAGGGTGTGAATTTGTTATCAACATTGCCTCCCGGCCACCCCCTCCTCACCCAGTCGAGTACCTGGGCGAGCGTTTGGTCTGCCTTGGTTTTGGCGGCGATGTCAAGGGCGGTGATGGGCAGGTCCAACTGGGTGATTTCAAAAATGGCATTGACAGGAGCTGGGTCTTCAGCCGGAGCGGGTAAGGGGCAGCGACTGAGCGCGGTCAGCGTGGGATAGAGTTTTGCCGGGCGGTGGATAAGTTTGTATGAGTAGGCCGCTAGGAAAAGTGTCCACCTTGTCATCCGAGGGGAGAGGACTTGAGGTGTCTGTTTGTCGCCGGCCAGTAGGCCCAGGAGGGGCTTATGGTCGGTGACCAGTTCAAGAAGTGGCCAAAAGGAATTAGTGAAACTTTTTCACGGCTGCAACAGCTGCTAGGGCTTCCTTGTCTATTTGGCTGTAATTTCGCTCCGTGGCGAGAGCGTCCTGGAGAAAAAGGCGATGGGGCCTCGGCGCCATTGGCGAAGTCGGTGACTAAGGACCGCCCCAATTCCAAAAGGGGATCGTCTGCTGCCAGTACTAAAGGAAGGTTGGGGTCGAATTGGATGAGCACTGCCTCTGACGTAAGTAGTGATTTGACTGGCGTTAAACGCCTGGTCTTCTTTTGTGCCCCCAGTGCCACGGTGACTTTTTGTCTAGTAATCTGTGTAGGGGTTCGGCTACTGAGGCTTTTATGGGGCAAAAAGGATGCATAAAAGTTTAGGAGTCCCAAGAAAGCTTGTAGCTCCGTTTTGGAGGTCGGTGTGGGAGCTTCGTGGATCGCCTGACCTTGGACTCCAGGGGGTGAATGCCAGAGGCGTCAATTTTATAACCCAGAAAGTCCACCTGTCTAGTGGCAATGGCGCATTTTTCTTTTTTAACTTGAGCCCATGCTGTCTGAACCTCTCTAACACTGCTCGCACTCTCTGGAAGAGTTGGGGTCTGTCCTGGCGAGACCAAGATGTCAGTCAGTAGGGTACTACACCAGGGAGGCCCTGTAAAATCCGCTCCATGAGGGATTGAAAAATACCCGGGCAACACTTGCACGCCAAATTGGAGACGCTTGCATCGGAAGGCACCCTGTGAGTGGCGATGGTCTGAAGTTCCGCTGTTTGGTTATCAACAGGAACTGTTGATATGCTTGAGACATGTCCAATTTAGCAAAAATACTGCCCGGTTCGAATGTGTGCAATAAGTGCTGAATGACGGGCACGGGGTAGGCGCTAACTTGTAAATATTTATTGATTGTTGTCTTGTAGTCCGAGCAAATTCTCAGGCTACCATCTTTTTGAGGGTGTGACAATGGCGTCTCCCACTTGGCGAAATCTGTTGGCTCAATGACCCCTTGTTTTAGTAGCTTATCCAATTCAGCGTCTAGTTTTGGTCGAATAGCAAATGGAACTCTACGTGGTTTTAATCTGATTGGGACTGCCTGGGGTCAACGGTGAAGCGAGATGGGGGTTCCATTATAACACCCCAGCTCCTCGCTGAACACATCTGCGTAGTCAGCGAATAAGGAGTCAGTGTCTGAGGTTGAGACAGCATGGACTCCTGTTAACCCTAGGCGAGGTGGGGAAACCAATCGAGCCCCAATAAGGTGGGTAGATTGCCGTTAACTACCACTAGAGGTAGGTGGCCTTTAAAAGCTCTAAAACTGACAAAGAACTTGCCTCTGCCGATCACGGGAATGGCCTTCCCCTGGTAGTCCTTCAGACCGAACTGGCATCTCTGAAGCCGGGTAGTAGATAGGCTGGGGTGGAGCCTCTTGAGGGTGTTCCACGAGATTATTGAGAGCGCTGACCCTGTGTCAACCTCCATGTGCACGGTTTACCTTCTAGGGAAACGAGAGAGAAATTTTACTAACAGAGTGGCAAGTACGCCTGGCAGGTGGTGCGTGTGACAGTTTAATACTTGCCTCTGTGGTCCCAGTGCGAGGACGGGGTCTTTGTGCAGCGCTTTGGGGGCTTGGCAGACTCTCGCAATGTGCCCCTCTTATGGCAGTTGTTGCAAACGGCTCCTTTAAACTTGCAGGTGGCCCTTTGATGTGATCCCCACAGGCTAGGCACAGGGTGATGTGCTTGGGTGGACCGGTGTATTCTTGTTTGGCCCCTACCTGCGACCGTCTGTCATTGGTGAGGCGATGGACATCGTTCTCATCGTTGTGGCCTTCCTCCGCTTCCACCTCTTCGGAATGGACTGGGAACGCTGCTAGCTTGGCGCTTGGGCCTGAATTTCGGTGGCTGAGTTCGTTGCTAGCTCGGCTGCTAGGGCCTCCTCTACCGCTTGCGCGAGGTTGAGGTCTTTTTTAGCTAGCAGACGCCTCTGTAGGTTGAGATCCTTGACCCCACAAACCAATTGATCGAGGAGCATGTCCTCCAGGTATGTTCCAAACCCGCAGTGCAGGGCTGCTGTTCTGAGGCGGCCATATATTGGTTGATGGTCTCCTTACTTGATTGCTTCCTCATTCAGAACGTGAACCTCCTGGCGATTTGTGAAGGCCTGGGAGCGTAGTGGTTTGTGAGGATCTCAAGCAACTCGGACCACGGAAAGTTTTTAATTCTCTCGGCGCCACGAGTGCTGCAGCGGTATCGTAAGCGGTGGCTCCGCAGTAGATTAGGAAATAGGATTTTTTCGATGCTCTCCCGCATCCGACAGGCCGACCCGCATCGATGTAATGATTGAAAGCGGTTCTTATACGATTCCCACTTCTCTTCGTCTGGTTTAAACACCGGGAATACTGGATTGGAACTCATGGTGCTGGAACGGCTGGGCTACCTGCGGAAAAATCTCTCTGGGACTACGAACGCTTGTGAGTTACTAGTGATATCAGCTCTGGAGAGGTTTCTTGCTACCCTCTCTTTCTCTCTCTCTGGGTTACCACGTTGGCTGCTAGCCGTTGGAGTGTCTTGATTCGCGCCAAAAAAGTGGGCGTTAGTGACTCTCTACAGCGCTGTGCTGTGATTCCTACTGGCTCGAAATTCAAATGACACCCGTTTGAATTTGCGCGCCAAATGCAGAAGCGGCTGCGGCTCGCAGCGCTTCACTTTCCCCATAGCGAGGCTAACAAGCGGCTACAGGCGCTTCTAACTATTTGACTCAGACCGCTTTCTCTGGCTGCGGATCTGCGTTTGCTCTTTTTGATCGCTCGTTTCGCTAGCTGACCGCTCTCTCTGGCTGCGGATCAGCGTTTCCCTTGTCGCCAGCCGATCGCTCTCTCTGGGCTGTAGATCGGTGGCTGGTGACTCAGCGGTTGCAAGGTGCTTCTGGTAGCCATCCCACCCTGCGTCGCCAGTGTTAAGTTTGAGCAATGAGAGGCTGAACCAGAGCATGAGTGCAACAGTACTTTATTTTACAAATAAAGGGCTGACCGTGCTTGCCAAGCCTGGAACTGGCTCGCAGCAATCAGCAGCCAGTTGGACCCCGCAGCCTGCTTTTATAGCTGGCTGCTGGGGAGAACCGACCAATGGGAATGGGGGAATAACGCCCACACAAAGTGAGTGGACCTGAGTGAGAACTCCTTGAGTCCTCAGGACATAACAGTCTAGACTCTTCTTAAAATCATCCAGGGATGCAGCACCCACGATTTCTGGATGCAAACTGTTCCGCTGGTTAATTGTGCTCACTAAATCAATCTAAAGTTTTTACTCATGGCACAAATGACCAGTCTAAAGTTTTCATACTATACATTAAATGAAGACCTAGCTCTCTCAAAAAGACTAATAGCAATAGCACTTAGACTTATATACCACTTCACAGTGCTTTACAGCCGTCTCTAAGTGGTTTACTGAGTCTAATGTTGTGAAATTAGAAGGAAAGAGAAAAAGAGGATAACCAGGAACAAGGTGGAAGTTAGGCAGTGGAAGTTAGTTTGAAAGTAGCAGTGTGCTTGCAAAAACAATGCAAAACTCCCTTAGGGCGAATCAAAGACTAATGGCAGATTTTACTTTATTAGACGCACTAAGTATTGTTATAAGAAAGTTTTATAATAAAACTATTAAATGATTCATGTTATGAAAGCAATGATGTATGCTCTGGCTAAAATGATTTTTTTGTTCTTGTATAGTACTAGAATTTTTATTCTTCCAATACAAAAGAAATCACCTCAAAACAGGTAGAGGTAGAATCCAGACATGGAAAAACCAAGAATGAGATCTATCAGAACAAATGGCATTGATGAACGCGTATGGCATCATTGTGTCCAGTATGAAAGCAATGTTAATGAAATGCAAAAGAAGTATAATCTTCATAAATAGAAAATGAGAGCTGTTATTCAAATACACAATTTCATAAATTAGTTGCTGAGCTTTCAAGACAAATCACCTTTATGCTTGCTTTTTAATGTCAATCTAAGTCTTTTGCATATTTCCATATCAAGCTTTTATTTAAAAAAAACTATTTCTCCTACCCTAGGAAAGAATATAACAACACGATTCTGAAAGCTCACGCTTACTCCCCTGAAAGAAAGAAGAGAAAGAAGTATAAGGTGGTTAACATAAGAAGAGAACCAATAATTATTGCAAAGTTTGAGCTGTAAAAGGACTTTATTGCTTTCCTTTGCCTGCTCTCTGATGGATTAATTTATTCAAGAAATCATGAAAATATATTCTGATTATCTGGCAATTTGCAACCACTGACAGTAAATTAATTAAAACACAGGTATAGTAGGTTTGGACATTGACAAGACTGTTCTAAATTTGGGCCAAGGTCATTTTAAAATCCATTATTGACTCCAAAGAAAAGGTCACTTTGAAGTACTTCATTGGCAAAAAATTAAGCAGATGAGATATCAATATTGCACAAATTAGAAAAAATAGGGGCCAGAGAATTTGGTTAGACAGCATCTCTGTTATTGCAGCTGCTGTTATTTGTACTTCTATTTGCTAAAGAAATAGAAAATGAGAAATATAAATAAATATAGCAATCATTAAAAGCATCTAAAACTTTATAATAACTTTTGTTAATTAAAATAAATGAAGCTTCTCTATTAAACAAAAATGTATCTTACTGGAGTATAAAGTATTTATAGTTAATATACAAATCACTGAAGTTCAGTTCAAATTTTGGAAGACTGGTAGTATCCAATATGAACAAACTTAAATACAGGACAAGAGATTGCAAATATACTTTTCCAGGTGGAAACATTTAGTAATTTAAATTAAGCTACATTGGCCACATCCTAGAAGTAACAATAAAAAGAACCAAATGAATGTGAACTTGCCAAGCAGCTGCAGGTTTGAAGAAAACGCTTGAAAGAAACTGGAAAATATGGTTTCAAAACTATCATTGGGAACAACTAGAAGCATTATGGCAGATTTTTTTGTTGCTAGTAATTATTCAAACAATTTGGTAGAGAAGGATAAGTGCACCTGACCTATTACAAATAGATGCAGAAGTTGTATGACTATAAAGTTAATTAATGAATTAAAATATTTTATTTATATAAATCAGGCCCAATACTTGGTTGAAAGCGAGCCAAGGGATGTTGGTTGGATGAAAGATGTTGGTTGTTTCCCCACCAATCCCACTGCATTCCCCACAACAGGCCCAAGAGTGTACGATCTCTTTGGAAGATACAAAAGAGAAGAAAGAATCAGTGAAGAGCACTTCTCCTTTCCACAGGATGCAATATTTCAACTGGAATTCTGCTTAATTCTGCTAGGGGCTGTTTTTTCCCCAACTGGAGCAACTATTCTGACCAGTCTCTATCCTCCTCCTACTGCCCCCATTGTAGCAATTTCCTTCAAAGTTCTCCTCACCTGAAAAAAAATCAGGCTCCTGTAAGTGCTTAAAAATCCCTCCAGTGGCTTTATTTTGCTAGAAATAAGCCTCTACAGAACCTGTTTTGTTTCCAGTTCGAAATGGTATATCACTACTTCAACTCAGATATTTAGAAGGAAGAGTGAATCCATCACAAACAATGTAATGGGAAACAAAGCAAAAAGAAAAAAAAGTCTTCTCAGCAATTTCACACAAACTACCTACTGTTCCCATTTATCCATTTCTTCGTACTCATTTATTATGTATATACTTATACCTGTTTATACTTATATGTTTATATGTTATGTTCATACTTATACTTGTTTTCTCATACATGCTTGACAAACAGGAAAAAAAAAACTGAGATTGCCCTACCTCTTGAAGCCAGGTTGGCATCTTGTCTGGTAATTTTTCATGAAACGATAAAACCTTCCTATTAAGGACAATATTCATTTTATGCTTATTCCTGTTTTAGGAATGGCCGGTTTTTGGAATGGCCTGTTTTTAATTCTGATTGTAGACATCTTCATTATTATACGTGTATGAACTACTGAGAATCCTGTGGGATTATGATGGGATATAAAAATAATAAACAAATAAATAATATGTAATCCATAAGTAGTACCTATCCAGAGGTGGTATTCAGCAGGTTCTGACCAGTTCTGGAGAACCGGTAGTGGAAATTTTGAGTAGTTTGGAGAACCAGCAAATACCACCTCTGACTGGCCCCGCCCCCATCTATTGTCTGCCTCCGAATTCCCAGCTGATCGTCTGGGTCTTCTTTTGTTGCCGTGCACAGGAGAATGGAGCTGGAAAGCAGGCTAGTGTGGTGGGGTGGGGAATGGGGATTTTGCAGTAACCTTCCCCCTGGAGTGAGCGAATAGAGATTTTACAGTATCCTTCCCCTGCCACGCCCATCAAGCCACACCATGCCCATCAAGCCACACCCACAGAACTGGTAGTAAAAAATTTTGAGTCCCACCATTGTACCTATCTACTATTGTTAGACAATGTTTTGCGATTATTTTGCTTTGTTTTGCTTTGCATCAAATCATTTTACACTTTTATTCATTTTAATTATCCAATAGGGTGTGAATACACTAGAAGGGTGAGATACGGTTGTATATAAACATTGGATTTGTTTCTCAGAATACTTTATTTCCTTTCAAATTACATTTATTTTAAAGATATTTAATAAAAGCCAAGTCAAACTTTAAATAACAATGAAGTCCACAGAAGAACCACAATTTTGTGGATAATTATAAGTAGGAATGTCCAAAAGCAGATCATTTAAAAACTGATCAGTATAAATTTGACCTACAGTATCAAAACTAAACATTTTCTTGAAAGCAATTCTTCCATTGTTACATGTTAGTTTGGAAAATTGTGCCATGACTGGGAAAAGAAAAATAAACATTTTTGTGCATCCAGTGCCTTTTCTAACTAGTAATGCTTTTAATAAATCCCAAAACGATCTCAATTTCTTTTACTCAATTTTAAAAACAAACATGTGTCTCTGTCAAAGCACTGTGATCTCATTGTTGCCCAGATTTTACTAGCCTTCCAACTTGTTACGCTGTCTGCCATTTTCTTGAAATAATTCTTTTGCTTATCTCTACTAATCTCTACTCTCATCCTTGAAATGCATGATTAGAACGTCATTAGCAGCAATGTAATTATTTTCCAAAGCTTTCAAAAACATTTTATTTTCATCACATTCAAAAAGACATATTTACTACAAGGTTGTTGGACATAAGATTTGCCCACCTCAGACTTCCGGTTTGCCAGGCTTCGGCAGCGGCAGGGATTCGCAATCCTGCATGATTCCTGTTGCGCTAGCTGTCTTGGTGCCTCTGATCCCAACAGGTCTGGAGGATAAGGCTGCCCCGTAGAGGCAGCTGAAGACAGGGGGGATCCAGATAGGGGTTTGGGGGTATCGCAGACCCCCTCCCCAGCCGGCAAAACCCCCTTTTCTCAAGGCGGTGGAGCGGCGGTTAGTAATGGTGCCACAAAGAAGCCGGCAGCTGGACAAGACTGTGCAGGAGGAAGAAGAAGGAGAAAGTTTTGAAGTGAAAGTTCTTTGGCTGAACCGGGACTTTAAGATACATTTAACATCCTGAAAACCATGATTTTTTGAACGATACATTGTTTCCAGAGGAGATTTTTAAAGCGGCGAATGGAAGTGATGAAAGGGAAAGTTTACTCTCCTTCCCTACGGAGTTAACAAATGGACATCGAAAAACCTGCTTTTCTATAGAAGGTAAAAATTTAAAGCTCTTTGTTACAAGTAGGAAGGGAGAGGACAAAAAAAAATTTATATTAAGATCTTGTTGGAGGAGATGCCTTGAAGATTTTAAGACTAGAAGTTAATTGCAATAAGGCTTTAAAATACAGACTGGGTTTTTTTTTTAATTGATATTACCCCAGGAAGAGAAAGTGCAAAGGGAAGAACTTTGTGCTCTGTTTGGACTGCTTGATGACTCTGAAACTTTGGGGAACTGTTTTAAGTTTTGAAACATCTTGGTTGTTTTAACAAGAAAAAGAGGGGAAAAAAGAAGAAGAAAAGGTTTATAATGGCTTTATCTGTTGATGAACTAAGAAAGGAATATGGAAAAATAAAGAAGGCAAGGACGCTTTGGGAGAAGCCTTTCACTTTTTAGAAATGGCGCTTGCTATTTATCAGCAAACACAACAACAGATGGAGGAGGAGGAGGAGGAGGAGGAGGAGGAGGAGGAGGAGGAGGAGGAGGAGAGGAGGAGGAGGAGGAGGAGGAAGAAGAAGAGGAGGAGGAGGAGGAGGAGGAAGAAGAGGAGGAGGAGGAGGAGGAGGAGGAGGAGGAGGAGGAGGAAGAAGCCATCTTTAATGAATGCAAAAGTTTGACTAAGAAAGAAAAGAGAAAGAAAGGAAGGAAAATGAAGGACTTAAGACCTAAAAAAACACCCAAGAAAGAGAAAAATAAGATGCAAAATCAATACAATGTTAGAAAGCAAAAGAAAAGAGGAATACAACAGAGAGAGGAAGCTAAAAAGGCGGAGGTTAGGAGAGGGGTGGTGGTAAAAAGGCTAGGTGGGGTAAGAAAGGAAGGAAAAAGGGGGAAAAAGCCACAAAGCTATGAAACAAGATGGGAAAAAGCAAAAAAAATTTAGGGATAAAGGGTAATGTATATTTTTTTAAAAAAAAAAAGATTCTGTGAAGTACATAAGATAGTATTGTAGTACTTGTATTAGAAATAGAAAATTAGAATTTTATAAGATTTAATAAAAGATTAAAATATCAAAATGCTTAATAATGATAGATTTTAAGATTTAATAAAATATTAAAGGGAATGTTTAAAATATTTAGTTTAATTATAGAGTTTAATTGGCTATTGTGTTGATGTTATTATAAACTTATTATTGCAGCATCTGTCTTTGAAATAGACAATTGGAATGTTACAAGATTTAATAAATTAAAATATTAAAATGTTTAAGATTTAATGATGGATTTTAATATTTATGTACTTTATTATTTTATAGTTTTATTATTCTCTCTTTTTCTTAAAGTTTAGTAGGTAGAATGTACTAAGCAGAATCAGACTGGGATCTAGGTATTATTTTAAATGTCAATCTAGGGGAACGGTAGAAAGGCGTCATACTTCGATTAGTGATTCCAGGAGAAATCTTTTTTTTTATTATTATAGAGAATGAGATAAATGGATAATTGGAAAAGAATGGACAAAAGATACAAGTATAATGATTTAAAGTAAGATGAAATAAATAAAATAGAATTAAGAAGAGTGAAAAGCGGGGAGAAGCTATATAGAAGAAATAGAATGGTAAATAAGATAGGTAATGGTATATAAGATGAGCATGAATTTAATTGAAGTCCGTACAAAGAGAGGTAATCTGGGGCCAAGCCACTTTTTAAAAAGAAGTTTTATATTTTTGTGTTTTGTGTGTTTATGTTTGATTGAGAATTAATAAAACCTTGGAGGAATGTCAGATGAGAATAATTGTAAACAAGTCAGAGGGAAATATAAATATGATGACTATAAAATAGACAAATATAGAAAAGAAATGTAATTGAATAAGAGTAAAGAGAAATAATGAGAAATTTGTTAAAAGATATTTATGTGTCCATATGGAAATGGGATAAATTAGAATTAGGCTGTATAAAATAATGTTTTATCTGCCCTGTAAAGATTTACAAAAGGAAAGAGGTTTTGTTTTCCATGTTTAATGATGTTTTGTTTGTCTTTAAAATTAATAAAACTTGTTTAAAAAAAAAAAAGATTTGCCCACCTCAATGTATTATGCTCCATAGCTCCCAGGATTTTCAATCACCAAAACTATGTCTTAGAAATATTTTGAGAAAATTGGATCAGAACTCTGTATAATGTGTATAGCTCCATTATTTTAACCAACCAGATATACATTACTGCTTTGTTTCTTTAAATATTTGGTTCAGATTTACTCCCCTACTTTGTATCAGTGGAAGATCTTCTAGCTGATATGCAAAAGACCTCTCTGCTTCTTTCATTAGTACAAAACTATTACAGCCATAAACAGGTACAGCTGCATTTAAAATCTGTTGCAGAAGAAATGTCGCAGCTAGTACAGAATAAAGTAGAACATCTAAATTTCACACTTCACTTAAGGGCTTCATCATTAATTTTTATTGTGGCTCAAACAACATGCCAATGATCATGGAAATCATCAGATGATAATAACCATCCCCAAGCCTTGAATTTGTATTAGTCTGTCTAGGAAGAGCTTATCATGACGTGTCCTATTTTTCAGACAGAGATATCAAGTTCATGTTTAACTTAGAAAAACTGTAAATAATGTTGGAAGAAATATCCATCTGGGTTCAGTTCCAATGGGGAGAAAGACACTGGAAAGATGGAGGCTGTTTGGAAAGATGGTTTAATGGTGGAGATATATATATATATATGTGAAGAATATTGCTTGCATGTTGCAGAATTTCCCAGATGCTATGAACCAATGGGGCCCTACTTTTTTTTTTCCAGTTAAGGACAATACTTGACTTTTTTGTACCATGCCAAATAGGTGGACTCCAGAACAAAAACAAAGAATTGGTGAAGCCAGACAAAAAATGTATTTTTTCTGAATTTTAATATAAGTTAAAATCAAATGAGGAAAGCCAGTGTGGCATAATGTTTAAGGTATCAGGTTAAAAACCAGACGACCATGAGTTCTAGTCCTGCCTTAGATATAAAGACAGCTACCTGACTTGGGCCAGTCTTTTTCTCTCAGCCTAAGAAGGAGGCAATGGCAAACCAGTTCTGAAAAACCTTGCCAAGAAAAACTAGAGGGATTTCTCCAACCAGTTTCTGAGATATAACTGAATAGAAGTTCAAAATGTTGTTCTTTTGTTGCTTCCCTATGTTTTTAATTGTCCTGTTACTTTAATAATTATAGTTGGGGGTTACATTTGGAGGAAAGGAGCCTGTATGCAACTCAAGATCTCAGGCTGGGCTCCTGTGTTGCAGAAGTGACCCTGTCAATCTACTACCACTAGCAGATGTTTCTATCTGATTTGCTGTCTTCTTAGCTGCTTCTGATAAGTCACAAAACAGCCCTCAAAATACAATAGACACAGAGTCAGTCAGTTTACCCTGCAAACAGTGCATTTATCCAGATGTATTAAAGGAAATTCAACTTCAGCAGGTAAATGACAGGAAAGTATTTATTGTTTCCACTCACTTAAGGCAAAACACGTGTTGCAATTTGAGGTGACAAATTGCATACAACTACTTTGGTGTGTCATGTAGGTGCGAGGCCTGGGTTCATCTCTCTAATTTCAGCTCCAGGTTTCAGCTGTCTGATTTGCCATAAATTGGAAAACCAGCAGATGACGTAAAATTTTATGTTCCTTATAGAATATGCATCGTTTGTTGCTCTCTCTAATTGCATTGCTTTTATCTTGTATTGCTTGTTATAAGGTAGGGTCTCATCTTCTCCTTGCAGTGCACCTAATTTACAGTTTGGCTTATAACTCCTTTATTTATCTCTCAATTCTAGAGCAACACGTTTGCAATGAAATGAAGCCATCAAATAGCAATGCCAATGTGTGATTGCTTCTCATCTCACAGGCATAAATAGAACACAAATGATATTACCAATTCTTAACTCGCTAGTAATTATTCCAATAAAGGAGAATTCATGCTGTCATGTATCAATAAGGGCACTTGGTAGCCGCTCATAACTCTGTTTTCTAGTAATCAAACCGTTTCACATTGGGCCTTAGAAAGCAGCTTAGGACAGCAGTTGCAAGAAGAAGGATGTAAATTACAGCCGCTTTTGATGTGCAACTATATGCAATTATGGATTAAAAGAAAGCAATGCTTCAGAGTCAATGGAAAAATGCTGGCAGTGTTTTTGCAGATGATTGTGACAGGTAAGGTGAACTCAGGAGGAACCAGCTAATTCTGTTTGTGCCCTTTTGTCCACCTGAGGGTCCAAATGGCATTGCATAAAGATAATGTTTTTATTTTTCTCTGTGTGAGAAGCCCCCACCCAGAATAATGAAATATTTTGGGAAACATTTCAAAAAGGCAGGATAGAATATTTCCCCTAAAGAAGAAACAGGGAAAAATCTTAAGGGAGGCAGAAACTAGCCCCAGTCTCCCTGCCCCCAAGCAAAAACTGAGGAGGCAAGCTTTTAGAAATGTAGATTTGGTAATCCATTCAAGACAGGATATTTTGGAACTCCTTGGCAGAGTAGGATTAGAAAGCAGTTCCTCACCCAAGATCCAACACAGGACGAAAGCTATTAGTCACAATAGGAATTGCCCAACACCCTTTCAGAACACGCCCGTTCATTGCACCACCCCCAGAACAGTTCAACCTTCACAGTCACAGAAACCTATAAAGATCCATCCACTCATTCAACCATTTGTTCAGCTGACCCAGAACCACAAACCCTGGTATGGTTCTGTTCACCAATAAATGGACCTTCTTTTCAATCAGCCCCCAGCCTCCCTTTTGTTTCCAGGTCTTTCTCCCGGCTTGGAACTGAACCAGATGGATTTTTCCCCCAACATCTGCAATATATCCACATAAAGAGAACTGAACCCGAAGACAGAAAATTTAATGTGTTCCATTTCTATACTTCCTAGAAAAAAAATCAAAATGGATGGTCCTATTTTTAAAAACTAAACACATTTTCTGTTCTTCTTTGTCCACTCAGAAGTTTTTCAGCAATTACCAGGGTGCTTCTGAGGGTAATTCAAGTTGCTGGTTGTCACCTTTAAAGCTTTTCATGGCTTAGGACTGGGTTACTTGAGAGACCATTCCCACCGAATTGTTTCTATCTGTTTAATCCAGTTGGGCAACCGGAGCATTGGCTTTCTATAAGGCCCTAAAGACCCAACTCTGGTCCTAGGCTTGAGCCCCAAGTGTGTGCAGGGACCCACTTCTTAGTTGTATTTGTGATTTAGCAACAGAACTTTGACTTTTATACCACTTCATAATGCTTTACAGCCCTCTCTAAGTAGTTTATAGAGTCAGCATCTTGCCCCCAACAATCTAGCTCTTCATTTTACTGATCTCAGAAGGATGGAAGGCTGAGTCAACCTTGAGCAAGTCGGAATCAAACTGCTGGCAGTCAGCAGAATTAGCCTGCAATATTGCATTCTAACCACTAAAATAAAAATTGTATTTCAATTTTTGTAATGCCTGTAATTGTTTCCATGTTAATTTTGTTTGCCACCCAAAATCACTTGTTGAGATAGGTAGCCATATAAATCTAATAAATACATAGATTAGTCTATGGAGATTCTCAGACATCCAGGTTGTGGCTGTCCCAAAGTTGCTTTTTCAAGAGGCAACTGGAGTTTTTGTTTTTTCTTTGAAGACTTCTTGGATGAGAAGTGAAACATCTTCAAAGAAAAATCAGAAAGTCCAGTTGCCTCTTGAAAAAGCAACTTTGGGTTTAGATGCTTCTAGTGAAAACACTGCTCTTATATTTCTACATACACCACTCTGTTTACTTATATTTATATTTATGATGACAGTCTAATTAATAAAGAACCAAAAATCTTGAAAGAAGAAATAGATTGGGCCATGCCAAATTGGAAGGTCCCAGATATTGATGGAATACCTGTGGAATTACTAAGACAAGTGCCAATTGACATCACTGCCCTATGTCAAGAGATATGGACTACATGTCAAAGGCCTCAGGACTGGAAAAGATCTATTTTTATCCCATTAGTAAAGAAAGACAATGCCAGAGACTGCTCCAACTATCACACAATAGCATTGATTTCTCATGCAAGCAAGATTTTGTTAAAAATCATTAAACAGAGGGTACAGAGAATGTCATCGATCAAGAGTTACCTGATGTACAAGCGGGACTCAAGATCACATTGCCAATATTAAATGGATTATGGAAAAGGTACATGAATATCAAAAGAATCTTTCTATGTGGCGCAGTGGTCAGAATGCAGTATTGCAGGCTAATTCTGACTGCCGGCTGCCAGCAGTTTGGCAGTTCAATTTCACTGGCTCAGGGTTGATTCAGCCTTCTTCCTTCTGAGATCAGTAAAATGAGGATCCAGATTGTTGGGGATAATATGCTGACTCTGTGAACTGCTTAGAGAGGGCTGTAAAAGCACTGTAAAGCGATATATACGTCTAAGTGCTACAGAAAAGCTTTTGACTATGTAGAACATAATAAGCTATGGACAGCTTTGCATGATCTTGTGGCCCAACCCACCTGATCAGACTCATTAGATGACTATACACTGATCAGGATACAACACTGAGAACTTTTTAAGGTGACACAGATTAGTTCAGAATCAGTAAAGAAATTAGACAGGGATGTATTTTATCACCTTTTTTGTTCTATCTGTATCCTGAAATGATCGTGCAGAAATTAGATCTGGAACTGCCTGATGTTGGAGCAAAGATTGGAAGAAGAACCATACATAATTTGAGGTATAAAGATGATACAACACTACTGGCTGTAAATAAGGAAGACCTGGTAAAAAAAAAAGACCTGAAAATCAAGGACAAAAGTGAAAAAATAGGATCGAGTCTTAACACTAGGAAAACAAAGATAATGGGAACAGCTGCAGAGGGATATGAAATGTTTAAACCAACAAGAAGGAAATTGAATTTAGTTCAAAAATTTATCTTCCTTGGATCCAAAATTGTTCATGATGACAGTTCTACTCCTGAAATCAAATGCAGGATAACCTCAGGCCACACTGTAATGAATAAGATCTGGAAAAGCACAGATATTGATATAAATACAAAAGGCAGGCAATCGTCTTCACTATAATGATGTATAAGAGTTGGACACTAAGAATGGCTGATCGAAGAAGAATGGATGCCTTTGAACTGTGGCGCTGGCTTAAATTATTGCATGCACCATGGACAGCCAGAGTAACTAAGAGAGAGGTGCTAAATGATAGAAAACCAGGCACATCACTAGAAGTTAAAATCATAAAACTACATCTGATTTACTTTGGCCATGTCATGTTTGCAAATTCATTGCACAAGTCAATGATGCTAGGAATGGTTAGTGGAAAAAGAAGGGGCAAGCAAAGAACATGCTGGCTTGATAACATACAAAGCTGAACTCCAGTAATTGTAAACTGTAAACTGTGCTTGATAGGGTAGCATTGAGAGCACTTGCTTATAAAGTCGCCAAGAGTCGGACACGACTAAATGGTTTAAACAACACCATTTATTTATATTGCAATGAGTAATTACCTGATTTGGAGTCACATAATCCGTTTCTTTGCTACTCTATGAATTCCTTCTGATACCAACTCTGAATTCCAATTGTTTACACTTAGAAAGGAAAATACACTGAAACTGTAGATAATAGGATTGATACAGTTTTAAATCACACTAAGAACACATGAAAAATCAGTAAATACCAATTCAGCATATGACCTTGATACTGCCACTTTGTTACCAGCCCGATAATGACTCTCTACCCCAACCCTAACCCCACATTATGTGTTATGTACAGTCCTCTGAAGTGGAGATTTCTGCCTTCTGAAATGAATTGATGGCATAAAGTTTTAATTATAGTGTCCACACTGTGCAACAGGTACTGTTATCAGGTTGTTGTCAGTAAGTGCATCGACAAGTGCACTTTACTTTTCTCTTGCCAACGAAATTGCAGTAGTCCATGCAGTCGGCAAGATTTCAGAAATGGTTTTCCATTTCCATTTCCTTCTTCTTAGGACTGAGAGGGAAACACTGGCTTCGTTCCTAAGTCAGAACTAGAATTCATGGTCTCCCAGTTTCTAGCTTGCCGCCTAGCTTGCTTCTCATTTTTTTTCATTAACTTATTTTAACATTGTCTGATTGCATAGTTCTGATTTAGGCAATCCCTTTCAGTTCTTTGTCATGGTTCTGGATATATGCTCCAGTGACTCGTGACAACCACAGGTGGACATGGTAAAACAATAAGGAAAATGCTAAAAACTGTGTCAGCCAAATCTGACTGTTTTCCTGCAGGTACTCCAGGAGAGCAATTTAGGAATGGGGATTATAAATTGTCCATGGAATCCTTACCCTTGCCTCAGTAGATGGTCTTGATTTTAAGAAGCATTATTTACAAGCTGCTTTGGGAACAAATTGTTGATTTATAAAATAGAATATAAATCTTTAAAACTAATCAATAAATGTATCTTGATGTACTTGTCAATTCAAAATTGATTATTTCTCTTTCCTTGAATAAATTATAGCAATAAATTATACTTTTTATTTATTACATACATATCCTACTTCTCTGCCAAATTGCTCAGGTCAATGATCTTCTTTTCCTTGTATTTTATTCCCAAAGAACTCTGTGAGCTAGGTTAAGATGGAAAAGCACATCTAGCCCAAACTACATAAAGAATCTCGCTAGTATGTACTACAATTATCATACCACTTGAATTCTACAATTGGAACATTGGTTTCTTAAAGGAAAAAAAGTTGTTGCTAACTAACTGAAAATTGAATGGTACTCCATTTATGACACAATGTTGATTCAGGTATAACACCATCCATCTTCTAGTGACTTTATGATGATTATTTCACCTCCTCAATGTCACAGGACTGGTATCAGAATCAATGTGTTATCGCTTACATCAATTCCAATGCTGGGCTCTAAATATATTGACCTGCAGTCATAGGTTCACAAGAAAATGATTCCTGAGCTAGTCCAACATGCAGGTTCCAAAAAATTAACAGTAAATGCAAGACAGATTCTAATATTCTTCAGTGTAATTTTCTTCAGTGTACCAGTGTAATCTTATTCATGCACCAAAGACAAATTCCTTGTGTGTCCAATCACAGTTGGCCAATGAAGAATTCTATTCTATTCTATCTGCTTCTTTCTCAGAAGAAACTATGAATGTTGGCACTTGATTATTTCTATGTAAAATTCTATAATGAATCTCTCTGGGTGCTTCAAGATCTCCAGACCTGTTAAATGAAGTTTAGTAAGGATTTCCCAAAATATTAAAATTTCCTTCTGAACTGTGAGAAACAACTCAAGATGAGTAAAAACTCTGTATGAATGTTATATTACTTTCGATGGTAACGTCAGCAAAAATATTGTTGAGGAACATCAACATTCCTGATGCCAGAGAGAGGTGTTGCTGCTGACCATGATCCCATCCAAAGTACTCTTTGCTGCAAAGAAAGTTAACGCCAAAGTTCCATCCAAACGCTAAACATCTCTCTACATTTTTTTTTTGGTACCTACTCATTTTGCTGATGTAAGGCTGACACTGGCATAGTGTAATTTTTAATGGAGTAGTTCATCATTCATACCCATGGGGCAAGAGTCCTTTTTGTATAATCAGGCCCTCATTATTCACAGTTTTACTGTTCAGTATGCAGAACCACCAGGAAAGGATATACTAGGTTCTGGCATTTGGGCTAATGTGCAGTGATACTGTAGGTGACATTATAAGGTTTATCAAACATTCTCTTTTTTCATAGGAATCAGCAGTTCATGATGCTGATTGAATTTCTTTCTTGCTGCATAAAACATTTAAAGAGGCCAATTAAAAGGGTCAACAGCGCAGGGTGACTAGGATCATATCCATCATGTTGGCATTGGCCTGCTATCCAAATGGCAGCAATGTTTACCCTTGTTTTGAAGGATACGTAATGAATACAATCTGATAAAGCACAATGGCCATCTAAAAAAAAATCAACAGTTTAATCTCTCCCACTCACAGCAGATTCTAGGAAGTAAGCTGAGGATTTTTTTTAAAAGGGGGAGAGAGGGAGGAAATTTTAAAGTGAGATATCAAAACAGCTCCCCTCCTTTATAAAAATGTTCACTTTTGCTAAACCTTTTTTCCTCAATTGATTTGCTATGATGCCTTAACCTCAGCTTTAGCCTACAGATTGCAGTCTTCCCAACCTTTTGGTTTGTGCAATGTGTTGAACTGTATCTCCTATCGTTCTAAGGCAGGAATGTCAAACTCACAGCGTCACATTGTTGTCACGTGACGTATCATGACTGTTTTCCCCTTCACTAAACTGGGCGTGGGGGTTGCTAGCGCGTGACACATCTGATCTGGGCCGTGGGCCATGAGTTTGACACTCCTGTTCTAGGGTGTGCATAATAGGAACTGAAAACCCCATGTATTGAGAAGCACATACTACCTGGAAATAAATTCTATTAAATGGGTAAAAAACCTCACTTCTCTGATCTGGCAAATATTACATAGTAAAATATCTAATTTAAACATTAAATTTAAAAGCAAAACCCCAAAATAAAAAAGAAAAGAAAAAAAAAAAAAATGACAAAAACTCAAACAGCAGACTTGATGGACAACTAAGGTCTTCAGCTGTCACTTTTCGATGTTTGAATCTTTTCCTGGATAGGTCACTTGGTCACTCATTCCCTGGTCATCTATTTGGACTGTTACAATACACTCTATATGGGATACCCTTGAAAAGTATAAGGAAGCACAATAATGCAGCCTTGTGGGCAGGGTTAGCTGTAACATATTTGCTGCATAAGCATCACTGTGTGCCAATTATTTTCTGGTCCAATTCAAGATGTTAGTTATGACCTTTACAGCTTGGCATGGGGTCAAGTTACCTATGAGATATTCTTCTCTCTAGTTACCTATGAGTATTTCATCAGTCCATCCCACCAGGTCAGGCAGGGGAGGTATGTTATGGACCCCATCTGCTAAAGAATTCCAACTGGCAGGGTCCTAGCCTTTCAGAAAGGTATGAAAACATGGCTTTATGGTCTTGCTTGGAGCTTGTAGAGGAGGATTCGGCCATGGGACCCGTTAGTGCTCTGAAAGTCCTCACCCTGCTTTCAAAATGGGACAACTTGCCATGGCCAATTCACATGATGACTCTGCCCAATATCCCTATTCAACCAAGAAGATCACATACTGCTTTTGGGACAAACTCTGCTGCACCAGACTTTTGTACGTACAGTATTTAGTTTATTATTCATTTTCTTCTTTGCCTCCTGAATGCAGCATTCATTTCTCAGTTAATTTGGTTATGAAGTAAGTGTGTTGCCAGATCATAATGTTCTTTGAATTATTCTTGCTGATTTACTTCTGCATTTGTTTTCATTAATATGTGATTATTATATTGAAAAGGGAAGATAAAAATATGTGCTTGCATATGCAGAAGAGAAATTAAGGTTTAATAGAATGTCACAACAGGCCTGATTGTTCTTATTACAGGACGGTATTTATAGAGTAGCTCCTATCCAATCATATTCAGCTGCATTTAATATATGGAAGGGAAAGGAGGTGAAATCAATGTGTTTATTTACATAGATTTGTGCTAAAGTCAAACCTCTGTCTTCCATTCAAAGAATTAAATTCTAGAAATCCAACTGGAACTGTTGATAAAAAGCATTCTTGTGCATGCTACCGCTGTTTCATACAGCAAGTTATATGAAACCTATTCCACAAAGGCAAACATGGCTAATATTTGGATTGCAGTTATTCAAGGAATTCGGTAGCTGCGATCTTGACTAAACCTTGGTCTAAAGAATGGATTCCATAATTCTAAAAAATATTTTCATTTAGACAGTTACTTTAGTACACACTAATTTTATTATAAAATGATTAATTATGAATTATAAAATTATTTTAGTGGAGCATTAGGGTACTATAGAGAAATGCTTCCAGGAAGTGTTGAAGTCAGCTGCAGTCTACAGTAGTAAATGCAAGTGTTTTGTTTACAGATTGAGCAACTATAAACCAATGAAATCCTCCCATTTGCACTGACTAGTATTGAATGATATGAACTAGTTCCATGGCACTTAAGAAGATTTAACTACTGAGTAAACCATGCATTTGAATTGTAAGCCACTAAGAGTCATTGACTGAGATGGGCATCTATAGGAATTGAATGAATAAATAAATAATACATGGATACATAAATAGGGACAAACTTGGCTATAGCAGACTTTCATATGCACAATATCTTAACAGTTTATTATGAATTCTTCTTTGCCTGGTGAATGTTGCATTAATTCCTCAGTTAATTTGGTTTTGAAGCAAGTGCGTTGGCAGGCTTGAAAGGTCCTATAGGACTCCTATTCTTTTCTCACCCAAATCATTGCTTAATTGTGACAAATGTAGTCACAAACAATTCCTCTGTGTTTAATGGCTCATTCCCAATGGGTCAATTGAGGACACACAGACACACCTAACCAAAATATGTATTTTAAAGTAAATGTCCTTTCATCAAGCTATCAGGTAGTGAATTCAAAACATCAGGCTCCACAAATGAATCCTGGAGAAAAATCCAATCTATTTAGCATTGTAAACTCTGCAGAGATCTGCAATTTAAAACCAGGTGGCAGTTGTTACTTGTCTTTCCTCAAACTGCCCCATGTTTTACACAACCGCTGAGAGCAAGGCTTCCAAAAGCTGCATTGGCACTTATTTTAATATTGTAAAGTTAATTTTATATACTGTTTTATATGCCAATATTTTACTGTACACCACCAAGAGCTCCTCCTTGAAGCAAATGGGTGCTTTAGAAATACAAAATATAATAAACAGAAAACAACAGATACCTCAACTTCAGTAAACCAGGAAAGCTTAAGTCTATAGAGATTCTTAGATCATGGGTGTTCTAAAGGTGCTTTTTTTTCTTTATTCAAGAGGCAACTGGACTTTGTTTTTCCTATGAAAATGTTTCAATTATCATTCAAGAAGCTTATTCAGTTCTAACTGGATGATGGGGAATAGAAGGGTTTATCCTCTTTGCAGACAGCTGGTCATTTGCATTCTTTTAGAGAGACCTTGAGTCCACCTGGAGGTTTATCTGTGTCCTCAGGGTCACCCGAGTGATGCAAATAGGTGTGGAGCCTTCTTGGAACTGCTGAAAGGACTGTGTTGTAGTCTGGAGATAGATGATGTCGTATTCCTCCCGCTCTGTTGAATGAGGGCTATTTAGTTTTGACCTAGATGGCCTCTTTGACCCCTTTCAAACCAGCGGTCCTCTCTGTCCAAAATGTGGACTTTGTTGTCTTCAAAAGAGTGGCCTGTGTCTTTTAAATGCAGACGGACTACTGAATCTAGTCCTAATGGGTTTGTTCTCCGATATTGTGGCATGCATTTACGAGGTGGTTGTTTTGTTTCCCCAATGTATAGATCTGCACATATCCATTGTACAGCATATACCACGTTGCTCAGTTTGTGTCTGGGTGATTTATCCTTGGGGTGAACCAGCTCCTACTTTAGTGTATTCTTGGGTTTGAAGTGTGCAGGTATGTTATGTTGGCTGCAGATCCTCCTGATGAGAAGCAAAAACGTTTCAAAGAAAAATCAGAATTCCCTCTTGAAAGAAAAAGGGGGGAAAAAGCACCTCAGGCAAGCTTATCTTCCTGCAAGGCCTCTGCTCCCCTTTTGATTCTGTACCTGGGAATGGTGGCGCAATGACCCCTATATGTGTGAAGGTATCTTCTCTCCCCCATTGGTTCAATTTTTTAAAATGGGAGGAAAAAGCAATTGAAGTTTCCTGCTCAGGGAGACACCTTTTTATTGTGATTAGTGATGGTACTTGAAGTAACGAGGAAAGGGAGAACTGCTTTCCTCAGTCAAGCAAAGCAATTTTCAGACTATGTCCTCTTCCGAGGAGGACAAGCAACGCTTTTAGCGACCCCACCGGCTCCCAGCTGCTCTTGCAGCTTCAGAGACTGGCGGAAGAGGCTTCCCTTCTCCCACTCCGGCTGCGCGGCTCGCGCTCTCCTCCGAACTTCAGCGCTTTCCGCGTGGTTGCCAGCCAAGATGGAGTGTGTCTCTCCGCCAGTGACTGAAGCCAAGCGGTCGCAAAGACGCAGCGCCTCTCCCTTTCACACCGCGCTCCTTCCGCGCCGCGTGCGGCAAGGATTGCCGCCGCTAGCCCGCGCGCACGCGCGTTTCGGCTTGCCACTGCCCGCTCGTGCTGCGCACGCGCCTCACTCGTTGACCTCACTCGGCATCTCTGTGGCGGCGCCTTGGGAGAAAGGGGAGGGGGCGGAGTTAAGGAGTTCTGTTATGGATCGGAAGGAGCGCGGGGGAGCGGCGGAGGGAAGTCGAGTCTTTTTTTTTTTTGAGCGTTGTTTTTGTCTCGCTCGCTTGAAATTGAGTCCAGCGGGGCGCGCGACTCTTCTGTGTTGGCTGCCCGACTTAAAGGCAGTTTTATTCTCGGCTCCGCTTCTGTTTCTTAGCTATGATTTTTAAGAAGTAATAAAGGTTAAAATAGTTTGCAGAAATTTAATACAATATTTTTTTTAAAAAACACTAAAATAAAATTTCCATTTAAGAAAAGAAATGTGTGTGTGTGTATATATCTATTATCTCTCTCTATTTCTATCTATCTACCTACCTACCTATATCTATCTATATCCATCTATACATCCAAACATACAAATATATATCGCTTCTCCTGCCCTGGCTTGTATTTGCACTAAACCTGATTACTGAATTAACTTTTTTTCCTGAGTTGGCATAATACATTGAACAACGTATTAATTAAAATGGCCAGATTTGTTCAGCATGCTATTTTTTTTTAAATCACAGGATAATGTATGAATGCAGATGCTTGTTGTTTAATGTATATGGTTAAGCATATTGTGAGGATACAGTTAAATTATGACCATGGATTATTAAATAACCCAATTTTTTTTTGTAATTGTACATACACTAAACAGAACTACAAGTAGGCAACACGGGCTAGATTGCATCATGTGTTATGTTAGTTGTACTTCTGTAAGTGCAAACTCAGTCAGACATTTATTTTCTCTAATTTCAAAGCTGAGTGGTTTGAAGGCCATTTAAACTGACTATATAGAATAGATGATGAAAACCATGTCCCATCAGATCACAGTTGCCTCTTAGATTTTCTCCATCTGTCCTTACCTGTACTTGTAACTGTTTCCCCTGGTGCATTCATCATCACTGTAACTTAATCTATTCACTTTGCTGCTGGTCATCTTCCTTCTCTTTCCTTCCACATTTCCTACCATTAGAGTCATTTCCAGAGAACTAGACCTTTGCATAATACATTTGAAGCAGGATAATTACTCTCTGTTCATTTGCCTCAAGTGTGAACTCTGGGTTGATTGGTTGGATGATCCGTTCCTTTTCTTGGCTATCTACAATAACTTAACGATCTTCTCCAGCAGCGAAGTTCAGAAGGGTCACTACTTTTCCTATCCTCCTTTAAAATCCTTAAAAAAAAAACTTTTATAGAACATTTCAGGACCAACATAGCTTGCGCATTTCTGATCTTTGTAGGTATAGACACATTTGAATAGTTTTTCCAAAGCTTCTGTGGCTGGTCTACCAAATGCTAGCTTGTAGCATATTTTTTGAGAATATGTGGCTACAGAGCAGCCAACAACATAGCTCAGAACAGATTATTAGCGCAGGAGTTTCAAGACAACTGAAATCTCCCAATTTTCCCAAGTTTTGTTTCACAGGATAGAAGGGAAAAAAAACACTGAGGGGAATGTATTTTGAGGGTTTATACTCTTTTTGTTCCCTTATATAAGTTGTTATTATGATTGTTTTGGTACAACACATTTCATATTTACAGAAAGTTTTTATACCTGTCTTCTGTGATGTAGGTTTTCACTGCCAGTTTAACAGATATGCGTTGTGTGGCTTGATAACTATGGTCAGGATTGCTGCAGGAGAATTTAGATCCTTAATGCCCCCATATGACACAGTGATTTTTCACTTTGTTCACGTGTCCATATAGTCCCAGAGACATAATGTGATCCAAAGTATTCTCAGTAAGTCCTGCTGTGTTAAATGGAGCATGTTCCTAGATAAGTGCATAGGATTATAGCCATAGGCAATTCTGTCCACATTTTCTAGAGAATGAATTCCTATAGATATAGTTGGCTGAGTAAATAAGCTTCAGGTCAAGCCGTTAAAGTTTGAGTACCAATCTGTGAGATAATTGCTTGACCATGACAGTGCACTAAAACTTCAAAACTAGCAAGTTTCTCAGAGTTGCAAGTGCCTCTTCAATATTTGAGAAGGATAGGTTTTATTAGCCACCTAATGTTCCAAACTGGCAATAAATGTATTATTAGACTAAAAATACATTTTAGGTCAGTTATACAGCTAGAATAATCCAGCAGTCACAAAACAATATGCAAGATTTTGAGCTGTCCAGAATTCTTCATGATAAGTAAATGGAAAAAAGGAGAGAAGTGAAGGGCGTAAGGCTGGTTGATGTTGAAGTTGGGTGACCTCAACCTGCTTTTAACCACAGTCGTAAGACAGTCCATGGGAGAAGGTTGCACATGTTTACCTAAAGTTCTGTTTTGTCCTGCTGGATGCTTGAGACTAAGATTAAATGCAGACTTACAGTTGTATTATCAAAACCTGAAGAAGCTTATATTTTACATATGAGATTATTGTACAGTGAATGATCAGCTACCTGAAATAGCTGATGATATAAAATCTGTATATTGGAGAAATATGATACAGCAAGTCCCTGGGTTAAGAATGCCTACTCTAGCAAAATTACAGTTAAATACACAACAATTCAAGTTAAACTTACAGCGACTCAAATTAAATGCACAATGGTTCAAGTTCATTACACAGTATTATTCATACGGTATGATACAATAATATTGTTCCAACTTATGTACAAATTCAATTTAAGGACAGACTTGGGAACAGAATTCATTCAACCTGAAGACTTATCTGTAGTTAATTTTTATCTTTTTATCAGTAAAAAAGAAAATAAGTTCTACTGGAATTCTAGAGAAGTAAATACACATAGTTTTATATGAATACTTTACAAGAATCCAGGCCATGTGCAGGTTACACATAGTCTTCTTTTTTATGTCTATCACCTGTGTGTAGATATTGTATGTTAGGGGGCAAGAGCTCTTTGAAGCAAGTGAGGTGCAGTAGAGCCTTGTAACACAACATGCTCAATTGTTCACGCAAAGGATCTGTATAATGCCTGACTGACTAGGAGTAGAATTTGAAAGGGATGGCTATGAAAGATATAATATTAAGTAATTTATCTAATTACTATCTGACTAAAGAGATTAATCTTAAACTTTGACAGAAAGGAGATAAGAAATAGAAAGCAGAGATGGCTGTAAAGGGATCAGTGGGATTATGTGTAAAGATTTTGTATGAGTAAATTACAGGTTTGTTTAAATACTGTAAAACATCATACATCATTTCATCATAAATGATGTACTCCATATCCCATTTGCCTATGAAATTTGTACACTGTGCTTCCCCACCCCACAACTCTTAGTCACACTGAGGATGCCCCAGTAGTATAAGATTAAAACATAGTGTACGTTATATAGTTATTCCTCCCGAACACATGCAGATGAGTTGAGCTGCAAAGTGTTGAGGCTACATTTAATATACTCTCTATTGCTCTTTGGAGACCTAATTTAAGTTTTATTAAATATTGCATTGTCTGCTCTGCTTGTCTTCTTGGGTCTATTAAGGCTTTGGGGACCTTTAACAGCCTGTGGGGCCTAATGAAATGAATTAAGTGCCCTGGTATGATAAACTAATGTAGTTCATTCAGAAGAGTTTAGTTCGGCTCTTCTGTCAAAAGAGCCATCTTGCATGCAGCTCATTGGTATTCTTTCAGCTACCCTAACATAAACCTCCCTGCTCACACAGCTCTGCATATGCAAACCTTGTTCAAAGAAGAGGGACTTATACCAGTAAAGTGCTTTGAAAAGGTTGTTTTTTTGTTTTTTTTAGGATGTGGCTTCTTTTAGGAGTTTGTAGAAGGGATCAAATGTAAACAGTCTGAGAATTTCACTCTCAAAGCAAAAGGTTTGTTCTGTGCTAGTATGAGGGCTTCAGTGATGATATGACCCGTTCAGTCAAACTAGCAGTAAAAGAAAAAAGCCTCCAATAATCAGCTGAGAGGAGGAAAAAAAAATCCTTGGACAATCAGCTGAGAGGATAAAGAAAAGAAAAGCGCAGAATCAGCCCTCCCACCTGCCCCTGTGCTTTTCTCTTCTTTATCCTCTCATCTGATTGGTGCTACAGGCCGCAGCTGGTGTGAGAAAAACTGTGTGTGTGCCTGCGCACGTGATCACCAAACCAATAGTGGAACAGGTAGGATCCCACTGCTGGAGGGCTTGCTGTGGACAAAATGAGCTCCTTTTAAATATTCTTTGGAATATTGTTTTGAATCTTAGGTGTGATGAAGAGCAAAGCGCCAGAGCAGAGGAGTGAGAAGACATCCAGGCAGGTTGTGACTGAGGGAGGAGACTTTCCAGCCTAACTTCTGTTGAAAAACAGAGAGGATGCTTCGGACAGCAGCTGGATAGGACTTAATGCTGTTAGTTCACCCAGTGCAGCTGGTGAGCGTGGCAGCTTGTCTTTGAGGCCAGCCTTTTTTTCCTCAAGGAAATCTCATTTTAGTTCTAATATACAGGAGTTCCTGAAAGCTTTAAGCTTTTAAAACTGTACTTCTTGGAGAGTTTAATGCATTAGTCTTAGATTCGAAGCGGTGTAGTTTTGTGGGTGGAAGAAAGGAAGACACTGGTCCCTTTTTACAATTTTTTACTTTTCATTTCAGATCTTAAAGACTTTAAAATTACATTTCCCCCAACTCACCTCTATGCTTATATAGCACACCTCATTAGGTTTCTGTTTCCAACTCTATATAGTGACAGGCAGGGGCATCTGTTAGGGAAGGAGCCAAAAGATGATTGGCACTACTGGTATGGCTGAAGTCCACCCTCTGTTGAGCAATGTGTCACATGTACTGTATGTCAAAAGAAGTGGGGCTTTGATTACACTAAGAGTCAAGCCTACCATCTTGCTTTTGGCAGACACCCATGGTTGCAAATGTCTATGTTTTGTTAACAGATATGAAAAAAAATTAAATTAAAACTAAATTATAGGATTTCAGTCTTGTGATGGACTGAGGGCAATAGTCACCTGTGTCCCTAGCATTCCTTAAGCTATATGTGCTCCCTGGGCAGTGCTAAATTAGTGACAATAGCAATAGCACTTAGACTTATATACCACCTCACAGTGTTTTACAACCCACTCTAAGCAAAATCAGCATATTGCCCCCAATTCTGGGTCCTCATTATACCAACCTGGCAGGTTGAGTGAACTTTGAGCCAGTCAGGATTGAAGGAATTGAACTCCTGGCAATGTGAGTAGAGTTAGCGTGCAGAATTGCATTCTAACCACTGCACCACCACAATGACCAGATGCCATGGTATTGCCCTCTTGAGCCTCACAGCCATGACAAGCAAAGGTGTTTAGAGGTTTAAACTACCCTATTCATGCAGACTTCAAGAGTGAGGCTTGATCTAAGAGTATGTACTAGATTGATCAGCTGGAAACTTAGCCAACTTTCATTTGTGTTGACAGGACCAGCACAGAAGTGTAAAATTCCATTAGCACAAGAGGCAGCAAAATTAAATCTCAATACTGACCACATTATAAAAATAGTGAGAACTAGGAAAGCAAATGAAGCTCAGAGCACCCTTGTCATCCCAAAAGATCTCTAATAGGTAGGGAGTATAACAAGATCATGGGCCAGCTACTTATGTCAGTTTCTGAGAATCCATCGTACTATTCACCCTCTCAAAAAAAATGTTTCCCCACATACAGAAGTGGAGCTATAATCACGGTATTGTGTGTTGTTACTAACAGCACAAGAAGCAGCAACCAAGTGTTTTAGAGATCTGATTCTTTTTTTTCCCCAAGTAGATTCCTTCTTGGATTATTGTATCTTTTTGTTAGGGTGATTTAATCCCTGCTTTACTGAATTAAAGCATTCCTTTGAATCTTTGCATTGACCTAGTTA
This sequence comes from Pseudonaja textilis, assembly GCF_049901715.1. Lineage (NCBI taxonomy): Eukaryota > Metazoa > Chordata > Lepidosauria > Squamata > Elapidae > Pseudonaja > Pseudonaja textilis. The sequence continues at coordinate 180,172,586 of NC_141991.1, forward strand.
TGGTTTTAATTGATTACCTGATTCCTGAAAACCCTAGCAAAAGAATCAATGAAGACCTAGCCTAGTGCAGAGATGACAGCAGTCAAGGTACAAAAACAAATGATTCTTCAAGTTTATCTCAACAAATGTGTCCAAAGACTGCTATGAGAAATTGGCAGATGAGTCCAGTTTCCTATTTTTATAAGGAATAAATGTTGACTATTCAATGCTGAAATTATTTACATGTAAACTATGCATAACAGCTGTTATTCTTATTAATCACATGTAATCTTGCCAATTGCAATTTATGTCATCTTTTCCTGTTTGAAGAAGATGTCACAGACTTTTTGGCTTCAATAACAATTAAGGTAAGTGATTTTTTTGGTAGATATTCATGCACATTTGCAAACATGACAGAACAGCTAAATGTGGTCTCAGACTGATTATATTTTGGAAAATTGTTCCACCTTCTTGTAAGAAATTTTGAACAGCTTAATGTCGTCACTAGGGATGCGTGAAATGTTTTACTTCAAATTGATTTTAGGGAATTGCTGCATCAAAATACTCAGCAGGCTTGAGCATTGCAGGAAACTATTGAGTTCAAAACCAAGTTTGCTGAGGAATTATAAAAATAAGAATATTCTTTTATCCATAATCCTAATCCAATCCAATCTAAATCTATTATACAGGTGGTCCTCAATTTACAATAGTTCATTTAGTGACCATTCAAAGTTACAATGGCACTTCAAAAAGTGACTTATGACCATTTTTCACAGTTACAATCTTTGTAGCATCTCCATGATCATGTGGTCAAAATTCAGATGTTGGACAACTGGTTCATACCTGTGACTGTGTCCCAATGTCATGTGATCACCTTTTATGACTTTCTGACAAGCAAAATCAATGGGCAAGAGTGTTGGTTTTAGAAAGGTAGGAATGGACTAAAAATTGGATATTGCAAGAAGAAATCGTTGGTTGTATTTTAAGAAAAGATTATACTAAAATTGTTTATACTTCTTGTGATAAAGGGGAAAATGCTTTTTTCATATAGCCTTTTTTGTTTTTGTCTTTTTTGGCACTTTTTAGTTTAGTCTGTATTTGCTTTTTGCTACTGTAATTAAAATATCAATAAAAATGCAATGAAAATGCTTCCAACTGTATCTGTATTTGTTGTCAAAATCTGTCCATTTTTCTTAACCCATAATGCTTTCCTATTGTTATTTTTCTTTGTAATACTGCAGTTAGACAATAATTTAGAGCCCATCGCTAAATTCGTAATACTTTTGATTAGCATATTCCATTCGAACAAGGTATGTCACTGAGGACAATGCAACTCCTAAAACTCTCTGAAGGACCGAGGACCGAGGATGTAGACACAGGGCCAATACAGGCTTTGGGCATTCGATATTGTGTTTCCCTCTCAATTCAGGCAGTGCATTCTTGGCAGAGGTTCAAGGTATTCCAAAGGTGCTTTTTTCAAGAGGCAACTGGTTTTTCTTTGAAGACATTTCACTTCTCATCCAAGCAAACGTCTTCAAAGAAAAACCAGAAAGTCCTCTTGAAAGTTGCCTCTTGAAAAAAGCTTCTTTGGGACAACCATGACCTGGATGACTGAGAATCTCCATAGACAGAGGTTCAAGGGTTACCAAAAAAGAAAGAAAAGAAGGGGGTAGGATTCAACTGGTGTTACTACTGGTTCGGTAATTATGTTTTGCATGTGCGCTCCAAATGCACGCTGCGTGCGCATGTAATACACAATCAGCTGTAGCACCTGGAGAGCTGATAAGCGCTGCGTGTGGGTGCGCAGCATTTGAAGAATCACTTTATTTTTGCAGCTTTTTCAACCACAGCTGTGCCGCGCAAAGCAGCTGAGGTTGAAAAAGCAGGAAATAAAGGTCAGCTAACAGTCCGGGTGGGCCGGTGGGCCAAACCGCAGCTGACAGAGAACCGGTTCAGTGTCTGCTGCTCTTCAGAGCTACCAGTTCTATAGAGCCAGGCAGAACTGGTAGTATCCCACCCCTGGTGCTGTGTACATACTAGGGATTGCCTACACCACTTCAGAAAGTAGAATTCTAGCAAGCAGGGGTCTGATCTTTCCCCTTTTTTATAATAGTCGAGGGTGCATTATTTTTGCTTCATTAGTAGAACCCATGTATGTGTATGTTGGTGGTGGCATTGTCTATTTTTATTTATGGCAGCGATGTTCGCTGTTCAGAACCGTCAGAGAGTTTTGCTGCAGCATGGTTCCAAGTGCAGGTGCTTGTGGTCCCATCCAGTCCTTTGTTGAGTGACTTAAAAATATGCACTCAAAAATAATCCCTTATGGAAATCCGTACGTGCAGGAGCCTGAAAATTAGAAGTAGAAATCAATGTGTGCAGTGGAACTGTAGAAGCCTGGAGCAATCGTGAGATTGCATTTTCAAAGGATGTGGCAGAGTCCTGCTGCGCTGAGAGGTAAGTGAGTGCCCAGCTGTTGGAAAAAAGCCTAGATAAGATGCTTGTAACACACTGCAAGATTAGGTTTCACTTTTTTTTCCTATCGAAATCAGGACAATAAAATACTAGAAAGTTATTTAGATGTCACAGCAAGTTTTTTTTTTCTTCTATCTGAGTATTAACACATTTGATTTCCTGAGCTTAACCGGAAACTAGTCTTTAAAATGAGACATGCTTGGACACCTTCCTACTCTGGGATGTTGTTTTCGCTGTGTTTACTTGTAAAATTCTGATTTGTAGAAAATACACTTTTCAAAATTCTCATGACCTGAATGTGGTGTAGACTTATTGCCTAATTGGCACAATATCTCTATTTATCTCTTTCTTTCCCTCCTCTCTATATTTGTCTATATCTACCTCTAATTGGCACTATCCTCGGGTTTCTGCTTTCATGAAGAGTTTAAATTCATAGCTACCTTAAATTACCTGTGGTTATCCCACTGGCTATGGATTTGACAATCCTTTGTTAAACCTATTGCTTACTAAGCGCTCAGAAGTCTCAGCTAACGCCGGAAAGAGTTTCCCTGTTAGTAAGGAATTTTTCTCTGGAATACTAAAATTTCACAGTCAAAGTAGGAAGATAAGCAGTGAGTAAGGCTTTATTTAACCCAGAACCTCTGAAGCAGGTTTTCTCAACCTCAGCATCTTTAACATTTAACTTTAAATATAAATTTAACATAAATTCCCCAAACCCCAAAAACTTTAACCTTAAACTGTCTACTATTGACCTCACCCCTTTCCTAAGAGGTCTGTAGGGGGGGGTGCATAAGCACACCAAAGTGCCTACTGTCCCTGTCCTATTGGTCCTTTTCTTTTTTTTTATTTTTCTTATATGTATCCATGTATTCATAACTATGTATTTACTTATACCTATTATCTTGTAAGCGATTGACAAATCAAATAAATAAATAAATAAAATAAATCAAAATAGATAAACATGTGTGGACTTCAACTCCCAGATTTCCCAATCAGTGTTTCTCAATGACAGCAACTTCCAGAAGTCCTGCTTTGGAGAGTTAGTTGCCTCACACTTTTGGATATTGCTGAAATTTTCTGGGACTCTTTTTGCTTTTTTGCAGATAGGGCTGTATTTAAAAGCATTTTAGGTCTTATAATATCTCAAAGTAGTGAAGATCAACATACTGATATTTGTTAGAGATAATAGGATGGCAGCCATACAAACAAAACTTCCCATGAGGCCACAGGTGATCCTGGAATTATTGTCTGACCATAACTATTCTTGCTTTTAGTCTGTAGAGATTCTCATTCATCCAGATCATGGCAGGAGTGGGATTCTACCGGTTCTGTCTGGCTCTGTAGAACCGATAGCTCTGAAGAGCAGCAGACATAGAACCAGTTCTATGTCTGCTGCTGTTTTTGCCTACCCACCTACCCTGGCTCTTACCTGACCTTTATTTCCTGCGTTTTCAACCTCAGCTGCTTTGCGCAGCACAGCTGAGGTTGAAAAAGCAGGAAAAAAGTGCTTTTTCAACCGTTGCGCACAATGCTGCTCAGCTGTCCAGGCACCAAGCTGACGATGATTCACACATGCATGTAGCACATGTGTGCGCAAATGGCAAACACTGGTTGGATCCCACCCCTGGGTCATGGTTGTCTCAAAGGTGCTTTTTCAAGAGGGAACTTGGCTTTCTTATTTTTCCTTTTGAAGACGTTTTGCTTCTCATCCAAGAAACTTCTTCAGCTCTGACAGGATAGTGGGGAATGAAAGGATTTATATTCCTTGAAGACAGCTGGCAATTTGCATCCTTTTAGAGGGTTGTTGAAGCACTTGGAGGTTTATCTGTGTCCTCAGGACTACCTGAGTAATGCTCCTGGTTCCTGTAGTCTGCAATTTTTTCCTCTGGAAATCTATTCCTTATTCCCACACCATTCAAAGGGTTGGAGTTAGGGAAAGAAAGTCCAGTTGCCTCCTGAACAACTGCCTTTGGAACAACCATGACCTGGATGACTGAGAATCTACAGATTTTCAGCTATACAATTTAAGATGAACACCCTTTGAAAGGTGTGGGAATAGGAATGGATTTCCAGAGGAAAAAATTGCAGACTATGGGAAACAGGAGCACAACTCCAGTGACCCTGAGGACACAAACAAACCTCCAAGTGCTTCAACAACCCTTTAAAAGGATTCAAATTACCATCGGTCTGCAAGGACTATAAATCCTTCCCATCCCCACTAACCTGTCAGAGCTGAAGAAGCTTCTTGAATGAGAAGGGAAACCTCTTCAAAACTAAAAACAAGATCCAGTTGCCTCCTGAAAAAACACCTTTGGGGATATTCTTGCTTTTGGAATTCAAATGATGTCAACATTTATGCCATATTATGTGGTAATAGCTTTCTTTAATGTGTATGTACCGAGGGGAGAGTTTGTAGGAGAAGAGGGAGGTGGCATTTATCTGATGGTGATAGAACCATCTGCAGAGATAGATCTACTGTTGGAGAGGCATCTGGTATCTGTAGGCCTATAAATGAAGGGGCAGTCATTGTTATATAAATAGGAATCTGAAGTTTTCTCCAATAGTTCCATTTGATTAAGGGATTCTGAATACATAAGCACTATGCAAGAGACCTTAACATTCTTATTAAAAAGCAAAGGTGTCTTAAAATTAAACTTCACTTTTGATGGCTTCATGGAAATATCCATTTAGTTTCCTTAGCAGCAATATGTTATTGACTTAGTTTCTCATGCCTTCTGGATTTTATTTTTCAGTTTTACAACCTACTCTTCAATTCTACCCTTATTCCCCGGAGGGACCCCATCCAAATACTAACCAGGCATTACTCTGCATAGCTTCCAAGCCCAGGCAAGGCTCATATGTTTCTGTAGGTAAGTATGTAGCAAAGTAATGAAGATACTGAACAATCACAAATCAAAATAATTTTTTACAGGGAAAATGGTGTAATCACCAACCTGTATTTAGTTAGGTTAAAGATTAACTTAAAGTCCAGAATAAACCCAAATAAAGAATAAAGTGCCAAATATTCAAGGGCAGAGTTTCTACTCTAACCTGGGATACTTCATCACTAGTGTTCCCCTAGTTCTTAATGAGTATTAATATAATTTATTGAATATTAACAAGATGGGAGATCAAGGCAAATCATAGCCTACCTGGACTGCATCATCTAAGATGCAAAAAGGATGATTTTTTTGAGAAGTGTATTTGTTGATGGGAAATAGTTTACACTTTACAGGGAGAGGTCAGTTCTGATGTTTCTGAGTGTCCAGATAACCATCTGTGAAAAAAAATTATAAGCATAATTCATGTTCTTGATTTGTACATTTGTTTGATTGGCTTGTATGTTCATCTTTTCAGTCAATGTGATTTTAATTAATAAAAACATGCTTTATTTTGAATGTATCTCAGGCATATCTAAAAAAGTAGCACAGCTTAAAATGCTATTTTTATTAAGTATTTGTGGGGTAAGAGGCTATCCTATGGAAGCTAAGTCATCCCCCCCACCCATAAAAGTACTTCCTTTCTGTTCACCCCTCCTTCCTCTCCCTCTCTCCACTTCTTCATCCATCACAACCATTATTTTTTCCTCTCATGAGCAAATTCACTGGTATGTTAGGTACTAAGTTTCAAATCAAATACCACAGCATAATCAAATACAAGATTGTGAAATAAGGACAATCATCAGCTTGCCTTCAGAAGTTATGGGTGCCTCATCACTGGAGGTTTTTAAGAAGAGACTGGACAGCCATTTGTCTTGAATGTATAGGGCACCCTAGATCCTTCTAGATCCTACAGCTATTTTGGAAGGATCTTGTGAGCACCATGGTTCATGGTGTTCATGCTCCATAGCTCACTTTAGTTTTTTAAACACTTCATAGGTTTTGTGGGCTCAAGGAGGACTTCTTTCCATCCTGAAGGGAGAGACGCGGTTCATAATGTCTGTACAAGTTCAACAATGAGTATATAAAGATAAATTGCCAATCTGAAAGCTCTGGATCATGGAAGCTACAAATCTGCCTCTCCACCAGGCCAATCCTATTGGTTTGATTAACTTTTCAAGAAAGAGAGAAGGCCTTTTATAGCACCTCTTTCTTAAATTCAGTCTAACCTCCTCTCAGTCTTTAAGTTTAATAATCGGGCATATAATTATATAACTGTAGTTATGATTGTCTCCCTGGAGCATAGTAACAGCCCTGCCCCAAGGCAGAATGAGATTTGGGGATAACATTAAAGGATAGCAAATGGTCAATCATTTTGCTGATTATATTTTGTTACCAGTGCCAGTGTAGGAAAAGGAAAATGTAAGATTAGGAAAGAGAGCTCATTTTGTCTTTTTTCCCTCAGGCGCTAAAGTTTTATCAGCTGTCTCTTGCATGGCTCAACTTTAAAATGATGACATTATGAAAATTTGACATTTAACACTGCATCATTTTCATGCAGGGCTCTGATACAAAAGTATCCATCTGTAGAACCAAGCATGTTCCACCAGGAAAGAAATGTTTTATTTCCAAATGTCTCTCTTTTCTTTTTTCTTTTTCTTTTTTCTTTTTGGCTGAACTGTCATAAATATGACAAAGCCCCATCAAGGGTGAAAATTATTCTATTCTATTCTATTCTATTCTATTCTATTCTATTCTATTCTATTCTATTCTATTCCATTCCATTCCATTCCATTCCATTCTCCACTCCATTCCCACTCTTCTTTGCCTTTATTATTTTTATAAATAACTCAAGGTTGCAAACATACCTAATACTCCTTCTTCCTCCTATTTTCTGCACAGAAACATCCCAGTGAGATCAGTTGGTTTGACAGACCCAAAGTCACTCAACTGGCTTTCATGACTTATGTGGGACTAGAACTCTCAGTCTCCTAGTTTAAAGACCAGAATCTTAACACCGGATTATGGTCACTTCATTTAGACATTCTGTAACACCTGAAGTTATCAAAGGCCACAATTTTTAGCTCCAAAACATGCTGAACCAGTTTCCATCAATTCATCAAATTTTCCTAGTTCTGAGAGTTATCCGACATATTTGATGGCACCTGGACAGGGAAGACAATAATGCTAACGATAATGCTAACATAAATTTCTTATTGTTCCTAGTTAAACTTGTGGGTGGGTGGGTGGTGTAGAAGCAAGGCAAATAGATGAGATGGTCAGCTGAAACGCTAGTGTCTAGATCGGGGTATGAATTGATTTTCCCATGAAAAATTGTGGCTGTTGTGGAGGGACGCTGTCTCACTCCCTGATGCTGTCGCCTCACCACGGCTCTGCCCCCCCCACCAATAACCTACTCCTGACACCACCACCTCCTGCCCAGAGGTGGTATTCAGCAGGTTCTGACCAGTTCTGAAGAACAGGTAGCGGAAATTTTGAGTAGTTCGGAGAACTAGCAAATACCACCTCTGACTGGCCATCTATTCTCTGCCTCCTGATTCCCAGCTGATCAGCTGGGTCTTCTTTTGTAGCCCTGCACAGGAGAACGGAGCTGGAAAGCAGGTTAGTGGGATGGGGAGGAAATGGAGATTTTGCAATAACCTTCCCCGGAGTGGGGAGGGAATGGGGATTTTACAGTATCTTTCCCCTGCCATGCCCACCAAGCCATGCCACACCCACCAAGCCACGCCCACAGAACCTGTAGTAAAAAAAATTGAATCCCGCCACTGATCCTGCCCCTTGATGTCGACATCACAAATGCCAAGGTTGAAAAACATTAGTCTAGAAGATAATTTCCTGGGAAATGAGGAATCTTGCATATATCTGAATGAGATAGGATCAGAACCTACAAAATAATAGTCAGCAATCCAGGGAGAAAATAGAATTTGTTCCAAAAGTCAAGTAACTTTAAAGTTGGTTCCTCTCTGGAGAACTACTAGGAGACAGATTTGGTGCCACGGAAGAACTGCCTCTTTCCATTTATTTTTGTCCTACTTTGCATTTTTCTTGCATTTTATTTTTAGCTCTTACACATGGGAAGGCCTTGTATATCTTTGATTAATACATCGTACTTGTATATTGATAAATAAAGCAACTATTGTAAAAATGCCCCAGGTTCTCAATGTTCTGTTATGTAAATGAAGGTGGGACCTAACTGGCTTCTTTTGGAACTTTTCAGTGGTTTGGGAAAAGAAAGAGTGCAGAATAGCAGCTTGTGATTGAGGCTAAAAAATGTATATTTTTATTGCAATAAGCAAAAGAAAGTACGTTGGAAAAATAGGAATCAACAGATGATTTTGGGCTAGTTACTCCCTCACAAAACGGTTTGGGTCTTAAATGAAGAGACAGTCCCATGTGTTTTGAGTTCCCAAGGGAAAATCAAGATGTAAATACAAAACAATAATACTTAATGTAATTACTTCAGTTCATAATATTATACAATATTCATATTATGATCATGTTTCATTTATTTCTTCATATGTTTTTAAGCACTACCCTTTGCAGAGGATTCAAAGGCAGTTTATGATTTATTAAAAAAACAAAACCACAAAACAAGATATCACATAAAACAGTAATTTCTAAGAGTCCATAAATGTTATTATGGACATCTATAGCTTTCTCTAGGATTTCAAGGTAACATGTTTTTAGTACTACTCTATCATGACAACAGACTTTTAAGATTGACTAAAGAGTCAGAGAGAGATAAGCTCTAATTCATCTGAATCTATTGAATTTCTTGGATTATGATTCCTAGATTATGGAAAAAATATATATATCCAATGAATTTCACAATTTGGGATGTATTTGAATCTGAGCATTATCTGTTTAAATTAATTCTTTAAACACCGCCATTGCCATAATAACTAGCAGGAAAGCAAGTTCTTCTCTTCCTTCTTCATCTCTTTTTTCTTTTTCTAAAAACAGATGTACGTATGATAGATCAGTTTAAAAACACTTCACCTGAGATTAAAAAGACACCATATTGAAGTTCTCATTTACTATTTCAGTCCCCAAATGAGAAGCACATATCACTCAGTTCACCTTTCACTGCTATATACCACTTGAGAGAGACAGAGGGGAATCAATCCTTTTGTCTTCCTTGATCGTGAATGCATTTTATCTTTAGCTGTTTCAGAGTGCACATGCTTTGCAAATACAAGGTTGTAGGTACAACCCCTAGCCTCTCTGGTGAAAAAGTAATCAGTAATAGGGCTTGGAAAGATGTCTGCTTAAGAAACTGGAGCGCAAAATGTAGTTACGGTGGACTAAAAAGGTAAAGGTTCCCCTTGCACATGCATGCTAGTCGTTTCCGGCTCTAGTGGGCAGCACTCATCTCTGTTACAAAGCCAAAGAGCCAGCGCTGTCCAAAGTTGCTCCGGGGTCATGCGGCCAGCATGACTAAATGCCGAAGGCACACGGAACACTGTTACCTTCCCACGAAAGTGGTTCCTATTTTTATACTTGCATGTTTACATGCGTTAGAATTGCTAGGTTGGCAGAAGCTGGGACAAGTAATGGGAGCTCACTCCATTATACAGTGCTAGGGATTCAAACTGTCAAACTACCAACCTTTCTGATCAACAAACTCAGCATTTTAGCCACTGAGCCCACTGCATCCCTACTAGGGTGGACTAGATCCGCATAATATCAGGCAGGTGGATATTCAAAATCCCAAGTGTTGCTAATCCTTTTGGAAATACAGTAGGCAAGATTGACTGAAGCCTATTAAAATGGGAAAGGATAGTGGGAGTAGGGTTTGCTGCTACCTTTGTCCTAACTGGTAGAAAATACAGATGCTATTTCATCTTGAACCTCTATTTGCCACCATAGTGGCTTGCGTAGCACTGAGATGTTCAAGACCATTAGTTTTCAATTTTAAGTTTGTTGACTAAATGTCCAACTAAAAACTACAGCTTAATGGAACATTACCATTAGTGGGGCTTTAGACAAGAAACATTATCTTACAAAAGATTACAAATGCAACATTTGCCACATAATAACATGCACTGTTTAATGGCTATAAGTGTAAAAAATCATGAATCAGGCAATTTAAAGGATAGCACTGGTTTTAGAAAAAAAAAGTGGAATGTCTAATACAGTATTGAAAAATGGAAATGAAGATGAAATTGTGGTGTAGCACTCTGTCTTGAGCCTGTTTTGTACTGAAATATCACAATAAAATAATAATAATAATGCTCACAAAACTGGGCACTTTTATCCCTACTTAGGGTTCTCAATTCTCTGATGTTGGATGCAAAGGTAGGCAAACATTGGCCAGTATAGACCAGTGGTGGGATTCAATTTTTTTACTACTGGTTCTGGGGGTGTGGCTTGGAGGTCATGGCAGGGGAGGGATACTGTAAAATCTCCAGTCAGAGGTGGGATTTGCTGGTTCTCCGAACTACTCAAAATTTCTGCTACTGGTTCTCCAGAACTGGTCAGAATCTACTGAATACCACTCCTGCAGTAGATCCTGAGAACCAAACTATGACATTCTGTTATATCAAGGCTTCATTTTCAGCCAAGAAAGCAAATGACTTGAACAAATAATCCCAGAGTTTTCACTATCTAGACACAAATGACCAGGCACAAATTATCCTACTTTGAACATATTATATGAAGACTTAGGTCACTAAAACTGGGAAAGATGAAAGAATGGATTGGTACCAGTCCACAGCCAGAGAGGGGTGTTGGAGACCCCTGCTCTGTGAATTAAATAGGGCTGAAAGACAACAATTTTTTTTCCCAAAGCCACTTCATTATAATTGAGGAAAGACACTGGGCCAAATGTTCCTCTTTTCTATTACAAATATAATATTATATATTATTAATGGAACATATTCATTTATAAATATTAAAATATTATATAGATGTTTGGCAGGAAACTGCCATATAACTTGGGTTGTTAGAGAGCATCGTTTGCAGAACAAGAGAGGATATGATGTACAGGCATGAATTTTACCTTATTCCTTGCATTTGTGAGCTTTCTGGCAAACACATGTCTAGAATTCTACATTGTGGAAAGAAACAGGTGGGCTCAGGGAGAAGAGCTGCAAAAATCCACCAAATGCTTTTCTCCAATTAGGGCTCTGGACATGCATTTGCTCTGTTGCAGGAGGAAGAAGCAACTGCAAATCAGGAACCCAAAGATGGAAGGTGTTCGTCACTTCTCAGAACATCAGGCTCATGTTTTCTGCTATATTGGTAGAAGTATGAATGAGTTGCTTCTATAGTACTGGATTTTCTTTGCCCGTTTGCTGGTTCAAGTCTGAACCAGAATGTTGTCTGTTCTTCAGACTGCTGAAGAAATATCCATTTGGTTCAGTTCCAGGAGAAAGACACTGGAAACATGGAGGCTGTTTGGAAAGATGGTTTAATGATGAAGCAGAACCACCAAGCACATGGTTCTGGTGCAGCTGACCACATAGAGTTGAGAGTGAGGCGTATTTATATATCTTCTCTTGGGCTTTGCACTTGAGCTTCCTGTTCCTGTGCAAGAACGTGTATTCTATTGGCTGTTGTCATACTCCCATGGGGTCATGTACAAATCCTAGGAGTTTGTCTGAGCTAAGTTTGGTTGAATTTTGGGCTGATGCAATGAAGGGGCTTGTTGGGCAATTCTTATTGTGGCTGAGGACTAGTCCTACCTTTGTTCAGATCTGGCTACAGGGAATTTTTGCCCGTGAATTGACCTACCTAGATCTCAATAAGCTCTTTATCTTTTTAGTGCTGACATCTGCTGTGGTCTATTTAAAAAGGTGGAGGCTGCTTTCCAAGAGTATGTTTCTCAATTTCTCATCCATGCTTTTTAAAAAAATATTTCTCAAAATATTTCATTCTTTTAGGAGAGGGGTGGGTGCTAACTTTCTACAAGACCCTTTGCATAATGAAACTAAACAGCCTTCCCACTGTTTGTTCTGATTTTGGGTATCCCGGAAACCGACTAACTGGGAAGGACACAGAGACCTTTAAAAATAAAGCTAATGCCCTGGGGATGGGGATGTGGGGAAGAAAGAAAAGTACAAAGAAGTGGAACAAGTCCTGAAATAATTCTCACTGTCTTTACCTCAATCCCTTTAAGTACCTTAATAGCTTAAATGTTGTCTGTAAGAAGTTTGTAGAAACAATATACTGAAAGAGAACAGAAAAGTATATGCACCGTTTGTGAAACAGTCCCTTATCTTTCAGTAAAAACAAGTTAAAACAGTAAAGCAGAGGTTGAATGGAAGATCACATATACTTGTTATTATTTATTTATTGAGAATGACAAGCTTTCTTTTTGCATTTAGTGCTCACGTTTCCTTCTTTTTTTTACACGAAAAGTCATTTTCATTAACCTTCACATGGCTCCACGTGGCCTCATTGCCCAAAGGCATACAGTTATTTACAATTTCCCTTCATCCTATGCAAAGCTAAACAACTCTTGAGTAGGAGGCTAATATATGTTAAGTGCCAGAAGCACATTCCAATTAAGTATTAGTGTAGGTTGGAAATTGTCCAAAACATTCCGTGAAAATCATTTTCAATCATTTTCATTAAAATTAATAGCAAGCCTAAAAAAGAAAAAAAGTAATGTGTTCAGGGAGTAGGGAAATAGTTTGAAACAGTCACCAGTATTGCTGAAGCAAAGCATTTGGAGATATCATGTCCTTATCTGGGCCTATGAAGCTTGCAGAATGATCTCAAATGCAATATCTTATACCAGGGGTCTCCAAAGTCAGCAACTTTTTGGTTACCTGAAGGATTCTGAGAATTGAAGTCCACAGATCTTAAAATTGCCAAGTTTGGAGAGCCCAGGCTCATGAGGTATTGGGTACTAGTAGATACCAAGCATCTTTTGATCGGCATGAATATCCAACTTTACAAGGAACAGGTGATCACTTACTTATTCTTTGGTTTGAAGCAAAGAATAAAAATGCAACCTTGTGCTCCTATTCTACATTTTCCAACCCTAACCCAACCTAGAGAAGGCTGTCAATAAAACACAAAACAATATACCTCTTAACTGATTAGAATTTGGACAAGAATGTTGATACAGCTGAGTTTCCTTGATTAGTGGGATGGTGTTGCTGGATGTTGCTTCAAAACCTAAGGGATTGGTTTGGACAAAACTCAGCAGTACTTTTTCGTGCGGCTGTTGATAAAAATAGGATCGCCAACATGATCACCAACGTCTGATGATGGATATGGCACAAGAAGAAGACGTTTTCTGGGGAAGGAAGGCATTCACCATCCACCAAAGGAAATCCCAGAGACAAAATGGTCAACTGATGGCGGGATTCCTGCAACATACCAAGTTTTATTAAATAGGAGGAACAACGTACAAGGGAATTTTCTCGACCAGTCATGAGATCCATTTGTCATGTTGCATCTGTAACTATGGGTTCTTTAGCACTCAATCTTATCATCCCAGGCTTCCCCCTCCCATCTGGCACCAGGAAACTGTACCAGGATGGTTGATCATGAGATCGGAAAATTGTGCCTCGTGATCCCCAAGCTGCATGTCATAAATCTATAGAAGGAATGGGAGGCTAGTTACATAACAGCAAAGGGGTTAATTACATCCTTAGCAAAGAATGGAAAGGCAATTTATCCTGAAAAGGGAAGCCACAAACTTACAATCTCCTGAGCCTGTCAACTTAAGAGGCAGTGGGACATTGGTGGCAGGAAGAAACTAGCATGACTAGTAAAATTCTGGCACTAGTCAGCTTTGTAAGATAAGTTTAACAATAGGTGGTCCAATCATAAGACAATACAGATGAGTTCTTGACTTATGACAGTCTGCTTAGCAATTGTTCAAAGTGAGGAAGGACTTGAGAGTACTCCCAGAGTACTTATGATTTCGTTCCAATGTCTGCTCGTGCAGACATCAAAAAGCCCTTGAAGCACCAAAATGTATCGGAGAGACCCCACCTCTTGTGCTGGATTCTGTGCTTGTGGTAACTGAAGCTAGTTTAAAAATGGCTAAACATTTTTGTGGATTCTCTATACAGGCCGTAGTACAGAAAACAGGTAATAAATGAGGAGATTGGGAGTAACAGCGCCTGAAATCTATTGCACAGAGATGAAAGCCCAAAAGCGAGGGAGAACAGAAGAATAGTAGTAGCACTTAGACTTATATACCTCTTTGCAGTGCTTTACAGCCCTCTCTAAGCGGTTTACAGAATCAGCCTATTGCCCCCAACAATTTGGGTCCTCATTTTACCCATCTTGGAAGGATGGAAGGATGAGCCAACCTTGAGTCTGGTGGGATTTGAATTGCCAAATTGCAGTCAACCAGCAGTCAGCAGAAGTAGCCTGCAGTATTAGAATCTAATCACTGCGCCACTGAGACTTATAATAGTAGAATTGTGGCAGATGGATAAATAAATGTTGAGCAATTAAAGTCTTTTTTCCCTTCTCTTTAATTTTGACCACTGCCTTGTTTGATACAATGACTAGAGCAATCTTAAAGTGTTTACCTGAATGCTTCACATAGGACATGTTTGCTGCCTGTCCCTATTCTGCACAAATTAAGTTAGAAGATTAGAAGAAAAGCTCTATTCCTATTGGCTTGAATATGACAAACTGATTCATGGATTATGGAAGAATAATATATATTTTCAATAAAAGAGAATATACCTAGCTCAGGGTTAAACTGTGGAGTCCTTGGTGTGCTCTCTTGAGTTTGGATGTTTGCTGCAGATGTTTCATTACCTGACTTGGTAACATCATCAGATAATGAAACATCTGTAAGCAAACCACCAAGCTTCAGAACTCTTGGGTGAACCCATAGAATTTGGGAAGAATAAGTGGCAGGACTGCAACAATGGCCTCTTCTTTATCACACATTTAAGTGGATAAAGGAAAATTTAGGAGAGACTCATTCCCCTTTTTTCACTGAGGTTCAGTGAATTTTCAGGCGACTCTTTGCGTTTTGTCAATCAGTGATTTTCTATGGATATTTTTCTTCTCTGGAGACGAATCTTTTACCTCAGGGACTTATCTGGGTGACATTATAATGCAATTACTAAAAAGTGGTTTTCAGTCTTGAAGAATGAAGGATTATTTATTACAGTATGATATTTTTTCCTCAGAGCAGTTTATTTAGAACACCCATGCAATCTCAATTTGACTCAGAACTAAACAGCTCTGAACTATTTAGCTTTAATAAAATCACAGTAATATGGTCTTCTCTGGTATCCATTTCCTGAGCCTCATTTCAGAACACGAAACTGAAAACACATATTCACAGACCTTTTACTTTATCTCTAACTTGATGTCCTAGAGATGTGCTATAGATATGACACTGGAGGTATCATACTAGGAAAAGTTGGAACTAATTTAACTAGCAATTTGGGCTTCTATCCTGAGAATTACCAACATAGTACATAATCTCAGTAGCTGAATTGTTTGTTATAAAACTGGGAGGATTGGACAGTATTGTTACTGTCATGCCCTTGTTGGAGTCTGATTCTGAGGGGGAGATTGAGCCTCTGACAGGGAGTGGGAGTGTGGCTCAGGTGGCTGTGGAAGAAATGGAGGAAGGGCACAGTCCGACTGGGCATTCAGAGGAAGATCCAGGACCATCCCCTCTTCATCCTAGGGCACACAGGGAGGAACAGAGAAGGGAGCAACGTGGCTTATGAGAGAGAAGAAGGCCCTGATCCCTTTCATTAGTTGCAGCTGAGAGAACAGGATATAAGTGGGGTGTTTGCACACGGCTCCTTGCTGGAAGCAAAGCGTACATTATCTTGGTCGAGCCTTATCTGGGTTTTGGCATCCTCCCAACTGTAGGTGCTGCATTATCCTTTGAAAGTCTGCAATTTATCATCCTGGTCTGCCGTGTTAATTACTTCAGTGTGGTTTGTGTTGGGTTTTTTATTTCTAATTATCTTTACTTTGGGTTCGGACTGCATTTCTGCCCTTCATAGACTGTTTTTTAAAGAGTTTGTTATGCAGATAATTGGACTTTGGGGCCAAGTTGGAGGCATTAAAGGGAATTTATTCTACTTTGGTAACTTTGTTATTTTTGTGTCACGCCCTGGGTCATTACAGTTACAGTTGCTATTGTTATTATTGTTATTCTCCATCTGATGAATTACATTTGATTTGAATGAAGTTTGTGATACACAATGTCTTTAAAAGATGGTGGCAAATTCAATTTCAAATCCAATATTATTATACCATGTGTGATTTGAGAAATGCTAGAGTAGCTCTTATGACATCCGCCACCAGCACTAGAGAGTAAATCTGAATTTCCAATAATACATTCTAACTGAATCTTCAATTCAGACTGAGTGGTGGAAAGTTTTATATTCCTTGCAATCATCTGGTTGTTAGCACTCTTTCTGAGAGTCATTGAGACCACTGGGAGGTTCATCTGGGTCCTCAAGGTCACCCAAATAGTGCAAATGGGTGTGGAACCTTCTTGGAACTGGTGAAAGGACTGTATTGTAGACAGGAGATGGGTGGTGTCTTCTCCCTTCCCCTCTGTTGGGGCAGTGCTGTTCAAAATCCTTCTATTCTCCATCATTCAGTTAGAACTGAAGAAGCTTCTTAGATGAGAAGTGAAATGTCTTCAAGCAAAAAACAAGGAAGTTCAGTTACCTTTTGAAAAAAACATTTTTGGGACAACCATGGCCTGGATGTTTGAGAATTTCCATAGATACCAGATAAAAGTATTTTTTCTTTTTACATCTTACATTAGATTTCATAATAATTATGTACTGTGAAAAGGTGATTCTTATATTCATTTTATGAAGAAAGGATAGACTATAAGGTAGAGGGAAATGAGTGATATGTCTACATATAGAGAAAGGTAATTGCACCTCACAGAAATGAAATAGGATCAATACTCTAAACATTTAGAAGTATAAGAAAAATAATCTTTTCTTTGCACTTTTGAAGAAAACTTTTCTAGCTATTTTAGATGTTCAAGCTTTTCTTTTAATGGACTGCATATTACTAAAACCGTCTCCATCATTATTAAGGGTTCATATTAAGTCTCATTGCCTTCATGAATGCACATTGCTGAGAATGTTGACTTTAATGATAATGTAATGGCATTTGAACATTTAGTCTGTAACATAATTTATTTGAACAAATACTGTTCTACATATAGTTAAAAAAAATATATGAAATGAGCTCCAGCAGATATTAAATTTTAACAGGGACAATTTTAATATTGTCACTTTGCATATTGCAAAGGTCTATCAGCGATAAGGTTAGTGGCACGATATTTGGAGAAGTTACTTTAGAATGTGCTAACATAATTAATATTGGGTCTAGGCAAGAAGAAACATTTGGAATTTACAATGTGGATGATATGAACTTAAGTATTCCACCCTTACAGATAGCAATAGTTCTTACTTCATTCAATATTTTCCCTGTAGAGTTCAAAGTAGCAGTCCTCCAGTTTTTCTTCCAACAGCAATCCTGTGAAATAGTTTGCACTGATGAGGAATGGATTGAATATGAATTTGGATCTTGCTGCTTCCAGATCAGCAACTTATAGTAATCACTATTGTATACCACAGTGGCGCTCTTTTTTTACATAGCGTTACTGAAGCAAGTTTCTATTTATTTATTAAATTTATATGCCTCCAATCTCACTCCACAAAGCAACTCTGGGTGGCTTAAAATTAAGTTCATAGATATAAAAGCATTAAAATAATAACATTGGCTACATATATTAAAAAAAGAGGCAAGAATGCTACAATGTGGGCATCGTGTGCTATAATTATTGTACTACTTCAGGCTGCAGGATACCAAACAAATGTTTGAATGCTTACTTGTCTGAATTCCTTGCTCAAAAATCAGGATCAATTAGAAATTGATATAACGTTGTGCATATTTGGACACATCTCACAGATGCTTTCAAAAATAGAGTGGGCATAAGGAATTGGAAATTATTAGGGTTCTACATACAGCAGCCAAAAGTGTTTTTGCTTCAGAGAGAGTGGATGATCCAGAGGAGGAGCAGGAGGAGAAGGAGAAGAAAAATTTATTATAGAAAGTGTGGGAGTTCTACATGCTGGCCCTTAACAAAACTGAAGAACAACAGCAACAAAATTCCAGAGAGAGGAATTATAAAATAAAATAGATATACTAGGAAGCACTTACATATTTGTACATTTCACACATCACTGATTTTACAAAATAAAAAAAAATCCCATCCTTTGAATGTGTGTGTGTGTGTGTGTGTATGTATTTATAAATAAACAAGCCACTTTGGTCCAGAGTCCTGAGCTTCTGTGTTTCGCCTGAGCTTGAATCAGTCTGATTGGGTGTGGTTTAAAAAAGAACCCAGGATAGAGCACCAAGAGAGTTGGCGGAGTTGCCGCCAAAGGGACCATATTGTCATACCTGGATTTCATCTACATGAACTTCATGGTAGGAAAGGAAACGTTCTTGTGATAATTCAAAGACCTAAATTTATTTTATTAAGAAATTAGTTTTTGAGAATGGTTAAGAATACACACCACAAAATATTCTTAGCATTTCAGCATTTGGTGTCCCCAGAAAGCATGCATAAATAAATAAATTAAAATGAATAAAATAGGTGCTACAAAAGCAATGTGCAACACAAATGAAATGGAAGAAGGATTAACAATTTTAGGCTCAAACATGTGTTTTTCCTTTCTTCCTCTTTTTAAATTTCTGAGAAAGGCCAAACAAAACTTCGGGGCATCCAGTTGCTTTGTGACACCTTCCCTCTCTCTGATATGTACAGTATGTGTCCTACTGATGGCTATCTAGGGCAACTTGACAATCTGTGCGGCTCCATGTACTGTGTCAAGTCTTTACACTGTGCTTCCAATTACCTTTCAGAGAGCCTAGGCAAACAACATCACCAGCTGGTCCTTGCAATAAATGAGGGTTTTTTTCCCCTGAGCTAAATGGCACTTACACAATTTATTTTGCATAGCCATTTGCACTAGATGAATTGTAATGGGCAGCAGGTGAAATCGCATTGCTCAGCTCTCAGTTTTGTCCATCCTGGGTCGAATAGTAGTTCAGGCTACTCAAGATCCTTTTTAGGGACTCCATCTCTACGCTGAGAACAATGGCAGTCAGCTAAAGAACACCATCCAGGCCCCAAAGCTGCTTTCCTTTCCTTCCTGCTGATGGCAATTGGTGATACTATGAACTGTGAACGTATGTGTATGTGTGTGCGTGTGCATGTGCATGTGTGCGCATGTGTGCATGTTGTCCACCTTCTATCCCTCTTCCTGGCTGAAGGCTACAAAACAATGGATCAGTCCAATTCACATTCTGGCTCTCATTTTTCCATTCAGATTTTTCATCCATTATTAATTTTGCAGCATAAATTTTTTGCAATAAGCACAGCAGAAAGAAATGTCTCATTTATGGCTACATTTTTGCTGCACGGTTTTCTTTTTTGTAATACTTTTTTTTTGCATATCTTTACTTATTTTATTTGTTTTAAAATGGACCTATTTTAAAGAGTAAACCTTTCCCAAGGCTCACTTTGGCTCATGCCTTGCTCCAGTATATTTAGGAAATGGTATCTCAGAAGACAGAGAAGTAAAATATTAAATTTCTACAATGATTTAGAAAGTGTGATTTTGGCATTTTGAGTGTGTTAGACAAATTTCTTTGTTACAAGATTTGTCCAGCAGGTCTTATCTGTTATGATATTATAATTTCAAAAGGCACAATGATAGAAATACTATTTATATTCCAGATGAACAAATCCTAATAAAAATCTGTGAATGATTCTGAGGACCTCAGAACAATTCCTGTTATGATGGTCTGTGAAACCATTTCAGATTTATTTTCCTACTAAAATGTAGCTAGTGTGTGCTTAAGTTTTTTAAATCTCTTGCCATGGTTAATGTTTTCTTACCTTGTTTCATTTGCCTGGCAAGGTATGGCCTTATAGCAATAGGAACACTACATTACATTTTAATGTCCACATGTTCGGTCCCATGCTTCTTTGGTCAATTTCTGTAGGAAAAAAGCAGGCAGAGTTGGAAGACAGAGTTAAATGTGTCATCAGCTTAGAATCCTTATGTTTCCACAAACAATCAAAGTCCAGACCTCCTGAATTCCTTTGACCCTTATCTAGCACAATTTACTGCTGACCAGCACTTGCTTAGATTTTTTTGTGTAGATTTAAATAATAAATCTTCTGAATTTCAACTTAATATATGGTCTTGATCATTTGTGTCTGACAATTTCTCTCCAATGAATTATATATTTCCCATTTCCTCTAGTGGAAGGAAGTTAAAAATTGCCAATTCATTTCAAGAGACTGCAGTAGGTACAAGATCTCTCTCTCTCTCTCTCTCTCTCTCTCTCACACACACACACACATCTGTCTATCTATCTATCTATCTATCTATCTATCTATCTATCTATCCATCATCCATCCATCCATCTATCATCTATCTATTATCTCTCTCTCTCTCTCTCTCTCTCTCTCTCTCTCTCTCTCTCTCTCTCTCTCTCTCTCTCTCTCTCTCTCTCTCTCTCTCTCTCTCTATATATATATATATATATATATATATATATATATATATATATATGTTTCTGAGGTTCTCGGTATTTATATGTAGATCTTTGGTTGTTCGGGTTTTCTCCCGCGTAAGATTTGAAGTATCTAGCAACGTTTCGATGAAGTCTCATTCATCATCTTCAGGCTTCTGTCTCCAGCTCTGTGCTTCTCAGAGTAATGGAGATTGCAGCTCTTCCTCCTTTAACTGCCAGTGGGGTGGAACTTGATTGGGTGGGGGCTTGGCTGTGTTATGATTGGGTGGGGGTGTGTTCTCATTGGTAGGGGGTTTGGCTGTGTTCTGATTGGTTGGGGGTTAGCCGTGTTCTGATTGGTTGGAGCGTGTTCTGTTCAGGAGGGGCTTGGTTGTGCTCAGGTTAGTTTTAGTTGCTGGGGATTTGAGCTGGAGAGTTGTGATCTTGCTGTTTGGCTTCTAGTTCGTGGTCCTGCTGCATCTTCATAGTGGGTGTTGGTTTGCTTCATGTATGGCTCAGAGGGGTTTGAAGTGGGTAGTGATGCAGCTGCAGTGCAGCTTCTGGTCCATGGTCGTTTCTCATTTTCTGAATGGGTGGGAGTCTGTTTTCTACATGGAAGTGTGGTGGTGGCATCTTGTGTGGCTCTCATGGGTGTGGGTCCAGTGTCCTTCTTCATGTTAGGTACTCGTCTGTTCATGAGGGCGGGTTTCCAAATGGCTGGAAGGCGGGAGGTGTCATCTCGTTTGTTCATGCTGTGTGGGCGTTTTTCTATCTCTATGGCTTCTCTGATTATTCTGCTGTTGAAGTGTTCGGTTTTTTGGCGATAGTTCTGGTATTTTTAAATCAATTTCATGTCCTGTGGCTTTGAGGTGTTGGACCAGGGAAGAGGTCGTTTCTTCTTTTTGATTGAGTTCTTATGTTCTTCAATGCGTGCGCTTATTCTTCTGTTAGTTTGTCCAATGTATGTGTTAGGGCAGGCTGTGCAGGGGATTTCGTATACCCTTGGTTTTCTAATTCGATTTTGTCTTTGGGGTTTCTTAGGATGGTGGATATTTTTTTGTTTGTGCAGAATGCTGTTTTGATGTTGTGTTTTGGAGGATCTTGCTAATTTTGTCTGTAGTGCCTTTTTATATATGGGAGGAGGGCTTTTCCGTTTTCTTGTTCTCTGTCTTGGATTTTGGTTGGGGCTTCTTTTTGGATTAGGTAGGTAATCTTCTTTCTTTGGAATCCATTGGCTGTGAGTACGTTGGTGAGAGTGTGTAGTTCGGTTTTTTGGTGTTGTTCATCGGCTAAGCATTTTGTTCTGGAGATGAGTGTCTTGGCTACGGAATTGATCTGTGCTGGGTGGTGGTGTGAGAGTGCATGTAGATAGCGGTTAGTATGTGTTTTCTTCTGGTAGATGGTGTGTCCTAGGGAGCCATCGGATCTTTTGGTCCAACACCTCAAAGCCACAGGACATGAAATTGATTTTAAAAATACCAGAACTATCGCCAAAACCGAACACTTCAACAGCAGAATAATCAGAGAAGCCATAGAGATAGAAAAACGCCCACACAGCATGAACAAACGAGATGACACCTCCGCCTTCCAGCCATTTGGAAACCCGCCCTCATGAACAGACAGTACCTAACATGAAGAAGGACACTGGACCCACACCATGAGAGCCACACAGATGCCACCACCACACTTCCATGTAGAAAACAGACTCCCACCCATTCAGAAAATGAGAAACGACCATGGACCAGAAGCTGCACTGCAGCTGCATCACTACCCACTTCAAACCCCTCTGAGCCATACATGAAGCAAACCAACACCCACTATGAAGATGCAGCAGGACCACGAACTAGAAGCCAAACAGCAAGATCACAACTCTCCAGCTCAAATCCCCAGCAACTAAAACTAACCTGAGCACAACCAAGCCCCTCCTGAACAGAACACGCCTCCAACCAATCAGAACACGGCTAACCCCCAACCAATCAGAACACAGCCAAACCCCTACCAATGAGAACACACCCCCACCCAATCAGAACACAGCCAAGCCCCCACCCAATCAAGTTCCACCCCCACTGGCAGTTAAAAGGAGGAAGCAGCTGCAATCTCCATTACTCTGAGAAGCACAGAGCTGGAGACAGAAGCCTGAAGATGATGAATGAGACTTCATCGAAACGTTGCCTAGATACTTCAAATCTTACGGGAGAAAACCCGAACAACCAAAGATCTACATATATATATATATATATATATATATATATATATATATATATATATATATATATATATATATATATATATATATAAAACTTGAAAATACCACAGGGTGATGCTTTGGAAAGATAGAGATTTGTTGATATTTAATTTGAATCAAGCATCCTTGGATTAAAAGCTGCATCTTGGAAAGAAAAGAAAGAGGCTCTTCATCAAAAGTTATCTGTAATGGTGTTACCACTACAACAGAGTCAGGGCAAACATCTGATTAATAAAAATGGGTCACTTGTAAATCAGTGGTGAAGTGTCAGCTCTTTGAGTAGGCAGAAGGATTTATTATGATGAAAGAATGGCAATAAAGATGCATTTACAACTGAAATGGGACTGGAAGTAATTAAGAGCTCCTTTTAAAACAGAAGGATAAATGAAGAAGTTGAGTAAGGCGAGCATGTTAATAGGAAAAAAATAGGCTGCATACTATTTGTCTTCTTGATTGGCTAACTTTACAGATTTTTTTTAATGAAAGCATTAGGTAGGGACCATTACAGTGCCTGGAAATCAAAACATTAATATCGAAGAACTGACATGACAATGATTCTTTTAGTTGAAAGACATCTCACACTGGGAAGGTAAAGTTGCCCTCAAAGTACAAAAAAAGATTATGTTAAAAAGTTTTCCTGAAGAAAAAAGACAACCAAAGATTTAGACTTCCCACAAGACAACCGAAGATTTAGACTTCCTATAACTTAAAAATTTGAGGTAAACTTTTTAAAGAGAGAATGGATAGAGGCTGGAGAAGTGCAGATGAAAAGCTTGGCTTTTCTCTCCTTCTGCCCATTTATGTTGACGTGAGGAGGCCATATAAAGTAGCTAATTTCTATTTGGAGTCAATTTGATTGTAATAGGATAATAAAGGTAACATCTTATGTATTGGTAACATCTTTCCTCTCATGGGGTTTTAATTCCTGGTTCTTCTGAGTCACTTCATGTGAGATGGATGGTCATATACATTTTATAAATAAATAAAAGGAGATAGATATATAAATAATTTTCCCCGGTATATTTTCCTTCCATGGTTGGTTTTTTTGTGTGTGTGTGTGGTCAAGCCAAGAACACTTAGATTTTCATGGAGAATTATGGGAAACTACTGGCTGACTATTATGTGAACTTCATACTACCTTTAAAAAAAGAAAGAAAGGAAGATTCCTCTGGCCATCCAAGAAGTTATATACTGAAATCCATATAACTTGCACTTTCTAATTATTAGTGTTACACACCTCCACGTATTTTGATTTTGATAGTCAAGTGGAGGGATGCATAGTATCCAAGCTTTGTAGATCTTAGGGACATCAGCTAAAACATAAAGCCCATTAAGTTTTATAGGACTTGCCCTGAAGAGTGTATAAAATAGCAGCCACAATTCTTAACTGCCTTTTTTAATTGTCTTTTTAAATTTAGATAGGCAGTATCCGTATCTTTGTTCATACATACCTGCAAACTTGAGATCCAGAGACTTACTCTAAAGATAAAAAGATTGCTAATATTCTCAGGTAGATTAAACCACAGCATAAAAACTGAAATTAAAATCAGATAAAATACATATATTTTCAAACTTGTCAATTCCAAGAAGCAATTCAGCTTTACATTATTACACATTTATAACAAGCCAAACTTAAGTGTAGAAAACTACTCCTCATTTCAAGTTAGCAGAATTGCTCCTGGATATAATACAGTATTTCAGCTAAATTGGATTTCAGACAGATGATGTAAAAAACTGCAGTAGTACTTGGTTTCCTTTTTGAACTTTCCGCTGTTCTGTACACCTCAATGAAAGAATCTGTTTACATGCATTTGTGAGCATCTCAACTAACAGTTGGGCTGAATCAAATAGGAAGAAGGGTCATACAAATTTCTGCATCATTTCCTTATACAAATAATGTAATAAACCATACCGGTTACAAACAATTCTAATCAGTGTGAAAAATCTAAAAAAAACCTCCACTATTTCAGTATCCTACTTTGGTACCTAGATGTTAGATAAATTCAGTTATGATTCAGCCCCTACTCTTTGCTCACTGTAAAAACTGTACTTTCTGTTTAGGTACATTCTGTATTGTAATAACGTTCTACTTGTATTATCTACTTCATCAACTCAATCAATGCAAAAATTAAGGCTCCTCGTTTTATTTTTATTTATTTATTCATCAAATTTATATGTCTACCCATCTCACAAAAAGTGACTCAGGCAGCTTAAAATAGGAGGCATACAAACAATACTTTTTTTAAAAAAGCCAGTAATAATTTTTTTAAAAAAACTCAAGGTACACAAGAGATTAGATATAAATAATGGAGCCATCTCAAGGTCTCACTGATCTCCTGGGATACCCAGGACTGATGTCATAGACAGATCTTGAGAAACTTCTAGAAAATAAGTAGGCATGGCATTCATTTCACTTCAGGGCAGGGGGGAATGTGATAAAGAAGGAAGACCTCCTGGGACCCTCCGAATGTACTTCTGTTATAGGTGGTATACACAGTATGCCTCTTCTGCCAGATGTGCAGGGAGAGGCAGATGTAACTGGGGAAATAGTCCTGTTCCATGCCATGAAGGGTTTTAAAAGTGAAAAAAACAGCACATTAAATTCAATCCAGAGGCAAACCAATGGTCTGTGGAGCAGATGGGTAACTGTGCTATTTTAACTGCTCATGTCACTGCATTTTGCACCAACTCGATTGGGAGCTGCCCAGTGTTGTCTAAAAGATGGGCGGCTATATAAATGTTTTAAATAAATAAATAAACTAAAACTTCTGGATATTTTTCAGGAGCAGCCCATCACAGACCGCATTACAGCAATCCAGTCATGCCTATTAAAGTGTGTATATCTCTTATTTCCAGGGTTCCACATGAAGGCATGCCACCCCGCCTCTAGATCGTGCCCTTCTAGGATTAAGATTCTTTTATTTCTCAGATTGGCCCATTCTTTAATCCATGTTAAAACTACTGCTTTATAGTGTATTTCCCAGGCAGGGAGTCCAAATCCACCCCTGCAACTATTATCTTATAGTGAACTTAATTTTATTCTTGCTTTTTTCCTGACCAAATAAATTTCATGGTAATTTTGTTTAATTCATTAAAGAATTTTTATCTAATTTAATTGGAATGGTTTGAAAGAGTAATACTAAAACTTTTCTTTTCAAACCAAGTTTGCTTTTATGTGTTTGTGTAGTCATTGTTTTAGAAAACAAAAATCCAAAAGCTTCCCCTTAAAAAAAAACAGTATACACAAAGAATCCCATCTTTTTGTGCTCCAAATTTATGTCCATCTAAATATTTATGCACAATGAATGATTTTGCTGTTTTGCAATAAATGTAATTATCACTATATATAAGCTTATGAATAAGATACAGCAGACAAATTTAAATGTTCCTTGGAAAAAATACAAGTTCTAAATAGCTATTTTGAAATCCTAGGTATACCAATAGATTTTTTAAAAATTCCATGAAATATTAAACCATTGTATCCCCCTCACAGAATTTAATAAAAGATGTTGAGACTCTAGGAAGAGTACAGAGAAGAGCAACAAAGATGATTAGTGAACTGGAGGCAAAAACATATAAGGAACAGTTGCTGGAACTGGGTATGTCTAGTTGAATGAAAAAAAGGACTGGAGTGACATGATAGCATGCTCCAGTATCTCAGGGGCTGGCACACACACAAAAAGGGGTGTGTGTGTCAATCTATTCTTCAAAGCACCTGAGGGAAGGAGAGAAGCAACCTAGAACTAAGAAGACATTTCCTGAGAGAACAATTAATCAGTGGAACAACTTGCCTCCAGAAGTTGTGGATGCTTCAACACTGGAGGTTTTTAAGAAGAGACTGGACAATCATTTGTCTGGAATGGTATAGGGTTTTCCTGAGCAATGTGACAGCAGGTTTCCTGAGCAGGGGGTTTCTTGAGCAAGGATTAGAAGGCCTTCAAGATCCCTTCCAACTCTGTTATTGTTATCATTTCCTTACGAAATATTTCAGTTTCACGCCAACTGCCTTGAGGTACAGCTATTTGAAAAAAATTAAAAAGCAACTGTACAGTTCTATGCGCATGTCTATCAGTAAGTACGCATCATTGTTCTCAATGGGATCAACTCCTCAGTAATGGCATAGAATGGCAGGTTTAAAAGTAGATAGAATGCTAGTCATTTGTTAAGCATCTAATTGTGGATAGACTCCTGCAAATGAAACCTTAGGCAACATGCTTTTCTTTTATGATGTCATCCTGGACTATATAATTGTCCACAGTTGAGAGTAATCGTGGTTCAAAGAAAGGAGGGAGGGAGAGAGAGAGAGAGGGAGGGAGGGGGAGAGAGAGAAACAAGACTGCTGGTGCCACTGAAATTCCTCCCTTCCCCACTGTTTTTACTCAAGGGAAGACCAATTAGTAACTGAAAATAAAATTTTAATGGACAGTGAAATAATATTCTAACAGTAATGATGGTTTGTATTGTATAACAGAGTATTAGGAGCCCAGTGACCCACAACAAGCTGCCATTAAAACAGGAGCCTCCTTGTAATTAAAGGAAAACCCAATTAGCAATGGAATAGAGCAAAAATCAGACACTCTTCAGCCTTTGAACATATAAACGAATGTGACATGTAAGAAAAGAGAAGCTAAAGTATGAAGCTGCTTTGAAGTTGAACTAGACAGTATAATTTTATAACCTGAGTGAGAAAAATCACAATTCTTCCTTTTCCTCTCCTAGGAAAAATGATGAGAACATTGAGCGGAAGGAACCAAAGAGAGAGGAGAATTTTGTCTCCCTGTATCATTTCCTATGATCAATCCTTTAGCTGAAAATTGTCAGGTATCTACTTTTCTTGGGATGATGCCTTCATCTCATCCCATCTCACCACTTAAGCAGTGTTTAGTCATTCTTGTTTATCTGAATCCTTTATTTATTGATATCCTACCTTTATTATTTTTTATAAATAGCTCAAAGTGGCAAAACATACTTCTTTTTCCTCCAATTTTCCCCATAACAACCACCCTGTGAGGTGGGCTGGACTGAGAAAAAGCGACTGGACCCAAATCACTTGGTCAGCTTTTATGTCAAAGGCGGGGCTGGAACTCACAGTCACCTGGTTTCTAGCTTGGTGCATTCACCACTGGACCAAACTGGCTCAGTTGAGTTTTCCTCCTTTAAAAAAGACAACAAACAGGCAATAGCTGACAGAGATACTCTTTGCTGGTGGGTTTAGCCTATCATCTTTTTAAAGCTGTTGTGTGCATAATCCCTGCTGTGGTGGCACAGTGCTTAGAATGCAGTATTGCCGAGTAATTCTGCCAACTGCCAGCAGTTTGATCCTGACTGGCTCAAGGTTGACTCAGCCTTCCATCCTTCCAAGGTCAGTAAAATGACAGTCCAGATTGTTGGAGGTAATATGGTGACTCTGTAAACCGCTTAGAGAAGGTTGTAAACCACAGAGAAGTGGTATATAAGTCGAAGTGCTTATTTCTTATCCCTTACCTCAAAGACCTTTCTGGTTTAAGCAGAAGAATCTCCCACCATTTTAAGGCCTCCTCCCCTAGTATTACCAGGCCTCTGAACAAATATCTGGATTTGAAAGCAGCCTAACAGGTAACAGGCACAGGAGATGGGACTGAGCAGCCTATAGGAGACTTGATTTGCAGCATGTAATCCCTCCTTACTATTCGATACAGGTACACCTCAACTTACGGCAGTTCATTTAGTGACCATTCAAAGTTACATGGTCACTGAAAGAAAATGACTATTGACCATTTTTCACCTTTACAACATTGCAGCATCCCTCTGGTCATATGATTAAGATGCTTGGCAACTGACTCATATTTATGACTGTTACAGTGTCCGGGAGTCACATCATCACCTTTTGTAACCTTCTGACAAGCAAAGTCGATGGGGAAAACAGATTCACTTAAGAACTGTGCTACTAACTTAGCAACCGCAGTGATTAACTGAACAACCGTGGCAAGACAAGTTGTAAAACGGGCCAAAATTCACTTAACAACAATCTCACTTAACAGGGGTGTCAAACCAGGCCAGATGTGTCATGCACAGGCCACGCCTACCCCACCTCCGCGAATGGGGAAAACGTCGCAAAACGCCATGTGACGGCAATGTAATGGAGGAAGTTTGACACCCGTGCTTAACAACATAAATTTTGCGCTCCATGGTGTTGATAAGTCAAGGACTACTTGTATTTGTATTGAGGGACTACTTGTAAACACAGCTTTCCCCGCTCTTTCACAAAAGCAGTATGCAGGGGTGGGATTCTACCAATTCATACCGGTTCTATAGAACCGGTTGTTATGATTCTGTGCAGTTTGGAAACCAGCAAATCATGTTCTTGGCTGACCCCACCCCTCTCCACCCACCCCTCCCTTCCCCACCCGGTCAGTCCTTATCACCCATGCCCGACATCGCTGACTGCGTTCTCCCCATCCAGTCACTCCTTAAGGTATTTCGTTTTCCTCCCTCCCGACAATCCAATGTTTAGCTGTGCCAGGACCCCCCTCACTGTCTTACTGCTTCACCCAGGAGGCTTCCCCGAGGCTCAGGAGATAAAAAGGGGCGTGGGGTGTGTGTGATGCCCTTATACTCCATTTTTTGCCTCCCTGGGTCCCAAAACGCCGCTCCAGGAGGAGCAAAAACGCCCCTCCAGGAAGCTTCAGGCCCAGCAGGCAAAAACCAATGGGAGCGAGTGCCTGGGAAAAAAAGAAGAAGAAGAAGCCACGCCCACCCAGTCACATGGTCATGGCCACCTAGCCACGCCCACAGAACCGGTTGTTAAAAAATTTGAATCCCACCCCAGCAATAAGCCCATGTACAAAAAATAGCCTGATTTAACAATTCATAGATATATGTGTGTGGGGGAGAGTGGATTACTAAAGTGAGGGGAGAGCTCTCCTGCTGTGCTGCACAATTTCCCCATCAATATTTAGCTGAGCTACATTTAAACACAAATTTATGACTCTTTCCGAAAAGCTTAAGCCAGTGTTTAACACAGTCTGACTTAAGAGCTTATGTGGTGAAGTGTGAGAGAAACTCTTACTGCACCAACCACAACTTGTCATCTTAGATTAGGCTACTTTTAAGCATGGGATTAGTGCTCTTCTGAAGAAGTGAACACAACTTGGGTTCAGTGCTTTTTTAGAAAAATGCTATCCTCAACTTACAACAGTTCATTTAGTGACCGCTCAGAGTTACAACAGCACTGGAAAAAAGGGACTGATGACCGTTTTTCACAGTTATGACATTTCCAGCATCTGTGCAGGATCACGTGATCAAAATTCAGATGCTTGATTCCATATTTATGACCGTTGCTGTTGTCACAAGGGGTCATGTGGTCACGTTTTGTGACCGTCTGACAAGCAAAATCAACGGGGAAGCCGGATTCACTTAACAACCGGGTTATTAACTTATCAACTGCAGTGATTCACTTCACAAATGTGTCAAGAAAGGTTATACAATGGGGCAAAATTCATTTGGCACATGTCTCACTTAACAACATAATTTTTGGGATCAATTGTGATCGTAAGTCGAGGACTATCTCTACTCAGTTTTAAATTATCCTGCAAAATAATTTGGTGGTCTCATCAGAACAGCGTGGCAGCAAATTTTATGCCAGTGCTGTTTTCTGCAGGCTGAAGATAGCCCTCCTCAAGAATTTATTTAGTTACGTATAGAATATACAACAATATACAGTAGCCCATGGATGTTAAACCACAAATCTCATGCCTGGAAGATGGGGAGTTGAACTTCAGTCATGCATCTTGCTATCATTGACTGTGTGTATTAAGAACTGCTTATGCTGATCTGTATCAACCTTTCCATTGACATTAAACTAGTGCTGTTATGTATTGGTAGGATTCTGGTATTTAAATTTTTGTTTGGCTGTAAATTGTGTCACATCACGTTTTGTTAATGGAGAAGATTGTTTATTAATCTCCAGGTAATTTTTCAAAGAGGGGAACAGAGCTAATTTGAGCTAATTCAGCAATGGTCCTAATTGTTCATTATTCTGAAATGAATATTATGATATTAGGGTCTATATCAGAGGTCTTCAAACTTGGCAAGTTTAAGACTTGTGGACTTCAACTCCCAGAATTCCTCCTCCAGTCATGTTAGCTCAGGAATTCTATATCTATATTGATCTACCTACCCACCTACCTACATACAGATCTATCTATCTATCTATCTATCTATCTATCTATCTATCTATCTATCTATCTATCTATCTATCTATCTATCTATCTACCTACCTACCTACCTACATATCTATGATCTAATCCAAGGGTATTCAAACTTGACAGCTTTAAGGCTTGTGGACTTCAACTCCCAGAATTCCTCCTCCAGTCATGTTAGCTCTGGAATTCTGGGAATTGAAGTCCACAACTCTTAAACTTGCCAAGTTTGAAGACCCTTGGTCTATATGGTTGGTCAAATTTGGATATATGAAGATGATATCAAAAGCAGATGAAAACATACCATCGTCCTCATCACAAATTACCCCACAGTTGGGATTATTGTTCTCTTTTAGACTTTCCAATATTGTGTAGCAAGACTTCAACACTGCCTCAGTTCTAATGATGTTCAATTTATGCACAACGAGCTGGGTTAGCTACATCAGTGGGAATACTCCTTTTACAAATGGATGTACATCTTCCTCACAGATAAGAACATTTCTTCTAAAAGCCAATGAAGCCCTACAATTTGCAGTTAACAATATTAGTTTAATATCTGCAGATAGCAGTTCTTAATGGTACTGCCTCCTCATGATCGCCTTACATAAATGCAGCATGAGAAGTATCAGTTTTCTTTGGAGGAATTTTCCTATAACCAGGCCACATCAGCAGACATGTGGTGTCTAATTTTGTTTGTGGCCTAACAGTAAAATATCTAGGCGATATACTCCTGACTGTTATCTAGATGACACTATAGAGCACTGCACGCCAGAACAGCTAGACACAAGGACAGTTTTTTCCCGAATGCCATCACTCTGCTAAACAAATAATTCCCTCAACACTGTCCAACTATTTACAAAATCTGCACTACTATTACTATTGATCTTCTCAGCATTTCTTATCACCCTCCCTGCCCACTTGTGACTGTATGATTGTAACTTTGTTGCTTGTATCCTTAAGATTTATATTGACTGTTTCCTAGTATGATTTGATTTCTGATTGTACTCTATGACTTAAGTGTTGTACCTTATGATTCTTGATTAATGTATCTTTTCTTTATGTACACTGAGAGCATATACACCAAGACAAATTCCTTGTGTCCAATAAATAATTCTATTCTATTCTATTCTATTCTATTCTATTCTATTCTATTCTATTCTATTCTATTCTATTCTATTCTTGCAATCCTAACCACTGGAGAAATCTAAAATAGTATCCCCTCTAATATAAGGTCAACTTATCCAAATCCAAACCATCACAATAAGGAATATGGCAGCTAGGACTGCATAGAAGTGATTCAGCTCTTAGCAAAGTTGCTTAAGAAATAATCCTATTAATTTTCATGGGATTTGTTTTCAGGAGAATATGCTTGTGTTTCAGTATCTGTCTATGTATGCTTGCAATGGATTGAGGGTAGAATGCAAGATTAGTCCAACAAACAGATCTCTCTCTCTCTCATCTATCTATCTATCTATCTATCTATCTATCTATCTATCTATCTATCTATCTATCTATCTATCATTGAAACTATTTCAGTCTTAATTGTCCTTTTTGATTGTGCAATCTTGAATTGTAATTATTTGTGGCATTAGGCCATTCCTCTATCACTCTTATCTTTTAATTAATTCAGCCAAACATTCCATTCTCTCATTCTTGCCTTCCTGTAATGAATGCATTTACTAAGCTTATTAGAAACAGTTTTCCCTACTTAAGATTAAAAAATAAATGCCACAAACAATTCACAAAAAAGGATAAATTCTTCTGTGTTTTTCTGCAGTGCTGGATTTGTCTAGAGATTTCCAAACCGTCCTTTACTTTAGTATCATAGAATCGAAGAATAGGAGTTTGCCAAAATAGTATTTCATTTATCTGAGGCTGACTTCAGCTACAGAAAGGAAACAGGATCTGCAATAATAGCTCCTGTAACTGGATAGCAAAACTGTACACCAGTATTTTTCAAACTTGGCAATTTTAAGATGCCAAACTTCAACTCCTAGAATTCCCAGCATGTTGGCTGGGAAATTCTGGGAGTTGAAGTCCACACATCTTAAAGTTGCCAAGTTTGAAAAAACAATGCTTTACTAACTGTGGTTTGTTTGACCCTGATATAACTAATATAGAGCCCCTCTTAACTGCCCTTCCCCTCTAGAAGGGCAGTTAAGTTTGATATACAAATAAACAGAACTCAGAAAAGAAGGCAGCATATGAAATAAACGCTCTTGAATGTTTAGCAAAACAGTGAACTAATTAATTAGCTCTGAAAAAAAAATACAATACTTAAAAAAATGCTCTAGTGTTTTTAAAACATATCATTAGAAGTCACTTGGGGTATATACCTAATTAATTACTCTGCATTCATGTTGTGTAGCATTGAACAGAGTTAAGGGAAGGCTGGGTTTCTAAATACTGTATGATACAACATGCGTTTAGTTCAGTTTCAAGGTGTTAGAACACGGGTGTCAAGCTGTGGCCTTCATGTGACGCATCTGGCCCACGGCCTACCAGTTTGACACCCCTGTGTTTTGCCATTTTCAAAAATGGCAACTTTAATACATGTAGACTTCATTTCCCAGAATTCCATATACTAGCTGGGAAATTCTGAGAGTTGAAGTCCATACATTTTAAAGTTGCCAAGTTTGAAGAACATTGCATTAGAAAGACTCCTTCCAACATTAGAAAGACTCCTTCCATCTTCTACCATTTTTTTTCCCTACCAGCTGACATAATCTCTTAAAACATCTTGTTTTGGAAAGAAGCTCCCCCCTTCAATATATGCATCACCCTCCCTGCATGTCTCAACCTCCCTGCATGCACACATACTCATTGACCTGAAATATACATCCCGAAACAACCTTCACTACTGTAGTTTAACACAGCGTTTCCTCAACCTTGTCTGATTGAAGATGCATGGACTTCCACTCCCAGAATTCCCCAGCCAGCTTTGCTGAGAGTTGGGAGTTAAAGTCTCCCAACTTGTCTTCAAGTGGCCACGGTTGAGAAACAGTGCTTTAACAGCTAAAGATTTTTTTTAAAGAAATAGTATAGTCACACATCACCTTTGTCAATCAGTTAATTGGCCTGTGTAAGGCAATTCTTCACTGGCTACAAATCATTTCATTGTTGTGGTTGATATAAATGTTGGAATAATATGAACGTTCTGCAGTTGTTCCAACGTTCATTTACAAAACCCATTTCCTGAGCCAGGCCTGTGAATCTTTCCCATGCTTAAACTTTAAAATGCCTCTACGGTTGAAAACGTGAAATCATTCCCTTTCTTTTATCTTAATCCTGTTTTCTATTACTTTCCCTGCTAAGATGATGGGCCTTTTCTTTCTACTTATCTGTGTGAAGGAGTGTTACGAAATTAGGAGCCCGTGAGCCTTTTCGATTGGCTTGACTGCTCGGCTCACCTAATTAGAAAGAATTGAATGAAGCTTCACTCTCTCAAAGAGGTAAAATCAATATTATAATTAAAACTGCATTTCTTTACAATTAGATCTTAAAATGAAACCTTAGAGGGGAGGTGGGTGGATAGTGACTCATTGCGGGCAGAGTAATTAATGTCTGTATTAAGTGTATATTTTAACAATAATCCTGAAAAATTTATAGCCTTATCTCATTCTTGTTAATTCCATTAACAGGTCCTCCCAAGGTGCTTGTGGCACTTATTCTTTTACTACTGCTCACGTGGTTTGGCATCAGATTTCCTTAAGGACTAGCAGCATAGGGATTTTAATGGAAGCACACCAAAAAACAAATATGAGGTTACATATTTACAAAATACATTTGACAGTCTCCTACTCACTGGGATCCACAGAACCCTCTTATGCTTGACAAAATGACAGAAGCAGTGTCATGCCATTGCAGTGCAAGCTCTACCCTATGAATTTTGGGGGTGCAGTGGTTAGAGTGCAGTACTGCAGGCTACTTCTGATGGCTGATGGCTGCCTCAATTTGGCAGTTCAAATCCCACCAGGCTCAAGGTCGACTCAGCCTTCCATCCTTCCAAGGTAGATAAAATGAGGACCCAGATTGTTGAGGACAATATGCTGACTCTGTAAACTGCTTTGAGAAGGCAGTAAAGCACTGCAAAGTGGTATATAAGTCTAAGTACTATTGCTATTAGGATCGGAAGGGACAACTTTCTAATGGAGCCAATCTACTCCTTTAATAAGTTCATCTGTAGTCCCTTGTCACCAAGCAACCAAAAGTACAAATGCTTTGACAGCCCACAAATTGTTTAAGTGCTATTCCTATTTTTACCCCTTGGGGCATGTGTGCAGCAGCAGCAGGTTGATGCTGATTTATTAAATTTTAACAGCACCTGTCTCACCTAAGTGACTTTAGGCCAGGGGTGTCAAACTCACGTCATCATGGTGGCGTCATGTGACATATCAGGACTTTTTCCCCCTTCACTAAACCGGGCGTGGGCATGGCCAGCGCGTGATGCACCTGGCTCGTGGGCCAGGAGTTTGACAGTCCTGCTCTACGCACTCGACATAATAAAGCAATATAAACACACACATAAAAGCAGAGATTAAAAAAAACAACCTGTTAAGAACAAAGTGAAACCTTGCAAGTTTAAAGTAAAAAAAAAAAAATTAAAGTTAAAAAAATCTGGAAAGCTAAAAGATTAACAAGGCAGTGGGAGTGGCCTCTGATGCATGATGTATGCACCGAAGGAGTAGGGCTTATTTTATAACATTATATGGTACCGTTTTTAATCTATCTCTGTTCCCTTAATTCTTCTTTTCCACACACACTGGTGCTGTCATTGTGTGTGTGTGTGTGTGTGTGTGTGTGTGTGTTTAACAAGATGCAGCACTGGAAAATTCATATAAAGCAGGGGAGCCCAACCTTGGCAACTTTAAAATTTATGGACTTCAACTTCCAGAATTCCTCAGTCAGCATTTCCATACTAACAGTTTCTTCAACAAATCTCTCTCTCTCTCTCCCCCCTCCATCCCCCTTCTTTCTCTGAATAGAAAGATTAGAAAGAACAAAGTTCAGGTCTCTGGACCATTTTGTAATTGTAAAGGAAAGATTTTGGCAGGTAATTTTTTTGTTACAGTACATTTTTTTGCTTGAGAAGAGACACAATCAGGGGTGGGATGCTACCGATTCTGCACGGCTCTACAGAACCAGTAGCTCTGAAGAGCAGCAGACATAGGACCGGTTCTGTGTCTGATGCTGTTTGGCCCGTCCGCCTGCCTGGGCTCTTACCTGACCTTTATTTCCTGCTTTTTCAACCTCAGCTGCTTTGCGCAGCACAGCTGAGGTTGAAAAAGCAGGAAAAAAGGTGGTTTTTGAGTTCTGCGCACCCATGCGCAGCGCATATCATCTGTCCAGGCCGCACAGCTTTAGCTTTATTTCACGTGTGCACAATTACCGAACCGGTAGTATTGCCGGTTGAATCCCATCCCTGGACACAATTATATTAAATCACGGTTTAAATTTATTAGAGCCCCCCCCATGTTAACTCTGTGTCAGAGGGGGGAAAATTATGTAGGGATGGAGAAAGGGATGGGAATGGAGGGGTGACAGAGGTGGTATTCAGCAGGTTCTGACCAATTCTGGAGAACCAGTAGTGGAAATTTTGAGTAGTCCAGAGAACCGGCAAAAACCAGCTCTGACTGGCCCCTCCCCCATCTATTCTCTGCCTTCCGAGTCCCAGCTGATTGGCTGGGTCTTCTTTTGTTGCCCTGCACAGGAGAATGGAGCTGGAAAGCAGGTTAGTGGAGTGGGGAGGGAATGGGGATTTTGCAGTATCCTTCCCCTGCCATGCCCACCAAACCATGCCCACCAAGCCATGCCGCCCCCCCTCCAACCGGTAGTAAAAAAATTTTTGAATCTCATCACCGAAGGGTGGGATTCATACAGCTTCATTTGACTTTTGAGATGCTTTTCTATGAACCAGAAAGTGGTTTCTGCGCCAGACTCAAGCCAGCATCTGTGTTTTCCTTAGGATGGTCCATAAGCGTCCTGCAAATGCAAATACCTATTTCTTCTTAGGATATGGTTTTGGCCACGTTTGAACTGATTCATCGTATCCTGGATGCTATGGTTAAAAGAGAAAGAAAGAAAGAAAAAATCTGCATCCCCAGAGCAATGCCCTTGCTTGGCTCCTAAAATATGGTGTTTTATGACACTCATCATCTGAAAAACTATTTGGATGCTTCAGAATTTTTGGATGAAGACTGCTCTTTTATTCTCATAATCTTATACTACATTTATTGTCATTCCTGTTTTAGCTTGCAGATTTTATTTTACGTTTCTTTTACGTGTTTGTTTTACTGCATGATGTTTTCTGGTTACCCGTGCATTTTTAAAAATATGGTGTTTATGCTTTCGACTACATACCACCAATTTGGAGATGATATAAACATTCAACAAATATGGGTAGTCCTCAACTTACAACTGCATTTGTGGAGTAGAATTTCTGTTGCTAGGCAAGGTAAAGTGGTTATTAATTTTATAAACTTTTTTTGCCATGGTTGTTAAGGTGAATCACTGCAGTTAACTGAATTATGTGGTCATTAAAATGAATCTGGCTTCTCCCACAGTCTTTGCTTGTAAGAAGCCAGTTGGGAAGGTTGCAAATGGCAGTCAGATCACCCTGGGACACTGCAGCCATTATAAATACATGCTGCTTGTGTAGAAAGTTAGCACACACACACCCTCCTAGAGAATGCAATATTTTGGGGAATATTAAAAAGGCAGGATAGAATATTTCCCCTAAAGGAGAAATGGGGCAAAAATATTAAGGGAGACAGAAAGTCTCCCTGCCCCAGTCTCCCTGCCCCAAGCAGAAACTGAGGAGGCCAGTTTTTAGAAATGCAGATTTGGTAATTGATTCAGAAAGACTAAGTCAGACAGAAACTTCAGATAAGCAACAGGCTAAAAGTTGACAAGATTAGCTCAAACAAACACCTAGAATTTCCATTTCCCCTTTTGCCTATAGAGCCTGCCATGACCTCTACATGACCCCATAGGGATCCAGAAGGTATAAAACCCACCCACTCTCAATTCCATTTTGCCAGCTGTCCCAGAACGGCACGCTATGTGTGTGTTGGTTCTGTTTGCCAATAAACAGAATCTTTCTTTTCAATCAGCCTCCATTTTATTCCCAGCTTGGAACTGGACCTGGATTTTTCTCCAAACATTTGGAAGAAAAATTTTAATCTGAATTTTAATCATGTGACTGTGAAGGAATGTTGCAATGGTCATAAGTATGAAGACTATTTGTAAAGTCACTTTTGTGAGTGCTGTTGTAAATTTGACTAGATGAATGGTTGCAAATCGAGGACTACTCAATGGGAAAGAAATGGCATATGGAAAGCTATTTTCCTCCTCTGCTTAAAAAGTAAATACAAGGGGATCAACGTTCCTTCAGACCACTGATTCTCCTTGGCTGCAATTTTATGCCTCTTTACCTAAGATTGACTCATGGTACTGCAGTCTTCTATGCTGACAAGTATTGGATTGCACTTTTAAAGATGCTGCTGTTGTCACTTTGAAGTAAAGGTCCGGCAGTCTGAAGCACAATATGATAAATTCATGTTTCTTGAAAACTGTTTAGAAACAGAAAGATCAGAATTTCCAGAAAGAAACATGATCTCATCCTATACAGAAATTCTTTTTTTTTTAACTAACAGTTTGTATGGCCCTTGATAAAAAATATAATCAAATCACAATGGAAGTAGTTTGCAAAATCCACCTTTCTAATATTTTTGAATATCAAGAGGTAAATAGAAATATGCTAACAATCACAATGAATAAAAGCATTCCGCCCAAGTGTAAAGTGGCAGAAACTGGAAATGGTACATTTTAAAATCTGAAATGAAGGTAGCACATTCTGGATATTGCCACTTCACAGGAAATCAAAGGGCGATATTTCCTTCTGGTACCAGACAACTGTTTTTACAAGCCAGAACTATCAGACTGGCCATGCAGAAATCCAGACAGTAGCTAGATAGCAGCAAGGAAGTAAAAAGAACTTATAACTCTTTGCTGCCATCTAATGATATGAGTTTTGTGGGCTATTAGAAGGAATAAAGGAGAAAAACTATAGGGAGCAAGATTTCCCTCTCATTCCAGAACATGTGCTCCCTTTGCTATTGCTTTTTCTCCCCTTTTCATCAATTCCCAATTTCTCTTATTCTTTCTCTTTATTATTTATACTAACAAAAAAGCAATGGCAAACCAGTTCCAAGAAAACGTCACTGACATATCCATATAGTTATCAGAAGCTGAGTTGTACCTGAAGGAGAATTTTCCTATTCCTTCTTTCCTATCCTATTGCTTCCTATCAGCTTCAGGATAACTGTTTTGTTGTTGAACAAGGATCAGATTAAAGCATAATAATGTATAACGTAATAGCGTGGGTGCTCCATCGGTGAAGGTTTTCAAAAAGAGGGGATCCTAAAGGAACTGAAGAAGCTTCTTGGATGAGAAGTGAAACATTTTCAAAGAAAAAAAAACCCAAGGAAGTCCAGTTGCCTTTTGAAAAGCACCTTTGGATCCTTGACCTGGAGAGAAGAGAAGAGAAGAGAAGAGAAGAGAAGAGAAGAGAAGAGAAGAGAAGAGAAGAGAAGAGAAGATTGTCACTTTAAATGTACACTAATCATTATACATTAAAATGGAATTTTGTTGCATTCAGCTCTCAAAAGATATCTATTATGCATATACCTACATATTTGACACAGTGAAACATCATCGTCTACTTTGATGCATACATATACATGGTGAAAAAAAAGAATCTTCCGAAT
This sequence comes from Pseudonaja textilis, assembly GCF_049901715.1. Lineage (NCBI taxonomy): Eukaryota > Metazoa > Chordata > Lepidosauria > Squamata > Elapidae > Pseudonaja > Pseudonaja textilis. The sequence goes on from NC_141991.1 coordinate 180,212,643, forward strand.
TTACCAGATGGATGGCATAGGGAACAAAGCTGTTACAGAATCTGTTAGTCCTGCTAGAAATACTTCAAACCTCCTCCCAGAGGGGAGCAACAGAAGCAGATCATGAAGGTGTGCGGGGTCTCTAACAATGCTTTGAGCTCTAAGCACATAGCACTTGTAAGCAGTATCCGGAATAACAGGAAGCGAGCTTCTTATAATCTTCTCAGCTGTCCTTACCACTCTCTTTATGGACCGTCTATCTGAAGCACTGCTACCACCAAACTAAACAGTGATGCAGTTTGTCAAACCAGGGATCTTCAAACTTGACAGCTTTAAGACTTGTGGATTTCAACTCTCAGAATTCCTCCTCCAGTCATATTAGCTCAGGAATTCTGGGAGTTGAAGTCCACAAGTCTTAAACTTGCCAAGTTTGAAGACCCTTGGCCAAAACGCTCTCAATTGTGCATCTGTAAAAAATGGCCAAGACAGGAGGAGAAAGATGTACTCTCCTCAAGAAAGATGTGCTCTCCTCTCAAGAGCCAATGCAGCCGCAGCGAAATAAGGCACCACCATCTTGAAGAAAAAATGATGATTTTTGGGGGGGATGGTTGAGAATCTCCCTATCTGGGATGGTCTAAAGACCAATAAATGGTTCCTTCCAGCCCTATGATTATGTTGGCAAATTCCCCCATATTTAATCATTATGTCTGAGAGATACTAGCTCTTCCAAGCAAAAAATGTAGAAATAAACCTCGTGGTGAAACGACTCCACCCAAAACTATACTATCTTGGGTGGGAGTGGAATAGGAGGCTCCTATGCATAATGAAAAATGAAACCAGCTTACAGAAGAGAAAGATGCTAGTTTGCATAAGGATGGGCTTGTGTCTGAAAGAATTCAAGCCATCGCCCACTTCTGTCACTTCGCTTTGCAATGATATAGCTCAGCAGTTGATGCATCAAATGAGGATTTGGATGGTCCATTTCGGTTCTAAAGTGCAGATAATTCCATGCACTGCAAATGCTTTTATTTAATAGGTGCAATATTGATTTTTCCATTATGAATTCTGCTTGCTACTATGTCCTGAAATTTGTACCTGATACTGGAGCAGTAGTTCACGGCAAGAAAATTAGGCAAATATTTTCTTTTCCGATAATCAGCTCTTCTATATCTCACTAGTACCTGCTAGCCACAAAAGATAGCGTAGTTATTTTAAAATGGTCCCACACTTTTCTTTTCTATGCTGCATCCAAGATTGGATTGGGCTGGCTCTAAAAAGCCTTGCGAATATGAATACGCCCCTCTTTTTATATTTCCACATTATTTTCTTGCGACACACCAGGTCTAAAATGCGCTTTCCCAAATGGGCTTCTCAACTTCAGAGGGTAACATTTTGGTTACGGATGAGTAGATTAGCAGGTCATGGGTGGAATTAGACAGAGCCTGGAGTGTAACATTAAACACCTCAATATGGTTGTCTTGACAGTGCCAGTGCCAGTGGGTTGTATCCATTGTGTTTGATGGAATGACATCTATGGAATGGGGTTATTTCCCACCCCCCTCTTGTCTCAACTTCTGTTAAATGCTCTCAACTCATTGCTTGCCTATTGTTCAGGAGACGCGCCCCTTTCCTGTTGCTTTAGCTACTTCCAAAGACAATTTGCATTCATTTAACGAGCATAGCTGTGTAGCCCGGTTATCAGCATTGTGTTTCTTGTGGACCACTGTTCCCCGTATGGAATGTCTTCCTTTCGTTATACAGTCCTTGACTTACGACCGCGATAGAGTTCAAAATTTCTGTTGCTAAGTGAGATGTTTGTTAAGGGAGTTTTGCCCCATTTTACGACCTTTCTTGTCATAGTTGTTGAGCGAATGACTGCAGCTGTCAAATTAGCAACACGGTTGTTAAGTGAACCTGACTTCTCCATTGACTTCGCTTGTTCGCAAAAGGCCTTCACATGACCCTAGGACCCGGCAACCATCGTAAATATGAGTCAGTTGCCAAGCATCTGAATTCTGATCATGTGACCATGGGGATGCTGCAGTGGTTATAAAATGTGAACAATGGCCATAACTCACTTTTTTTTCAGTGCTATTGTAACTTCAAACGGTCACTAAATGAACTGTTGTAAGTTGACAACTAGGTGTAATCAATTGTAGGTTTATTTTGTGAGTTCTACTCAGTTCAGTGGGGCAGATGTCCAAGGAAAGCAGGGGGTGTCAAAGTCAAGGCCTGAGGGCCAGATCCGGCCTGCGGGTTGCTTAGATATGGCCCATGGGGCTGGCCTGGAAATATCAAAGGACCGGCCCATGGTGCCTCTGTCAGCCAAAATGGAGCACAGAGGATGCGTACAGCCCCCCGTGGCCCGTTTTCTGCCAGCAGAGCCTGCAGGAGGCCATGGAGGCAAAAAATGGGCCGTGGCCCCCCCGAATCCCATTTTGGCTGGCAGAGGCTGGCAGGATGCTGTGGGAGGTGTCCATCCTGTCTCTCTCCCCCTCCTGGCCAGCTTGTGGAAAACTGCAGTGCTGATCCGGTCCTCGAAGAAATTCAGTTTGACACCCTTGACTTAAGACTACCTCAAGGTAGCTTTTTTGGCCACAAATCCCATCCAGGCCAGTCAGCATGAGTAACAAAGAAGATCTGTGAGGGGCGAAAATGGGCTCTCTTGCCTCTGTTGAATTACTTCCACACTCTTTAGTTAGCATAGGTCGTGTGAGCTACAGCATCAGGGGAACAGGAGATCAATTTATCTGCCTGGCCTCTGGTTTGGAAAGGCATTTTAAAAGTAGCGTTATAGAGACTATTATAAATATTACATTTCGGTCAGTTTCAGCCTGCCTGTTGCCCTTCCTCCCTTCCCATTACTTTTAACATTGCTGTAATGAGAATCACTTAGAAAATGACATGCGTCTCTTTCAAGAAATTTTAAGAACCGTAACATATTTATAATTGTCAAGACACAGCCATTTTCAAATTTGCAATGTTTTGATCTGCAAAGTGCTAATTTGCTTGAACAGAACTTCTGACTGAGTACAGGTTTCCAGTCAGTACAAGAATACTAATTGATTGCCTTAAATAAGGAAGCTAGTTCTAATAGTGCCACGGTTTGGTTTGAATTTTATTCTGGGCCACTTCTCACTAAGACACAAGTCTCTTTTGAGTAATTCTTTATCAATGTGCCCTTCCTGGTGATTTATTGCAGCAATACATCATTGGAGTGACAGCTGATTTTGATGATATATAGTCCAATACATCATCATAGCAACACCCTCATTTGGATTGTATATCGCATAAAAGTAAAATATACTATTTTTCATCCCCTCCCCTTTGGTCCATTTGCAAACTCAGCTAAGAGGGTGGGAACTAGAAGGCAAGAGAAATTACAAAGAAGTAAATATTTCTCTTCCAAAAAAATAAATTAATGGACTAAATTGCTGCAGAAGAGCTCAGAAAGTGGACTTGGAAGAATTGATGGTTTTGTTATGAAGCAGCTGTTTTCAAAATGGCAAGTGTAGCTTATGGCAAATGGTTGTTTGATAGTTCTTTCTAGGAAGGCTGTAATGAAAAGGTATCAAATAATTTGCAGGTTGAACATATGGCTGACATCACCCTGAGACGAAACCTTCAACTGGAAGCAATTAGCATTCTTACAAGGACCTGAAGGTTTTGTTTTGCTTTTTTTTAAGCAAACATTTTGAAATGGCATCAGACTGAAGAAGATGCTTAAACAGAGGTAAAATGCCACTGACACAAAACCTTGCTTGGGAAGGTGAATTCACAAACAAGCAAGCAAACAAAAAAAGAGATAACGATTAACTTAGAATGTTTTAATCCTAGCCGGGGTCTGGATGCTGAGGAATTGGAATGACTCTGAACATGAAATAGTATTCAACTAAATAAGATCCAGTGGATGTCGAAGGACTTATTTCCAAATAAAAATATTACGAGGGTTTTTCCTTCTGCTCCCCTTTTCATTCCCTGGTGCTAGAGAGCCAATTCTTCAGAACATGTCTAAATATTCTTTTGATAGTTGGGTCCAAGCTTAAAATTACACAAGCTAGCGGTATTAAATGTGTGTTCTCTAGAAGTAATTATATATTTTTGGCTATTTGCATAAGCATGGAGATAATATTCTTATCCCAAAGACCCGTTGTGACTATCTTTTGGCCATTATTTCAGTGGCAGTGACTAATGTTTCCCAAGCCACACTATAATACATACAATACACAACACTGTATTGGAATGTCACATTACTCCTTACAGTCATATCATTATGCAGGTTTCCCTACCCTTCTTTGCTAAGGTTAGTTCTTCTATCTTCTAAAGTTTTCAGTAAACTTTAGTGACTGCAGTTCTCAGTAATACTTCAAGAACCAGCTTCATATGCTCTGGTCATGCCTGGTCTTGGTTCATCAATAAAAGAAGTTCTAGCCTCATATCCTTGGTAGCAATTTAGAACTGAGGATACAGATAATAGTCTGATTTCAAGGATCACTCTGCCCGGAGGTTTGTCTTGTTGATCACCAAATCCACTACTGCTCTTCCTACCGTCCATTGTCAATTTACTCAAACAAATTGTCAATTTATTCAACCAAATGCCCTTTTAGCAAAATTGGGATATACAGTACAATTTGCTGTGTGGCAAAACACCAAAATGATAAATTGGAGCTTGGCAGCTTTTAAAAAAAAAACCACAGGAGAAGATAAATCAGAGATCTCCTTTGTCTTGGGTGAGTCCTGAATTCTTTGATTTACTTAAATTCAGGCTTTGGAATTTAGGACACCACTGTAGCATAGTATATGTGAAAGTGCCCAAATTTAGTATCTGACAGATCTAGATAGTCTTTGAAAGTCTCCCACCCGAAACTTTGGAGAGCTACCACAAATAAATGTGTAGATCCAAGTAGAGCTAGTTTATGTACCATTGTACTGGCTGGGTGAAAGATAGCTTCTCAAATATTGCAGCTTTTGTTAAATCAGTAAGAACACTTTCCAGAAAGAGATTGACTTGTGTTTCCCAATACCAGGGCAAAACAGTTTAAACTGGAATATAATTTAAAATTTACCTAAAGCTTTGAGGCTTTGATACTAAACACTCTCCAAACCTCATATTCCTTTACAAAATTGGTACGTTTCACAAGATAAGATGTACAGTATTTTGAAAAGAAAAAGAACGTTTTACCTCAGGATTCAAAATTTGAGCTAGCAATTACTTAAAGAGAATAGAAAGAGATTTGAAACCAATCAGGGGTGGGCTTCAAAAATTTTAGCAATGGGTTCTGTGCCAGGTTACTGGATGGGTGTGGTCGGCCTCCTGCATCATGGTGGGGGGTGTTTTGGCCCTCCCCAGGCTCTGGGGGCTTTCCTTGAGCCTCCAGGAGGGCGAAAATGGCCTTCCCAGGCTCCGGAGGCTCTCTCCAAAATTCCAGGAGGCCTGTTTTTTGCTGTCCTTGAGCCTCTGTGCATGTCCTGCACTTACCTGCATCCAAAACTGGCTGAGTGGGGACTCCTAGGAGGGATGGGGAAGGGTGGGTGGGGCCAGCCAGGAGTGGGATTTGGGGATTCTCTGAATTGCACAGGGGCTCTCTTGAACCCCTGAAAAACCACAGCAGCCTAAAGTTAACACAAACAACAAAGGTGATAGTGGGCACCCTTGTCTTGTTCCTTTTCTTATATTGATAGAGTCTGTCAGTTCTCCCTCTATCATTACCTTTGCTGTTTGCTTATAGTATATAGTTTCTATTGCTTGAATAAATTTTCTAGCAAACCCCATCTGTTCCAGCAGTAATAACATGAATCGCCAATTCACCTTATCAAATGCCTTCTGTGCATCTAGAAATATCAGAGCCATTTGTTTTTCAGGATGTGCCTCGTAGTATTCCAAAGTGTCTAAGATTACTCTCATATTGTCTTTAATTTGTCTCTTTGGCAGAAATCCATTTTGAACAGGATGGATAAAATTATTTAAATATTTTTTAAGTCTTTCTGCCAATATTGAAGCAAAAATGTTATAATCTGCGTTTAGTAGGGAAATAGGTCTATAGTTCTTGATTTGTAATGGATCGGTTTCCTCTTTTGGAACAAGTGTGATATAAGCTTCTGACCATGATTTAGGTATCTTCTTCTTTAACATAACTTCATTCATAACTTCTAGCAATGGAAGATTCAATGATTCTTGTAATGTTTTGTAAAAAGTTTTCGAAAGTCCATCTGGTCCTGATGCCTTTCCATTATTTTGCTTCTTGAGTGCTTCAGTTAACTCCATCATCGTTATATTGCTTTCTAACATTGTTTCAATCTCTTTAGGTATCTGAGGTAAATTAGCATTCTGTAAGTACTGTTTAACTCTTTCCTCATCAATATTCTTTTGCATATATAGTTTCCCATAGAAGTCTCGAATGATTTCCTTCTTCTCTTTACTACCATAGCAAACTTGGCCTTGTTCATCTGTTAATTGCAATATCTTCCTTGATTCTTTCTCCTTTCTCAATTTTTATGCTAACCATCTACCTTGTTTGTTTGCGTCTTCAAAGTAGTTCTGTTTAGCACCTTTAATTTTCTGTGCTAATTCTTCTTTTTCTATTTGACCCATTTTATGTTTAATTATATCCATTTTTAGCTTGATGTCCTTTTTCTGTGGCATTTTCTGTAGCTCTTTTTCAAGTCTTTTATACTCATCCTCTAAGGCCTTAGAGGCTAATCTTTTCATAGTATTTCTTTTCCTTGTATAGTCTATTATAAAGCCTCTAACATATGCCTTCATTGTATCCCATACATTCTGAATTGATGTATCTTCTTTTTTTTCTCTAAAGAAAAAAGCCAATTCTTTCTCCATCCACTGTGTGAAGTCAATTTCCTTTAAAATAGTATTATTTAACGTCCATCTAGATCTTCTTTTTTGTCCTTTCCATTTAATTGTCATTGGATTGTGATCTGCCCAAGTACTTGTTTCAATATTTATTTATTGAATATTAGTTATTAATTCTGTTGACATCCATATCATATCTATTCTGGACCATGATAAGTGTCTGTTTGAATAGAAGGTGTATTGTTTAGTTTTAGCATTTGTTTCTGTCCATGTATCTTTTAAGTTTATTTCATCTACCATTTTAAAAAAAGATTTAGGGAGAGTCTTTCTGTTTTGCTTTATTGTTTTTTGTGCTGTATAGTCCAATTTATTGTATATAATTCCATTAAAATCTCCCATCATAACTATATTAGCATAGTCCAGTTTAATTATTTTCATATGTAATTTTTTGTAGAATTCTTCTTGTTTGTCATTTGGGGCATAGATTGCAATCAGGAGTGTTTTCATATTATTGTCCATTATTTCCACCATTAGTATTCTTCCGTCATCATCGGTATAAATCAATTTTGCTGGGATGCCGCCTCTGTAACTTCCATGGTTCCTGCTGCTGCTGCCGCTGTTATTGGAGACAGCACTGGTGAGAGAGGGACAGCCATCTCCAAAAACAGTGGCAGCAGTGGCGGGAACAATGGAAGCATTTCAGCCACTTCTTGGGTGGGGGAGCCGCCTCCGTAATTTCCGTGGTTCCCACCGCTGCTGCTGCTGTTATTGGAGATGGTGCTGGCGAGAGAGGGACAGCTGCAGCTCGGCCTGGGCTCTTGGAATGCAGGAACGGGCTGCGCACCGGGACTTTTGAAAACTTACAGAGCCCAAGGCTGGAGCACCAAGGGTAGCAGCAGCAGAGATGCTCACTCAGCTCTTCTCACACCCACCCAGCTGCTTGAGATTAAACCAAAACGCAGCACGCAGTGCTCCCGGGTACCTCAAAATCTTTTTTTTCCTGTTGTTATGGGGACAGGGGAAAAGTGGGAGTGACTCAGATGCTGATGTTGGAGACGGTGCTGGTGCGTGGGGGGGGGGGGGATTAATTCACTCCTGAAAAGATGTCCTAGCCATTTTGGGGGGGCTCAAAAATATTGCATGGTATAATAATAAATAAAATTACATTAACGTTATTTTTGCAAATAAGAAAATATATTAAAAAGCAAATATATTAAAAAGCTGTATGTTATCTGTATCTGATATAGATAACATATAGATTTACATATTTACCTATGTTATGTTGGTTAATTAGATTGTGACATTTCATTCAGCTTACCTAACTTTAAAACAAAAAAGAAACATATGGATAATTAAGCATACAGTATAGAGTAATATATCTCTTAGTAGTTTTAGTTGAAACTTCTATTGATAAAATGCTTGCTGAGATATGGGAAAGGAATTAAATTAATCAGATCACCAATGAAATATGGATTTCTTTTTGTCCTTGTATAATATTAACCCCTGTGCAATCAGCTTATTCTTATGGGATTAACACAAAATAAAAAACATGTTTTGAACACGACATTCTTAACTCAAAACATTCTGCTTGTTAGAATAAAGCTCAAAATATTTCAAATGTTCTGCCTAGGGGAGTTGAAAGCCAGAGTTTCTCAGAGTAAAGATGTTAGTTAAGTCAAGAAGCAACTGTCAGCCAGCTTCAAAGCTGAGAAGTACAATGCAAAAACTCTGTGCTGGAATTAAATAGTGGGTACACAAAGAGAATTCCATCTTTCTTGCGATAAATTACAATTTTAGTGACTACTACTAAAAATATAGCATCTAGATTTATATACTGCTTCACAGTGCTTTACAGCCCTCTCTAAGTGGTTTACAGAGTCGACATATTGCTTCCAACAATCTGGGTCTTCATTTTACCCAGCTCAGAAGGATGGAAGGCTGAGTCAACCTTGAGCCAGTCTCACCAGAAAAAAACACTCAAGCTAGAACTAAGGAGAAATTTCCTAATGGTGAGAGCAATCAACCAATTAGAATAGCTTGCCTTCAGAAGTTCCAGGTGCTCCATTACTGCAGGCTTTCATAAAGAGCTTTGAAGAGCCTTGTCTGAAATAGTAAAGGATCTCCTGTTTGAGCAGGGAATTGGATTAGAAGAACTCCCAGGTCCCTTCCAACTATTATTCTATGTTCTACATGACTGGTGTTATAACACTCCAACTGGTAGTTGAGCCTCAGCCTGGCTTTTATGTCCATAAGCAGCCTGGGTAGCACATCTTACTCCACCCATGCCCTTAGCCTAAAAACAGAAATCCCACCAAGAGTATGTATGAGGGAAAGGGAGAAGAGGAAGAGACAGTGAACAGGTGACAGAGCAGGAAGCAACAACTGGTCAAGGGCAAAAAACAACACACAAGCAAGAAAGCTGAGAGTCAATTGCCAATGAACAGTTTCATCTTGGCTTGATTCTGCCTGGAGCTTTCAATGAATGAAAGAAGTTTTGAAGAGAGGCAAGGACTGTATGCCACTTTACACCCTTTCTGAACACATTCTGGCTTTTAACTGCTGCAAGGAATGCACACAAAGGATTTGTTTACGTGGCTACACCAACTTGTAAGGGCTAGTAGGGTGGAGCTGTCCAGCAAAGACAATAATAATTAGGGAATATATGTGCTAACAATAAAGTCTTTATAAACATTTTCCTTTACACTATTGTACCTCCAATCATAAATAAAAAGAACCCCAAATTTGCATCAGTGTTGATAATCTGTTGAGATAACTAATATTTCTGCTACATTGTTGTGAAGATTATTAATACAATATTGATGTATTTTTCATCTTTGGCATTCATATGCTGTAACATGCTGAGGCTAAATATTGATGTAATGTCTGGCCACCCTGTTTATTCTGACAAAGTTGGCATCTGATAGGCTCCAGTAAGCTGCCAATGGTGAATAACAAAGATTCAGTGTACTTTGTCATAGGACTTGAACATTTTGGCAAAGCACATCCCTCTAGAATAGAATCTCCCCCAGATATTTACTTTGCCCCTATCCTAGCCTTGTTGAAACAAGTTCTCCAAATCTAGCTTTTCTCCCAGCCTTTTGATAGGTTGGATAGTGGGTCCTTTATAGGTACGCTCTGTGATTGTGCAGATGTTGGCTTAATGCAGGGGTGTCAAACTCAAGGCCTTAAATCTTATATTCTTAATTCTTAAATCTGCCCCATGGTGCCGGCCTGGAAATAACAATAGCATTTAAATTTATTTACCGCTTCACAGTGCTTTACAGCCCTCTCTAAGCAGTTTACAGAGTCAGCCTATTGCCCCAAACAATCTGGGTCCTCATTTTACCCACCTCAGGAGGATGGAAGGCTGAGTCAACATGAGCCAGTGGGACTTGAATTGCCAAACTGCTGGCAATCAGCAGTAAACAGAAGTAGTCTGCAGTACTGCACTCTAACCACTGCACCACCACGGCTCAGTAATAGCAAAGGACCAGCCTGCGGTGCCCCTGCTGTTTTGGCTGGAAGGGTGCTGCAGGAGGCATCCATCCTGTCTCCCCCCTCCCCCCCAAAGGAGAACTACAATGCAGATCTGCTCCCCCCCCCGCAAAAGAAATCCAGTTTGACACCCCTGGCTTAATGTGACTGATACCACCCACTCAGGTGGCTGATTGGTCAAAATTTAGGGGGAGGGAGAAGCAATCCAATCACAGTCCACAAAACAACCTGATTGCCCTGTTTGACAGAATCAGAAGTCCAACTGAAAGTACTGAAAATAATCATGTTTTGTTTCATAGTCAGAACAATGCCACACCTCTTGAACAACACAAGTTGGTTTGAAACAGAATTCTCAAATAAACTATTTCAAAGTTAAAACAAGTTGTGCATTTCTACTTTTTTCAAGATTTTTACAGAACGTTGCTGAGGATAATTTAAATGATATGACTTGCAGGTAGAGGCCTACATGCAGAGTTTTTCCAGTCAATTTATCTGCTGGAAAACTTCCTCTTGTCTGGGTCAATCTGACTATCTATCTATAAGGCAGAACACCTCAGTGGTTATAGTACATACCCTAGATGTTCCATCATGGAGAACCAGAATTCTGAGATATCAGATCCATCACATGGATATCACTTTTTCTCTACATTCACATGGAATTTCAATCTAATGTTGCCAGTGACGTATTTATCTGAAATTTAATCTTCATCAGAAGTATAGATAGATAACATGGCAATTTATCCAGGCAAAAAATAAGGGTATTTTGAAAAGAGTAGCAAAATTTCTTGGCAAGTCCAATCCATTTACCATTGTGATATTTAACTTTGCCCTAACAAACATTTATTCTTAAAAGCAGGTCTCGGTTCACAAAAGCACATCTATAGAAGCATGTTGCCCTTTTCGATGGGAGTCATTTCAAGCAAGAGCCAGAGATTATTACCAGACTGCTATAGTCAGATAAGGCAAAATTATATATTATTTTTTATAAGGGCAATTTTGCATGGTAAATATGTAGCTTGCATCTCTGCTGGGGGGGAAAAGTGCAAGCCATAGAAATGTAATTGTCCGTATTGGGAAGTATGCAATAAGCCAAATGTAGGTTAGATATTGATTCGAACATGGAACATGGACGTGAGTTGATAATTGCAGTCTAACCCCATTGAACTTAGAGGGACTTTCTCCTGTGTTGTAAATGTATGTGAGAGAGACGGAGAAAAGGAGAAGATTTCTGTATTGTGCAAATGACAGAATTATTTCTGCAAGGCAAGGATGCTTTCGGGAAAAGGTGTATGTATTGTACGAAAGTACACAGATCACCCAAGTTGTTTCTGTGTCCTGATTTATTCATTAGAAGAATATAACAGTATGTTTTCATCAGTTAAAAAAAAATAACAAATAGGATGGTGGGGTTCCCCGCCCCCCCCCCTCCTGCCCCTACATCCTTTTTGTATCGTTCCAATGGCTGCTTGGGAATCTCAACCCCAAACCCTGGCAGTTGGTTTTCAAAATTCAGAAAGATTTACAAATTGGAGAAATAATGTTTTTTCTGCGGAGCAAGCATATTTCTCTCTGCACAATGCTGGATTCTGTTAAGTGTGATCCCTGATGTAAGTGCACACAGATCAAATGTAGTTCATGAACCCTACAAAGACTCTTTGCCTTTGGTATAGAGAGTGTTAGGCAAGATGGTCTAACAGACTAACTCAGTTGGAAGGGACTTTAGAGGTCTTCTAGTCCAACCCACTACTCAAACAGGAACCATTTCGGACAAATGGTCATTCAATCTCTTCTTAAAAACCTCCAGAGCCAATAATATGGTACACACAGCTTCCAATGTTCAGCGAAATGTCTCCACTGTGCTTGAATGTAAAACAGCCGCCACAAATCTCTTTTAATACTTTTTGATGGACTATGACAAAATTAAAAAAGCAGAACACAAACACCTGTAATCTTCTCTTCCAGCCACAGTACCTCCTTCCAATTCTCATCGCACAAAGCTAATTGGAAGGAAGACCTAGGACCATGAATAAGAGAGCGGGGAATAGGGAAAGAAAATACAGAGTTGTATTGCTGCACTGCAGGATGTTGTAGCATGGGTTGCTTAAAGTCAGCTGGAAAATAAATGAATTGGGTTGTATGTGTAAGTGTGTGTTTCACTGACCATAACTTTAATGGTGGTGTGCCGAATGAGTAAGGGTTCTTATTCCACTGGAAAGCCTCCTGGAATTTATTTCCAAGTCTCCAAATAGGCAAGTGTGCATATTGACTCATTGTTTGCCTTATTTCCTGTTTTAATTGAGTGTCAAAGGTTATACATTGCTATTAGAGTAAGACATGAGTGGCAGCAGAGGTCAGGGACTCTCTGGCATTCGATTAGAGTCATAAAAACCAAATAGTATGATAATTTCACCTGCTCTAACCCCAATTTTTCCAAGATGGTCTAGACATTGACCTTATTGTTTGACTGCCATTGACTCTGTAAACTGCAGCCACCCAAATGCTGCTTACTAAACAGAAATGTGCCCTCTGCGACCATGATGGGAAATAAAACAATAAAATACAAATAGCGATTCAAAGGAGAGACTAATCCAGGTGACAGAAAATGATGAAATAATGTCTCTGTTGTCGATTGGTCTGACTGGTTTACCACAGAAGCAATTTCTTTTATCTATCTCAATTGCACGTGTTTATCCCCCCCTCCCTGCCTCTCTCTCTCTGCCTCTCTCTGCCTCTCTCTCTCTCTGTCAATTGAGGCAGATGCGATAAATTTAGCAGGTCCTGCGAAGCTGGTTTATTTCTGTCCTCAACTTTTGTGTTGCAAAAGAGAAGATTTTTTGCCAGATGCTCAATAACAATTGAAAGGAAAAAGACCCCTCTTTCCAATGAGCCCATATTGAGATGCCACTTCAGGAGCAAACAATCTTCCAGTAAAGTTGTAAAAAATGTCTTTCTAAAAGAGGAAAACCCCTCTCCATACTGACGAAACTCTGATATTCCGCCCCCCCCCCGCATTCCCGTCAATCCTGAACATGTTTTCCCAGAAATAAATATTGCTTGTGGAACAAGACTTATTTCCTATGAAATTTCCTGGTATTTTGTAGAACTGGAGATAAATCACTTTTTAAACCTATTCAAATGTTTGAGTCCACCAAATTTTCAGGCAAAGAAATTGGATGTAATATTTTTTTCTGAATTCTCCATGAAGGCTAAAACCTCTGAAGAATGGCTGCAGGAATTGGGTATGTCTAGTCTAATGAAAAAAAAAGAGGTCTAGGGGTGACATGATAACAGGGTTCCCATATTTGAGGGGTTGCCACAAAGAAGAGAGATTGGACAGCCACCTTTAGAAGGGTATAGGGCAGTGGTGGCTAACCTTTTGGGGCTCTCGTGCCGAAAATTGCGTGCGCGCTTGTGTGCTTGTGCTCTCGTGCCAGCACCCACAAGGCAATGCGATGCCCCCCATGCACCCTGCGCATGTGTGTGTGACCCCCCCGTGCATGCTGTGCATCTCTGTGTATGCGCACACATCTCCTGCGTCCCCCGCCCCCTGCGCATGCACACCAGATACCTGACAATCAACTGTCGGGCGGGCAGCAGGTGTGCAGATGCAGTGGAGCTCTTCCTGGTGACCTCTCACGTGCCGCCAGAAGTGGCTCTGCATGCCACTTCCAGCATGTGTGCCATAGGTTTGCCATCACGGGTATAGGGTCTCCTGCATTAGCAGGGGGTTGGACTGCAAGACCTCTAAGGTCCCTTCCAACCCTGTAATTCTGTTCTGTTATGAATAGGACACATTCTCTAATCCTCTCAAGGAAAGGACTCTTCAGCGGTAATTATTAAAGGAAAGGAATCCAGTTCATCCACACTCCTTGGCACCTCATAAGGTCTTATTAAAAGAAAACTAATTCCAAATAACAACAGCAAAGAAAAATAAAAGATTGGTTCCACTTGACTCCAATATCACTTTAGCTCACGGGTACCCAAAGTTGGCAAGTTGAAGACCCCTGGGAATTCTTGCAGCTGAGGGCCACAAGTCCTAAACTTGCCAAGCTTGGACACGCCCCCCCCCCGCTTTAGCTGGGTAAACTGGGCTGAAAATTGTGCCTTGCCCAAATGAATTTATGAAGATAACTCTCCCTAATGTAACTTCAACTCTTTTTGCACTACAAGGAGATGCCAACTCTAGAGCTGAATACATTTCCAATTCATTTATTTTATAAAATTATTTATTTAGATTTACAAGTAGAAGCAGAGGAAAGGCAAAGGAAAATAAAAGCAAAATTGTTGCAAAATTACTTACAAACGTCGAACTAATCGTGATATAAATCTACATATTAGACTACCTTTAATTTAATTAAAAGTTTTAAGTCAATGTTAAATCAGTATTAAAATTGGGCTATTATGCACTAAGAACTGTAATCAGTATGACCCAAATTAAAATTATAAATTGAAATTTTAAAAATTACAATAATTTCTGCCCAATTTAATAAATTTTAGGAAAGTCAATCATAAAGAGATTAAATATTATAATCTTATATTAGGAAAAAGTGTAACTTTGGGTGTAGAATAAAACCGTAAGGTTATATTCAAACATGATTTCCACATTGAATTACATTCTGTATCACATTGATTTTTTTCAGACTTGAATTTGCCTGCATTGATAAATAGCTTTCTGGTGCAGTCCATCAAAATGGGTGGGGCCTTCTCCCAATTAATCTGGCAGTTCTCCTTTGCTCTTGTCTTTTCTGTGCCGTGCGGGCTCTCAGATACAACATGGAAGGAAGCTCCTCCTCCTCTTCACTGACCTGCACACTGTCCCCAGCTGAAGCCCCCCCCCCTCAAATCTCTTTCAGATGGCAATTCAGAGTCATTAATTAACCCAGTTCCTGAAGTTCAAGAATGAGCTCATCCTCTCTCAAACCAGCCTGCGAGGAAGAGTCAGGAAGAGGAGTCACCCAAGGGAGTCATCACAACTCTTGTCTTGGACTATGGATTCCAGATTGGCTGAAGAACCTTCTGTTATGCTTTGACTCTTGGACTTGCTTTGAGTACTATTTTACCTGCTGCTTTGATCTGGAAACTTTGGGAGTTAAGTAAGCCTGACTTCTAGGACTTCTTTGCTGCTCATGTGTGTGGATGTCTTTGTGTTCATACTTTCCCTGCCACTCGGTCATTTATATTAAAAGAATATTGGTAAAACTAGCAAGTACCTCTTACGTGTGTTGGGTCCAGGCCGGGAGAAAATGATTGGCCACTGAAATTTGTTATTGTGACTCGTGACTAGGTGAAGATATACATGGTCATAATTCCTCTGGTTTTCCGAGCTCTATCCAAATAATCTAGAAGAGTGCTTTTCAACTTGGGCAACTTTGAGATGCGTGGACTTCAACTCCCAGCCTTTCTTGGCCATTAATTCTGGGAGTTGACATGCATAACATCTTAGAGTTGCCACTGAGGCCACCAGTCGCAGCTTTAAGTAAGATTCTTTTGGCCCATAACTCCAAATGTTTCCTTAGCTGAATATTGGCCTGGAAAAAGAAGTAATGAAATACATTTGTAAGCTAATTCACAGGGTACAATTTACTCAACACTAAATCCTACTTAGGACAATGGATAGCATAGGGATCTAAATTTAGGCACCCATCTTATTGTCTCTAATCTGGAAGTAAGCACCATTGAATTCGATAGACATGTAAAAGATCACCCTGCTAAGATGATTTTGAGAAATGAAAGGAGGATAAAGAACTTGAAAGGGCCTCCTAATCTATTTTTACCGAACTGCAATATAATAATAAGTCTATAAAATTTCCTAAGTGCGTATTTGACATGTTGGTATTTAATTTGCGGTGTTGATGTCTCATGACAGTATTGTTAGAAATGTACCTTTTCCGAGGGTGTTCAGAAATAAATCTGACTGTTTTTAAAGGTCTTATATAAAGCTAAATTTGTATAGGATTGCAGCCTCAATTGCATACACTTTTATATAAGGTACTGTTGTGTGGAATATTATTAATAGCAGTGTGTGTGTGTGAGAGAGAGAGATGAACAGAAAGAGGAAAAAAAGATTTTGCGCTCTTGAATATGAAAAAAGGAAAAAATATATACCTATAAGAAACGAGAAAAGAACAACATGTGTAAGGGATGCTATTGCTAGAGTGGTCAGTAAAATGGTTCATCCTCTTTCATCTCCTCTGATATTAGTATCCATGGAAACCTCTTCTAATGGTCTCTACCTCAGTCTGGGAAAGCAGGTAGGGCCCACTAAAAAGTGACTGCATTAAAGGAATTCAATCCTCTGAAAAGAAGGTCAGCTTTTGAAAGCTTCCAAGAGCTTTGCTACGTAAGAAAGTGGGAGAGCTATATAAATCCTTAGAGTCTTTGCTAAGGAGTTTAAGCGTCCGAGCATCCCATCAGCATGCTGTAATATGGGGAGCAGAATGCAAAGCTTCTCTTCCTCTTTTCCTCTCTCCAACTGCTGGTGCTACGGGGAGCATCTTTCCCCAGAAGGTACTGAGGGAAAAAGATGACTTGAATCTAAAGATTAATTATGAGTAAGGTAAAGGTAAAGGTTCCCCTTGCATATGCATGCTAGTCGTTCCTGACTCTAGGGGGCAGTGCTCATCTCTGTTTCAAAGCGAGAGAGCCAGCACTGTCCGGAGACATCTCCATGGTCATGTGGCCGGCATGACTAAATGCCAAAGGATCATGGATGTGATCACCACCAATGTGATCCCTATTTTTCTACTTGCATTTTTACATGCTTTCGAACTGCTAGGTTGGCAGAAGCTGGGACAAGTAACGGGAGCTCACTCCATTACATGGTGCTAGGGATTCGAACTGCCAAACTGCCAACCTTTTGGATCGACAAGCTTAGTGTCTTAGCCACTGAGCCACTGCGTCCCCTGATTATGAGTAGGAGAGGACAGAGAAAGAGAGACATAATGTAGATTTGAGGGGAAATTGGGAAGCTCAGATAGGTTTCTGCAGGAGATGAATTTGCAGGAATTAAAAACTCAAGTCAAACCCTTGAAATAATGGCACACTGACTGGGTGTCTTCCAAGAAATCTAAATTGTTGGGACAATCCACTCTGACTTTTTTTTTCCTCCCTTCACTTTGGTATGCAGAGTGAAAAATCATGAGATCTTTATATGGATGGCTATCAAGACCACTTCATTTCCAAGCCCTCACTGAAACGTGTGGCATGCATGGGCTTTAGGAGGAACAGATACAGTGACAAATGATCCAATTGTCTACCATTGTCTAACCTGTTCTGCTTTGTCCTTCAATCAGTAAGGTGAGTATTTTGCTACAATAGACAGAGGCAAGTAGTCAACACTGCTGTGGTGGCAGAGTGGTTAGAATGCAGTATTGCAGGTGAACTCTGCTGACTGCCAACAGTTCGATCCTGACAGGCTCAAGGTTGACTCAGCCTTCCATCCTTCCAAGGTCAGTAAAATGAGGGCCCATATTGATGGAGGCAATAGGCTGACTCTATAAACCACTTAGAGCGGGCTGTAAAGCACTGTGAAGCGGTATATAAGTCTAGGTGCTATTGCTATTAGGTGCTGAAGAGGACCAGGGCTTAGGACACAGGCGAGTAGAGAGAACATGGCCATGAAGAGATAGAGCTATGGAGTCCTCATACTTAGGGGCCCAATTGTCACATGGGTCGTCATCAATTTTTCAGAATCATGGCTGAGATTGAGAACTTCAGGATCATGCACTAGGTCTCACTTCTTGGTTGGCAGTACGGTAGTCCTTGAATTACAACAGTTCGTTTAGTGACAATTCAAAGTTACAATGGCACTAGAAAAAGGTGACTTCTGACCATTTTTCACACTTCTGACCATTGCAGCATCCCGGTTATTTACATTCAGCTGCTTGACCACTGACTCACATTTATGACAGCTGCAGTGTCCCGGGGTCATGTGATCCCTCTTTGCGATCTTCTGACAAGCAAAGTCAATAGGGAAAGCACATTCACTTAACAACTGCATTACTAATTTAACAACTGCAGTGATTCACTAAACAAGAAAGGTCGTAAAATGGGACAAAACTCACTTAACGACATAAATTTAGGCCTCCATTGTGCTCATAAATTGAGGACTACCTGTACTAAGCAGATACTCTGGATGTTCTCCTTTTTTCTTCTGGGTTTTTTCATGTTCGTTCAGCAACTTTTTACTGTTTTATTTCTCATAATATAAATATAAATTGCCAGTATTTCTCATCCCTCACTTTTCTCCCCAACTACCTTATGCAAACATTGTATGGCATTGTTTTCCTTTTGCTACATCCCTTCTACCCCTTCTGTTCGAAATTTTTTTTTGCAGGGTGCCAATCCATATAACTAAGCAATAGGGCAAGGCTTCATTTATTTCTGTGCAATTCAACCACCGCAGCTGAAATTTGTGTTCTGTGAATGTGAGAAGAAAAAGCAGCTTTGTTGAATTGAACCCAACCCTCGCCAATATTTAAAGCTAGCATTTGCATTTGTGTTTGTCTCTCCTTTCATAACCTCCATGGCATCAGAAATTAACTGCTCCCAAGGAAATGCGCAAGGACCTTCTAATTTTTTAATGAAATGTAGGGCGTGTGCACAATAGCTATTATTGTCCTGTTAGTGTCATTAATATCAGACAGTGCAAAGACTGCATTGGCATATCTTTGCTCAATAATGAAGTTCCTGTCAAAACCTGATCTTCTAATTAGCATCATGTAGCCAAATGTCCGTGCTCTCATTTATAAGTGCATGGAAAAAGCATGGATTTTAAAAGAAGCCACCTCGGCAAGATTTCCTTTTCTTTACTTTATAACTTCCTGCATCTAAACCAGCAGGGATAGGTGAGAGAGTCAAGGTGAAGTTAACGTTATTGGGTGAGGAGGAGAAAATGGTTCAACTGGAAATCTAACTTATAAGCATCTCATTATGTCCATGATAATACATTAACCTTGCATCAGAAGTGTTCTAAGCGGAATTGGTGTGAAGAAAGCGAACAGTAACTTAAATGATTAAATGTGTGAATGTTGAGAAAGGGAGTTGTTGTACTGTATAAACAAGCAGAACTAATGGAAGGACAATTTGTTAAACCAATCACTTTGTTTCAGAGAAGTAGGCCCTTTTGCAATAGTTTTATACAATGAAATTTGGTCCGTGGGGTCCTTGGTGCTCTCTCGGTGATTTTCTTGCAGATGTTTTATTACCAAACTAGGTAACATCATCAGTGCTAGAAGGGAGTGAGGATTGCTCTGATTTTTATATACTAATGAAAAAAAAAGCAGACCCCACCCCCTTCTAGCATTGATGACATTACCTAGTTTGGTAATAAAACATCTGCAAGAAAACCACCAAGCTCAGAGACCACCAATGACCCCCACGGTTTCATCCTGAGATACCAATATTCTTTTCTCTCAAAATTAGTTCTTTTCTTGATGTTAGAAAATCAGATAAACTTTTATTATTCATGCATTTTAATATTCTATGAAAATTTCATCATAGTTATTGGAAAACATTAGTTACAATTCATCTTTGTTCTTTTTATCTTTTAGGATTTTTTTTTTCAAATTTGGCCCCGCTTCAAAATTCTGGTTGAAGTATCCAGTTTAGAGGTCTTATGGTTTAAAGAAGGGAAGGATAACCTGTGCCCTTCCAGATGTTGATGGATCACAACTTTGGATAACCCTGACCTAGTAGTCTAATGGTGAACAACATGGAGGACAGTGGTAAAAGTTTTCAGGTCACAATTTGCCTACCTTTGACCTAAAAAAAAGGTAAATGTTTCCCATGTCCATTCATGTCCAATTCTAGGGGGAGGTTCCCATTTCAGTGTCCTAGCTGAAGGAGCCAGTGTTGTCTGAATATGCTTCCATGGCCATGTGGAGGGTAGAAATTTCTCCTGGAATCATATGCTTTGTATGCATCATATCAAATAAAGTTTTTAATTGAAAAAATAAAGGCTTCATGAAGGATACTGAAGACAATTTAGCCTGAAGTGGACAATTGTTTGTTTGTTTACAAGGACTTTGGCCAAACGGCTGCTTTTTTCCTCAGGATACTTTGCTCAGGGGTTTGTAATTGGTCAAGCTGAACATATGCTTACTGTGTGTAGTGTTGTGTGCCAGGGACTAAACCTGTTGTGTTTAGAAACCAAGGAAGAGGTATGGTGTAGTCCTAATAAACCTTTTCGATGGGGTGCTTTTAAACGATGCAGAGCGTTACCCTGATGAACGTGAGGAGAGAATCACAGATCGTTCTGATCTTTAATTACCACAAAAGTTGACTGGCATTGTTTACATTTAGCATGTGTATTTGTTAATAATTTCCATTTAAAGGTGGGGGAATCCGACTTGGGTATATGGCATTAAACAGATTTGAACACATAAAATATCTTTTTTATGGGGCTATTTAGAGCCATCAGTAAAATGATCTGCACGTGACACATTTATTTCTTTATAGGGGACAAGGGACTTTTCTGGATTTCCATTTAGAAAATGGGAAATATGTATTTTTAACAACAGATTTTTTTTAATTGAAGGGATGGGGATTGTTTCTTCCAAAGCCTCATATAAACAAGCAATGATTCATTCCTCCGGCAATATTACAACCTTCATAGTGTGTCCTTGGTGAGGATTTTTGTTCTTTTTTTCCCCTTTGCAGTTGTAATAGCTCTATGCTGCCCAAAACCTCTTCTAGTTTGCATTTCCCCTTCATGTTTGCTATTGGATACGTCCTGCAGCTTCCATCTTTGATCCTGTCAGGCACTTACTGATGGAAAGAAGTAAAGCTGTGGTGATGAAAGGATGCATTTTCCCATTATTTTTGGCTGGCCAAATGCCAAATAGCTGGTGAAGTGATGTCACCAAGGAAATGGAAGGGAACACACACACACACACACACACACACACACACACATGAACTCCATTAAAAAAGAAGTGCACAGTCTGAAGATCATCTGTCAGATTGATATATTAGTCTAGGAAGTGAGGATTAGGATAGCTTCTCAAAATTGTGGAACAAATGCTGTTCTCTCGATTCCCAGTCTCTGTTGCCCATGTCATTGGCAAAAGTAACAGTCAGTCTTAACCCTGGACCAATCAGGACCAGGTCGCATCTCAGTGGGGCAGGTAATAAGAACAGCCCCAGAAAATTGTTAGATCTGAGTAAAACACTAATTGATTTAATGAAGCTTCAACTGAATTGCTTGGTTGAAGCAGATTCATACTTAAATCAAAGCAGCAGACAGCTTGCAAGCAGCCCATTGAACCAAGTGGATCCCTCCAAAGGCTTTGCAGATCTGATTCTGGGGTTGTTACTGGAAATATACAGTGATCAGTTTCAGGGCCATCACGGGTGTCAAACTCGCGGCATTGCATTGCCATCACGTGATGCATCGTGATGTTTTTTTCCCCTTCGCGGAGTTGGGGTGGGCGTGACCTGACTCTGACGCATCTGGCCCGCGGGCCGCCAGTTTGATGCCCCTGTCTGAGATGGAGAATGCCAAAGAGTGGGGTGAAATCATATTGGAGGTTTTCCGATTTTGGCATGAGAGATTAACCAGTCCATTTAAGTTCTCATTAAAGGTTTTATATCAACAGTTGGTGAGGTAAGAATGACACCAATTTAGGACTTCATTCACTTTTTCCTGCTCTTGGCTCCCTAAGCGGTAAATTTCCTTTGTTATGTTAATGAGATGTTACAATAGCCGGTTATACAACTGCCGCTCTTGAATTCACCTCAGCTTTCAGAGACTGAGAAAATGGACTCCAGATAGTGATTGCTTTTAACTTTATGTGGACTGGGAGGGGGTTTAATTCTCTTGACGATGATCAAATGGATGCCTGTTTAATACTCATAGGCATTGGCCCAAAGTTTTACTGCTTTAAAAATAGGAATGAGGGCAGCACAGCTATGATTTCCTCCTTCTACAACAGACTATTTCTCTGTAGCTGACCTGCTTCTGCAGCATGTCTTCCGTTGCACTTGCTTGCTTCTGCTGCCTCTGCTAACAAAATTGCCAACAAGTTTTGTTGAAAGTTTTGCTAGGATCTGAATGGGGAAGAACAATCTCAGGCTTAATCCTGGAGTGATTTAGGAAGGCCTCCGATCAGGATTATTCCATCGGTGGCTCTGGATAGAGTTGCCTTACCCTGTGCAGATTTGGCTTTGGCCAGAAGGTGAGGTCTTTGGTTTGGAAGACCACTGTTTGATATGTGGTTGTGGGGTTTTTCATCTTCGTATACTGCCCAGGATCACTGCTGCAGCATTATCAGTTATACATATAAATAAATAAGTAGTTCATTAAACTGAGGGTCTTTGTAGCTCCTGCTTGAAGAGCAAGTAGTAGCTAGGGTTAGGAAGTGCTTTGTACAATTATATATATTGCACAAGTAATTAGCTTTTCCAGGTTTGACTAGCTATTCTTTAGTACTCTACAAAAGGAGTCTACTAAAGAAGCAAATGAAAAAGTAGATGATTTCTTTTTTAAAGGATGTATTTTTGAAAGTTTGCATTTTTAATTTAGAAAAGAACATTTTCTGCCACAGAGAAACAGAGGGAAGGAAGGAAGGAGGGAGGAGCAAAACCCATAAAAATATTGAGAGTATCCGGTTGAATTGCAGAAAATGAAGCAGCTTATGAGATCTTTTCCATATAGGAAAAAAAAAATCTTGGGAGACTGACTCTAAAAGCAGCTCATATTAAATTAGGTTGTCCTTAAATCTTGAAGTTCAACCTCAGATCAAATGATTTGCTCACTGAATCTTGCATCTTCGATTCAAATCTAATCTGTGTTGAATCTGTCCAGGCCCTCAGCATTTTGAATGTTTATAATAAACCTGCTGCAGAAAATGGGCTGAAAAATTGGGTTCCTCTACTCACTCCAGTGACTTCACAAAACCACCAGCCTTCTGTGGCCTTCTCCCAAGAAAGCTTCCAAAGAATTTTACAATGCGCAGCTCAAAAGACCTCAACTCAATTCTGTTTGACAATCTGGTCAAGTAGCAACTTCATTGTTTTATGAAGGTGACAGAGGGTTGTATATCTCTGCATGTTTTTCCTAGACTCTTCTACAATTCATTTGAAAAACCTGTGGAATTATAAACTGAATCCTGAAATGCTGTGTCACAACTGTCTGCAGTGATTTCTTTCAGTAATGCTATTTTTTTAACCTTGTGTGACATGAGCTTGAAACAATGTAGTTTCAGAGGAATGATTTAGTGTGATAATTCCACCTTTGTTATCCTTCACTCCATCTGCTGTTGGCATCCATGCTCTCCATCTTAATATCTGGAAGAATCACTAGCTGCCACTAATTCAAGGTATTGATGCATTTGGCTATAGAAATATACATTTAATAACAATGCTAAAGAAAATTCTGAAGGATCTGAAGATTTGTTGAAAATCTTTGCTAGATATCAAAAGTGAAAAAGTTTGACAGGTCGTCCATTATGGAGAATTGGTGAAACGATGGAATTTACAGAGATGGCTTAACTAACTTCTTGGTTACAGAAAAGATAGTATTTACATTTAAGGTGACTGGGAACTCCTTTATAGACTTTTTGTATGAAACAGAAAAAATGCACTTACGACTTACAGTTTTGATGATTAGAAAAAAAAAAGATAACAGAAAAAAGTGGCCTTTTTATTGTACTCACAGAGCAAGAGGTAATACAGTAAGTATAACTCTATTTGTTGCAAAAGAACTTGCAAGGTTCTTCTTTTGATTTCTTTTGATTCATTTTTATCTTTTCTTTTCTGTATTCCAAATTAGTTTGTGTTAATTTCTATGTTCTCTTTAAAACTTTTAAAATGTGTTTCCTAGGTGCAAGCCTACAAAAGTCACTTGTGCTAGCTGACACTGATCGGAATGAAAAGCATTTAGGAATACATTATTAATCAATTATTAATTGCATCATTTATACTCTTTAACTAGAACACTCTATAACCCGGTTCAAATTCCTATGCGATCATATAGGTGATGATGAACCAACAGTGTTGTGATACAGAAAAAATGCACAATTGTAGAAAGTCAGGTATCCTAGTTTTTCTGATGGAGGAAAGGTGGTGTAGAAATCAATAAATAAGCAAGCCTACAGCCCAACTTTTTTAAGATTGCACACCTAAGTTCTCCTTAATTTATTGGTAATCTCTATATCTGTGAGGGGTTGAGGCTGTAACAACCAAGTCAGTTGGGTGGCATTGACCATTCTGTTGCTGAAGTCATATTTTCTGCAATCGAGTTTGAAGTGGTTTACCTTGAGTTTGTATCGATTATTTGCCCATGTGTTACTGTGATTAAAGCTAAATAAGTCATTGACAGGTAAAATATTGTAGCAGACAGTTTTGTGTACAATGCTTAGATCGGACCACAGGCGGTGCAGTTCCAGATTGTCCAAACCCAAAATTTTGAGCCTGGTGGCATAAAGGATTCTATTGTGAGAAAAGGAGTGGAGTACCCTTCTCCTGAAATACCTCTGAACCCGCTCAATCATGTTAATGTCTGATATACATTTCAAATAGATTTCAATCACATGTGAAATGTTTTGTTACTACTGTAAATTTTAGCCAGATTCATAAAATGGCAAGTGGCTAGATGCAAATGTAACTTTTTTACTACATGGGGAAAGTTCATCTTGGCCATTGCCTAGTGATCATCACTGGTTATCTATTGAATTCTATATCCCTGTCCTATTGTTTCTTTTATTTTTCTTGTATGTATCAATTTCATGTATTCATAACTATGTTTATACTTATACCCATTATCTTGTAAGCGATTGACAAAACAAACAAACAAATAAATAAATAAAATTGCTGGGTTGTTGGTGACATCTTCTCTCTTCCACATTAACATCAGTTCCTTGAATGTCCTCTCTCTTGCTTCCCCACAACTATTTTCCTCTCTTATTTAGTGGAGGATACAATTATCTCCACTGGCTGCTATTTTTAATCTATCTCATTGGCTTCCTGCCTTCTAGAATGTCTTGTCCCCTTTCACACAAACTGCAAGAAATTTGGGATTCATGACATATAGAAGATCCAAATTCTTTCTTGCGTTAGTGCAAGTCCACTTCTCTCTTAGGAATTCAACAAAGCATCTCTCTCTCTCTCTCTCTCTCTTTCTCTGTCTCTGTCTGTCTCCCTCTCTCTCTCCCTCTTTCTCTCTCTCTCCTTCCCTCCCTCCCTCCCTCTCTCACCCCCCTATCAGCCACTGGAATTGGGGTGGGTGGGTAGCCATTTTTGTATGATGGGCAAAACTGAGCTGAAGAAAGAGCTATCGATGTTCTGCAGAAAGGATGGGGACTGATATAGAGGCAAAATGAAACCAGGATTAGTCTGTCGTATAAGGCCTACATTGGAGTTACCCTTCACCAATGGGTGACTATTGGGCCTTTTTAAAATAGTAATGAATCTGTCTAAGAATAAATACATTAGTACAATTTATCCTGAAAGGAATTCATGTTTGCCATTGTGCGTATCTTTAATCAGAGAACTTTAGTTATTGTGAGAGCAGTAATACACATCTTGCATTTAGCACTTTTTTTTTTAGTAGGTATATGCATTTTATATTCCTAAAATCCATAATCAGTGAAGCAGCTTTCCTCATAAACATTGTGATTTTTTAAAGTATTTGGGTCCATTAGGGGTATTTTCACTGTTTGCTGTAATGAAACAAACCATGAGCTACCATGGTGATTACTATTCACTTATTTCTAATTTGCAAGCATTTTAAAAATCCCTTCATGGAAAGCCTTCTTCCATGCCCCAAAAGAAATAGTTAAAAATTCAATGAATAGCACTTTCTATCAGTTCTTTTCAAACTCACAGATGCTAAGTTTGATTTTATTTCTAACACTGAGATTGAAATTCTATTTTAATATGCAGAACTACAGTCTAGGGAGTCATTAAATACAGAGTATTTTCATTACATGATAGCCCTGCTTTTCTTGTTAACAAGAACGCTGATTCATCATACAGCAGTGATCACGACACTAAGACCTGAAATGAAAACAGACCTTTGGGGAAAGGATTGGCGGTGGGAGAAACGGATGTTGCTTGCAAGCGGGATCAGAGGAACTTTAGACTCTGATATTAGCCAAAGTGGAGGAATGGTGGGTGTGATGACCCAGAGTGTAACACAAACATAACAAAATCCAAAATGTAAATAAATGTCCTTTAATTCCTCCAACGTGGCCCCACTGTTCAATAATACTCAGCTGGAGATAAAACGTACTCAAAAATAGTCTTCAAAAGAAAGCAATACAGTCCGAATTTAATGAGCAGGTAGAGGTGAAAATAAAAAAAGCCAAACAAGCTACAATGATGAAATTTCCACAACGAAACAGGAGGAGTATTTACCAAATTCAAAGAGATAACAAGGCACAGTCTGTTGGAAGGATGCCAGCCGAGATAACCTCAAACCAAAATAAAACACGCTTTGTCTCCAGCGTTTGCCAGAACGCAGGTCCAAACTCTTATGCAATTCTCACACCTGCAGCCCATGAAGAGGATCAAGGCCCTCCCCTCTCCCATATCCTCTCCTCCCTGCATGCCTTAGGATGGATAGGGGATGGGCTTGGGTCCTCCTCTGACTGCTCAGCCGGCCTCTGCCCTTCCCCAGCCTACTCCACAACCTCTGGAGCCCCACTTCCACTCCCTGTCAGCTGTTCCTCCTTTCCCTCAGAGTCAGTCTCCACCAGGAGCATGACAGTGGGTGAATATGATGGAGTTTGCCAAGATGCTTAAATTGATTTCCTTAATTTGAGAAAAGACAGTAGCAACAGTTATTGCTAACTGGAAAACCCTTATAGAATTTTTGCGTGAAAAAGAAAAAAAATTTTTTTTTACCACGTACAGTTTTAATGATTAGAAAAAATTGATAATAGAGAAAAGAGTGTTTGTTTTTGTAACCAGAGACCAAAATATACTTTTGTGTGGGTAATCATACCTGCTGTAAAGGAAATTGAAAACAATTTTAATGTGATATGGGTGTGTGAAGAGATTTTTCCTTGATCCATATTTTTTTAAGTGAGTTGACCTAATTCATACATGCTACACTAGTAAATGGACCACAGTGGAGCAATTTTGGGGGGATTCTAGCCTTTTCTGAATTCTGTTACACAGTGTTCAATTCAAAACCAGGGCAATATAAAGGAGAAAAAATGAAATTGCATTTTATGGAAAATTGTATATAAAAATAAGATAAATATAAATATGAAAAGTAATTGGTTTTATAATTAAAATATGCAAAACTGAAATAGATTGGAAGTAATATTCCATCTTAGCTATTATATATATTATGGTTATGCAAATCAGGCAAGATCCAAATGACTTTTCAGTTCAGTTTGATTTGATTCAAATAATTGAGTTGGTTTGATTCAGATTTATGATCTGAATGATTAAATTAAATATATCTTTCTGAAGACTTCATTTTATGCATAAGAAAGTGCATATCTGAAAATATACGAAAGTCCATTTAATCTTCAAAACAATTTGAAGTCATCCTGTTTTATCATAGAGTAAATAGGAAGCTGAGTTTTAAAATACAAGAAAAAAACTGTATCCAGAATCCCCAACAACATTTTTTCCATTGATTTGGTCTTTTAGATCAGGGGTCACCAACCTTTTGGACCTCAGGGACCACCAAATTCATAATTTTAAATCCCACGGACCACTAATATGAATTTTGACTGACGGTTTGCTGACATTTTCCCAAGGTCTCTGCAGAAAGCAGTAGAAATCCTGAGAAAATCCCCCAAAAAGTCTGCAGGAAAATTCCCCACCCCGTTTTCCTACTGATCGATCATTCTTTATTTGGGATTGCAGGTTACCAACTCCAACTCCATTCTCGGGGTGGGGGGGAGAGAGAGACTTTTGACTTCATGCAAGGAAAGCAGCAGAAGCAACAGAAGTCTTTCTTTCTTTTCCCCAAACTCCGCCAGAAATGAGTCTTTGTGAGATTTGTCGTGCTGGCACAACCTCTTGGAGCAGGATGCCTTGCAGGATCCCATCATTTCTGGTGGAGTTTGGAGGAGAGAAAGAAAGACTTTTGTTGCTTTCCTTGCGTGCAGCCAAAAGCAGAAGAAAAAGGCAGAAAGAAGCAGCCCGGTAGCCAGGCAAGGCACATGGGGTGAGTGGGGCAAGTCCCCCCCTCCCCCTTTCCCCCCTCCCTTCATTACCTCATGTTATTCACAATGCAAGCGACACAAGCCTTGTGTTCTGCGGGCCATGTGGGCAGCACAGCCTTGTGTTCCCACATAGCCTGGATTAATTGCTTTGAGGTGACATTTCTCTGTGGACCACCAACGTTTTCTCATGGACCACCAGTGATGGACCATTGATTATGTATGGGCTTTATTCAACATACTTAATTGATGTATTGAAATAGGATGTGGGGCCAATGTATATGCTGTTCAAAACACAACACACACACCTTTATGTACAATATAATAATTACAGTATGTATAATGGACACATGCTGAATTCAGAATTAGGACTGTTGACATTCTGTGGTCCTTTCCATTGGTTCTATTCTATTTCCAAGATATACAAGTTTTGTGAAAATGTCTAGAGTTGAGCTCCTAAAAATCATACATCCAGAAAAGGGACAAGCAATATCAGGTTGCCCAGAAATCTAAAACTACTACTTTCATGAACTCTTGCTATTTACAAAGTTGATGGCAGATGATGGAAATGTAAATCCAAGGCCTATGGATGAGAACAAGATTACTAACTTGTCTAAAATATGAAGAAAAGGATATGAATGGGAAGGGGACTATCAGGGTACTAAATAATTGGCTCTCATCTCTCCAACAGTTACCAATGTGATTACTAATCATAATATTGTAGGTAATTCTGATCAATTAGCTAGTGGCAGCACCAATGTGACAATGGTTGATCTAAAAAAGCTAAAAGAATTAGATCTAGTTATCTAGATCCAGAAAATGCCTGGTTTACAAGTTAAACTAGAAAGTAAAAAAATATGCAAAAGGTGCAGTGGTAAATCACATATATATTGTTGCCAAAAATGAAGCAAAGCAAAGACATTACCACAAAGTCACCAGGAGTTGCACTCAACTTGAAGGAGACTTTTGCATTACTGTTATTGTCATTTCCCATAGAAGAACAATCTTAAGTAATTAATATTTGTATCATTAAATTCCTAGATGAAAACAACAGCCATACAGGCCACTATCAATTGATCTACCACAATATAGAGTCTATCAAAAAATTTCTAGATGTTTCAAGGAAATAAACAATGATGGGTTGATAATTGTATCTATCCTCAGTTGGAAGATTCAGTATACAACAATTAGAAGCATAAGTAAAGGTGCCTTTTAAATCTCCTCCCAATTGTTATCCACTTGTGCACTTTTGAGAGAATCCCAAAATTTCAAGGCCATCTGGTTCTTTTCTGTAGCATCAAGGTATCAATGTTATAAGCAGGTACAAATCATTGTGTTTTGTTATTTAGACTCAATCCATAGTCAGGCAGATTCTTGCTGAATGAAAGGTGGCCTGTTTGAAGATAAAGGACACTATATAAAATTTATATAGAACATTGTGGAAATTGCTACATTGAATCTTAACTAGAATTTTGACTGAATGCTCAGGTTCTAGAAAGACAGTTTGATATCCTCTCGTACTAAATTTTGATGGATGAGTTGATTGAGATTTGGGGAAAAAAACATAACATCTACCAAGGAAGACTTAAAATTATCTATAACTTCTGAATTGTGAATGGTCATTTATATCGTCTGCAGAAAATATCAGAAGGGCTCTGCTGCAATATTTGTGCATTGCACCAGACTAAACCTTGTCTAGACTATAATTGTGGCCAATGCATAGAAACAATCCATATGAACTCCAAATTTGATCCTTACTAAGGTAGAGTCTCTGGTAAATATAAATGTATGTATTTTAGATCCCATCAAAATTTCGAGAGTTGAATTAAATGTTTTGCCAGTCATTATTGCCATGGTGGCACAGTGGTTAGACTGCAGTATTGCAAGATACTTCTGTCGATGCTGGCTGCCTGCAGTTTGGCAGTTCGATTCACACCAACTCAAGATTGACTCAGCTTTCCATCCTTCCAAGGTTGGTAAAATGAGGACCCCAATTATTAAGGGCAATGTGCTGACTCTGTAAAACTGCTTAGAGAGGGCTGTAAAGCACTGTGAAGTGGTATATAAGTCTAAGTGCTATTGCTATTAAATGAAATACATCTGAAACTAGGTTCATTGTCATGATCTGAATATAGTTCAAAGCCAATACTAAACTATAGTCCAACCCAGGGTAAACCCAACCTAGGTTGTTATTTTGAGAAATAACCAGAAAAAATATAGAAAATCAAGTAATGTCTAAAACATAAAGGCTTAAAAAGGAAAGTCTAGTGGAATAGTCCAATTAGACTTGAGGCTTATGAAGGAGTCCATATAACAATAGTAGTAGCACTTAGACTTATGTACTGCTTTAAAGTGCTTTACAGCCCCCTCTAAGCAGTTTACAGAGTCAGCCTATTGCCTCTAACAATATGGGTCCTCATTTTACCAACCTTAGAAGGATGGAAGGCTGAGTCCACCTTGAGCCTGGTGAGATTTGAACTGCCAAATTTCAGGCTGCTGGCAGTCAGCAGAAGTAGCCTGCAGTATTGCATTCACAGCTCATATCAAACTATAATCCTTTCTGAATGCTTCATAAAACCTCAGGAAGTCTATGTGATTCCATTTTTTTAAAATAAAATGCCAGAATGATAAAAAGAGAAAGAAGACAAATAGTTGGTCTACCTAGCAAGTGCAGAAAATATTTAACCCAGTTAGCTAGCTTCCCTAGACACCATATCCCTGAGGTGTGCAGCCTCAATTATATCCATACGTAATGTTCTTGCATTGTCCTATGACACCCAGTAGCCTGCCGACTGCCATCTCTCACTGTCCATCCAAAGGCAAGTCCAGAAATGCATTGAGCAGAAAATTTTTACTCTATCATCATTGACCTGACAAAGGCATTTGACACTGTAAACAGGTTGGCTCTCTGGATCGTCCTGAGACATTATGGATGCCAGAGGAAGTTCATGAACTTGATTCAACTACTGCACGACAGGTTCTTTACAGTGGTGATACATTTGCCATTTCCAATGGGGTGATACAGGTTTGTGTGCTAGACCCAGTCCTATTTAGTTTTTTTCTTTGCTTGTATGTTGTATTGTGCTGTTCAGAGTCTGAAAGGGTACCTTCAGATTAGATGGATCCCCCTTTAACCTTCGCCACTTGAATGCAAAGACATTGCCTCCGTACAGTCATTCAACCGTCTCTTTGCTGATGACTCTGGAATACATGGGGGTGCGGTGGTTAGAGTGCAATACTGCAAGCTACTTCTGCTGACTGCCAGTTGCCTGCAATTTGGCAATTCAAATCTCACCAGGCTCAAGGTTGACTCAGACTTCCATCCTTCTGAGGTGGGTAAAATGAGGATCCATATTGTTGGGGGCAATAGGCTGACTCTGCAAACCGCTTAGAGAGGGCTGTAAAGCACTCTAAAGCGGTATCTAAGCCTAAGTGCTATTGCTATTTACAATTAATGCTGAACAATTCTCAGTGGCCTCTCTGCTTTTCAGTCTGAACTAGAATGAAGTATTTTACCAGCCCATGGCAAACATCAAGCTTGTAGGATCAAAAAATCATTGTTAATGACACCCAGCTGACAAATGTAAACAATTTCAAATTTGTGGGAAGCATCATCTCGAGCAATGGGTCTTTGGATAAAGAAATTGACTCCAGCAAGGCCAGCCAACCACTGGAACGGCTACATACTAGAGTGCTCAATCAACACAAATGCACGCTAGAGTGCATTGATCCATGCATTTGAAAGTCAACAGAGCTGTGGTTATCTCTTCTCTCCTATACAGATGTAAGTGCTGGACTCTATATTGAAAATACATCAAATGACTGGAGAAATTTCACATGCACATTTTCCGTCCCATCCTCAGTGTTGATTGGCAAGATTGTGTTTCTACAATTGCTAAACAATGGACTTTTGATGCTCCCTGTTATACTAGATTCTGCACTTCCAGGCTTTGATTGCACACCCACTTCCAGATGCACAGATGAGCTGTACAACCGCCTGTGTTTTTCAAATATGAAGGACTACCGTATAGAATGAACATGCATTTCTTTAATTGCATAAAACTGTCTCCGCCTAAAAAGTTTCCCTCAGAGTTGCAGAAGGGAACAGTGTCTATTTATAGCCTATTTTACTAAATCTGCTTGAGGAAAAATATAAAATGTTTCCCCTAAACTCACATGTATGTACATCAATGAAGTTTCATATTTGCAAGACAAAAAAGAACAAATGAGAAAAAAACATATTACTGAATGACTGAACGTAACCGAAATAGAACCAGCATTGTGTATAAATGACATATGTTTCCATTCCAGTTCATCATTTTAAGAAGTTTACAGTTTTAAGGGCTGTATTTCTTTCTCTTTTTCTTGTTATTCAGAATAGAGGTGTGTGTGTGTGTATGTTTCATATATTTTAGATTAGAAACCTGTGGACAGGAACTGTCTTTTTTAATATAATATAATCTTTTTGTCATAGAACAGAAGTGTTTGAGGTTTGTGGAAAGAATAATGCTTTAAATAAACACATAAAATACACTTTTATTTTCTTTAAAATATCACCTAATAAAAGTCAAGCTCTTGTAGGTGGTGGTACAAAAAGCATTGATCCCTAAAGTTGAGATCTTTACCTAAAATGTCAATCAAGTTGCTTAGAGAGATAATAATTTTGAAAATCTTGTGATTTTTCTATTGCTGCTTGGACAGTTTACAACCATTGTGATGTGCAATGTCCTGCTCTTTATAAAACCATTCGGCTGAAACCCTGTCAAAATAGATGAAGCCTGCCAGTGGATTTCTCAAATGATCTGCTAATGGAAGTGAACTCTTCAGGAATTGGCCAGTAGAAGAAGGATCCAGATGGCACCCTTGGCTGCTTTTTTATCGAACTACGTGTGTATCCAACAACAACAATAAAATTGCCTATTGCCTCTGTATATTGACAATCTGGAGGTATTTCTTATCAACTCTACCATTGTTGGAAGACCCACCAATTGCTGCTGATTGATTGATTGAATTTCATAATTTGCCCTCAGCACACAGAGGGCTCTGGGCAGCATAAACAAAAAATGTAGAGGAAAAACATTAAAAAAAAAACATGCATCACTGTAAAAATTATGACGTACTACAGAGCTTTGTAGCAAGAAGTGGATGGGAGCAGTGGTGGTATGTTACTGGTTCTGACGGTTTGGCCCAACTGGTAGTAAAAAAAAAGCTAATGATCAGCTGAGAGGAGGAAAAAAATCCTCCCACAACCAGCTGAGAGGAAAAAGAAGAGAGAAGCGCAGGATTGGCCCTCCCACCAATCAGGTCTCAGCTGGTGTGGGGAAAGCTGTGCACCGCTTTAGGCAAAGCATGCCCACCAAGCCACGCCCACTGAACCGGTGGTAAAATAATTTGAATCCCACCACTGGATGGGACATTAGAAGCGTTATCCTCTACAGTTTCAGATTTCATTTTTAAAAAACAAAAACAAAATATGACCTGCTATATTTCATGGTCCTCATGTGTGCAAAGACTGACACAGACTGACAGATTCTCTTCTTCATTCTGTTCCAAACTTCATTCTACCACAACAGCAATATCTCCAGAATTGGAGACAAATCTGCTTCTTGCTTTCTGCGTCAATCCTCTCTCACCTTCTCTTCTTAGAGAGGCCTTTTGGGTTTTTTTTAAAGAGACCCAGGACTTACATTAGGCCTTTGGGAATGTAGAGATCATGTCCTTCATTTTTAGCCCAAACAGCTTCAGGTATGTACTCGAGAGGAAAGGTGTGAGGTAATCCTTGCTGAAACCTTTTGAAATAATATCTGGATTTTATTTTCCAGGATTACAAGCTCAGGTTTCAGTCTTCTACATAGTGCTTCCTCCATCCCTTTGGAAGGACCAAACTAAATGATACCAAATGAAGCTCTCCACCATTGTAAGACTATGCAAAATAAGGAAACTCTGTTGTTTTTCATGAGTTGCACCACATAGTTCATAGCATTGTATTCCTTGTGGCACACAAGTCGAATAACTTGAATAAAGCAGTAAAGAACCGTATTCCTCCATCCCTCTGTACCAAGAATTATGGAAAACCACAGAGATGATCTATATGGCGACAGTTACAAAAATAAGTGTTAAAGAGGGGAAATGAGAAAAAAACATTACAAAGAAATTCAAAGTTATTCTCCTTTAATTCCCACAAGCATGAAAGGGAAGAAAGGGAAAACATAGGCTTTCAAGATTCAGTTATAATACAGGTAGTCCTCAAGTTAAAACAGCTGGTTTAGTGACCGTTCAAAATTACAACACTGAAAAAAGTGACTTATGACCATTTTACAACTATTGCAGCATCCTCGTGGCTAGGTGATCAAAATTTATATGCTTGGCAACTGACTCATATTTATGACGGTTGCAGTGTCCCAGGATCATATGAGCACCTTTTGCGAAATTCTGACAGTGAAAATCAATGAGGAAATTGGATTCACTTAACAATTGTGGTACTGACTTAACAACGGAAGTGATTCATTTAACAAGTGTGGCAAGAAAGGTCATAAAATGGGTCAAAATTCACTTAACAACGGTCTCACTTAGCCACAGAATTTTTGGAATCTCTTGTGGTTGTAAGTCGAGGACAACCTGCAAGGTAGAATTCCAGTTAATTTTAAGGAATACGATTTCTGTTCTGGCCTATCTCAGAGGGCTGAGGGAAATGGCAAACCGTGTGTGTGTGTGTGTGTGTGTGTGTTTCAATCTTATATGAGATGATAAAGTGTGCACTCAAAAAGTGGAAGAAACTAAGGGGGAAAAATCCCACCAGATAAAGCAAGAGAAAATGAACAAGTTGAGGGATGGATGCTCTCCTTCTCTCTCCTTCTACTTCTGTGAGCGTAGACACATACCTACTGCCAACTCTGAAGCAAGCCTGGCTGAAGCCATCTTTGAGGCTTCAGGGTTGCCACAAGGAAGAAGAAGGGACAGGGAGGGGGGAAATAGATAGCTACTGTTTTATAGACAAGACAAAAAGTCTTCTTGTGGGAACCAAGGACATTCCAACAGGTGGCGGTGGGGGGAGAAATGGAGTAACCAAGCAACCCGCCAGCACCTCTATTGGACAATGTGACTAATGACTTGGGGGAAGGGGAAAGTTCTACTTTTTAATCAAGTGAAAAACACGGGAATTTTCAGAATCAGTTTTCACCAGATGTGCCAATATGCTTATCCAATAAATTATTCTTTGAGGAATCAACCTGCCTCAGAGTTCTGCTTACACCTACATTTGTGTGTTTACATTGATCTGATGATGGAAAGACGAAGTTGTAAAGTAGGCGGACCAGTAAGGGCACAAAAATGCATTGATCCAAAAGATCAAGCATTGGAAGAAAGTATTGGGGTATCAAAGCTTCCATTGCAAAGGGCAGTAAGTAACAGCAGATCAAATGGGGGCCAGCGCTCGCTTAACTGGTCCATATAGATCTGCCTACTTTTCCTGCTTCTAATGCCATTGCTATCCCAAACCCTCAGAACCGAAATGCTGTGGCATATTGACAATGTCAGATTTTTTTTTTCCACAATAACTTTCCTAAGCAAAGAAGAGCGCCGAATACGTGTTCAGAATAATTGCATGGTTGAACATTAAATTCAACATGTATAAAATTGTTTGAGTAAACCAAAAAATAAAAAAAATTCCAGCTTGAAGGAGGCAGGAACACATGTGGCGGATAGTGGATTGAGGCTACACATGCCCAGGCTTCCAATTTCCCTGCAGCAATTTATCAGTGATTATATTTTAATTGATCCCCACAGTATAAGCCAATTTAGGATGATATCAGCTCAGCTACATCGTTTGAAAATCCTTTGAAGTGAGGAGAACTTGTTTTTGCATCTTTTACTTCTCTGTGCATTAGTTAATAGATGGAAACAGAGAACCAGATTTCTCTTTGCTCTCCCAAATGGCAATGAATTCCCTGGATTCTTTCTAATAAATAGTTTCTAATTATAAAGTAGTCGGTAATATTATCCTATTATACGGTCTTTTCAAAACAAACAACGCTACTCATTCATAATCATGAACCATTCCATTCCATATTGTTTATATGCTGTTTACTTGGTTAGGAGGGGAGAGGAAAGGAGAGGAACTTATCAATAAAGGAGAACTTTTGTAGCTTGGAGTTTAAATGAGGATTCCTTTGTGAACTTGGTTGATTTCTTGTAGATGTGTCATAACGCAAACTAGGTGCTAGTCCTGATGATATTACCTAGTTTAGGTCATGAAACATATGCAAGACAATAACCAAGCTCAGAGAGGACCAAAGACCCCACCTCTCAGAGGAACTTATATTAAAAACCAATCTGTAATAAAACAGTGTTGGAAAACTCCATTATATAAAATAAATAAAAAAGGATGTAAATATGTAAGTAAATATTGCATATTTTATGTATTTTAACATTATTATATAATGTTTCTGTGATATCGTGAGTTGAAGAAGGGCTGATAATCATAAAGCAGCAGCATAAGGATTTTAGAAAAATCTTATGAAGATATAGATTATTATGGAAAAACCATTGGCAGTATATAGAATCAAGGGTGGGATCCGACCGGTGTAACTACCAGTTTGGTGATTTTACATTCTAGTCCAACCACCCGCCCAAGTGGAAGACCCTATACCATTTCTGACAGATTTGAGTCTAATCTCTTCTTGAAAGTCTCAAGTAGTGGTGCTCCCACAACTTCTGAGGGCAAGCTGTTCCGTTGGTTGATTGTTCTCACTGTCAGAAAGTTTCTCCTTATTTCCAGGTTAAATCTCTCCTTGTTCAGTTTCCATCCATTATTTCTTGTCTGGCCTTTGGGTACCTTGGAAAATAGCTTGACCCCTTCCTCTCTGTGGCAGCCCCTCAAATATTGGAAGACCCCTATCATGTCTCCCCTGGTCCTTCTCCTTACTAGACTAGCCAAGCCCAGTTCCTGCAACCATTCTTCATATGTTTTAGTCTCCAGTCCCCTAATCATCCTGGTTGCTCTTCTTTGTACTTTTTCTAGGGTCTCAACATCTTTTTTATAACGTGGTGACCAAAACTGAATGCAGTACTCCAGGTGTGGTCTTACTAAGGCTTTATGGAGTGGTATTAGTACCTCATTTGATCTAGATTTTATCCCTCTGTTAATGCAACTTAATACTGAATTGGCTTTTGGCTGCTGCTGCACACTGTTGGCTCATATTTAGCTGGTTGTGCACTAAGACTCCAAGATCCTTCTCACAGTTACTGCTATTGAGCCTGGTTTCACCCAGTCTCCAAAAACAAAATCTCCCAAAACAAGGAGGTCAAACTGGCGAGCCTGTGGGCTGAATGCGACATGCGCAGGTCACACTCACCCCAGCTCTGCAGGAATCATGACACATCACATGACAGCAATGTGATGCCACGAGTTTGACACTATAGTTAATCCTCAATTTACAACAGTTCATTCAAAGTTACAACAGCCCTGAAAAAAAGTGACCAATGACCATTTTTCACAGTGATGACCTTGGCAGCATCCCCATGATCACATGAATCAAAATTCAGATGCCTGGAAATCGATTGGTATTTATGATGGTTGCAGTGTCCCGACATCATTTGATCCCCTTTTGCAACCTTCTGGCAAGCCAAGCCAACGGGGAAGTCAGATTCATTTAAGAACCGGGTTTATTAACTTATCAACCGCAGTGATTCACTTAACAACTGAGACATGCAAAGTCGTAAAATGGGGCAAAACTCACTTAACAAATGTTTCACTTGACAACAGAAATTTTGGGCTCAGTTGTGATCATAAGTGAAGGATTACCTGTAGTCAAACCTGATTGAATCAATCAGGAGCCATTATTTAATGAAATCTGAAGAATTCCAGATTTCCTATCCCTAGAATATAGAGAACATTCGTTGGCATCAACAGGAATGAGCTAGTCCATTCTTGTACAACACTCTTTGTATGTTTACAGGAAACTGGCACATAGACCAAAACAAGAGCAACCATCTTACCTGCCTACTACTACTACTACTAATTACGTAACAATTACAGAATCATAATAACAATAAATTATCTAGTGTTTCCATGTTAAGAAAGACAAAAAAGGCCCATACTTTAACTTGACCTGCTATTTATTTATTATATTGAAAAACTTTCAAAATAATGCAATACAATTTCAGGAAAGATTTACTAGAATGATAGAGGGGCAGTAAATCATTTTTATAATATCTATATAAACTGAATTGGTATTGGATTTATCTAATGCTAGATTGAAATTGCTACCCCAGTGGAGAACTTTGGACTGCCACTCATGAAATTGACAGTATCACTAGTAGTATGTTTATTATTACTAGAACTATTCATTATTTTTCTATTTATTGTTAACTGGCATCTATTGAAACAGGTGGCTATAAATATCATCTCCATCGTCCTGATCATCATAGTTAAGAGAGAATAATTTTAATTGTGAGCCACACAGTCAGGTGGCATAAAAACTTAATAAATTATTATTATTAGTAGTAGTAATGGTAGTAGTAGTAGCTTTTCCATGATCTTTTTATGATTTTATTTTCTATTTGCATCCAACTAGTCCCACATTTGTCAAAGTTGATTCCTTAGGCTCATTATCTGTCAAAGCCAATAAGTTGTCTTTTGTTTGTTTGGTTGTTGCTCTTTACTTATTACGGATAATAACTGTAAATGATGTAAGGTACACCAGAGGAGCTAGAAATAGTGTTTGGGGCAGAGGGTGTTTGATTTCAATCAGAAAACAATGGAGAAGTAGTAATTGCATATTCATAATTAGACAACACTATTACAAATTCTGGCTGTTGTAAATCATAGTAACAGAAAAGAAAATTTGGTGCTTCTACTAGAGACACTGCGATGCGTTTTAATGATTAGAAAGAATCTCCTGTGAATTACTGAATTTTTTACCAATTAGCTGGCAATAAAACAAAGACAAAAAGTATCAAGGGTAATCAATCACTACATGAATTTTGTTCATTCAGTTGACTAATATAATTCAGTTTATATTATGTATGATCATACAACACAACCTAATGCAGTGGTAAGGGCTCTGTAAAGCTGCTCTTGAAAGAAATGGGACAATATTTATCTCTCTCTGAAATAATTACAGACAGGGCAAAGAGGCTGATCTTTGCTGCAAATATGTGAAATGTATATTAATAACACCAAGCAATGGACTGAACTTCCCTGGATAACGTGAAGATTATAAGATATGAAACACTGAAAGGGAAATGTGAGCAAATCATATGTCAGGGCTCCAGCAGTTGCCCTAATTAAATCATGAGCCTTGAGCCAAGCTTCAAAAACTATAAAGAATATATTAGGAGCTAACATGTTGGCATAACCTGTTTGAAGCCGATTCTGGGACAAGTAATTCACTGTCACCCGTGACCCTAGTTTCCCCCCACCCCTTTGGGTGCATCATAATTCATATTCTCCAACAAAACACGTTCATAGCCAAGAGTCATCGATCACATTCTCCAATTAGAGATTTACGGGGCAGAAACTCCTCTCACTTAGTTGCTCTGGTCATTTAATTGCAATCTTTGCAAGATAATAATGGAATGCACTTTTGGTTCCAACCTGCTGCAATGTTCTTTCAAAAAACCCTCATACACACACACTTCTGTTTGTGGCAACCCTAAAAGAGGCATAGAAATGTTTTATGAGTTGACATCATATTTTATAAACCATGGGCCAGCAAAGGATTCATCACAAATCAGATCCAATCAACTGTGGTTGGGCCTCTTAGAGGAAGATTGTTAGTATCTTGAGAGATATGCTGAAAACAATTCCTTACTCTCAGTGCCCAATTCAGTTAAATTGTGCCGTATTGTTCCTCCATCAAGTGTTAGCAAGTTTAGGGAGTATTTTGTTAGCTTCCTACTATTACCTTTATGAGCTTTTCTGAAAGTCTTTATCTGAAGAATTGCAGACAAAGATTGTCATGGTATAAGTGTGATGGCTCTTGATAAGCACACAATCAGTCTGAAGAGTCCTGTGTTTGCAAATTTGCCAATAGATCCAATACTGAGCTTCTCTAAATGACCACATATATAGGTAATCCCTGATTTATAATAGCACTAGCAATAGCACTTAGACTTATATACTGCTTCACAGTGCTTTACAGCTCTCTCTAAGCAGTTTACAGAGTCAGCCTATTGACCCCAACAATCTGGGTCCTCATTATTGACTGTTTCCTAGTATAATTTGATGGCTTATTGTACCCTATGATTATTATTAAGTGATGTACCTTATGATTCTTGACTCTTGACTCATGTAACTTTTCTTTTATGAACATTTAGAGCATTTGTACCAAGACAAATTCCTTCTGTGTCCAATCACACTTGGCCAATAAAGAATTCTATTCTATTCTATTCTATTCTATTCTATTCTATTTGATTCCAATCTACCCACCTCAGAAGGATGGAAGGCTGAGTCACCCTTGAGCCTGGTGGGATTTGAACTGCCAAATTGCAGGCAGCCGGCAGTCGGCAGAAGTAGCCTGCAGTACTGCACTCTAATCACTGTGCCACCGTGGCTCATAACCACAATGGACCCCAAAATAATTGTTGCTAAAAGAGACAGTTGCTAAATGAGTTTTGTGGCATTTTTATTTTTTTTCTTGCCTCCGTTGTTAAGTGAATCACTGCTGTTCTCAAGTTAGTAACACAGTTGTTAAGTGAATCTGGCTTCCCCATTGGATCTGCTTGTCAGAAGGTCGCAAAAGGTGATCACGTGACCCCAGGACACTCTAGCCATCATAAATACATGCCAATTGCCAAGCTTCTGAATTTTGGTCACATGAACATGCGGATGCAGCAATGGTTGTACGTGTGAAAACCAGTTATCAGTCGCTTTGTCCGGTGCAGTTTTTAACTTCGGTCACTAAATGAATGGTTGCAAGTTGAGGATTATCGGTATTTAATTGGGCATTGGGATCAATATATAGCCTAATTTCAAAAAAACCTTTCGCAAAGTACGAACTTCTGGTGAGAGCAACTGCTACCTGACCCAGGAAATAGAGAAAGATAAAAGATAAAAGATGATTTCAAAAAACAGGAAAAAAAAGTGTTGCATTATTGGTTTATTCCTCTGATGACATGTTGCCCTCCACCAGTTACTTGTTGCTCTCATAGCCTTTTATTTTTTATTTTTTAGTTATGTTATGAAATGATACAGATCAGGAACTAAAAACCATGGTGGCTAATCCTAAATAACTTACTCTCCGTTTCTGTGATAGTTTCATAGAAGTCAGGAATAAGTCAGGAATCCTGCTGGGTTTCCTCGTACCCAGCACAGCTAGCCAAAGATAAGCATCTCAGGGAGAGGAATGAGATACAAGATCAATAGACTTCTATCTGTTTCTTAATGCTTTTACTTTAAGATTATTTAATTCCATTCCTAGGGTCAAAAACGCTCTGGATACATACTGAAGCGCTCTCAGGATAAAGGTCCCTACTAGCTATTAATTGCAGAGGTCTCCAAACTTGGCAACTTTAAGACTTGTGGACTTCAACTCCCAGAATTCTCCAGCCAGTAGCAGAACAGCTGGCTGAGGAATTCTGGGAGTTGAAGTCCACAAGTCTTAAAGTTGCCAAGTTTGGAGATCTCTGCTTTATACAGTGGAGAGTGGCATGGCACCAGAGTAGTAGAGGATGAAGAGATTTCCACGTTTTGAAAAATAGACGTGAAAAGGAATCAGAGCTACCCCTCCCTCCTGTCTAATCTGGGCCCTTGATCTGTTTTATTAAATTCTGCCTGAGGCCCCCTGTGATAGAGCTGGCATTCATTTGCACCAAAGTAACCAGCAATTTACTTTTTTTTGTTTTTTGTAGACACCAAAGAGGAAGAAAGAAAAGTTTTTCCCGACTACCTCTGTGATTACTCAGCACCTGGAGAACTTGAAGCAAGCGAAGCAGGTATCTAAATCAAACACTTAGCCGGAGAGGAGTCATAAAAAGCAAACCACCACAACAAAGGGATCCAATTACTTTATGTTTGTTTTGTTAAATGGCTTTTTTTTTTCCAGAGGAAAGTGGGGGAAAGGAAATCCTATTTTTAACTTGTTTTTCCTCTTTGCTCCACTGCTGGGAGCAGGCACGACCATATGACTAACTGTACTCTGCTGCTGATCATTCTGCTAATGCTAATTAACCTCCTGGTACAAATACCAACAACACACAGCCTGGGCTTTGGCTTGATGTGATTCTTCTTCTGTCTCAGGGGAAGGGAGAGAAAGCCCATTTTTTTTAAAAAAAATCAGGCATCATTAGTCTTTTTCCTGCTTAGGCTGAAAAATGCAAACCGCCTTGATGATGAAGGGGATCAATGGCTTTCAAGTTAGGAGGCTTATCAGGATTTCGGTGAGAAACCTTGTCCCGGTCAACAACCCCCTTGAAAGAAAGCTGATCAATGCAACAGGAAGACACAGCACTCGACGCCCAGTTTGTTGAAGTTTTGCATTAGTGTGTGCCTTTTTCTTCTTCTTCTTCTTTCAATAGGTCACAAACAAATCACAATATGTGTGCACATGCTATCCCCGACTTATTGTTTTCTATATTCCTTAAACAAATCTTTCCCCGTTTTGGTGCATTCTTTCCAACATCCGTGGACGTAGCTCGCCTCACATCTGTCCAATGTCTGAGGTAAGATACAGTTAAGATGGAGTCAACAAAAGCTTCCTCAGTGGACATAAGGTCCTGAGATAAATGCTAAGAAATAGTTTGAGGGAGACACCGGCAAGCTCCATTAAAGGATTTTGTTTTGACAGGTCCTACCGGTTCATATAGTGGATTTATGTGGCCTTTCCAATCACCACTCCTGGTGTCCTGCAGAACATAGTGAAACTAAAGATTATGTTTTCATTAATGTATCTAATGGAATTGTATTTTAGAATAAATCTCAGAATTCACTATCATTATTTATTGTTTGCATATACACTGAGAACTTATGTACTGGAGACATAAGCTTGTGTGTCTAATCACACTTGGCCAATAAATAATTCTATTCTATTCTATTCTATTCTATTCTATTCTATTCTATTCTATTCTATTCTATTCTATTCTATTCTATTCTATTCCATTTCATTCCACTCCACTCCACTCCACTCCACTCCATTCCATGGTGGGATTCAAACTATTTTTA
This sequence comes from Pseudonaja textilis, assembly GCF_049901715.1. Taxonomy (NCBI): domain Eukaryota; kingdom Metazoa; phylum Chordata; class Lepidosauria; order Squamata; family Elapidae; genus Pseudonaja; species Pseudonaja textilis. The sequence continues at coordinate 180,256,207 of NC_141991.1, forward strand.
CTACTGGTTCTGTGGGTGTGGCTTGGCAGGCGTGGCAGGGGAAGAATACTGTAAAATCTTCAGTCAGAGGTAGTATTTGCCGGTTCTATGAACGACTCAAAATTTCCACTACCAGTTCTCCAGAACTGGTCAGAGCCTGCTGAATTCCTCTCCATTCTCTATCACATATATAATTAAGGTGGAACATTCTAAAACTGACCTAAGCAGCAAACATCCTTGAAACCTTTGACAATTAACATAAGGATGGGTATCCCAAAATGAAAAACATGCATTGAAACATTGTGATACAACTTTACATCTTTCATACATCACAAAGGAAAGGGGTGGAGTTTGCATTTGGCTTCATAAGGTGCATTTCATTTTGGTTAGCTGAGGTTGTCTCTTTCTATATCAGGGTCTCCCAATTTGGCAACTATAAAACTGAGGAATTCAGGCCTCAAGTCTTAAACTCGCCAAGTTCTTATCAACGGAAAAGAAGTCCCTGAGTGGACCTGGAAGCCGGTCAATCTATCAAAATTTAAAGTGCACAAATGTTATTTTTTCCTGCCACAGATGAACATAGTGTTTATTATCAGAGGCATCTAACAATGATATGAAAAGGCTGTGCTAATTCTTCTTAAAGGGCATCTCACGGTGGTGCCCCCTTTGTCTTATCCTGAATCCGCTTACATTCATCTGTAGTGGTTCCAGTTTTAAAATAATGTTTTTCTCTTCTTCCAACACGAATCTTGCCCTGGGATCAATCTACAGCACCTTATCATCCATGTGAGTGAAGATGGGTTCATTACCATTCATCATACATATAGTGTCACAGGTGGAAATGATCACCTCACCATGCTTCACATGCTTCTGGATTGAAAAGATTAGCTATCTATAAACGGTTGCCCAGGGGACACCCAAAAGTGTTTAGCAGCACTTAGGCCAATGGAAACAGCACTTAGGCTGTTAACTTAGGTCGATGGGGGACTTTGAAGAATTTGAAAGCAGAGTGGATCTATGGAAAACTACAAAGAACCAACACTGGATGGAACCAATGGAAGAGCTGGTATGCTTGGATCTAATAAAAGCTGGGAAATATGGGAACTGTGGAATAGATCCAGAGATGCTCTGAACAAATGGAGCTATCCAGTGGCTTCTGTTCTTTGCGATTGTGGTGACATGCAGACGACACATATGTATACCTGCCCTTTGTGTGTACACTTGAGGAGCTCATGGCAGCATGACAAAAACTGCAATTAATGTTGCGAGTTTCTGGGCAAGATCTGTTTAACTTGCATGTATTTTAATCTTGTACTTTATATTTTAAATTTTATGTCATATAGTATGCCTTATTTTAATTGTGATATTTTCGACACGAATAAACAAATCATTTATCATCCTATTAGTCTGGAGTAGACCATTCCTTCTCCTTTGATCGCTTGGCCTTGCCTTCCATGGACTTTTTTGGCATTGGTTGAGTTGAAGAAGAAATACAGAAAGAAAGAAAAAACCCAAAGAAACAAAAACCTAGCATCCTCGAGTAAATAACAACTGGCTTTACAATAAAGAAATAGCTGCTCTGCATGTCTCCTTGGAAACAATACTCCTTAGCGCTTGGTGGGGAGAAGGGTTTTATACCCCTTTTGTTTCAAATGGAAACAAATGGTATTCAAAGAGGAATTTTAAAGAAAGGAGAGATAGAAAAGGGGGTGCATCTGTGCTGGGAAGGGCAGCTGAGGATGGGGAAATCCTTCAGCAGGCGTTAGAAATACTATCCTCCACCCTTTCATAGCATGGATTTGAAAATAATCAGGTTTTGGAAATCTGGCTGGCTACAGTTTGAAACTGACCAGATTTTAGGTGTTCATGATAACGAAAGGAAGGATGGAAGGAATTATTGTGCCCATGGCCTCTGGGAGGGAGGGAGGGAGGGAAGGAGGGAGGAAGGAAGGAAGGAAGGAAGGAAGGAAGGAAGGAATTCTTGTACCCCTGGCCTCTGGGTAGAGTGGAGGCAGCTGCCTGAAATCAGAAACTACACAGCGAAGATCCAGCTGATCCCTCTGCCCACCAAATCCTAATAAGAGAATCTGAAAGAGAGAGGAGAGCTAACTTTTTATCCACATAAACACGATCCGAAACAGGACACAAACTTTTGGGTTAGCATATTGCGTAGAGGTTTATTCACAGGGATTTTTATCAACTATTCATCAGGGCCTCTTGAAACATGGCTTTAGCCCTGCTTCTGAATTGAACCATTTTAGAACAGCACTATTCTAGAATAGCATCCCCTGGAATGAATCCACACAAAGCCCTTGAAAGCACACCAAAAAGTTGGGCGTCATTTGCCTCGTCCCCAGCTACACCTCAAGTTAAGGAGAGCAACCAGGCATGTTTTTCTGCATGGCTGATGGCATGTGGTGAGTGGGGGGGACGAAGCTGGGGGAATTCACTATTCCCACTCCTTAACTTGTCCCACTTTACAGAGACAAAATGGAGGTCAGCAGTCAGGGAGATGCAGAGGATGCCAACATATATTTTTTTTAAATGTCTTGGGGACTGAAAGGTCATTTTAATGTAAGGGAAGAAAAGCAGTGTGGATACTTACCAGGGGTTTTTCAAAAAGTATTTATTCTGCTCAACCTTCTGAGCAGGCGGTTGGATTAGAAGACCTTGGACGTTCCCTTCCAACTCTGTGCTTTTGTTATTCTTGGGTTTTCTCAGGTTTTGCTACACTCTTGAAGTACAGCAAACATTGTGAACAAAGGCTACAACCTCTTGAAACAGAAGAATAATGGAAGATTCTGCAGGTTTTCTCAGGCAGTGCTCTCAGTAGGAAAGAAAATTAGTTCAACCAAGTACCCTAGTTGCTGTTGTCGGAGCACAGAAAAATACTTCTTACCAGTGGGGTAAGGAAAAGGAAGGGACATAATTTGGGTACCTTCCCTCTTTTCTTAACTAGTAACAAAACCAAAAAGGCAACCATTTTTTAAAACTTTTATTATTTCCTTGCCAAAAGGAGAGTGCAAGAGAGACTCGGAAGGAAGAACTCCTGGAGTGGATGCTTGAAATGATTGTCAAAATGGTTGGAACGCTAAAGGCAGAAGATCACACTCAAGATAAACGAAAGTGAATTTCTCCTGAAGGAGTTTGCTGTGTAGTAGCAGCTTATTCAAGATCTATCAAATGCCTTTCTTCCACATTTGCTTAGCAACGGGATGAAAACAAAGAGAGGTCTCTTCCAGGTTCTTCCTTTGCATAATGTTCAACTTTTGTTCTTTTTTTTTGAAGGCCCTTCCAAACTGTTTTACTGATCTCCTCTGGGTACTTTATTTCTGATTTCTTTATTCTGTTTTCAACTCACGGCATTAAAGGTCTGCTAAGCTGATCACTGTATTCAGGTTAAGGGTATTGTCAGAAACATTCTGCTAATATAACATACAGGTAGGCCTCGAATTACAGCCATAATGGAACTTGCCCTTTAGGGTCGTAAAACAACAGGGAAGGGGAAAGGAAAGGGAAGAGTGCAGGGGGGAGATTCTACAGCTTCAGACTGGTTTGGGTGAACCAGATGTTAACTTTGCGTCTGGTTTGCTGGACCAGTATTTGAACCGACCAGCTGGCCCCGCCCACCCCTCCCTTCCCAGGAATCTCCACACGGCCCATTTTTGATGCAGGTAAGTGCAGGGTCCACACAGAGGCTCTGAGAGGGGGAAAAATGGGCCTTCTAGAAGTCCAGAAACAAGTCTGTTTCTGGCTTCTGGAGGGCCTCCAGAGCCTGGGGAGGCCATTTTTGCCCTCCTAGAAGCCCAAGGGAAGCCTCCGGACCCTTGGTGTTAAGTATGATCGGTGGGTCCCATTAAGACACGAGGCTCGAGTAGTGAACAACAGCTCTTTATTAAGGAGGCAGATTCTGAGACAGCAGGCCCTGCCGCGGCTGCCCTTTATATAGAGCCGGCTGCGGCTAGGCAGCCTATGACAGTCTTTCAAGCTTGCCGCGCTTGGTTTTACCCAATCGCGGCAAGCCCTGTACAAACCAATCAGAGATGTTCATATCGTCCAGTCATGGACCGGGTTTCCCGGACCAATCAGATTTGCAGGTCTACAAGCCTGCTTAGTATGGAACACTTGGGAAGGTAAAAAATGGCCCTTCGGAAAGTTCCAGTAGGCCACGCCCACCATGGCCATACCCATCCAGCAACTGGGCAGCGAACTGGTTGCTGGGATTTTTTGAATCCCACCCCTGGAAGAATGAGGAAAAGAAGGGGAAAGAGAAAGAAAAGGAACTGACTTCCAATTACCTTTTGGTGCACTTTTTACTTTTACGTAACAGTTTAAACTAACCATTTCTATAAAAACAGCTGTATCTAATCGGTAAAACCCCAAATGAAAAGGTTTCATTTTTTTTTACCTCAAGCACAAAGTCCAGAAGTAGTTTCCAGGTAGAAATAAAAGTATTTGTATTTTTGCCTTTGATCAAAGCAGTCAGTGTAGCCATCTCTGCTAACTCCATCGATTTTTGCAGCCAAATTTTACCAACCTTTTCGAAATGGTTGTTAAATGAATATCTGCAGTCATTAAGCAGATTAAAAATTGGAAATAAATGCCACTTTTTGGCAAAACCGTTGCAAAACTTGGACACGACTGGTTGTTGAGCGCCTAAAGTATGGTCACTTGGCCACCGGAACAGGGCTGACCATCAGAATGTCAAATACAAATTATAAGTATCTCCCAGGTATGTCTGTCAAAATGTCAATTGTTGATTTGCCCCGCAACGATTTGGCTGCAGCTAGTTATCCTGCAGCGAGTTGCTGCAGAAAATTAGCTGTGGCAATTTGGTTGAGGTGAATTGTCCCATTCTGATCTGTAGTAGTCAAACTAGGTACACAAAAGTTTCCCTCCCAGATTCCTAGAGATAAGTTAAATACTTCTAACTGGGAGGATTAAGAGTATACTGCAGGTGTTTCTAAAATGCTCTTGCTTTTCATCTCTTATCAGCTGTTCTTGGTTTCCAATGTAGAATTTTAGACATAGCATCCCACGATTTTCCATTATCTTTTTCATTCCTTTTCTGCATTTACCTAATCTTGGTCATTCCCTGTGCCCAATAATGGAAAGAATAACTTTACATGTACTGAAAATATATATGTGTGAATAGAGAGAAGATTAAAATGGCTGGACATGTCTTTTTTCTCCTTTCCTTTTCTTTCCTTCTTGCTTGATCCCTTGGTCTTCACCCAGTTTTATTAGTGTGATTCCATCCCCCTTTCCGTATTTAGTTTTGCTATGCTTTCCTTCCTCTTACCTCATTTTCAGGGAGAAGAAGGTGTGGATGTTGTATACTTCTATGTGTGAGGCAGAGGTGGTATTCAGCAGGTTCTGACCAGTTCTGGATAACCGGTAGGGGAAACGTTGAGTAGTTCGGAGAACTGTCAAATGCCACCTCTGACTGGCCCCGCCTCCATCTATTCTCTGCCTCCCAAGTCTCAGCTGATTGGCTGGGTCTTCTTTTGTTGCCCTGCACAGGAGAAGAGAACTGGAAAGCAGGCTAGTGGGGTGGGGGGGAGAGAATGGGATTTTGTAGTAACCTTTCCCCAGGAGTGGGGAGGGAATGGAGATTTTACAGTAGCCTTCCCCTGCCACACTCAGCAAGCCACACCCACCAAGCCACACCACACCCACCAAGCCACGCCCACAGAACCAGTAGTAAAAAAAAAATTGAATCCCACCACTGGTGTGAGAATCTCTGCTCCACAGGAGAGAATGGCTGGTGAACGATCTCTTTCATACCTTATTTTACAGGCAATTAATTTTGATTGGTGGCTATTACTTCAAAGAATTAAAAAATAATAATGTCTTTTTACCAGGCCTTTGTCCTTTTTAGAGTATACTTTTGGCAGATATTTAAATACACATACGTTACGCATGTTTTTATCAGAAGGGGAGAAAAATCTAAGATTCATTTAAGGTATTGTGGGCAATTCCAGATGGAAAAGATGAATCCTTCCGCTGGATTTTTGTCTCTGAACGTAATTTTTCTTTCCTGCCTACTCTTCCTTGTGAGCTAGGGGAAGGATCACAAAATCAGGTTCAACTTCCTTTGCTTTTATTTATTTATTTCTTCCGTTTGTTCTGTGATTTTATTGATGGTACAAAACGTACAGCCCACTTATAAGTCCTCCTCTTTGAGGCATAATTAGAATTATTGTGCTTTTCCTTTGCTATTTAACTTTCTTGGCCAGTTTCCTATTCTGCAGAAACACTAAAGTCTACCTGAAGGAATAGCACAATAGATAGCAGGGAAGAGTCATTAGGAAATTTCTTTGTGGAAATTATGACCATCCCTTCCTGCCAGGAATATTGGACTACCTATATTTTAATGTATCATAAGAATAAAACAGAACCAGCACACAATTTGGACTCACAGCTCCTGTTTCAAGAGAAGGTGGCAGTCACCACCCAGGATGGCTTTGGCACAACTTCTGTTTTGTGCACAAATTGCTGTTTGGGAGACAGCGAGTTCAAGTCCTGCCTTCGCCATAAAAATCAGCCAAGTGGCTTTGGGTCAGTCATTCTCTCCAGTTAGCTCAATCCACCTCACAGGTTTGTGGTTGTGGGAAAAATTAGAGGAGGAAGGAATATTGTGTGTGTGCGTGTTCACTCCTTTGAGTTATTTATAAAAACAATGAAGGTGGGATCTACAGTAAAGAAACAAAGAAAAAATAAATGTACTCTATATGGGATTGCTTCTGAAGACTATCCGAAAGCTGCAGTACTGTAGGCAGTTACCAGTCAACCTCAAAAGAAGACCATATTAAACCTCTGCATTGGCTCCCAACATGCTTCTGGATGAAATTCAAGATTATGGCCTTCATTTATGAAGCCCTATGAAGCATGGGGCTAGTTATTTGCACGATTGCTCCCTCCACTCCAGTTGTTTCTGCTTATTCCACTAAAACTGAGAGGGAGACATGCTCCTGGATCCTTCTATTGAATGATGTCATATTATGGGTTTTAGGAAGTGTGCCTTTTGTTTCACAGTGCCTGCCTTCTGCACCCCCTTTAAATCAGATTGGTCCTGACCCTGATAGCCTTTTACAAAGCATTGAAGAGCTGGATGTGCTCAGGAGGTTATCTGACCATAGTCACCTTTGCAAAATGGATGGCTACATCCATTGTTCATTGTACATCAGGGGTGCAGAACTCATGTCGTCACGGCAGCATCACATGACATATTGGGTCTTTTTTCCCACTTTGCTAAACTGGATGTGGGCATGGGAGCTTGACAGTCCTGGTTTAAATAAATAAAAAACCAAACTCAGTTGGCTGGCTTTCACTTTTTTTTTTCCCCAAAAATTCCAAGCAGGAATTTTGAAAGAAAAGATACTTACAATACTCATATTTTTCAGGTAGATTATTACATTTTGGCAATATATTTGATTTAATACTTTAACACATTGTTAACATAAATTAATTTATTATTACCCTCAGAAACATGGCAGAGAAAATGAATAAGGCAACACACAGAAAAGCTACATTATTCAATAATATATATTGTTCCTTTAATGCGCTACAGTATAATGGAATAATAGATTTGGAATATTCTTACCTCCTAACATGGAAGTGTTTTATACAACTGTCATCACAGTTTCCAGCTTTGCTTCTTTGAACTATGACAAATATCTATTTAGGATAGACGTTGACAATTTATTGCCAGATTCTGTCTTCAGAACACAACAGACAAGAAATATTTCTCTGCATAAATTAATACTGTGTTCTGTAAACCAAAATAATCTTACTTTAGTAATGCAACCGACCACACATTTTAGTTAATTACTATATACACAATTTGCTGAGCAAAACCTAATTATGTGAGCTTGGGGATGAAGAGATGATTTTAACCTCAATGGATCAAATGGCTAATTAAGCTGTTTAAGTTTTATTAATGTTTTAATTCATTTTCTCTTCCTTTTTTCCTAATTAAAAAAAACAAACCCTGATTTGCTTATTGAGTTTTCTGATTGTAGAAGAATGTTACAATAGGTGTATTTCCTCCCCCACCCCTATTTTTTCCACCTGGCTGGCTAAAGGTTATATTTGAATGGTTCAACCAATCAGAATAGAGCTGGAAGGGACCTTGGGAGTCTTCTAGAGTAGACCAACCCCCTTTTCAAGCAGGAGTCAATTTCAGACAGGAGGCTGTCCAGTCTTTTCTTAAAAACCTCCAGTCATGAAGCACCCACAATTTCTGGTGACAAGCTGTTCCACTGGTTAATTGTCCTCACTGTTAGGAAGTTTCTCTTTAAGTCTTGGTTGCTTCTCTCAGTGATTAGTTTCCATCCATTGTTTCTTGTCCTGCCCTCTGGTGCTTTGGAAAATAAATTGACCCCCTCCTCTTTATGGTAGCCTCTTAAACACTGGAATACTGCTATCATGTCACGCCTAGTCCTTTCTTCCTCTAGACTGGCCATACCCAAATCCTGCAACCATTCTTCATATGTTTTTGTCTCCTTAATAATCTTAGTTGCTCTTCTTTTCCACAGTCTCAACATATCTTTTGTAATGTGGTGACCAAAACTGGATGCAGTATTCCAGGTGTGGTCTTACTAAGGCTTTATAAAATGGTATTAATACTTCACATGATTTTGATTTTATACCTCTTTTTATACAACCAAGGATTGCATTAGCTTTTTTGGGCTGCTGCCACAAACTGCTGGCTCATGTTTAAGTGATCCTCCACTAGCACTCCAAGGTCCCTCTCATAATTACTGTTTTTGAGCTATGTTTAGCCTAATCTGTTCTTGTACCTTGGTTTTTCCTGCCTAGGTGTAAAACCTTGCTTTTCTTCACATTAAATTTCATGTTGTTGAATAGGGCCTATTATTCAAGTCTGCCAAGATCCTTTTGGATCCTGAGCTTGTCTCCTGGGGTGTTGGCTATTCCTGCCAGCTTAGTGTCATCTGCAAATTTGATGAGTTCCCCTTCTCTTCCCTCATCTAAATCGTTAATGAAGATATTGAAGAGTACTGGGCCTAAGACGGAACCTTGTAGCACCCCACTGCTTACTTCCCTCCATTTAGATGTAGTACCATTCAGGACTACAACCATGAATGAAACAACCATGTAAGCATGTTAATTAGCTGGATCTTTCCAAGAAAATCAATGTATTAGAAAAAAAAATGTGTTACTGTTGTACCTACCCAGCATATGAGATTTAGTGGGAGTGGGGGTGAGGCAAAGACATTGAGTTTGTCAGCTGGAGAGCTGACAGCCTGGGTTTGACATCTGAGTGCCATGAAATGGTGGTTCCCGGTACTTGCCCCAGCTCCTACCCACCTAGCAGTTTGAAAGCATGCAAATGCGAGTAGATAAATACGTACCACTTCAGTGAGAAGATAACAGGGTTCTATGCCTTTTGGTATATACCATGCTGGCCGCACAACCATGATATTTGTCTTTGGACAATGCTGGCTCCCTCGGCCAAGAAACAGAGATGAGCAGTGGGCCTAGAGTCAGACACAACTGACAGAGAAATCTTTACCTTTAAATAGAAACACACTGTAAAAAAGGATTATTTATGCAGTTGTGAATATATCTTAACTAAGCGTGGACCCCCGAAGTTTTGATGTAAATAGTGGCTGAAGTATTTCCCTCTATGATATCAAAATGTTTGTGGAAAATGTTATAGATAGTTAGATCTTGACCTACTTTAGCTAGCATTTTTGATGTTCCTAACAGGAAGGTATGATAATGCTTTAACTTTTTGAGAGACATTGTATTAATACATTCCTGCTTTACCAACATGGAAATTATCAGTAAGTAATAAATTCAAATATATAAAAGTAGATTATTCAAGACTGAAGTCATCAGAATTCAATTGCGATATGATTAATAAATGCAAATGGGACTTGTACTGCTTTGGTGTTATCTGTGATTTACTTTCTTTTCTGCTGCAATTGCTAACATTTTACCATATCACTTGAGAAGCTTTGGTAATGCTGAATCTCATTTAAGTGAATTAAATTTATAGAGGACCAGTGTTGGGAATTTTAGGATGACTCATTTTCACAATTTGTGGGATGCAATTATACAACTGACTATATTTTCAGGTCATGTTACCAGAACCAGAAGCTTATTCTAAGCCATTTAGTACAATTGGAATTAGTTTTTGTGTCAAGTTTTATTTAATGTTTAACTTTTCTTGGTAGGTTCTGTGAAAAAGATCTTCTTGTCCTCAACTTGTTAATTGAATCCAAGTGAAACCTGTACAGAGAAATTATTATTTCAACATTCCCAACTGAGGTGGCACCTTTTAAGATTGGTGCAAATGCTAGTCACATCTATTAATATGGTTCATCAACAAGCTCCCTTTTTTTCATACCCTACCCTAGATTGCAAACATTGGGGTGTTTTGAGTTGGGCCCAGTCCTTCTGCCTATCAACTCTTCAAGGGAGGGCTGATCAAGAAACAACCGTGGCAAAAATTTCAGGAATGTTCTTTATCATAATTAGGAAGAATACTAGAAAATGTATTTTCTCTTTATTATAAACAAAATCAAGGCAAGGTTACTTTGAGTTTTCCTTTCATACTTACCTCTCTCTCAGGACTCAAATATGTTCTGGAATCTCTTCTGTTCCCCATCAACATCCATACCTTCTCCAAGTTCAACACTGCCATCTTTTAATGCCTGATATATTCTGATTTTCTGAAGGCCAGCTGTTCCACTGGTTAATTGTTCTCACTGTTAGGAAATTTCTCCTTATTTTCAGGTTGAATCTCTCCTTGATCAGTTTCCATCCATTATTCTTTGTCTGGCCTACAGGCACTTTAGAAAATAGCTTGACCCCTTCCTCTCTGTGGCAGCCCCTCAAATATTGGAAGACTGCTATCATTCTCCCCTGGTCCTTCTCTTTACTAGACTACCCATGCCCAGTTCCTGTAACCGTTCTTCATACATTTTAGCCTCCAGTCCCATAATCATCCTGGTTGCTCTTCTCTGCACTTTTTCTAGAGTCTCAACATCTTTTTTATAGTTTGGTGCCCAAAATGGAAGCAGTACTCTAGGTGTGGTCATACTAAGGCTTTAATGAGTGGTAATGGTACCTCACTTGATCTTGATTGTATCCCTCTGTTAATGCAGTTTAGGGATTGCATTGGCTTTTACAACAGTAAGTCAAAAGCCAATGCAATCCAAAAATGACTATAGTCAGTAAAATGGTCATTTTGATCCTCTCCAATTGTTTTAACAAGTCATTTGGCTGCAGTCTCCACCAGAATTTGTGTCCCACACTGTGGAAAGACTTCTAGTTTAGCTACATGTTTCAATGTTTCAAACCAAAGTTTGAGGCACTTGGTAACTCAGCTTTCCCATCTATTCAGCCTTGTTTTTAAGATATATGAGGAAAAAAATCATGCAATGATTTGGGGATCGGGATGATAGGATGTAACTTCAGGTTGAATTGTGGTCCAAGATTGCTCAGAGCCAGATATGGACTTTTGTCACATTTTTAAAGGATAAAAATGTTTTTTTATTTATTTATGCATCGATTTGTAGGCCAGCACTTCCCCCCAAAATTAGCTGGTTTATATCTGAAACAATAACCTGTAAACAATATCTGTTCAGCTGAAAGGCATTTTATTTTAACTTGCATCGGCTAATAGAAAAACTCTGTTTTGTAAGCATCAAAGCAATTAGTTGGTGTGGAAATAATCAACTGATAAATTCCCTTATGTGTACCAGCCTCTCAGCTGCAGGAAACTTACATTTCTTTCAGGAAGCTAAAGAATAAGATCACCCAGCCAATAATTGCATACCAATACATGCAACTTAGAAATCAATTTCTTACTTGAGTGAAAATCTACCGTGAAATGTTTCCACCCCCCCTTCATCTCCTGATGAGCATAGAATACTGATCATCAATCAAAGCTATTTAAGCTTGTATTTTAATATTCAGCATGTGAATATATAATTGACTTTAATGGGTTTGTTCTTTGGGGATTGGCAAGTATATCAAATATAAACAAACATATACCCACATTGTGTCCAATGAAACCTACTTCTGAGCTAGGGGAGTGATATGTAATGTAGACCCTGCCTTCTGCCCAAGCCTACGCACTTCTGTTTGGAAGATAAGTCACTTGAATTTAACTTACTTATTTTGAAGTAAAATGAGACACTCCCCCAAAAGCAGAGCCATTTTAAATGCACGGCCAGATGGCCACTTCGAAGTGCAATCTACCTTACCTTTTTTTAAAAAAAAACAAATTTTATTGATTTTAAACAAACAAAACATAAAACATAAAAACATCAAACATATTTTCTGAAAGCTGCTTGATCCCAGGTTACATCTCTTCGTACAGACACAAATTCAGATTAATGTTCATTTTATATACCATTCCATATCTTATTACCATTTTCCATTTTCTATATAGCTTCTCACCTCTTTTAACTCTTAGTTTTATTTTATTTATCTCATCTCAGTTCAGATCATAATATTTATTATTCTTTGTCTGTTCTGTTTCCAGCTATCCATTTATCTTTTCTCTTTAAACAAAACTTCTCCTGTACACTGATTGGATTGTGACGCCTTTAACTCTTTCCCCTACATTTATAATACTTAATATAATACATGACTTCCATTGGGATTCTGTTTAGTACATTCTAAAATTACACATTATATTTTATAAAAAGAAAAAAATTATAAGTATATAATATAATTAAAACAACTATCAATGCCAATACAAATCTAATCATTAAAACATTTTACACATCACTTTTCAATTGAATATCATACTTTTATGGGAACACTTATACCTTCCATAGTTATTTCCCCCCCACATCACATATTTTAAATCATTGTATTTAAATCATTATATCATTAAAATGTTCCCATTTCCTCCTATTTCAATTCTCTCATTTATTTCATTGCCTTCTTTTTATTCACAAAAATTTCCCTAAGTTATACTAAATATTTTATCCCATTTTTGATCACATGTTGTTTCCAATTTTCTAACAATATTTCTAAGTACCAATATAAGAATAGACTCTTATGTACCTTTGCAGAATCCCCTTTTCAATTAAATTTACCCATTATCTCTACATGAATCTTGTTTCTTTACATCTTGCTCCCCACCATTAAGGCTTCTCATCCCTTCCTTCCTCCCTTGCTTGTTCTTCTCCCTGCCCTTTTTACCCCCTTGTCTCTCCACCTCCCTTTTCTTCTTCTGCTTTCCCCCTTTCTGTTGTTTTCCAACATTATATCCACTTTTCACCTTATTTTTCTCTTTTTTGGTTGTTTTTTCAAGTCTTAAAGTCCCCTTTTTCTTTTCCCTTTTCTCCCTTTCTTCCCCAAATAAAGTTACTTGTTCATCAAAGATGGCTTCTTCTTTGTCCCAATCAAATTGTTGCACAGTCAGTTTCTCATAGGTGCAAATCGCCTTTTCTAAAAATTGAAAGAGGGTACCAAGAGAGTCTTTCCCTTCTTGTTCTTCTTTTTATTTTTTGTATTCAATTTTCAATTCATCCACAAGTGATGCCATTGTAGAAAGAAAAAGTTTTTCCAAACAACCACCCAAGTGTTCTTAGTCAAAAATAGTTCCCAAAAGTCCCAAAGTCACCAAACAGTCCAAATAAGCTATTTCTTTTAGCACTTTCTTATCATCCATCTATTTATGCTCCCATACCAGGGAAGCTGTTTTAGCCTATGAAGAAAAGAAATGTAGAAACATTTCTCTCGTGTCCAGATAATAAAAACAATATAGGTAGTCCTTAACTTACAACCATTTATTTACTTATTTAGTGTCTTTCAGTGCCCGAACTCACTGTAACAGCATTGCCAAAAAGGCATTAAGAGTTGTAAATCTAATCTTACGAAGCTTCTCCTCTGGAAATATTGAATTGCTAACTAGGGCATACAAAACTTTTGCTAGAGCAATACTCGAATACAGCTCATTTGTCTGGAATCTGCACTGTATATCAGACATTAATACAATTGAGTGAGTCCAGAAGTGTTTCATGAGAAGAGTACCCCTCTGCTTGCAACAGAATACCCTATATCACCAGGCATGAGATTTTGGGCTTGGACAACTTTGAACTACTCTGCTTATGGTTGGACTTAAGTGTAGTGCACAGAATTATCTGCTCTAATGTCCTACCAGTCAATGACTATTCAGCTTCAACCACAACAATACAAGAACACACAACAGATACAAACTCAATATAAACCGCTCCAAATTTGATTGCAGAAAGTACGACTTCAGCAACAGAGTGGTCAATGCCTGGAATGCACTATCTGACTCTGTAGTTACATCCTCAAACCCCCACTCCTTTAACCTCAAACTATCCACTATTGACCTCACCCCATTCCTAAGAGGTCTGTAGGGGCGTGCATAAGTATACAATCGTGCCTACCGTCCCTGTCTTATTGTCCCCATTTATTCGTACCTATTTCCTGTATTCTTACTCGTGTTATACCTATTATCTTGTAAGTGACTGACAAATCAAATCAAATACCTGTTTTCATGCTTACAACTGTTGCAACATTCCCATGGTCACATCCAGACCAAAATCCAGACACTTGGCAACCAATGTGTATTTATGATGTTTGCTATGTCCCGGAGTCATGTGATCACCTTTTGTGACCTTCTGAAACCAAAGGCAATGAGGAAGCCAGAGTCACTTAACAGCCATGTTACTAATTTAACATCTGCAGGGATTCCCTTAACAAGTGTGACAAGAAAGATGGCAAAATGGGGCAACTCACTTAATTGTCTTGCTTAGCAATGGAAATTTTGGGCTTAATTGTGGTCATAAGTCAAGAACTACCTGTAATAAACAACTGATAATTTGCCAAATTTTTGATCACATCCTAACCCTGCTGCCTGAATCGGCCATCTCATTCTCCCTTCTGCTAGACTCAGCCTGGAGCATATGTCTAAGGATTGCAATCATCATCTATTCATGTATATTCAGATGAATGTCCCATAGCAGGCAGTATACTGGAAGTTTAATCTCAGGTAAATATGCACGTCCTAAAAGAAAACTGTTTATACTGTTCCAGACAGCCCCAGTGAACAGGGATTATTGGCAACCTCAGAAATATCTCTTTGAGCTTCTCTCAGTAGATCAGGGAATGATGCAGTATTTCGCCAATCAAAAGTTTTATTGTCACAAGCTTCCGGTTTCAGAATAAGCCTGAAATTATTTTGACACCAAGTTTCCCAATAACAGAGCAGACCCTGTATTCGATACAAGATTGCTGATGGGATAGTTCCTTGCGAGTGAAATAGCAAACAATATTTGTTCAGATTTGGAAATCAGGCACAGGTTAGATCTTTACAGGACTAAATATGATCAATTGGCTGCCTTTGACAAGTAATCCAAAGGTCAGAATGTGTTTTAGATTGACTAGTATTCAAAATGGAGGGTGAAAGGATCGGGTTAGAGAAATGAACAAATTGAAAAAAAGGACAGCTCTCCACTAGACGTAATTCTATTTATAAAATGGGCTTTTCCTCTGACAAATTGGTCAGCGTAATATTCTTAAATATTAAAGCAATACAGTATAAATCAACAACGGATGCACTTTGTGTTAGATTCAGGGAATCAGAAGAATGACCATGGTCCAGGATTCACTCAACTGTTTATTGCATGGTAAGTATTGCAACAATGTTACTAAACTAAACACACTTCCCGCTGGCGGGCGGCCTATTTATACTGGTTGCCCACCCCAGTACTGTCCAATGGATACACACGAATCTCCCACACTACTTTGTTACAGGCTGCCATGTGCCCGCGCCTGCGCAGATACAGCACTTTGTGTTCAGATTTTCAAACTCACTTTAAGCAATTTATTGGGAATAATTTCAACTACAATAATTAAGTGGGATGGAAACAGTTGTTCCCATCATTTACAAAAATAGTACAGTCTGTGTTTGAAGAAAACAACAGAGATAACTCCAATCAAATGTTTAGCATCTCTATATGGAAATGACATTTTCAGAATTAATGTCCTCCTCCTAAGGAGTTATTCATAGTCTGCCTTCTTGGCTAGGTGTTAACATCAGCATGGAACTGATGTTTCCTTTTTTGTAAAGCTAATTTATTGTTTTAATGTGGTGGGTGTTGGAGGGGACAGATGGCAAATAAATAGGTGATAGATGTGACAGAGAGAGGGGGGGGACCATTGATAGAGAGAGAGAGAGAGAAAAAGAGAGAGAGAGAGAGAGAGATACAGACAGATGATGACATAGATAGATGGTTAGATAGATAAATATGAATAGATAGATAGAGATAGATAGAGATAGATACCGTGTTTCTCCAACAATATGCCGCCCATAGGAAGACCCAGCATGTTTTCTAGGCTTAAAATGAAATTAAGCACCTCCCCCCAAATTTAGGCCTACTTTAAAACATGCAAAATTGGGAGGGGGAGGCAGGGGGAACTTGCCATTAGGAGTGCCCCACGGGCAGCTACGCCTCACCATCAGCCGCTCCTAACAGCCAATCATGGTGGAGCAGTGGAAGCGTTTCAGCTGCTTCTCAGGTGAGGGAGCTGCCCCCGTAACTTCCACGGTTCCCGCCACTGCTGCCGCTGTTATTGGAGGTCCTACTGTTATTGGAGATGGCGCTGGCAAGAGAGGGACAGCTGCAGCTTGGCCTGGGCGCTTGGAATGCAGGAACGGGCTGCGCACCGGGACTTTTGCAAACTTGCAGAGCCTGAGGCTGGAGCACCATGGGTAGCAGCAGCAGAGACGCTCACTCAGCTCTTCTCACGCCCACCCAGCTGCTTGGAATTAAACCCAAACACAGCGTGCAGCGCTCCCAGGTACCTCAAAATGTTTTTTTTTAAATGGGGATGGGGGAAAAGCAGGAGTGACTCAGACACTGTTGTTGGAGATGGCACTGGTGAGAGAGGCACCAGCACTGGTGGGAACCGTGGAAGCTACGGAGGCCTGAGAAGTGGCTGAAACACTACCAGCAGACATCCCTGCCTGCCCGCTGACACGGGTCTTCGGCGCTTGGTGGGGGTCCGTGCTCCACCATGATTGGCCGTTTGGAGTAGCTGGTGGTGAGGCATAGCTGCCGGTGGGGCACTCTAGGTGAGGGTGCGCGGTGGGGGAGAAAGAAATTAATTCACCCCTGAAAAGACATCCTAGCCATTTTGGGGGTCAAAAAAAAAAAAGACCTGGCCTTATTATATGAGAAACATGGTAGATAGATAGATAGATAGATAGATAGATAGATAGATAGATAGATAGATAGATAGATAGATAGATAATAGACAGACAGACAGACAGACAGACAGATAGATAGATAGAACCAGGAAAGGAGAGAAAGAGAGACCTGACTGAGAAAATGAGATAATTAAAATATTTATTATTACTGGTTAACCTTCAATTCGGTTCACAATCTAAGACTGGTAAAAACTTAACAGTTCAAGTCCTAACCAAGAACCTAAGAGCTGTTAAGTTAACATCTGAATATATAGGCAGTTCCAAGTAAGGAGGTTTTTTTTTTTTGTAAAGTCAGAATATTCAGGTCTAATAACTTCAGGATTTCCATGTAACTAGGCAGTTTGGGGGATACTGTTCCAAGGGTTCCTATCTGTGCTGCCCCACTCTCTCACGCATACACGTCTGTTTGGTTTATGGAGAGCTTTATTGATATTCCCTAGCAGTTCTCTTCACCTGGCTTTAAAACCATTCCAAATAAAGCCAGTCACAAGCAAACCCAGATTAATCCCCCAGGCAATGGCCATTTAGTACATAAAACAAATAGCAAGCTGCTCAAACAAGTACACTGTAAGTCCAATAAACGAACATAAAGCCCCCAGGCAAAAAAGTCCATCCATGTTAGCTCACTGGTTATAGAAGTTCAGAGTCTCAAAAGTTAAGCAGGAAACACGAACAAATACCCAGCCATGACCCATACACATTGTTCCCAGCAATACTTCCCTCTGCCTGCCGTGCTAAATAGCTTCCCAGTGCTGCCCATCCAGAGGGGCAAGGCCTTCTCCCGAACAATCTGGCAGACCTCCATTTCTCTGCCCTGCATGCTCTGAGATCCACCATGGAAGGCAGCTCCTCCCCCTCTCCTTCACTGGCCTTCACTGGCCTGCAAACTTTACCCAGCCAAAGCCTATAATTTTCTTTCTCCTGGCTGTTCAGGGTCAGCAATTAACTCCATTCCTGATGTGTCAGAATGAGCTCATTCTCCTTCGAGCTGGCCTCCAAGGAAGAGTTGAAGGAGTCATCCAAGGGAGACATCACACTATCACTATTGCTACATGGTGTAGATCTCTTCCTCCACTATCATTCAACTTCAACTTGTACATCACAATATTTCTTTCTTTTTTTAAGCTTTTCTCTTCAATTCATGTGTCACCTGGTTATTGCAATATCAACAAGCCAGACTTTTTTTCATAGTGATATCAGGCGTGTTTGGATCCAAAAGTTCCACAGGATCTTGACCTATTTATTTTCAAGAACTTTGTCATCGCTGTTCATGATGATCATGATGATGATGATGATGGTGATGATTTTAGCATATGGCGGTGGTACATTAACCAGGAGACTCCAATGCTATTGCAAAGTAGTAGTTTGGCTGCCATCTCTGTCATGTACACACTTGCACACTTCCCATAGTGAACCACAAGAGGGCAATCTAGCTTCTCAACAGGCAGAACAATGAGTGGCTCTTCCTGCAGTTTCATCCTAGGTCCTTTCCCTTCCCCGGAACCACCTTGCAAACAAGTGCCATAACCAGGAAGGTTCAGAGCCAGCAGAAATTTGACTGCCTGCATGGAGCACTAACTGACTGTTGAGGTAATTCCCTGTTAGGAGAATGAGCACATACAGGGAGACGTATTTGAGAGTAGTGTTTGAATAATACACACACAGTACACAGATACACTGTACAGTAAATGTAGGTTTTTACTTCCAGAAAGTTTAAGCAAAGTTCAAAATAGGCAGTCCAAAATCATACATAGGTAAGATCAGTCAGTTTTCAATCCACGGGTAATCCAGTAGCAAAGTCCAGTGTCAAAAATAGTTCAGTATCAGACTTACATCAAATCCAGGAATAGCAGTCAATTAGAAGGAACGGCAATATTCTCCAACAGAAGGAAAGAGAGATACACTCACACTCTCTTCTGATACTAAGGCTAAGACTAAACAACCCAGGTTTCTGGCTCCATCTTATGGCCATTTGTAGAACCACACCCAATTGCAGTTTTTGCATTCCCTTAAAGAGACAGTATTAAAATGTCTATCCTGGTTTATATATTTCCAACCCAAATACCCGTTAGGTGACTTATATTCCTAACACTAACAACAGAAGCGGTACACATTTATCTATTTGCATAGAACATGCTTTTGAACAAGATGGGCAGAAGCTGAGGCAAGTGATGGGAGCTCACCTCGCCATGCAGTATAGAACTCAAACTGCAGGAGAAGAGACCATCTCTGGCATCAATAAACCACTGAGCCACCATGCATCTATAGTCAATGAAATTGAGGAGGAAGGAGATTGAACTTCCAGCCATTTTGAAAATAATTTTCAAAAATGTACATTTCTTTTCAGAATGCATTTTTCAATGTAGATATCACACTACAGAAAAGAAGGCTGCCCTAGTGAGAATGCCATAAAGACTCCAGAATGGATTACTTTCACACCTGGAATACTTAATCTAATTCCTCTATTATTTCAATCTTTCATGGATTCACTAAATTTCATAACTTTCCTGATTACATGCATTAGAATCAAAAACTTAATGGGGCAATTCCATACAATAAAATCAGCTGCAAGTGTAGACTCATTCAGAAAACTTATATATACTCTAATTTGTTTTGTACTTTAGCAAGTAGTTATACAAGAAAGATCATCTTATAGAGCACTACACACACACACACACACACACACACACACACCTCACCCCAATAGCTATGAATATGGCAATCTATTTGTTTTGGATGCTAATTTTACAACACAACGATCTGCAGTTGGAGTCTTCCATGCCATTCTTAGCACAAAGAGAGATAAGAAAGAAAACAGTGGTTGAGAATGAAAAGGTATCAAGAAGCTTTTAAATTTAAATCCAGACTTTCCTCATTCAGCAGCTTTTTTTGAAGACCCAATAAATTATCTACAAATAATTTAATTCATAGTTTGATCACATTCACATTGCCAATATAAAATGCCAGTTGCTGGTTGCTAAGCGATTATGAAAGGAGTGCTTGATAGGAATAGTGGATATTCACTGCTGTTGTGTTTGGTTGTGCTCCCATTTCTGCTTTTAGAAATGAGAATAATGAAACCAGCCAAACCTCTACTAATGAGTCCATTAAGAACAGTTAGTGATCTCAGAAATATACTTTTGGGGAAGAGGACAAACCAATAATACAAGATTTGACTGCAGTTAGTGTATATTGGGGGCTAAGTCCATTTTCTTGGAAAACTGATGCCATGCCATAATGACTGGTGCATAAGATTGCAGAAGGCACTTGGCAAACACTAATAACAATGTTAAACTGCTAGTGCATGCTGAGAAATGAATGGATTCCAAGTTATAATGGGATATGTATTAGAAAAAAGTTAATTTCTCACTTCAAGGGAGTCATGAGAAAGTTGGTGGTTTTTTTCACTTGTTAAAAGGCATCAGGCTAGAGGTGGATGAAATCTTCTCAGCTCAATTTGGAATATACATACATATTGTATATACATACATACATACATACATACATGTCTGTGTGTCTGTGTACATCTGTGTGTGTTTGTGTGGTTTTGCATGTTTGTGTGGGTCTATATATGTCCGTGTGTTCTTTTTTTTTTTACACAAGTGATTGACAATTATTACTGCTGGGATATGCAAATGCATTTTTAATACATTTCTTCTCTCTCTCTCTTTTTAAATATAAGAATTATAAACTGCCTGTCATGAATTTAGTAAAGACAAGAATAGAAAGATGTATTATAAATAAAACAAAGACAATTAAATCAATAGTATTATAAATAGCAAAAGGTCAAACTTAATGGAGAAGTTTTCAACATACACATTAACCATAGCAACCTGCAGTACGTCTTTCCTGTTTCTTTTAGTTGCATAAACATTCAACGTACCTATTTTGCTTTCATTTGTTTCATCTGATGTATGCTTCTTATCATTTACTCTTCTGACATTACATACTACAACTTTCCATATGCCAGGGTGATTACCAAATGGACCCACAGTTGTCCTCTGCCATCCATCATGGCTTCCATCAGTTGAGGTTTTCACATAATGGGCTAAAAATAGGAAGGAGTCTCATGATTTCTTTTTAGAGTAACAAATCTGTTAAGACAAAAGCTTTTGTGAACTGCAGCACACTTGTTCAGATGCATGCAACGGCTAAACTGCTATAGGATTTAAACCAGGATGAGTTGGGGGAAAAAGTAGGGATGACAGGATGGTTACGTAGATTGAAGTTACACGTAAGACAAAATACAAGTGCTTTCTCAATTAACATTGGATCTCATGATTGGGTTTTTCTGAAACCTACACATGATAGTATGAAACCTTGCCATCTGTGTATGAGTTTAGCGATCTCCTTGTCAGTTGTTCTAGGCAATAGATTGATGGTGTGTTCTGGATGGAAACTGGAAATACAGAGTATGCCTGGCAATCTGTAGGTTTCTTATAAAATGTGGTATGCATGTATTCATCATGTAGTTTGACTTTTACAATCAAAGATTTTTCTTTTGATAAACCAAGGCTAAAACTGATGGGGTGGAAGTTGTTGAGGTCTTCATGGAATTTGATGAGAGATTCATTTTCATCTCACCTTCTGAGATGTTTGCCACACTTCCATTAGTTCTCCTCTGACTGTTGCCTAGTTTCTATCTCCTCCTTCTCCCCCTCCCCCTCCTCCCCCACTCCTCCTCCTCCTCCTCTCTCAGGACATTATCCAAGACCCTTGCACATGATTGATTGATTGATTGATTTTACCATTCTGAACAGTATAGTATCATCCAGCAAACCCAACCCTTTCAGTAAACAGTAAAGTTCACTGTTTACTTTAGTTTGAATGCTACCTTTGATGCAGAGTCAATTATGAGAATGTCTGACAATTACTCTTGTATGGTTACCTTGGACCAGTTTTAATTTGTGAGACCGAAGGTTGTGCACTGGCACCTTGGAACAGCGCATTCCACCATTTATCTTGCATCCTCGCCCAGCTGTTCTTTGTACCTTAATTAACACCATAAATGTCTATTTGGGAGAGGGTAAGATGTCTTCTTGTTATTAGACCACTTATTAGGCCACATCTAAAGAAATCTTCATTAGTTTCCCAGGAGATGGGCAATTATAGGGCATCTCTAATCTTCTGTAGCTGGTACGGTGATTAAGAATGGAATCTTATTCACGCAGGCAGTCTTGGGGAAAACAAGTATCCTCTTTCTAAGTTTAATGTTATTGCAACAACAGGGGGATGATAACAGGAAGGCATAATAGCTTCATGAGAACAATAGCAGATCCAACCCATTCTCTGGTTTCTTCCAGGTACTGCCTTGGATTCCCTCAGAGGTGGGCTGCACATAATGTAATAATCGGTTCACCTCGTACAGAACCGAAAAAATGAGCGCATGCAGCTGCAAACACACAGAGGTTTCAGGTGCACGGCAGCCACGGTGAGTAGAGTGGGCGAGGCATGACAATCAGCTGGGCTGCAGGGGCGGGGCAAGCGAGATAGAGAGTGAGATATATAGGATGGGATAGCACCAGGGCTGGGGGGGTGGGGGGGCAGCCAGTGATCAGAACTACCGGTATGGGCGAACCAGTCCGAACCAGCAGTAGCCCACAACAGGATTCCATCCTTTATCCATTCAATCATATCCTAATTTGAAAATTAGTAGCAGACATCCTTAACCCTACTCCTGGCCTTTCAAATGAAATGCATACTTTTCAAGTGCATTCTGAAGGCCCTACCAAGTGGAAATGTTGGGAGCTATCATTCTTATAGGTATGGAAGGTGACAAGCTGAAGAAGGATTGTATAGAGTATTACATTTCTAGAAAGTGGCGATTACCATTCATTTGATAGAACCAAATGATATTCAAGATCTAAATTTCTCCTTAAATTTTAATGCAATCGAATGCATTTTAAAAGGGTTTTCCTGGAAAAAGAAGATACTTCTGATTATATATCCTTGAATTGTTAAGCTTTTCTGTTTTTGGAAAATATTTACTGTACTATATTACAACTGCATTAATATGATGAATGGCTGTTTTCTGAGGGGAACAGCAAAATTAAACCACAAAGAAACCAAATCTAATTGTAGTGCATTTTGCATAATTTACCAGCAGGATCTCCTTCTCCTGCTTTCGTTCTCTTCCTTTGGTAGTAAATGCATTTTATTAAATTGGTAATGTTTGCTCTGAGACAAAAGTCTGGAAAGTAAGAGGGGGAAAAAACCTTTATAGCAAAATGTGACTTCAATTTTTGGTTCTACCTTCAGAAAGTCAGGCCAATCCCAATGAGGTAGCCACCTCAGACAAAATGCTATATAATAAGAAGTAACCACAAAGGTTAAAGGTTAATGATAACCTTTCCACCTTACCTATCCCCCCTATAATCCAGTTGCAATTTGTGCAATCCATTTCTAGACACAGCAATGGGTAGAGAATACAGCTTTTCACTTTGGCCACAAAAATACATGGGCAAGTCATGGAAGTAGGGAGATATGACGCAACTCACAAAAGACACAAATGAAGATTCGCTGTAAACAGATTCAGTGATGGAAAACCTTGCAACACAACAATCACACTTACCATTAAGTGTGCAAACAATAGGTTTTGTGATGGTGCTGCATATACTGTTAACTGTACATGCAGCAAACAGTTACTAGTACAATATTACAGTTATATTTTCAGAGAGGATTGTATTCAGTCATTCACAGTAAAAGAAAATACACAAAAAGCTTAGAACACCACTATACAAAGTGGATCTGGACTATCTCCTCCAACTATGTTTACTGTTCTTTCATGTTCATTTTTTTAAAAAAATCAGACCTTAAATACGGGTAGTCCGTAATTGAAATAGTTCATTTTGTGACCATTGAAAGCTAAAATGGCATGGAAAATAGTCATTTATGTGGAAAGCCCCCCATTCCTATTAAGAAGCAGAATATTATATTTCTCTAAAGGAAAAATGGAGAAACGTGCTCTTAAAGGCAGAAAGCAGCCACAGTTTCCTGCATAGTAAAACAGCCCCCAGCAGATGCCTAAAGTCTTTAGATATGGATATTTTGTACCCTTTAAAAAAATCTGGGCCAATCTATTCATAAACAAGACATCTTCAGCTCCAGGTGATGGAATTAAGAAGGACAGGACATGACTTTAACCCCATTCATTGAGAAAAGTGGAAACAATATCGGTCCATTAAGAAAGGCAGGCTAGAGGCAATAGATAACAGGATAAAATCAATTACACATGCCTGCCAGGATTAGAACCAAGGAAGCCGATAATTAAGACCCATCATGAGCCTTTGCAAAACCAGCAAAACCAATCAAATAATAAAAGCACACAAAGCAAACCTCAGAATTTACATAAAACCGTAAACTGCAGGGGTGGGATGCTGCCAATATAACAACTGGTTCGGTGATTGCGCACTTCACCCAAACCGGTCCGAACCGACAGAATCCCACCCCTGGCAAACTGTATAAACATCCTTGCACTCATCAAGCTAATTTGTCAGCTGCCTTGGAACTGCATGCTGTGGTTCTGCTCACCAATAAGCAGAATCCTTTTTTCCAGTCAGCCTCCATTTTATTTCCAGCGCCTTTCTCCCGGCTTGGAACCAGACTGGATTTTTCTTCCAATACTTTTTGACACTTACAGCGGTTGCAGTGTCCCCGTGGTCACGTGATCAAAATTTGGACCCTCGGCAATGGGCTCATATTTATGATGGCTGCAGTGCCCTGGGGTCATGTGATCATCATTTCTGAACTTCTGACAAGCAAAGTCAATGGGTAAGCCAGACTCACAGAACGATCATGTTACTAACATAACAAAGTGCATGCCAGGGTCCCAAGTAATATGCCCATAACAAACAGAATTCCAAGGCAAGGACGTTCCTCAAAGAATTGGTTTATTGGACATATCATATTGGCATAAACTGGCGAAAACTGACTCTGAATATTCCCATGGTTTTCGCCTAATTAAAAGTGAAAGTTCCCCCTTTTTCCCAAACAGTCAATCACCATGGTCCAATCAAGGTCCTGTCCAGCTTCCAGGCGACATTGCTCTTCCTCTCCCCGGCTACCTCTGGGAATGTCCTTGGTTTACAAACAGGAGGTTGTACAACTTGCCTTTTGGTGTAACCGGAACAATCTAGAACTGAACACACTCAAAATTGTGGAAATGGTGGTAGACTTTGGAAGAAACCCTCCCATTCTGCCACCTCTATAATCAATTTGAAGAGAGTTTGTTGCAAGCCTTCAAAGGTTTCTGAGCACACCTAAAAAGTAACTTCTAAATTGCACTCAAGGTAGGTTTCTCCAGAACAATCTGACTTTGTTGGAGGGAATGACAAGACTCAGACCTTGGAATCAAAAATCAATTTATTTGCGCAACGGTTCAGAGCAATATAGCCAAAGCAATATTGAACAATCTGAACAATCTCCTATAGAACAGCGCATACATATATACTTCTTCAGAAGCAGCAAAACATGGAAATATAACTTGTCATTCATTCATTGGTTACTTGAAACACAGCCCCCCTGTTGCTAGGCTAAAGTAACAAAATACCTTCCTCTCTCACTAATCTATGTCAAAGGCGACTTGCCACATCATCTAGTTTCCGGCAGTACATTTGTAGTTTTGTTGCAAGCAAGACATGCGGTTTTTTGTAACAAAGCTTCCTGCTTGACAAATATGAGTGACGGAGAGATGAACCTGTGATCTGACATTTTCCATTTTCTTAATACACACATTTCATTATCTAGAAGAATCATGTTAATATCTCTCTAAAAGCAATACATTTCTTCTTTTATGTCCTGCCTCAACTTGACAATTGTTAAACTACTTGATCATAAACTCAGCATCAAAATGTCCACAACTCATTTAGTACCTAATTGAACTAGATGAAATAGTAGAAGATGGTAGATTTAATACAACAACGACAAGCAAAGTCAATGGGGAAGTCAGATTCACTTAAGAACTGTAGTACTAACTTAACAAATGCAGTGATTCACTTAACAACTGTGGCAAGGGAGGTCATAAAATGGGGTAAAACTCACTTAACAGCTGTCTCACTTAGGAACATAAATTTTGGGCTCAACTGTGGTAGTAAATAGAGGAACCTTATATCAGACTGATTTGTACCTAGAACATTCATCCAGTCATTGAGTAGAAGACAAATGAGAAACAGAAAAAAATAGATTTGTTTTTCAAAATTCATTTGAAAGGAAAATAATAAAGGGATATATTGAGAAGGACTTAGTCAAGGACTAAAAGACAGACACACAGACTGAGAGTAAATTAAGGATGATAAAGCTTAAGAATTGGGGAGAAAATAGAATAAGTCTCTTCTTACTTCCTCTTTTCTCTTTAAGAAATTCTGCCTAAACAAGTTCTATCAGAACAGTGAGACACAGACAGTCTGTCTTTATTTTAAGTGTCCTAACTTTGTAGAATTTGCAGAAGTTTATTAAAACCGTTAGCCAGATGTTCCTGTTAATATCAGAGAGCCCATTCTGTCCACCACATCTCAGATTTGCCCATTCTTGGAAGGAAAGTTGCACCCATGACAGAGTTGCTTTACAAAATCTGTTGCTCTCTCGGAGATCCGGTTTGAGCTCCTTTAGCGACAGACTGAAATCTGTGATTGTGTGCAGTTTCGATCTGTGCTCGCCGCTGGAGCACCCTGAGCCGGCTGGTTTCAGGGCTAAGCCACCCCATAGAGGTGGTGAAGAGGAGGGGGGGGGAGATTGCCAGCAGGGTCAAGGAGAGCTGCATCTCTCCTCCCCAGCTGGCAATTACTCCCTTTCCCAAAGGCGGTTGCAGCGTTGGTCAGAAATGGCCACCTCAAAGAAGAACCCGACTTGAAAAGAATGTGCAGGAGGAAGATAAGAAGAGAAAGTTTTTGGCTGACCAGGTCGAACTGGAAAAACAACAATATAAGGTACTCTGGAATTTGAATTATAAAAAACAACATTGTCCCCAAAGAAGACTTTGAAGCTGCGAATGAGAGAGGGAAGGGAAAGGATTTGGGGTTTTTTCTTTTCTTCCCTATATTGACAACTAAGAGATTTAAGCAAGAAATCAGCAAAAATCCACTTTGACAGTAACAGGTATTTAAGCTGAAAATAAAATGTCAAAGGGATAATAAAGATTTCTGGATTCTCAAAAACTTTTAAAAGAAGGAAAAAACCAAAAGGGTGGGATCTGGAAAAAGAGAGGAGACCACCTGGAAGTGAAAGGAATTAACAGTGAAATTTTAACAAGATTCCCAAAAGATACATTTTAACTGAAACTTTGTAACAAGAAAAGAGAACCCCAGGAAGAGAAAATGGAAAAAAGAAGCAAGAAGAAACAGCTTTGGATTACTTGGATTACTTGGTGATTTTTGGATTTTTGGCTATAGTATCTAAAGGACTAAAATTAATCAGGTGGTTGTTTAAAAGTTTTTAAAATGATATCACTCTTGGAAGAATTGAGAATGGAACTTAAAAAACAGAAAGAAGATGCACAAGAAGGAAGAGGTTCTTTTGGCTTCGTATTTCAATTTTTAGAAATGGAGATCCTGAACTATGAGAAACAAGAAATGCCTGTAGAACAAGAAGGGTGGGACAAAGAACAAGCCATCTTCAATGACCAAGTATTTCTATGTGGAGAAAAAAAAGGAAAGGGGGGAAAGAGAGTGAAAAATTTAAGATCCAAAAAACAACCCCCCAAAAAGAATAGTTTGAAACGTAATTATAACATTAGGAAGAAACAGAAGAGAGGATTGCAGAAGAGAGAATCAGAATTAGAGAGAGAAGGGGTCAAAAACGGAAGGGAGAAGAAGAGAGGAAAGAGGGAAAGGAAAAGAAATTATAAAGGACCAGGACATAGAGAAACAGGGAAAACCTACAAGACACAGAGATAATGGGTGAAAACTTAATTGAAAGGGGGATTCTGCAAGGGTACATAAGATAGTATTGTTATATTAGAAATAGAAATGAACTTTGAAAATATGAAACAAGTGTGCTTAAAATGATAGATAAAATACTAATTGTAATGTAATGGAATGTTTAATAAATAAATGAAATAAAGAGAATGAGAGAATGAAAATAGGAAAGGAGGGGAACATTTTAATTATTATAAATATGTTATAAAAATTTAAGTGAAGAGGAATATGAAAGAAACATGAAAAAATTGTTGAAATATTATAAGTGTTCCTAGAAGTATGATATCCTATTGAAAAGGAATGTTAAAAATGTCAAATATTATAAGTAACATTAATGATAGAGATGAATTGGAATAGAATAAGTATTTTATTTATTATTGTTATATATATATATATATATATATATATATATATATATATATATATATATATATATGTGTGTGTGTGTGTGTGTGTGTGTGTGTGTGTGTGTGTGTGTGTGTTCTCTTTAAGAACTTAGTGCATATTTTAAGAATGTACTAAGCAGAACTCGACTGGAAGTTATGTGTTATATTGAATGTTATAATTGTAAAGGCATAAATTGAAGTTTAAATAAGAGTTGAATGGATAAAAATTAAAAGATACAAAGGTGCCATACTCCAATTAGTAACTACAGGGGAAAATTTTGTTTAATGAGAAAAGAAAATATGAAATTGAAACAGGACAGACAAAAGTATAAATATGATGACTAGAAATGTATTGAAACTTAGAAAAAGATATATATATATAATTGAATTTAGAAAGGAAGGAGATAATTAAAAATAAGATTGAGAAAATTAAGGGAAGGGAAAAATTATTGATAAAATGTTAAAATAGTAATAAGATATGGAATAGAACACAAAGATGAATATGAAATTGAATTTGTTTCTGTATGGAGAAGTGATAACCCGGGACCATGCTATTCTCAAAAAAAGAAATTTTACTTGTATTATGTTTCGTGAAAACCCAAATAAAATTTTTATTAAAAAAAATCTGTTGGTCTCTAAAATTGCAGTATCTGATTCAATACATCTCTTGAAATTGAATCAGATGCTTGATTGAATAATCAAATCTCTGAAACATCTCAATTAAATTTATGCTGCTTCTTGTTGTTGTTAGTTGCGAAGCCATATCCGACTCATTGCGACCCCATGGACAATGTTCCTCCAGGCCTTCCTGTCCTCTATCATCTTCTGGAGTCCATTTAAGCTCACGTGAGATGACCCAGAGTATAACACAAATGTAACAAAATCCAAAACATAAATAAATGTCCTTTAATGCCTCCAACTTGGCCCCACTGTTCAATAATTCTCAGTTGGAGATAAAACGTACTCAAAAATAGTCTTCAAAAGAAAGCAATACAGTCCGAATTTAATGAGCAGATAGAGGTGAAAATAAAAACCAAACAAACTACAATGTTGAAATTTCTACAATGGGAGAAGTATTTGCCAAATTCAAGGAGATAACAAGGCAGTCTGTTGGAAGGACGCCAACCAAAATAACCTCAAACCAAAATAAAACAAGCTTTGTCTCCAGCATTTTCCAGAACACAGGTCCAAACTCTTATGCAGTTCTCACACCTGCAGCCCATGAAGCGGATCAAGGCCCTCCCCTCTCCCATATCCTCTCCTCCCTGCATGCCCTAGGGTGGATAGGGGATGGGCCTGGGTCCTCCTCTGACTGCTCAGCCGGCCTCTGCCCTTCCCCAGCCTCCTCCACAACCTCCAGAGCCACACTTCCACTCCCTGTTGGCTGTTCCTCCTCTCCCTCAGAGTCAGTCTCCACCAGGGGCATGACATCATGCCTGCTGCTTCAGTGACTCCATCCAGCCACCTCATTCTCTGTCATCCCATTCTTCTATTGCCCTCAATCTTTCCCAGCATTATACTCTTCTCCAGTGAGTCCTTCCTTCTCAACCTTATTTTTAATTATCTCATTTCTTTCTAAATTCAATTACATATCTTTTCCTAATTTTCAATATTTTTCTAATCATTATATTTATACTTTTGTTTGTCCTGTTTACAATTTCATATTTTCTTTTCTCATAAAGCAAGATTTCCCCTGTAATTACTAACTGGAGTGTAACACCTTTATATCTTTTAATTACTATCCATTCAAATCTTATTTATAATTTAATTTATATCTTTGCAATTATAACATTCAATTTCTAGCCTCTATTTTATAACATATAATTTTCATCAGACAAGTTCTGCTTGGTACATTCCCTTAAAAATACACACTAGATTCTAAAAAAAGAGAAAATATATAACCATAATAACTAAAATAGTTATTCTATTTCAGTTCAGACCAGCCATTGATATTAATTGGAATCTTTGACATTTCTTTTCAATTAAATTTTATACTTCATTAGGAACACTTAAAATATTTCCATCCTTTCATCTTATCAACTAGTATTCATATTTCTTTTCAGTTAAATTTTTATAAGTCATTAATAACAGTTAAAATGTTCCCATCCTTTCCTAATTACATTCTCTTATTCTCTTTATTTCATTTAATTGTTTACAAACATTCTATTAAATAACAATATGTATTTTATCTATCATTTTAATCACACATATTTCATACTTTCTAAATTCATTTCTATTTCTAATATAACAATGCTACCTCATGTGCCCTTGCAGAATTCTCTCTTTCAATTGAGTTTTCAACCATTATCTCCGAGTCTTTTAAATAGGCTTATACCTTTAATTCTTGTACGTATTCCCTGTTTCTCTATATCCTGTTTCTGTGCTTTATAACTTCTTTTCATCTTCTCCCTCTTCTTGTCCCTCTCCTTTTTGACCCCTTGTCTCTCTAATTCTAATTGTTCCTTCTGTAATCCTCTCTTCTGCTTCTTCCTAGTATTGTAATTGCTTTTCAAACTATTCTTTTGTTTGGTTGTTTTTTCAGATCTTAAGTTTTTCACTCTCTCCCCCCCCCCCTTTCCCTTTTTTACCCCACATAGAATTGCTTGGTCATTAAGGATGGCTTCTTCTTTGTCCTTCCCTTTTAATTCTACAAGCATTTCTTGTTGTTTCTCACAGTTCAGGATCTCCATTTCTAAGAATTGAAACATGAAGGCAAAAGATCCTCTTCCCTCTTGTGTATCTTCTTTCTGTTTTTTAAGTTCCATTTTTAACTTTTCAAGGAGTGATACCATTTTAAAAACTTTTAAACAACCACCCGATTGATTTTAGTCATTTAAAATCCAATAACCAAAATTCCAAAAATCACCAAGTAATCTGAGTAATCCAAAGCTGTTACTTCTTGCTTCTTTTTTCCACTTTCTCTTTCCAGAGGTTTTATTTATCTTATCACATAATTTCAGTGACAGTGTATCTTTTAGGAATCTTGTGAAAGTTTCAGTGTTAATTCCTTTTACTTCCAGGTGGTCTCCTCCATTTTTTCCAGATCCCACACTTTTCTTTTGTCTTTTTCTCTCCTTCCCTTCTTTTGAAAGTTTTGAAATATCCAAAAATCTTTATTATCCTTTTGACACTTTATTTTCAGCTTAAAATTGCCTATTAATGTCAAAATGAATTTGTATCAATTTCTTGCTTAGATCTCTTCTTGTTAATATTTACAGTTAATTGCAGCTATCAGTATGAGAAAAGAAAAAAACCAAATCTTTTCCCTTCCCTCTTTCCTTCGCCGCTTCAAAAACCTTCTTTGGGAACAATGTTATTCTTTATAATTCAAATTCCAGTGTACCTTGTGTTGTTGCTTTCTCAGTTCGCCCCGGTCAGTCAAAGCTTTCTCTTTTTATCTTCCTCCTGCACAATCTTGTCTGGTTGGGTTCTTCTTTGAGGTGGCCATTTCTGACCACCGCTGCACCACCTTTGGGAAAGGGAGTAATGGCCAGCCAAGGAGGAGAGATGTGGCTCTCCTCAACTCTAGTGGCAGTCTCCCCACTCTTCCCCACCTCTATGGGGTGGCTTCTGGAATCCAGCCAGATCAGGGTGCTCTGGCAGTGAGCACGGATTGAAACCGCGCATGATCACGGATTTTGGTCCATTGCCGAAGAAGTCCAAACGGGAAGAGTCTCTGTCGTCCCATTCTTCTATTGCCGTCAATCTTTCCCAGCATTAGGCTCTTCTCCAGTTTCATCTTCAGGATCTGGCCTTCTAAAGAGCAGTCAGGGTTGATCTCCTCTAGGACTGACCAGTTTGATCGCCTTGCAGTCCAAAATCCCAAATTCTCCTCTAGTTATGACCCTTCTCATTTAGTAACCAGTGTGCCATACACAGAGTTAAATTCTATATTGCCCTTGCTAGTCTTGGGTGACTTATTTCAAAATACAAATTATTCATAACTAACAAGATTAGCCTGCTGTTTCATTTAGACATGGCTTTCCACGAATAGTACTATACAAAAAAAAAAAAGCAGGAAAACAATTTCCTGCAAAATTCCCAGGAGTGCAACTCAAAATCCAATCCTTCCTCAACTGCCAATCGACTCCCCTTAGTTAGTGCTTTAGATTAAGTAGACTTTAATTCATAAATTAGCATGGTTTACAAGGCTCTATCAGGAAAAAGTGCAGAGTACAGCAAAGACCTTTGAAAATTCCCCTGCTACAGTGCCTCTGTTTGCAGATACTGCAGGAAGAGGATATATGGTGAAATTCATTGCAGAAGAGGCCCAAATACATCACCAAGAAAGTCATTTGCGGGGGCTGCAAAACACACAGACGCACAAATGCATTCTAATTAATTTGCTGTGAGTAATCCTAGGTGGTTCATTTTAGCAGAAAAATTAGAGCAGATAAAAATGTGATTGAATTTTTATGTAAAAATAAGGCAAAATTATCCTGATGCAAGGGCTAATAAACAATATTAAAATGTACAAGAGGAGATTCTGTAATTATTTTCCCTCCCTCTCTCTCTTTCCCTCTGTCTTTTTCTTCCTTGGGCTAATTAATTCGCCTCCATCGTCCTTCTCTAAGAGGCAATGAGTTGCTGGGATTTCAGAGAGTATTTTGCTGTGAATTGGGCCAGAGAGTATTTCAGAGAGTATTTCAGAGAGTATTTTGCTGTGAATTGGGCAGGGGCATCTCTACTCACACTCTGAATGTGCCTTCTCCCTCTCCATTACCTACAATTAAAGAAGTAAGTCCAGTATTCAGTGAAGCTTTTCCCATAAGCTCTGTGGGTAACTTTGGACCAGCTGCTCTTTTTTTTTAGTCCAACATGGGTTTTCTAGCAAAACTTGGGGATCCCACAGCAATAGGAAACCCACAAGATGGCTGCAATTGACCGTGAGATTTTAACACTTTCTTCCATGGTCTTATTCATGTCTACACTTATTTTTTTTAATGGTTACTTAAGATTGGTTTTCATTGTTTTGCTTTATTGTATGCTGCTCGGAGTCATATTGCTGAGACTGTAGAAAGAGAAGAGCAACAAAGATGATTAAGGGTCTGGAGGATTAGGTATGTTTAGTTTAATGAGAAGGGAAGATGGAAGAGAGATTTGGTGGCTATCTTCCAATACTTGAAGGGTTGCCCTGGGGAAGAGGGCATCAATTTAGTCTTTGTAGTACTTGAGCGTAGAACAAGAAGCAACAGTGGAAACTTGTTAGTGGGAGATCCAACCTGGAAAAAAGAGGAAATTTCCTGACAATAAGAACTATTAAGCAATGCAACAGTTTGCCTTCGGGAGTTGTGGGTGTTCCATTGCTGGAAACTTTCAAGAAAAGATTGGGCAAACCTTTGTCCAAGATGGCATGAGGACTCCTGCCTTGGGCAGGGGATTTGTCTAAAAGGCCTCCAAAGTCCCATCCAACCTTATAATTCTGTAAATTTGACAAACAAATAAACAAACTTATCTCAAAGGATGTGTTATGTCCTGAGGACTCAAGGAATTCTCACTCAGGTCCACTCACTTTATGTGGGCGTTATTCCCCCCATTCCCATTGGTTGGTTCTCCCCAGCAGCCAGCTATAAAAGCAGGCTGCGGGGTCCAACCGGTTGCTGATTGCTGCGAGCCAGTTCCAGGCTTGGCAAGCACGGTCAGCCCTTTATTGTAAAATAAAGTATTGTTGCACTCATGCTCTGGTTCAGCCTCTCATTGCTCAAACTTAACACTGGCGACGAGGATGGGATGGCTACCAGAAGCACCTTGCAACCGCTGAGTCACTAGCCACTGATCCGCAGCCCAGAGAGAGCGATCGGCTGGCGATAAGGGAAACGCTGATCCGCAGCCAGAGAGAGCGGTCAGCCAACAAAACGAGCGATCAAAAAGAGCAAACGCTGATCCGCAGCCAGAGAAAGCGGTCTGATTCAAAAGTTAGAAGCGTCTGTAGCCGCTTGTTAGCCCCGCTACGGGGAAAGTGAAGCGCTGCGAGCCGCAGCCGCTTCTGCATTTGGCGCGAAATTCAAACGGGTGTCATTTGAAATTCGAGCCAGTAGGAAACACAGCACAGCGCTGAAGTCACTAACGCCCACTTTTTTGGCGCGATTCAAGACACCTCCAACGGCTAGCAGCCAACGTGGTAACCCAGAGAGAGAAAGAGAGGGTAGCAAAAAACCTCTCCAGAGCTGATATCACTAATACTCACAGCGCTCGTAGTCCCAGAGAGATTTTTTCCGCAGGTAGCCCAGCCGTTTTGCACCATGAGTTCCAACCCAGTATTTCCGGCGTTTAAACCAGACGAAGAGAAGTGGGAATCATATAAGAACCGCTCAATCATTACATCGATGCGGTCGGCCTGGCGGACGCGGGAGCATCGGAAAAATCCTATTTCCTAATCTACTGCGGAGCCACCGTTTACGATACCGCCGCAGCACTCGTAGCGCCGAGAGAATTGAAAACGTTCCGTGGTCCGAGTTGCTTGAGATCCTCACTAACCACTACGCTCCCAGGCCTTCACAAATCGCCAGGAGGTTCACGTTCCGTATGAGGAAGCAATCAAGTAAGGAGACCATCAATCAATATATGGCCGCCCTCAGAACAGCAGCCCTGCACTGCGGGTTTGGAACATACCTGGAGGACATGCTCCTCGATCAATTAGTTTGTGGGGTCAAGGATCTCAACCTACAGAGGCGCCTGCTAGCAAAAAAGACCTCAACCTCGCGAGCGGTCGAGGAGGCCCTAGCAGCCGAGCTAGCAACGAACTCAGCCACCGAAATTCAGGGCCCAAGTGCCAAGCTAGCATCGTTCCCAGTCCATTCCGAAGAGGTGGAAGCGGAGGAAACCCACAACGATGAAAACGACGTCCACCGCCTCACCAACGACAGACGGTCGCAGGTAGGGGGCCAAACAAGAATACACGGTCCACCCAAGCACATTACATTGTGCCTAGCCTGTGGGGATCACATCAAAGGGCCACCTGCAGGTTTAAAGGAGCCACTTGCAACAACTGCCATAAGAGGGGGCACATCGCGAGAGTCTGCCAAGCCCCCAAAGCGCTGCACACAGACCCCCGTCCTCGCACTCGGGACCACAGAGGCAAGTATTAAACTGTCGCACGCACCGCCTTGCCAGGCGTACTTGCCACACTGTTAGTAAAATTTCTCTCCGTTTCCATAGAAGGTAAACCGTGCCACATGGAGGTTGACACAGGGTCAGCGCTCTCCATAATCTCGTGGAACACCCTCAAGAGACTCCACCCCAGCCTATCTACTACCTGGCTTCAGAGATGCCAGTTCCGTCTGAAGGACTACCAGGGAAGGCCATTCCCGTGATCGGCAGAGGCAAGTTCTTTGTCAGTTTTAGAGCTTTTAAAGGCCACCTACCTCTAGTGGTAGTTAACGGCAATCTACCTACCTTATTGGGGCTCGATTGGTTTCCCCACCTCGGCCTAGGGTTAACAGGAGTCCATGCTGTCTCAACCTCAGACACTGACTCCTTATTCGCTGACTACGCAGATGTGTTCAGCGAGGAGCTGGGGTGTTATAATGGAACCCCATCTGCGTTCACCGTTGACCCCCAGGCGGTCCCAATCAGATTAAAACCACGCAGAGTTCCATTTGCTATTCACCAAAACTAGACGCGAATTGGATAAACTACTAAAACAAGGGGTCATTGAGCCAACAGATTTCGCCAAGTGGGAGACGCCCATTGTCACACCCTTAAAAAGATGGTAGCCTGAGAATTTGCTCGGACTACAAGACAACAATCAATAAATATTTACAAGTTAGCGCCTACCCTGTGCCCGTCATTCAGCACTTATTGCACACATTCGAACCGGGCAGTATTTTTGCTAAATTGGACATGTCTCAAGCATATCAGCAGTTCCCTGTTGATAACCAAACAGCGGAACTTCAGACCATCGTCACTCACAGGGGTGCCTTCCGATGCAAGCGTCTCCAATTTGGCGTAAGTGTTGCCCGGGTATTTTTCAATCCCTCATGGAGCGGATCTTACAGGGCCTCCCTGGTGTAGTACCCTACTTCGACGACATCTTGGTCTCGGCCAGGGACAGACCCCAACTCTTCCAGAGAGTGCGAGCAGTGTTAGAGAGGTTCAGACAGCATGGCCTCAAGTTAAAAAAGAAAAATGCGCCATTGCCACTAGACAGGTGGACTTTCTGGGTTATAAAATTGACGCTCTGGCATTCACCCCCTGGAGTCCAAAGTTAGGGCAATCCACAAGCTCCCACGCCAACCTCCAAAACGGAGCTACAAGCTTTCTTGGGGCTGCTGAACTTTTATGCATCCTTCTTGCCCCATAAAGCCTCAGTAGCCGAACCCCTACACAGATTACTAGACAAAAAGTCACCGTGGCACTGGGGGCACAAAGAAGACCAGGCGTTTAACGCCGTCAAATCACTACTTATGTCAGAGGCAGTGCTCATCCAATTCGACCCCAACCTTCCTTTAGTACTGGCAGCAGACGCATCCCTTTTGGAATTGGGGCGGTCCTTAGTCACAGACTTCCCAATGGCGCCGAGGCCCCATCGCCTTTTTCTCCAGGACGCTCTCGGCCACGGAGCGAAATTACAGCCAAATAGACAAGGAAGCCCTAGCAGCTGTTGCAGCCGTGAAAAAGTTTCACGAATTCCTTTTTGGCCACTTCTTCGAACTGGTCACCGACCATAAGCCCCTCCTGGGCCTACTGGCGGCGACAAACAGACACCTCAAGTCCTTTCCCCTAGGATGACAAGGTGGACACTTTTCCTAGCGGCCTACTCATACAAACTTATTCACCGCCGGGCAAAACTCTATCACGCCGACGCTCTCAGTCGCTGCCCCTTACCCGCTCCGGCTGAAGACCCAGCTCCTGTCAACGCCATTTTCGAAATCACCCAGTTGGACCTGCCCATCACCGCCCTTGACATCGCCGCTAAAACCAAGGCAGACCAAACGCTCGCCCAGGTGCTCGACTGGGTGAGGAGGGGGGCCGGGAGGCAACGTTGATAACAAATTCGCACCCTTTAAGACTCGCATGCAGGAGCTGTCCAGTTTGCAGGGTTGTCTACTGTGGGGCACTCGAGTGGTCATTCCGTCCTCGCTGCGTACCCGAGTCCTGGAGGCGTTGCACGAGGGACACCCTGGCATTGTGAGAATGAAGGCATTAGCACACAGCTACGTGTGGTGGCCGGGTCTGACGAGGACATTGTCAATTGGGTAAGTTCCTGCAGCATTTGCCAGGAATCCCGTCCTGCTCCCCCATCGCCACCCCTACCAGATGGGAGAGCGCCAGCGCCCCTGGTCTAGAATACATATCGATCTGGCCGGCCCGTGCATGGAAAGATGTTCCTAGTGGTCGTGGGCGCTTATTCCAAATGGATAGGCGTGGCACAGCTATCCACGACCACCACACTAGCAATCACCAACGCGTTAACGCGCCTGTTTGTTACGCATGGACTACCCGACTCCTTGGTCTCCGATAATGGCCCACAGTTCGCATCAGTAGAATTCAGCCGTTTTGCAGCCAACCTAGGCATTCGCCACATTTTCACAGCCCCATTTCACCCTGCCAGTAATGGGTTGGCTGAAAGGGCCGTCAGGACCACCAAAGATGCCCTCGCTAGGTTTGGCAGAGATGACTGGCACCACAAACTCTCACGGTTCCTGATGAGCCAGCACTCAACCCCTGTGCAGTCACCAATAAGTCCCCAGCGGAACTTCTGATGGGCCGGCGCCTGAGGACTGTATTGGATAGACTGCACCCACAATACTGCCCTGACTCTCCCTCGCTTCTACTTCGGGGTTAGACATTTTATGTTACAGGAGCCGATATTCGCAAGGAATTTCGCTGGGGACCCACTTTGGATTCAGGCGAGGTCATCGCCGTCACCGGGCCGAGATCGTATAGAGTCAGGCTGGAGGATGGTCGCGTCTGGAGGAGACACATAGACCAACTCAGAAGGCGCCTCAGCAACCTTGCCAACAAGAATCCAGAGTCTCCAGTCGAAGGGGAACCGTCTCATCCGCCACCCAGCCACATCACACCCAGCGACCAGTCTGCGCCAGCGGTCGTCCGGTCAGCCCAAACTCGGACAACAGCGCCCAGAGAGTTGACCAGCCTGATCCAACCTCGAGAGCTCGACCCCAGTAACCAACCCGGGGTTTCCGAGGATGCCCAGTCCAGAGAGAGTGTTGGCGACACTATGCCGGCTCAACCGTCACAGACTGATACCGAACAGACAGACAATGTTCCCGAGTTGCGCCGCTCCGGCGCCAACACAACCCCGTCTACCTCAAGGACTATGCATGTTCGCATCTGGGGGGAAGGGGTGTTATGTCCTGAGGACTCAAGGAATTCTCACTCAGGTCCACTCACTTTATGTGGGCGTTATTCCCCCCATTCCCATTGGTTGGTTCTCCCCAGCAGCCAGCTATAAAAGCAGGCTGCGGGGTCCAACCGGTTGCTGATTGCTGCGAGCCAGTTCCAGGCTTGGCAAGCACGGTCAGCCCTTTATTGTAAAATAAAGTATTGTTGCACTCATGCTCTGGTTCAGCCTCTCATTGCTCAAACTTAACAGGATGGCTATTAGCAATAGCACTTAGACTTATATACCGCTTTATAGTGGTTTACAGCTCTCTCTAAGTGGTTTACAGAGTCAGTATATTCCTCCAACGATCTGGCTCCTCATTTTACCCACCTTGGAAGGATGGAAGGCTGAGTCAACCTTGAGCCTGGTGAGATTTGAACTGCCAAATTTCAGGCAGTCAGCAGTCAGCAGAAGTAGCCTGTAGTTCTGCACTCTAACCACTGCACCACCATGACTCTTATGGGGCTCTATTATGGGGATAAATAATATGGGGAGAGGGGACCACTAGAGCCAACACTTTGAGGTCCTATATATAAAAAACAACAGACCTTTATTGTAAGGACACCTGCAAATCTGAAAGCTCCTTTCCCTTTTTTACTTTCTGAAAAACTAGGGAAAAGCATCTCTTTCTGAGATGCTTCAGTGGGGTGAGATAGCTTTTGCACAATGGTTGTCTGGGCCAGGGGTGTTAAAAGTTGGCAGCTTTAAGCCTTATGGACTTCAATTCCCAGAATCCCTCAGTGGGCATGGCTGGCTGAAGAATTCTAGAAGTTGAAGTCCACAAGTCTTAAAGCTGCCAAGTTTGAAAACCCTGGTCTAGGATGTGGCTCTTCCTCTTCTCTCTCCAGATCTCTCCCACATACCATTACATGAAGTGAAGTTTAAAACACCCCAAATCTGCAACCCCATAGAGGAACTCCCTTGACATGCATAGGACTTTATGTTGGCGAGCGGAAAGACAAAAAAATGCCTCTTCCCAGCCTCCTCATGGAACCAAACAGAATCCAAAATCATAACAGCAGCATCTGTCATATTCAAGCCAACACAAATAGAGATGGTGTCCACATCTTGCCTCTGAACACATGGGGGTACAAGAAAAGCAAGACTGAAGCATGTGTTGGTTGTTGGGTTTTTTAAAATTGTTGTTTTTATAATCCTCAGTGAAATGAATGCCCAGATCTGATTGAGTAATAGGGAGGCAAAATAACAGACAACAGATAATCAGAGTTGGAAGGGACCTTGTAGGTCATCTTGTCCAACCCCCCACCCAAGCAGGACACCTGGGCCTACACCATTTCTGACAAATGGCAGTCCAATCGCTTCTTGAAAGTCTCAAGTGATGATGCTCCCACAATTTCTGAGGGCATGGTGTTCCATTGGTTGATTGTTCTCACTGTTAGAAAGTTCCTCCTTATTTCCAGGTTAAATCTCTCCTTGCTCAGTTTCCATCCATTATTCCTTGTCTGGCCTACAGGCACTTTAGAAAATAGCTGGACCACTTCCTCTCTGAGGCAGCCCCTCAAATATTGGAAGACTGCTAAATCTCCTCCTTTTCTTCTCCATGCAGATTTTTGGCTCTTTCTGCTACAACTAATTATAAGGAATGATATAATTATGTGTCTTGATTACAAGAAACAATGGCATGATAGAGTCGGCCTTTTGGATGGATGCTAGGAAGAAAATCAGAATTATTTTTTCATCTCGGGCTTTGCTTCAAAGATTCCGAGGTTTGCAATGCTCACTTCTCATTTAGATAATGTTTTAAAGTATTTCTGATTCACATTTTCCCAGAACTCTATAACATGAGGTAAAATGAAACCCATATTAACATTCCAAGATGAGCTCACCGTGGTGAACATTAATTATTATTAATTTTGATTAGATGGGAAAATATTGGCCACTGTAATCCATCCTGAATTGATCATCTTAACTCTGCGGAGGTATCTGCATGCTTAAATATCTTTTGTCAAAATCAATGGAAGTTTAAAGTGCTCATGAATCACAAACCCAATTTTGCATTTTAAACATCTGAATAAAGTTCTTCTGAACACATTGAAATTATTGGATTATTTTTCTTTTTGTAATCTGAATGAATTTGGGGGATTATTTGGCTACCTTCACAAATGATTGTTCTGCTTATGACAGAATATTTTTCCAGAAAATCATTTATTTAGAAGAAATCTTTTTAAGTCTCTGAATGCTATCTATGTGCCCATTTGGAGCAAAGAGTGGAAACTGTATTTTAGCTGGAAAGTGGAACAAAACTTTTGAGAAAGCTTATTTTGAAGCATTAATAAATGGTATGTCCACAGAGATTTTTATTAATGATCTGTGTTATCAAGGTGTGTTATTTGAAAAATGACAAACAGGCCTCAATTCTTCTTTAGCTTGCAATAATCTTTGAAGCTGTCAGGGTAAATAACCGGGAACAGCCCCAAAGAACAGTTAATGTGCTGATTCTGGAAAAGGAGATGATTGAACATGGCTGGCTTTAAAATATAACAGTTATATTTAGACAAAGTAAAATGATTTAATCCAGTCTTTCTCAACTATGGCTACTGCAAGAGGTGTGGAATTCTGGGAGTTGAAGTCTACACCTCTCGAAGCATCCAAGGTTGAGAAACACTGATTTAATTAATGGACATTACAGTCTGAATGGCTGGAAGATACTATATAACTCCTATAAACAGTTGTTAATCCACTTTCCTACTCACTGTCTACAATTTTTTGACAATGTCCGTCATCTCTCTCTCTCTCTCTCTCTCTCTCACACAGAGAGAGAGAGAGAGAGAGAGAGAGAGAAACCTCTATGCATTTTCTCTTGTATTAAGACCATTGAATGTTCCTGTTCAAGCATTCTCGTTCTATCTCACCTCCCTGCCCTCCTCCTCCTAGCAAAGGTTTCTTGGGTTGCAATTCTCCCTCCCCCCGCCGCCCCCGTAAAGTTTTAAACGTCTAATGCTTACCATTACGCTTGTCTGGCTTGTGGAGACCAATAGGTAATGCTTTACATTTGTCAACAGGGCTTCTCATTTGCTAACTGTCAGCTTCATCCCCCAAAGAGGCCTGAACCATTTGGAATTCTGCTGGCTGCTCCATGTGAGTTTTCTTTCCCAACCCACCCCCGGAGTTTCGTTCTAGTTTGTCTTTCCTTTCTTGTCTAGAGAGGCCATCAGCAACTTTTAATTAATGTATGGCCCTGCCGCCATTTGTTGTTGTTATGATATAAATGCAGGCCCGATGATTAGTCACAACAGTAAAGAGGGTTCCAAATAGCTACTGTTAATGTGTGGGAAGGCAGAAAGGACCTCTCTGTAAATGAACTTGAA
The DNA here is from genome assembly GCF_049901715.1 of Pseudonaja textilis. Lineage (NCBI taxonomy): Eukaryota > Metazoa > Chordata > Lepidosauria > Squamata > Elapidae > Pseudonaja > Pseudonaja textilis. Next base: position 180,298,392 of record NC_141991.1, read on the forward strand.
GTCCTGTAACGTAGTGATTTGATGTCATTCTTTACAGTGCCAGCGGTTTGTGGGCCCTTTCCATATCAGGTGGTGAGTAATTCACATGCACCCTATTTCCAGAGGGCAATCCTCAATCTGAAAGCACCCATTCTACAAAACCAGTTGAGAGAGAGAGAGAGAGAGAGTGTCAGACAAACATCTATGGTACAGTTTTATTATAACAGTTTTTACAATCATGAGTATTTTTCTATTGGTGCCACTGAACTGCTGATGCCTATATTGTAGCACTGCCAAATGTCAAACCATTTGTTGCCTTTGTTTGTCCTTTGGGGCAATACATTTCTTGTTTCCAACTGATGAGGAAGTGGCCAGTCTGATTGCACGCATTGAAATGTTTGGGTTTGGTAACCTACCTTCTCCCCTCTGTTCCTCCGAGCTGAGTTCATCACAAAAAGGACTTAGAGCATTATTACATAGAGAAACAATTATAGAGTAACAAATACTGTACAGAGTGTGATCAGGGGTGGGATTCTACCGGTTCTGTCCACCTTTGTGGAACCGGTAGTTCTGAAGAGCAGCAGACAGAGAGCATACATAGAACTGTTTCTCTGTCTGCTGCTGTTTTGGCCCACCTGCCTGTCTGGGCTCTTAGCCTTTATTTCCTGCTTTTTCAACTGCAGCTGCTTTGCACGACACAGCTGCCGTTGAAAAAGCAGGAAAAAAGGGCTTTTTCAACCACTGCGCACCTAGCTGTCCAGGCAGCTAGCTGACGACGATATACACGCACGTGTAGCGTAAAATCACTAAACCGATAGTTACACCGGTCGGATCCCACCCCTGAGTGTGATGCTTTGAGCTTCTGTGCATTTAATCTCTTAATATGAAAATTTAGCCAGACCCTTAAGTGCTTAACTCCAAATCCCTTTTTGAGTTTGGTTTGTCGTATCATTCCTTGGTGTTTGTGTTTCCGCTCACACCAGTTCTTGGAACCTCACCTCTCTCCCTGCTACCAGCAACCCTGTGCTAATCTTAACTTGCACAACTAGGCCTCTGTTCATCTCTCCTTGTTTACATTCATTCCAGAACTTTTGCTTCTCATGGTATTAAGTGTATTGAATAGTGGCTGTAGAGATGAGTGGGAGTGAAGTCTTTACTGGTAATACTACAAATATCTCCCTCAAGGAAAGGAAAACAAGAGTTTTTCCCTTTGCTAAAGCGTTGTAGAATTATAGAGAAGTTTGATTTCATCCTACAGCCTAATTACTTATGGAATGGCTTGTCTCCCATAGTTCAATCTGGTTTCCATTAATAAAACAATATTGTATGTGTGGATCCCAAACATATGGTGCTGCCGAAGTGCAGTCTTCTTTGTGGTAGCACCTGCCCTCTGGAATGAAGTTCTCTCCAAAATTCAAATGGTATTTCAAAAGGCTTTAAAGATATAGGTCTTTGTGGAAGCCTTTGGAGAGCATGATTGATGCCCCCTAACAATTGTAAAACAGTAAAGCCACTTGGATTGGGCAGTATATAAATTTATTTATTATTATTATTATGGTTGATCACAGAGTCAGCCAGATATTTCAACTAGATTTGGCATTTTTTCTATACTTAACAAGTCTTTCCCAAGAACCTGGTATAGGCAGAATTTATTTGATGGTGTTAAAGATATTGTCTCAGGATATAAACTATTTATTGATTATTTAATTTATTTACTGCCCATGTTGCAGTTCAAGGCAAATCTCTTCTCCTGGATCCCACCAACCAAAATTCCTCACCTGATGGGGTCCGCAGTCAGAGCCCCTTCTACTAACAGGAGGAAAGATAGTTCTATTGGGGAAAGATAGTTCTGCAGTTATCCTGGATCCATGCCGTAGAGGGCTTTAAAAGTAATAACCAACACCTTGAAGTGCATCCAAAAGTAGATTGAAAGGCAGTTCAAATTGTGTAACACTGTGATGTTTGTTACACGTGTCACCAAAACTGTCCATGCCACTGCATTCTGGACCAAGTCCCTCCCAAGCACCTGGATAGAATTGTTGCTATTTGTCATGCCATTTTTGGTGATCAATTTGTGTGAAATTCTTGCAGCACTTAAGTCCACTGTTAGGTCCATCGTGTCTTCAGCTCCTTTGCAGAGATGCCATTCGTTGTCTGTTGCTGCCTTTTCCATTCTGAATTTGTATGCATTTGTTCTTAAAGCTTGGTCTTGTGCAGTCAGAATGACCCCCTCTACCTTTCAACTTTCCTGCTCTTAATTATTGCCAGGTCTAGTTATCTGTTTTGCCTACTTAGAGGTGTGTGTGTGTGTGTGTGTGTGAATGAGTGAGTGTGTGTGTGTTTGCTGGCCATGTAATACTTTGCCTAGCCATATCTCTTGTCTATTCTTCATTTGCTCTTTGTATTCAGATCCAGTTTGGTTTCTCTGGTGCTCAGTAAGTCTTCATGGTATATTAGCTTTAGTGCATCTTCTTTACAGTCCTTTAGATTTTTTTTGATGATGATGATGATGATAATGATAATGATGATGTTGATAATGATGATGATAATGATCATAAAAATGTGAAATCACAGCTGCCAGTTCCTTAGCTGGTGTTGGCCTTCATACACATCAAGTTCTTCCCAAGAAAATAGGATGTTGTAATGTAATCAGGGTAGTATACGTGGAGATCCAAGCAGTGTGGCCTTCTGTAATCGACAGATGACAATTTGGTCAGTACATACATTTTCCAAGGTGGTACAAGTTTATTTACTATTATTAATTATTATTACTGTTGCTTTGTTTATCGTATCAATTCAAATGATGTTATAGTGCTTTTATTAGTCCTCAATATAAGTGAGATAGATATAGATAGATAGATAGATAGATAGATAGATAGATAGATAGATAGATAAGATAGACAGACAGACAGACAGATAGACAGATAGAGAGATAGAGAGATGAAAAAAGGAAAGGAAGGGAAAAGAAAGAAGAAAAAGGGAGAAGGGGAGAAAGAAAGAAAGAAAAGAAAAGAAAGAATATAGTCTCATTTGCTATGAATGTATTGAAAGCGATAAGAACAAAATGAGGTTAGAATCATTTACTTTTTTTTTTTTTGCAAAGCAGAGGAGGGCCAGTGTTCATTTTTAGTGTTCTAATTTACACACACAACTTTATTACCTAGGCAGGCGACCCAGTGCCCACAAGAGATTGAGCCCAGGTCTTCATTAAAAGGGTGATGGCCACAGCAGGAGAAGTTTATTGTGGGGAAGGAGGAGGACTGGGGGAGGGAGGAAGGATGGGACAGGAGTCCTCATCCACCACCATTCGAAATTCCAACAGCATTGCTCAAACATTTTAGTGCCTTATTAATCTGCTGGCTTTATGCTGGCTTTAAATGCACACAGGGGAAAGAGCATATCTGAAAGATGTGCTAAAGAATCTGTACTTCTCACTTTCTCTTTGCATTTCTGTTAGCCATAAAACATGCAGTGTTTTAATTAAGTTGTTGCCAACTAATTCAGGTGCTCTATAAAAGCATAATGAAGCAATTACAGATATGTTCCACGACGTGACAGAGTCTCCCTTTTTTCCCCCCTCTGCAAAATGCAAACATGTAGAAACGTGCCCTTCCTAAACTTCCCTTTCCTCCATTATCATCACTGAGCACCATCACACATCAATTGGAAGTCAAACACTATGGCTTATGCAATCTTGCTTGAGGGATGGACACAATCCCCAAATTAAATAGATATATTTAAATAAAAAGAGGCCGAATACCATGAGATTTGGTGCTCCCTCTCAACATCTTTTGAGATTGGCTCATCTTTTAATGATTTTAGTAATTTTACCTTTTTCTTTTAACCAAAAAAATAAAATAAAAATCAATTGGACTTTGGAGCAATGTTTGCAGTAGTTTTTATCTTTCCTGAGTGGCGGCTCAGATTATTTTCTTTTTAAAGTTTTATTGTTTTTTAAGACAAACATAGACAAACACAACATAAAAACATCAAGCCATCTTCCATATATGTACATACAGTGTGTCGGTTGGTTTACAGATTGTTTTGTGCTTCCACTTCGTAGTCTTCACTTACAATTACATTGTATATGTTTTTGTATTGTCAAACAAATATTCCTAAATACATTAATATCATTGTTAATCAATCATGTGACTATAGTATTATTCATTCATGTTTTACAAGGTAATCCATATTTTACTTAATTTGCTTTATAGCAGTTCATATAATCATCTCAAATCTATCATATAATCATTTTGTAGATATAATAAAAATAATACATCTTTATATATTCATTATATTTTAAAAATCTACATATTTCATTACCATGTTTTATTGTCTAACCATTGATAGAATAGATCCCAAATCTTATAAAATTGTTTATCTTCTTGTTCTCTGATTTCAAATGTCAATCTACTCATTTCAGCACATTCAGTATTTTCTTAATAACTTCCTCTTGTATTGGTATTTTCTCATTTTTCCAGTTTTTAGCAAACACAATCCTAGCCGCAGTTAATACATTTACAATCAAATATTTCAATTCTTTACTGTATATTTTAGGTAAAATTCCCAATAAAAATAACTCTGGTTTTAAGTCTATATGCTTTTTTGTCATTTTTTCCAACCATGTGTGGATTTTAGTCCAATATTTTTTAGCATCCGCGCACGTCCACCACATATAGTAATATGAGCCAGCTATCTGATGACATTTCCAACATTTTTCAGACTTGTTCTTGAACATTCTTGCTATTCTTGTTGGGGGAAAATGCCACCTGTAAAACATCTTATACAAATTTTCTTTATATGCTATTGACATTGTCATTTTATAATTTTGAGACCACAATTTTTGCCATTTCTTTAGATCAATCTCATATCCAAAATTCTTCCCCCAAGCAATCATTGTTTCTTTAACTTGTTCTTCTAGTTTAATTTCTAATAAATATCCATGCAGTTTTTTAATCACCTTTTCATCAGTACCTGTCAAAATCTTATCTAAATCAGTCAATTTATCATAGAAACCTTCTGTTTTAGAATCTTTATCATACCTTGAATGTATTTGAGCATATGAAAACCAATTCATCTTTATACCTCGTTCCTCTAGCTTTTGAATAGATTTAAGTTCACCCTTTTCATTCAATATTTCACTATATCTAACTGTTTGTTCCTTTTTGTATATTATAAGATAAGAGAATGCTTCAATAGTTGATAGCCAGACTGGAATTTTCAAATAACATTGCCTTTTGATCTTCTTCCAGTTTAACCACAGAGACTCCCGTATATAGTGTCTTCTAAAATACCCCTGTGTTTTAGTTCCTTTATATCATAAAAAAGCATGTCCTTCTAATGTCAACAATCTAGTATTTCTTAATGTTATCCATTCCTTAACCCACATCAAATTTGTAGCTTGATAATACAACTCCCAATTAGGTAAACCAAATCCTCCTGTTATTCTAGCATCTTGCAAAAGTTTTAACTTTATTCTCGCTTTCTTACCTTGCCATATATGTTTCAACACAATTTTATTTAAATCTTCAAAATAATCTTTTCCAAGCCTAATTGGAATTGTTTGGAACAAATATAAAATTCTGGGTAATATATTCATTTTGATTGTTGATATTCTCTCTATTAATGACAGTTGTAAGTTTTCCCATTTCGCCAAATCTAGCACTATCTGCTGTTTGAGTTTAATATAGTTATTCTCTTTAAGTGAACTACATCTTGCTGTCAAATGTATCCCCAAGTACTTAATCTTATTTGTGACCTGGATTTTCAAAACGTCAGCCAATTCTTCCTTTTGTCTTGGTAACATATTCTTTGTTAAAATCTTTGTTTTGTCTTTATTTATTTTCAAACCAGCCACCTTCCCATATACTTATATCTTTTCTATCAGTTTTAGTGCTGTTTCTAGTGGATCTTCTAAGATGAAAACCAGATCATCTGCAAATGCTTGCAATTTAAATTCTTCCTTTTTAATTTTCATCCCTTTTATATCCTTTTCTTCTCTAATATTTCTATTCAGCACTTCCAAGGTTAACACAAACAACAAACGTGACAGTGGGCACCCTTGTCTTGTTCCTTTTCTTATATCAATAGAGTCTGTCAGTTCTCCCTCTATCATTACCTTTGCCGTTTGCTTATGATATATAGCTTCTATTGCTTGGATAAATTTTTTGCCGAAGCCCATCTGTTCCAGCTGTAATAACATAAATCGCCAATTCACATTGTCAAATGCCTTCTGCACATCTAAAAATATCAAAACCATTTGTTTTTCAGGGTGTGCCTCATAGTATTTCAAAGTGTCCAAGATTACTCTCATATTGTCTTTAATTTGTCTTTTTGGCAGAAATCCATTTTGATCAGGGTGGATAAAGTTATTTAGGTATTTTTTTGAGTCTTTTTGCCAGTATTGAAGTTATCAATTCTGTGTCTCTGTTCCTGCCATGTGAACATTAAACCTTCTGGAATCAACCATCTATAATTCACCTCTTTTTAAAGTAGAATTTTAGTCAGGAATCGGTATTCTCTTCTCATCTCTCTCACCCTTCTGGGTACTTGTTTCAGGACCACAATCTCTTTGTCTTTATATTTCAATGTTTTCTCTCTTACTACCTGCAATATTTGCATTTTAATGGCTTTCTTTGTAAATCTGATGTGAACTTCTCTTGGTAGACTGTTTCTCATTGCATATCTTGTGAAGACTTGAAAGACCTCGTCTATTCTATCCATCATCTTCTCTTTGGTTATTTCCAGAGCTTCAGCCAGTATTTCTATCATTATCTCAGCTAAGTTTTGTCCTTTTTCTTCCTCTATGTTTTGGAATCTGAGATAAAATTCTGATCTATCCATCTCCCATCTCAGCATACCACTTGTATCTTGTTCAACCACAGTTAATTTGTCGTCACTATCTCCAATATTCTTATCTCTTTGTTTATCTTCTTCTTCAATTATTTGGAATCTCTCATCATATTTCATCATCATTTGTTGAATATTCTCCACCTTTTCATCAGTTTTTTCTATTCTCTTTTCAATATTCTCTGTTCTTGCTTGTATATTTTGAATTCCTTGCATTATCATCTGCAGTGTCACCTTTTCTTGTTCTTTTTCTTGTTGTAACATCATCTGTATTGAGTGTTATCCTCCAGATGGTGAAGAGGAAGAATTTAAGAATTGAGGAACCAGCCGCTGTTAATTTCCTGCTCATTTCAGACAAATTAAAATCTTCAGGTTCTTCTAGACCTTAATCCACTCGTGTAGTAACTAATTGTAATTCCAAGTAAAAATAGTGGAAACAAAGAAGCAAGATAAAAAAAAAGTTTCTCCAGGTTCTTGTATACCTTAATCGAATTGATTGATTAAATAGCAGTAAAAACTCAAAAAAGGAAGAAAAAAACCCATAAAAACTAAAGAAGAAAAAAAAAGAAATTCTTCAGGTTCTTCAACACCTTAATCCAATTCAAAAGTCTCAGGTATGAAAAGATATACAATAAAAAGAAGCCACACACAAAAAAAAATCAATGTGAAAAACAAATAATAAAAAAAATACAAGAGATAGAAAAGGAAAAAAGAAGAAAGACCCCTTTAAAAAATAGAGAGATTATTGATCCACTCCAAAAGCAAAAAAAAAAAAAAAAGACAAAGGCAAGTTCCAAAAGGCCAAAGATCTGAATAGCTATTACAAAAAATAAGCTAATAAGGAGGAGGTTTGTTAAAGTAAGAAATAGCCCGGCTTAAAAAAAGTAAAAAGAGCACACTGCACCTTGTTTAGTTATCCAAGGCTTTTGTTAAGTTATATAACTCTCTTCTCTAGAGTCTTATCATCTTGTTTTCCTGTAAACTTCAACGCCAGACTCCAACTACTGTTAGAAACCCAGAAGAGCACCTGCAATAATACTCTCCCATGCTCTTCCCTCTATCTTATCAAACAGGCTCAAAGTCCTTGAAAAGAAATCTCACTTCTTTCTCAGCTTTGTCTGGTCAAGAGAAAAAAAAAAGAGATACAATATTTCCAAGCCTCTAGTTGGCAGTGTTACAAAGTTTCCTCTGCTTTCACTTTCCCCCTCCTTTTCCAAACAAGATATAATAAAAATTAATTAAAAAGGAAAAAAAAAGATATTTAAAAAAATAGACTAAAAGGGAGTCTCTGGCTTAGAATATTATAAAGTCAAAAAGGAGAAAAGAATAGATAAAAAGAAAAGAAAAAAAATCTAGTCCAGTTTCAAAATATAAGATCATGTGTAGAAAATCCAGCAATGAGAAAAAAAATATTAATTTGACTTCCTGTTTAGAATCGCCACTTAATCACTTCTGTCTAAGATATTACAGATTCTTTCTTTTCCTTAGGGTGTCCTTTCAAATCTTAAAATAAAGAAAAAGTTCTCACCAAACTGGCACACTCTCTCTTTCTGTTCTCTTTCGTTTCAGAGCTGTCCCAACTTCAGCAGCTTAAATGGCTTCTTCTTTGCTGCTGGCAAAAAGAGCTTCTCCTGGATCTACCAGGGACTTTGTGGAATCCCTGGGATCGACAGGATGTGATCCTTACATTCACCGTCTCTTTGGGACAGTTTAGATCTGTTTGGACCATCCAGGAGCAAAGATATCGGCAGCGATCTCAGACTTCCAAGATCGCATGCCGTATCGTTGGGACGCCAGCTCCACCCTCCTCAGACTGTTATTTTGAAGGCTATGTTGGGTATTGAGATACTGGAGTGTGGGAGCCTCTGTGCTTGGCTCTTTTGACCATTTTGTTTAATGTCTACATGAAACCACTGAGAGGGGTTATCCATTGGGTTGGAGTCCAGTTTCTTGAATGTGTTGATGTTACCAGATTTACATCTTGACTCTAAGAGATGTAGTAAGAATTCCGACTTGAAGCTAAGAGTCTATAGGCGAATAGACTGGTTGAAAAAAACTTGTCTGAGATTAAATCTCAGCATGATAAAGTCATTTCTGATACAATGGAAGTTTTATCTATTGCTGCCCTAGAAAAATCTGGTGCCCACTTTGGAAGTTGTCTTTGGGCTCATAACTCCTAGGGAATCAGCAAGTAGAAGCTAGGCCCAAAAAATCAGCTTCAGCAAGTCCACAGTTTTATCTGCATTCAAGACAATGGGTTCAAGCCTTTGTCATACTTCAGTTGGACTACTGCATAGAACAATACGGGGTTGCCCTTGAAGATAATTGAGAAACTGTGGCTGGCACAGAATGTAGCAGATAATGCAGCTAACCTCTTGAGCAAAATAAGATCTGTTTTGGGAGAGATCTTCCATTGCCAGTAAACTTCCAAATCAAAGTCAAGGAACCTGTTGTTACTCATTAAGCCCTGTTATACTCATTAAGACCTTGTTATACTCAGGGCTGTTTTGTGCAGGTGGAATCTGTCCACCTTATGATCTGACTAGGACAGACTTCTGCAAGTACCTACCTTGGAGAGATCAGAAAAGTGAGGATCTGGTAAATATCATTCTCAGCAATTGCCTCCTTATTTTGGAACCACTTACCCTCTGAGATCATGTGTGTCTTGACTTTTTTTTTTCCTTTTTGTCCTTAAGGAGGATGAAAAATCATCCTCACCTGTAAAGCATTTGAGTAGTTTTCATAGGAAATAGCAGCTGTTTTTTTTAAAAAAAAAATATGTTAATGGTTTTAATATTTATAGGTTAAGAGATGTTTTTGATGGCATGCCAATGTGACTGCTATCCTGAACCATTTGTAGAGATCCTCTACGCAAGAAGATTCAGTCACTTAAGTGAACAAGAATGCCAGTTACATTGGCAGTGGAAACAAAGATAAATATTTTTTTTTCATTATTTATTTATTTGTTTATTTATTTTGTCATGTTTATGAATTATATATGGGAGGTAGTGACCCTTTGAGAGTTGTATACAAACAATTTCATTTTCATGTATGCTGATTAGTATACATTTAAAGTGATAGTACATTTATTCTAAGTCTATATTCGAACGAAACACAGGCCTGATGCGGCCCTCAATGAAATTGAGTTTCATGACTTAGACTTATACAATGCTTCACAGTCCTTTACAGCCCCTATCTAAGCGGTTTACGCAGTCAGCATATTGCCTCCAACAATCTGGACCCTCATTTTACTGACCTCGGAAGTAAATGGAAGGCTGAGTCAACCTTGAGACAGTGAGAATCGAATGCAATACGGTATTCTAACCACTGGGGTTCTTATAGGTTAAACTTTTGCATAGATTTGGCACGGATGCGATAGAAAATTTATATGCGTATGTTCGTGTGAATAATTGTTTCTTATTGCCCTGTTTTAAACTTGCTTTCTTTTTGTATGCTGTTGAATTAAATTTTAAATCTCCATAGAGAGCAATGAAATTATTTTATATAACTGCATTATCCAGCTGCTCATTTGTTTAGCTCCACCCAGAAGAGTATGTTTCCTTTAGGACCAAGCTGCATGTTACATGCCAAATGCTTAGAGTCATTCCCAATAGCTGTTTCGTCTGGAATTAATTGGCTTGCAAGTGGGCAATTCTCAGTACAAAAACAATGAGAGGAGCTGGTGTTTGATATACATATACACTCACAAATGTTTTTCCCCCCTTTGCTTTCTTCTTTCACCCGCAACTTTTTATGATGTATATTTGCACAGTAAGCATTTATTTTGCAATTGTGCTTGTGGAGATAGAAAATCATCCTGGTGCAACAAATAATCAAAAAGAAGTAATGAGCTTTCAGACATTTTGGATTCTGAAACTCCTTTAATTAAATTGAAAAAAAAAATACTTTGTAAAGGAAATGTTTTAAAAATGACATAGGAATCAAAATGTTCCCTATGTTCACCGAAGAAAGTAGAATCAACCAATTGTGATAATAAGATTTAAAATAAGAATCAAACTAGAATGGCACCATTTAATGAATTCTAAAATAAATAAGCAAACGTTAAACTCTTTTTTTTTTCCAATCAAGACTTAGCAATCTGTAGCCTAGATACCTACCAGTTCTTAGTCACTGACTAAGCATCTCCAGCTTCCATTGAGCATCCTATAAAATTTGGTCAATAATCAAAACTACAAAACAAGCAAAACTCAAGTTAGAGGGGTAAGACTGTGTTGCAAAACATAGAATATATGTAGCAGAAAATACTAGACAGCTTTATGTCTTGTTTCAACTTTACAGTGTTGTTGAATCAGTTTGTTCTGTGTAATTATTGTTAAATTACTTCTCCATAATGATAAAATGATTGTGCTCATTAAGTGTACCAAGTATATTTGTGTGTATTTTTTTTAAACAGAATATAATTGCTACAGATATAGACGTTGGAGGAGGAAAAAAATTGTTTTATTATTGTCTTGGCAAAATGGAAAAGATTGAAAGTTATGACAAGTGGCACCTGAAGTTTCTGACTTCTGTACAACATGGTGTCAGCATCCTCGGTGAACTCAGCTATTGTACCGTATAAAATAATTTTATTATGTGGCAGAAAAAGCAAGGATATATGCATCAGATTATAAATAACTTAATTTTCTACAGGAATTTTACATCTTAATCTGCTGGACTATCAGTTTCACTTAGGCTCCGAAACAAAATTATGCTATTGTATTCCCAGGTATAATTCAATAGCTCACCCATATGAAAATGTCAGGTCATATTTACCGCAACTCTGGGGCCATTAAGTGAAACCGGAAGGTCATTCTGTTTGAGCATTATAAATGAACCTGTCCAAGAAAGTTTTGTTTGGAGAAAATCAAGGCTTCCTCCATAATCAGTTTGCCCAAACATCAGCTATAATAACTTGATGGCTGTTACCTATAGTCCTTGGGAATTAAGAATACAAATGAAGATATATTCAACAATTTATTTTCTGTGGGTTTTAACCTGAGGAAAAAACCCAGTTTAAAATATACTTTCCATCTTCATTTTATAATGCATTTTATAACATCACATTGAGGTCCCTAAGGTGCAGGCCTCCAATCTTTGAAGTATATGGTATACCAAGCAGGAAAAATACATTGTTCATATTGTTCAAATATTCCTCATGTCCTCAATTCTTGAGAACTGAGTTTCAGGCCATTCCAGTTTGGAGATGGATCCTAGCACCTGATAAATGTACTTGAAAATTCTGGCAAAGACTATGAAGGAAGAGCAGATCCTTGGTGATGACTTGAATCTGCATAGCAAATCCAACTGATAGAAATACAGCAGAAATCAGGGACACTAACATGGGAATTGTGACAACGTTCAGCTGCACTTTGAATTGTACCTCAGGCATGCCAAAAGTTGGTTGGCTTCATTGACTACACCTCCTAGAAATAACATAGTTGGATCAGTCTAGTTTTCATCTGTTGACTCTGTAGTAGGGGGTATTACAGCCTGCACTTTAGTTGTAATGATGTGGCATCTTCCAATGCATAACTCTGGTTTCATAGAATCACTTAGAACAATCTCTGTTCTGTCCTTACCCTGAATAGTCGTAAGTTCAATCACATGCAAGATTCAGTCGGCACTCATCTATGCAAGATCTGAATCTTCTACCTCAGTCATCTTCATGAGTTCCCTTGCTTACTCAAGTTCATATCTAAAGATGGCTCTGTAGAATGCCACCAGAGTAGCTCTATAACTGCTGCCTTTCTAGGGTTGCTTTTGCCTTTGGTTTTTTTTTTTTTCTCGTAGTTCACTCAACATCATAAATTCTGTAAACTGATTTAAATCAAGGGTATTCTGGGCTAAGCACCGGTATTAGTGTGTGGCTGGTGCACAGAGACAACACTCCAAAAATTAAATTTGTGTGAATTGATATTAATATTTAGCAATGCTGTGTAAATGTGTTTACAAGGAAGATTTACACTAGTAATGAAAACTCTTAAGTTTACATTCAGATTTGGTGGCATGATAACATCACCTCCAGCAGACTTTTAACTCATAAGCAAATCACCTTGCAATGGACTGGTTTCTACCAAGTCAAAGCAATCATGGAATCGTTCTGAGTCAAGGTTAGCTAGAGTTAACCTTGAGTTAGAGTTCTAGAGTTGTACTCTTTCCTCCCCCAAACCCAACTTTTCGTATTTGCCATTGTGGTGAGCAATGGAACTTTCCACACAAATAAAACTCCTCCAGCAGATAATTAAGGTGCAGATTCTAATAGGGTTATTTAAAAAAATCTCACAGAGGACAATTTTTAAACTCTTTTTCTCAGATTCCCTGGGATTCCTTTAGAGTTAATTGTGAATTGTTCTTTGAGAAGCATAGAAATAGCAGTTAATTCTAAAGAATTAGGGACCTTTTCTAGCGAAGAAAAAGCAGTAGGAAAAGGATGTATACTAGAAGGCTCTCTTCCTTTGCCTGGAGTGATTAGCAATCCATATAAATAACATGATGCTCGTATGAAGAGGTGCATTCCGAATTTATCCTTAGAATTCCCTGAAACCTGAAGTTTCTTTTGGATGCACGCAGTCTTGTCAACGCAGCAATGATGAGAAATTCCATGAAGATAAGCAAACACTATCTTGAGAACCACTGAACTTGAGCTGTAACTCACCTATAAAATTAATGCACATATTTTCCCCACATTTTTTTTACCCATTTTCATCCAATGTGATGAAAATAAGTTATTCTAATGTTTGTTTTCAAAGAAGAAAATCTTGGTGTAAGTAGCCAGAGTATATATGAAAGTAAAAATTTCTCCTGTCCTGTCCTGTCTGACTCTAGGGGAGGTGCTCATCTCTGTCCAAGGGAGCCGGCGTTGTCTGGAGAGGCTGCTGTGGTCATGTGGCCAGCATGACTAAACACATGGAATGCTGTTACCTTCCCTCCGAAGTTGTACCTATTTATCTGCTTGCATTAGCATGCTTTCAAACTGCTATGAGTACAATTGCATACTGTACATATATGCTATGTATACAATTGTATATTGTATAATGAGTACAATAATTATACACTCATTGTGCAATCATTATTTCAGGAGGTTGTGGCATTCCTGGACACCTGAACTCCTAAGACATCTGAATTCCTAGAAAATATTTTGTGAAGGAATTCCTTCTAGGGGATTTTTTTTAAGATCAGAAAGAGATCTGAAAATGATGAGCATAATGGAGAGATGTTTAATGGAGAAGGAAAATACTGGAAGACCTGTCACGTCCTTGTAATGGTAAAATAAAATAAAAATTATCAAAAGGAATTCCAAAGAAATTCTGAAGCAAGGGGGTTTTTCTGGATGGAAGAAAACTTTCAGAAAAGTGTGGAAGAAAATGACTCAGCACAGCTTTACTTAAAACTTCAGCTTGAATATTATTCCTTTCCAAAAAAAAAGTACAGATGAACAAATTAAATAGAGAGGAAAATAAAAGATAAATAAACCCCATTGCACCTCTCCTTGAAGCCTTTTTCTTCAAACATTCTGTACTTTACTGACATAATTAAATTTCTTCATGCCTGAGTTATTATTTCTGTTTTAGAAAATCTGTATTTTCTTCTGACACTTCTATCAGAAAAAAAAAAATTAAGGAAGACTAATTTTTAGCATTTTTTTTATTAAAGATTATCCTTCATTTTAGTAGTATTGGTGCCAATTTCATACATTAACATTTCAAATTTGGCCCCTGTTTGGCATTGGTGCTGGTGCATTGCACCCTATGGTTAAATCACAGCTAATCAGTATTTATGAATAAGGGTTTGGAAGTCCCTAATGATCACTGCTTCTACAGTGAAGCTAAAGAAATGTTCCTTATCTTCTGAAACTTTAGCATATTAAGCTCCAAAACATTAGGGTAGAAAAGGTTTATTTTTTTTCTCCCCCCTCTTCCATCCCCACTTGCATTTCAAAGCTGTGTAATGAAAATGCTGACAGTAATTTAAATGGAGTATACATTCTTTACAGACATTAAAGCTATTTGTTAAACTTTGTAATTACTATGCAAATCAAGTGCTGCAAAAAAAAAGAAGAAGTGAAATGAGCAGCCTGGGTAGAGGAAAATACCAAGCTTGAAATACAGAGCAACGTGAGGGCTGAAAAATTACTTTTAACTTGAAAATCTTCCTTCCCTCAACTGGTCCCCCCCACTCCCCACCCCCGTTACTACCATTCCATAAATACTTACATAGGATTCATCCCCATTTGGCTTGTCACTTTAATAGCTCCCAAGGAGAGACCCCATTCTGAGAACATTAGAGAAATCTATTGCCTAGATCAAAATATTAACAGTGCTTTATTAGAATATATACTCCTTGTATGAAATATAAGTTGTTTATCCAAGCTATGGTGCATCTTACAAATCTTTGAATTTCATAAATAAGGAACAGATGGCAAATTTAATTGGAATCATGTTTACTTCTAAGTAAACATTTGAGTTCGGGGCTGGTTATTGTTACTCACTGCGAGGTAAAGAAAAATGTAAAAGTGGGGGAGGGGATTTCCCCACCCCCATTTTTACTAATAGCGCTATCCTAAATCCTAAGGTTTTGGTTTTTTTTTCAAATTTTCAGTGCAGTGCCTTTTATTTCCAGGACTGGGTCTGTTAATAATAAAATTATTACTAAAATAATGCTAATACACTAATCATAAAATTATTACTAAAAATAAATCATATTTTAAATTTTATAAGAATAAATAATAATAAAATATTATTAATTTTTTGTTAATTATAAAAAATAAAAGACTGCAAAAGCATATGCAGTATGAGAAAGGCAATATGAGGCCTTCCAGATATGGAAACTACAGTCAACTTGGTGTGGAATATCAGGAACTGCATTTCAATAAAAATTGGAGAGCTGCAGGCTCTTCACCCTGCACACATGATATGATAACGTTCATTGAATATTAATAAAAACAGCCAGTTTGATTACGGCGCCATGTTAGAAAAAGGGTGACTGTGAGTTCTAATCCCATTTTAGCCATGAAAGCTGGCTGGCTGACCTTGGGCCAGTCACTCTCTCTTAGCCCAACCTACCTCACGGGATTGTTGTTGTGGGGACAATAGGAGGAGGAAGGTATCTTGGATATGTTTTCTGCCTTGAGTTACTTGAAAAAAAATAATAAAGGCGGAGTAGAAATAAATACATAATGATATACATGATGATGATGTTATCCATTCAGTTGAGTACAACTCTTGGAGATACTTGGTGGGCCGGCTGTCTCCACATCTTCCAATCTTGCACAATTTAAACTTTTCTATGCTCCAACCGGTATTATGCAATTTTATGCAATTTGTTTCATACCTAGTGAGCATGCGGAGAAGCAAGGAACTATAGGCAATCCTGATGTCTCTTTCCTTGTTCATTAAAATAAGACCCATCAATTTCTGATTTCCTACAAGCTACACATTTTGTTCAGGTCCCAACACTTAACTGCCTGCAGCCTGCAAACTTTCTTCTGTCCTGCTGGCTGAGAAGTGCTATGTCCAAATAGAGGCATTTCAGAACTTGATGTTTCCATCGAATTGGTGAAAATAGAATCATGGTTCAAGATCTGCCCTCTGTGTGTGTGTCAGTGGTGGCGGGATTCAATTTTTTTTACTACTGGTTCTGTGGGCGTGGCTTGGTGGGTGTGGTGTGGCTTGGTGGGCGTGGCAGGGAAGGATACTGCAAAATCCCCATTCCCACCCCACTCCAGGGGGAAGGTTACTGCAAAATCCCATTCCCTCCCCACCCCCACTAACCTGCTTTCCAGTTCTTTTCTCCTGTCCAGGGCAACAAAAGAAGATCCAGCCAATCAGCTGGGACTCAGGAGGTAGAGAATAGTTTGGGGTGAGGCCAGTCAGAGGTGGTATTTGCCAGTTCTCCGAACTACTCAAAATTTCTGCTACCGGTTCTCCAGAACTGGTCAGAACCTGCAGCACTGTTTCAATCATTTAGCCCTTATTGACATAGAGAACAAGTTTTGTATCCTTGTTATAGTGCTGGCTTAGAAACCAGGAAACTGTGAATTATAGTCTTGCCTTAGGCATAGAAATTGGCTGGGTGATTGTGGACCAGTCACTTTCTCTCTTTCTCTCTCAGCCCAACTCACCTCACAGGGGCATTGTTGTTTGGAAAAGGCAGGACTATTAGAGATGTTCACCCCTTGAGTTATTAAAAAAAAAATAGGATAAAAATTTAAGCCTAGTCAGCAGTCATAGTTGTAAGAAGAAGCCACCTCAGGGAATGCTGTTCTTAGTGCTACACTTCTTAGTCTCTTCCTCCATCTCAACCCACTGTCCACCCAGCTATTTTGTCTCTTCTCATTGAGAAAATGAAGAAAAGGCTTGGTGGCCGGCCAAATTCTTCAGGTTAAAAACATCTTAGGATGGGTATGTGGTACGCGGTGGTGGTGGCGGGAGGAGAATCTGTCCTGATGTCAGCTTAGGCACAAGTTAGCTACTGTGGGAAGCAAGATGCTAGATTCAGGAGGCCTTGGGCTCTTCTCATATGGCTGATTATAACATCTTTCCAGCAAGGGGAGATAGCGAGGGAGACAGCAGGCAAGAGCAGAGGGATGATTTGAACCAGCATCGGCTCAGCTTATCTATCTCATGGCAAAGCCTGGGGGGAAAAAAAACCTGCTGTGAGTTTGTTTTTATTTTACATCTATCTTTACATTCTCCCGAGAGATGACAGTTCTATTCATAGAAGAGCCAGGACAATACTTTTGTCATTTATAATTGTTTATGGAGCAGCTTGGTACTGTGCTTAACAATAGCTATTAAAAAAAAACCAAAACCCTGCCGAATTTACTCTTGATAAACATACTGCGTAACAAACAAGTGTGGGTCCCTGTGGCTGTTAGGAAGCAAGCTGGAAGAAGCTCACATGCCTTTCTGTTCTTTTCCAGCACTTAAAGTTAGAGCTGCTCAAATAAGCTTAATGGAAACCAAGAAGAAATGTGGTTAGCAAGGAAGCAAGAAAACATAGTGTTAGCAAATAAACAAGGGATTCATCCATTGTGCTGCCAAAGTCTATTAGACCACTTGCTCCTTCTTCTGTTAGTCTCCCTGAGCACCGATGCCAAATGCTTTCCATCAGATATTTTCTTGACATTGTCTGCAAAAAGCAAAGCACCAAGTGATTGGATGGAAAAAGTAGATAAGTGGCAGTCTACAAGTTACACCTTGGGTGCTTTGAAACTCCTAAGCCTAGCTATGGTACAACCACTCGAGGGGTATGGATCCATATTTGTATTCTCAACAACCTCCTGAGAAGATACAGGTTGCATCAGTCTGGCTGTTTCTACAATCTACCTAAGCTCCCTCTTGATCAGTGTTTTATCAGAACTTCATGTTTAATAGTTTTTCTTGAGGTAAGAGTTCTACATTTATAAAAGCTACATATGGACGGTGCTTTCCCCGCCTATCTCCAGCCTGCCAACCTTTCTACAATAATAACTAGCCTTGATGATATTACTTAATTTGGTAATGAAATGTCTGCAAGAAAACAAACTCGGAGAGCACCAAGGAACCCCACAGAATACATAAATATCAGGCCTTAGCATTTCCCTATGATCTCCTTACACTTCAACCAGGGAGGCAGCTGGAAGATCTAGAAGTTGGTCACACCCAGATTCCAAAACTGAGGAGCAGAAGGAAATGTCATATGCCTTCTTTGCTTCATCTGGAGTAGGAAATCACAATTAGCATTATGGTACAGTCAACTAACAACCATTCAAACCTATTTCAAGGTGGAAAATACCAGTCCGGCTTATCTGTTGGATGACACCGATGCTATTCTTTATAGTTATTGCTGGCAATTTATTAAATCAGAATGAAATTTGGCAGGAGAAAGGAGTTTCACTATATTACTTTTTCTATTTTGTGTTAATTTTCTTTCAGGAACAAGGCAAGAGGGATGAGAAATGTTATTATTTTAATTACCATCAGAGAGGCTTTTCACCACAGAGTTCAACAATAATTTTATTCCCTGCAGAGTTCATTTGCTAAAATACGTAGAAGGGAATTCCAGAGTACAGAAATGTCATTAAAATATGCTTTGCAGTTTATTACTGTGAATAACTTAGCCAATGAAAACACACTCACAATGTATAATATTAGAATGTGGGGAAAATTTATGCTTGAAACTTAATTTCAATCTTTACTCTTATTTAGGAATGAATGTAGAACAACTGTCCAACATGCAATAGAGCCACACTTTGAGTGGGGTCTTTTGCAATTTTGCCAATATTTTCAATAAATCCAATAGAAACTATATAAAAATATTCATTATACTTTCTTGGTTTTCTTTCTTAAACTGATTCTCTGGATGCTTTTCCTTCTCAGATTTCTAAGTGACCATGTCTATAAAAAGAAGTCCCACTTATGCATCTAAGTTATAACAGAATAGAATTATTATACGTAGTTCTCGATTTACAACAGTTGAGCTCAACAGTTGTTAAAGGAGTTTTGCCCCATTTTATGATCTTTCTTGTCACAGTTGTTAAGTGAATCACTGCAGTTATTAAATTAATAACATGGTTGTTAAGTGAATCTGGCTTCCCCATTGACTTTGCTTGTCAGAAAGTCGCAAAAGGTGATCACATGACCCTGGGACACTGCCACCGTCATAAATATGAGTCAGTTGCCAGGCGTCTGAATTTTGATCATGTGACCATGGGGAATGCTGCAACAGTTGTAAGTGTGAAAAATATCATAAGTCACTTTTTTTCAGGGCTGTTGTAACTTTGAATGGACACTGAATGAACAGTTGTAAGTCGAGGGCTACCTATACATAATAAAAGTTATGGATGGTGGATGAATACTATGGTCGATGAATACTATGGAGCTGAATTACCCCTTCTACAAAACTGCAGCAATTGCCAATTGCTTCAGAAAACCCTTCACTGAATAAATTCTTATTCTTTATTTTGGGCCCATAATATTCTGGGGCAGCTTTTACTTCGGGTGTCCTGAACCTCAAGCGTTGTAATTCCTAGTGATTCAAGATGAGGCATCTTTCTCTCAAAATGTGTAAAATTTCTAATCTAGAATCTATGAATTATAGGGATGATAAAATGGGAATTATGGAGGTTATAATTCAGTATATTTGAGCTCACCAATTTAGGGAAAAGCTATTTATAGACAAGTTCTTTTTCCTCCCCCATCTCTGTGTCCTCTCAGATCCTGTGGAGATATCTTTCTATGACTTCAACCCTAGTGGAAGCTCCGCTGAGTTGAGCCACATACAGACTGAAGAATCCAATGCTTTGTTCATTTGGCATCTTTGGCCATACGGAGAAACTATTTTTGCTCTGTTGCCTTACTGGAGAGATAATGTTTTCTGTGGTGAATTTAGCTTTTATTCCTGTTTTTAAAATGGCAATTGAAAGTGTCTTCACTGAAAAAAACCGTTCAACTGCTAAGTCATACAGATAGGCCAGAAGAGCAGATCGCTCTCAGGTTCTAGTTGGAAATATATATATATTTTTAAATCTAAGTTGTACTCCTGACTCAGTCAGATTCTGAATTTTTGAAATAACAGATTGAGGGGAAAAAAAGCTGCATGTTTTGATAACACAACTTCTTGTTTCTTAGGGACACTTACATTGCCGGAAAACAATTTATATTTCTTTGACTAAGCATTCGTTGTATCCCTACACATCTATTATGCCCTGAAGTGATATGTGGATGAACTTTTATTTCATTAATAAAACACGGTGAAAGAAAAAAAAGGCCTTCCTCAGTAGTAAAGCCAAAATGAAAAAGTTTTCAAGAGGTATGATCCATCTCTTTAATTTTAGCAGAGCAGGCTGTTGTTAAAGACAGAAAAAACCAAGTTAGTTAATAAGAAGCCATCAGAGTTCCCCAACCTGTTTATCTTTGCAGACTGGAGGGGAGGGGAGGGAGAGGATGATTCTGCAGAGTGGAGGGCATGTATGCCTGCCACTCAAGCAAATGGAGGGTGCGTGCACATACTCACCCAGTCACCCACCACTGCTAGCACAAGCCATTTCTGTGGCCCAATTCTGAAAGGTCAAGGCCCGGTAGTGTCTGTGGCTTGGGGTTGAAAACCCCTGCTCCGTTTCCTCATCCCGACTTCCACACTTAAAGTGCAGATAATGTGGAAGATGATTGTAACTAATGTACCACCTATTTTGCACTTCTCTTGCTTCCTCAAGACTGTCAGCTACACCACCAGTTTTTATTATGCTGGAATAGTTACCAAGACATTGCTGTATCAGCTATTCTTTCCCAAAGTTATAGCCCAATGAAATTTCAGTAGAATCAAAAAGAAGATCAAGCTACAGAAAAAAAAATCTAGTGTCAGACCTGTCTCAGGTCAAGAACAATCCTTGACTCCATTTGTTGAGAAAGATATAGTTTACTAGAAGTCAAGTGAATTACAGTAATGCAAAGCCAGAATGGAAAAATGCGTGCAGACAGGTTCTGACAGGTTCTGGAGAACTGGTAGTGGAAATTTTGAGTAGTTTGGAGAATAGGTAAATACCACCTCTGGTTGGCCGCACCCCCATCTATTCGCTGCCTCCTGAGTCCCAGATGATCAGAGTCTCAGATGATCGGCTGGGTCTTCTTTTGTTGCCCTGCACAGGAGAACAGAGCTGAGAAGCAGGTTAGTGGGGTGGGGAGGGAATGGGGATTTTACAATATCCTTCCCCTGGAGTGGGGTGGAAATGGAGATTTTGCAGTGTCCTTCCCCTGCCACACCCACCAAGACACACTGACCAAGCCATGCCACACCCACCAAGCCACACCACGCCCACCAAGCCACGTCCACAGAACTGGTAGTAAAAAATTTTGAATACCACCACTGCTGTGCATGCCAAAATCTCCGAGTCTAACTTTTTCTTCCCTTAGGTGCTTCCCCTTGCTATCTCCCCACGTCCAATCAAATTCAAAGAAAATGTGTTTAGAATGGTCATTTCAAGTGGAGGTTGGCATGCAGCTAGTTCCATTCCCAGTCAGTTGACCTTGAAGCCGCATCTCAGGGAGAAACAGTGACCCTTTCATTTCTCTTGAAACCTCCCTCCTCCCATCCAATCCACCCCCTAGAGTTCATGGCAGACTGGCACTAGGCGATAGTGGCATGAGGTGGCATCTGATATCCAGTAAAAGTAGTGGACACCTACCCGCTAACATCTTGGGAAGACATTATGTCAACTTGACCTGTTTGTCATCTGCTCCAAACAGAGACATTTCTCCCAAGAAACTGTTCAGGATTAAATCATCCTTGTGTTTGTATACACACCCCAATAAAAAGGGAAAGTTAAATATATAGGATTTTTTTCACATTTATTAGGGTGCTTAAAAATCTTATGCTTATAACCCCAGTTGCACTTTTTGTTTAACATTGGAATGGAAAATATTGTTTTTTGAATTGCCTTTCTCCTCCTCTTCTTTTTCCTTTTCTCTTTGCACCAGATGGTCTGCCTTGATTGTCTTTTTATGATCTATCTACAGGCTTGTAAAACTAAAATAAACAGTAAAAAAGAAAATCCAAATTCTCCACTGAGCAAGTTGAATCTTGCTGCTTGCATAAATTATGCAAATTAAGCAGATTTTTGTTCATTTTGCATAATTAATTTTATCTTTATCACTGATGGAGGAGTACAGAAATATGCAGGGCACCTAAAACAATTTGTCCAGTCACTAGAAATTATTTGCATTCCTCTGGTTTCTAGATTTTCACCTCACATTACCTACTGTTCATGAATGTTTTTGAGCCCACATGTGAAACATGTGATGTTCATGCTTGAACAGAGACTCACCAGTCCCTGGAAACTTCTGGTCTTGTGTGTCCTCTCCCTTCTACTACCAGCCCAGGTGGAGTAAACAATGAGGAGAGAAAGGAGGAAGAGCAATAATTCCTGAATGTTGTATTGTCTTCCTATCTCTGATTTAATGGCTTGGGAGCTATCCTTAATTTGTACGCATGCGTGGCCTGGTTCCCCTCTCCTCTGTCCCTGCTGGGCCGCCAAGCCATAAAAGTTGGGGACCACTGTTCTAAAACATTCTCCCCATCCTGGCTGTAAATTAGTTTTCTTTAGGTCAGATAACAGGCTCTGGTGACCAAACAGTTGGGCCAAACGTCATCACCTTGGAGGAATTATGAGATGATCTTTATAAGGAGGACCCCAAAGGTGCTATTTCAGAAGGCAACTGGCCTTTCTTTGTTTTCATTGAAGATGTTTTACTTCTCATCGAAGAGTTCTGACTGAATGGTGGAGAATGGAAGGATTTGTATTCTTTGTAGTCATCTGGTTGTTAGCATTCTTTCTGAGAATCATTGAAGACCTTTGGAGGTTTATCTGTGCCCTCAAAGTCACTTGAATAGTGCAAATGGGTGTGGAATCTTCTTAGAACTGCTGAAAGGACTGTGTCATAAATGTTGTCCACACTCATTTATACTCTTGCTGTCCACACTCATTTATGACCTTGAAGGCACGAATAAATCTCCAAATGGCCTCAATAATTCTCAGTGCTAGTGACCAGATGATGCAAAGAATATAAATCCTTCCATCCTCCACCATTCAGTCAGAACTGATGAAGCATCTTGCATAATAAGGTAAACGTCTTCAAGAAAAAAACAAAGGCCAGTTGCCTTTTGAAAAAGTACCATTGGGACAACCATGACTCTCCATACACTCATAAGAATCTCCATACACTCATAAGAAGGAGGGTGGTGGATGGTGAATTAGCTAGATTTTGCTTTCTGAACACTTTGGATGTATCAGACATGTCTTTGGCTTTTAATCATGAAAATAACCTATAATTAAACACATAATGTTTTATAGAAATCTTCTGTTTTTACACCATGTCAGCATACACCTTTCAGCCACCTGTTGGCTATACTGAGCACATGAAAGAAACAGAAAAACATGGAAATGTTATTGAAACATATTTGGTACACCAAATACAAGTGAAGATTGGAAAATAGCAGCTGTACTGCTTGGAATGCAGTTCAGAAATGCCAGATGCCATTGTTATGTCTGTGAATGGAACAGCGGTGAAAGAGAGTTGCATTACATTAAAAAGAAATGGACACTCTGAAATAATTTGGTTCCAGGACAGACAAATGTGGTTCATGAACTACTTGTGGACTTGACAAAGATACGTTTGCCTCTGCTTCACATAAAACTTGGCCTGATGAAAAATTTCCTGAAAGCAATGAACAAGGAAGGCGAAGATAGATTATTTAAGATACATACTTCCAAGAATAACTGATGCCAACATTAAGGAAGGCATTTCTGTTGGTCTACAGATCAGAAATGTCATGAATGATAAGGGTTTGAAGATCTGTTAATGGGGCCAGAGAAAATTACCTGGAAAGCAATGAGGTGGTTGAGAATTTTCTTGGCAATTACACAGTGCCAAATTAACACTCAGCTGGGCGACAAACTTCTTACCACTATGTGCAATATGTCACTGAACATTCATTTTCTGCATCATTCACACTGGAACTTCTTTCCTGAAAATCCAGATGCAGTCAATGATGACCACGATGAAAGGTTTCACTAGGACATTCCCACAGTGAGAAAAACAGTATCAGGACAACTGGAATCCATCAAGGGTGGATTGTTGGATCCATTGGACATTGAGTACAAATGAAAATCAGCAGGAAAACACTTTTGGACCTGTTTGAATTCATGCAGTGCATCGGAAATATTAAGTGATTATAATTAAAAGTTAACTTCATATTTCTCAAGATTCCTACTTGATACAGACATTCTGAAATTATATCCGTTTTCTGAATATAATTTGAAAAGGTCTATCAAAATCACCAAAAGTTTATCAGGAAACAAAACTTTTGGGAAAAAAAACTGTTGTCCTGTATAATCTAAATGAAAAGGTAAAGATACCGCTCAGATTTTAATCTAGTAATGAGAAAAATGGCGGACTTACAAAATTCGCCTTTGCTTTGATGTGGTTTTAACAAGACAAGCTATTCCTTATCATCATCATCAAGCATCATCATCATCCTTCAGGATTGTCATATCCTTAAGTGTCCTTTTGAAAACTGAAATCTGAATTACTATTTTTTTCTCTCCTGTTGTTTGCCAATCACCTGCACTAAGAGCTAAACCAATATTCCAGCTGCAGAATTCTTTCACATTACATTTAATTAACATTTCCCTTAGGCCTGTTAATTTGTTGTGCCACACCTTTGTTCATTCAAGTCTCTTTAATATGCTAATCATATAGATGGCTCGCAAGAAAAAAAAAAAGAATGCAGTACTTTGCCAACAGATGCAGAGGAAATATAGAGGAAGAGGCCCTCAAAATCAGTATCCTTCATCAAACTCTAGTCTAGACCATAGGTAGGTACTTTCTGTAGGGCTACCATATTTGAGCTTCAAAAATCTGAATGATTATGGGATAGTAGCAAAGCCATACAATTCTCAAGATATCTTGGCTCCCATCTAGTGGCCATCTGGATTTTTGCAGCACAAATATAATAGCTATAACATATGAAGAAAACATTGGTTTTTACTTTCAAGAGAAGGGTGGAAATACCTAATGCAGTCATGTCTTCTCTTGGTTATAAGCATCCATTGTGACTTCATTTTATTTAATTATATCCCAGATTTATTATTTTTATAAATAACTCAAGGTAATGAAATCCCTTTTGCCTTCATCACTTTTACATCTAAATAGAACCTCAAACATTGTACTTTTTTCTGTAAGGGAAAGAAGCTTTTAACTAAAGCTGTGTTCACCTGGATTCTCAAAATGTCCCTCCCTTCCAAATTATATTGCATTGCATTGTAGTTATAATAAATTCACTTTTAATTTACAGTAATTCAATACATTCTTGCAATTCTTAATGCAAGTGTTAATATTGAACTCTGCTAAAGAAAAATATTTTTTTCATCATTTAAAATAGGAAGAACCCAGATTCTAAGTATAATTGTGGTAGACGTTGGTACCAGAAAAAGCTCTAAACAATGATGTTTAAGTATGAAGAGATACCAGATGGCTGTGGCTGTGGCTGCACTATGAAATTGAACATACAGACACACGAGCTGCAAGCTGATTTCCCAAATAATTTGGTATGCCCATATAAGGATAATGTATAAAGGGTTGGGTAGCCAATCTAGGAGTGAACAATTTATTGGCTGAAAAATTAACAGAGCAGCAATGAGCCTCAAAAGTGCTTTCATAATTATATTTAAACTTTCTTATCTTTTAATTATATCTGTAAAATTATAGAGAGATTAAATAAATTTTATTTCTAATATAATTTTTTTTATTTAAAGTTTGAATTTTAGCAGGCGGTACCACCTGGCTGATCTTGTTTGGATTCTGAAGTTGATCTGGGATAGGAAGGATCAGGATTTGCACGGGAGACCTTCTCATACAGCAGGCAATTGGGTAGACTAGAAAACCAACAAGCGAACCCAGAAGGCAATAGAAAAATTGCTTCTATAGAGTATTACCCTCAAGAAAACTACATGGGGGTATCTAGATGACTTTACTTTCTTTACTTACTTAAGCAGGATTGAGTCAAACCAGGTATCTCTCTGTGGAATTGCCAATATATTTATACATACTCCCAAATGTTTATTTTTCTTTTGTGCTATTTCGGTTTTATGCAGCTTTTTTGTCCTTATGTTCTTCTTTTTTCCTTTCCAATGTTTTGTTGATTACTGTTCTGTTTAAAAACCATTTAAACTCTAATCAAAATAATCTGTCACTAAAAGTATTTTGTGAGTTTTAAAGGACTGCAGCTCTCCTTGAAACATTTCTACAAGGTAGATCATGAATATTATTCATGCTTTCTTGCCAATCTGGAAATTTGCCAGAGTTTTGACATCTGGATCTGAGGAAGCCTAATATTCTTAGCCCCACAATCACAACATAAACAATATTAGTTTTTCACCTTCTGTTTAACATTTTTGGTAATGTTAACTTGGCTGGAAATAACTCTTAACTGTTTGAATCATCTTTAGCAGTAAGGCAGGGGTGTCAAACTCACATCGTCATGGCTTCGTCATATGATGTATCGTGATTTTTTTTCCCCCTTCACTAAACCGGGCGTGGCCATGGCCACTATGTGATGCATCCAGCCCATGGGCTGTGAGTTGGACAACCCTGCAGTAAAGTAACCTAATATAAAAGATATGAAGCAGTATTTATTATACATTTCTTGTAATCTATTAAACAGCTCAGAACAAATCCAACACTATTTTTATGTTACAGGATATTTGCTCTAATTCCAAAGCACTCCTCATCCTTCTCTCTCTCTTTTTCTAAATAAAATGAGAAATTGAAGAGGGAAGTACTTGATAAATTAGGCAGACCTAAATCTCAAAAGTGATCCTAGACCTTAACTGAACAGCTATTTATTCATTATATTTTTATACTTTTTGGCCCAGACTGCATTAGAACATCAAGAGAGAAATCATGTAACAAAAGTACTGAACTTGGAATAAAAATGAGAACCAAGACAACAGGTAAAATCATTGTGAAATATACTTGATTAAAAGATACAGCTTTATTATTTATTTCTGTTATATTAAACTTTAGAAGAATAAAATTTATGTGTACTGTATCAGTATAATGTAATATAACTCCAGCATTAAAATTAAGATTAAAAGGAAGAGGGGAAGATGTGTAAAACAATAGAAAAAAATCCCGAATAAAACCTATTGGTACATTGGTTAAATGTTTTCCTTCTTGGCTTTTTCTTGAGGATTTTTTTTTAAAGAGAGAATTCAAATGTTGAAAAATAACTTAGATCAGCAATCAGGTATCGATCTCTCCTGCGAGTAGCCTAGGATGATTCCTTTAGCCAGTTCTCATGCCAATAAAATCCACAATTATTGATGTCCCGATAGTTTTCACATACTAGGAATGTTATCAAAGTAGTCTATGTGGAAGAATAAGACACATTTAAGCTCTATGAATTAATGGTCCATGTTCCAGCTTTTGAATTGTAACTTCACTGCTAGATAATTGCAGCTCTTATAAGGCATTCTCTATGGCATTTAATATAAATAAAACCAACTTCTCTTTTGCATGAAACACATAAGATCACATGAAACTAACTTCATGCTACAGGTCGTCCTTCCTTAACAAACATTCGTTTAGCAGCTGTTCAAAGTTATGACAGCGCCTGGGCAATGGATCTTCAAAGTTCTAACTGTCATAGGATTCCCATAGTCATGGGATCACAATACAGGGATTGGTTGACTGGTTGTGATGACCCAGGGCATGGCACAAAGGTAACACAGTCAGATAATCAACGAGTCCCTTTATATTTGTAGATAGTGTACTCTCTAATTGCAAATGGAGACACGGGAACTCTATTTTTCTTATCTTCATCTTTAAGTGCTCTGGTTTTATTGTATTGCGAACAGTTGCTGGGGTGCATCCACAGTTTCGTTGTACTTGTACAATGACAATAAAGTTCTTCTTATCTTCTTATTTCCAACTTTGCCCCCAATGTCCAGGTTACCTTTTGGCTGAAGAAAAGCTCTCCCAGGAACAGCCTTTGACTGCAGAAAATAAAGTCCAAAACATGAGTAACACAAACTGTAACTTAAAGTCCAAACAAGCCAAACTGAAGTAATTAGTTTGGCAGGGCAGGAGCAAGAATTTCAGTCTTGAAGGCATGGCAAAACTCACACAGTTGGGAAGACACCAGGAACACAGATAAGCCACGACAACACAGGATAAAGTCATGTTGGCTCCCAGCAGCCTGACACACTCAGCCTGCCTTTCTTATCAACTGTCTTCCCAGCTGTGACTAATGAAGGGAATCAGGGTCCTTTCCTCCCCTGTAAGCCATGCAACCCACGTTGTTCTCTTCTCCGTTCCTCCCTGCATGCCCTAGGATGAAGATGGGGTGGGCCTGGTTCTTCCTCTGAATGCCCTCTCCCTTATTCTATCTCTTTCCTGCTCTGCCCAGATGGACTTTGCCCTTCCCCAGCCTCCTCCACAGCCAACAGAGCCACACTCCCATTCCCTGTCAACTGTCCGGCTTCCTCCTCGGATCCAGACTCTGACAGGAACTTGACACTGGTTCACAATTGCAGTGCTGCAGTGTAGTACAGTCACATAATCACCATTTGTAACCCTCACTGCTATCTTCTGACAAGTGAACTCAATGGAAAAGCCAACCAGAGGTTGCAAATGCGATTGTGAGGTTGCACTTCAGGATGGAAATCAGCAGGGGCAGAACAGCTAAGCAGGACAGTCATGTGATGATATCATGTTTTACAATTGTGTCACTTAGTGAGGTCACACTTTATGACTGCATCACTTAGTGATAGAAATTCCAGCCCCAATTATCATCATTAACCAAGGTACTGGTAGGCACCTTCCATAGGTTCCACCAGCACAAGACATTTAAGTTTGTATTCTAGAAATCACATAAATAATCAATAGTAATTTAGCAATAGCAATAGCACTTAGAGTTATATACTGCTTTACAGCCCTTCCTAAGCCATTTACAGAATCAACATATTGCCTCCAACAATCTGGGTCGTCATTTTATCCACCTCGGAAGGATGGAAGGTGGAATCAACTTTGAGCCTAGTGAGATTTGAACTGCCAAATTGCAGGCAGCAGCAGTCAACAGAAATAGCCTGCAGTGCTGCACTCTAACCACTGCACAACCACAGCTTTTCTTCAGCTTCATGTAAAAAAGAGTTCCTGGCTTATTTCTTCAGATCTCCAGCCATGGTAGGTCTTCAGAAAAAGCAATATCACTTGAGTTAGAGATCAGAAACTAAACGATTGCACTGAATGAACTGCCCACGAAGCACTCTGTGATAAATCAAGCTTTTTAAAATTCTGTATGTTTTTAAAACACGAGTTTATCCTATAATTAATAATATTAGGAAAAGGTCAGTTTACAAAAGGACACATTTATTTACTATTTTGCTTATATTTGTCCATAATGTAAGGGTTTTTCTTATAGGATTCAGTGTGATAT
Organism: Pseudonaja textilis; assembly: GCF_049901715.1. Lineage (NCBI taxonomy): Eukaryota > Metazoa > Chordata > Lepidosauria > Squamata > Elapidae > Pseudonaja > Pseudonaja textilis. The sequence goes on from NC_141991.1 coordinate 180,328,197, forward strand.
AGTGAATAAAGAAATTTTCAGGTTCATGTAGTACTGTCTTTAGCTATCAGAAAAATTGAAATGCTGGTATTGTTTTGAGAGGAAACATTTTTATAAATTACATTGTGAAATGCATTTTTTAAAAAATATATGTTTGGTCTATTTTATTTTTATTTTTGGGATTTGTTGATTGTTCACTTAGTAAAAAATATTATCAACTGGGCCCATATTATGAGACTTGAAAAAAAAATGGACTGATTTAAAATATATTGGAAATGAAGATAGTCTAACATTAAAAATGAATGCTTTTCTACATTCAATAACAATCAATCCCTTATTGAAGGGAGGGAAAAATTAAATGACCCAGACGGGTAATCATATTGCTTTATAGAATCAAAGATTTACATGATCCCAGCATTATTAGATATATTTTTTCTTGATTAAAAGCTTTTACTTGATGGTACAGACATACAAACCTTTCTTGCAAAGAAGATGCAGTTTAACTCATATATAATTACAAAGAGGCTGTGCCATCGAAGTATTAGAAAGTGCTGGTGTCACACTTGGCCGATAAAGGATATTCTATTCTATATTCTATTCTGATGTACTGAAAGGCCAGGGGTCCACTAGGATCCAAAAAAATTCGTTGCCAGAAATGAAGGACAAAATGATACTCCCTTGCTATTTCTGTATACAGAAGTTGTCTGGAACCAAAAATTTAATCTTGCATACTGTCAACAGAGCAGCATAATCTACTTCATAATCTACTGTCCTTGGGAAACTCATTTCAGTACATCTCCTTCCCTACCCAACTCTGCCACATAAGGTTTGCCACCTAATCCCACTTACTAATAGCCTTGTTTCTAATCACAATGACCCCCAAAGTAGGGTATACTGTATATGGATGGGCTCTGCTCTGATTTCAAAACCTGGTTGATTCAAATCATTGATTCAGCCCAATTCAAAAGCATCAAATTGTTGATTTGGGAATGTTGTGATGATTCAGAAAAGCAATTAAATTTGGAGATTGAATCAAATCACCTTCAAATCAGTTGTATGAATCCAGGTTTTGCTCAGTGCTAACAACTATCATTTGTTATAAGCTAATAGAGAGAAGGGTGGACTATTAATCATATTAATGGTCATGTATGCCTCAAATGTATAAAGATTAGTGAGTCTGTGCACTTAATTCAGGTCATTCAATTTTCCTCAGAGTAGCAATATGGAGGAGAAACAATGGATGGAAACAAAGGAAAGAATGAAGCAGCTTAGAGCTAATTTCCTAACAGTGAAAGGAATCAACCAATGGAACCATTTGCCTTCAGAAGTTGTGAGTTCTCTCCATCACTGGAGGCTTTCAAGAACAGACTGGACAATCATTTATATGAAATGACATAGGGTCTCCCTGCTCAAGCAGGGGGTTGGACCAAAAGATCTCTATTATTCTATGTTCTGTGTTCTAATATACAGTAGTGTCTTTCCCAATGTTCTCTTAAACGTACTTTACTTATACTCAGATTGGTCACCTTGAAATCCTTTTGAGGTCAGTGGGATATGTGCATAAATGTCCAATAGATGTATATGCCGGGATTATAAAACCTTAATTCTGAAAGTGAAATGCTCTTTTGAACAGTCTGCACAGCTCTAAAATTAGTTCAAGCTGATTGTGTTAATGCTTTTGATTAGATGTTGACTAGAAATTCTTTGAGTGTCCTTTCTCATTTGCCTGTGTAGTTCTGAAAATCACTATACAGAGGGATAGTAGTACACTATTAGTGTTAGTATGGTGTGTGGTGTGTTATGGTATGGTATGGTGTGGTGTGGTGTGTTATGACATAGTATGGTACGGTATGGTATGGTATGGTATGGTATAGTATGGTATGGTATAGTATGGTATGGTATGGTATAGTATGGTATGGTATGGTATGGTATGGTATGGTATGGTATGGTATGGTATGGTATGGTATGGTATGGTATGGTATTGTTAGGAATGTAAGTCACCTAACAGTTAGTTGGGTTGGAAAATATATAAACCAGGATAGACATTTTAATACTGTCTCTTTAAGGGAATGCTAAAATTGTAATTGGGTGTGGTTCCTCAAATGGCCATAAGATAGAGCTAGAAACCTGGGTTGTTTTAGTTCCTGTCCTGTTGCTGAGAGTGTTGCTGTTCCTTATTGATTGTTACTGATCATCGTTATTTTGGGGTTTCATGTAAGTCTGTTACTGAACTGTTTTTGATACTGGACTTTGTTATTTGGATTATCCCTGGGCTGAAAAGTGACTGCTTTAACCATGAATGACTTGGACTGCTTGTTTGGACTTTGCTTAACCGTTTACTGGAAGTAAAACCTACATTTTACTATACAGTGTAGCTGTGTGCTGTTTGTGTGTTTTTCTTCACCACTCTCACTACATCTCTCTGTGTGCGCTCATTCTCCTAACAGGGAATTACCTCAGCATGTATGGTATGGTATGGTATGGTATGGTATGGTATGGTATGGTATGGTATGGTATGGTATGGTATGGTATGGTACAGTAGAGTACAGCACAATATAAGTCTACCCTGAAGGTAACATAACATATAGCATATTTTAAGAGTACTTGCTGATAATCCTCTAGAAATATGTGTTCTTACTTCTTAATAGATATGCTCTTTTTCAGAGATGCTGTTTTCAGTTATTAGACGTGGAATTTATTTCAAAGAACCAACCGTATTCCATATTTCATTTGTAACTTTGATTTGTCATAGTTAATTTTCTTCAGTAAGTGCCCTATGTACTTCTCAGCAGGATCTGCTCAATGTTTTATTATGTACATGAACTACAACAAATTAAACCTTGATATACTATTGGCTCAGGAGGTATATATTAAAATGTTCCTCTGCTTTATTTTTACACATAAAATACAATCTATTTTAAAGCAGCAGGCCAATTATAATTTTGAGATCAACTCCACTGACATCAAAATCAATTCGCCAAGGATGAACTTGGTCTATGATTTTTATGTTTTGCTTGCCGTGTTTTCTAACACATATTAGAAGAAAAAGAACATTGGAAGCTTGCAATATACAGTAAAACCTATTCATGAAATTCTCTCTCACTCTTACCTTGATACATTCCATATTGCAAGGATTTGATGGATCAAGTAGTTTCATATTTCTGTGGATATAGTAATTAATGTGTAAGGTGATTTCAACAAAAAAAGAAAAAAAGAAAGGATCATCTCTTGGCATGCTTGAGTGACAATATGATTAACATGCATATTTTTTCATCATCATTTTATCATTTCTTCTTTCAACATTTGAGAAAAATAAAATTAAAAGGCACCTTATAACTGGTATGATGTAGACAGGTGCGTGGAGGCAAATGTTTTGGCTATAACCTAATTAAAGACATTTTAATTGATAAATGCATCAGTTGCAGTTAAATAGCTTTCAATTAAATACACAAAACTCTTAATATGAATAAAAGCAATGTTTCTCAACATACTTTCAGGTTTTATTTAATGTAAACATGGGTCAGAAAGAAAGTTCACTTTAATGTGCCTTAAAAATAGTACTTTAAGACCTACTTATTGATTATTTGGGAGCACTTTTAAAAATAAAAGTATTTTAATTAATTTACCTAACCATTAAATTGATTTAAAGCAGAAGTACTTACTTTTGGAGGCTAATGGTCAACTTTTTTTTTTAAAGCAAATTTTATTAATTTTACAAAACAATATACAAACAAACAAAACATAGAATATAATGACATAAGAAATCTTTTTCTGGAAAAACCAATACAACATCTTATTTAAAGACAGAATTATTCCAAATTATCACATTTCCATATAAACACAATTTAGTATATATATTTACCTTATCTGTTCAACTTCATATCTTATCCCAACTTTTCTTTATTACTCCCTTTCCTTCTATTTATTCGAATTATATCTCTTTAACTTTAGATTGTATACATTTTTTATATCCATCTGTCTTTTACAATTTCATTGTTCTCTTCCAATACACAAACAGACAAAACATAAAACATAGAAACATAAAACATCTTTTCTGAAAGTTGCTTGATCCCGGGTTAAAACTCGTCGTACAGACACAACTTCAAAAATCATGTTCCTTTTATATATCATTCCATATCTTATTACCGTTTCCCATTTTCTATATAGCTTCTTCCTTCTTTTAACTCTCTTAGTTTTATTCTACTTATCTCATCTCAGTTCAAATCATAATACTTGTCATTCTTTGTCTGTTCTCAACTATCCATTCATCTTTTCTCTTTAAACAAAATGTCTCCTGTACACTGATTGGAGTATGACGCCTTTAACTCTTTCCCCTAACCTAATAACACTTAATATCACACATAACTTGTATTGGGATTCTGTTTAGCACATCCTAAAATTACACAATGTATTATATAGAGAGAAAAAGGAAAAAAAAGAAAGAACAGCAGCAACAAAAGAACAGATTTATAGATATATAATATGGCTAGTACCCCTGTCAATACCATTTTAATCATACATATTAATACTCATTTATATCTTAAACATTTTATTCTAAAAATGCCTATAATAACACAATCTTATGTACCTTACAGAATCCCTTTTTCAATTAGATTTACCCATTGTCTCTAAATGAATTTTGTTTCTTTAAATCTTGCTTCCCATCATTAAGACTTCTCACCCCTTCCTTTCTCACTTGCTTATTCTTTTCCTTACCCTTTTTACCCCTTTGTCTCTCCACCTCCCTTTTCTTCTTCTGCTTTCCCCCTTTCTGTTGTTTTCTAACCTTATATCCACCTTTCAACTCATTTTTATCTTTTTTGGTTGTTTTTTTAGGTCTTAAAATCCCTTTTTTCTTTTCCTCTTTCTCCTCCTCCCCAGATAGGATCACATGTTCATCAAAAATGGTTTCTTCTTTGTCCCAATTATCCTGCTGCGCAATCGATTCTCCATAAGAACGTACCGCCATTTCTAGAGATTGAAAAAGAGTGCCCAAAGTATCTTTCCAGTCTTGTTCTTCCTTTTTATATTTTTTATATTCTGTTTTGGATTCATCCAAGCATAATGCCGTTATAAAGAGGAAAAGTTTTTCCCAAAGCAACCACCCAAGTGTTTTTAAGCAACGAAAAAAAAAAAAAAAGATTTCCCAAAAGATACAAAGTCACCAAACAATCCAGATAAACTATTTCTTTTAGCACTTTTTCCTTTCTTCCATTTCTTTTTCTGGGGTTACTATTAAGTCACAAAGTTCCGATTGAAATATGTCTTTTTGAAGTCTTATTAATGTTCAAATGGCTCTTTAAAATTCTAGGCAGTCTGCTCCTTATTTTCAAATTCTACTTCAATTTTTTTTCCTCTCCCTTCCCACTCACAGCGAAAGAAAATTTTTTCTTTAAATATTTAGAAATCCATATCCCTTTGGCATTAGCATAGTCTTTAGCATTTAGCATAGCTCCAATGAGGGTTTTCTGGTTTTTCTCAAAGCTGTTCCGTTTGGAAGGAGAGTGAAAAGAAAAAAAGTTTTCCCTTTAATATCCATTCGCCGCTTACTCAGTCTGGGAACAATGTATCTTTAATAAGTATTAAATATCAGGATACTTTCACTGTTACTTTGTCCCAGTCAGCAAAGATCACTTTCACTTCTTCACAGCTCCTCCAGCACTTTCTTTTTCTGGCTCAGCTCTTCTATGTGGCGGCCATTACAGACCGCCACTCAGCTGCCTTCAGAGAGGGAGATTTAGCCAGCTAGGGAAGAGAGATGCGATGTCTCTCGACCCTGCCAGAGCCCCCCCCAGTCTTCACCACCTTCTGCAAAGGTGGCTTAGCCCCGAAGCCAAATGGCTCGGGGCACTCAGGCAGTGAACACAGGCAGGGACCGCGCACAGTCACGGATTCCTGCCTGCACCAAAGCGCTGCAAACCGGAAGTCTCGCTAATGGTCAACTTTTGAATCTGAGAATATCTTACAGTCATTCTCACAAAAAGGTTGCCAAAATGATTGCGGCTAATCACAAAATACCTATTTATCACAATGCAAGTTCATATTCATTCTGGTCTCAAGGTGCTCTTTATTTATTTAATGTTTTCCATCTCTTTTCTGGTACATGTGCCTTATCAGCCTATATGTAATTTGCCTCTTGAATTGGTCTCAATACTAGAAGACTGGAAATATAGCTGATATAGCTCAATTTGAATTATTGAAAAGTGTTCTACATGGGACTGTCCTTGAAGATGCTCATAACTTTCCCAGAATACAGTTGTGTAACTATAGTAGTTTCATTTGGGGAACTGCATTGCTTACCAATCAATTTCTGGGAACAATTCAAAGTGCTGCTTGTCCTTCAGGGCTCAGAGCCTAAGTATTTATGGGACTAGTTCTCTTCAGTGGTTTCTGTTTGTCCTATAAAATCAAGCAGGGGTGATAGGCTCTGGATCCCCGACAGTAAAACTCAGTAAAAATGCAGGGAAGATGTCTATGCAGTGGTGGGATTCAATATTATTTTTACAACTGGTTCTGTGGGCGTGGCATGGTGGGCGTGGCAGGGAAGGATACTGTAAAATCTCCAGTCAGGGGTGATATGTGCCGTTTCTCTGAACTTCTCAAAATTTCTTCTACTGGTTCTCGAGAACTGGTCAGAACCTGCTGAATACCACCTCTGTGTCTATGGAGAGTCTCAAAAAGCCAGGTCATGGTTGTCCCAAAGGTGCTTTTCAAAAGGTAATTGGACCAACCTTCAGAGTGCTAATGACCAAATGACTGCAAATAATATAAATCCTTCTACTTCCCCACCCCATTCAGTCAGAACTGAAGAAGCTTCTTGGATGAGAAGTGAAACATTTTCAAAGGAAAAAAAAAACCAAGAAAACCCAGTTGCCTTTTGAAAAGCATCTTTGGGACAACAGCAGGGAACAATTAGCCGGAGAGGGCCATGTCTCCATCCCCTGCATGCAACATCTGGTTGGCCACTTTAAGAAACAAACTGCTGGATCATGTAATTTTATTTTTGGGGGTTCTGTATAGGTGGATTCTGAGCTTGCACTAGGAAACACAGCCAACAGTGCAATCTTATTTATGTCCAATAAATTCAAGGATGATGCTGGAATTCCATGGATGGTTACTAAGAAGCCTATCTTTCTGAAACCAGTGGAACTTTCTTTCTTCTATGTTGGAATTAATTGGCAGAGATGTAATGCTTTGATTATGTGATAGTGTGCCATTTTGTCTTTCTTTAAGGCCTAGAACCACATAGATAGATCTTATCCATGACAATCTTTCAAGTCTCCCGATGGTGCATTCATCACTCTCTTTTTCAGAGAGCTCGCTCTTTGCAGAAAGTGTCCAAAGTAGAATAATTTGGGTCATTTGTGCCTTGGTGGAAAACTCTGGGTTGACTTGTTCAATGATACATTGGTTTGTTTTCTCGGCTATCCACAGTATTCTCGGGAGTCTTTTCCACAACCCTAAGTTCAAAAGCATCAATACTTTATCCGTCTTGCTTCTTCAAAGACCAACCTTTGCTTCCACAGAATGCCACATGGCTTGTATGATTCTAATCTAGGTATAACATTCACAGCATGCCACAAACTTTTCCAAGGCTTTCAAATGCTAGAGAGTCATTTTTCACCCTTCTATTCGAGTAGCACAAGGTTATTTTAGCATCACGAGAAAGAATTGAGGTATAAGCTTCATTGAGAATCTGGTCTCCCTTCCTCCACCTTTAAAAACTGATTTTAAAATGTTTTTTTTTTTTTCTGCCGTGCGACATTTATCTTATAACCAGGTAGAGATAAACAATAGGGTCATGGCAGAAATTAAAAGGCCGATCAAGGAAGATGGATTTTGAAAGCTGGTCTTCATAAATCCTTTACTTCCTTTAGAAGGAGGGATGCTCTATAAATAAAATTTTAATTCTTGGAATTAAAGAAGCTAAAGAACATGCCGAAGGACCCTACTCCCTTGACTGTGGGGGTAACTGGAGCTGTACTCTCTAGCAACAAGAGGCATCTCCCATCTTTGTCCTTAAAAAGGGGCTCCGAATAAATCTTGTATCAGGGTATCCTCAATGCATGGTCCCCAAAATAAACATTGCCACAATGATGATGTTCATAGAAAAACATTTTCCCCCCAATAATGTTCTCTTGCAAGGGAAGGGAAAAAGAGAGAAAACAAGACAAAATGTGAGAAGGCAAGCTGGTAAGGGGGAAAGGAAGGGACTAGAAGTATCCAATGGGCTTGGTCAAAAAAAGTCAGCCCTGGGCAAAGAGAAAGGGCAAACCTCAGCCCAAGGGGAAGACAAGACTTAGATTTATTCATTTATTTCGTGTATGCCATTGGTACATGGACATGTCCAAAGTAGAATAATTTGGGTCATTCGTGCCTTGGTGGAAAACTCTGGGTTGACTTGTTCAATGATACATTGGTTTGTTTGCCAGGAGTCGATATGTTATTACAGAGTCAATGTTTGGCTGCCTATGGTTGCTAGCTTATTCTCTTCACATTTGTGTGCTATCCAGGGTGTCCTGCAGGGGGCAAACTAGCTCCGCCTAAAATGGCCAATGGTGTTCTGTGGGAGTGTGGGCATCATCCGAGCCTTTTTCTCTCCTGGTTTTTTGCTTCACATTTGATCCAGCATTGGTTGGTTTCTTGCTCCTGTACGAAACACCGTTAGTTTTTCCCATCGGAATGGTATTCTAATTCTTCATAGAAGTTGCCTCAAAGAAGAGGACAGTCGACCCATTCTCCAAAGCACCTGAAAGCAGAACAAGAAGCAACGGAGAGAAACTAACGAAGGACAAAACGAGAGAAACTTCCAAGAGTTAGAGAGTTAGGGTTTAGCAGAATAACAGGAAGGGACCTTGGAGCAGGGGTGGTACTCAGCAGGTTCTGACCACTTCTTGGGAACTGGTAGCGGAAATTTTGAGTAGTTCGGAGAACCAGCAAATACCACCTCTGACTGGCCCCGCCCCCATCTATTCTCTGCCTCCCGAGTCCCAGCTGATCGGCTGGGTCTTCTTTTGTTGCCCTGCACAGGAAAACGGAGCTGAAAAGCAGGTTAGTGATGTGGGGAGGGAGTGGAGATTTTACAGTATCCTTCCCGCCACGCCCACCAAGCCATGCCCACAGAACCCATAGTAAAAATAATTGAATCCCACCACTGCCTTGGAGTTCTTCTAGCCCAACGCCCTGCTCAAATAGGAGAGCCGTTTCAGACGAGTGGTTGTCCAATCTCTTCTTAAAAGCCTCTAGGGATAGAGCATCCACAACTTCTGAAGGCCAACTCTTCCACTGATTTATTGTTCTGTCAGGAAATTTCTCTTTAGCTCTATATTGCTTCTCTCCTTGGTTAGCTTCCATTCGTTGCTTCTTGTTCTGCTTTCAGGTGCTCTGGAGAATGGGTTCACCCCCTCTTCTTTGTGGCAACCCTGATATATCGGAACACTGCTATATATCACCCCCAGTCCTTCTTTTCATTAAATGAAATATACACAATTCTTGCAGCCGTTCTTCGTGTGTTTTAGCCTTCAGCACCCTAATCGTCTTTGTTGCTCTTCTCTGTACTTTTGCTAGAGTCTCAACAACATTGTGACAAAGAAGTCAAGGGGGAAAGGAAGACAACTGGATTCCATACGGAGGCCAGTATGCTCTATTGCAGGGCTGTTAAACTCATGGCCCAAGGGAAGGATGTGTCACGTGTTGGTCATGCTCACACCTGGTTTAGCAAAGGGAGGAAAAGTTCCAATATGTCACATGATGCCTCTGTGATGACGTGAGTTTGACACCCCTGCTCTATTGGATGCTTAGTATTAGCACCCAGGTTAACATCAGAAGGACGTCCATGATCATTTACAGCAAGAGTTGCCCTCCTGTGGCCTTCCAAATATCGCTCAGCCAACACTCTTAAATCAATGTTATCTGTATATTGAACTCAATTCCTTCATAGGTAGGTCTAAGAAATTAAAAAGTTTTGGAATACAGTTTTAGGTAGATGATCTCATTTATAAGTCATGCAAATAAGCTGCCGGTGCTTATGGGGAAATCTATTCTCTTTTTAAGTAAAGGTGAGCGTGCAGTGCTATTTTTCCTTCTGCCAAGGATGTCCCCAGTGGTGTGATTCAACTGGTGTAACAACAGGTTCAAGTGATCGCGTGCTTGACACATGTGCAATTTGCAAACATGCACACCATTAAAAAGAAAACATTTTCAGCTATAATACTTACCTTCTATCGCAGCCCTGGTGAGTAAAACAGCCGAGGCGTGGCAAAACCGCTCTGCCGTGTGAATCAGCTGTGCTCCAAGACAAGGAAATAAAACACAGGAAAGAGTAGGGGCAGGTGGGCGGGGCCAAAAGATCACGGAAACTACTGGTCTGCCTGAATCTGTCCGAACCGGTAGAATCCCAACCCCTGAATGTCCCCCACTGTCTCTCTTAGCCCCCTGACTGTGATGATCTTGAGAATAACCAAAGAGACATGGCGTTAAGCTTCCTATAAAAACATTGGTGTTGCTTACGTGGTGTTTCTAGTTATGGCAAGGAAAAGGACCCTTTCCTTAAGCTATCTTTTATCTTTAGTAATTTTTCTATTCCTTTCCCTGCCTTGCAGTAATGAACCATTCACTGGACTAAACATTTGACAGCATGAAAATAGGAAACATTCAGGAATGATTAAATAATATGCAAAGGCAACAAGTCATGTCTTTGCAGAATGAGTGTATTGGATAAAATACTGTAAGTTAAAAATGGAAAGCTTCAAAAAAATTGTCTTAAAACAATGAAAGGCAAACAAAGGAGGGAGTCAGAGTAGAAAGGAAACAACTGTGCTGAATTTTTAAAAGTGGAACACTTATGTAATATTTGTGGATGTATATATGTGTGTGTGTGTGTGCATTTCACATACATACATCGAAATACATACATAAAGACACACATAAAATATATATGCGTATTTTTTGTGTATAAATGCAATCTATCTCTTATCTCTCATTCTCTCCCTCTTTTCTCAAAAAAGAAGCAGTCAATGAGTTTGACACAATTCTCAAGGAGGGCCTACTTTAGAGCAAGATCTGTGTTGTTGGAGTCCATGGTTAATAGAGGCACTTTCATCACCTGTGGTATCATAAGAGAATGTGTAAATGTGGTACCCAAGCCATCAAAGATATTAATCATGGGGTTTTTTTGACCATCAACCGTATGACCCTCTTAGGCTTAGTTTTTTTTAACTTCTCTTACTTGAAAGAACAGTCCTCTGGGATCTGAATCACAGATTGCCCTATTTCCCCAGGGCTCAAATCTATATGTTGTAAACAGAACTGCTAAGTTTATAGTTAAAGTAGTTGAGTTAAAAACATATTCTATCAAACAGATGGACTATAAAGGTGAAGGGCAGTGGTGGCACAGTGGTTAGAGTGCAGTACTGCAGGGCTACTTCTGCTGCCTGCCGGCTGCCTGAAATTTGGCAGTTTGAATCTAACCAGACTCAAGATTGACTCAGCCTTCCATCCTTCTGAGGTGGATAAAATGAGGACCCAAATTGTTGGGGGCAATAGGATGACTCTGTAAAGCCCTTAGAGAGGGCTGTAAAGCACTATGAAGCGGTATATAAGTCTAAGTGTTATTGCTATTGCTATTTACCTGAATGTTAATGCTTTGTATTTATTGCATATATATCTTATTACTGTATTTTTTTTTATCTATTTTGTCCTGGAATTATATTTTTGTTTTGTTTTGTTTTTTGATATGGTTGCAAAACTAATCCTAATGTCAAAATAACTTGTATATTGACCAACATCCATACCCATCTCAACATTGCTCAAGTGACTTAGATTCTTATGCAGATTTACAATGCTTTGCAAAAAAGTACGGTTATGTATGTACAGTTATGTGTGTACAGTTATGTGTCAAGAAATTTTTCCCTTATGAGACAGTTCTTTTGCAAATGAGATTCAGTGCATATAACAATAAACCTGAAGTCCTTCTGCTTGTGAACATCAGTGCTGTATGTTTGCTTGAAGGACTACTTAGCATGGATCATAGAAACTATTTGACCCATTCTTTCTTCCTGTTTTATTTATTTTTTTGAATAGTAGTGTCTGAGTAGAGAAATTCAGCTATTAATACCGTTGCCTGCTTAGAAAATTTGGGTGACTTCTTGTTTGGCATCAGTGCCTCTTTAAAGGCCTTCTGGGGTTAATTGATCAATAGAAAGCTGAATTATATTGCTGCTGTTTTTAAATGCTTGACTTATCTGTAGCTGTTTCTGGGGTGTTGATATTTTTATCCTAGTTGGATTTAATATTCAGATTTGAATCACCCAGTGGACTGGTGAAATCAAAAGATATGAAATGTGTGGTGAACTTGTGAAATGGCCAGAACATTTTGGTCCAAAAATGATATAGGACATGGGTGAAAATAATCACCCTTTTCCAATGAAATCAGTAAAAAAACACGGTGACTTATTGTAGAAAGGTTATTGTATGTGCAGAAATGGAAAAATAAGGAAGCTTCAAAAGTTGAAGACTGGATAATTAACATAAGGACTTAGTAGATTTGGCAAAACTAATGAGAGGGAAATCTGCAGAGGCTTTTATTAAAGACTTGACTTCATTTATGGATTATTTTTAAAAAACTGAAGAAAAATAGTTTGATGATAAAAGGGTTTTATAGATTAAATAAGGGGAGATGATGGAAAAATTTAAATAGCAATTATAACAGTATAAGAGAATCAAAAATGGTTAATGAATCCATGAGAAAAATAAGAGGTGGAAATGGAATATACGGTTTTTTAAAAAACGTAGATGTTTAATTTTATATCTGCAAGTTTATATTTTTATATATACAATATATTTATGTACTGTTTTATGTTTTATTTTATATGTAGAATTTTAATAAAGTTTATGGATGTAGATGATATGGATGTTAGATGGTTTATATCTCTCTCTGTGTGTAGAACCACCCACATTGATTAATTTTCGTCCAGCACTTCGTCTAAGAGAAAGATAGGAAATATAGTACTGTGCCTTGAATTTTATCAACTTCTACTCACTGAAAAGAATTAGTGGGAGTTATAGAATACAGTATCTGCAGGGCATGGTATTCCTTGTCTACTTTAAGAGGTTCTAATCAAATTTGTTCACAGTCACTGTGTTTTGTACTTTGGGGATCTCATTCCACATCACTGAACACAGTTATAAAGGCCTGCAGAAAGGGAGAAATGTAATCATATCAGCCCAAAAATAACATAAATGGGATATTGCGGTTAGGATAGACACGGTTAGATATTTTCTTTCCCCTAGAAACTGTCATATCCTTAGTAAGTAAGAAAGTGAGGCCCAAAGAAAGTAAATTCCTTACCTAGCAGCATCTGCAGCATAGAACGTGTGTGTGAGGACAGACAGAAGCACAACTGAAGCTTCACCCTTTTTGCACGCACACACACACACACACACACACACACAGAGAGAGAGAGATAGAGAGAGAGAGAGAGAGAGAGTCACAGGACAAGGCTTTCATTGTGCTGGTGTGATCTCTATCTTTGGTCTTTTGAGCCCACCTGAAGATGCCCTTCTACATACTTGACCTCTTTGCTTTTATAATAAATATATATCATCCTATCATAAACAGGTCATGTTATAGTACTAGGTAATCTAGGCCAGGAGTCTCCAACCTTGTCTACTTGAAGCCTGGAGGGCTTCAACGCCCAGAATTCCACAGCCAGATTTGCTGGCTGGGGAATTCTGGGAGTTGAAGTCATCCAGGCTAAAAGTGGCCAAGGTTGGAGACCCCTGATCTAGGCCATTCTGTCCATTCTGTCTAACTGGAGATTTTACAGTATCCTTCCGCTGCGATGCCCACCAAACCACGCTCACAGAACCGGTGGTAAAAAAAAAATTGAATCCCACCACTGGTACCCACCTATGCCTCACGAATGTCTAGCATTTAAAAAAAAAATAACCATCTTATAAAATAGAGTAGAAGGTCTCATATTGATATTTCCCCTAGTGTGTGCTGGGGAAGGTAGAGTTCAAGTTGGCATGGTGGCTTAAATATTCAGCTTTCATGAACTCTAGAACTAAAAGTGTGGTTCCTGGCGCTTATAAGCTACTTGTAGAACATGAGTGATTTTGAATTTTATGCAAATTAGGGGAGTGGAGAGTCGAGTAGGCAGAAAGAGGTGGAAGTGATAGAGAAGAATTTTAGCTTATGAAGGCTCATATCTTAGGGTTTTTTGGGGGGGGTTTTGCTAATCTTTAAAGGCCAAAATTCCACTGTTTTGCTGAAGCTGTTTTCTGTTGTGTGAGCTTCTACCTGCTCTCTGACGTGATGCATCATGTACAAATAGGTTGCCTCTGTGAGATTTAAGTCTTTGCATTTTTAGCACACAGTAGGTTCCCCCCCCCCATGTGTAATGGTCATTGAAAACATACAGTAAATGCCATGGGCTGTACTTAGTTTGAAAAAGCCACTCTTCTTGAAAAAGTAATTTCAGCCCCAGCAGGAGCAGCGGTTCAACTTCTCATCCCATCAGCTTTAAATTAGTAAAACTTCATTGGCAGAAACTATTTGGAATCGGGAAAGTGAGGACACGTCCCTTTCTGGTGTTTGCCAAAGACAGAGAATATAAAGAAAAAAGAACCTATTCTCCAAAGCACCTGAAGGCAGGACCAGAAGCAAAGGATGGAAACCAATCAAGGGAGAGAAGCAACTTAGAACTAAGGAGAAATTTCCTGTCAGGTAAAACAATTAATCAGTGGAACAACTTGCCTCCAGAAGTTGTGAATGATCCAACACTGGAGCCTTTTAAGAAGAGATTGGACAACCATTTGTCTGAAACGGTATAGGGTTTCATCCCTGAGCAGGGGGTTGACTAGAACAAGGCTCTCCAACCTTGGCAACTTTAAGACGTGTGGACTTCAACTCCTAGAATTCCTCAGCCAGCAAAGTTGGCTGAGGAATTCTGGGAGTTGAAGTCCACACGTCTTAAAGCTGCTAAAGTTGGAGGCCCCTGGACTGGGAGACTTCCAAGGTCCCTTTTATCACTGTTATTCTGTTAGTCATCTGTCCTACATTTAATTCCTTAAGATTTAACAAAATAACTTCATACATTTGGTATTTTTGCAAAGCATCTGACATACAGACGTAAATGTGTATATATCCTGCTTAGAAAACCCTGTTTGGCAGTGTCTGTACTCAGCTGAGAACCTGTATTGACTCTGAATTTGTACAGTACATAATGCCTAATACCTGGAAGATATAAACCAAGGTGCACTGGAGGAAATACAATACAAAACAAAACAAAACCTTTTCCTGGACATTTAAGATATGTGATAGTTTTTTTTTTCTCCAAGCCATGCTTTGCTGACCTTATGCTCTCAGCTATATTTGGAACGAAGCTCCTAGAATTCCTAACCAATGGCTGTATTAGCTACAGATTCTGGGAATGGAAGTCTAACATAGTGGAAGAGCATCAGCTCTGGAAATGTTGTTTTCGGTAATCCTCAACACATCATGCAGGGGATGCGGTAGCTCAGTGGCTAAGACACTTAACTTGTCAATCAGAAAGGTTGGCAGTTCAGCAGTTCGAATCCCTAGCGCTGCGTAACAGCGTGAGCTCCCATTACTTGTCCCAGCTTCTGCCAACCTAGCAGTTCAAAAGCACATAGAAAATGCAAGTAGAAAAATAGGGACCACTTTGGTGGGAAGGTAACAGCGTTCTGTGTGCCTTTGGTGTTTAGTCATGCTGGCCACATGACCACAAAGATACCTTCGGAAAGCACTGGCTCTTCGGTTTTGTAATAGAGATGAGCACTGCCCCCTAGAGCCGGAGATGACTAGCATATATGTGCGAGGGGAACCTTTACCTTTATCTTTTACAACACAACATAACAAGAAGGTCTGTATTTGTTTCAGAAGCACCTACAAAGCTAACTGAAAAGCAACCTTCAACTAAAGGAGAAATTTCCTAATAGTGAAAACAACCAAATAATGGAATAACTTGCTTTCAGAAGTTGTGGGTGTTTCACCACTCTTTCAAAAAAGACACTGGACAACCATTTGTCTGCAGGAGTTGAACTAGAAGACCTACAAGGTCCCCTCCAACTCTATTATCCTATGTTCTATGGGAAGGAAAGATACTCAGAGTCTTGGGACTGCAGTAAACACTTGAAACGTTGCTTCTTTAATACAAAAACATGTTAAGAAACCTAACCACCTAGCAAAATTAATTACGACAAAAACTTTTAGGAAACTTTAATTGCCAGCTAAACAGCCAAAGTTTTCACACTTTTATGCTAGGGAAAAAAATGTGGAAAATGCTAAGGGATCTTTAGCCTCATTCACATGTGAATCGAAGCTATCCACATGTGTTGCTATCTTTCCGTCTCTGCATGTGTTTTCATGTTGAATTTCTGAACGCTGCATTGCAACTTAACTATTAGTGAAAAATGTGACAACTAAAGAAGTTTTGATTTGCATTTAGTCTGAGATGGATGGGTTGCATGATTTTCTAAAGGAATTAGAGAAGAAGGACACTTCAATTTCATTCAGCTTCTCATTTCTACACTTGAGGTTCCTCCAATTCGTAAAGCAAAAATAAAAGTCCAACATATGCACATTTTTGCATATTTTTTATATCACACCCGTTTTGTGTGTGTGTTGTGGTTAGCTGGCAGCAGGTGCAGGTGGCTGAGGACAGCGAGGACTCAGATGAGGGGCCAGGACTATTAGGGAGTGGACTGCTGCCTTCAGAGATTGAGGGGGCTGGCAGCAGCAATGAGGAGGTTCCCAAGGAGCCTGTGCCAACTGTGCATGCACGAAGGATTGCTCGGAAGAAAGAACAGTTACAAACAGCACGGGCGACTCAGGAGTAAAGCTGCAAGGTAATGGCCCCTCCTTCAAGAAGATAAAAGCCAGCTGTGAAATCAACCTTCTTTGCAGAAGGCAAAGAAGTTTTGAACGCAGCTTTGTGGACATTACAGTTGGTATTTGAAAACTCTTGTAAACCATTTCTTATCTGTTGTTTTTTGTCAGGCTTGAAAAAACTTGGCAAGGCTCTTTCTTGTCAGAGCTAATTAGTTGGAAGCAGCCTTTTATCTGTGAAGAATATCTTATCTGAAACTTAAATAGATTATACTGCTGCCTTTGTCTTGTGTTTGCTTTCTTGGAACAAGGTTTGGGTCAGAACAGTGCACTTTTCTAAGAGTCATGTTGTGAAAGCATTTCCCCTAATATTACACACCTGGGCATATTATTTCCACCATCAGTAGCATTTTTTCCACACACATGACCAGGAACAGATATTTATTCGCTCATTGTTTTGGTTTTCAAAATTGCAACGTGAAATCCAGAAAGGTGTAAATTAACGGATAGTTGTGTGGTCACTGCTTCGGAAAGTGAATTGCCATCATTAATGGGAATTTGTAAATATAAAATGACCCATGTCTTTTCTGCTTACGTATTTGAAAGAATCGGGGGCGCGGGGGGGGATTTTGTGTAGAGAAATGACAGGTGAGGACAAAGATAGCATCTTTCTCCTTCATCAGCATTTTTTATTTTCAAATTGGATGCTTGCTTATTACATTATGTTAGAATTTAAAAACAAAGACACCAACAAAGCAATCCACTGCACAAAGCATGAAGCCAGCATGTCCTGCCTGATAGAGAGCTTTCTTTCTAGGGTATGGCATCGAAATATCTTATGACCGTCTTGAGTCCTGCAAATATTGGCTCCAGTGGTCAGGGAGTTCCTTTTACACAGAGGCCTTTGATGATTTAAATGGAAGCCCCCATTAACCCCCCTGTACCTGGCCTTTGTATTTAATTGATTCGGTTTCCTTTGTAATCATTTGCAGTCTTTTTCCCTTCCTGATCCCAGCGCAGCACCTCCTTCCCAACTTACAAGCCATAATGGATCTCTATATCATAGCGAGTTTGGAGGACTTATTCATTTTTCCTGCAAAAGTTAAATAAAGTGCAAAACTTTCGGCCCATCAATCCTTTAGCAAGCTGTCCAAGGTGACATTTCATTAGCACATTTTGTCAGTGGATAAATTGTACAGCATGCTCGGAAAGGAAGGTGGAAAACATCCAGTCCTTTTTCATTAGATCCATCTGAAGTTGAACCACTGGAGATTACATACAAAAAGCATGTGAGACAGTGCAAGCGCTACCCTGTCTATAAAGTACATTAATCATTCATTCCTTTCTGAGTGCCTTAAGTCAGTGCCATGTCTCTGGTTAGGCCCAAAACTGGCTATTCAATTTTGAGCTGCATGACAGATGCATTTCAAGGAAAATCACAGACATAACGACTCCTGCCAGGCTTGATAAAGTCCTCATTCATCAATTAAGAAGTTTCCAATAAAGCAAGACGGATTCGGCAAAATGAGCCCATGCACGTAATGATATCGTCTATTTTGCCTTCTCTTCTCTGGCTTTTGCTGATCTCACTATTTAAGGCTGATTTCGTGTTTTTTTGTTTTTTTTTATCCCTGTGAGCTCCGGGGGAGAATATATGAATGTTTTCAGACTTATACCTTGGCATCAGATGTATGAAGGAAACTAAACTGAAAGGTAGCGAATGACTTAAAGGCTTCCTAGAAGTTTTGTGTCTGGAACAGATTTTTCCAGTTCAGGACTTAGTGACCTGTGCTATGAAGGCTCAAAAGAGGCATCTTGACAAGTCATGAGGAAAACTGAATAAAAAAACTGCAATTTACTCAGAAGACGAAGGATCTATGGAACTATGACACAATTCATGGTCCAAATACCTGGAAGCTATTCCAAGGGATTACTCCCAGAAACAGGCATAAAAAAACAATGCATCTATCCATACAGTTGATGTGTGTGTGTGTAGATATATCTATATCTCTATATATCTATATCTATCTATCTATCTATCTATCTATCTATCTATCTATCTATCACACATACATACATATGTACATACATATATACAGGCAGGGTATAATTGTAAAACTATGTATGTATGTATGTATGTATGTATGTATGTATGTATGTATGTCATTCAGCTTTGTTCGGGTATTTTCCCACGTCATTGTAGTTGGGCTTTTAAAGTTGTAGCAACGTTTCGGTAGAATCTCATCTGCCATCATCAATCAGATTCTGCCAAAATGTTGCTACAACTTTAAAAGCACAACTACTATGACGTGGGAAAATACCCAAACAAAGCTGAATGCCATACATGTAAGTACCCACAAAACAAATATATATATACATGTCTATGTCTCTCTCTCTCTCTCTCTCTCTCTCTCTCTCTCTCTCTCTCTCTATATATATATATATATATATATATATATATATATATATATATATATATTTGTTTTCTTAAGTTTTCTTACAGAAGCCTGATGATGGCAGATGAGATTCTGCTGAAACGTTGTTACAACTTTAAAAGCACAACTACAATGACATGGGAAAATACCCGAACAAAGCCAAATGCCATATATATATATATATACACACACACACACACACACACACACACACACACACACACACACCACAGAGGTGGGGACAGGGTGTTATTGTAAAACTACAGAAAACATATGTCCATGGAGATTCTCACTCATGCAAGTCATGGTTATCCCAAAGGTGCTTTTCCAAGAGGCAACTGAACTTTCTGGTTTTCCTTTGAAGACATTTCGCTTCTCATCCAAGAAACTTGTTCAGCTCTGAACTTAGTTGCCTCTTGAAAAAGCACCTTTGGTATAGAAAACATAAATTCAGAATTAAAGTTAAAAAAAAAAATTCCTTTTGGAATATCACCTCAGCATGCTCCTAGGAGGGTTTTACTCCCCCTTGGATTGCAAAAGTAATGTTTAGAGATTGAAAAGAGGCAGCATTTGAGGAAAAAGGACAGGAAACAGAACAAAAGAAACGTGAGAGGTGCAATTTTGGTCAAGGAAGCAAAACTATGGCCAGCACACCTGGACTGCAACTTGGGGTGGGGTAGGTATGTCTGGGAAAAGATGGCTGAAATTCCTATATCGATTTAAAATCATTAAATTTTAATCATTGGGTGTAAACCCAGTTTGGATTTTCTGTGCAGTCTTGGTTGCTTAAGTGGCTTGAAATACTAATATGAGCTTTGGGAGCTCTCCGTAGGAGGTGGCAAAATCTGACTATTTTTCATTAGATCTCAAAACTAAGCTGGTGATTATTTAGATTGGACGCAACCTGCAAATGCCACAACTGTAGTCTAAACTGAGAAATAAAAAAACAAACAAACACCCACAGAATAAAGGAATTCTAACCCTAGCCATTGTTGCCAGGAAAACGGCATTGATAATATCCAAGTAATCATCAAGAATCAAACTCCACTCAAAGCTATCTATTTTTTTAGCTCTCAATAATAAAACTGTCATGCATAAAATTGAATTTTACAAAGGATTAGGTGGACAGGCAAGGGGGGAAATGCTCTAATTACTATAAAGTTATTGAAGTGACAATTTCAACTTCAAGACCATTTTCTTGTTCTTTTTTTTTTTTAATGAAGGACCCTCAAACTAAATGGCCGTACAAACCCAAAGTAACTTATCTATAAACCTTTGAAGAGAAGGCAGGTTGCTCAAGCTGCTAATTGAGTTTCTTCTCTCCCAGAAGCTATTTTGTGTTTCAACCCACTTCTCAGTGCCTTGGTGCCCCCCCCCACAAGCTCCCCATAACTAAAACCATACTTGGGCTACAGTAAATTATCCTACAGTAAAATTATGAGAATCAAAGTGTAATAGGATAAAGTTATCCAATGTGTTTTATTTCAATCAGATTTTTGTTTCTGGGGCTATCATATCTGCTTTATGGTGGATCCATGTATAAATGAAATACATTGTGAGTGGTTTTATTGCAGCATCTCTCCTATTTCTGTAATTTGTTTGTGAGCTCAGTAGCTCCTGTCGTTGTTGGTTTTCAATACAATATGTTATCGGAGGGATGTTTGGAGCACTGATCCACTGACATTCTGTTACTTGTGGCTGTTTCCAACTTCTGCAAATGAGAAAATTGTTCCTTCCAAATGTTTATTCTGATATATTGTATTTGCACCTTCGTAATGATAAGTGATAGGGATGCGATGGCTCAGTGGCTAAGACACTGAGCTTGTTGATCAGAAAGGCCAGCAGTTTGGTGGTTCTAATCCCTGGCGCTGTGTAATGGAGTGAGCTCCTGTTACTTGTCCCAGCTTCTGCCAACCTAGCAGTTTAAAAGCATGCAAACATGCAAGTAGAAAAATAGGGGCCACTTTGGTGGGTAGATAACAGCGTTCTATGCGTCTTTGGCATTTAATCATGCTGGCCACATGACCACGGAGACATCTTTGGACATGCTGGCTCTTCGGCTTTGAAACAGAGATGAGCACCACTCCCTAGAGCTGGAAACGACTAGCACATATGTGCAAGGGGAACCTTTACCTTTAATTGATAAGTGAACTAATGTCATCTTTGTCTCCAAATTAGGGTTGGTTTTTTGAGACAAAAATCATCTGAAGAGGGCAAAACGGGGTTGGATTCCTGAGTCAGCAATAGAAATACCATGTCTCTTGGGATGTTAGTTCGGAGTTGGTGGGTTTAACTCCAGCTTAGTATGAGTGGAATGGTTTTGGCACGGTGTTGTAGAAGTGTTGCCAAAGGATCTTCATCCAGTAGGCATCAGGATAGAAAGATACAGACACAGGGGAAGGATGACTAGGTAACGCTTCAACTAGTGGTCTTGCAGGGACGATCAGTCAATCAAGCGATCACATTTGTTGTGGCCCGCCGGCGGCTGACAGAGCTGGCAGCAGAGTTGAAAAGCAAGGAGATTGGGGAGGAACCTGGGCCAGTCCTGGAGGCTGAGGAAGGCTCGGGTGAGGGCTCTGCATCAGAGGCAGAGATGGGGCCAGGATAGGCTGGTAGTCATCAACTGCCTTTGGGCTCAGACAGCAGTGATTCATGGGAGTTTCTGGAACTGGTTCCCAGCCCGCACATGCACAGAGCTGCCAAAAAGAAGGAACATTTAAGAACTCAGGGTCAACGTGGGAGTAAGGCCACAGGTGGACAATGAATGGCCCCTCCCATCAGGGTTAAAAGAGGAACAAAAGGGGAGGGGGCTTTTGCAGGAAACAACTCATTCATTCATTTGTTTGTTTGTTCCAGTCTTGTGAAGATTTGTCTGTGTAACCCAGCTCTTCCCTGTCAGCACTGCACGTGGAAATATTTACTGGGCAGCTTTCCAGGATAGATAAAGTCTGAGCTAATTGATATACCTTTGCAAGACTGTTTGCCAAGCTGTTGGCTGAATGTGAATGCACTAAATTCATATTAATTTAATAAAAAAGGTTTTGACGGGATTCAGATTTGGCTTAGTGCTTTTGGGGGAAGCCTAGAGCAGACCAACATTTTTATTACTGCCAAAGACCAGCATGAGGACGAAGAAGGTCACCAAAAACCAGCACTTAAAAAGTATCTAAGGCACAGGTAACCCTCAGGTAACTCACAACCATAATTGAGTCCAAAATTTATGTTGCTAAGTGAGACATTTCTTAAACGAGTTCTGCCCTATTTACGACCTTTCTTGCCACGGATGTTAAGTGAATCATCGAAGGTGTTAATAACATGGTTGCAACATGAATCTGCCTTCCCAATTAACTTTGCTTGTCAGAAGGTCGCAAAAGCTGATCCCAGGACCCCAGGACACTGCAACCATCATCCACGTGAGTCAGTTGCTAAACATCTGAATTTTGATCCCATGACCACAGGGAGCCTGAAATGGTCGTAAGTGTGGGAAACAATGATAAGTCACTTTTTTCAGCACCACTGTAACTTCACAAACAGTCACTAAATGAAATGTTGTAAATCGAGGACTACGTGTACATCAAAAGCTAAAAAATAATAATATATAAAGGGAGGATATGTAACACATTAGAAAAGAGCAGGATGCTGAGTGTATGTTTTTGGCTGCCATCTTAGCTTCTTCGACCTGTGACACTCTGACCTGGACAAAACAATAAGTTTTGCCATTGGCAACCTCATCTGTGGATACATCTTTTCTTCTTGTTGTTGTGCCATATCCATCATTGGACGTCAGCGATCATGTTGTCAATCCTATTTTGATCAACAGCCACACGAAAAATTGCTGCTGAGTTTTGTCCAAACCAGTCCCTTAGATTTTGAAGCCATGATGTACTTCTTCTGCCTGGACCTCATTTGCCTTCAATCTTTCCTTGGAGGATTAAGTGAAGTATGTTGTATTTTTCTGGGTGTCGCATCACATGTCCAAAATATTCTAACTTCCGCTTTTTTATGGTTTTAATGATTTTCCTTGGCTTTCCCAGATGGCTTATCACCTCCTCATTTCTGATTTTGTCAACCCAACTTATATGTAACAGCCCCCTGTAAATCCTCATTTCAAATGCTTCTATACTTCCATACTATAAACCCTCCCATATTACCACCTCTTACAATACTAGACAAAACAGTATCAACAGTAGAGACCTTCAAATTTCTAGGTTCTATCATATCACAAGACCTAAAATGGACACCTAACGTCAAAAACGTCACCAAAAAAGCATAACAAAGAATGTTCTTTCTGCGCCAACTCAGAAAGCTCAAACTGCCCAAGGAGCTGCTGATACAGTTCTACAGAGGAATTACTGAATCTGTCATCTGCATCTCTATAACTGTCTGGTTTGGTTCTGCAACCCAACAGGACAGACACAGACTTCAGAGAGTAATTAGGACTGCAGAAAAAATAATTACTACCAACCTGCCTTCAACCGAGGACCTGTATACTGCACGAGTCAAAAAGAGGGAAAAATATTTACAGACCCCTCACATCCTGGAGATAAACTGTTTCAACTCCTACCCTCAAAATGATGCTATAGAGCACTGCACACCAAAACAACTGGACACAAGGACAGCTTTTTCCCAAACACCATCACTCTGCTAAACAAATAATTTCCTCAACACTGTCCAACTATTTACAAAGTCTGCACTACTATTACTATTAATCTTCTCATCATTCCTTATCACCCATCCCGTCCCGCTTGTGACTGTATGACTGAAACTGTCACTTGTATTCTTGAGATTTATATTGACTGTTTCCTAGGATGATTTGATTGCTTATTGTACCCTATGGCTATTATTAAATGTTATACCTTATGATTCTTGACTCTTGGTTAATGTATCTTTTCTTTTATGTACACTGAGAGTATTTGCACCAAGACAAATTCCTTGTGTGTCCAATCACACCTGGCCAATAAAGAATTCTATTCTATTCTCTTTAAGTGGCTTTCTGTCAGAGGCCAACTCTTGATTAACTGGTGTAATTCTTACAGAATATAAGGAATTGTCTTGCAGTGGGATATGACTGCAGCATGTACCACAATCTTTTTTTTAAAATCAAACTAGGGGATGTCAAGTTGGATAGGTGATGCAAACTCATATGCATAGGACTTCCAATTCATTATAAATAAAATATATTTGGGGACATCAAAACTTTCCTGAATGCTTAACAATGTACTTCCCTGAATGCTTTTTATGCTTTTTATCATTTTGCAATATTCTTTGTTCTGTTTTGAACTAACTATATTGTTAGCCACAAAGAGTCAATGTTCAGCCAGACAACCAAATAAAATCAATTTTATATATATATTATATATATATACACATTTTGAAAAATACATTTCAAGGGTTGTAGGCAGATTGTGACTTGTAAGAATCATAGGGACTAGTCCCATCTCCGAGCATTAAAGGACTTGACTGGTTAGCAGTTGGCCCTTTTCATTTATTCCTTCATTTTTGGCTTAGGAAGATATTACCACTTCCCCCTATGGCACCATTGCTTTGTTTCTACAATATTTTATATTACCATCCAATTAGCTCTGCTGAACACAGCACCATTTGGTAAGTGAGAATTTTGCCTTCATTACATTTTCATTACATTTCCAATAGTCTCTTATGCAACTGAGAAGTGGTTTATAGTATGATCAAAGACCTTAATGTACCACCTGTTCCAGGCTGTAATACTTGCCCTGTTTAATGGAATAAAGGTCACTGTGGGAATTCCTTTAAACATGCAAGGGACAGAATTCATAAAGCTAATATCTTATACTGCAGATTACACGAGGGGCCCCATATATCTGTGTTTCAGTTTTTCCTTTTGCACATTTAGCTGAGGCTTGGGCTTCTGTGTACAGTGGCAATGATGAATGTAAGTGTGGTGATTGCAACAGGAAAAAGGGTTGTGTCCCTCCTGACATTATTTTTACAGAATATTGTTGTTGTTGTTTTAGATTTTAAACTTTATTTACAAGAATTAAAAACATACAAATTTAAAAATACAAAACCAATAGTGCATACATAACACATTCTTCTTTACATTTGATATCAAATTTGATACGTCCTAATAGTCATTACTGATACTTCTCACATTTCCATTTACTATCACATCTTAATCACTAAGTAACTCACAATACTCTACTAATCTTCTCGTTGGTTTATAACTATTTATTAATTAATAATACATTCATAATTTTTAAAATAATAAATAAAAAGACATAGTGAATATATAATGCTAATAATAATAATGTAGAAGAAAAGAGGATTTAACACCTTTGTTATTCTTATACATTTCATATAGGCAGCTGAATATAATTTGTTTCTTGGGTTCATTTACGTGTTTTCCCTTTATAGTCTACCCAGTTGTACCATTTATCCCATATCCTAAAATAATCTGTGTCCTCCTTCCCATTGATTTTGAGTGTGAGCCTCTCCAATTGGGCACACTCATACATTTTTTGAATAGCAACATGTATCGGCGGTACATTTGGATTCTTCCAATATTGTGCTAATGAAATCCGTGCCACTGTCAATAAGTGGATGGTCAGATATCTTACTTTAGGGGTGTAATCCCCTTTAATCATTCCCAACAGGAACAGTTCTGGTTTCTACTCCAGGCCACACTCTGTGATTTCTTCTTTCCATTCTTTTATTTTTAACCAATATTTCTTTATCTCAGGACAAGTCCACCATAAATGAGAATAGGTAACAGCAAACCCATGCTGTTGGAAATATTTTGACCAATCTAGAGAGTGCCAGATGCCATCTATACATCATTTTGTACAGATTCTACTTATGTGCCACTGATTTAGTTAATATCAGATTTTTTTGCCAAATTTCTTTCCAGTCATCCAGATCTGTACTGTAACCAAAAAATTTTTCCCAAGCTAACAGGTCCTTTCACGATTCTCTCAGCAATTTCATGTTCTAATAAGTAATTATATAATTTAGAAATCAACCCTTTCTGAGGACTTGAAAGTATTTTGTCTAAATGCATATTTTTTTACCTCAATTCCATATTCCTTTACGTCTTTATTATATCTCAATTTTACTTGGAAATATGACCAATTATCAAACACTATCCCTAGTGCTTCAAGTTCCTGTGTCATTTTAATTCTTTCCTCTTTATCTAATATTTGATGGTACTTCAGTTTTTTACTGATATCCATTGTATTTAAGTGGAACATTGCCTCCATTGTTGAAAACCACCTCGGAATTTTGGTATAATTATTTCTTCTAATATCCGCCCAAATTTTAATTAATGGCTTTCGGAATACATTTCTAGTAAAGTAAAGATTGTTTTGGCTGTTTGAGTTCCACAAAACTCTGTGCCACTATAATTGTAAGTTGTGGCCCTCCAGTTTTAAACTTCTATTGTTCCTCAAATTGATCCAATCTTTTATCCATACTAATGCCACTGCTTTATAATAGATCTCCCAGGCAGGGAGTCCAAATCCACTTCTGCTTTTGTTATCTTGTAAATATATTTTTTTATTCTCATTTTTTTCTTTGCCCAGATAAATTTCATCACAATTTTATCTAATTCTTAAAAAAAAAATCCAATAATATCAGAATTGTTTGAAACAGATAATAGTATTTTTGGATAAAACTTTTATTTTGATTGTTGCTATTTTGCCTAATAATGAAATTTGCATCTTATTCCAATTTTCCAAATCCTTTTCAATCTGTTTCAGTAATTTGGTGTAGTTGTCCTCCTATAGATTTAATGTTCTAGATGCCTAAATATTTGATCTTATTTACAATTTGTAATCCCATCTTTTCTTCCATTTTTTTTTTTTTTACTATTTGGTAAATTTTTAACTAGCATTTTAGTTTTTTCCTTATTAATTTTTAATCCTGCTAGTTTACCGAACCTATCTATTTCATTTAGTAAAGCTGGTCCTGAGTCTATTGGATCTTCTATAACAAAAATCATATCATCTGCGAAGGCCTGTAATTTATACTCTTGACTTTTAGTTTTGGTCCCTTTAATTTCTTTATTTGATCTAATTCTATCCAACAAAGTTTTTAAAATTGTTATGAAAAGCAGAGGTGAAAGAGGGCATCTCTGTCTGACACCCTTATCTTTAATGATTTAGTAATTTCTCCATTTAATAATACATTAGCCTTTTGTGTAGCATAAATTGCATTTAACATTTTTACAAAATTACCTCCAAAGTCCATCAAGTTAATCTGCTTCTTCATAAAGTCCCAATTTTAGTTATCGAAAGCCTTTTGCGCATCCAGGAAGACCAAGGCCATTTGGTTTCCTGGATGTTTTTCATAATATTCTAATATGTCTATTATTATTCTTGTATTATATCTAATCTGCCTCATGGGAAGAAAGCCATTTTGATTAGAATGAATTTTGTTACTAAGTACTTTCTTTAATCTTTCCACCATTATCGCCATAAAAATTGTATAATCTGAATTTAAAAGAGATATTGGTCTATAATTCTTTATTTGGTTGAGATCTGCACCCTCTTTCAGAATCAATGTTATGTAAGCTTCCTTTCATGATTCTGGAATTTTAGCTTCCAATAATACCTCATTGCAGACCTCTAATAGCATATTCTCTAGTGTGGCACCTATCTCTTTATATAAGTCATTTGGTAACCCATCTGGACCTGGCGTTTTGTTTCTTTTTTGTTTTTGAAACACTGCCTTTAGTTTATCTAAAGTTATTACTTTATTAAGCAGCTCTTTTTTATCATCCGATAAAGGGTACAGAATTCCTTCTTTCAATTATTCTTCTATTTTATTTAAATCAACTTCCTCTTGTTTATAAAGATCCTCAAAATATTCTCTTGCAATTTCCTTTTTTTTCTCCAGATCCATCTCTGTTATTCCATTTTTATCCTCTAGTTGATATATCGTTCTTTTCTGATTTTCTTTTCTTAATATATATGCTAGCCACCTACCGGATTTATTTGCATGCTCAAAATAATTTTGTTTTGTATATAATAATTTTTTAATTAGTTCCATTTGATCTAAAATATTCATTTCATGTTTAACTAGCGCTAATTCATTTCTAATTTGCTTATCCCCTGGGGTTTCCATTTGCTTATTTTCCATTTTCTCTATTCTTTTTATTAGAGCTTCCCGCTTTCCCTCTTTCTTTATTTCTATTTGCTGTAAAAGCTATCGATATTCCCCTTAAATATATCTTCATAGTATCCCATAGATTCTTCAATGAGGTATCCTGTTTCTTATTAAATTTAAAAAAACTGGTCAGTTCTTCCCTAATTTTTTGAATATATTCTTCCTCCTTCAATAGTTGCGAATTGAGTGTCTATCTACCTTTTTTATAGAGACTATTTTTCCATATTATCTGTACTGGATTATGATCTGTCCACGTATTAGCCAAAATCTTTATATCCTGAATCTCCTTGCATAACTCACTATTTTATTTTTACAGAATGTTAGTCAGTCTTGTGTGTTGACGTTGTTGTGGTTTTTTCTTGTTTACGGGTTGAAGATTACATTAAAATATTTCACTCTTTCTCGAATGATCTATGCTCATATTTTGTTTTGGGATATTTTCATCTATGAATGCCTTGTAATATTCCTGCCATATACGTTATCGTATACATGAGAGCCAGTTTGGTCTAGCGGTTAAGGCAGGGGTCTCCAATGTGTGGGCCACGGCTGGGCTGTGGAAATGGCTGGTGAGTGCGTGCATGCATACACGCATCCTTACTTGTGCGAGCAATAGGTGAGGGTGTACATATGCGCATTCCATTTGGGTGAATGGCAGGTGCATGCGCACACTGATTATGCAAATGGAGCCAAATGCTTGCCCGCCACTTGTGCAAACCATCCTCCCCCTCCTCCCCCTGCCAGTCCTCAAAGCCGGGAATGTTGTGGAATTCTGGGTTAAGGGATCAGGCTAAAAACCAGGTGTTTGTGAGTTCTAGTGCTGCCTTAGGTATGTCAGCTGGCTATGAAACAATTGAAGAACTACAAGTTCCTCACCCCTCTTCTATACGATATGAAAATATTCATTACTTACTTTGTGTGTTGATATGCGTTATGCTTTAATGTACTTTATTTCACACCTAGGGAGCGTGATGAGAAGCACGGACTACAGGCAAAGTTGATGTCTCCTCCCTTGTTCATTAAACTAACACCCTTCAATTGTTTTGCCTCCCTACAAGCTATACGTGTTCTTCTGGTCCAACCTTCTCACTTAACCGTCTGCAACCTGCAAACTTTATTTTGTCCTGCTGATTGAGAAGCAGAATGTCAACGCACCCAAATAGATCTGTCTCTCCTTTGTGTTTGTGTGTCTGTGTGTACGCCTGATGTCATGATGTATATACAAAAGAATATGTCACGATGTATATACAAAAGAATTGGAAAGGTGGCTTTTTTTTTTGTAGTGGCACAACACTGCTTTCATCATTTATC
Source organism: Pseudonaja textilis (assembly GCF_049901715.1). Taxonomy (NCBI): domain Eukaryota; kingdom Metazoa; phylum Chordata; class Lepidosauria; order Squamata; family Elapidae; genus Pseudonaja; species Pseudonaja textilis. The sequence goes on from NC_141991.1 coordinate 180,357,912, forward strand.
CCCTTTACAATAGAAGTAATACAATAAAATAAATGTTATGTATTGACCTACATATCATTGGTTTCCTAGTCTGATCTACCTTGAAGCCCTGGTATCTACAATGGTGGGGAGGTGGAAACAATATCCCCAAACTGCTCTTTGATCTTCTAACAAAGCCTTCTGCAACTCAGCTGTAACTACACTGCAACCTCCAATGGGCATCATCCATTGACAATAAGACAGGCAGTGGTATCTCGACTGTTATAAGGATGTTGTGATGTGAAATGTCTCTTTGTAGTTCTCTTGGTGATTGATTGTTTTTTTTTCTAGCACAAAGAATGTGACTTACAGTCTCAGTGACTAAAGGAGAGGGAAAAAAGGAGGAGAAAGGCTTCCAGGATCGGGTCATTTATATTCTTAGAAATGCTCAAAAAAATATTTCTATGGTTGTTGTTGGAATAAATTAAGCGCATCTCTACAACTTTAATTTGGGAGGATGGATAGAATGGAAAAATGCGATCGGAAGTTTGCAAAAGAGTTATCTCAAACTTGCCATCAGAATTCGAATTTTAAAACAACAGCTAAAGAAATGCAAACAGCAGCATTGTTAAAAAGGAACAAGAAAAAAAACCCCGTATATACAGCACCATAACCGTCTTTTCTTATAAAATTCTCTGCGTGCACTTCATCATTCTGGGAATTCCAAAAACTTAGCCGTGGACTTTCGGGGGAGGGGGAAGAAGTCATACTGTAAAAATAAGCCAGTGGTTCAGCCTCTTGGACTTGGGAATAAGCTGTATTAAAAGCCACACACTTTGGGCTGGACTGCATGGCCAGATTCTTAATGATCTCTTGCTAGGGACTCTAAGACATTTTACAGATAGCAAAAGTGGCTTGTTCATCCCTTATCTGATACTAGAAGACACACTATAGATGTTATAGCTCTTTTTCCAAATTAGGAGTGACAGTGATTTGCCAAGCTCACTTTCCAGTTAATATGATTAGAATCCTTACTAGGTTTTTTTTTTTACTTTGGGCCACATTAAACCCCACATTTGAATAACAATGTTTTTAACGACTGGAGATCTACCTTTTATTCTATGGTAATCTATTGAGGTATGGCTCAAGAGAAAAATTAGTTCTAAAGAAGGGCTTTTTAATTTGGCGTCCATGGATAGATTTCAGGCATCTGGGAACTTAGATGGGGGCAGGGGAGAAATATTATTTTTATTTTATACATTTAATTAGAACTTCTAAGAAGGGTTCCATAGGTGATACCAAACTGTCAAAGGGGTCAATGACAGAAGAATATTGAGAACCCGTCTCTAAAACCTTGAATCAATGGAATCACAAATATGTACTACATCTGAATATCCAATAAGTTTAAAGGTAATTCATATGGCTAAATTAAATTAAATTATTAAATGGCACTTCACCTGGCTCAATAATACAATTAAGGTCACTTACTTTTCCCACCTGTCAGAATCACCACCTCAAATTTTAATAATAAATTTTATTCTTTAAAAATCAAAAATGCAAAACTCTCATTTCCATTAACGATATTTGTGTCATTGTATATACATATTTCTCGTTTTGTGACTATACATCATTCTTATCTTTATACTTCACCCATTCATACCACCTCTCCCATATCGCACAGTATTCCCGATCATCCTTGCCTCTTAATTCCGTCATGAATTTGTCTAGATCTGCACAATCCATTATCTTCTGAATTAAAGCTTCGTCTGATGGTATTCTATCGCCTTTCCAGTTTTGTGCAAAGGTGATTCTTGCTGCTGTTAAGATGTGTACAATAAGGTATCTTTTATCCTTGCTCAACTTCCCTTTGACCATACCTAATAAAAAATGTTTCTGGTTCAAGTTTCAGTCTATAATTTATAATCTCAAAAAGGCATCTCTCTATCTTCTTCCAATATTTTTAGCCTCTATACATTGAGAGGCTAAATATACATGGGAAAATGTTCCTTTATTTTTTGCACTTCCAGCATTCCAATTTTACATTTGGATACATTTTCACCAGTCTTGTCAGCTCTAGGTGCCATCTACAAAACATTTTATATTGATTTTCCTTAAATGCCATTGACAATCAGCTTCCAGTTCTCGGTCCAAGTCTTTTCCCATTCATCCAGGTTTATATTATGGCCTACATTTTTTGCCCATCTCAAATTTTAGATTAATGTGTTTTAGTCTCAGCAACTTTAACACAGGTGGACTTATAATTTCCAGAATGCCAGATGGGGAATTCTGGGAATTGGTTTTAGGAGTTGTTGAGATTGAGAAATACTGTTTTAGATGCTCCTCTCCTTTAGTTCCTCCTCTTTGGAATCAACTCCTGATAAGTATGATTGGATTCTGATCTCCAAACATAGTTTCACAAGAGGGATCCTTGGTGCTTTCTGAGAGTAGCATTTCAGCCCCGAGTTACACATATTTTCCTCCACCAAGTTTGAAAAAACCCTTGAATTCTTCTTTTTTTCAGCACCTTTTTTTTTTTCGAAATGAGAAGAATAGCAACAGCAATAGCACTTAGACCTATATACCGCTTCACAGGGCTTTACAACTGTCTCTAAGTGGTTTACAGCAGTGGCCCCCAACCTTTTTTGTACCACAGACCGGTACCGGCATCACAAAATCATCCATGGACCGGTACCGGCATCAGCACGCATGACCAAGGCAAGGCGAGCCGAGCCGAGCGACCGGCCAGCCAGCCGTCCCCCGCTTCTCCCCGCCACCTTCAACTCCTTTGTACCTTCTCGCGGTCGATGGGCTTTTTGGGCTCTTTCTTAATCTTCTCCTGAGTAACGCGAGACTCCACCGCCAACGGGATGGCTCTTCGTTCGAAGCCACTGCCCCCTTCGACGAAACTAAGGCATGAGGATGCCTTCAGCACCCAAATGCCGCTTTCCATCCAACCGACAACCTACAAGCTCACCCGGAAGCACTTTCTCAAGCGCCATTGAAACAAGATGGTGGCGCCCAAGCAAAGTAGGCGGCCCGGTACAAAATGATCCACGGACCGGTACCGGTCCGGGGCCCGGTGGTTGGGGACCCCTGGTTTACAGAGTCACATATTTCCCCCAACCATCTGGACCTTCATTTTACCAACTCTGAAAGCATGAAAGGCTGAGTCAAACAAAGTGAAGAACCATTCAGTTTAGTTGCGGTACCTGAAATCAGTCTAAATTATGGAAATACTGAGATTAGATAATGATTATAACATTGATTGTTTCAAACTTTTTTTCATGATTGCTCTTGTTCTGCTTTCAGTGGACTTAGGGACAATGTAAGCAAATAAAACTTTTGCTACTATTATTTGAAAACAGCCCTCTAAATTATCGGAAAATTCCCATTGATGCTCATCAAATAGTCTCCCGTCCCATCAGGTCATCAAAAGTCAGCAATATATATTTTGTTCTTGATTCACATAAATAAAATGAAAATAGCTCCATTAGATTCCAATAGGCTTACCATGTTGATTCTTAACAACATAATCCTGTAAAATCCAAAGATAACAGCAAGCTCCAAAAGGGGAAACAAAGAGGTTTATCCTGTTAGATTTAGTTGCTATAAGGGAAAAGTTATTCTGAACCGAACAGAGGAATGGGAGTTGGGCTGAAGTATCCAATTATAGGTAAATCACTTTATATAAAGTTCAACGGAACGACAGGACTTACACTATAGAGAGGCATTTTGGAAAATAAGAGCACTTAAGGAGTGGAAAATTTATTTGACTTAGACAAGGTATCCAAAGCCTGCCATGATATTTTCAGTGAGTATTAAGAATTTATGGCAGGTTTGCAAACAGCAATAGATTCTTTGGTGTTGTGTTTTTGCTGTTGATTTAAAGCTCCAAGGCACTTCTCTTTGTTATGAGTGGCTTTTCCACTGGTACATGGCAACCTGACAGCTCCAGTCAGCCCTGTGTTGTGTTTATTTTTTGAGGGATTAATATTAGAGATTACACATTTTAAGAGGTGTGCGTGTTGCTCAGACCACTAAAAAAAACAAAAACAAAGAGATAATTATTTCCAGATGCATAAAAATATAAGCCAGGCTAGATTAGGTTTTCAGAAAGGTGGAAATAGTTTTGAAATGACACAGAAAAATGAAATAACAACACAATGTTTTAGGTTACAAGGGGTGTCCCACCTCATAAAAGGATGACCGTTTTAAATAAAAAACCTCCATTTGTGAATACATCAACACAAATCCTAGCTCTATTTTTTATTGTTTATGTGCCTTTGAGTCATTTTCAGTTCCTAGAATCACATAGGTAGCTTTTCTGAATGAGGATATATATAAAGGATGACCAACCTTGGCAACTTTGAGACTTCTGAACTTCAACTTCCAAAATTCCTTGGTCAGTCCACCAGTCTTAAAGTAGTCAAGGCTGGATACCCCAGATCTAGAATAGAATGGGATGGGATGGGATGGGATGGAGTGGAGTAGAGTAGAGTAGAGTAGGGTAGGGTAGGGTAGGGTAGAGTAGAAGAGAAGAGAAGAGAAGAGAAGAGAAGAGAAGAGAAGAGAAGAGAAGAGAAGGGACCTTGGAGGTCTTCTAGTCCAGCCCCCTGCTCAAACAGGAGAACCTATCCAATCTCAGATAAGTGACTGTCCAGTCTCTTCTTAAAAACCTCCAGTGATGGAGCCTCCATGATTTCTGAAGGCAAGCTGTTTTACTGGTTAATTGTCCTCACTGTCAGGAAGTGTGCTTCTCTCTTTGATTAGTTTCCCCCCATTGTTTCTTGTTCTGCCCTCTGGTGCTTTGGAAAATAATTTAACCCCCTCTTCTTTGTGGCATCCTCTCAAATACTGAAATACTGCCACCATGTCACCCCTAATTCTCCTTTTCTTTAGACTAGCTAGACCCAAAACCTGCAGCTGTCCTTCATATGGTTTAGTCTCCAGGACTTTGACCATCTTAGTTACTCTTCTCTGAACCTTTTCCAAAGTCTCAACATCTTTTTTGTAGTATGGTGACCAATATTGGTTGCATTATTCCAGGTGTGGTCTTACTAGGGTTTTGTAAAGCGGCACTCATAGTTCCCGTGATCTTGATTCTATGTCTCTGTTTATACAACCCAGGATTTTATAAATGATAGGCAGAAGTGATCAGAAGTTGAATGCGGATAAAAAGAGTATACTGAGGGATGAGTTCAATTTCATTTTCTTGCCTGCGTGGAACCCAAGTTGGCCAGCTGGGAGGATCTATCTCTTTACTTCTCTACATATGCTTCTCTCTCTCTCAGTTCATTGCATATTCATTCTTAAAAACATAAAAAATTAAACAGTTTAATTATATTTAAAGTATTATATGGTCAAATTATAATTAACTTGTTAAGCAATAAGTTAGAAGCAATTTATGACTAATAATAACAATAGCACCATTTACTACTATATTTAAAATATTTAACGGCGTTAAAACCATTCTTGTATAGGACATCACAGAACAGAAGGTAGAACAGCATGCCTTGAACCAAAACTGTGAATGAATGGGCACATCTTAAGCTGACACTGAAAGCTCGTAAAACTGTGCACCAGCCTTAGCTGTTATGCAGATTGGTTTTCTTTCATCGAGCCAAACCTTTTGCCAAATGTCTATATAGAATGACTCCAAGTGTTCATATAATGAAGTTAGGAAGAACTCTCAATATCTCATCCTCCCTTGATACTTTTTACAAGTCCTCAGTTAAAGAGGCCGAGCTTGTTAGCCGGAAACCTGGAAAGCTGACAGCTCAAGTTTGAGACCCGAGCACCACATGATGTGTGAGCTCCTGTTCTTGCTCCACCTGGCTGAGGAATTCTGGGAGTTGAAGTCCACAAGTCTTAAAGTTGCCAAGGTTGGACACCCCTGCTCTAAATGGTTTACAGAATTAGCATATTGATCCCAACATTCTTGGACCTCATTTTATCAACCTCGGAAGTATGAAAGGCTGAATCAACCTTGAGCCTGGTGAGATTTGAACTGTCAAACTTCAGGCAGCTGGTGAGCAACAGAAGTAGCCTGCAGTAATGCATTCTAACCACTGCTCTTAATGCTGAAATAGCAATACATATATACATGTGATTCTACGGGCCACGTCTTTCCACATCTTCCAATCTTGAAGTGCTTAAGATTGTCCGGTGTCAGCATTGATGGTGTTCAGTCACTGTGTTCTTTGGCAGTCTGGTTTCCTTTTACCCAGGGGTGGGATTCTGCCGGTTCAGACTGGTTCGAGCGAACCCCTTGCTTTGAAAATCAGCTGGGAGCGTACGGGTTCACTCCGACAAACATGTGGGCCCCTCCCTACGCTGTACTGACCTTTAACATTTCAGCTGATCAGCACGGAACAGCGGCTTGCTGCTCCTCACCTGTGTAACTCCCCCAAAGTAACAAAACAGGTAAGGACTTTGGCATTGGTGGTCACGTGTGTGCAGCGCATGTCAGGTGTGAACCAGTAGTTATACTGGCAGCATCCCACCCCTGCTTTTACCACTAACTCTTCCCAACATAATTTCTTTCTCCAGTGAATTCCTTCATATGACATGGTCAAAATAAGTGAGATGCAGTTTTGTGATATTTTTCCCCTTCCAGTGACATGTCTGGTACTATGCGCTCCAGTACTACCGGTAATATTAATATATTAGGTGTATATATCTATATGTGTAGGTTAGATGTATGGATATGTAACAATACATCTGAGAACTAATCCTTGTGACTAAAACAGCATCAATCCCCGAATAAAAGAGAAAAATCATTTCAAAGAGCTGTAAAAATGCCATTCAGGAAGAAATCACCCCCCCAAATTGAAGATCATGGAATAGTGACTATTGTGAGAAAGGACAAAGTGCCTTGAAAGAGTAAGAAAAAAAATAAGCCAGGGTTTGCTTAAATGGGATCATCCATAACAACCATTTGCTGCAACCCTTATCTTTGTTCTAATTCAGAAGTTGGAATACGCTACAGGTAGTCCTCAACTTACAACAGATTGTTTAGTGATGGCTCCAAGTTACAACGGCACTGAAAAAGGTGACTTATGGCTGTGTTTCACAGTTACAACCTTTGCAACATCCTCACGATCATAGAATCAAAATTCAGGTGCTTGTCTGTTCATATTTATGATGGTTCATATTTATCAACTGCAGTGATTCATTTAACAACGGAGGCAAAACTCACTTAACAAATGTCTCACTTAACAACAGGAATTTTGGACTCAATTGTGGTCGTAAGTTGAGAACTACCTGTTCTAAATCATATGTGGGGTATGCTATTTATGTTACTGATGGATTCCCACACATTGATCAAGCCAAACAGATCCCTTTTCTTGATTCTTTCGATCCTTTGCTGATGTATAGCTGCTCAGGTGAACCGCTGACACATTTTAAATTAGCCGTGTATGCACGTATGTGGATACACAGAATAATCGGAAGGTAACATCTTCATCCAGGTGTAGAAGTATTTATTTACCTGCAAGCACAAGTGAAAATAACTGCAAAGATGTAAGAATTGGAGTAATCTGTTGAACCACAGACCCTTGAATAAAATGTTGTTATTAAAAATGGTGAGTTCTTTTTTATCATTCTGCTGCAGGAAACAAGTCGAGATAATTCAGAACTGTAAAACATTGGAAATGCAGCAGAGCAAAATTACAGGTACATCCCTAAAGGAAGGCGGGGGGGGATGAAGCATAGGGAAATAAATTAGTCCCATGATGTCAGAACCAGCTTCCAATTCTTCCTAGTTGTAATGCTAAAATGCTATAGTAGCAAGGAGCCCAAATTATTATAAGGCAGACAGTTTTGCATGAATATTAACCCTCGAAAGTTGTGATTGAGGGAGCAATTATAAATGTCATGTTATGCTGATACCAAGTATAAATCACAACCACTTGAATTTAAAACGTACTGAGAAGTAAATGAAAAAGATGCCCATGGAAAGTAACCCATAGAACAGAAATTTCCCATCTCTTCCTTCCTTCCTCTTGGAATTCACTCCAGGCAGCTAAATATATTCCAGAGAATTGGGGGTGTGGGGAGACCATGATGCTTTTGTAGATGGGCAGGGAACTTTTCTCCTTTCACCTGAATAAAGGAACAACTTAAGAGCTAACCCAAAATGTATATAGAGGTAGTCGTCAACTTAAAGTGACTTATGACCATTTTTCACACTTACAATCATTGTGGTAGTCCTATCGTCATGTGATCAAAAATCAGACACTTGGCAACTGGCTCATATTTATGACAACTGCAGAGTCCTAGGATCATGTAATCACTTTTTGCAACTTTCTGACAAGCCAACTCAATGGGGAAACCAGATTCGCTTAACAACTGTGTTGCTGTAATTCACTTAACAACTGTGGCAAGAAAGATTGTAAAATGGGCCAAAACCAGAAGTGGGATCCTACCTGTTCCACTACCGGTTCGGTGATCACATGCGCGCACCTAACATGCATGCACCTAGCATGCGCATGCCTGCAGCGCCAATCAGCTGAGAGAATAAAGAAGAGAAAAGCTCAGGGATGGGTGGAAGGACTTCTTTCTTCTCTCAGCTGATCTTTGGAAGCTTTTTTTTTTTAACTACCAGTTCAGCTGAACCGGTCTGAACCGGTAGCATACCACCACTGGCCAAAACATACTTAACAAATATCTCACTTAACCACAGAAATGTTGGGCTCAATTGTGGTCGTAAGTCAAGGAGTACCTGAGGATTTTGAATATCCCAAATTGAGCAAACAGAAATGGTACACAGAGATGGTATTCAGCAGGTTCTGACCAGTTCTGGAGAACCGGTAGCGGAAATTTTGAGTAATTTGGAGAATCAGCAAATACCACCTCTGACAGGAGATTTTACAGTATCCTTCCCCTGCCACGCCCACCAAGCCATGCCCACAGAACCGGTAGTAAAAAAAAATGAATCCCATCACTGGTGGTACATCAGGTTTTGAGAAAGCATCACCTTCAAACATGAGTGCCACTCTGCTCCAGCCCACAAACAGGGCTTCCATATGTATGTGCAACACAACTGCAAAATTCCATTTCCTTTAATCACTTTATTCATGACCATTAAAACACCTCAGACCATTTCACGGTTTTCCTGAAGTAGAGAACCTTGAAGTAAAATATCACATGCAGATTTAGGAATCTCTCGTTGAAGTGGAGACGTGCTATTTTACATACCCTTAATGAACATCAATGGTTATATTTAAATAAGCACCATTTGTTTTGTGAAGGTCTGCAAACCTATCATTCATGTGTATTTGTGTAGAAGTATAATCACACATGTCTAAAACTTGGTGTTTCATGATTGCTGAAAGTTGGCACAGTTGTGGGATGTGCATGTCTTGCCAGGTTATTGAAAATTAAGCTATTTTTCTATTAGGGCATGCTAGCGAAGGCAGGAAATGTTTTTTCCAGCAGGGCTTATCAATGTTTAGTGAGCTGTACCTGCGATTTTAAGTCAGAATGTCCCTTTTCAGAGTTTGGCAAAAGCTTGCTGAGTAAGCTGGAGTGGACCTCCCTCTGCCATACTCATGAAAATTTTGCAAAGCAGAACAAATGAAGTGACACACGGCTATGTGGCTCTGCAAAAATATAATTTGGCCATGGTGGTATAAATACAGCTCCAATGGAGTGTTTCTCTTGAACCTTCCTCAAAGTGAAGTACACCATTGAAGATTTGCTCAGATCTAGTAGATAACATGATCTTTATGCCATTGTTTTCTCTTTCTGCTTTTTCCCCCTTTCACTGATCTGAAATCCTAGCCTGCACAGAATAATTATTAAAGCTTTCAAGCTAATCTGGTTACTTGTCTTGATCTACTAAAGAATTTGTGTTAATCTGTTTATATTTAGGTCAGTTTAGCAGGCTTTGATCCTTTGTTTAAGAAAGAAACATTTTAGAGTCTGAACGCTCTGCTACTTGCACCATGGACATTTGGGAGATATTGTCAATCAAATCTTTCCCACCGCTGATCATCCATCGATAAAAGCCTCGCAATTATGTGAAAATCCACTTTGGTAGAGAGAAGACGCTACGTGCAATTGAATTTCTGACTTACTTAGGCGCTTGGGCAGGAGTAACGCCTGTATTTCCTGAAACATCGCCTCTTTTTTAATGCAGAGGCATAAAACGTTCTTCTCAGCCTTTGTTAGAAAGAACTATAGTAAAAAAAAAATCTTACTAAGTCATAAGAAAATGCACATTTCTTTATTAGGACTTGACAGGTTTTAGAGGAGGATTCAAATATATTCCCCTTCTAAAAAGTGCATCCTCTGGTGGTTTCCAGGGAAGATCAGTGGGACAATATTTGATAAGAATTCCTGAATCACCAAGAAAATGTTTCTCCAGAGGACTTGGTTTGAGGTGATTCAGTTTTCCTGATGGGAATTATTTTGGACCCTTATAATCATGATTGAATTTCCCTCAAATGAAAATACTGATTGGCTCAAAACTGTATTCATTCCCAGATATAAAGTTTTCTTTGTAATGGGAGCCATCTTATCTTGTGAGCCCTGGTAAAAAATGAACCCTATCTGCAACAAAGTGTATCTTAAAATCATAGCAGAGTTTGGTTTTAAAACAAGACAAGATATTTAGAGACGCCCCAGCATATAGCTTTAGAACAGAGGTGGGAAACTCTGGCCCCTTTATGAACTGTGGACTTCAACTCCCAGAATTCCTGAGCCAGGATGGCTCAGGAATTCTGGGAGTTGAAATCCACAAGTCTTAAAAGGGCCATCGTTCCCCACCTCTATCTTAAAACATCCGCCTATAAAGCAGATAATTATCCCATCACCAAAGACAAGAGCAGACTTGAGAAGTGCAACAATCTGGTGTGAGGTAGTGGCAAGATAAAGAAGGCTCACAGTGTGGGAACACTTGGCACCACAGAAGGAGTTGTCAGAAAGGGAGGAGAGGAAAAAGAAAATGGAATGGGCTGTGGCAGAAGGAACTAGGAAAGGTTTTATTCTCAGGGAGAATCCGATGTTCTTCAGTCAGGTCAAAAGATTAAGAGGCTGTTGTGGTTAGCCGGCAGCAGGTGAGGACGACTGAGGAGACCAAGGACTCAGATGAGGGGCCAGGACCATTAGGGAGTGGACTGCTGCCTTCAGAGATTGTGGGGCCTGGCAGCAGTGATGAGGAGGTTCCTGAGGAGCCTGTGCTAAGTGCGCATGCATGCAGGATTAATCGCAGGAAAGAGCAGTTACAACAGCACGGGTGACTTGGGAGTAAGGCTGCAAAGTAATGGCCCTTCCTTCAAGAAGATAAAAGCCAGCTGTGAAATGAACATACTTTGCAGAAGACAACGACGTTTTGAAACTCCAGCCTCATGGACATTCCAATATCCTGAGTTTGTATTTGAAGATTCTTGTATTGCAAATTATTTCTTGTCTGTTATCTTTTGGCAAGTCTTGCACAGTTTGGCAAGTCTTGTGCTTATCACAGCTAATTATTTTGCAAAAGCATTACAAGGTTTCTGTTCCCTTTGGATTATGTTTGATTTATTGGAAAAGGGTGTGGGTCAGAACAGAGGCTGAGGCTATTAGATGAATCAAATGATGACCCTTCCTCCCCACTTCCACAGATTGGGATTTCAGGATGAACATTTGGGTTTTTCCACAGGATCTTTCTGAAAAATTCTCACTGCACTTTTTGAGTTATCACACAATTTATCTCTTACCTTCCTCTCACTCCCAGAAAAATGGTTGTTCTGTATTTTTTTTAAAGATTTTAAAAGAACAAGGGGAAAAAAGCAGCATTTTGCTGAAAAAAATGTAGAGTAACAAATTTAAGGGAATGGCCCTTCATTTTTCCATTATGAGTGACACAAGTAGTGACACTGACTACTAGACCATGAAATGTATCTTTCCACATGCTAATTGTAGGGTGGCTCAACATAAAGGCAGTGTGATATTCTCTAGCACGGTGTTTATTAACCCACAGCAGGCTGGCTGGGGAATTCTGGGAGTTGGTCCATACTTCTTAAGGTTGCTGAAGTTAGGAAATACTGTTCCAGCAGTTAAGCTGATGCATAAGTCATGCCAGAGGTTTGGAAGAGGCTGCTGATGCACTGACTTGGCAAATCTGCTCCCGGTACTAACAATAAGTCTTCTCCAGTTCAAGATGAGGCCTCCAGTCTGTAGATGCCACTGAAGTGTTTACATTCCTTTGCTTAGATGGCTGGATTGATACAGCCATGGAGTTTCATTATTAGCACTTTGATCCATCTCCTTTTCCGCCGTGAAGTTTACTGAAGATCATTAAGCATGTAACGGCCTCTCAGGTTAATAATAATATATTGGGAGGAGAAAATTAAGATAACCTATATATGTTGCCTAATTCCCCTGTAAAGACAGGCTATAGTGATAGTCAGATATTTGCTCTTACTTCAACAGTCTGACCTATAATCAATCTCAGCAAAACTAAATTATTTACCTGGACATCTACAGCCTGTCCAATAATTAATCTGGGGGGAAATGGATTAATTACAAATGGGTCTAGTTTCTTGGCCTTTTTGCATGCCCTGTAACCATCAAAGACAAAATGCTGGATTAGATGAAGCTTCATTTGTATTCCATCAGAGCACTTGTTATATTTAGTTAAAATCTGTTTTCTCATCCCAGTTGTATGTATAGTGGTTGTTTTGCTTCCTAAAGACATGTGGTGAGTCTTACGGCAACTGAGCTTCTGAAAATTTGCTGTGGCTCGCAAATGTTGCTTGCAAATGCTGCACCATAAACTGAAATTCTAACTGATGGCAACCTTCTTCAATTCATTGCTCAAGAGAGGAAATAATGGAGCGTGGGGGGGAGAAAGAGCAGAACACTTAGATGGTGATCTGGGCAGTCTCATTTTCCAAAACTTTCTGTACTGTGGTTAGCTACAAACAGTGGATAATGGATGTTAGTCCTTTGGAATAGCAATAGCACTTAGTCTTCTATACCTCCCCATAGTGCAGTCTCTAGGTGGTTTACAATATCAGCATTATTTGCATATTGCCCCCAACAAGGTGGGTCCTCATTTTATCAACCTTGGAAGGATGGAAGGCTGAGTCAACCATGAGCCCCAGCCTGTCAAGATCAAACTCCAGGCTGTGGGCAGAGTTTGCCTGCAATACTGCCTTCTAACCACGGAGCCACCAGTAGATAATGCTGATATTGTAAACCACCCAGAGAGCTACAGGAGCTTGACCCCTTCCTCCTGTGGCAGCCCCTCAAATATTGGAAGACTGCTATCATGTCTCCCCTGGTCCTTCTCTTTACTAGACTAGCCAAGCCCAGTTCCTGCAACCGTTCATTGTATGTTTTAGCCAACAGTCCCCTAATCATCCTGGTTGCTCTTCTCTGTACTTTTTCTAGAGTCTCAACATCTTTTTTATAATGTGGTGAACAAAACTGCAGTATTTGCAGTACTCTAGGTGTGGTCTTACTAAGGCTTCATAGAGTGGTATTAGTACTTCCCTTGATCTTGACTGTATCCCTCTGTTAATACAATTTAGGATTGCATTAGCTTTTTTGGTGGCTGCTGCACACTGCTGGCTCATATTTAGCTGGTTGTCCACTAAGACTGCAAGATCCCTCTCACAGTTACTGCTATTGAGCCTGGTTTCACTCAGTCTATATGTGTACTTTTGGTTTTTCTTGCCTAAGTGTAGGACTTTACTTTTCTCTATACTGAATTTCATTTTATTAGATATGGCCCAGTGTTCTAGTCTGTCAAGATCCATCTGGATCTTGAGCCTATCTTCTTGGGTGTTAGCTATTCCCGCCAGCTTAGTATCATCTACAAATTTGGTAAGTTCTGCTTCTATTCCCTCATCTAAGTCGTTAATGAAGATATTGAAGAGTACTGGGCCTAAGACGGAACCTTGTGGCACCCCACTGCTTACTTCCCTCCATGTAGACTTAGACCCATTAAGGACTACTCGTTGAGTACGGTTTGCCAGACAGTTGCGAATCCATCTAGTGGTGGTGCTATCTATTCCACTTTTTTCTAGCTTCTAAGAAGTATGTTGTGGTCTACTTTGTCAAATGCCTTGCTGAAATCTAAATATATTATGTCCACAGTATTTTGCTAGTCTACTAATTTAGTGACTGTGTTGAAGAATGAAATAAGATTGGTTTGGCATGATCTGTTTTTAACAAACGGCTGCTGACTGCTAGTTATTACTTTACTTGTTTCTAGATGTTGACAGATCTGTTTTTTTATTATCTTTTCCAGTATCTTCCCAGGTATTGATATTAGGCTGATCGGTCTATAGTTTCCTGGGTCTGTTTTTTTTCCCTTTTTTGAAGATGGGAACCATATCAGCTCTTTTCCAGTCCTCTGGTAGTTCCCCGGTGCTCCAGGATTTTTGAAAGATATGGTGCAGTGGTTCTGAGATGACCTCTGCCAGCTCCTTTAAAACTCTGGGGTGTAATCCATCAGGACCCAGTGATTTGTTTTCATCAAGATGGTGATTTGTTTTCATCAAGATATGATTGTCGATTGTTCTACTCTTCAGAGATGGTGTGTATTTGCTGTATCAGATCACCGTGACAAATCAGGCTATCCTACGTGGCCCTCTCAAAATTTGGTTCTTCCAGGGTTGTGGCTAGCTGGTCTTTAATTAGCAGAAGTACCCAACTGGTTAGACTGCTGAAAATGGAGCCATAGTCTAAGTTCTAATCAGAAATGTGATATTCACTCAGCACAAACAAAATGCCAACTGTAACGGCTGGAGAGATTTAAGCTGAGAACTGGGAACATGAATGCCAAAAGCAAAATTAAAAAAAAAAAACTGGTAGCAAGTATAAGGAAGTACATCCTACTGGTCAGCTGATTATGCCAAAACCAGACAGCCCACACTATTCAACTCCCGTTTCATATCAGTAACATGGTTATTAAGTTACATCATTGTACATGGTCATACCAATTGCAGAACCATAAAAAGGCTGTCAAATCTTCAAGGCCCTTCACAATTCCCTGATGCTTCAGAGCATGCTGGTACATCTATTTCAGCAATTCTTTGTGAGGACTGTGCCAAGCCCTATTTCCTGATCCCCACTTCCTGTTGATAGCTGATTTGGCACAAGCTAACATCCTATATGGCACAGGCTAACCAAGGGCAACAACAACAAGAACAACAGCAACATTATCCTCTCACTTACCATCTGCATTATTTCAAATTCATTTAGAAATATATGAGATCCATCAGCTGCTACGATCCTTTTATCGTCTGCACAGTAACCCACACAATTTGGTTTGCAACACCTTCTGCGATCTCAGCTGAGCTGATTGTCTTGTGAAATTTGTTGATGGCTTTTCATTAGATTACGACTAACAGAATTAAACAGCGAGTTAGAGAGAGGAGCCCCCTCCCCACCCCCCTCAAATGCAGCACAACCAGGCTGGGAAGGAGAACAATTGAGCCAACACAAACACTGTTTTGACACTTGACAAAAAACGAGCACAATATTAGGTAAGTAGTTTTGACTCTTCTCCATATTAATATACAAAGCTCTGCTAAAAAAAAAAAAAAGCACCAGATGCTAAATTATAGGAATTATAACTTGCAATCATTTTAAATCCTCTTTTTTTTTTAACATGGGGGATAAAAGCAGTTTTCATTTGCATTTTTCACAAAGCAAGTGCACCTACCCATTCTCTCACGTAGTTCCCCCATCTTTGCTAATCAGGGAAGCAGCCAAGCATGTCTTCTCAAATGCTGAAGCAGTGAGGCAGGCAATACCTCCTGCGCTGAACTGGAGCTGGTGGAGAGGAATTAACTAGGCCAACCTGAAGTTCTGATCGCAAACGTCGCTGTCCTCTGAGTATTTTACGGCAGATACAGGGCCATTCCCACTGCCTTTCAAAATGACCACGACCACCATCACCAAACTGGTTATTATGAAGTTCATTCCCTGGAAAATTAGGCCCACAAGGGAATGCAAAGCATGTCAAGACAGATTGAGGCTTGTCCCATTCTGATCCATAACAAAAGATTTCCCATTGGCTACTCAGTCATGCCTTTTCCTAGAAATTTTCTACTCTGGTCATGTGTTCATTTTACTGCTGCTCTTGAGCCTTTAGCAAAGCCACTAAAGGCTTTGGCTTTGCCCTCTGCCACTACTTCCTCTTCCAAAGGAGGATATGATAATAGAGCAATTGATTTTGCGTGCCGGCTTATAACATTGATTGAGAGAATGGATTGAAAAGTGCTTTGTAACTTCAGCTGATCCCAAATGCTGCAGTTCAGACTGCCGACAAAAGCTTAAGCGGAGGGAGACCCTCACTCTCTCCTTACCATAGTTGTAATGACCCAACCCAGTTCAAAAGGTCTAAGGTAGGCCTACGCCTCCAGAGGAACCAGAAACTTCAGGGTTAGCTTGTCCAGGGGCGATCTGATTATCTGAGAAGTAAGTAAGTAAATAAATAAAACTAGGAAGAAGAAAGGAAATAAAAAAAGGCAATGCTACTGCAAGCATCTAACCAGATTTGGGTTGAGAATCTTTCACTGATGGTCATCAACCAGGCAAAACGTGATGCTTTTTGTTAACACCCCCTGCCCCAGCAATTTCTGAAAAGTAAATTTCTGACCTTATTGAGTAACTAAAAGGGATGTCCAAGAGGGTGGGAAGGAGGTGTCAAAGTCAAGATGACAACTGTGATTTTTTTTTTAAAAAAAATCAAAACTCCTTTCGTTTTAAGACTATGTGACACAGCCTCCAAAATTTGTGAAAGCTCCCTCACTGGAAGTTTTAAAGAAGAGATTGGACAACCATTTGTCTGAAATGGGATGGGGTCTCCTGCCTAAGCAGGGGGTTGGACTAGAAGACCTTCAAGGCCCCTTCCTATTATTTTATATTTTCACATGATGCACATTAAAGTGGATGAATCATACCACCATAGCTTTTCTTTTTTCTTTTTTTTTTTACTTTTTGAACTCCCCTACTCCATCCCCCTGGACACCTCTTTTAGGTATCCTACAATGTCAGAGGTTTACATTTCAGAACGCTGCTTTTTTTTGGAAATTTCTTCTCCTGCAAGGCTCACTTTGCGCTTTGACGTCTATCAAGGAAAGGTTTTCAACTAAAGTCTGGTTAGATGGCCAATTTTAACTGGGTGTTTTCAGCCGGGTGTTTTAAATGGGCACTTTCAACCAAAATTGATTAAATTTGGAGGGGAGGGAGAATTAAACTTCCAGAAAATTTATATTATCCCACTGTTTAGCCCTAATTCACCACAGCCCAACATGCCATGGCCAACTCACTGTGGGACAGCTCGCCATGGTCAACTTGCCATGGGACAACTGGCTGCAGGACAATTCAGTTCAATTTAATTGTTTAAAATAATTAAACCATTATTTTAGTTTTTGTCATTCACATTTCATTTTGTCTCTCTTTTTGCATCCTTTCTTTAATGCTTTTATTTTACTCCTTCTTCGATATTAGTCTAACTCTTGTCCCCCAGTGAGTCATCTTGTGGCAAATTGGCTATGGCAAGTTGGCTCTGGTGAGTTGGCCACAACAAGGTGGCTTGGCCACTGAGTTGTCACAGACCCTGTTTAGGGGACAAATAGTCATGTTGTAGCATGGCTCCAAGCATGTATATTTGTGCATCTGATGAGCGAATGTGAACTGGCTTTGGACTGATCTTACTACCTGGGAGAGCTTTACAATGTTAAGAACAACTTCCTTCTTTTTAATCTGATGGATTGTGGCTTGCAAAGGTTGATGCTGGTTGAGTGCTACTGCATATCTTTGCAAGTTTTGAATAAATAAAGCTATACTCACCTTGCATTTTCTTTTCTTTTTTTGAAAATACTTCATTCAGTTTTCAAAGTTTAAAAACATAAAATAAAATTTTATACATCATATTGAATATTGAACAAAGAACAGCCAAGACTGATGAAAAAATTGAAAATATTCAACAAATGATGGTGAAATATGATGAGAGATTCCAAAAAATTGAAGAAGAAGATAAACAAAGAGAGGAGAAGATTGGAAATATTGACTAACAGTGGTTGAACAAGATAAAAGTGGGATGCTGGAGATGGACAGGTCAGAATTCTATCTTAGATTTCAAAATATAGAGGAAGAAAAAGGTCAAAACCTAGCTGCGATAATGATAGAAATTCTGGCTGAAGCCTTGGAAATAACAGAGGAAAAGATGATGGATGGAGTAGATGAGGTATACCGAGTCTTTACAAGATATGCGATGAGAAACAACTTACCAAGAGAAGTTCACATCAGATTTACAAAAAAATCCATTAAAACACAAATATTACAAGTGGCAAGGGAGAAGACGTATATATACTTTCTTATTCCATTATCATTGCATATTTCTTTCCTTACTCTTGCTACAAATCAATATATTTTCATCTTACATTTCAATTTTCTCCATAACAGATATTTACATAATTTCTTATTCTTTACCTAATAGCCATTTTAATTTCTTTTTATTCTTAAACCATTCATACCAGGAATCTAGGAATATTGAATCTTTATATCTCAATTTCAGTTTTAGCCTGTCCATCTCTGCAGTCAATATTTTTTTTATAATAACACCTCTGATGGTACATTTTCCTGCTTCCAAAATTGTGTGTAAGAAATCCTAGCAGCTGTTAAAATATGTAACATAATATACCTGTCTTTTTTTTTCTTATATTTTTCTGTTGTTATACCTAATAAAAATAATTCTGGTTTGAGTTCAATTTTCTGTTTTATTATTTCTCCTAGCCACAGTCAAATTGTGTTCCAATATTTCTTGACTTCTGGGCAAGTCCATCACATATGAAAATAAGTGCCTTGTTCCTTCTTACACTTCCAACAATTTGGGTTTAGGATAAATATTTTTGCTAGCTTAGCAGGGGGTAGGTACTACCTGTAGAACATTTTGTACAGGTTTTTCCTGTATGCTGTAGACATAGCTAATTTGTAATTTAGTCCCCACATTTTTTCCCAGTGTTCCAAATCTATATTGAGGCCAACATTTTTCGCCCATACTACCATTGTCTCCTTAACCACCTCCTCTTCCATCTTAAAATCTAAAAAAAGGTTTTATATTTTTGAGATCATCTTTTTTCCGTTCCTTGTAGGATTCCATCTAATTGGTGTTTTCCCATGTAAAATCCATATTGTTCTTTGTCTTTTTTATATCTCGCCTGTACCCGCATGTATGGCTCCAGTCTATATCTATATTTTGTTGTTGTAGTTCTTGTATCGTTTTCAGCCTTCCTTGTTCATCTCATAGGTCTTTATACTTTCTCATTTTCGCCAGATCCATTGCATTTGGGTAAATTTGTGCTTCCATAGTTGACAGTGAGCGTAGTATTTTAACATGATTCTTTTTAATTTTATTCCATATCCGAATTAGTGATTATCTGATCAAATGTCTCTGGAAATATGAATGTTGCTTGCTTTTCCCATAAAAAGCTATGCCACCCATTTTGTAAGTCGTGGTCTTCTATCAACAGTATTCTTTTGTTTTCCAAATTGATAGCTGCTGCCTGGTAGTACGTTTCCTAATCGGGGAGTCCAAAGCCACCCCTTTCTCTTTTATCCTGTAGTAATTTCATTTTTATCCTTGCTTTTTTCCCTGCCCAACAAATTTAGTTATTGTTTTGTCTAATTCTCTAAAAAAAAAAAAATCATCATCTTGCATTTTCACTGCTCGTGAAGAGGATTTTTAACTCAGAGCAACCAAGTTAATGTTTTGCATATACACATAATGTTAAAAGAATTTTGACTAAATATAATGGATTTGGAGGCAATTTTACACATCTTTGGGGTTTTTTGTTGTTGTTGTTTTTTGCACAAATGCATGTTATGGTTTGTTGATGTAAACTGCATCAGAAGATCCAGTTACTGAATCTTGACATACTGCATGACTTTCTCCCTATGTGGATGTGTCTGTGTATTTGGTATGTGTGCGTGATAGATAAATGACAGAATATGGATGATAGAGGATGGATGGGGAGAGAGAGAGAGAGAGACAGATGTATATATACATAGGTTTGGAATTTCTAAACTTAGTGTTTACATTAAAAAGCAAATTGATGAAAATGTTCCCCCATTCCTTGCTAATTCAGAGCAAGTCGCATTATATGCAGTGGACTTTATTCCCTTGCAAACATATTCAGGAGTGTGATCTATAGCATCTGAATGCTGCTTTTGTGGCACATTTATCCCCCAAAATCCCCCCCCCCCCCATTCTCTTCCCCCAGTCTTATTTACATTAGGGTGTTGTTATTTTTTTGGCCTACCTTTTATTTAGCACCCAGATCAAGTCACTCCCTAAAGCTCCCGGTAGCTTATGAAGATAACCATCTCTTCCTTTCCTATTACTTAGCTTCATGGAGCTTTCCATTTTCCTCCTTACCAGATTGCTTTATGCTGTTAAAAAGCTTTCTAGTTATCACCAATATGGTTATTTATGTTGCCACTTAACCACATTGGCCTCTGAGGCTTGTTTTACATGCCTGGACTTTCTGGAGATATATTCTAATGCAGGGTTGGCTTCTTTTTCATTCTGTTTTCTAAAACTGCCAGAGCAAAAGTTCTGTGCACAACATATTAATAGGCCACCAAGAAGCGGGAGACCTTTGTCTTTCTAAGCAGGTGAGACAGGCAACCTATTAAATGTTGCCATCTCATGGGACTAAAGAAGCGTGCTTCTCTGTCATGGTTCTCCCCTTCCCCTTTCTGGAAGAAGCTTCCCCTAGAAATATGGGTAGCACCTTCTTAATTTATTTTATTTTTATCAAACCCTAACTTAAGGCATTGAACATACCTAACGATCCTCTCTTCTCCCGTGTTCCACAAAACAAGGTTGTTGTTATGTGGAATACAGGAGAAGAGAGATCCTTAGGTATGTTCACATCACAGTCTTGTGACATGATGGGGTTTAGAGAGGATGACTAGCCCAACATTCACCCCCATTCAAATCATAAGTCTTTAGCCACATCTCAGAGAAAAAAAAAATGATTTATTAGGAGTGACCATGTCAGTGTTACCTGGGTGCAGCCAATTTTAACACACATCATTCATTTCACCCTTGACCTTGGTCTTCCCCCCCACCCCCTGGATGTATATTCTCCAACGGGACACACCCATAGCCAAGAGTCATCAATCATGCTCTCCAATAATAATCTTGTGTACCAACAGCTTCGCCTGCCTAGCAATTATCTGAAGCATTTAAGGAATGCATTACTTTCCCAACTCCCTTTCTGCTGGCAGCTAAAAAGACCAAAGAAGTATTTTTTAGTTGACACCAAGGTCACCCAGCTGACTTTCATGTCTAAGGCAGGACTAGAACTCACCATCTCCTAGTTTCTAGCCTGGTGCCTTAACCATTGGACCAAATCGGACTTCTTCTTTTGTCTTTTTTTAGCACAGCAGCATTCTTATCTAAGGGTTTATGTTTTATTTGCTGTTGAAAACTATTGAAACTGTATTGTTTTATATGCAATATTCCCTAACACATACTTTTTTTTCCAGGCCATGCAATCTGTTTGTTATAAAAATTAACACTGGAACTCTATGGTCAAGAGGTAAAGCTTTGATGACAGAACATTGGATACTTTAAAAGTAGGGTTTTTAGTTTTTAGTTTTGCTCTTAGCTTTTCACAAAATCCCATCAATTCCATGGAACCCATTTTGAAAAAAACTGTCTTAGCAAATAGTACAGAATCATTATAAGCATTTCATGCTTATAATGTTTTTAATTGAACATGTCCAAGAACTGGGAAAAAATGTGGTTCTCTAGTGTGGTTTTTTAAAAATATAAAATTCCTAACTAGAAAATATTTTGGAGGATGGGAGGGCAAAGAAAGATTACTGATTTATTTAATGAAAAGTTTAGTTCCTTACACACTTATCAAACTTTTTACTCTCACTCCCCCATATATGTATTTATTGAAAAATATGGACATAAATGATCTTCGATGTATCTGTTAATTCTATTGCACAATCCAGCATGATTAAAACATCCAAATATACTTCCAGTGGAACTGAATCTGTGTGTATTTAGGATTGGATTAATCTAGTTTTGGTTTCCTAGGAATTAAAGGGATGAGTTGCAGCTTATGGAGGCATTTACTCACCGATGGTCAGACAGTATGTTTCAGGAAATCCCCAAGTAAACAAAAACAGAGACTGTCTCTACATGGAACAAAATTATGCAGATAGTATTTATCTGTGGCTTGTTTACAAGTTCAAAATAAGGGAACAGGGAAAACGGTAGGGGCAAAAATTTGGACACCTTTTCAATCAGTGTTACTTTGTAATACTTCCTTTAGTAGAAATAAAACTTCATAATGGTTCTTGTAGCTAGTTAAGAGCCCCTCCTCTATTCTTGTATTGGAATAATTTCCTATTCTTCCTTGCAGAATTCTTCTAGCTAAAGGTAAAGGAGCCATGGTGGTGCTGTTGTTAGAATGCAGTATTGAAGGTTAATTCTGCCTTCCACTGCCAGCAGTTCGATCCTGACTGGCTCAAGGTTGACTCAGCCTTCCATTCTTCCAAGGTCAGTAAAATGAGGACCCAGATTGTTGGGGGCAATACGGTGACTCTGTAAACCGCTTAGAGAGGGCTGCAAAGCATTGTGAAGTGGCATATAAGTCTAAGTACTATTGCTATTGCTATAAATGTAAAGGTTTTCCCTGTTCAGTCATGTCCAACTCTAGAAGGCAGTACTCATTCCATTCCTTAGCCAAGGGAGCCAGCATTGTCTGAAGACACTTCCATGGTCATGTGGCCAGCATGACTATGCACTGAGGCTCACCAAACACTTTTACCTAATACCTATTTATCTATTTGCATTTGTATACTTTCGAGCAGCCAAATGGTCAGGAACTGGGGCAAGAAATGGGAACTCATGCAGCACTTGGGTCTCAAACTTGGGCTGTCATGCTTTCCAGTTGACAAGCTCAGCGTCTTTAACCTCTGACTCATTGCCCATTCTTCTAGCTTAGTTCTCTGCATGAGCTGTATGATTGAAAAGTCACAACTGGTTTTCAATAATATTCAAGATTGTGCAGGTTATTCTAAAATTGTTTTCTTTCTTTCCTGGAAATATTTCATGGTAGATTGGGAGGTTCATTTCAGATCATTGTCTTGCTGAAAGATCCAACTCCTTTTCAGCTTCAGTTACTTCACCAGCTTTGGGATATTAGGGTTTCTGAAGTATGTGGATATTGAGTTGAATCCGTACTTCTTTCTCAGCTCAATATTTCCTGCGTTACTGGGACTTCAGTACTGTTTCTACTAACTTCAGCAATCTAGTCTGAATCCAACTCAGAATGTTTGATCTGATCCAGAAAAAACAATTTCTGAGTGTTTCACTCTATGTTGTTTTTTTTCTTTCTTTCTGTTATAATTATCTCTTACAGAAGGGGTGTCAAACTCAAGGCCTGTGGGCTGGATCCAGCCCATGGGGTGTTTAGATCTGGATCATGAGGCCACCCTGGAAACAGTGAAGGACCCGCCTATCGTGCCTCTGCCAGTGAAAACAAAGCTCGGGGTGGGAGGGTGAACATCTTAACCCTTCCAAGGTCTGCTTTCACTGGCAGAAAGCTGCCTTTGTGGCTGAAAATGGACGTCAAGCTGGCCACATCCCCTGAGCCCCTGATGTCAATCACAACTCTGATATAGCTCTCAATAAAATCAAGTTTGATACCCCTGTGTAACAGTCTCCTTCTAGAATTAAATATGGCTTGCCAGGGATCTCACTTCATTTTATCAGCAGTGAAGTTGAATGTGAAAATAATTGTCCCAATCTGGGAATTTCAAAAATTGAGGGTGTTCTTGAAACTAGACCATTGTAGCAGAAAACGGAGCTCCGGAGCCCATTTTTGCTGGCAGAGTGCTCGGGCCACCATAGACACCCACCCCCCTGTGACACAAGTGATGTCATGCTGGCCATGCCCACCCCAACCCCCTGAGGTCAAACACAACCCTGATGCCACCCTCAATGAAACTGAGTTTGACAACCTTGATCTTAGTATTCTGTGGGTGGTTTCAGGGTAGCCAGTTCGTTTCCAGCAAACCTTTTGAATCTTTATGAAAGAGATGGGAAAAAAAGAAGGCAAAATCTATTAAAACATAGTGGGAAAATGAAACAACAGGTATCCCAGCATCAGTGAACACTTCGAGCTCCATTAAGTTGTATGCAGTTTTGCACAACGCCCCGCGAAAACCACTGAGTCCCATAAAAGAGCAGTTTGCATACTTTGCGCTTCAGAAAAAAAAAAGAGGAAGAAAGATGATTCAAACAATGAGGGACAGGATGTCTTGAAGGAGGAAACAATAGGGGGTTGTGTTTCTTTCTTGTGTTCACTGATACATTGTTTAAAAAGTGTTTGATTGAATGCAAGAATTCCATAATCTCTCTCTTATTGCTCATAAGCTTTGGTGCCATAAACTTTCCTAAATGCTAAATTTCTGAAAATGCTGTGCAGGCAGATGGCAAATATGTGCCTAAATTCTATCCCTAAGCTGCAAACAGGGCCATCTGTTTCCGTACTATCTCTCCACTGCTTGTCCATTGACAATGTTTAGATGGCATTGTAAATATGATCTAACATTACATGTTCAAGCCCATGACTGCTCTTTCATGAAAACACAAGCAGATTGAAGTTTCTTTCAAGGATTTGATGACTTGATGACTTCATTGGCCTTTGAACTTGTGAGACTAGCTGGCGATTCGGATGCCGTGAAACGTGTAGCAAATGTGTTGCTGCATAATGGGAAAACCCAGACACGAAGCTCACTGCTAGACAAAAATGATTTTGGAGCACTCGGTCTGAGAAGGAACTTGGTGTCGTATCTTTTAACAACAATTGCAGGGCAAACAAAAATGGAGTTCAAATGGACCGATTGCAAACATGAAGAACATATCAGAAGATGTGAAGATTTTTTTAAAATTTGTTTTAAAAAATTAAAAGGGAAGAAAGTGTGTGTGTGTGTGTGTGTGTGTGTGTATGGCATAGAAGTATTTTAGAGCAAGGCTTTTTCTTATATAGCTTTTTAAGAAGCTATGTAAGAACTGAGCATACCTTTCAATGTTTTGCTGCCCAACCAATTAGAGTAAAATATTAAGATCACTATAAAAACATTTTAAAATCCCCCCCAGTAATAAAAAAAAGAAAAGTAATATTTAAGACATTCAAGGGAAAAAAATACAAGAAAGCAAAATAAATAAATAAATAAATAAAACCTATAAAGGAAAAATGAAAACCATTGCTACAAGGATGTATAGAAGCAACATCTGAAAATATAGCACAGAAGTTGAAGCTACTGGGAACTAGGGAATCCCCATGTAATAACAACAGCAACAGCAACACAAAGGAAAAAGAGAGAAAATATTAGCTACAAAATGGACCTTGTACCTAGTTATTTCAAGTTGGAACACCTTCATTTAATTTTAACACTGTTTCAATGTCCATGGAACACTGTTCATCAGAATTTTCAAGTTGAGAAGTTCCTCTTTCATGTGAACCAAGAACTAAAGTGTATATGTGTGTTTTCTCTTTGACTGTAGCAACAGGAGATGATTCCTGTTTTGTTAATTTATGGACCCATAATTTATCACATGGAGCAATAACTTGAACAAAGAAAAATGATTTTTTTCTACCTATCAATTACATAGCAAAGTAATCAAAAAGTTGAGGAAATAACCCCTTGTCAAAGAACCCAAACATCACAATGTCAAAGTGATGTAACAGAAAAATTGACTTTGTGTGGTGAAGATTTAATGCTGTCTTTAAAAACTGGGATATTTCCTACGTGTCTAATCATACAGTATGTTTTTTCCTCTCCTCTTTTCTTTCCCCTTCTATTGCTTTCTTTTTGTTTCTTGTTTTTATCATTCTGTCTCTGTGTGTGTGTGTGTGTGTGTGTGTGTGTGTGTACATAATTGATATTAGCGTTGACTTAGACCAGGGGTGCCAAACTCACATCGTCACAGTTACATCACATGATGTATCATGGCTTTTTCTCCCTTTGCCAAACTGAGCGGGGACATGGCCAGTGAATGATGCATCTGACCCATGAGCTGCAAGTTTGACTCCCCTGACTTAGATGATCCTAAAAGACTTGTGCCCTGATACAAACTCAAGGTAAACTGCTCCAAACTCGATTGCAGAAAATAGGACTTCAGCAACAGAGTGGTCAACGCCTAGAATGCCCTATCTGACTCCATGGTTACAGCCTCAACGCCTCACAGCTTCAACCTCAAACTGTCCATTGTGGACCTCAACCCATTCCTAGGAGGTCCATAATTAAAGGGAGTGTGCATAAGCACACCAGCGTGCCTACTGTCCCTGACTTATTGTCCCAATTTATCTGTATTTACTCCCTTTGTTCTTGTTTATGTTCATACTTATAGTTGTTATCTTGTACATGTTTAACTAATAAATAAATAAATATTTTTTGAACTGCTTCATTCATTACATACTAATACGTGAAACTACTTCATATTCATTACATACTAATATTTTTAAATGGGCAATGCCAGCAACAGCTTATATCGAGGACATTTTCTTAATCAAAAGTCTTCTCAGTTTTGTGCATCCTGTAACGGGCCAGTAGTGGTCCATGGCCTGTTGGGAATTGGGCTGCACAAAGCTACATTTGTGCAAGTGGTGGGTGCATGTGTGAAACCATCCCTTCCTCCCCTGCAGTCCATGGAGCCAGAAAGGCTGGGGACCACTGTGCTATAACATGTGTCAAGCATTATCTGTACTACTTTTATGATATCAGTTTTGAAACATACCTCTTCAGGCCTATAATGGAATTCTGAGTCAGGAACTAGGAATGGTGGTTTGAAAAAAAAAATGTAAATCAGGAACATCCTTTTTGTCAGGCAGTCAGCCAGCCACACTCCTCTTATGCCAAAAAATAGTTATATCTGATGGAAGAAAATATTTATAACTCAGGGTTGAACTGTGAGGCCCTTAATGCTCTTTAAACTTGGTTGTTTTCTAACATCCTCAGTGATGTTAGTTGGGTAATGAAATGTCTGCAACAAAATAACCAAATAGAAAGAGCATCAAGGATGCCATAGACCAGGGGTGCCAAACTCGCGTTGTCACGGCGTCGTATCGGGACTTTTTCCCCCTTCGCTAAACTGGATGGGGGCAGGGCCAGTACGTAACACATCTGGCCTGTGGGTGGGAGTTTGACACTCCTGCCATAGACAATTATAGAGAATCACAGGCATGAAGAAGACATTCGATTCTGATCTGATATATTTAGTTTCCAAGATTCTGCAACCTAATTCCTTATCCTTGCAATAAATCTGCCTAACGAAACCATAAGAATCTAGTTTTCTTGGCTGTAAGAGATAATGAAAGTCTTGATGGAATCTTCAGATCTATCTTACATATGTGTTTGAGATTGTCAGAGAGAGGGTTAATGTTTTTAATGTTGTTTTCATTCGTGTAAATCATATGATGGCAAAATAAAGTTCAATATAAGAAAGCAACACAAAACATTCTTACAGAATCACTATACAGCACATCACTACAGGGTCTGATTTGAGTATCTGGGATGATTTGGGTATCAAATGGCTCAGTAATTTCCATCCATCAGTTCTCAAGACATCCATCATGTCAACAGCACAGCCTGCTTGGCCATCCTAGGTCACTATTGAAGAACTGTAAACTAAGCGGGGCGGGGGTGTTAAACAATGTTTGTGTGAGAAATGTTGGGATAAATCTAAGAATAAATTCTGAGAATAAAGAAGAATAAATCAGGAAGGAGGCTTTTGGGAGAATGACAGTACTAAAAGTACTAAATTACTAAAGTACTAAATTACTCCTAATCATCACTCCTCTTCCATACATCACTTTGTGCACCTGTTTCTTTGCAGCTGTTCAGCAAACCACTGGCTGCTATCAAACCTATAGCTCCAAACTCAGTGCTCTCTTCCTTTCTGGGTCTGGGTCTCTCAGTTGTCTCATGATAGTTGGGACATATGGCCAAGACACCCCTAGTCACAAAGCCTAGTTTGAGGGATTACTTGCATCTGACTCTGCCTGGTATAACCAGAGTAGCCATACCTATAGATAACAACAAGCAGAAACTTATTAGGAGAAAGAGAGAGGGAGGGAGAGGGGGAGAGAGAAGCCAACTCTGTGCAGGTTTCATTTTTAAACCCTCAGATCAGTTGTTTTTCTTGGTACAAACTATTTTATCGCAACAAGAGGTAAGAAGGACAAAGAGACCTTCTGTTCAAGAGAATCTGTTGGCTGAAGTATTAGTCCTCAGTGACCCTAACAGATTTTAGCCAAAGTCAGTTAGGAGATGGCAAAGGAGTGAGAGTGCGCAGAAGCAAGGATAGAACTCAATAAAAGTGTTTGCCTTTGTCCTATTTTGAATGTTTGAAAACTGTGAAATAATTAGACATTGAAACAGCTTTAAGAATATAAACTAGATATTGGTCTGCATTTTTAACTCTGGATGATCATGCTGTTTTAGGGCTCCCCCCCCTTTTTTTTTTGGGCTTTTTAAATGTGCTAGATCTGGTTTTCCAAGATTTGTTTAGAGTTTCAAGGTCCTACCTCTCAGGAAAGATCTACCATTAGGCAGACCAAGATAGCAGATAGTGGAGAATAAGGAGAAGAAAGATGTTCAATAATTGTAGAGCTTTGTGTCCCACGTGATTTATCCTATGCCCCTGTGGTAAAGGATGCTGTACCATTGCCGCTGTTGGAATAAATCAAATTGCCAGTCCAATCAGGATACTGGGATTAAAGAATTCCTGGAAGCTCAGTATTCAGATAAACCACCCATCAATAGACACATTGAGGTAAACCATATTTACATGCCATTCTTAATAGACAATTTTTTAAAAAAGACAAGACTAAAACACATCCTCTCCAGCAGTCAACATTCAGATAAGCAGGGATTAACACCGGACAAACAGAAGACAATATCCAAATCAAGGAATCACCAATAAGAAAACTGCCATCAAAACTGGCAGGGCAAGCTAATGTACAAACAGGAAGCCAACCCCACATCCAGTAGCCTCTAATGATATTACCTAGTCAGATAATGAAATGTCTACAACAAACCAAGCTCAGAAAGCAGTTTTCCACAGCATAGGATTTTCAATTATCTCTATCATTGCCTATGTGTTGATATTGTTTTATTTTACCATAAGCAGCCCACAAATACTTTCTTGACCAAAGTGCTTATACTAAATATAGGGGAATTCAACATCTCTGGCAAGATATCCAAGATGGAATACAACATTCCGAGTTTCAGCAATGAAACAGTTTTAGAAATAAGTATGATACCATGTCTCTTCTCAGTTTGTCATTATCATGCCGAATATACTTCTTTCTCATGAGAAAGATTCAGGAACATTCAGTGTTTTGGTACAAGAGGTACTGTATTTGTGAATCTGAATCTACCTACCAACTCCCAAGGGGTCCATGGATCCATGATAAAGCACTTTATCTAACATCTGCTTTGGATATTCCATATCATAAATGTCAAATCCATCAGATTAAACACAGCAAAGGGGTACTTTTTCTTTTTTTTTAAACCCAGGAACAATATTTTCCATCAACGAATTCCATTGCCTGGCTGTGTTATTAATGACCAGTTTCTGGTTAACCTTCAAAAAGGTCATTCATTGCAGTAAGGAAGGCTGAGTGTCATCAGAGCATTGAAACTCATCAGAAAGTTACAGAAATGAACAGATTCCATTTAGAACTAAAGGGGAAAAGAGACCATCAGGGTAGCCTCCCTTGTACCTTACTCGTAGGGTTTATTCAGAAGTTCCATGGATACCAAGTGATGAAAAAACTGTAGCATCTACATAGATGTACCTGCAATAAACTTTTCATAAGCCCTTTTCATTCACTGAAGTTGTCGTTAGTGGCATACTTCATTAGGTATCAGTTAATGATGATACAGTGTGAACATCAGAAAACAGAGGAAATTAGTTGCTATATTTTTGTCTTTTACACATGATGATGGAAGAGAAAAGTCATATTTATTTAACTCAAATGCAGCTTTTGCTTGGATGAGTTTTCTCATCTGCACTTTCTTTTTGCAGAACTCTAGTTATAAGTGTCCTGGGCATATTCAAACCAATGAACCAGAATTAAAAGGTCCATTATCTGTTTGCTTAATCCCCAGTTCCAGCCATTTCCCACAAATTAAACTGTGCTTAATGCATGATTTACTTTTACAGATATATGTCAATAAGAAGACAACTAGCTTGGTTTTGGTACCAAGAGGACAGGCTATGGATTAAAGCCAGAGGGCTCTCAGCTATGGCAAAAATGTACTTTGTTTTGGTAAGCCCTGTGATATGGATTTAACTATTTCGACAACTCTAACTATTTTCAATGAGTTTATAAATCAAGCATTGCA
Organism: Pseudonaja textilis; assembly: GCF_049901715.1. Classification (NCBI taxonomy): domain Eukaryota; kingdom Metazoa; phylum Chordata; class Lepidosauria; order Squamata; family Elapidae; genus Pseudonaja; species Pseudonaja textilis. Next base: position 180,388,260 of record NC_141991.1, read on the forward strand.
AAGACTCACATCTTCCTCCTCTCCACAATGTAACCCAAATGTGAACCGGAAAAGCAAATACAAACTTTATAATAAGAAATTGAAAAATTATAAGAATTTAACTTTTACTAACCTATTAGTACTTTGCAATGGGATTCTATGAGGCAAAATGTTCAAATGAGAATATCATATGCCCTGATGAAAAAAACAAATTGGAAAAAGTGACTTGGGGAAAATTGCTTCCCCAGGATATTACGAACTAGTGAAAATTAGTTGCTCCATCTATCAGTTTTTCTGCAATTTCCTTTTTCCCTTCACTAAGTATAAAGAATTTAATCTTCCTTTATTAACTACTAACCTTCAATAAGAAAACCCATTTAGTTTAGTGGTTAAATACATCAAGCTGTAAAGAGGGCGCCATAAGTTCTATCCTGTCTAAGGCATGAAACCAACTGCATGGCCTTAGGCCAGATACTCTATCTCAGCTTTAGGAATGAGGCAATGGCAAACCATTTTCAAAATCTTGCCAGGAAAACCATGTTCAGGTAGTCACCTGTATTCTACTGACCAACAGGAAATCTTTTGTAGAAGATGACCAGCCCGAGCCTGAGGGAGAGGTCAAATGTGTCATCAGTCTTGAGTCCCTTCTCACCCACAAGACACCTAAGCCGAGCCCACCTTGAATTCTTTTGTCTCTTAACTACCACTAATTTCCTTTGATAGTTAGTAGTTCAGATTCTTGTAGAGAGCATAAGCTTGCAATGAATCTTTTGACTAATTTGAACTGCCTGGATCTTCTGATTTCCCTGGTGTTTGACACGTTTAATAAAAAAATAATTATATTTGGCTATTCAAGATAGCTTTTAAAAAATCAAGTAATTAACAGGGGTAAGTGATTATTAAAGATATTAAAAATCAGTGCAATACAATAATTAGCCCAGTCTTTGTACAAATCCCACCAATCAGTTTACCAATAGACATTTTAGCTAACTACAGCCAAACTCAAACTATTGCATGGGAGAATGGTGGGCTGCTTCCTCCTTTGTTATAATAATATGGTGAATGAAATTGTCTCCCTGTTTAACATTGGTTGTCTGTAGTAGAAGTCTACAGTTTCAGGTCAGATGGAAACATTCGCATGTATGCAAAACTTTCCTGATATAGATAACTGCTCTACAAACATAGTGTCCATCTCTTCACTAATACTATCAGTGCAAGTGAAAGACAGGAGGGGTTGTGAGCTACATCTAACGTGTTGAGTAGAATATGCAAAGGCAGACTGAAACAAATCTTAAGAGGAGTAGAGAAACGGGTGTCATTCATCGTATGATACCCCTAGTGTGGACTTTATTGTCTGAAGCTGGAAATTGTGTGATGGTGTGATGGTAGCCACAGCACATTCTAAGGAAGTGAAAAGTGTTTGTGTGGTTTTTTTAAAAAAACTGTTGATTTGCATCTGCTGAAAACCTATTACTTGGATTGTGAATGGATGGTGGTGGTGGTTGTTGATGTTTCCAAATGTTTGTGAATGATTTGGGGAAGATACATACATAAATAAATAAGCATGCACAATAAGCATGCACATAACACACACACAAACACATACATTTATTATTAGATTTTTTTTTATCCCACTTTTATTACTTTTGTAAATAATTCAAGGAGAGGAGAGCATACCTAATACAGGTCGTTCTTGACTTATGACCTCAGTAGAGCCCAACATTTTTGTTGCAAAGCGAGACTGCTGTTAAGTGAGCGCGGTTCCATTTTAAGACTTTTCTTGCCCCAGTTGTTAAGTGAATCACTGCAGTTGTTAAGTGAATCTGGCTCCCCCATTGATTTTGCTTGTCAAAAGATCACAAACCCTGGGAAGGCTGCAACTGTCATAAATAAGAGTCAGTTGCCAAGTGTCTAAATTTTGATCACATGACAATGGGAATGCTGCAATGGTCATAACAGTGAAAAGTGGTCGGAAGTCACTTCTTTCAGTGCCATTGTAACTTTGAAAGTCACTAAATGAACTGTTGTAAGTCAAGGACTAATAGTATTTCTTTCTTCTTCTATATTCCCCATAACTCTTCCACCTCACTCCTGTAGGTGGGTTGGGCTGAGAGACAGCCCAAAGTCACCCAGCTGATTATCATGCCTAAGACAGGACTAGAACTCACAGTCTCCTGGTTTCTGCATCAGGACCAGAGGTGGTATTCAGTGTAGTTGTCACTGCACAGAAAGAAAGAAATGAAACTAACCAATGAATACTTCTATTTTTTTGCTTGCTTGTACAGGGGAACATTCTCTTACACACGGAATTCCCATGCGGGCTAGGGAATTCTAGGAGTTGAAATCCACAGATTTTTAAAGTTCTCCCTGATTGAGAAGCAGCACACTAAATGAAAAGTGCAGCTTAGCTGTTTGATACCCACAAGGAGGCCTGTTTCTGCATGTTATATTCTCTGAATCAAAAGAATTAGATTCCCCCTGTGTATGTCTTTTAGTTTATTTATATTGTGATCCCACAAATGCTTTCTTAGAACTAAGCCCCACTGATCTTAATGGAGCTTACTCCCAGCTGAGCCGTATAGTGCTGCAGTCATCATAGATGGAAAAGCTGTTTGTTTGTTTAAAGCATTTATAAAATCCTAGCTGCTTTTCTGAATGACTTTGAAAGGTTCGCAAACAAATTGCACTGATTTTGAATAATTACCTCTTTGGAACAATAGGCAATTTTACTACCTCATTTGCAGACTAGTGAGCAGCTTCTGTCCACTATGGGAAAACAATCAGAAACTTGGCTGCTATATCAAACAGGCAATAAAATAGCTTATTTAGCAAATTAAATTAGAAATTTTAATTTACTTGCTTTGCAGAGTCAGCAACAGTGGAATTGCTTGAAGACGTACTAAAAATATTTTGATGGAGATGTTATAAATCTTTCAAAAAATTTCTTACAGAAAATGTAAATCCATTTCTGTTCAATCATATCTTCAGAATATTCATTCCTTTTAAAGAAATATGCATGATTCATTTTATTCCCTTATATATTTATAGAAGTATTGTGAAATCTTCCTTCCTTCCTTCCTTCCTTCCTTCCTTCCTTCCTTCCTTCCTTCCTTCCTTCCTTCCTTCCTTCCATCCATCCATCCTTCCCTCCTTCCTCCCTCTATCCACTTATATTAGAGGCTATAGAAAACATATGAGATTCAATCCATCAATTGAATAATCCAATAAACTATTAACTGGTGCACAATAAATTTAGGTATAGGAAATACAAACTATCAATAAGAAATAATATATCATTGACATACAATGACCACTAGTAGTCAACTCTATTCTTGTTTATAGGTAATGTAACTTCCTATTTTTTAATAAGGCAGTGTTAGGGTTAAGTTTTTGAATATCAAATTAAATTTTTTTAAAAAAAAGATATTCTTGATGTCTTGCAGTAGGTAGGTAGGTAGGTAGATAGATATAATTGGATTGACCAATGGATGTTTAATCCTTTTCTAATAACATTACCAAAAGAAGCAAAATACCAGATACTGAGTAGAATGCTCCTATTAATCTAATTAACAAAAAAAGAAGGAAATTCATATTTAAAGCTTCTTCAAAATCCAAGGAGACAGGTTCATATTTTCTGAATACACATCCGGAATGGCAGTTATTTCTTTAGAATTATCAGGCCCTCAGTAATAATTCATAAAGCCAGTTTGTGCAGGATGAATGATCCTAAGCATTACTCCCTGCAGTCTACCTACCAGGGTCACTGTCAACCCTTTTATATCATTATTTTAGTTTAAGCAGTCAGAGGCTTTTTTTCATCCTTCAGAATCTAGTTACCAAAATCCTACTGAAGGACGTTGGGAAAAAAAGATTTATTTAAGAAGTGCTTTTTGTAGATCTCTCATAATAATGGGGCAACAAAAAAAAAACACCCGAATATACATCTTATTTCATTCAATGAGAAACCATCCAGAACAAAAGCTTTTCCTGTTTTTATACTTTCAATGGAATCTATAATTTCTTGAAAAAATAAGAATGCAGCTGAAGAAGCAGTTTGCCTCACGCTTAAACTCAGTGAGAACTATTTTATTCAAAAGATGATTAATTTCTCTGGTTATATTTGACTCGGTCTTTTACAGTCGAGAATAAATTAATTTTTGAAATGTTGACTTGTTAAACCATAATCATTATATACTTTACACTGGGTGTCCTTAATAATAAAGATAATGGTACATAGTTGTAACTGTTTCAGCCAAGAGACTACTTATTCCCTTCAATCTCCATATCTTTTTTTTATATGATTCAATGAATATCTTGTTTCAAGTACATAAAGGGAATTAAGTTTCTGTTTAGCACCAATAAAATATTTTTTATAATTTGGATGTACTGTAGGTCATCTTGTATATGTTTTCAAAAGTTTCCTTACTTTTCCCTTTACTTTTCAGCTTTTACATTTGTTCCCATGATGCTTTAATAGTAATATTGCTGTATAAACTGCCTTAAGACATTCCAAACAACAAATAAATGTGAAGAATGTGTCTTGCTAGGACAAATATCTTCGAACACCTGTCCTATCAAACATTTGGTAATTATTTATAGTAAATATAAATGTCAGGGTTCTGGCAGTTACTCCAATTAAATCCTATGAACTTTGCCCCCAATTTCTTGCTAGGGAGCCTTAACCTCATATATTTGGTGGAGAGATAGACCTTTCCCCCAACTGGAATGGTCATTGTGGGGCTCGGTGTTTTTCTGCCTGTCTCTTATTGTTATGTCCTGAGGACTCTAGGAGTTCTCACTCAGGTCCACTCACTTTGTGTGGGCGTTCTTCCCCCTTTCCTCATTGGTTGATTCTCTCCAGCAGCCAGCTATAAAAGCAGGCTGCGGGGTCCAACCAGCTGCTGATTGCTGCGAGCCAGTTCCAGGCGTGGCAAGCACGGTCAGCCCTTTATTGTTATAATAAAGTATTGTTGCACTCATGCTCTGGTTCAGCCTCTCATTGCTCAAACTTAACACTGGCGACGAAGGTGGGATGGCTACCAGAAGCACCATGCAACCGCTGAGTCACTAGTCACCGATCCGCAGCCCAGAGAGAGCGATCGGCCGACTACAAGAGAAACGCTGACCGCGCAGCCAGAGAGAGCGGTCAGCCAACAAAAGCGACGTTGATCCGCAGCCAGAGAAAGCGGTCTGGTTCGAAAGTTAGAAGTGTCTGTAGCCGCTTGTTAGCCCAGCTACGGGGAAAGTGAAGCGCTGCGAGCCGCAGTCGCTCAGTATTAGGCGCGAAATTCAAACGGGTGTCATTTGAATTTCAAACCAAGAGAGACACAGCACAGCGCTGTAGTAAGTCACTAACGCCCACGCTGGCGCGAATCTAGACACCTCCAACGGCTAACAGCCATCGTGGTTAACCCAGAGAGAAAGAGAGGATAGCAAAAAACCTCTCCAGAGCTGATTTCACTTGCAACCCACGAGCGCCCGTTGTCCCCAGAGAGATTTTTCCGCAGGTAGCCCAGCCGTTTCCAGCACCATGAGTTCCAACCCAGTATTCCTGGCATTTAAACCAGACGAAGAGAAGTGGGAATCGTATAAGAACCGCTTCAACCATTACATCGATGCGGTCGGCCTGGCGGATGCGGGAGAGCATCGGAAAAAATCCTATTTCCTAATCTACTGCGGAGCCACCGTTTACGATACTGCCGCAGCACTTCGTAGCTCCTAGAGAGTTGAAAAGCGTCCCGTGGTCCGAGTTGCTTGAGATCCTCACTAACCACTACGCTCCCAGGCCTTCACAGATCGCCAGGAGGTTCACTTTCCGTATGAGGAAGCAATCGAGTAAGGAGACCATCAATCAATATATGGCCGCCCTCAGAACAGCAGCTCTGCACTGCGGGTTTGGAACATACCTGGAGGACATGCTCCTCGATCAATTAGTTTGTGGGGTCAAGGACCTCAACCTACAGAGGCGCCTTCTAGCAAAAAAAGACCTCAACCTCACACAAGCGGTCGAGGAGGCCCTGGCAGCCGAACTGGCAACGAACTCAGCCACCCGAAATACAGGGCCCAAGCGCCAAGCTGGCATCGTTCCCAGTCCATTCCGAGGAGGTGGTAGCAGAGGAAACCCTCAGCAGCGAAAGCAGCGTCCACCGCCTCGCCTACAACAAAGCGGCCGCAGGTAGGGGCCAAACAAGAAAACACCGGTCCACCCAAGCACATCACACTGTGCCTAGCCTGTGGGGATCGCATCAAAGGGCCACCTGCAAGTTTAAAGGAGCCACCTGTAACAACTGCCATAAAAGGGGCACATCGCGAGAGTCTGCCAAACCCCCAAAGCACTGCACACAGACTCCCTCACTCGCACTTCGGGACCTCAGAGGCAAGTATTAAACTGTCGCACGCACCGCCTTGCCAAGCGTACTTGCCACACTGTTAGTAAAATTTCTCTCTCCGTTTCCCTAGAAGGTAAACCGTGCCACATGGAGGTTGACACAGGGTCAGCGCTCTCAATAATTTCGTGGAACACCCTCAAGAGACTCCACCCCAGCCTATCTACCACCCGGCTTCAAAGATGCGAGTTCGGCCTGGAAGGACTACCAGGGAAGACCATTCCTGTGATCGGCAGAGGCAAGTTCTTTGTCAGTTTTAGAACTTTTAAAGGTCACCTACCTCTAGTGGGCAATTTACCCACCTTATTGGGGCTCGATTGGTTTCCGCACCTCGGCCTAGGGCTAACAGGAGTCCATGCTGTCTCAACCTTAGACACTGACTCCTTATTCGCTGATTTCGCAGATGTGTTCAGCGAGGAGCTGGGGTGTTATAACGGAACCCCCATCTCATTCACAGTTGACCCCCAGGCAGTCCCAATCAGACTAAAACCGCGTAGAGTTCCATTTGCTATTCGACCAAAACTAGACGCTGAATTGGATAAACTATTAAAACAAGGGGTCATTGAGCCAACAGATTTCGCCAAGTGAGAGACGCCCATTGTCACACCCCTCAAAAAAGATGGTAGCCTGAGAATTTGCTCGGACTACAAGACAACAATCAATAAATATTTACAAGTTAGCGCCTACCCTGTGCCCGTCATTCAGCACTTATTGCACACATTCGAGCCGGGCAATATTTTCGCTAAATTGGACATGTCTCAAGCGTATTAGCAGTTCCCTGTTGATAACCAAACAGCGGAACTTCAGACCATCGTCACTCACAGGGGTGCCTTCCGATGCAAGCGTCTCCAATTTGGCGTAAGTGTTGCCCCAGGGATTTTTCAGTCCCTCATGGAGCGGATTTTACAGGGCCTCCCTGGTGTAGTACCCTACTTCGACGACATCTTGGTCTCGGCCAGGGACAGACCCCAACTCTTCCAGAGAGTGCGAGCAGTGTTAGAGAGGTTCAGACAGCATGGCCTCAAGTTAAAAAAAGAAAAATGCGCCATTGCCACTAGACAGGTGGACTTTCTGGGTTATAAAATTGACGCCTCTGGCATTCACCCCCTGGAGTCCAAGGTCAGGGCAATCCACGAGGCTCCCACTCCAACCTCCAAAACGGAGCTGCAAGCTTTCTTGGGGCTGCTGAACTTTTACGCATCCTTCTTGCCCCACAAAGCCTCAGTAGCCGAACCCCTTCACAGATTATTGGACAAACAGTCACCGTGGCACTGGGGCACAAAGAAGACCAGGCGTTTAACGCCGTCAAATCACTACTCACGTCAGAGGCGGTGCTTATCCAATTCGACCCTAACCTTCCTTTAGTACTGGCAGCAGACGCATCCCCTTTTGGAATTGGGGCGGTCCTTAGTCACAGACTTCCCAATGGCACCGAGGCTCCCATCGCCTTTTTCTCAAGGACGCTCTCGGCCACGGAACGCAATTACAGCCAGATCGACAAGGAAGCCCTAGCAGCTGTTGCGGCCGTGAAAAAGTTTCACGAATTCCTTTTTGGCCATTTTTTCGAACTGGTTACGGACCATAAGCCCCTCCTGGGCCTACTGGCCGGGGACAAACAGACCCCTCAGGTCCTTTCCCCTAGAATGACAAGGTGGACACTCTTCCTAGCGGCCTATTCCTACAAACTTATTCACCGCCCGGGCAAAACACTGTCCCACGCCGACGCTCTCAGTCGCTGCCCCTTACCCGCTCCGGCTGAAGACCCCGCTCCTGTCAACGCCATTTTCGAGATCACCCAGTTGGACCTGCCCATCACTGCCCTTGACATCGCCGCCAAAACCAAGGCAGACCAAACGCTCGCCCAGGTGCTCGACTGGGTGAGGAGGGGGTGGCCGGGTGGCATCGTTGATAACAAATTAACTCCATTTAAGACTCGCATGCAGGAGCTGTCCAGCTTGCAGGGTTGTCTACTATGGGGCACTCGAGTGGTCATTCCGACCTCGCTGCGTACCCGAGTCCTGGAGGCGTTGCACGAAGGACACCCTGGCATCGTGAGAATGAAAGCATTAGCACGCAGCTACATGTGGTGGCCGGGTCTAGACGAGGACATTGTCAATTGGGTAAGTTCCTGCAACATCTGTCAGGAATCCCGTCCTGCTCCCCCCATTGCCAACCCTACCAGATGGGAGAGCGCCAGCGGCCCTTGGTCTAGAATCCATATCGATCTGGCCGGCCCCTTGCATGGGAAGATGTTCCTAGTGGTCGTGGACGCTTATTCCAAATGGATTGATGTAGCGCAGCTATCCACGACCACCACACTAGTAATCACCAACGTGTTAACGCGCCTGTTCGTTACGCACGGACTACCCGACTCCATCGTCTCTGATAATGGCCCACAGTTCGCGTCAATAGAGTTCAGCCGTTTTGCTGCCAACCTGGGCATCCGCCACATTTTCACAGCCCCATTTCACCCTGCCAGTAATGGGTTGGCGGAAAGAGCCATCAGGACCACCAAAGAAGCCCTCGCCAGGTTCAGCAGGGATGACTGGCACCACAAACTCTCACGGTTCCTAATGAGCCAGCACTCAACCCCCTGTTCAGTCACCAATAAGTCCCCAGCAGAGCTCCTGATGGGCCGGCGCCTGAGGACTGTATTGGACAGACTTCACCCACAATACTGCCCTGACTCTCCCCTCGCTTCCACTTCGGGGGTTAGACATTTTATGTTACAGGAGCCTGTATTCGCGAGGAATTTCGCTGGGGACCCACTATGGATGCCAGGCGAGGTCATCGCCATCACCGGGCCGAGATCGTATAGGGTCAGGCTGGAGGATGGTCGCGTCTGGAGGAGGCACATAGACCAACTGCGGAGGCGCCACAGCACCCTTGCCAGCAGAAATCCAGGGTCACCAGATGAAGGGGAACCGCATCATCCGCCTCTCAGCCTCGTCGCTCCCAACGTCCAGGCCGCACCAACAGCCGTTCCGGTCAGCCCAAACTCGGACAACAACGCCCCGAGAGTTGACCAACCTGATCCAACCCACGGGAACTCGCCCCCAGTATCCAGCCCTGTGAGTCCCGAGGATGCCCAATCTGGAGAGCGCGTTGGCGACTCGCTGCCGGCTCAACCGTCACAGACTGATTCTGAACGGACAGACAATATTCCCGAGCTGCGCCGTTCCGGGTGCCAACACAAACCCCCCGTCTACCTCAAGGACTATGCATGTTCGCATCTGGGGGGAAGGGGTGTTATGTCCTGAGGACTCTAGGAGTTCTCACTCAGGTCCACTCACTTTGTGTGGGCGTTCTTCCCCCTTTCCTCATTGGTTGATTCTCTCCAGCAGCCAGCTATAAAAGCAGGCTGCGGGGTCCAACCAGCTGCTGATTGCTGCGAGCCAGTTCCAGGCGTGGCAAGCACGGTCAGCCCTTTATTGTTATAATAAAGTATTGTTGCACTCATGCTCTGGTTCAGCCTCTCATTGCTCAAACTTAACACTTATAGGTCTGTAACGCTTTGGCCAGTGCTTTTTTGACATTCTCCCAAGTTGCTTTCAGCGTTGACATCCAATCGGTCAGGCTGACTGAAGAGTGGGGGATCCCTTGGATGATCAGGCATTGGGACGAAGTCCATGCCGCTCACTACCTTGAAAGGAGTTAGTCCCGTGCTACTGTGAACAGCATTATTGTAAGCGACCTCCACGAAAGACAGGAGGTCTGCCCAATTGGACTGCTGATAATTCATGTAGCAGTTCAGATACTGCGCAACCATGATGTTCAATCTCTTCCCCCCCCCCCCACACACACACACATTGGTGCTTGGATGAAAGGCCGAGCTAAGACCCTGGGATGACCCAACAGACTGCAGGAACTCCCTCCAAAATTTGGCTGTGAATTGGACCCCCTCTGTCTGAGATAATGGGTTCAGCATTAATTGGCGATGTTACTGGAAACATTCATCTATCAATTAATGTAAGAAATAATCTCGCATGGAAGAACATGAAATTCCTAGAAAGAAGAAAGTTCAGATTTTAAGTTTTCTAATTTGGTGAAGGACTGTTTCTCTAGGACAGGACTTTTATGTTCCATGAAACTAATAAAATAACATATTGGGCAAAAATAATGTTTAAAAGTTTTTATGTAGGCCCATGCATGCTCCAATATATATCTAGGTGAAAGAAAATAAAAAGGTATTTATGTACTAGTAGGGGAGAATATTTGTAGCTAAGGGTTGAAAAGATGAGGTCCCTGGTGCTCTCTGACTTCGGGTTTTTTTTTCCCCAGAGGTTTCATTACCCAAACTAGTGTTAGTGATGATATCTCTTAGTTGGAATAATGAAATGTCTGTACAAAACCCAACAAGCTCAGAGAATACCAAGGAGGCCTCAGGTATATATGTTGCGAAACCCTTTTGGAAGAGATATCCATCTGGTTCCGTTCCAAATGGGGAGAAAGACACTGAAAACATGGAGGCTGATTGGAAAGATGATTTATTGATAGACAGGACCACATGGGTTTGAGGTCCTGGACAGCTGACCACATGGAGATGAGAGAGAGAGAGGTATTCATACCCTCTTGAACTTGAGTTTCCTGTTCCTGTGCAAGAATATATGTTCATTTGGTTGCTGTCAGACTCCAATGGGGCTATGCAGGGGCCAGAGCTGAGGTTGTCTGGTTGAAGCTTGCTGTGTGATTCAATGAAGGGGCTTGCTGTGCAGTTCCTATTGTGGCTGAATGGCTTTCCCTGAAGGATAATCCCATCATCCTGGAGCTGAAGATCTTTTGTCTTGTAGATAAGCTGGCCCAGTCTTTCTTAATGGCCACTAAATATCTGCTGGGTGAGCTGTTTTCTGTCTTTAAAAAAGGCTTCTTCTTTTATCATCCAGGGAAATATAATATTCTGCCTTTATAAATATTACCTAAAATATTTCACTGTTCTAGGCTGGGTGCTAACTTTCTACAACCCCAATAACAAAGAAGTAACAAAAAAGGGGGAGGAGGAGGGGAGGAATGGAGAGCCAAACCAAAATCAAAAGAAAACAACAATAAACTGTAAAGAAAAAAAATCCTAAAAGAAGGAAGTCAAAACAGAAGAAAACAATTCTGGGTAGTGTAGGAAGTTAGCACCCACCCCTCTCCTAGAAAAATGAAATATCCTGGGAAATATTAAAAAGGCAGAATATTTCCTCTAAAAAGTGTAGAAACTCAGAAGCAGAAGCTCACTCCCATCTTTGTTAATGGATGGGCCATTAAGGTCTGGGCCAGAATACTTTACATAACAAAGATCTCCGGGTAAAGCTATAGCAATTGCTCAAAAGCCCTTTCGGGGCATCATCATCCAGCAAGGCTCAACCAAGCCTGGAACTCAGGACAGCCTACAGAGTTGCCCCTGCATGGCCCCATGGGAGTCTGACAACCAATCAGAATACAAGCTCCAATTCAAATCCCAACAAAGGTTATAAAACCCAGGCACTCTCAGCATATCAGTCCTTTCTTGATCTCGTCCTTCACCTTGAAGCATGTGATCATCCTTCCTTTTCACTCTGGAGCTCCAGGCCATGTGGTCCTGTCCACCATTAAACCTTCCAAACAGCCTCCATGTTTCCAGTGTCTTTTTCCCCACTTGGAACTGAACCCGGAAGGATTTTTCTTCCAACAGTAGGTTTTACTAAAATCATAATATAGTAACTCTTTCTCCCAGAGTCAGATTGGTGATATTCCGTTTTTTTAAAAAAAAAAAGTTAAAAAGACACTTAAAATATTGCCATTATTATTAAATTTGCTTTGAATTATTGTGGAAAAATGTCAATGAAACATTTACTTCTTTGCTTTTTGTTCAAGGTTGTACCTTGCCATGACTTATGCAGAATAAGACCCCTATTGTATTTTTCGGGAATTTTCCCAATAACAGGGCAAGCTTTTGGGGTTGAATGGAAATGGAAGCCCATCTGATCATCAGCTTTGGTTTCAGGTTTGTAATCTGGTTGAAATAGTAAAATTTCAGACAGACATTTTTTCAAGAAAGCTGCTAAAAGACTGATCTTCCTATATAATATAAGCAATGTTTAGAAAATATACAGATTTTTTTCATCCAAAAAGATTCTGCAGGTGGCTCATTTCTTCCTGAAGACTTTTACTTATTTTCAAGCTTTTCTCAGATCCATTGCAAACGGTTTATCGGAATTATCAAACTGAATAATCATTTTCTGAATTACATTTTTTTTTAAAAAAAAAAAGTTTCAAATCTCTGTTCAAATCTTCAAATTTCTGAATCAAATCTCCACCACATCTTTTATCTATATAAATCGTCATGTGCATATCATTGGAAAGACCATTGAATGTAAAGAGAAAATCATTTTAATTTTGCTTTCCTTTCTGATACCTAATACATTTAGCCAAGACTATTCGTTTAGCAGGCTGCATTCTCCCGCTTTAAAAGTTTATAGCAGTAAGGAATTTGTTTTCTCAGTGGTGCTCTCTTAGCTTAATTTTTTGCTTGCAGCCATTTAATCACATAACTAGGTAACATCAGCACTGCTGTTGAGTGTGGGGTTTTTTCCCCTATTTATATTTAGTAGCTTGCATTGTTAGTGTGGATGGGGGTGTGGTTTTTCCCCCCTTGGTAGTTCCTTGATTTCTATTGTTTTCTGTTTGATTGTTTGTCTAGTATTAATCCCTGCTTATCTGGGTATTTGCTCCTGAAGGGAATGTGTTCTGGTCTTTTTGTTTCCTTCTTAACTTCTTTTATTGTTTCTTTTGAATGGTATGTAAATGGGTTTTTTTTCCCTATGTATCTAATGATGGTTGATTTGTCTGAGTTCCAAGTTTCCAAGAATTTCCTAGTGTTTTGGGATTTAGCTTGGACTAAGATCCGCTTCCCCAGTTGAAACAATGATTTAGTCGGTCCATCTGTTGTTAAATTAAAGAATTTACATTGCATTTCCCCAGTCTATTCAATCAATTTAGGTGGATTCCTTATAGGGAATGGGATTGAAGTCCCTACAACCATACTAGGCTGTACCTAGAGGGTTTTTGTTTGTTTTTTGCACATCATCGACTCACTGATCTTAGCATTGAAGCTCAGTTCTTTCAGTTATGATGTAGTGTAATGTTAGATCAGGGGTGTCAAACTCGCATCGTCATGGCATCGTCACGTGACATATCACAACTTTTTCCCCATTCGCTAAACTGGGTGTGGGTGTGGCCAGCGCCTGACGCATCCAGCCTGCTGGCCACAAGTTTGACAACCCTGAATTAGACAGTACAATAATAATTATTTCTGAGATAATGAACTAATAAAGATATTGTCAACTCTTCCAACCAAATATAATGTTTGATTCTTCCTTGTTACGCAAGGGGAAAAATAGATCACTTAGTTTTGTTCTATAAATCTACACAGATTGGGATTCAATGATTTATTCAATATGCAGGTAAAGGATGTATGATCCACCCCTGCACTGCAAGATATAGTGTTGTGGTCACTCCTAAAGTGGGAAACTTTGAACATGGAGGTATTTGAGAATTGTAATACACTTACCCAGTTCTGAACGATGCAACTGAATGGTAGTTTCTTGGATCATACAGGAAATGTGTGCATTATGTACCATCCTGTACTTTATTTATTTAAGGCAGGAATCTTCTGGATCAAATTACATTCTTACTGGCCATGTGAGGATCACAAATATCTGTAATCAAGACAGCATAGAATACGATTACTTGGTCCCAACAGATTTTTACCATCTTGGATAACTGCAGGATAATTGCTTTGGCAGGAATAGAATTTTAGCACTTTCCAGGAGTATCAATTTAGTTAAAACTGAATTAAACTAAACTTGTATGCCCATTTAAACTCTGTATATTTCTCTTTAAATGGCTTGTATTTGGACCTGCCTAGTTCTGTATTTCCTGGAAAACTCTTAATCAGGCAATTGCTAATTAAAGCACAAATTGCTGAGAGACTGTGATCTCTTTAGGAGTTTTCCAATGACAGGTGCGTGAGATTAGCAAAAGACTGTGTCTTTGTAGATATCATTTCCTTTCAGCCCCTTTAGGCCAAACTATATTGATAATTCAACAGTGTTGCTTGGTCATCCAAGGCTGCCTCTAATCCATTCAGCTACATCCATTCTTTTTTTTTTTGCTGTGTTTCATACAACAAAAACAACAACTTATCAAAACATCAGAAGGCAGGCATTTAATCCAGGATGGAATTCTGGATGATCACTTCTTCATTCCAAGAAGTTCAAGATAAGAATCCATTAACTGAATACATTCAGTGTCTTATTTAAACAAACAAATTAAAATGGATGTAGCTTTGTTTTGCTTTGTAAAATGCACAAGGTGCCAACAGATTCTCTATCTTGGCACCTTGTGCATTTTACAAAGCAAAATGAACAACCATTTCTGGCAAATTTCAGGGAATTCTTTTCTATGATTTTTTTCCCCAAGAAAAGAGAAATACTAAATGTATAAATTAATTTATTAAATGTATATGCCAAATATAAATTAAATTATAAATTAAAATTATGAATTGTTAAAATTTATACAACAAAGATTTCATTATGGGCAGACTGCATCATACTGTGGATCTGCTGGTAGTAAAACATCCATATTTACTTTCCATAAACTCTCTTGCAAAATTCTTTTTAATCCTTTAAACTGGCAGATTTCCTCCCCTTTTTTTTGAAATACTTCAATTGTTGGAAAAATAGATTTACAATAATCATGTACCTACATACCTTTGTACATCATTATTTAGTTTAGAAAAATATTAACATCCCATACAAGATCTCTCTCTCTTTCTCTCTCTCTCTCTCCCTCTCTCTCTCTCTCTCTCACACACACACACACACACATACACATGCTTTTGAATAAAAATGTTTTCTGTCAAGCTGAATAACAATGGTATAGAAAGTTATTGATGTGTATGAATACAAACTTCATATTTGTGGCCACATTGACATGTATATTTAATAGATACATGCATATGTAATAGATAGCAGTATGCAATAGATACATCACCCACAAAATTGGAATATTTTTTTGCTTTTTTTCTACTCCGTGTAACAAAGGCTGAAGTTAGACAAAACGGGGACTGTTGTTTGCTGAAGTTGTTAAGCTGGGAAGTGCAACCCTTCTGGGATAAATTGAGAGTTAGAATTTTTGCTCTGGCGTATGTTTTGTAATGGCGTCTCAGGTGTCGATCTAGGCACTGGACTGGGGACAGACAGACAGAGAGAGAGAAGCAAGCTCTCTTGATTTAAATAGATGTAGATGGCAAGTAAGGCACAGGTGAGTGACTATGCAGTCACTTCAAATCTGGGTAATGCAGATTCACTCTGCTTGGAAACAGAACTGCTCTTGTGACATGACAAGTAGAGAATGAGGCAAGAAAGGCTGATGCCATTAAAAATGCTTAAGCAATGCCTCATGCTTAAATGGAAGCCGATATAAAATTGGCTTTTACATAGATGGCATTGTACGTAAAAGCCAATTACATCCTGGCACTAAATAGATCTCAAGTTGTAGGTGATTCAGGATTTGAATATTCCTTTCGATGCAAACAGCTCTGCACTGGCGGTCAGGCAGTGTATTGGCTTGGAAGAACCCTGCGTCCCCCATCTTCCTTTCCTTGGTGATTTATAACGGCCAATTCTTATTTGATCTCTCCGAGAACCGGGTCACTGTTATTCTCCAAGGGTAAATCAGAGGCCCAATAATCTGCAACCAGCTCAAGGCAAGTGGAGAGATAGTTACAGCGTTGAAGTGTTTGACCCTAATATACAGATTAAAATCCAGCCGAGGTCTCTGGAGAACAAATACCTAAAATTACCAAGCCAAAGGGCTGGCAGGTATTGAAAGGTCTCTCTGGTTTTTCCTGGCTGCTTCTTGCTAATCGCGACAATCCATCAAACCTGAAGATCTCAGGGGTATGTGGCTGGGACCTGCCTGGCCTGAAGGAGAGAAATGCCAGAGATAAAAGAGAAAGAAAAGGAACGAGCCGCTGTATAGCAGTGCTTGGGAGAAGCTGTCTAAGGGAAGACTGACTGGCCCTCTAGAGAGGAAGGGGCTCAGTTCAAAAGAAGGACCAATTTTATCTTGGATAAAGGCTCTTTGATGGACTCCTTCAGACAATACAGCAGCCAAGAACACCCTGGGAAACATATATATTCTTTTTTTCATCAATAATATTGACAACACCTGTAAATGTGACACTCTTTTTTTTTTTTGATAAAAACAGGAAATATTAAGGCAAGTGAACAAAATAGTAAGAAAAATTCTCTCTCTCTCTCTCTCTCTCTCTCTCTTTCTTTCTTTCTTTCTTTCCTTTTCCTTTTTTTCTCTCTTCTTCCTTCCTCCCTCCCTGCCTGCCTCCCTGCCTCCCTCCCTCCCTGACTCTCTCCAGTGGTGGGATTCAAAAATTTTACTACCAGTTCCATGGACGTGGCTTGATGGGTGTGGCAGGGGAAGGATACTGTAAAATCTCCATTCCTATCCCACTCCAGGGGAAGGATACTGCAAAATCCCATTCCTTCCCCACCCCACTAACCTGCTTTCCAGCTTCGTTCTCCTGTGCAGGGCAACAAAAGAAGACCCAGCCAATCTGCTGGGACTTTGGAGTCAGAGAATAGATGAGGCGGGGCCAGTCAGAGGTGGGATTTGCCGGTTCTCTGAACTTCTCAAAATTTCCACTACCGGTTCTCTAGAACTGGACAGAACCTGCTGAATACCACCTCTTCCTCCCTCCCTGTTTTTCATAAGAATTCTATTCATTGTCAAGATTCATGCCAAATATACACAATAATATTTTTTTTAAAGTGATGATGATACAAATAAGTAACTTCCAACCAAGTAACCTTAACCCTAACTTTCATACAATATGTATTGTAGCAACATAATTGGGTGATATTTAAATCATTGTGAAGTTAATGTTAGAAACCATGAAATTCAAACAGTATCTTTTTATGAAAGATAGTACTGATATGTGGACAGCTCTGCTAAAAAAACTCTTTCACATTTTTGACACATTTAGGATTTATACCTTTTTGATAAATAAAAGATTAATATTCTAAAAGGTTGGAGGTAAACAACTTACCATTAAAGGGGACAACAATTACATTTCTGTAACTTAAACATCTTTAGGCTACAATCTTTTCCTTTTTAAAAGTGTCTTGGTGAAGTCAGAAAAAAAACATTCAAAAATTTGTATCCACCTGTAGAAATTTCCAAGTTCATTCCCTTTACAACTCCAGTTGAAAGAATCAAAGAGCAATGAGTACAAAAGAACATTGTTAGAAAAATTGGAGAACTTTTGTAAACAGAAAAATCAACGTTAGTTGCATGAGTAAGTGAAAAAAATAACCATAATAAAATAGTATGTATGATATTGTATGATTTTTTATGCTTGATAATTCACTCCTCAATTCACTCTCCGGTCTGCTTTCTCTTCTTGGGGAAAAAAAGTAAGATTTCACTTAGAGCTTCAAAATAGTGTCATTAATTGTGAGACCTGAATTCAGGGGATTGCAAATTATTTAAATCTACAACTGGAGAACAAGTCAAGAGTTCCTTGTAGTTCAGATTCTGGCTTGTTCTGGAATTACAGGTTCAACCAGGGTTGGGGTAGCATTATTGAATCTGATAGTTGGAAAGGGAATTAACTAGCCCTTCCCTCCAGCTACTGTAATTTCCCTCTCAATACTCCCTATTTGGTAATCAGGTTTAAAGAGGAAGATCAGAATTGCTTGATTGCAAGTTCTTTTTCCTAGCTGCTACATCAGGAGAGCTAGTTAGAAGACTCACAGCATGGAATATTTTGCTTGCACCTTTGAAATTAGCATTTAACAGAAGCGTTGTCAAAAATATTCTCATTTTTTTGGAGATTATGTAAAAATACAAACAAACATGTTTTAATAACCTAAGACACAACTTCTTCCTTGGAGGGAAGATGAGATTGGAGTACATCTCGCATTCCTGATGACCTCTACACTGTATTTGGTGCTCTCTAAGGTCAAGAAATGGATGGTTGGAAAAGGGGAATTGTAGGAGATTGCAAAGCAAGACAAATGGGAAAGGCTAAGGATTTCATGGGATCTAAGATTTCCCAGCCATTGCAGGACACCTCCAATACAGGTTTTCCAAAACTAAGCCATGGGAAATGATCTTAAGATTTGTATAATTTTCTCTTTGGGGTAAGAGAACGACCTTTAATCTCAGAGGGGAAAAATATATCACCAGAAATCAACTCCAATATGGAGTCCCCTGTCAATTCTGTCTGATAGATTTTAATGGTGTAGGCCATGGGTGTCAAATTTGTAGTATCACGTTGCTGTCACATGATGTGATGTTCTTCCCCTTCATGGAGCTGGATGGGCTTGTCTTACTCTCCACCTCTATTTTACTTCTGTTAGGTATATAAAAGTTTTATAGGAAAGGGTTAAATTTCATCTCATTTGGATTTACCATGCTATTTATTCATCTTTTTTTTTGAACAAATTTTATTAATTTTTAAAGGCATACAAAACATAAGAACATAAAACCTCTTTTCTGAAAGTTATTTGTAAATTTTAATGAAACAAATAAAACATTTTGTACACCATTGACACATCTCCTTATAAACACGTACATATCCTTTCAAGTTTCTGATTATTTCTCCCTTTACATTTATTCAATTATATTTCTTTTCTATATTTATCCATTTTATATCTTTTTATTCACTATACTTATTTTTTCTTCTGACTTGCTTTATTCTCTTCTATATTTTGTTCTCAATTGTCCTCTTCTAACATTCCTCCAAGGTTTTATTAACTCAGTCAAACATAAACACACAAAAACACAAAACATAGAAACATAAAAAACATCTTTTCTGAAAGTTGCTTAGTCCCGGGTTACAACTCTTCATACAGACACAAATTCAAATTCATATTCATTTTGTATACCATTCCATATCTTATTACCATTTTCAGTTTTCTATATAGCTTCTCATCTCTTTTAAGTTCTCTTAATTTTATTTTATTTACCTCATCTCAATTCAAATCATAATACTTATTATTCTTTGTCTGTTCTGTTTCCAGCTATCCATTTATCTTTCTTTTTTAAACAAAACTTCTGTACACTACTTGGAGTATGACGCCTTTGTCTCTTTCCCCTACATTTATAAAACTTAATATAAATTACATAGCTTACATTGGGATTCTGTTTGGTACATTCTAGAATTATACAATATTATCAATGCCAATACAAATCTATTCATTAATATTCATTTACATCTTAAACACTTAACACATTACTTTTCAGTTAAATATCATACTTTTATGGGAACCCCTATTTTCCATAGTTATTTCCCCCCCACGTCACATATTTTAAATCATTATTTCATTAGAATGTTCCCCCTTCTCCTACTTCAAATCTCTCGTTTATTTCATTGCCTCCTTCCTCTTCACAAAAAAATTCACTGAAATAACACAATCTAATAATTAATATTAATATTAAACACTTTACCCATTTCAATTAAATATCATGCCTTTATGGGAACACTTATGCTTTCCATAGTTATTTCCCCCCCCCACAACACATATTTTAAATCATCGTTTCATTAAAATGTTCCCCCTTCCCCTAGTCCAATTCTCCCATTTATTTCATTGCTTTCTTTTTCTTGACAAACACTTCACTAAGTTACACTAAATGTTTTGTCACATTTTAAATTACATATTATTTCCAATTTTCTAAGATTATTTCTAAATACAAATATAAAAATACAATCTTATGGACCTTTCCAGAATCCCTTTTTCAATAAAATTTACCCATTATCTCTAAAAGACTTTTGTTTCTTTGCATCTTGCTCCCCACCATTAAGACTTCTCATCCCTTCCTTTCTCCCTTGCTTATTCTTCTCCTTGTCCTCTTTACCTCCTTGTCTCTCCACCTCCCTTTTAGTCTTCTGCTTTCCTCCTTTCTGTTGTTTTCTAACGTAGTATCCCCTTTTCACCTTATTCTTCTCTTTTTTGGTTGTTGTTCCAAGTCTTAAAGTCCCCCTTTCCTCTTCTTCTTTCTCCTTTCCTTCCCCAACTAAAGTCACTTGTTCATCAAAAATGGCTTCTTCTTTATCCCAGTCATCCTGTTGCGCAGTCAGTTTTTCATAAGTACAAACCGCCATTTCTAAAAATTGAAAAAGAGTGCCAAAAGAAACCTTCCCTTCTTGTTCTTCTTTTTTATATTTTTGATATTCAAGTTTCAATCCATCCACAAGTGATGCTATTATAGAGAAAAAAAGTTTTTCCAAACAACCACCCAGGTGCTTTAAATCAAAGATAGTTCTCAAAAGTTCCAAAATCACCAAGCAATCCAAATAAGCTGTTTCTTTTAAGTACTTTCTCCTTCTTCACTTTCTCTTTCTGGGGTTAGTGTTTAATCATCAAAGTTCCATTTAAAATATATATTTTAGAAGTCTTATTAATGTTTAATAACTCTTTAAGATTCTAGGCAGTCTTCTCCTTATTTTCAAATTCTGCTCCAATTTTTTTTCTCTCCCTTCCCACTCAGAGCCAAAAAGGTTTTTTTTTTTTAAAATGTTCAGAAATCTGTATTCCTTCAGCATTTAGTTACCTCCAATGCAGGTTTTCCGATTTCTCTTATAGTTCCATCCGCTGTCACGTTAGGAAGGAGAGTGAAAAGAAAGAGAAAAAAAACTTTCCCTTTTAGAGTTCCATTCGCCACTTGTAACTCTCTCTGGAAACAATTAATCCTTGGCAACTTTCAAATTCCAGGATACTTTTTCTTACTTTATCCCGGTCAAAAACCACTTTCACAACTCTTCGGGCTTTCTTCCTCCTGCACAATCTTGTCCAGCTGCAGGTTTCTTTATGGCGGCCATTACTGACCGCCACTCCTCCGCCTTGGGAAAAGGGGGATTGCCAGCTGGGGAGGGGGTCTGCGACACCCCCAACCCCCTATCTGGATCCCCCCCATCTTCAGCTGTCTCTACGGGGCAGCTATATCCCCCAAATCCAAATGGATCGGGGGCACCTTGGCAGCGAGCGCAGCAGGGATCGTGCGGTATCACGAATCCCTGTCGCTGCTGAAGCCTTGCAAACCGGAAGTCCGCTATTTATTCATCTTATACTTCTCAGTGGGCTTTGAAAAGTTCAGTGCTTTTTGAGCTAGATATACTTTTTGCCTATTGTTCATGTCGCTCTCTTTCCTTTGCCTTCCTTTTGTTCTGTTTTTGCAGATTAAATGTTTTTGGTGCTTGTTAATTTTAATAAATAAATATCAACCTATATTTAATTCTCTGGACTGAATGGCATGTGTGCTTGCTCCAATTTGACCTTAGGAATTGACTGGGAATATGTTGGGTGAAAATTAAATTGGAAATTACCCATTACCCATAGTAAATTTCCAGCAACCTGAACAATTTCCTACAGTCAAATCAGAATAGGAAATAGTTTGGTCTCTATTCATTTAAGGTGCAGGATAATGAGGACTGCCTAAATATGAAAGATTACATGTAGGCTCCGTATGTCTCTGAATATTTCAAAGCTACAGCAGACCCATCTTGGCTGATGAAACGTGACATACCAAGCAGTGTTCCTTTACATAAATCATTACTTGTTTCCATGAGATACTTTTTCCTCTTTTAAAGATCTGTCAGGATGGGCATGCTCCAGGTGCCTTTTGTGAAACAATATCCTCTAATGGGCCTCAGGAACCTGCCTTTTCTGTGGTGACACCTGCCCTTTCCCCTGAGACTTGGATGGCTGCAATCTTATAGGCTTTCCACAGGCTTCTGAAGGTCTGGGTTTCCCCTTATGTTCTGGGGCTAGGAAATCAAGATAATGGAGTCCAGAATGTGTGTTGGTTTGGTCTGTGAGCATTTTTAATTATGTCTTGCCTTATGACTTTGACCATTAGAGAATCTGAAAGATCAAGTTAGAGACAGATTGTCATGGAGAAAATCTATCTAAGATGTCAGGCTTAGTCTCTGAATTGACAAAGAGCAATTCAGCCAGAGTTTAGCTCTTTATTTGGTTACATACAATAGTCAGGATCTTGCCAGACTAAACCCTTAATCTTCTCATCCTAACAGATATACCCTGGGGAGTTCTAGGGAGTGGCTATCTTTACCCTCTTGCTCTGTATCCTATCCAATTCCGGACTGTGTAAACTCTTATGTCACATCCACCCCCTTTCTGGAATGTTCTCCTTTCTTTCTGGAAAACTGCTGCTTCACTATAGTCCATCATACCAGCTCCACTCTGTGGATACCAACTCACACATCAGAGTTTAACAACTTTTGACGGTATATAAACAGGGGTGGGATTCAACCAGCATTACTACCAGTTCGGTATTTGCGTTTTGCATGTGCATGCACACTTTGTGCGCATGCGCTCCAGACGTGTGTGTACTACACCATTAGCTGAGCCACCGGGACAGCTGATAAGCACTGTGCGCGAGTGCGCAGCATTTCAAAAAGCACTTTTTCCCTGCTTTTTCAACTTCAGCTGTGCCGCGCAAAGTAGCTGAGGTTTGAAAAAGCAGGAAATAAAGGTCAGGTAAGAGCCTGGGTGGGTGCGTGGGCCAAACAGCAGCAGACACAGAACCGGTTCTATGTCTGCTGCTCTTCAGAACTACTGGTTCTACAGAGGTGGACAGAACTGGTAGCATCCCACCCCTGTATATAAATGATCAAAATATGTGACTTTGACGTATCATTTTTGACATTGAGGTATTTTATATATCTGTCTTTTAAATACCCACATTTTGTGGTTAAGATGGGAAGATATACAGTCTTTAAACCAATTCTTGTTTTGATTTAATTGAATAATTTAGCATATTCAGTTGTAGTCATGCAATGAATCTCCATATCCCTAGAAAGTTCCCTTCAAGGTGAGAAATGTCCCCACTCTTAATGGAGGCCCAGAAAGTTATAAAGACTTGGTTTTCCCAGATGGCCTATGAGGATGGATTTGGGAACCTTTGATTTACAATTTATATCGTATCTTCATTTTGCTTTATTATTATCATTATTATGGTTCTTTATTTTATATACTATAAATCTTCAAAATTAATTGAGGTGGTGTGAACGTTAAGGAAGAATGGACAGAATTAAAATACACTTGCTATTTTTTTAAAAAAAAAATTGATAAAATGGAATATAACAAAAACTGGAAGGACAATGGAATGCAATGCTAAAGCTGAATATAGCAATATAGGCAGGATTGTGATCAGGTTTACATAGTGGCTTCTGCAATGGAAATAAAGAATCAAGGGGAAATTGGGGATCATGGTGGCCATGGGCTCCTGTTGCTCTTCTGTAAGGAGCATTGTGCTGTTCCTCCATCAGTTTCACTCCTTTGGGTTCTAGGTGTGCCAACTTGTGCCATGATGGTGTGATACTGTTCAATCAGACCATTATGTGTCTGTCTTGCAGATGTTGCTGAAGGGCAGTCATGAATAGCAATAACACTAAGACTCCTGCTGTAAAGCACTAATATCACTCCGTAGTGATATTAGGAGTCTCCAATCTACCAGGCCGTGACCTATTCAGAACCGGGCCACACAAGTGGCGGGCTGGCATGCATGTGCGTGCACAGCTCCACTCAAATGCGCAACAGGATGGCACGCACACGTATACACGCTGGCCCGCCGCTCTCATGAGTGAAGCTGCACACTTGTGTGCCCAGTTCTCCTCTCCCCTCCAGCTGGGCTGCCAAGCCGCAAGGGTTGGGAACCACTGTTTCACATCCCTCTCTGAGCAGTTTACAAATGTCAGCACATTGGCCCCAACAATCTGGGTCTGTATATGTTAAGTACAGTGCAGTGTTTCTTAGCTTTGGCAACTCAATTTCCTTCCATTGCTTGTTTTCCAGAGAGTGTACAAGCAAGCCTTTCTTCCTAAGGCTCTTCTAAACAAATGTGTAATCTGTTGCCTATGTCTATGTCTTTACTTAAGCCCAGCCTAAGACTTGGAAAGAATCTAAATTGTTTACCATCACCATCACTTCACAAAGGTACCCATTTACCTCAGGGTTCAGGCTTAGGCCTTTCCCAATTAGCAGGCAGCCATTGTTGAATAAAGCAATTTAAGTCTTTCCGGGATGTACGATCACCAGTGGCTTTTTTATTAAAGGTTTCCATTTTGATGTGGAGCTGACAGCTCTCTATTCTTGCCTCAGTGCTTCCTGTGTTGTGCCGGTAATGTTTTCTGACATTCCATCTCTTTTCAAAATAACCTGGTGGCTTGTTTTCCCATCCATCTGTTTTGACTTTTGACGAAAGAAAAAAATATTCCTTGGGGGCCGCAGAAGGGAGCAAACAGTTTTGAACCAGAAGAAAAAAAACTTTGCTTAAATAACCCCCACAAAGAAGCCGGTAAGCCACACAAAATTACTTCTTGTTATCATCAGCCATTAAACCTTGAAAGCTATTGCAAGGGCAGTAGAAGACAGCGGGGGAGGGGGGGAAAAAGAGGAAAACTCATTAAGAAACAGAAGGATGCTCCAAAATGCCACGTGTCCTGTTTACAAACCAATTCTGAGCTTTCCCTGGTGAATATAAATAGGTACCTTCGTCCAGCCATTATTCTTTAATGTAACTGGTACTAGAAGTTTTAGTGCAGTTATAAAATTGTTGTTATAGGAACTCATCACATGCTCCCAGTCAGTTGCAATACTGATTGTGTCCTACGAAATAGGGAGACAGTTTCCAGGGACAGAAAAATTCTCTTTCGGGGCAGTAGGGGAAGGGAAGAAGGAGACAGCTTACCCATAAAAACATTATATTTTATTAAGTATTGGACAATTCTTCAACTGATACCTGTTCTTTTCTAGTTGGAAACAGAATTGTCCAATGGGAGCTGATCATATCATATCATACTGTTGCTCCAACCAGATGTGGGAAACGGTGTGGTGAAGGATAGTTACCCACATTGCAAGCCTACATGACCACTTGGAAAGAATGGTCAAAGGTTTCCTCTTTTACATTAGCTTTAATATTAATTTTTCCCTCCCAGTTCTGAGAGTTTGCTTTTTTGGGGTCCCCTCTGTAAAATCAACAATATCACTGTTGCAAATTTATCAATCCAAGTCAGAGGAATAAAGTAATTTTAATGAATATATCTAGTTTAACTTGCAAGTTTATGACTTGTAAAGCAGTTTGGTAAAGAAAGTGTAACACTTTCTTATGATTTTGTATAAAGTTTGGGCTTAGAAATGACTCTGGCGGTTGGGGGGGGGGGAATAACTAAATCCTATACATTTTTAAGCACTTCTCAACTGGAAATAAATGCTGAGGTACTCTTTTACTTAAACACTCACACACAGGTGTGTATGTGTGTGTCTATTGTCTATCTATCATCTATCTATCATCTATCTACATGCACATGCAGTTGGTTTTATTTACTTTAAATATTATTTTAATTGACTAGCTTGAAAGATTTACACAGCCACCCAACTTGCCAAAACACCACAATATAAGCAAAATATTATACAGTTTTTTTACTACCAGACTCCACAGAAAACAAGAACAAACACAACATCCATACACATCTAAAAAGCTTCATCAGTTGTGACTGGTTGTTGGGGAAATGGAAGGACCTTAAGACAACAATGGCCTAGATGACTGAGAGTCTATAAACATTTAAATTTCAAAAACGTTAAAAAAAAACAAAATCCATTTGTAAATCAGGTTTAGTAAAAGACTGCAAGTATTCTCTCTTCATTTACAATTACTATAATTATGGTAGGCAAACTGCATCCAGTTTTTGGCATAATGATTTACTCATCAAAGATATTATCGTCTCCAATTTTTAGCCTTTCTTGTAGATATTTGTGTACAGGAGAGTCTGATGGAGTCAAGCTGGCAGCCACAACACATTAAAAAGTGATGAGCCTTTGATTGGACAGTCACCACCAGAAGCCATCTTGACTTCTTCTGATTTTTACTCCCTCTGGGGATGCCTCGGTTTATTGTAGATTGTCCCAGAAAGGGTAGTAATCAGTTCTAGCTCCATTACTCAGGTGCCTAAGCTACATATTTTAGGCGGCACCATCTGTGCTAGTTTCTCTTCTTTAATTGTAAAGCTAGGCAATCTTTTGGAGGTTTGGAAGTGGGATTTATAGTTTAATTTGGAGAAGCGAGGGGTCCAAATGTTGATTAAGGATGTGGTGACATCACAGTGGCTGCAAAGACCATTCTGTGGTTTTGGAAGGGTTTCAGGTACAAAATGGGTGGAAGGGAAGCCAAAATTTGTACTGCTGAAAAATAATGTGCTTTTAGTAACAATCTTCTACTGAAGTGTTCTGGGGAAATCCATGTAATCTTTAGGCTGCTGCCCTTATACTACTGATTACCATTAAGAATATTATTGTTAAGTTTGGGAAAAGAGAGGCTGAACCAGAGCATGAGTGCAACAATACTTTATTATAACAATAAAGGGCTGACCGTGCTTGCCACGCCTGGAACTGGCTCGCAGCAATCAGCAACTGGTTGGACCCCGCAGCCTGCTTTTATAGCTGGCTGCTGGGGAGAACCAACCAATGAGGAAAGGGGGAAGAACGCCCACACAAAGTGAATGGACCTGAGTGAGAACTCCTAGAGTTCTCAGGACATAACACCCCTTCCCCCCAGATGCGAACATGCATAGTCTTTGAGGTAGGCAGGAGGTTTATGCAGGCGCCCGGAACGGCGTAGCTCTGGAATGTCGTCTGACCGTCCGGGGTCTGCCTGGGAAGGCAGGGTCGGCAAAGTGTCACCAGTGTGCCCCTCGGTTCGGGCCTGCCCGGGACTCGTAGGGTTGATCACTGGGGATGTGCCCCCGTAGACTGGATCGGGCTGGTCAACTGTCTGGGCGCCGCTGTCTGTGTTCGGGCTTTCGGGACCGACTGTAGGTGTGAACTGATCGCCGGGCGTGATGTGGATGTGAGGCTGAGGATGAAGCCTCCCCTCGTCTTGTGCCTCTGGGTCCCTGCTGGCGATGGTGCTGAGGCGTCTACGCAGTTGGTCTATGTGCCTTCTCCAGACGCGGCCATCCTCCAGTCTGACCCGATACGACCGCGGCCCGGTGATAGCTACGATCTCGCCCGGGATCCACAGGGGGTCTCCAGCGAAGTTCCTCGCGAAAACTGGCTCCTGTAAGATAAAATGTCTAACCCCGATGTGGAAGCGAGGGGAGAGTCAGGCAGTATTGTGGGTGTAGTCTGTCCAATACAGTCCTCAGACGCCTGCCCATCAGGAGCTCAGCTGGGGACTTATTGGTGACTGAACAAGGAGTTGAGTGCTGGCTCATCAGGAATCGCGAGAGTTTGTGGTGCCAGTCATCCTTGTTGAACCTTGCCAGGGCTTCTTTAGTGGTCCTGACGGCCCTTTCAGCCAATCCGTTACTGGCAGGATGAAATGGGGCTGTGAAAATGTGGCGGATACCCAGGTTGGCAGCGAAACGGCTGAACTCAGTCGATGCGAACTGTGGGCCATTGTCGGAGACAATGGAGTCGGGTAGCCCGTGCGTTACGAACAGGCGTGTTAACACGTTGGTGATTGCTAGCGTGGTGGTCGTGGATAGCTGTGCTACGTCAATCCATTTGGAATAGGCGTCCACGACCACTAGGAACATCTTCCCATGCAGAGGGCCGGCCAGGTCGATGTGAATTCTGGACCAAGGAGCGCTGGCGCTTTCCCATCTAGTAGGGGTGGCAATGGGGGGAGCAGGACGGGATTCCTGGCAAATGCTGCAGGAACTTACCCAATTGACAATGTCCTCGTCGAGACCCGGCCACCACACGTAGCTGCGTGCTAATGCCTTCATTCTCACGATGCCAGGATGTCCCTCGTGCAACGCTTCCAGAACTCGGGTACGCAGTGAGGCCGGGATGACCACTCGAGTGCCCCATAGTAGACAGCCCTGCAAACTGGACAACTCCTGCATGCGAGTCTTAAAAGGTGTGAATTTGTTATCAACATTGCCACCCGGCCACCCCCTCCTCACCCAGTCGAGCACCTGGGCGAGCGTTTGGTCTGCCTTGGTTTTAGCAGCAATGTCCAGGGCAGTGATGGGTAGGTCCAACTGGGTGATCTCGAAAATAGCGTGGACAGGAGCAGGGTCTTCAGCCGGGGCCGGCAAGGGGCAGCGACTGAGTGCGTCAGCGTGGGACAGTGTTTTACCCGGGCGGTGTATAAGTCTGTAGGAGTAGGCTGCCAGGAAGAGAGTCCACCTTGTCATCCTAGGGGAGAGGACTTGAGGGGTCTGCTTGTCCCCGGCTAGTAGGCCCAGGAGGGGTTTGTGGTCCGTGACCAGCTCGAAAAAATGGCCAAAGAGGAATTCGTGAAATTTTTTCACGGCTGCAACAGCTGCTAGGGCTTCCTTATCGATCTGGCTGTAATTGCGCTCCGTTGCAGAGAGCGTCCTTGAGAAAAAGGTGATGGGAGCCTCGGCGCCATTGGGAAGCCTGTGACTTAGTACCGCCCCAATTCCAAAAGGGGAGGCGTCTGCTGCCAGCACTAAAGGGAGGTTAGGGTCGAATTGAATAAGTACTGCCTCTGGCGTGAGTAGTGATTTGTGGCGTGAAAAGCATGGTCTTCTTTGTGCCCCCAGTGCCACGGTGACTTTTTATCCAGTAATCTGTGTAGGGGTTCAGCTACTGATGCTTTATGGGGCAAAAAGGATGCGTAAAAGTTCAATAGGCCCAAGAACGCCTGTAGTTCAGTTTTGGAGGTTGGAGTGGGTGCCTCGTGGATTGCCTTAACCTTGGACTCCAGGGGGTGAATGCCAGAGGCGTCAATTTTATAACCCAGAAAGTCCACCTGTCTAGTGGCAATGGCACATTTTTCTTTTTTTCAACTTGAGGCCATGCTGTCTGAACCTCTCTAACACAGCTCGAACTCTCTGGAAGAGTTGGGGTCTGTCCCTGGCCGAGACTAAGATGTCGTCGAAGTAGGGTACTACACCAGGGAGGCCCTGCAAAATCCACTCCATGAGGGATTGAAAAATACCAGGGGCAACACTTACGCCAAATTGGAGACGCTTGCATCGGAAGGCACCCCTGTGAGTGACAATTGTCTGGAGTTCCGCTGTTTGGTTATCTACAGGGAACTGCTGATATGCTTGAGACATGTCCAATTTAGCAAAAATGCTGCCTGGTTCGAATGTGTGTAATAAGTGCTGAATGACGGGCACAGGATAAGCGCTAACTTGTAGAAATTTATTGATTGTCGTCTTGTAGTCCGAGCAAATTCTCAGGCTACCGTCTTTTTTGAGGGGTGTGACAATGGGCGTCTCCCATTTGGCGAAATCTGTTGGTTCAATGACCCCTTGTTTTAAGAGTTTATCCAATTCCGCATCTAGTTTTGGCCGAATAGCAAATGGGACCCTACGCGGTTTTAGCCTGATTGGGACTGCTTGGGGGTCAACTGAGAATGAGATGGGGGTACCGTTATAACACCCCAGCTCTTCGCTGAATACATCTGAGTAATCAGCGAATAAGGAGTCAGTGTCTGAGGTTGAGACAGCATGGACTCCTGTTAGCCCTAGGCCGAGATGGGGAAACCAATCGAGCCCCAATAAGGTGGGTAGATTGCCGTTAACTACCACTAGAGGTAGGTGACCTTTAAAAGCTTTAAAACTGACAAGAAACTTGCCTCTGCCGATTACAGGAATGGTTTTCCCCTGGTAGTCCTTCAGGCCAAACTGGCATCTCTGGAGCCGGCTAGTGGATAGGCTTGGTTGGAGCCTCTTGAGGTTGTTCCACGAGATAATTGAGAGCGCTGACCCTGTGTCAACCTCCATGCGGCACGGTTTACCTTCTAGGGAGACGGAGAGAGAAATTTTACTAACAGTGTGGCAAGTGTGCTTGGCAAGGTGGTGCGTGCGACAGTTCAATACTTGCCTCTGTGGTCCCGAGTGCGAGGGGGTGTCTTTGTGCTGCGCTTTGGGGGCTTGGCAGACTCTCGCGATGTGTCCCCTTTATGGCAGTTATTGCAGGTGGCTCCTTTAAACTTGCAGGTGGCCCTCTGATGAGATCCCCCACAGGCTAGGCACAGTGTGATGTGCTTGGGTGGACCGATGTTTTCTTGTCTGGCTCCTACCTGCGGCCGTCTGTCGTTGGAGAGGCGGTGGACTTCGTTTTCATCACTGATGGTTTCCTCTGCTACCACCTCCTCGGAGTGGACTGGAAGTGATGTCAGCTTGGCACTTGGACCCTGGATTTCGGTGGCTGAGTTTGTTGCCAGCTCAGCTGCCAAGGCCTCCTCGACTGCTTGTGCGAGGTTGAGGTCTTTTTTGGCAAGAAGGCGCCTTTGCAGGTGGAGGTCCTTGACCCCGCAGACTAATTGATCGAGGAGCATGTCCTCCAGGTAGGTTCCAAACCCACAATGCAGTGCTGCTGTTCTGAGAGCGGCCATATATTGATTGATGGTCTCCTTGCTCGATTGCTTCCTCATACGGAAGGTGAATCTCCTGGCAATCTGTGAGGGCCTGGGGAATAGTGGTTAGTGAGAATTTCAAGTAACTCAGACCACGGGCGTTTTTCAACTCACGAGGAGCCACGAGTGCCGTGGCAGTATCGTAGAGCGGTGGCTCCACAGTAGATTAGGAAATACGATTTTTCCGATGCTCTCCCGCATCCGCCAGGCCAACTGCATCGATATAATGATTAAAGCGGTTCTTATACGATTCCCACTTTTCCTCGTCTGGTTTGAACGCCGGGAAGACTGGATTGGAACTCATGGTGCTGGGACCGGTTGAACAACCTGTGGAAAAAATCTCTCTGGGGCAGCAGACAATGTTTTAGTGCCCGTGGTGGGCAAGTGATTTCAGCTCAGGAGAGGCTGTTTGCAATCCTCTCTTTCTCTCTGGGTTAACCACGTTTGGCTGTTAGCCGTTGATGGTGTTTGGATTCGCGCCTGTGTGGGCGTCAGTGACTGGCTACAGCGCTGTGCTGTACCTTTTAGGTTTGAAATTCAAATGACAACCGTTTGAATTTTGCGCCTGATACTGAGCGGCTGCGGCTGTGGCGCTTCACTTTCCCTGTAGCTGGGCTAACAAGCGGCTACAGACGCTTCTAACTTTCGATTCTGACCGCTCTCTCTGGCTGCGGATCAGCGTTTGCTTCTTATCGCTTGCTGGCCGCTTTCTCTGTCAGCGGATCAGCGTTTGCTCTTTTTGTTTGCTCTTTTTGTTTGCTGACCGCTCTCTCTGGCTGCGGATCAGCGTTTCTCTTATCGCCGGCCGATCGCTCTCTCTGGGCTGCGGATCGGCGGCTAGTGACTCAGCGGTTGCATGGTGCTTCTGGTAGCCATCCCATCCTCGTCGCCAGTGTTAAGTTTGGGAAAAGAGAGGCTGAACCAGAGCATGAGTGCAACAATACTTTATTATAACAATAAAGGGCTGACCGTGCTTGCCACGCCTGGAACTGGC
Organism: Pseudonaja textilis; assembly: GCF_049901715.1. NCBI lineage: Eukaryota > Metazoa > Chordata > Lepidosauria > Squamata > Elapidae > Pseudonaja > Pseudonaja textilis. Next base: position 180,420,027 of record NC_141991.1, read on the forward strand.
TCGCAGCAATCAGCAACTGGTTGGACCCCGCAGCCTGCTTTTATAGCTGGCTGCTGGGGAGAACCAACCAATGAGGAAAGGGGGAAGAACGCCCACACAAAGTGAATGGACCTGAGTGAGAACTCCTAGAGTTCTCAGGACATAACAATTATTGTATGAAAATAATGTAATATTGCGGAGCCATGGTGGTGCAGTGGTTAGAATTCTGTATTGCAGGGTAATTTGGCTGGCTATCGACTGCCATCAGTTCGGCAGTTCAATTCTCACCAGACTCAAGGTTGACTCAGCCTTCCATCCTTCCCAGGTCGGTAAAATGAGGACCCAGATTGTTGGGGGGGCAATATGTTGACTCTGTAAAACTGCTTAGAGAAGGCTGTAAAGCACTGTGAAACAGCATACAAGCCTAAGTGCTTATTGCTATTACTATCACACTACATTCAATATATTCATTAAGCCAGAAAGTCTTTATTGTTATTTTTTAACATTAAAATTGATCCCAGATACACTTGCATAAACCAGAAGGCATTTCCTTTGTCATTTGCATTTCTTCTGTTGGAATAAAAGTAAAAATGAAAATGTGGCTTCATGGTGATATCCCTGCTGTGGATTTTAAAACAGCAAAGACAAATTCCTGTATTCTTGCTTGCAGGCATGCATACTTTACAAATAAACTCTACTATCTGCCTCAAAGATTATTAGTGCAACATTTGAACAAAGTGTTTTCTCAACTAAATTATGCCCTGAATTATATAAGCTGATTTCTTTAAAAAAAAATAGAAATCACTGGATTTGTTGATCATACAAATCTAAAAACAGAGTTTAATCCTGTAATTTTAATTCATACATCCCTCATATAAAGATAATAAATATGTAAATCAATTCCTTAAGAAAAAATGATGAGGGTTATTTAGTCATTGAATAGTCTCTTCTATAAATGAGTCTTATTACAAATATTTACTAAGCTTCAGTTTAATGCATATTGATGATAATGTCCTGTATTTTAGAGCTCTACCAGAGCTTGTCTTTAGAAAATTCCAGTAGAGGCTAAATCTGAAATATGATGTAAGTGCGGAAGAAATCTTTTGTATTTAAATGCTTGCGGGTTTGAGTAAAAACTGGAAAACACAAGTTGCATTGGGTAGTACTCAAGATCTTAAAGATCCCCTGATTTTTTAAAATAATATTTAGAGCAATATCAAGTGCATATTTATTGTGTATCTGTAGCAAAGGTGACCAACAAGGAAGTATTGGAGCATATAAGACCAGATATGTCACTGGAAGGAAAAATCACAAAATTGTGTTACACTTATTTTGGCCATGTCATGTGGGGAAATTTACTGGAGAAAGCAATTATGTTCCAAAGAGTTAGGCACAAAAAGAAACCAGGCTTCCAAAGAACATGATGGCTGGACACCACCAAAAGCATTAAAAAAAAAACTCAAAGAAGCAGTGCAAGATCAGAAGATGGTAGAAAGACCTGGCCCATAGAATTACTAAGAGGTAGATGTGACTAAATGGATAACATAATCAACATCAATGTGGGAACAATCTTGAGAACCCAGGAAGAGATGCAGCCAAGGGAATGGTCAGATAAAGGGCAGCTTAGCCCACAACATAAATGTGGACAGGGCAAGCAACTCAGAAGGAACCTTCTCTAGTTTTCTGGACTGTAACGGAGACAGAAAAAGAAAAGTACTAGCAGACTTTCAAGATTCTGTTAATGTGACCATATAGTGAAGTAGAATTAGTTCATCTGTGTAACATTTCCTGTCTGGATTACCTTACAAAACTGGTAGTATCAGAGTCCAGCTTTGGCCAAAACCCAATGCAGGAAAATCCAATATATTACCAGCCTCCTCCTAAAGGCTATGAAAAAACCAAGACATCTGCATCTAGAATGAGCTTTTTCGGTTTTTTGAAAATTTTATTTGGGTTTTCACAAAAAAAACCCATAATACAAATAAAACATCTTTTTTAAAAAAAAAAACAAAATAGCATGGTCCCGGGTTACACTTCTTCATACAGACACAAATTCAATTTCATGCTCATTCTTGTGTTCTATTCCATATCTTATTACTGTTTTACATTTTCTACATAGTTTTTCCACTCTTTTTTTTTTCTCTACTTTATTTTGATTATCTCATCTCAATTCAAATCATTATATTTACACTTTTGTCTGTCCTGTTTCAATTTCATATTATTTTTTCTCATTAAACAAATTTTCTCCTGTAGTTACTAATTGGAGTATGATGCCTTTATATCTTTTAATTTTATCCATTCAACTCTTATTTAAGCTTCAATGTATACCTTTAAGATTATGACATTCAATATAATACATAACTTCCAATTGAATTCTGCTTGGTACATTCTTAAAATACACACTATATTCTTTAAAAAAGATTATATATATATATGTAAATAAAACACTCATTCCATTCCAATTCAATTCTATCATTAATATTCATTAACATCTTAACATCTTTAATATTTCTTTTCAATTAAATATCATACTTCCTTGGGAACACTTATAATTAATTTTTCCCATATTTCTCTTATATATTTTTTCCATATTTCTCTTACATATTTTATAAATCATTAATAATAATTAAAATGTTCCCATTCTTTCCTAATTTAATTCTCTCATTCACTTTATTTCATTTCTTTATTAACAAGCATTCCACTAGATTGCAATAAATATTTTATCCATCATTTTAAGCATATTTTCAAAGATTATTTCTATTTGTAATATAACAATACTATCTTACATATCTTTGCAGAATCCCTTTTATAATTAAGTTTTCACTCATTATCTCTAAACAGGCTTATACTTTCAATTCTTATACCTTTGCCCTGTTTCTCTATATCTTGTTTCTGTCCTTTATAACTTCTTTTCCTTTCCTTCTTCCCTCACTTCTTCTCTCTCCCCTTTTTACCCCCTTGTCTCTCTACTTCTAATTCTCTCTTCTGTAATCCCCTCTTCTGTTGCTTTCTAATGTTATACTTATTTTTCAAACTATTCTTTTTTTGGGTTGTTTATTCAAATCTTAAACTTTTCATTCTCTTTCCCCCCTTTCCCCCCCCCCCACATAAAATTACTTGATCATTAAAAATGGCTTCTTCTTTGTCCCAATCTTCTTGTTCTGCAAGTGTTTCTTGTTGTTTCTCATAGTTGAAATACGAAGCCAAAAGAACCTCTTGTGTATACTTTCTTGTACATCTTCTTTGTACTTTTTAAGTTCCATTTTCAGTTCTTCTAAAAGTGGTGCCATTTTAAACACTTTCAAACAACCACTCAATTGATTTTAGTCATTTAAATGCAGTAACCAAAAATCCGGAGATCACCAAGTCATCCAAATAATCCCAAGCTGTTTCTTCTTGCTTCTTTTTTCAACTTTCTCTTCCTGGGGTTCTACTATTTTGTTGCCAAGTTTCAGTTAAAATGTATCTTTTAGGAATCTTGTTGAGGTTTTAGTTCCAGGCAGTCTCCTCCATTATTCCAGATCCTGCCCTTTTATTCTTTTTCTCTCCTTTCCTGCTTTTAAAAGCTTTTAAGTATCCAGAAATCTTTATTATCCCTTTGTCATTTTATTTTCAGGTTGTTGATGTCAAAGTGGATTTTTTTTCAATTTCTTGCTTAAGTCTCTTAGCTGTCAATATATAGAAGGGAAGAGAAAAAACAAACCAAATCCTTTCCCTTTTCTCTCTCCTTCGCTGCTTCAAAATCTTCTTTGGGAACAATGTTATTTCTTATAGTTTAAATACCAGGGTACCTTGTGTTGTTGCTTTTGCAGTTTAACCCAGCCAACCAAGACTTTCACTTCTTATCTTCCTCCTGCACATTCTTTTCTGGTCGAGTTCTTCTTTGAGGTGGCCATTTCTGACCACCGCTGCAACCGCCTTCGGGAAAGGGAGTAATTGCCAGCTGAGGAGGAGAGATGCAGCTCTCCTCAACCCTGCTGGCAGACTCCCCCCTCTTCACCACCTCTACGGGATGGGTTATCCCTGAAGCTAGCCGGCTCGGGCACCCCGGTGGTGAGCACGGATCGAAACCACGCATGATCGCAGTTTCAGTCTGTCACCGAAGAAACTCAAACCGGAAGTCCAGAATGAGATTTTTCGATGATTTGAATGCATGTGGGGGACAAAGAGCTTATAGGCTGAGCACTGTTGGCATTTCATGTTTTCTGCATTTTGGCAGAGCTTGGAAAAGTACCTTAGTTGACACAGTTATTCATTACTGTTGTTGCACATCAAACCTCTTAAAAATAATAAGACTAATACAGTAATTACATCTATGACTACACTAAAAATGGTGTGTGTTCTGTATTCGTGTTGTTGTTAAACTGAATATTAGATAATATTAAGTGGAACCTTCTCCATATCCCCCCAAAGGCCTCCAAATGGCAAATCCATGCCAATAATTTATTTTCACATACTTTGCTGTATGATAGACTGAGCTCAAGTCCCCGAAGCATTCAAATCCACAAACTTCCAACCTAAAATTTTTGCTGAATAACCATTAGAGCAGAACATAGTTTTTGGTTTCCACTAACCCCTGCTCAAGAATTTCATCAAAAAAAAAAAAAAAACACAAAACAAAAAACCCAAGATGAAGGGTACAGCATCTCCACCGAACTGATTATCTTTCTATGCTGGTTTCTTGGATGGGCAACAGTCTTTTTGTCCCAGCAGATAATCAAAATCAGCAGCAAGTTATCAATTACAGCTTTAGCCAAGATACTTGGCATTATGGTGTATTTGGGTTACAAGATTATAAATTTCACAGTTCTCAGTTTATTTACAACTGCATTTGCCACTGAACTGATCTTCATGATTCTTCTTGGGATTTCTAGCTACATATTCTGAAATGTTTATGAATCAACTAAGTATTGCAGTTGCAAATGATGACTTCAAGATCATGGATGATTCCATTATTACCATCAAAAAGGTTGCCCTAACTCATCACAGGTGCCTCTGCCTGTAGGTCCCTCAGAGCAAACTCTTAGCAAGATTTCAACCAAAGTCCAAGGATTTAAGCCATTCTGTTTACTACATCTAATAATATATGTATTTCAACATCCAAAATACCTTCGTATGGGTCAGGCCAGGCTATAATGCAGCTGTTATGCTTTAGAATCAACAATGAAGCTTAATATTATATCATCAGGCTTTTGTATTGTGTTCATCTGAGAAACGACTGTGAAAGTCTGACTCACAGACGAACGCTATACAGAAGCCTGATGATGGCAGATGAGATTCTGCCGAAACGTTGCTACAACTTTAAAAACACAACTATAATGACATGGGAAAATACCCGAACAAAGCTGAATACCATACATATAGATACCCACGAAAACTTAAGAAAACACACACAAACACACACACACACACATACACACACACACACGTATATGTATATGTATATTTATATGTATATGTATATGTATATATGTATATGGTATTGGGATGGGCGTGAATAGGTTTTTAGATTTTCAATCAAATTCTTGGCTAAAATATCATAAGAATAATAACCATCTTAGCTACTGAACATTTTTTTTTGAAAAGATTAAAAATGGCATGTCAGCCCCCCCCACTCCAACCTATGTGCATCTGTAATGCACAATCACACTGTGTCTTGCTATCAACTTTTCCCCTTGAGAGATATTAAAATCCTTTTAAGAGTCTTCCTTCATCTAATATATAATCCCCTTGAGGGATCTTAGCAATTAACCTGAGGGAATTGATGCTTTAACTTACACACTAGCCAAACGTATTTTAGACAATGATTTCATTTGACTAAGTTTGCTTGACAATAAATAACAACTTTGTGTTGAAAATGGTAAATATATTTTTGATAGATCTGTCTTATTTATCCTCAGCTTGACTGAACTACTGATTTCCAACAAATAAAAAGTAATTTCTAAATGCGAAACAATTATGGAATAATTTGGTCATACTATAGTAAATGAATTGATTCAACTCCCTGCACAGGCCAGATTTATGGCATATTCAACAGATGGTTGTCTAATAAAAAGGTTGGCAACAAATAATAATTTGAATGCTCTTCTTCAGAGTTCTATGTATTCACCAGAAATCTATATCTGTTATATTTTAGCAATATTTCCCTGAGATTTAATGAGTAAACTTCAGAGTTTTTATGATATTTTGGTGAAATGTGAAATTTTGATTTTCTTATCAAATGTACAGCAAAATTTTGACATCCTGTAAGAGTCTCCCATTTGTGTCACATGCTGGTCACACCCACCACGCCCGGTTTAGCGAAGGGAGAAAAAGTCCCAATACATCAGGTGACATCACATGCCGTGAAGATGCGAGTTTGACACCCCTGCCATAGAGTGTAACTTTAAGGACAAGGGGCGTGCATAAGCGCACCAACGTGCCTACCGTCCCTGTCCTAATATTCCCTTTATTCATATCTATTTCATTTATTAATAATCATGTTTATACTTATATCTGTTATCTAATACATGCTCGACAAAAAAAAAAAACAACAAGGTTCATTTTTAATTTGCCTAACAATAAATTCTTAAGGTCTAACTAGCAACTCCTAGTCAGCCATTGCTGATTCTGAAATGCTAAACAGGAGGCAAATATTAAGGTATATCAAAACTTTAGGCTTCATTGAGAAGCCAAATAAAACACTCACTAAAAAACCTTATCAAATCACCTCAATACTATTGCAAAAAGACTACACAAATACAGATGTATTCATGAAATTCCCAGGAGCCTTGCTTATCTTAAAGAGTTTTAATCTCTTCCTGAAATGCTATATGAGTAGAATACCTTAACTGTTCTAAATCCAAATTGGGAGCAGTGAGAAATCCCAGTTTTGACCAATGTGTGAGGGTTGCTTGGGCCTTCCTTTCCCTCTTTTTGTAGCAGATCTTAGCCCTTTTCCTTATTCTCCCTAATGTATTTATTCTGAAAGCACATGCATACTTTCATCTGACTGTGTATTTTAAACAGGGTGTTGTGTCCAGCTCCGTTGTCGTGTCTTCTGATTTCTCTTTAAGGTTGTGAGTTTGCTTTAATTGTTTGATAAGAATTAAGAAAATCAATTTTCCAAGAAAAACAACATCAACACCACATTGTACTTAAGGTAAAAAAAAAAAGTAAAGGGAAAAGTGACTGTTTTATTAGCTAGAGAGAAGAGATTGGTAGCATCCATAGGCAAAATATATGAGCAAGTTTCTTTTTCTATGCACCTGACTGCACTTTTAATAGATTCTCATTACTGCCTGACCTTAATGATTGTAAACCTGCTGTGTACATCTGCTGTACTTTTGAGCTAAAGGCTTGTTGTGGTCTAATGGCAGCTGGTCTGGCTGTTTTCTGTTTCCATCTTCAGTGTGGCCAGCTCAATAGACAGCTTCTTCACTGAAGCAAAGATTAGTTGCATATTACAGACACACACATATATACAGAGTGAAAGAAGCAAACTGTTTCTCTTCTTGGGAATATGCTAAGAGCGTATACTGTACCAAACAGATCAACAGTGGTAAGGGCAGATATTCCTAAGAGCAGAAAACATGCAGCCCTCAGTTTTCCTGTGCTTTCTCCTTGGAACTCACCTAATTAGCTAATTCTTGGAACTCACCTAATTAGCTATGGACTTCTGGACTATGAATTCTGCATTTATCAAGTCACTGTCAACAGTTTCACTCGTATATTAGCTTCCTCTGGTTCTGATTAGGCCTCATTTAGGAAACTTCTTGAGTCAGCCAAAATGTAGATTGAGTGAAAACAGGACAAAGAAGTTGAAGGACTAATTATGGAATAAGGCGAGTAGAACGAGATGTTTGCCAAAGAAATGTTGCCGGAATGACAACAATGGAAGTGATTGTGACAGACTGTATGACAATCTCAAGAGGAAAAATTTGGAAGGACAACAAATGAATGTTCAGCATAACGGAGAAGCCAAAATATGTGAGGCAAGACTGTTGAGTAGCAGAGAGGTCAAGAAGAGGTGAAGAATCTCTTAAATACTGGTTAATTCCCCAAGAAATGTACTTTATGATTGTGCCACCTTGCCCCTTGGCTTTTAAGGAACAGGGAAGCTGTTCTTGGCCAGAGTCTTCACCAAAAAGGCCATTGAAAAGGAAGTTATCAATATTTGGGGCTAAATTGTGGCTATAAGAGTAGCTGGAAAAGAACAAAACTGATGTAAAACTAGCAATGTAACATAAATAATCCATCATCTCCTTTGAAACTGAAAATGAGGCAACCCCCACATGACAAAACCTGAATTATTGATGCAGATGCTCTGCATTAGGAATTAGGAATAAGGGGGGTACTCGATTTCAAGTATTCCAATTAGTTTTGGGGTGCTAGGCACTTATAGTTCAGAGAAAGTATGACAAACATGTTTACTGATTTATACATCTTGAACTAATGTGTGGATTGGAAGATAGTTACTGTTCCAGTTCAGCAATTCTCCAAATGTTCGGCTTTTTACAATGCATGTTTTATTATAAAACGCTGATCAGAATACGTTTATCATGCAATGCATATGAAAGTGCCTGTTGTGTTCAAAAAACATTCATAGAACTTCTGTGTGCTTATTATCATTTTTAAAAGGCTGACTAATGAAGAACTAGAATGGATTGAGCTTTTGCAAAACAGACACAGATCAGCATTTCCCTGACCATAATTTTTTTAAAAGAAAAATTAGACTAAACAAATATTTACTGCAATCTGACCTAGCAAACTATTTATATATGGGTTGAAATTTTTTGAAAAGGCTGACATAATGGTAATTTTCAAGCAAACCAAATGTACTGTTTTCAGTACTATATTGTTACCTACTGATACTTGATATTGTTACCTATCGATATTGACATCTGAGTGAACTTTTTAAATATATTCCTTTCCCCACCCCATTAATTCCATCTGATTCTACCGATGAGTTTTAGGTTTGATAAGAAAGGTAACAATATGGCAAAAGAGGAAGAAGAAAAAGATGAGAAAGAAGAGAAGGATGAAGATGAAGGATATCTAAACATGGGACACAGAGATGTGTTTTGATTCTTATAAGAATATGGTTATGTAAGTTGGTATTGCCACATTGCAGGTGAGGTGAGGTGAAGTCAAGAAATTAATTTCCCTAAGACTATCTTGCAGATTTCAGTGACAATGAAAAATAATAAATATGTTATAAGGAGTGGGATTTTCCTGAAGAATATCTTAAGTGACAATCTTATAACCCACTGAATTCAGAAATACGTATTTCTCAACAACATGGATGTTGTCAGCTTTTTGTACACATGTTGCTGCCAGGTGTGTACAAGCTTGAAGTCCTGGGAATTGTAGTTCCATACAACTGGAAGGCATAAGCTGGGGAAAATTGTCTTCTGCCCAAATGAAGTTAATGAAAAAACATCAGTCTCTATTATCACCTCCATTTACCTGGGTAAACATAATTTATAATCTTGGAATGTATGGCAGTAGCCAATCCTTATGAGACCTTTGCAGTGTATCTGATTAGCATGTCTCACAGCACTTGCACAAGAGAGCTAAAAGGATTATGTGTTCTATTTCTGAAGTGCACAGATCATATTTAGCTGAGTAATTTTTCCTAGCTGGAAAAAACAGTAGCTCCTCTTCACATTGAAATGTTTCAGCTGCTTGCAGACATCTCCATTCCCTCCCCACTCCTAGGGGAAAGTTACTGCAAAATCCCTATTCCCCACCCCCACTAACCTGCTTTCCAGCTCTGTTCTCCTGTGCAGGGCAACAAAAGAAGACCCAGCCAATCAGCTGGGCCTCGGAAGGCAGAGAATAGATGGGGGCAGGGCCAGTCAGAGGTGCTATTTGCCGATTCTCTGAACTACTCAAAATTTCCGCTCTTGGTTCTCCAGAACTCATCAGAACCTGCTGAATACCACCTCTGGTACAGTATATGCAAGAGAAAGAGACAATGAGGAAGATCACAGAGAAAAAGTCCACTTCTGATGACCGCTAGATCATCTCCTGAATGCTTCCAATACTGATTTTTGATTTGAATTCTAATGCCAGCCATCTCATCATTCCTCTGCCAAGTTAATGCTATCATTTCAGGTATCTTCGGTTAATCTTGAAGAAAATGATTCATTATGAAGTCCGTATTAGTTATCTTTTCCTACATGAGTGCAATCATTAAAGGGAGGAAGAAAATCTAATGAGATTATTTTTTTCACCACCAATATATAACTTGAACTAATTACCATTTAATTTAATTTTCCCTGCTTGTGAAGATTAGAGAGCAGAAAGGTGGACATTTTCATTGCTTTATTAACTCCCTTGTTAATGCATGTGTATTTCAGCTTCTGCTTTGTTCTTTTTTTAAAAAAAGCAGTGGTTGTGCCCTCTGCTGCTTAGATATTGGTTTAAAAGTAGTCTAAGGGGCAAGACTGAAAGACTGAAGTAATGTTTAATGAAATAAAGTTCTTATCTATAAGACTGCATGTCAAGGAAAACTGAGTTGCTTGTCCTTTTGAATCAGTTCTTTGCTTCTTCTCTATACTTCACTGAATTCTGAACACTGATGTCTCTTTGGAATCAATGGGACTTAGATCTATATTTCCAGCTACAGACTACATCAAAAATTGCTAAATAAAAATAAAGATGCCTTCAGTTATACCTCCCAGTTGAAGTTATCTATGGAAGCCTTCATGTTGAGGAAATGGATCCTGGGTTTTCCATTATCATGATATACTTAAGAAAAAAAATCCCTCCTTCAGAATATGCTTATTTATTCTTTTATCACCAAAGATAAAATACAAAACAAAGAATATCTAATATATTCCCCTTCCCTTACATTACAGGTCTACATATAGTTATAAACCTTCCCATCTGTACCTAATAAAAATGTTATATTCCATAAACAAATATCTTTATTGTGGAAATCTACTTACTCTAACAAATAATCAAATTGATCCAATGTCTGTTTGTATGTTCCCGCAGAGATTAGAATGGCCCCCACTCTAATACTCTTCCAGAAGGTGCTGAAGACCTGGTTCTGCCAATGGGCCTGGGGAACCCAGAGCAGGATGGAGCCCATCAAACGGCTCATGTGATCTGCTGTCACAGGGGTTGGGAATGGGAGGAGGGGTGTGTGATTTTATTATATTGTACTATATTAATTTATTTGATTCTTTTTGTTAGTGTTATTGTTTTAAATGTGTTTTTATATTCTGTAAGCCACCTTGAGTCACCATGGCTGAATAGGTAGCAATATAAATTAATAGATAGATAGATAGATAGATAGATAGATAGATAGATAGATAGATAGATAGATAGATAGATAGATAGATAGATATGGAAGCCTAGTTATTGAGGAAATGGGCCCTGGGTTTTCCAGTTAACCATCACCATGAGAGAAAGAGTTCCTTCTTAGTTTCCGTCCTGATGTTGATTTCCTCCATTTTCTCTTCTACATAATTGATTTATTTAAGCCACTTTTCCCCAACTTGAGATGACAACAGATTGCTGCAAGGGTGGGTGAATGATCTATTACTTTCTGAAAATAATGAGGAAGCACAAGAAGGCCATTATCGGTGGGTGAAACAGCAAATGAAGTCAGGTGATACTTGCAGCTGTTCAGTTCCTCGGTGCCAGCTTGTGTATTGCCATTTCATTTGCTGTTCAGTTTTGAAGAGACTCTTAAAATCAGCCAAAACATTTGAATGTCTAATAGCTGTTTTTCATGGTGCCATGTAAAATCAAAAAGGAAATAATGAGCATCAGTCTTTGGTAGTAAGGAAATGGTATCTATCTTAGTCAGAAGAACATTTGGAATATTAACAACATTTGGGGGGGGAGAGAAAAATAAATTTCACAATCTATATAATCTATATAATTTTGCTAATATTACTGAATATAGAATGTAAAAAATATGGAATGGAATATGGAATGTAAAATCACGTACTATTCTTTGTTCTCTGAAGCGAATATGGACAATAAGGTTAACTTGAACAGGGAAGAATACTCAAACATTGAAATCCACACCAGTGGTGGAATTCAATTTTTTTTTTACTACTGGTTCTGAGGGCGTGGCTTGGTGGGCGTGGCAGGGTAGAGTACTGTAAAACCTCCAGTCAGAGGTGGTATTTGCCGGTTCTCCGAACTACTCAAAATTTCTGCTACCAGTTCTCTAGAACTAGTCAGAACCTGCTGAATACCATCTCTGATCCACACCTAACTATGTTGCCATTCAGCGTGAAATATATTTACTTGGAAGTAAGTCCCATTGATTTTAGTATAACTTTTATTCCAGAACACATGCACAGGGTTTCCTTTAGATTCCATTTTTACTATTTATGAACTATTATTTTTCTGTAGACCAAATAGTACTTTGGATTGTGAAAGGATTGAAAAACAAGAGCTAACTCGTAGACATTTTCTCAGCTTTTTTGAGGTAACTGAGAAGTCCTACTTCAAGGAAGTTCTGCTACTATGTCACATACATTATCTCTATGATAGCATGGTGGAACAAGAATGAAGCAGCAGGAACCTCAGAAGTTATCCTTTTTCAAACGCTTCTCTTGAGGACTGTATCTAAGAAAAAGCTAAGAGAAGTCTTACTCATAATTACTCAAAAAATTGAACCATTCACTGTAGTGATAACATTATGGCACATTAAAATTTGACTCTGCTTAAAATGGATCAGTATTCAATCCATAAAAACTATAGCATCATCCTATCCTTGATTCCAAATGCTCTTTAGACAAAGATCAATTTTCATCAACATCTGGAAGGCTACCCTGGAGGATGATAATCTAGTTCCTTTGGAAAGGTTGTTCTACAGGAAAAATGCCATTTTAGAGAATCATCTCCAGGCCTTGGCTTTTCATAGCTAACAAAAATGGAGATTCACTAGCAGTTTCTCTCTCAGGAAGAATGTACATAATAAGTCAACCATAATTCTATCTAGAGATGGGAAGGCTCTGACTTTGTACTACAATGGACAATTGATCTCTTTCCTGTCTGTAACTGAGATTCTAATCAAGATGACTTGTGTCTCTGTCTGAGATCGAGTTCACCACAGGTTTCCAAGGCAGTTGTTCTCTATCCTTTCCCTTTCTGGACTGCTTTTCTTGCTGGTTTGGGTCTAGGAAGATAAGACAATTGTCTCTGCATTGGAATTAAGAAGGAAGATGCATTAAAGATGTAATCAATACCGAGTGACCCTCACTCCTCCTAGGGCTTGGTAACTTGAAGGGGTGTGGAACTCCCAGAATTCCCATCCAGAAACCCAAACCTCAAATTGCCGAGGTTGAAAAACACCAAAAGGCAGCAAGCAAGGCCTGTAGTTTGGCCCTGGAAATAGCAGGGGGATGGCTATGGAGAGCATGAACACTAAGAAAATTTCCAGAATCATACAGTTTTGATTAATATGTGCGTAAGAACAACAGTCACTACAACAGCACCTCCAGATGAAAAGCAGGGTGGAATAGGAAAAATTGTGCCAATTCCTCCCAGTTACATCCCAAGCTGTGGTACACTATGTCCTTAAGCAAATGTGTTTTTTCAACAAACATTTGTAGAAATGTTTATTTTATCTGTAACTGAGGACATTTTCTACTATAGCATGATTTCTAGTTAATCTTTTACCTGTTGTTCAGGTAGATCAACTGGCTTGCCCAATTCTACGCTTTTCTATGTACTATCCATTTATTTTCAAATCTTTTTAATTGTAGACATCTTCATCTTCACATATTTTATTTCTCTCTGACTGCTGGACACCAATTTTGATTTGATAGGGAGTTCAGCCATAGCAACCACAGCTGCATTAAGATAGGTGCTAAGCCAACAGTTGCAAATCCTTAGGAAAAATAAAAACGATAATGACAGTAAGAAAATGATGGCCATGTGAAAACGTGGTCAATGGAAGTACCAGGAGCAGAAAACATAGAATGTAAATAATGGTGACAGAATCAACTGAAGAATCCAGCTCAGATCTCTTGTGTTTAGATTCTCTTTCTGTGCAGCCCACATGTTAAAGATGACTTTAAAAGCAGGTCTAGTACTTATAAAGAGCCTGCATAAGACCTGATAAACACCATGGACAATTTATCTTTCAGTGGCTACCTTATTCTTGGAACTCTGAAATGGTGATGGAGGACAATGCTTAGCACCCATGAAGGATCATGCCTGCAACAGCTTAAAATAGCCAATAGGAGTCAGAGGTCATGATCCATTCTTATCCATTGCAAAAAACAACAACAAAACAACCCTATTCTGAAACTGGAACATTTCAGGATAACTGAGGTGTGGGCAGAGGATAAGAAGGAGATAACATTACAAGCACAGGGCAATAAACTGAGGGTGCAATTGCATTTTTTGTCATGATAAATGGCAAGCAAGGAAAACCCCACAGTGTTACATAATATAGCATTGAAAAGAATTACTGTATATTCAGTCAAAGCCTCTTGCCAGTAAATTTATTGTGACACTCTACACAACCTGACAAGTAAGGAAATCTCCCTACCACTTTTGTTCTCCCACTCATGACATTTATTACAGTAGTTTACTTATAGGAAGGGACATATTTGCTAGCTAGGCAATTTACTGTAGCGATCTTGCTAAAATGGTACTCACACCCAGCATCCAAAATTCAAGGCATTAACTTGGTGGTCTTGGCACATGTCTTGAGATTTAGTTCTCCTCTAGGATTTATCTTTCAGATCAGTTCGGTTACGGGTTTTATAAAGTTCCCATAAACGAATAATAGCGATGGTTGTAGTGCAGCTTGTCCAATATCTCTGATAACTGTTTCATAGTCAATTTGATTTTTTTAAAAAAATCCAAAGGTTGTAAGAAGAAGAAGATCCTGCCAATTGTGTATGAGTCATTGTCCTTGATCAGGAGACGAATCAAAACAGTGACTCATGGCAGAATGAATATAGAATTATAATAAAGTTCCATTCGCAAAATATTGAGGCTAAATACATAAAAGAGAAGGATAATCCTTTTCCAAATAGATCAAGAGAATAGATGGCTGGTTTGAGAATCATGCAGAATAGGTAATTACTATATATCTGGATGGATGTGGACAGGAATACCCAAGGAAGTAGGGAGAAAGAATTTTGAATTCCATTCTGTTAGTGTTAAAGTATTTCACCAGAGATGCTAGTGAACCTCATTATAAGGAATTGCTGAGGAGCAGTGGTGGGATTCAAAAATTTCATACTACCGATTCTGTGGCTTGGTGGGCATGGTGTGGCTTGGTGGGTGTGGCAGGGGAAGGATACTGTAAAATCTCCATTCCCCCTCCACTCCTGGGGGAAGGTTACTGCAAAATCCCCATTCTCTTCCAACCCCACTAACCTGCTTTCCAGCTCCCGTCTCCTGTGCAGGGCAACAAAATAAGGCCCAACCAATCAGCTGGGACTCAGGAGGCAGAGAATAGATGGGGGCGGGGCCAGTCAGGGGTGGTATTTGCTGGTTCTCTGAACTACTCAAAATTTCTGCTACCGGTTCTCCAGAATTGGTCAGAACCTGTTGAATACCACCTCTGCTAAGGAGTTGATGGCCTCTGGTAGCCATGCGTCTGACCAACTTAAAGGCATGTTCAAAATCTGCCTTCCTCTGTTGGAGGAAATGATGGCCATTTAGTCCTAGTGGCATGGTGGTTAAAGTGCAGAATTACAGGCAAATTCTGCCCACAGCCTGCAGTTTGATCCTGATAGGGGTCAAAGTTGACTCAGCCTTTCATCCTTCTGAGGTTGGTAAAACAAGGACCCAGATTGTTGGGGAAAATATGTAAATAATGCTTACATTGTAGACCACCCAGAGAGATGTAAAGCACTATGGGGAAATATATAAATGCTATTTCTATCTAGATACCTATTTAAGGAAGCTTTTCATGATGTCATTCTAGTGCAGGGCTGTCAAACTCAATTTCATTGAGGGCAGCATCAGGGTTGTGTTTGACCTCGGGGGCCAGGTGGGTGTGGCCAGGGTGGGCATGGCCAGCTCGATGTCACTCATGTCAGTTCACCTGTGCAGCCCTCCTGAACTCCATTTTCACTGTCAGAGGCACTATGGGCCATCCCTTCGCTGTTTCCAGGGTGGCCCTGCGGGCCAGATCTAAGCACCCCATGGGCCAGATCCGGCCTGCTAGGCCTTGAGTTTGATACCTCTGTTCTAGTGCAACGTTGTGGAAAGGGCCATTGTGACATCTTGGCTGAACGACATCACGTCAGCATGTTGGGGGCAAGATGGCTCTAGAGATCAAAGGATCAGCTTCCTCTGAGAAACAACGCCATATCATTTGTATTCACTGAAGACAGACGCTGAGCCTCTGTTCATTTCATCAAAGAACTATTTATGAGGCTGTAAAAAAGATGAGTTTCTCTGAATAGTCTCCAAATTAAACTTTTTAAAGTTTAATGTTGGCACACAAGAATAATTACAGTTATAAACCATTAAACATTTAGAAGAAATTTATAGGATTAGAGGGAGAAAATTTACAGCTGTGGCCCTAATGCAATAAATTTCTTCTGCGAACACAGCTTCACGTAACATTTCAATCCAGGACTCTGCTTTTTATTATTATTATTTTTTCTTCTCTCTCTTTTTTTTGTTTTTTTAAAAATTAATACAAATATCATCAAAAAGCTCAGGTGATATTTTCAATTGTTATTTATATAGAAAGATGAATACATTTCTTAAAGACATTGATTAAAATCCAGCAGGAAATAGTCAAGATTTTTTTTAAAAACGAAAAACAGCATAACCGATATTGGTGTTTAAGCTCATTCTGTGACAGCCAGCTGCAGATCCTATAAAATCCTAGAAAGTGTTGCTGTTGCTGTTTATTTCATCCCCCAAATTACAAGCTAGCAATTATCTCATGCTCCAGGGATTTCTTTTGCACATTCATAAACCACGGATGGAGATATATGGCACTACAACTAAAGTAGACTATTTTCAGTGATGCATTATATGCCTTGTGGAAAACTTACCTGAATGCAAAATTCATTATTTAATGAATATATCTGCCTATCTCTATCTGGAAAAGAAAGGGCATATTAGTACAATGTCTCACATAATTAGCAGTTCCATTAAGAGTGCCATCCGATTTGGTTCAATCCTGCCACCAATATTTAACTGAATAAATCGCAAAATGTTGGAAGATATATAAATTGAGACCAGGCTCTTTCAAAGTAGACCAATTAAAATCAGATTCCACCCAAACTTTCGCTGATGTTCTGAAGGAACACAGAAACGTAAATATTTCTCCCCATATAAGGTAAATGTCAGTGTAATGATGGACAGCTCTGTTTTCCCAGTGAATGTTTTATTTTTTTCTCCAGGCTTTCCAGTCTCAATCTGGAGAGAGAAGTTAATGATGCATCAAAGGAATCTTCGTTGCTCTTTCCTAATATTCTCTTTCTGAAATCAGGAACATTAAAAGAAAGTTTAAATGAATTTGGGAAGGACGTAGCAGTGGGTGTTTGCCTGAGAAATGCCAGATGTTTGTCTTTCTATCTCAGTTATTTCATGCTCTACCATCATCCAGTCATCTACCTCACTCCTACCTCACTCCAGAATCCCCTTACAGGCAAGATGGGCAGCATAAAAATATAAGATAGATATAGATATAGAATTCTTTATTGGCCAAGTGTGGTTGGACACACAAGAAATTTGTCTTGGTGAAAATACTCTCAGTATACATAAAAGAAAATATACATTCGTCAAGAATGATAAGGTACAACACTTAGTAATAGTCATAGGGTACAATAAGCAATCAAATCATACTAGGAAACAGTCAATATAAATCCTAAGGATGCAAGCAACAAAGTTACAGTCCTACAATCACAAGTGGGAGGGGATGGGTGATAAGGAGTGATGAGAAGATTAACAGTAATAGTAGTGCAGACTTTGTAAATAGTTGAACAGTGTCGAGGGAATTATTTGTTTAGCAGAGTGATGGCGTTCGGGGAAAAAACTGTTCTTGTGTCTAGTTGTTCTGGTGTGCAGTGCTCTATAGCGTCGTTTTGAGGGAAGGAGTTGAAACAGTTTATGTCCGGGATGTGAGGAGTCTGTAAATATTTTCACAGCCTTCTTTTTGACTCCTGCAATATACAGGTCCTCGATGGAAGGCAGGTTGATAGCAATAACAAATAAACAAACAAACAAATAAATATTATAGTATACCAATCTATATATCCTTCAGAAATTGGGTAGGTTTCTGTACCCAAGCACATTATTCGTCCTGATGGATTGGTTTTGAATAAAAGCATAAACAAACAAGACTCTGAATCCTAGAAGAATTTGTTCTCTTTGTCCACAAAAATAAAATAAAATAAAATAAAGCCCAACAACTAAGATAATTGCAAACATAAATGGGAGGTGACTACAATATATCCAGGCCAAAGGTTATATGGTCCAGAGGTGGACTTCACATCATTTAACAACTGGTTTACCTGGTACAGAACCGAAAATGTGAGCTTGCGCATGACTTCAAACACACAGCAAAGTCATGCGCGCAGCTTCCAGTACACCTTCTCAGGCAGCCACAGTGAGTAGAGTGGGCGAGGTGTGCAAATCAGCTGGACTGCATGGGCGGGGTGAGTGAGCCAAAGAGTGAGATATATAGGACGGAATAGCACAGCGGTGGGTGCCCCACCCCCACCAGTGGTCGGAACTACCAATACAGGTAAACCGGCCCAAACTGGCAGCAGCCCAACTCTGAAGTGGTCCCAGTAGTGTGTAGGCTTTGAATCCAAACCTAGGAGAAGTGGCTTCAACACATCCCAGGAACAACGTCAGAGCTCTCCATCCAGAAGAATGTAGTGTTGGGAACAGCTAAGAAACTGCACACTCAGAAGGAACCAGTCCCTTTCACTAACACACACAGTAAAAGAAACAGGATATTTCCTGTCTTCACATCTTTGCTTCAGGTATTTCAGAGAAGGAGATCTTGCACACCTTCAAACTAGAAAGGCTGTGCCAGCAGAAAAATTCCTTACATCTATTCTTCTAAAATGGTGGTGACGGCGGGGGGGGAGGGGGGAATTCCAGCTTCTAACTTCATTGTGGCTTGTGTTCAGCTACAAATAAAAGTAAAGGTGTTCTGGCACAAAGACCAAATAAAACTCAACCCCAGACTCTTCTGCATCTATCTGATATTTGACGGGCTTCGTATCCTTATAAAATTTTGCTGTGCCTGGAAATGTCACCGAACAGTTTCAGCCATTCGCTGATTTCTAAATACAGAGGTACAGGATTTTGGATTTCTAAATAGAGAGAAATTGGGTGGCCTCCAGACTGGGGATTCGGACAGTTTTGTGAAGCTCTGAATTAGATCTGCACTAAATCTAACGCTGCTATTCACGCTTACAATTAACCCATCACAAATCAATGTCACACAATTTCCTTAGTAAAGTATATACTCACAAATAAGCTGAGAATTTTAGGTGTCAAAAGATACCACCCAAGTTGACTGGCTGATCTTATAAACAGATGGGTTTATAAGTAAGTAATCAGACACTGGCTGTCCAGTGATGGAGAACCTACAACTTCTGAAGGCCAGCTGTTCCACTGATTAATTTTCCTCACTGTTAGGAAATTTCTCCTTAATTTCAGACTGCCTCTCTCCTCAATTAGTTTCCATCCATTGTTTCTTGTATACAAATGTACAAGATGTGTGTGTGTGTGTGCATGCGTGCATGTCCCTCATATAATTGTGGATAAGCCTTTCCAAAGAAAAGTTGACCTTCAAATTTTTAAACAAAATACTGTGAAAATGGATGTTCCATATATGCAAATATACACAGTATGTATATTATTGCAAGTGATACGTTGAACAATCAGGTGCAACTTAGCTTAGCAAGAATCCTAATAATCAGCAAAGAATAAACTTGCCATCAAAAATCAGTAAGCCCTTGTTCTAGAGAAGCATATCAGCCTTTTAACGTAGTCAGAATTCTGTGTCTTTTAAACGGAGGTTATCTAGTTCCAATGGTCACCCAAGATTTTTCCTGATCTCCCCCCAAAATTCCTACTTTATTATAAATACATTATTTCCTCTTTTGTTTTCTGGAACAGCTTAGACAATCTTTCAAATACAGCGAGTTCTCAATTAATAACCACTCATTCAGTGTCTGTTCAAAGTTATGGCCATTGTAGCACCCCCCCGCAGTCCAGTGATAATGATTTGGATGCTGGGTAAACCACCTCACATGACAGTTGAAGTGTCCCATAGTCACATGATCACCACTTGTAATCTTCCGACAAGCAAAGTCAATAAGGAAGTCAGCGGGGAAAGTTACAAGTCATTCCTATAAGTCTCTCCTGCTGTTTTTCCTTTATCCTGAGGAATCCACTATGGAATAAGAGATCCCAGATATTTCTTACTCTATATTACATGCCCACTCACAGCACACACACACACACACACACACACACACACATACATACACACCATATTCTGTAGCACATGCCTGCTTGGTACTGCATCACATGATAGACCTTGCATAGACCTCCATCCCCCCAACCCATCTGCCCATATAGGAAACATAATTCCCATCATTTACAGTATTCACTGTAAATTCTCAATACAGGTTTTTCTCGTTTAGCAACTGCAGTTCGGATGGACAACTCAATTCTTAAGCGAAGCAGTCATTTAGCCTAACCATAACTGTGTTTATGATCTTACTTTGGCTTCCATTTGCTTTACAGACCTGCAATACTTGTAACTGTAAGATCTGTCCATAATATTGCTTGTTTTTAATTACTATTGCAACAGCAAATGGTTGTTAAATGAGGCAGTCACCAAAGGTTTATCTATACCAGAGTTGGTATTCAGCAGGTTCTGACCAGTTTTGGAGAACTGATAGCGGTACCACCTCTGACTGGATATTTTACAGTATTCTTCCCCTGCCACATCCACCAAGCCACACCCACAGAACCAGTAGTAAAAAAAAAATGAATCCCACCACTGGGTATAGACTTTTCTATCTGATCAACTATCCTTACTTCTATTGTGCCCAGACAGTATATCACACTGTCAACTCTGAAGCTGGCCTGAGTGAGTCCATCTTGGAGGCTTCAGTGTTGTCACAATGGTGCTGAAGAAAAGGAGGGGGGAATAGAGATGGTTGGGGTTTTGTAGCCAAAACAAAATAGTTTTCCCTGAGAACCAAGGATATTGGTTCAGTGGCTGAAAAGAGGAGGAATGTAGTTTCCAAGCAACTGGACAGCACCTTGATTGGACCATGTGACTGGTTGTTTGGGAAAGTGGGGAAAAACTTTATTTTTAATTAGATGAAAACTGTGGTAACCTTTAGAGTTGGTTTTCACAAGTCTGTGCCAATATGATGTGTCCAATAAACCTGTTTTTTGAGGAACCTGCTTGCTTCAAAGTTCTGTTGTTATGGGTGTATTACACATGTTCCTTAAACTTCTTTTAGAGGATCTTATTCATTATATCCAACTATTTTCTTGGTTAGTGAAGCATGTTAAGAACACTTTAAGAAGAATTCTCAAAATTCTTCTCAAAATATTTATGGACTGAGGATTTGGACAAGGGATGATTTCCTTACATTCTCCCCAGAGAAGGAATGGTGCAACAAATATGTAGAAATGGCAATGCTACAGCTTTCTTTTTTTTCCCCTTCTTTATATCAGTGCATTATTTTAAAATACAATCACACTCTCTCTTACTTTTTAGATATGTTGATCCAGGGGATTATGAGAATCAAATTTGCAGCAAACATAAAAAAAATTCTTCTGGTGCAGAAATTTTAAAACTGTAATGTTCTTGTTCTATGGGAACAAATAAGAAAGTTAAACATTTCTTCAGGGGAAAAAAGTGCTCTTGTGAGAAAATACAGCCTAACCCTTCTGTGTCTGGATGTCCACTACCAGTAGTTTGGCAGTTCGATTCTCACCAGCTCAAAATTGACTCAGTCTTCCATCCTTCCAAGGTCAGTAAAGTGAGGACACAAAATGCTGGGGACAATATGCTGACTATGTAAACTGTTTAGAGAGGGGTGTAAAGCACTGTGAAGTGGTATATAAGTCTAACTGCTATTGCTATTTAATTTTAATTTTAAAAAGTACCATAATTTTGCCACTTTGCTATCAAGCACCAACAATGCACTCAGAAGTAGTGGTGAGGTGGTAATAGTTTTTTTTAATGAAATTGTGGAAAAGGGGAAAGTTCAACAATGACAGAGGTAGGTGGTAAAACATGCAATCTATAAACCAATAACTTGTCCTTCCCTTCTTTAAAGTGAAAGGTCAAGAATCAGGCCAAAAACCACACACAGAGATTCTTCCAAGCCAAGTTCCTTATTTTCTCACCTATAGGCAGAATCTTATCAGACTGTGGACTCTACTATCTACAGTTACAATAGGCTCTGTAAACCAGTGATTCCATGGACCACTGTGGGCTATGATGTCATCAAAGGGGGTCCATAAAGGTTTGAAGAAGTGTTATCATTTCAATTGTGAGTTAAGTCTTGGTGGTCCATAGCCATGGTCCATTGCCACAAAAGGTATTTAAAGGGGGAAGTAAAGGTTGAAAACCACTGCTGTAAACTATTAGGGAGGGGCTGTCTTCACCCTCTTTCTCTCACAGATAATACCAGGACTGAGTTGCCTCTTACACCTATGAAAAGCATCCCTTCCGTCCTGGCAATCTACCTCCTTACTACATTCGTTACACTGTTGGCAATTTTGCTTGCCTGGAACATCCAAGAAACATTAAATAGAGCAAAAGCATAGACACTTAAGAGTGGTAGTAGTCATACTTTTATTTACTATGCACTTATACACATAGTATAACAATTCAGTGATATTATTTTAAAAAGCCAAGTTGGAGCTCAACAGGATTGAAATGATATTGAGCAATGATAATTATCTCCCCATTTTTCAAAGGTCTGTATGTCTCTCTCTGTGTGTGTGTATTTGTGTGTGTTTGTGCAAGTGGGCATGCTTAAGCTGTAGAAATGGAAGGGGAATAAAATCTGGATTTTTATTTCTTTGTACAAAGTACACATGAACTTGCAGAGTGACAGATTGGAATAAGTTAGTGCTGATAATTACAGCTTTTATCTCCAGGCAACTGAGAAAGCTTCAATGAAATCCAACCTGAAAAAAAATGTGAATTCTTGACTCTATGAGCATGATATGTAGTAGTCAGAATCAAAGCCTAATAATCCTATTTGTTCCCCCTTTGCTTATTTATCCCACATACTCTTGACAGTGATGATTATAGCCTTTAACACTCCAGGAAAAAAAAAACTTTGTTCCTCGTTTGTACATGACATTACTCCTTGCCTCTTTTAAACACCATTCACGGAGTAGGAACTCTGTAATCTTTCCACAAACTTTTCACCTCCCCCTTGTTTTGCAAATATATAATTTAATTCCTTTCTTTAGTGTTTGTGTAATTACATAATTAAACAGCTAAACATTATATTAAAGTTGGAGTTATCTAAAGGCACTGAAGGTGAATTGAGGGTTCAGTGTCAGCCTATGAACAGCTGAAACGGCACTTCCTTTTGCAAACTTATTTACCAGGTTACACAGGGATTATTGCCAATCTGCTCCTTCATGTCTGGGGGCAAATGCCAGAGGTAGAGAGGAAAATGAGAAATGGATGTGCCCATTGATGGTCTTGTACTGAACTAACTGCAATGATCAGAAAATCAAATATAGTTAATGTAATTTTAGCGGTGGCATTGAATGACTAAGTTAGAACAACAAATATACTTTGGCATCTCTAGTTTGGATTGAGAGTTGGATCATGTCATTTGAACAATAGCATTTGTTCCAAAGAAACCCGCCTCCTGTTAACAGACCAGGATATCAGCTCCTGTGGAAGGCAAGCTTGATAGTACAATATTACCTCCTCCTTCATGTACTCTGGTGAATTAGGGAGCTTCTGCCTGAGACATGTTAACTGTCATCTTATTGTTCTGATTTTAAAAACATTGCCATCTCTTTGCCTAGGTAACATTCCTATGTTTTTCCATCAAGATCATCATCCTTACCCTCAGCAGCTGGTCTACTTGGAGCAGTTTCCAGTTGATTACTCAGTGGTGATTACCTGCAATTTCAATTTTTATTTAGGCATGTAGGGTTTTGGGAAGTTGATGCCCCAAACAGTTGGCAACCATCTGTTTTTCCATTCCCAATTCATGAGTTATGCTTTGTTATATAGTTTATCTGTGGTTAAAGAAGTATGACCCTAGACCAGGGGTGTCAAACTCATGTTGTCATGGCGGCATCACGTGACATATTGGGACTTTTACCCCTTTCACTAAACGAGGCGTGGGCATGGTCAGCATGTGACACATCCAGCCCATGGGGCCGAGAGTTTGACAGCCCTGCCCTAGACAATAGGTTGATCTTTATGAAATCGGTTTAACACTCAACCTGTATAAGCTTTTCTTTATTTATTTGGCTTGTTTGACACCCACCTTGCCTAGAGGTGTCTCTGGGCAGCTTACAAACATTGAAAGCCAATAAAATATTGAAGCGATAAATACTCATAATCATAGTAATATTTGATTGGCCTCAGTGAGGGAATTTCAGTAACAATTTGTTCCTTCAGAAAAGAGGGGATGTGAATAGACTCAATGGGGACCTTGGTATCATCTCACAGCTTCTATTCTGATTTGTCTCACAGTCTCCTTCAACACTTTCAAAACTCAGATGATTCCAAGGATCTTCTGTAGAAGGACAATGTCTTTGAAGAAGCTGTTCCTGCTCTTTCAAGTACTGAGACAATCTCCAAGAACAAAAAGGGAAATGGCCTGGTTGGTTTTATTCTTTGAAGAGAGGATCTTGAGTTGCTTTGAAAAACAGATTTGATGTGTGTGTGTGTGTGTGTGTGTGCGTGCGTGCGTGTGTATTTCAGTCTTTATTAAAGCCAAGTAGATCATAGGAAAGCTGTCTAGAACAGGGGTGTCCAACCTTGACAACTTTATGACCTGTGGACTTTAACTCCCAGAATTCTTCCACCTGCAATTTGTAATTTCCAAATGTGAAATTAGGAGTGCTTGAGGAAATTGAACACTGAATATTTCAATGTAAATTGAATGCATGTTCTGGCCCCTGCAGTCTATATAAATTTAAAAAGATGTATTTTGAGCAAAAGAAGCACTAGAGATAAATGTAATCATCACTCAGTATGTATAAATTATAATTATATTTTCAGTAATATGTTTGCAACTTTTCATGATTAATTATGTTATTTTTGAAAGGGGTTAGTGAAAAGATAAAAAACAAAGATTTTTCTCCTTTTTTTAAAAAAAAATGTTGACTTATAAATTAAATTTACAGGCTACCCTAATCATAGTGACTCTGGGCTGATTCAAGATAAAAAACAGTCAATATACTTGGCAAGTTAGTCTCAATGGATTAAAAGGCTAAATGTACTAAGATAAAAAGATGCTTGTTTGGTTCTTAATAAATACTTAATACAAACTGAAGCTGATTACACTCAATAAAAAAGGAGAAACCCAATATATCAGTATCTTTTAAAAAGAATATTAAAAAAGACAGAATGGTTAGTCCCACCTCTTTTTAATGGCCAGGTCAAGCTTTGATTATACACTCATCATCTTGATTCTGTACCTTGCCTCTCTTCAAAATGAGATAGAGGCTAGTTTCTCATTGCTTGGAAATAGGTGGTAGTAATTTTCCTAAGTGTGTTATTGTTAGCAGAGGTCCAGATGTGCAGAGTAATTGGGACAGAGTTGAATTCAAACCATATCTCCTTTGAAGACTTCCAAAGTTCTAAGCTACTGTATGTTATAATCCGCTTTAGTAACATAGCAAATTATTCTGTATGCACACTTAGATGTACAGTATGAATGAACCTCTCACAGATGAGACAATGAATGAAAAGTACAAGTCAATAATCTAACTAGGTGGTTATGACTTTATATCGTGTGCATATGGGTCTGCATCTGAAGAGAGAAATGGCTGCCATTATATAAGGCGTTATGTCAATTAAGCATCAATTGACAGTTAAAAGAGCATTTATTGAAATTTAATAGGAAAGATGATGTGTAATCAAGTTTAAATTTATAAGATACAAATATAATTAGATTTTCAACACATAAAAATTGTAAGGAATATTAAGACACTTAATTAGGATTTTAAAAGCCAGCAATAACAAGTTAATAATTGTGACAACTAATAGAATATCTAAATGTCAGTTATTTTATTAATTGATATTTAATTTGTCATAGGCCGCCTTGGTAAATGTTAATTAAATGCCAGAAAATTCCCTACAATTTTACCATATTAATAATCCTAAATTATGCCTTTATTGCCCTTATAATTGTGAGTTAATTACTCAGCAACCAGATTCACCCTCCCTTTTAGCAAAAGCTCAAAAGGACTTGCTTTTTGTTTTTGTTATGGGTCAACACAGGTCAACGTTCTCTACTAGTGTAATTTTCTTGGCTACTCGAAGCAGAGCATTTCATTGTTCATACAGATATTTCCTTGAAGCAAATAAATATAAAGCAGACCTTCTTCCATTGTCTTATTACAATATATTGATATTTAAAAAAGCCAAGAGAAACATGGGATTTTCTAGCTAGGATGAAAAATGGAAGATCTGCAGATAGATCTGCATTTGGTTCAGGTTAATCCTGACTCTTAGCTTTCACAGCTGATTTCTGGCAGACATTTGGACTAGTCCATTGGAGTAGTGAATTACTTTGAATGAAGGATGGCAGGATCACTTGTACAAGGTTAGTGACTTAGCTCTCTTCCCCCTTTTCTTTCTTGCACTCATCTTTTTTTCCTTATCATCTTTCTTACAAATTATTTTTAGTTGACTTTTAATTTGCTACACATCATGAATTTCTGCTAATATATCTTATTTATTTTTATGAACTTATCATCCCTGTAAACAAATAGGGCCTATTGCACTGTTCTGCAGGTACCTAATTATCCATTCCATATCTTCTTTTGTTTACCACTTATCACTTCTGTCTCCATATTTGGAATGTATTTCATCAGGGCTGCTGGTTTGAGAGGTCTTTGAGATAAGATGTTCTCTCGCTTCACCCTTCTAGCAACTACTAATTTGCTGACCCAATTCCTTTAGGAAACTGCAGCCCACTCTCTCTTTTCCCTCTGTAATGCCATGGACATTAGCCCTAGAGCAGTGTTTCCCAACCTTGCTAACTTGACGCTACCTGGACATCAACTCCCAGAATTCCCCAGCTAGTATGAAGTCCAGGCATCTTCAAGTTGCTAAGACTGAGAAACACTGCTCTAGGGCTAATATCCATGGCATTACAGAGAGAAAATGAAGAACATGTTACAGTTTCCAAATTATTGTTAAATTACAGAAACAAGCAACCAACCATCAAAAGTAGTTTGGACTTAGACTTCCGGTTTGGGTTTCTTCAGCGACAGACTGAAATCCACGATTGTGCGCAGTTTCAATCTCTGCTAGCCGCTGGAGTGCCCCAATCCTTTGGATTCAGGGCTGAAGCCACCCCGTAGAGGTGGTGAAGAGGGGGGAGATTGCTAGCCAAGTGGAGGGAGAGCCGCATCTCTCCTCCTTGGCTGGTCTAAACTCGCTTCCTTGAAGGTGGTTGCAGCAGTGGTCAGAAATGGCCACCTCAAAGAAGAACCCGACTGGATAAGATTGTGCAAGAGGAAGACAAAGAGGAAAGCGGGACAGACCGGGCTAAACAACAGAGAACATCTAAGCAAGGTACCCTGAATCTAAAAGTACTTAGAGGGATACTTCTGAAAGAAGATTTCTAAGTGGTGAAAGAGAGAAAAAAGGAGGTTAAACCCCCTTTTTAAAAACCTTTATATTGACAATTACAAATGGTATGGAAAGAAATTTATGTTAATCTATTTTGACACTAATAGGCAACTTTAAGCTGAAATCTGAGTGTCAAAAGGAGAATAAAGATTTTTTTTTTTTGGGGGGGGTCATTTTAAAGCCCTAAAAAGGAGAAGAGTGGAGGCAAAAGGGTGGAACTTGGAATAATGAAAAAATGGAGTGCCACCTGGAAAAATAAAGAGGATTAACAGTGAAACTTTGAAAAGACTCCTGAGGATACATGCTAACTGAAATCTTATTAAAAGATACAGTAACCCATGGAAAGGAAAAGGAAAGGAAAGAAACAAGAAGGAACAGTCTGGGATCATTTGGTGATTTAAAAAAAAAGTTTTTGGCATTTTTTTTCTTTTTCTGTTTTTACTTAAATTCAATCAGGTGGTTGTTCAAAAGTGTTTAAAATGGCATCACTCCAAGAGGAATTGAAGATGAGTCTTAAAAAACAGAAAGAAGATGCAGAAAGGGAAGGAAGATCCTTTGGCTTCGTATTTGAATTTTTTGAAATGGAGATCCTGAACTATGAAAAGCAAAAGGAAAAGCTTCAAGAGCAAGAAGAAGAGCGGGACAAAGAAGAAGACATTTTCAATGATCAAATAATGCAAAGTGTGGTAATAAGGGGAAAAGTGGGGAAAGGAGTTAAAAGTTTGAGATCAAAGGGAACAGCCAAAAAGAAAAATAGTCCGAAAAAGAAGTATAATAGCAAGGAGAAGCAGAAAAGAAAACTACAGAAGGGAAAATTAGAGAGAGAAGGGTATAAAAAAGGGATGAGAAAAAGTGAGGGAAGATAGAAAGAGAAATAACTTATGAGGGACAAAAGCAGGAAATAAAGAAAAAGGGGAAATGTACTAGGATTAAAGGTATTTGCTCAGCTAGAAAACACAGAGACAATGGCTAAATTAAGTTAAAAGTGAGGATTCTACAAAGGTACAAAAGATAGTGTTGTGACAATAGAATACTGTAATGAGTTAGAAATAAAATAAGTAAATAATCTATGAGATAAAATTGTATTGTTATGAAATGGTATGCTTATAATTAATGCAATAATAAAGAAGGGAGGGAAACATTGTAATTGTTTCTAAACATTGAAAAAATATTGAAAAGAAATGTGAAAGATTTATAAGGAAATTTATACCAGTTACTAGAATAAATTTGAATAATTATTTTGCTTATTAATAGTAAATACTTTATAAGAGAAAACTGTATGACTATCCAATGGTATGCTTATTAACAATTAACGTAATAATGAAGAAGGGAGGGAAACATTTCAATTATTCTCAACGATTGATAAATATTGAAAATAAACGTGAAAGATCTACAAGGCTCATACCAGTACTAGAATGAATTTGAATAACTATTTTGTTTACTAATTTGTGTGTGTGTGTGTGTGTGTGTGTGTGTGTGTGTGTGTGTGTATTGTTTTTGCTATGTTTTTAGAATTTTTCTTTTTACATTTTCAAGGGGAAGTACCAAGCAGAGTCTGAATGATGAGATTTACATGATATAAAATAGATATTAGAAATTTGAATGTTATAATTTTAGAATGCACAAATTTAATGTTTAATGAGATTTCATATGATAATCACAATAAGACTTAAAGGTGTTGCACTCCGATTGGCAATCATAGGGGGAATTTTGCTTTTTAAGAATGTTGGAAGAGAACATATGAAATTGTAAACAAGACAGACGAAAGTATAAGTATAAGGAATAAAAAGATATAGAAATTTAGGTAAAAGAAATACAATTAATAAGAAGAAAATGAGATAACCGTAAAAGAAAATTAAGAGAAGTAAAGGGAGAAATAGTGAGAAGTTGGAAAAAGAGTAATAAGATATGAAGTTGAATACATAAGATGAATATGCATATGAAATTGTGTCTATATGGAAATGTGATAACCCGGAACCATGCTGTACTCAAATAAGATGTTTTATTTGTTTTGTTAAAACTCAATAAAACTTTATTTTTAAAAAAGTAGTTTGGGCTTGTAGAACCATTTCGTTCTCAAGAGAAACCATTTTGTTCTTTCCCGCAATTCAAGGCACCACATTTCTAAAGCCAGCCAAGGAATTCTGGCAAATGAGGTAGAATATTTCCCGCTCAGCTTAATACATTTGTGGGAATAAAAATGCAATAATAACAAAGAACGAACGCTTGATATCCTTTTGCAAAATCTTCAAATCTATTGCCTCAGGCACCCATCTCCTCTCCTTTACAAAAGGTCTGACCTGAATAAAGTAATGGACCTAGCACTGAGGAAAGTTTAAAATGTCAATCCTTCACTCCAATAACTCTTGAATAGGAATGATGTTGGTACTATCTTCAGAATGCTGTACTTTGATTTTTCAAAAGGGCCTTTTACTATCACAAAGTAGAGAAAATGTCAACAAGCTCTTCATCTATATTTAGGCCAATTAAGAGATTTCAATGTACTTTCAGAAATGTTCTCCATTTTGCCAATATATAGCCATTCTTTTCGTCTGGAAAACTTTAAGACCTAACTACAAAGGTGAGGATTTCAAGTTGCAGAATTTTTATGACTTGTTTGCTAGCAAATGAACCCCAGATGCTAAAAATCTAAAGGACAGGCTCTTTCAGGGGAGTATACATCATATTGTCTTTAATAAAGACTTACTGCACTTCAGCTGTGTTGAACTACTTTTATAAATATATCAATTTTTGCATCTTTAATCAAGGTGCGTCTTCTTTATTATTTTTCCTGAAAATTCAGTGTTACTGTAGCAGGCAAATGCATGGACAACAATGGACTAACAAAAATTTTGTGGTGGAAAACACCAGATGCAAAAAATCCAATAGATTTTGGATCCGGGGGTAAATAGGTTGTCCAGTACAGTGCCAGATTAATTCCTTTTTAACTGAACCAAGCTATTGCCAAGGTGTATAACAGCATTTCTTAATCTAACCATTGTTTTATTACAAAACTTTAATGATTCTCTGTGATAATAAAGGTGTACATATTGGTTTTGAAGATACAAGAAGGCAAGTATGAGTGTTTTATTTCTAATTAAATAATTTGGATTCACGTCTCATCCATAAACCAACATGGCATAAGTTCATCAGTAGATGGCTAGTGTAAAGACATCCGTTGTGTTATGCCTAATTTCATTTGTAACAAAATTAGTATATTTGGGCTCATCATAATAAGAATAGCTATGAATACATGAAAATTCATATTGATCCAGATTTAGATCTAATAAAATTGATCTAAAATATAACAAATGGCTTCTCTATAGTGCTTGCATGACTTTGATATGAAAAGGACCGCTTTAGTTTTCAATTTGTCTGTCATCTGACTATATGATGACAGGAAGGTATTTTATTCATTTCATTTTGACTGTGGTTAGACTGTTCATTATGTCAATAGGTCTCACATATTTATATCTTCTGGTTTCAGCTTTCATTCATTTTGAAATCTGGCTATGTTATCTGAAAGTAAATTTTTCTTCTGTAACTTACCTATATGCTTTTCATTTTTAAATATTTTTATTGAAAGTTTTAACAACAATAATAAAAGAAAAGTCAAATTAAATTCAGAAAGAAGGGAAAGTAAAAGAAAAAGAGAGCAAAAGGTGCACAGAAAAAATAAGGAAAGGAATAAGAGAAAGAAAAATAAATATTTAAAGAAATAGCTTCTTATCTTCGTCACAAACTTATTAATTCTTATTCCCCCTAACAATAGATGAAAGTATTTTCTCCCCATAATCCATCCCTTATCTATGCACAAATCCATACCTCATTAATACTTCATTCTTAGTGTCAGCAATAATTCCATAAAGTAATACAGATTTATATAGTCGTATTTTAACATTGATCAAATCAACCAACCAACTTTGTCCACCTTCCTTTTACTTCTAACGGTCATAATCATTACTTCAATAAAATGCTGTCAAATGATTCAATCTCCCTTCTGTTTTCTTTCTTTAAGACTTTAAACAACTTCTTTTGTAAGTCCAATAAAATGTCCTTATCCAGGTCAGTTTGTATTTCCACTTCAGTTGTTTTCTTTGCCATGT
This sequence comes from Pseudonaja textilis, assembly GCF_049901715.1. Taxonomy (NCBI): domain Eukaryota; kingdom Metazoa; phylum Chordata; class Lepidosauria; order Squamata; family Elapidae; genus Pseudonaja; species Pseudonaja textilis. The sequence goes on from NC_141991.1 coordinate 180,451,893, forward strand.
ACTTTTTTAAAAAAATCCAGAACTTTTACAAATTCTTTATGCTCTAATATTTCTGAATCAGGCAAAAATTATTTCACCTCTTTATCGTTTAAATCTTCCAAGACTTTTTCTTTCACATTAGTAAGTTCTTCTTTAATATCCTCTAGATGCTATCTATTCATTGAAGCATAAATCATTGCTGAGATCAAAGCTGCAATTTTATTCTTCAGAATACTGTTAAGTATTTTAAATGTCATAGTGTTTCTGTCATTTTGCAAATTCCAAAGCCAATCAAAGATAAAATATAGACTTTTCTTTTTTCCCTGTTTCTGTTTCTCTTAATTTGTTTATAGCTTTCTTGAATCAGAATTTTATTTAGCTTTTCACTATTTATTTCTAATTCTTTAAGTTCTTAAACTTATAATATTTTTTCTTTTATTCAAGACTGAAGGTACACTCACTGGATGGCTTTCAAATTTATCAGTTTGAAGATCTCTAATATCCTTAAGGTAGTTGGAGGGATAATTTCTGAAAATGATTAGAAAGTAAGTTAGCAAACTTAGTGTCCTCTAAAAGGCTCCATCACTGTTAAGAACATGATAGCTCCCTTTGTCTCCTGGCATTCAAACCATGAGAAACCACTGACCAGTGATCCCCTCACAAGGAACAGCCATCCAGAGCACAAGTGCACAATCTGCCATCCCCTCCTTATCTGGTCTATTCACCAATCCTTCAGTCTTAGCCATCTTGTCATCTCCGCTCATATAGAGATGTCTTAGCTCACCATTCCTCACCCAGAACCTCCATTTTACCTTTATGATTTTCAAGCCTTTTAAATACTGTCAAATAATAGATTTATTAATGCATTTTGTTTTTGCAATCTACTCTGAATGCAAATATTTAAAATTACAAATAGTTAAACAAAACTTATTTAAACTCATTTAATGAGATGAACTTTGCACAAAAGAATTGATGGAAACCAGTTTGACACTAGATGTCAAAACAAAGATAAAGTCATTTCAAAGCATTTCAATTTCCCAGTCACTCCACAGCACTGTTTAGAAAAGAAGAACTTTAACAGCACTATTGAACAACAACAACAAAAAAAGCTGAACTCACATTCATCAAAAAAATCCAGGCGATCTAAGACGTTTCAATAAACACAAAAAGCATTTAACGCATTACAATTGTTAACCATTGATTTACTCATCATCTCTCTTCCAATAATTTGCATCTTCATAACCAATGTAACTTAAACACATTCCTTTCTTCCCACCTCAACCTAATATAAATCCAACAACTCTTTAGCTAATCTCTATCTCTGATGAAGTGAGTTGCTATTCACAAAAGCTTAAGGCCTTTTAATAATATTTGTTAATGAGAAAAGGTGCTGCCTGGTTTATTTTGGTTGTTGTTGTTAATATAGCTCTCATCCTACAGACTCTGACCCTCACTCCTTTACAGTATCACTTGCAAGGCTCCAAAAATAGTCCAGACTGTCCCAGATCAGTCTATTCTGATCTTGTTTCTGATAACTCAAAATAACAGAACTGTGTTTTCACTGGAAAGGTTCTCTCTGTAGCGTAAAGATCTTTGAGTGGCAATTCTGTATATATTTTTTCTTCTTTTTCTAACTGAGAAAGAAGGAGTTCCATCAAAATGATTTCTAAAGAGAGAGATCTTCCAATTTGACAGACATCCTGACCCAGGCACAGGAAGGATTTCTTTGTCTGTATGATTATGTAAATCTAATTACTATACATGCTGAACAAAAAGGATGAATGCATGTTCTCAATCTGTAAGTGAGAGAGGGAAGATAGCAAAGAGACATTTAGAAAAGGGAAACAGAAATAAAGAACAGAATAGAATTCTTTATTGGTCAAGTGTGATTAGTGCATAAGCTCTCGGTGTACATACAAACAACAAAGTGATACATCATGATCATAGTCATCATAAAAATACATTCATCATAAACCATAAGATAAATCAAAAGAAGCATGAAGCATAACTTCAAGACCTTGCTATGAACCAAATGCAATCCATGTATAACAAATACTGTATATAAGGACTCCTATACCTTATTTTTACAGTCGAAAGAAGCAACAAAACACAAGACATATTGCACTACCAATGGGATGCCAAAGGTGCTTTTTCAAGAGGCAACTGGACTTTTTTTTATTTTGTTATTTTCCTCGAAGATATTTCACTTCTCATCCAAGAAGCTTCTTCAGTTCCGAAGTCCATCAGAAGTTCATTCCATCAGAACTGAAGAAGCTTCTTTGATGAGAAGTGAAAATTCTTCAAGGAAAAACAAAGAAAGTCCAGTGACCTCTAGAAAAAGCACCTTTGGGACAACCATGACCAGGATGACTGAGAATTTATCATTTACCAGAATAGACATTTATCAGTGAGATCATTGCATTTAGTGGAGTTGGCTCCAAATTATCCATAAACTGCCTAATGCCATTTTAGACAGAAGAAATGCATTTGTATACTTATTGTATTTATAAACTTCCATAAGCCTCTCACAGCAAACTAGAAGCAAAGCAGATTCATGAATGGTGTATTTATTTATTTAGTGTTATTTTTAATTTCATTATTGAGGTTTTATTTCCAAAATATTTCATCAGGCATTGAGACATGCTAGGACTGTATGCATTTCAAAGACAGATTTGGAGAAATTGCTTTGGATCTTACAGGAGAGGGTGTACCACACCCAATTTTGGTTCAGGGAGTGGGAGTAAAAATTTAATATTAGCGAGGAATGAGAAATATAATGAATAAAGAATATATGGCCATCCTAGAAAGCATCAGGATTTTAGAGGTGTTAGTATTTTAAAGCAGTACTTGAACAATCCAACCGGGTTAATAAAGAAACCATGTTTTTTTTTGTTTAAAAAAAACAACACTCCAGAATCTAAAAAGTTTTAGTTTATTGGCTCCATTACACCAAGGGATAGTGCACGAAAAGTGAAGCTCAAAATAAAACACTTTATTGAATAATAGAAGAAGGATAGTATCAATATATTTTTATCTGGTCAAGAAATTTCTCCACAATAGCCTTTTGGTGCTTAGTGATCCAATACTCATAGAGCTACTAATGGCTTTCTAATCTCATTGACTGTAATACTAGAGTTTTAAATCTATTTAGCTCAATTTTCTGACATGCATCGGAGACGAAAGGGCATATTGACCGGCTTTGTGTTTTATTTTTATTAGATTAGAAAATGACCAGACTTTTGCATCAGTAACATCACTTGGATTCTTTTCTTCTGCTGCTGCTGGTGGTTTTCTTTTTAATTTTGGATGATGGAAAGAAGAAAATGAAAATGCAGTATGCTAATTAAGTTCATAGATTCAGACTCAAAATTAATCTATGCCAATTAAGTTCATTAGAGCAATTACATTACAGTTCAAATGTAGAATGAATTGTTATGATGCATTTTATTCATTGTTGCATCCATACATTCCAAATAGTATATCGTAGAATTTGGCTTCAGAGACTTTAGTAGAGTCTTGGGGGAAATGATTTATTTAGCCTAATTTATTTTCTCTCTACAAAGTTTCCTTGTGTAGCAAGGAGATTTGAAAATGACCTCTACTTAGGTCGATGGAGGCTATTTTAAGCCCTGATGAATTCAATAATGATTTTTTAGACAGGACCATCACAGACTAGTGTTTCATTTCATAACAGCAATTCCCCTACATCAAAATGCTACTGTGCACAGGAATTAGCTTGAAAACTACCTCTGCTGACATCAATGGGAGCTATTGCCAAGTCTTATGGGGATTGATGTGTGTGTGTGTGTGTGTGTGTGTGTGTGTGTGTGTATGTATATGTATATATTATATTATGTATGTATATGTATATGTATATATATTGTTCGGGTATTTTCCCACGTCTTTATAGTTGTGCTTTGAAAGTTGTAGAGACATTTCAGCAGAATCTCATCTGCCATCATCAGGCTCGTGTATTGGGTTTGTCTTCATCGGGTGTGTCAGGCTTTTGCAGCAGTTTCTGTTTTAAATTTGGTGCTAGCCTCATGCTTTGTTTGAATGGTTTTTTCTTCATCCTGATTGGTTGGGAGTCTTGGTCTGTGTTTATTGGTCTTGGAGTTGGCTGTGTTCTGTTTGATTGGTGTTTGTAATATCTTCTGTCTGTTTTGTAGCATTTTTTTTTGTCTCGATCAGCTGGCAACATTGTGTTTTGTGTCTTGGGGGCTTTCAGCACGGCTTGACTTCAGGTGAATGGCCGGCTGTTGTTTATTAGGAAGCTAGGTTTCATCTGGGTGGCTGGTGGGGGGGTGTTTGGGCTAGAGGTATCAAGGGATGTCTGTTTGTGCCCAGGTGCTTTCTTGGCTTGTGGTGTGGAGAGTTTTTTGTTTGTGATCTCCACACCACAAGCGAGCAAGCACCTGGGCACAAACAGATATCGCCTGATACCTCCAGCCCAAACACACCCCAGCCAGCCAGCCAGATGAAACCTAGCTTCCTAATAAATGGCAGCTGGCCATTTTCCCAAAGCCAAGCCGCGCTGAAAGCCCCCAATACACAAAACACAATGTTGCCAGCTAATCAAGACAAAAAAATGCTGCAAAACAGACAGAAGATATTACGAACACCAATCAAGCAGAACACAGCCAACTCCAAGACCAATAAACACAGACCAAGACTCCCAACCAATCCCATAGACTTTTGGATTTTTACCATTAATTTGGGGTGAGCACCTGCCCTTTTATATATATAAACAAAGTATCATTTTTAATTATTCTTTTTTATACTGTTGCACTTTCAAATCTGCTGCCAGATTTGAAGGCATTCTAAATCAGTTCTTTCTTTCTTCCATTTTCTTTGCAATTCCCCTTATCTTCTGACCCATATATTTACTTGAATCAGACTGTTAAGTAGGATCCAATCTGATCTGGTCATTGGGACAAGAGGTTTAGTCTTCCAAGCTTTTTGAGTCATGCTGGAGCACATCCTCAGAGAAAGCGCACACTCTCTCTAGCCGAGTGTGCCCTTTGAGCTATTCTCTGTGTAGTATTTATATGGTGCCTGATGTGTATGGCTTTTTAGTTGTTGATTGGGGTGTTCATGACTGGCTATTAAGTCGTTGGCTGTTGTTTCTTTGTGCTGCCAAGCATTCGTCTCCTGAGTACTTGATAAGCTCATGGTAAATCAGCGCTCCTGTTGACTGATGAGAGGGCCTTTTCCCAGGCTTCAATCACTTCTCTAGCTATTTTTGTGCCTGCTCGTTCAACAATCTTAGTAGCTGGAAAATTGAACGTATGTCCTTGTTCATTGCAATGTGAGGCTACCAATGAATTCGGTCTCATTGTCTGACCGCTTGCTTGTGATCTTGCAGTTTGATGGTTAGCTTCCTCCCCTCTGCCCTACATAAAGGGCAATCCATGCAGTTAAGTAGGCTTTTTTTTTTCTTCACTCATTTTACTAGAATCACTTACTACCTCTTAGTGTAGGACCATGTTTCACAACCTTAACATGCTGGCTGAGAATTCTGGGAGTGAAGTCCACATACCCTAAATTTGGTAAAGGGAAAAATACTGCTGTGGGAGTCTTGTGAAACCTATTTTAACCTTTGCCATAAGCAGCGATTTCAAAAGAATGCTGAGTAGACATTATAAGCAATTCCTTTTGGATCTCATAAAAACTTTAATTATAACAATGTAATTTAAGATGAAAAAAAGTGGTCTTATTGTATTCTTATTAAAGGCATTAAAACAGGTAACAAAATTGAAAAGAGAGATTTTGCTTTGTTCTTTCCCCATTTTTAAAAAATGGGATGACCGCTAGATGACCACAAATGACTTTCAGTTAATTTTTGCTGGCAACTAGTGGCCATCTGATGTTTTGCAGCCCAGAGGGGAATCCTAGTTCTGATGAGCAGCAGGTTTCTAATCTTTGCAAAGTTTGTTTTCCCCAGTAAAAGTATTAAACTGGAAAAGGCATGAACTGGCCAAATGTTTTGGTTGAAGAGTACATTTTTTTAATGACTGAGTTAACAGCTCTTGTAAGTTATCCTATATTTATAAAGCAGAAAGTCAAATTATACATTCAGCTGAACTGTAACCATTTTTTTTCTGATTCGAGCCATTACAGTTTTAGTAAGCAATTTAGAACCTTTCAACCAATTCAGCCCTGGCCTAAGAGAATTGACAATTGAGTAGCAATTTGCATTGGGAATAGGCAACTAATACAATATATTTTATAACCAAGTGTTCTAAAAGAACATGTCCCATGAGTCAAAGTTCCTCCTCAAATAAAAAATAATAAGTGCTATCTTTACTTTAAAGATTGCATTTGTATATAGGATTGAATGTGTCATTGTCAAACATATTTTAAAACAGTAGCAAATCTTTTAGCAATGAATGCTTCTGAGTATAGTTTTAAACTTAATTGATGTTATTAACATTAATATTTTAAGGGGCTGGGCAATGGGCCAACTCACTGAAAATGAAGTATTTGCATTGCCAAAATTGAGTTATATTTCCAGTCTAAGAAAAAAAGTCCTAATTGTATATTTCTCATCTTCTGATGGGTAGCCAATTACTCATTGATTAAAAGGAAAACCTCCTTCACCCAAAGAAAAGAACTTGAACAGTAAAAATCTAGAAATCCAATGCCAGTGTAATGAAGAACCCTACATTATACCATTTCTAATGGTTCTCCGGGTGATAATAGTAGATTGCTTTTGGGGCCCTTCACTCTTTAATTGTGGCTATTTTTTTATTTTTGTTGATTGGGCAACTTCAAACTTCAAATATACTATAGGACTGTTCTCTGGCAGCCTTTGAAAGAAAGAATAGTTCTCTGTAAAAAAGTATTTTGCTCAGTTTCTGATTAAGTGCTTAATGTCAGGTGAAAGAAACTAGGAACCAGGATTAGGTCCAAAATGAATATAAGTTTTTTTCATGCTGCCTCTAAACAAGAATCTGAACTACTAACAGCCAAGGTAAGTTGGCAATAGATAAGAGTCAGCAGAATTTATGGAGGGCTGAACTTAGGTCTCTTGTGGGCATGAAGAGACTCTAAACTGATGATGCACTTGGCCCCTCCTTCAAGCTCCACCTGGTCATCTCCTACACCTAGGTAGTTGTTTCTTTTGGATCCAGAGAGAATGAGCATACCAGTGAATAAAGAAATGTTAAGCTGTATTGTTAGTTCAAACAAACATATTTAAAAGCATAATATAATACATACCATGTTAGAGGATACCAAAATGTCTTATAAGCTGTAAGGAGCTCCTTAATAATGACAGCAGAGGTATGTATGTGTTTGTTTGTTGGTTAGATTTGTGTGCCACTCATCTCATCTAGGCAGCCAGTGTTTCAGAGTACCCAATGTTAGGTTCTGTGCAGAAGCTTCCAATAAACAAATACTCCAAGGTTTTTAATTCAAATTTGGCACCATGACTTCATAGCCCTGCTATGGTCATGGATGCAAGACCTGACCTTAATTGTATGGCACATGACTCTGGGAGATTTTTTATAGTTTTGCAGCTAGGTGAAGAGTGGAAAAATAAGCAGATTAGCTCAAAGTGACCACTGAACTTCTATGAATGTGAAGGAGAAATCCAAATATGTCACTCAACTTTTTGAAATAACAATGGTCTTTCGTGTATCCACTACAAGCAAATGTCCAGGCTACTCAATCTTTTGTGAGCCAGTACTCCAAAGGATGTGAAACTCTATGGAGAACCAACAAAGCTGCAAAAGCAGGAATACTTATCTGTTACAGATGCATGCATCATAATCCACAAATATGGTCTTTGCAATTAATGCCTTTGTTTGTTCCAGCAAAACAAAAATTCCTCAGATACAACACTGAATGTTAATCCAATTCTTAGAGCTTTCTTTTTAACAGCAATACTTTAAATAAATATTTTTTTTCAAGCTCACCTCAGAGGTTTTGTTTCACTGTTGGGTGGTGGCAATTTTTAATTTTCCAGTACTGAAATTGCCCGCTGAATGGAGACCTTTGGGGAAAATGGTTAGTCAGTGAAAGACCAATCTCATAGTACTTTTAGGAAAACCACTGAATAGAAAGGATGATTTGGCTTTAATCAAGTTAAGTATAAATTGCCAGGAGGTTCACATGTGTTGTAACCCACCGATAACTCAAGCTACTTCTATTAGCATCGGTTTTCTACCTCATTAACTTTATTTAGCCAGTGGGAATGAAGAGACCGTTTCACGCACCTATGCACCCAGAATTCATTCATGTCAAACAGTGTGGAAACTGGCAGGAAACTGTCAACAGTCTACAGCAAGGCTTTCAGACAGAGAAAGGAGCTGGCTTGCCCTTCTGCTGTGCAATCTTATGACTTCATTGGCTGCAATCCCATCACAGCAGGAATACATATTTCACCACACAGGGCCTGGCGTTCTTCTTGAAGAGCAAAAAATTGGTCTTGTTTTCATTTATGACTCTCTGTCATACATGCTCTGGTGTCAGAAAAATAACTTTTGCCCACCTGCCTGACCAGTGTTTTCGAATGTGTGCTCTTGTTCTTCATAGTTACATTCCTATTCCTCTTATTTCATAATGATTATCATTAAAAAAGAAAAGCAATGCAGGAGAGTTGAAGATGCTTTTCAAAAGGCAACTGGACTTTCTGATTTTTTTTTTCTTGAAAAAAATTCGCCTCTCTTCCAAGAAGCTTCTTCAGTTCATCTAAGTTTCTTGAATGAGAAGTGAAATGTTTTTAAGGAAAAAAAAAAAAACCAAGAAAGTCCAGTTGTCTTTTGAAAAGCACCTTTGGGACTACCATGACTTAGATGTTTGGGAATCTCCATAGACATATTTACTTAGAGTTTAGCAACTTCCCCTAGGTATACATTCCTCATCATGTGATGGAAGAGAATAGGAAAATCCTTTGTAGTATCCCCTTTACCATTTTGTTAAGAAATTTAAAAATATAATAGCTGGGACAATGAAGGGTTGGCCAATGATAAGAACTCACAGTTATAGCTAATTGGTTGAAGAGAGCTGACCACTGCATGAAGGAATCTGAGCTGCAATTGGTTGCTGTGAGTGAAAAGGGGGAGTTTCTCACCTTTTTCCTCTCTTTGTGTGATTTACCTCATGATGTTCCTCCTGTGTTGATTTGCCTGACAATGCTCCTGTTTGCCTATCTTATTTTTTATAAATATATTTATATCTAACAGATAGATAAATACCATGTTTCCCCAAAAATAAGACTCTGCCACCAAAAAAGGCACCAGATCTTATTTTCGGGGGATGTCATCCACTGACTAACCTCACTTGTATGTGTCATCCCCGGCCTCCTTTTTGCTGCCAGAGGCCTTCAGGAACTTCTTCTGCTGCTGACAAGGCTTTCCTGAAGGCCTCTGCAGCCAATAACAGAACTCCAGATCAATCTCGAGCTTTGATATCATCTACAGAGGCCTTCAGGAAAGCCTTGCCAGCCTTGCTGGCTGCATAAGAAATGGGCCAGCGAGGCAGGTGTCTGAGTGTGCAAGGCCTGGCTACAACTTTCCAAAGGTAAGTAGTAGGGCAGCTCCACCAACACCCATCCCCATCCTAGCTTTATTTTTACCCATCCAATCTGGAGTGGGCAGGATCTTAATTAGGGCTTATCTGGGGGGATAGGGCTTATATTGGGTGCATGTGTAAAAAATCAAGTTAGGAGTTCTTTTCAGGGTAGGTCCTATTTTGGGGGAGAGAGAGAGAGAGAGGGAGGGAGAGAGAGAGAGAGAGAAAGAATATTATGTTTTATGTTGACTCTACTCTACTCTAGTCTTCTCTAGTCTACTCTTCTCTTCTCTTCTCTTCTAAATATACTTTCAGCGTCGGAGTATTCACAACTTCTGGAGGCAAATTGTTCCTCTGGTTAATTGTTCTAGCTGTCAGGAGAGTTCTTCTTAGTTTTAGGCTGATAATATATAGATTTTTAAGAAAAGATTGGACAAACATTTCTCTGAAATGGTATAGACTTTCCTGCCTGAGCAGTAGGTTGAACTAGAAGATCTCCAACTCTGTTCTATTTATTTATATAAAACTGGTTTGTGTCACTGACCAGCCATGCAATTCTCTGAAACATTTGCTCTCTGCTAGCCTGCCCAATTTGCTTTCATTTACCATCCTGGACCACCAGCCACATTTTGTCCCAATACAGGTTATGAATCCAGGCTCAATTATTACTTTTTGGGGGGTAAGGCAACATGCAGGACCAGCCAATGGAATTCATTGAGTCAGCCATGAGCCAAATAAGCATGTCTCAGTTATTTGGGTGATCATGGGCTCTTTTAAAAATGGACAATAAAGTGGAAATATCTCTGGAGAAAGATTAGATTTACCAGCCAGAGTAATTTCACTCTTCATAATGATGCATCAAATCATGTTGAGATTCATTGTGCTTAGAGCAGGTTTCAGGCTTCAGAAACCCCATGAATACCATCCAAAGACAAGCGTGGCTGAACAATGGCAGTCAGTACATCTATGGGCAGGACTAGTCTGTTGAGTGCCCTTTTGTTTTCAGAAAAGCATTTTTAAAGGGGAATAAAAAAACTAGAGAAGCTAAAATTCTGAGGCACTAATGGATTTTTTTTCTCCTCTCACATTTCTTCCATTTTTCAATGTTTTTCCACATTGCTTACTTCTGCATTCAAAATGTTTGTCAACTCAAGAGTCTGAACTCTAGGGAGAATAATACAGCTGAGAAGAAGGAAAGATTTGGAATGGATAAAGAAATAATTACCACTGCTCCCTGCCTAAAATGGCTCCCTAAATTCCTTTAAAACAATAATTGAACAAACGATAAAAATAGAAACAAACAACCCCAAAACATGATATTCATTAGCATATGAAATAAAATTATCCCTTCAGGTTTCATAACATCAGTTAGTTCTTCTTATAATACTTATGAGTATTATTCATAAATGATTGATTTCCTAGTTAAGTTTAGCTATGTTAAATTACTTTTGCTTATTGTCTTCATGGAGGATTTTGTTTCAGATGCAGTTATCCCATTCCAGATCTCTTAAGCCCTTAAGGGAGAGACAAAGTTGAGTTCCACTTCTGGTGACTTCATTGACTTATCTGTATATTTTTCTGCAAATATAGGTGTGAATCAATGCCCAAACCCATTACCCAGCCTGAAGTTTGTTTTCCAAGTAAATTCTCACAATATCTTGTTTTCAATTTATTTTTGTTCCCCAAAGATTCTAATTCTATTAAGATTTTCATGACTATTACCTGCTCTATCTTTAACTCAAATGTTATCCATAACATTAAGTTGTCATGTGAGCATAACTGCAGATAGAGAATTAAAGGAGCTTCTATTAGTCATATAGCCCCAAGTTTCAAAGAACTAACCAAACCTATAAATAAAAGAAAATACAATTATGCACTGCCTGGTAGCTATTGAGAACAAAAGAGTATTCTTTTTGATATGGAACATAGAGACATTATCAGTTTTACAGAATATATTTCTTTTAAAAAATGAAACAAGATAATAGTTTGACACTTCCAATTTGGGAAAATAGTTCCATATCTCAATATTTAAGAAATATCAGGGGGGTACAGCAAACTATAATTTCTCATCTTTTTGTTTATCTTTTATCACCAGTTCTATCATTATTGAATGCATAAGAAGGACCTTCTGAAAATTTGTCAATGTTCCAACCAACTAACAAATGCTCTTATTATCTAGAAATTCAATTGCAGCATATGGGCTGCCATGTTTGCAGTCCTCCAGAGTGCATGCATAAAGAAAATATTGCATATTTTTTGCATGGAGGGTTTTGTTGCGTGGAGGGTTTTAGAAACTGAAAGAGCCTGGCAGATCCTTATGATGTCCATTTTGCCCTTTTGTGATCTCTGAACTGCCGCAACAGAGACTACCTTTGGAAAGCTGTCCTCAATGGATCGCAATGTAGCTCTTGAATCAACAAAAAATTGACCCCACTAAGCATGTAGATCTGTTACATCATGTTCTTAGGACAGTAGAGGACCTAAGGTTAGCAGAGCATGATTAAGGAATGTGCTGGCCCTATCAATGCCATTGAGGAATAAGGAATTTCCATAAATATGTCACCAATGACCACATCCGACACCGATATTGAAGTTATTAGTGTCCAAGGCATTGAAGTGATTACTCTGACACTCGGCTGGCAAAGACCCCAATAATTAAGCCTGATCCTGACACCCCATTCCTGCTTCTCAATTCTTTTGGCACTTGGAAAACACATGGATTCATCACTTGGGAAGATAATGAGAATTTAAATGGGAATATTGGAGAGGATGGTACTGTAGTGAAGCCATAAAATTCTCCTCCCCCTCACGGCAGTCAATGCTGGTTGTATCTAACCCACAGTATCTGTCCAGATTTTATTCCAGTGTGATGTTCAAACTTATCCACTGGTTAGGTTGTGGTTCAGTGTATCATTGTAGAAGCAAAAAAAACAAAACTAAGGAGGTTAATTAAGTAAAACAAAATACAGAAAAAGTGACTTAGGGTCATTTTTACTTACAACTGTTGCAGCATCTCCATGGTTACATGATCAAAATTTGGATGCTTGGCAACTGAGTCATATTTATGATGATTCCAGTGTCCTAGGGTCATGTGATCACCTTTTGCAATCTTCTGACTAGCAAGGTCATATTCACTTAACAACCATGTTACTAATTTAATAACTGTAGTGATTCACTTAACAACTGTGTCAAGAAAAGTCGTAAAATAGGGCAACATTCATTTAACAATTGTCTCACTTAGCAACACAAATGTTGGCTCAATTGTGGTTATAAGTCAAGGACTACTTCTACAAATGAATAACTTATAAACACACCCATTGGTTAATGATACTTTTTCTTGACCCTGCACTTAACTGGGTTAGTTATTAATTTCTATACGGCCTTTGTATATTAGACACAGGAAATTGGATCTGTGCCCACAAAAGTCAATGCCATTTTGGCCAAAACATATGGTAGAGTCCCTTGTGAGAATGGAGCTGCACCAGAAAAAAAAAGCCTCAGCTACATCCACAAGTATAGTCTTTTTTTAAAAAAAATTTTTTTTATTGGTTTTCATCTTATTCTAGCATCTTGCAAAAGTTTTAGCTTTATTCTCGCTTTCTTACCTTGCCATACATATTTCAACACAATTTTATTTAAATCTTCAAAGTAACGTTTTCCAAGCCTAATTGGAATTGTTGGGAACAAATATAAAATTCTGGGTAATATATTCATCTTGATTGTTGATATTCTCCCTATTAATGACAGCTGTAAATTTTCCCATTTCACCAAATCTAACGCTATCTGCTGCTTAAGTTTGATATAATTATTCTCTTTTAGTGTACTGCATCTTGCTGTCAAATGTATCCCTAAGTACTTAATCTTATTCGTGACCTGAATTTTCAATAGATCTGTCAGTTCTTCCTTTTGTCTTGATAGCATATTCTTTGTCAAGATCTTTGTCTTAACTTTATTTATTTTCAATATGCCTCTATCTTTTCTATGAATTTTGATGCTGTTTCTAGTGGGTCTTCTAAAATGAAAACCAGATCATCTGCAAATGCTTGCAACTTAAATTCTTCCTTTTTAATTTTCATCCCTTTTATATCCTTTTCTTCTCTAATATTTCTGTTTAGCACTTCCAAGGTTAACACAAACAACAGAGGTGATAGTGGGCACCGTTCCTTTTCTTATATCAATAGAGTCTGTCAGTTCTCTATCATTACCTTTGCCGTTTGCTTATGATATATAGCTTCTATTGCTTCGATAAATTTTTTAGCAAAGCACATCTGTTCCAGTTGTAATAACATGAATCGCCAATTCACATTATCAAATGCCTTCTGTGCATCTAGCAACATCAAAGCCATTTGTTTTTCAGGGTGTGCCTCATAGTATTCCAAAGTATCCAAGATTACTCTCATATTATCTTTAATTTGTCTCTTTGGCAGAAATCCATTTTGTTCAGGATGGATAAAATTGTTTAAATGTTTTTTAAGTCTTTCTGCCAATATTGAAGCAAAATATTTTATAATCTGCGTTTAGTAAGGAAATAGGTCTATAATTCTTGATTTGTAATGGATTGGCCTCCACTTTTGGGACAAGTGTAATATAAGCTTCTGACCATGATTTAGGTATCTTCTTCTTTAACATAACTTCATTCATAACTTCTAGCAATGTTCAACGATTCTTGTAGTGTTTTATAAAATTCTGCTGGAAGTCCATCTGGGCCTGGTGCCTTTCCATTGTTTTGCTTCTTGAGTGCTTCAGTTAACTCCATCATCATTATATTGCTTTCTAACATTGTTTCAATCTCTTTATGTATCTGGGGTAAATTAGCATTCTGTAAATACTGTTTAACTCTTTCCTCATCAATATTCTCTTGTGTGTATAGTTTCCCATAATAGACTCGTATGATTTCCTTCTTCTCTTTACTACCATAGCAAACTTGGCCTTAGTCATCTATTAATGGCAATATTTTCCTTGATTCTTTCTCCTTTCTCAGTGTATATGCTAACCATCTACCTGATTTGTTTGCATCTTCAAAGTAGTTCTGTTTAGCACCTCTGATTTTCTGTGCTAATTCTTCTTTTTCTATTAGACCCATTTTATGTTTGATTATATCCATTTTTTAACTGAATGTCCTTTTTCTGTGGCATTTTCTGTAGCTCTTTTTCAAGTCCTTTATACTCATCCTCTAATGCCTTAGAGGCTAGCCTTTTCATGGTATTTCTTTTCCTTGTATATTCTATTATCAAGCCTCTGGCATATGCCTTCATTGTATCCCATACATTCTGAATTGATGTATCTTCTTTTTTGTTTTCTCTAAAGAAGAAAGCCAGTTCTTTCTCCATCCACTGTGTGAAGACTTTTCCCTTTAATATAGTATTATTTAGCGTCCATCTAGATCTTCTTCTTTGTCCTTTCCATTTAATTGTCATTGGATTGTGATCTGCCCAAGTACTTGTTTCAATATTTATTTCTTGAATATTAGTTATTAATTCTGTTGACATCCATATCATATCTATTCTGGACCATGATAAGTGTCTATTTGAATAGAGAGTCTATTGTTTAGTTTTAGCATTTCTTTCTCTCCATGTATCTTTTAAGTTTATTTCATCTACCATTTTAAAAAAAGATTTAGGGAGAGTCTTTCTGTTTTGCTTTGTTGTTTTCTGTGCTGTATAGTTTGTTATCTACAATTCCATTAAAATCTCCCATCATAACTATATTAGCATGGTCCAGTTCAATTATTTTCATGTGTAATTTTTTATAAAATTCTTCTTGATTGTCATTTGGGGCATAGATTGCAATCAGGAGTGTTTTCATATTATTGTCCATTATTTCCACCATTAGTATTCTTCTATCGTCATCAGTATAGATCAATTTCGCTGGGATAATATCTTTAATGTATAAAGCCACTCCTCTTTTCTTGCATTGTGTCAAGGAAGTAAATATTTTTCCTAACTTTGGCTGTATCAACAATTGTTCATGTTGTTTTTTGATATGTACTTCTTGTAGACAGATTATATCAAATTTTAATTTCTCTAATTTATGGAAAGTTTTCCTTCTTTTAACAGCTCAGTTAAGTCCATTTATATTAATTGTAATAAGTTTTTTCTCTTCCATGGTTATATTTTGCAGTTAGGTTTAGCAGCTCTCGTAGGTCTTGGTTCATGTTGTTCTTTGGCTTCCACCTTTCCACCTACTGCACCTTCTTCTTTTTCAATCGCCATTTGGCAGTCCTCTTGGAATTCAATTAGTGAGATTTCTTTTTCTGCCTCTTCCTCTTTCCCTCCAAAAATTCTGTGTAAAATGATTCAGTTTTCTCAATTGAGTCAATTCTATGTCTCTGTTCTTGCCATATCAACATTAAACCTTCTGGAATCAGCCATCTGTAATTCACCTCTTTTTAAAGCAACATTTTGGTCAAAAATTGGTATTCTCTTCTCATCTCTGTCACTCTTCTGGGTACTTGTTTCAGAACCACAATCTCCTTATCTTTATATTTCAATGTTTTCTCTCTTGCCACTGCAATATTTGCATTTTAATGGATTTCTTTGTAAATCTAATGTGAATCTCTCTTGGTAAGCTATTTCTCATTGCATATCTTGTGAAGACTTGATAAACCTCATCTATTCCATCCATCATCTTCTCTTTAGTTTTTTCCAAAGCTTCAGCCAAAATATCTATCATTATTTCAGCTAGGTTTTGCCCCCTTTCTTCCTCTATGTTTTGGAATCTGAGATAAAATTCTGATCTGTCCATCTCCCATCTCAGCATCCCACTTTTATCTTGTTCAACCACAGTTAATCTGCTATCAATGTCTCCAATCTTCTTATCTCTTTATCTTCTTCTTCTTCAATTATTTGGAATCTCTCATCATACTTCATCATCATTTGTTGAATGTCCTCCACTTTTTCATCAGTTTTCCCTGTTCTTTGTTCAATGTTCTCTGTTCTCTTTTCAATATTTTCTGTTCTTATTTGTATATTTTGAATTCCTTGCATAATCATCTGCAGGGTCACTTTTTCCTGTTCTTTTTCTTACTGTAATATTGTCTGTATTGAACATTGTCCTCCAGATAGTGAAGAAGAGGAAGTAGAAGTTGAGGAACATGGGGCTGTTAGTTTCCTACTCATTTCAGACAATTCAAAATCTTCAGGTTCTTCTAGACCTTAATCCACTTGTGAAATAACGAATTGCAATTCCAAATAAAAATAGTGGGAAAAAAGAAGCCAAATAGTAGTAGTAGTAGTAATAATAATAATAATAATAATAATAATAATAATAATAATAATAATAATAATAATATTTCTTCAGGTTCTTGTATACCTTAATCCAATCAATTGGTTAGATAGCAGTAAAAACTCAAAAATGGAAGAAAAGAGCATAAAAAAGAGCGCAAAAAAGAAAAAATTGTTAAATCCTGAAAAAGGCAGAAAAGTAAAAGGTAAAAAACTAAAAAGGAGAAAAGTTCTTCAGGCTCTTCAACACCTTAATCCAATTAAGAGGTCTCAGGTCTAAAAGGATGCATAAGAAAAAAAAGAAACCCACAAAAATAAAAAAACACCAATATGTAAGGTAAATAGAAAAAAAAATACAAGGGAGGGAGAGAGAAAAAAGAAAAGAGAAAACTCCCTTAAAAAAAGGAGGGAAATCAATTACTGAAGCTTTTCCTTTAAGATAAAATGCAAGCATAAAAATTTGACTTCAAAAGACAAAAGGAAAGACAAAAATCAAGTTCCAAAAGGCCAAAAATCCAAATAGTTATTACGAAAAGTAAACTAGTAAGGAGTGGGCTTGTTAAAGTAAGAAATAGCACAGCTTAAAAAATAAAAATAAAAAGAGCACACTGCACTTTGTTAAATTGTCCAAGGCTTTTGTTAAGATTTATAACTCTCTTCTCCAGAATCTTATCACCTTTTTTTCCCTATAAGCTTCAACACCAGACTCCAGCTGTTGATAGAAACCCAGAAGAGCACCTGGAATAATACTCTCCCATGCTCTTCCCTCTATCTTATCAAACAGGCAATGTCCTTGAAAAGAAGTCTCAGTTCTTTCTCAGCTTTGTCTGGTCAAGAAAAAGAAATAAAATGTTTCCAAGCCTCTAGTTGGCCGTGTTACAGAGTTTCTTTTGCTTTCACTTTCCCCCTCCTTTTCCAAACAAAATATAATGAAAATTAATTAAAAAGGGGAAAAGATATTTAAAAAGATAACTAAAAGGGAGTCTCTAGCCTAAAATATTATAAAATCAAAAAGAAGAGAAAGAATAAGTGGAAGAAGAAAAGAAAAAAACAGTCCAGTTTCAAAATATAAAATTGTACGTAGAAAATCCAGCAATAAGAAAAAAAACAACCCTTGATATTCCTGTTTAAAATCGCCGCTTAATCACTTCTGTCAAAACTTTTACAGATTCTTTCTTTTCCTTAGGGTGTCCTTTCAAATCTTAAAATAAAGAAAAACTTCTCACCAAACTGGCACACTCTCTCTTTCTGTTCTCTTTTGTTTCAGAGCTGTCCCAACTTCAGCAGCTTAAATGGCTGCCTCTTTGCTGCTGGCAAAAAGAGCTTCTCCTGGATCTACCAGGGACTTTGCGGAATCCCTGGGATCGACAGGATGCACTCTTTGCATTCACCATCTCTTCGGGATGGTTTAGATCCAAATGGACTGTCCAGGAGCAAAGATATTGGCAGCGATCTCAGACTTCCAAGATCGCATGCCGTATCGTTGCAATGCCAGCTCTGCCCTCCCACAAGTATAGTCTTAAGCTCCAATTCTAAATTCACTTCAGAGGTGGTATTCAGCAGGTTCTGACCAGTTCTAGAGAACCGGAAGTGGAAATTTTGAGTAGTTTGGAGAACCAGCAAATACCCCTGCTGACTGGAGATTTTACTGTATCCTTCCCCTGCCACGCCCACAAGCACGCCACAGAACCAGTAGTAAAAAAATTTGAATCCCACTACTTATTCACTTACTTGATGTTTCCTTCTGAACATATATGCAGAATATGATATTCAAAAGTCATGTCTTTGGACAGTGTTAGTTACCAATATAAAGAGTTTTGTTAAGTATGGCAAGAAATGAAAGCCCCAGCATTATCTGTGATTCAAAAATGTAGTAATCTCTTTTAGAAAGCTATAGATTTGAGACTTGTCCAACTTCCCATTTAGCGATTGCTCTCAAATAAATAATTATTTAAATGTACTTGTCCTTCATATGTTAAGAGAACTCGTGGAGGTATTCTTGAAGAGAAAAATGCCTTTGATGTGATTCTTACAAATACAGGTAGTCCTCAATTTACAACAGTTCATTTACTGACCATTTACAACGGCACTGAAAAAAGAGAGTAATGGCCATTTTTCACGCTTACGTAGCATTCCCATGGTCACATGATCAAAATTCAGATGCTTGGCAAGTAGTTCATATTTATGACTGTTGTAGTGTCCCGGGGTCAAGTAATCCCCTTTTGCAACCTTCTGACAAGCAAAGTCAATGGGGAAGGCAGATTTACTTCACAACCAGGTTACTAACTTAACAAACACAATGATTCACTTAACAACTGTGGCAAGAAAAGTTGTAAAATGGGGCAAATTCACTTAACCAATTCACTTATCAACATAAATTTGGGGCTCAATTATAGTCGTAACTCAAGGACTACCTGTAGTAGAAGGCAATACAGTTGTTCACACCCAGGGTCACATATATATATCAAAACCACCCACCTAAACACAGGCACACACACATCCTACCTCACCCAATGGGAAGATCTGCAAGGATATGTATTAAAAAAAAGTCAAGATGGACATTGTGACTGTGCAACTGAAGCCTCACGCTTTGCTCATGCATGTGATATTGATGCATAGAGGTAGTCAGATAACAGATAACAGATAATCAGTTGGAAGGGACCTTGTAGGTCATCTGGTCCAACCCCCCCACCCAAGTGGGAGACCCTACACCATTTCTGACAAATGGCAGTCCAATCTCTTCTTGAAAGTCTCAAGTGATGGCGCTCCCACAACTTCCGAGGGCAAGCTGTTCCTTTGGTTGATTGTTCTTACTGTCACAAAGTTTCTCCTTATTTCCAGGTTGAATCTCTCCTTGTTCAGTTTCCATCCATTATTCCTTGTCTGGCCTATAGGCGCTTTAGAAAATAGATTGACCCCTTCCTATCTGTGTTCTTGACTTACAGCCATTCTCTTAGCTATCGTTCAAAGGCACTGAAAAAAATGACTTACGATCCATCTTTGCAAAGATCATGTAACTGTCACGGCATCCCCATGGTCCTATGATCAAAATTTAGGTGCTTGGCAATTGGAGCATACTTACAACAGTTGCAACATCCTGGGATCCCACAATCTGTGTTCACGACTTTCCCAGCTGCTCTTTGCTCTGACAAGCAAAGCCAAACAGGTAAAGCTGGATTCATTTAACAATTGCACGAGTCATTAACAACTGCAGTGATTTGTTTAACAATCATGGTGAAAGAGTTATCAAATCAAAGGCGACTCACTTAGCAACTGCCTTGCTTAGCGAATGGAAATTCTGGTTCCAATTTTGGTCATAAGTTGAGAACTAGCTGTATACACAAAATGGAAGGGGCTTCAATCATATGCATGCAATTGCCATCTTGACTTTTTTGACCCTCCTCTATGGACCTTGCTGCCAAAATACAAATGTTGGGTGATTGGAATGGAGTGACTATACCAGCTTTGGATAGAACATCCCTCAAAGGGGTTAAATCTCCATACAAATGTCTGGTTTGGCATAAAAGAATGACATTTCATCAAAAAGGTTGTTGCTTGGTAACAGATCTCCAATAAAAGAAAATCACACAATTATTAGTCATAATTTATTAAAATGATATGTTACCTGACTCTCAGCAATTCTGGGACAGTTTCGTGTTTTCTTATTTCTTTGGAGTTTGTGTATTGGTGTATTAGTCATTTAGTCTTCCAGTTGCTTATAGGGTTGTTGTTTTTGAACAAAATCTCGTTTATTTTTCTCTTTTAATTGTAAGCCATTCAGAGTCAGACACCTCTAAATCTCTCTCTTTCTCACTAGTTATTTACTTCTCTCTCTCTTTCTCTTTTTCTGCAGTTGCACTCTATTACACAAGCTCAGCTTGCTTTGTAAGAATGCTCCCAGGGATAGGATTTTCACTTCTCATCTATTTCTGAGAGCATCATGTCCATTTCTTTCAGATAAGGTACTGTAGGGGGAGAGCTGAGATAGTCTAAGATGGCAAAATAAAAATAAAAATCTGGAATCGGGGGCGGGGGCGGGGGGGCAGAGTTGGTGGAAAGAAGAGGAAACAGGTTTGTTATGCAGATACAATTTCCTTGTTGGGTGGAAAACTGAGTCTCAGTCAAGTCATTTTCTGCATCTTGTGAAGTGAACTGCAACTCACAAAAGCTTATGCCTTTTAGCAAAATGTGTTCATCAGAAAAGATGTCAGATTCTTGATTATTTTTTTCAGGTAAGGGGAATCCTAGGGAATAGGGCACTCCCAGGAATGGCATATTTATTTATTTCATTTAATATTTATTTATGTCCCACACTTATTATTTTTATAAATAACTCAAGGTGACAAACATACCTCATCATCCTCCCATTGACCATAGCAGGGACCTGTAAGGTGAGTTGGACTGTGAGAGAGTAACTGACCCAAAGTCTCCATGGTGATTTTCATGCCTAAGGCAGAATTAGAACTCTCAGTCTTCCAATTTCTAGCCTGGTGCCTTAACCACTAAACCAATCTGGCTTTAATTCAGACAGTTCCAAACTTGGCAACTTTAAGATATGTGAACTTCAGCTCCCAGAACTGATCAGCCAGCATGCTAACTGAGGAATTCTAAGAGTTGAAGTCCACGTATTTAAAGTTGCCAAGGTTGAAAAACTGATCTAAAACAACAATTTTCTCCTCCTTCGATTTGAAATTTCTTGGAGTATTTTACAAAGTCACCTAACCATCTAATCTTTATCTGATCAAAAATCCTCCACCAGCCCAACAATGAAACGAGAATGAGTCAGTGAAGGAAAAGGGAAATAAGAGAAGTCCCCCATTCTATTAGTAGCTTCCAGTACATACAAGGATGCTTAGAGTGGCTCAGATTATTTTCTCTCTCTCTCTCGCAATAGCATTTAGACATATACCACTTTACAGTGCTTTACAGCCTTCTCTGAGAGGTTTACAGAGTCAGCCTATTGCCCCCAATTAATTTTAATCCTCATTTTACCCACCTCAGAAAGATAGAAGGCTGAGTCAACCTTGAGCCTGGTGAGATTCAAACTACCAAATTGTAGGCAGCCAAATTGCAGTCATCAGAAGTAGCCTGCAGTACTGCATTCTAACCACTGCGCCACGGTGGCGCATCTATCCATCTATCTATTTATCTATCTAATTTATATTCTACCCATTTCACCTAGAGATGGTGCTAGAAGGCTTAGAATAAATAAAGACCACGATAACAAACATTAAAAAAAGAAAAGAAACAGTAACACTAAAAGTGGTTTAAAATTTAAAAAAGGGAGAGAAGGAAGAGACCACAATGCACATAGGAACAAGGTGGGATCTTGATTTAGTCTGTTAACCATCTTCAGAAATGACATGTCCCTATTGGGACTCTAGGCCAGTTGGTAGTGTCTTTAGGCCCTTTTGGAAGGCCAAAAGACTGGCTATGGGTCTTATCTCAGAGACCATGATGTTCCAGAAGTTGGAGCCAATGGAAGAAAAGGCTGTTTTCTTAGATCTCTTCAGCTGGAATTCCTTGACTGACAGGTCCTTAGCATGCCCTTTCTGCTGGTATGGGGTGGGGTGGGCACTAGTATTAGACAGTTACTTGGATAATTTTCACCCATGCTATGAAGGGCTTTAACGGTAAGAACCAACACCTTGAATTGAACCCAGAAACAAACTGGCAGTCAGGTAATCCAAATTTGTATAGCTACCCATCTCCTGATCGTCTTGGTAAGTTTCAGTTATAAGTTAAAATCAACATGCATCAACATTTGCTATTTTTTTTTTTCCAAAACAAAGCTTTAGTCAGTGAAGAGGAAAAGAGGGAGGAAAACACAATAAGCTATTCTTTTTAATGTACTATTAAAATTCAGAACCATGTAATGCTTTGGTGCAGCCATGTCAGATATAGAAAATGCTGTCAGGATTCTGTTCAGATTTCAAAAGCTTTCAAATTGAATTTCTGGCTGGGCTAGACAACCTTTAATCATGTGTATGTTTAATCTGCAGTGGATTTGTTTGTATTAGAGCAAATGTTATGGAACTGCAGTGTTAAAGAATCAAAGTCTCTTTTACCAGGGAACAATAGCTCCAAAGGAAAGTTATTTGCATATGCATGTTTGTCTCTTCACACACATACATTTATCCCTCTGCAAAGAGCCCACGAGACAAGGAGGGGCTAGAGATACAATTGACTCTTTCTACCATCATGGCTGGGTGTGGGTTATACTGGTTGGGGCTGATGATAATTTGCCCATAAAGCTCACAGTTTTTGCTTCCTTAGACTGAAGAAATTAATGGCGATGCTTTTTGAAATCATGATGTCCAGATTGTGGATAATAACATGTTTGCTTTTTGAATGGAGAAAGAATGGCCTCACTTTTATGCACTTTTGCACAAAGGTTGAAGAGCAGATAAAATAACAAGATTGGTAAGTGTAATGGGCTTTGAGAATAATTTTGAGAGGCAGGAGGTTTGACCACAGTTTTGTAACAGGATCCAAAGCAGGAAATGAGTAAAGGGAAAGAGTTATCTGGAACATAAAGGCAGGAAGGGAAGAATGCATTCATACTCTCAAGATTTAAGAGCCATGGTGTGCAGTGGTTAGAGTGCAGCATTGCAGGCTAACTCTGCTACTTGCCAGGAGTTCAATTCTGATTGGCTCAAGGTTGACTTGGCCTTCTATCCTTCCGAGGGCAGTAATATGAAGACCCAGATTGTTGGGGGCAATATGCTGACTTGGTAAACCTCTTAGAGAGGGCTGTAAAGCACTATGGGGCAGTATAGCTATTATATAAGCACTATTGCTATTCTGTGATTGTCCCCAAACCAGGGAACCAAAATTATGAATACTAATACTACTTTAATCAGAGTCTTACAAGTGTTCATTTTGGTCCTTGCTTAAACATCCACAATCCTCATTTAATGGCAGCAATGGTCACTGCTGGGACTGCATTGCAAAGTGATGCAGCCGTGTGGTGTCATGCTTTAAAACTGTGAACTTAGCAATGGAAATTCCAGTCCTAATTGCCTAATTACCACCGTTAAGTGAGGATTACCTGTATCACCTTGGCTGGTGAGACCAGTCTGCATCAGATCCCCTTTTTGCTCCTATCTGTAGTACTTTAGCCTGTTATAGAGAACATTGCTCCTAGATTTGAATGCCCTCAAGTTAATATTTTACATGCTGTCCATAGGAGTACCTTAATTTCTGAATAATCAATGCCTGATAAGGAAAAAAGAAAAAACAAATATAAACTTCCAGAAGACACAAACTGATTAAGGATTCCATTTTCGAAGCATTATTTTTTCTGGCAAAATTATGAAGCATGTCTTGGGCATATCCCGACAATGGAATTTCTCTTTATTTCCACCCACCCCACCCCTCTCCCTTTATGTTATTGTTGAGAATATTGCTTATATTGTAAATTTCAATGATTTCAGCCACATATTTTCCAATTGTTCCATCTACAATATATATTATAATCCAAAATTTTAGCCACTTCACCATTCATAATTTCATTTGTTCTTCTTCTGTTTAAAATTTCAATAAATCTTTATACATTTAGAAATTACATGATCATAATTTGTACACAATTCTATGTTAATCTCCACCATACAATGTTCAAAACTGCACATTATTGTGTCTGCTTTAAAGCTTTCTAATAATTGTAAATGAGAAAACCATTGACAAATATGTCCCTCTGCTGCCAGTTCTTCTCTTGATTTTATTTTACATTCCCTTTGACTAAAATACCTTATGCCACCAGACTTGAAATTCTAGACCTAGAAAACCTTGAATTACGCCATCTTCCGTCTGATCTAAGTATGGTATATAGAATCATACATTGCAATGTCCTGCCTGTCAATGAATACTTCAGCTTCAACCATAACAACACAAGAGCACTCAATAGATACAAACTCAAGGTTAACTGCACCAAACTTGATTGCAGGAAATACGACTTCAACAACAGAGTGGTCAATGTCTGGAATACTCTACCTGACTCTGTAGTTTCTTCCCCAAACCCCAAAACTTTAACCTTAGACTGTCTACTATTGACCTCACCCCTTTCCTAAGAGGTCTGTAGGGGTGTGTGCATAAGCGCACCAACGTGCCTACCATCCCTGTCCTATTGTTTCTTTTATTTTTCTTATATGTACCCATTTCATGTATTCATAACTATGTATATACTTATACCTATTATCTTGTAAGCGATTGACAAATCAAAATAAATATATAAAATATATAAATTCTAGTATCTCGCAGTGAGTTAGCCATTGGTGTTTCTCCATCATTTCTTGTCTGTAAAACGCTTCTTGTGCTGGCAGTCACGAAGATGTTTTTGGGCACAATCTGGGTTTGTATCCATTCCATATTATCAGTATGGCACTTCTATTAAAATCCACATTAACCCTGACTTTATTGTACCACAGATACCCGTACCTCAATTTCTTATCAGCAGCTGCTCTTTCATCCAAACTAAACAGCAAGTTGCAAAATACAATTTCAAATCAGGTAAACCCAATCCTCCTTTTTTTTTCTTTCCATCTTGTAATGCCTTGTGATTTCCCACCACCACCACCACACAAAATTCTGGTTTAATCTCAAACAAACTTTGTCTCACAGCATGTAGACTTTTTTCCATTTTTTTTTAAGAGATCCAAATTATACTTCAAGAAAAGACCACTGTGTGAATATGTGTGTGGGTGCAGGTGTATGTATATGTATATCGTTTAGTTTTTACAGTAGGTTCTGTTTATGAGCAAGGCAGCGACCCATTCAAACCTTAAAAATTCTACATTGGCCATAAATATGGTAATTTTAACATTTGCCACCTCTTTCTCTCCCAGAAGTGATGCTCTCAGCAGGCCTACCATTTTGACATTTTCTTTCGTTTTACAGAGATAAGCTTCTTCCCAGAGGCCCCAAGCTATTAGCATTCATAATATTAATTGCCAAAAATTACCAGCTTCAAGAAGTTTTTATCTAACAAAACTGCTCTGTGGCTACCTCAAGACAATTTAGTGCCATTTATGTCTCAAGCAAACACTTAAGAATGTAAATAAGAAGAAGCCCAGAGGATAATTAATATTTAAAAAGCAAAATGTCATGCTCAGCTAAGCAAGTTTCTTTTTTTAAAAAAATCCATAGTTTTCTCTTCTACTCTCTGCCTTTTTAAAGTCACATGTTCCTCTCAGAAATCTGTCTGAAAACTTACCAGAGTAAGTTCCAATTGATCAGTATAAAATGGTTTACTGGAAAGTACTAAAAGCTGGCCAAAGTCTGAGAGTTGCCTATGCAGGGAGACAAAACAACAACAAAACCCTTTGACAGAGCACCTCTATTTAATGGGCTGTATTTCCAAATAATTGTGCATGAAATTTCAACTTGAATTTAGGAAACATCCAATATAGATAAAAAGTGAAAGGAAAACATATTTTTAAAAAATCAGATGTCGGGTCGATTTGATTGTTAGATAGAGACCTCCTCATCTGAAATATTTGTTTACATAATATATCTTAATATATCTTTACATTTATAACTATTTGCAGAGCCATTATGTAAGGGGAGGAGAATTTATCAGAGGGTTTTTTCAGCATCCAGCCAGGATGGATTTTTTAAAATGTTTAATGTTGGGTGTTTGAGATCATTTCCCCCCTCTCCTTTTTTTTTGTACACATTTTTTTTCTTTTTTGTTGTTAACTGTTGGGTGTATTTTTTGTTTTTGTTTTTCTGTTTTGTATTTTATTCCCAATGATAAAACAATAAATATATATTTTAAAAACAAAACATCTGTGCTATATTGGGCAGCAATTTTTTTAAAAAAAAACTGCCTTAAAAGTGAGTGAAATTTTCATGTTGATACAGCCCAAATTGCATAAGACACCTTGATCTGCATTGGACAGGCCTCAAAACAACTGCCAATCAAAATCTCTACATAAAGCAATTATTTCTTCTATCATGCCCATTTTCAGCCTGGGAGCTGGAAACCCCAAATTCTTATGTATGTTTAGGAAAAGAGAAATTCCTGAACTACTGCACTGCATTTCAGATTATTTCCATTTCTTGATCCCTTTCCACAGCAACCAGTTCATTGCCAAATTTAGTGGCATGATAGGGGGAAATAGTTAAATCAACCGCAAGCACTATCTTAATTTGAGTGAAATGTTTTGACACCACCCTTTAATCTGCCCCAACTTCTCTGCCCCCATTATTGGGCCTGCAACCCTTCGCGTGCCACTCAGGAGCCAAAGGTTGTTCTCTATGCACAACAAGATTGCTCATGCTTTCAGCTGATCATCATAATGAGCTCTTTGCACGAGGAATACTAAGGTGTACCAAAGGGTCCAGGAACTTCAGTTCAGTTTATACCTCTGCTAAGAGATATCCCCTTTACACTTCCCCCTCCTGCCCTTTGACACAATGAAAAAGCAAGCTGTGGCATCAACTGACTTCATTATTTTTGAAATAAGCACCTCTATTATAGATGTTTTTTAAGGCACAAGGACCCCTAGGCACCTGGAATATTAATGACTAAATGTTGGGAATAATAATAATAATACCCACAAAAAAGCCATCTACAATATTGCAAGCTATTTGTGTTTAAATTAAAACCTCAGAGACAGTACAAGTCCTAGAAACTGGAAGATGTAAAATCATTTTCCACGAAGAGTCAAAAGAGAAATTGAATGTTTTTGAAACATTTGTTGTCATCAACTCAATGGAACAGGTTTGAAAGGCTCAGTTTTGGAATGCTTGACAGATACACGGAGCCTCCACAGTTAACATCTGGGGAATTGAACATGGCCATAGATAGTTCTTTTTTAAAAAATTGTTTGCTTGTAACTGGTCGAAACTTTTATCTGGATATAGTCCTCTCCTGGAGCATTATGTTCTGTGTGATTGCTTTGACCTGCAGTTCTACTCCCTTTTCTACATAGCAACCCTTCCCATTCCATCATCTGAAATACTATAAATGCTATCCTTAAAACTACTATATTAGAACAAGACTTTTGAATAACTATTAAGATATCAGGTAAGACAGAAAAAGTTGACTCTTTGCTGTCATCTAATGATTATCTGGATTTTTTTCATCCCTGAATACATACATACATTTACTTCCCTACAACTTTTCTTTTTCCAAGACAGACCATGAACACAAACAAAGCAGGAGAAAATGGAAGTTAATTCTAATGTTGCTTGCTACTATCAAAATGGCAGCTTACTATGGAGGTTTGAAGTAAATGCTTGAGGCAATGCTGCCAGCTAAAACCCTTAGGGGATGCCAGAAGGAAACTGGGAGACCTGTACAGTCCCAAATCCAAGTACCAGGCAAATAGAAGACTAAGGTAATCCTGTTCTAAGATCTATGAAATTAAAAGCTTTAGACGGAGTTGTTATCAAGCACAAATAAGGCATTGAGGAATTCCTGTAACTGTAGATGTCAGATCACAGCTATGATTATTAGTAGTGTAATGTAATACAATGTTTCTCGATCTTCACAGTTTTAAGATGTTTGGACTTCAACTCCCAGAATTCCCAGCAAACAGGCTGTTGGAAGCAGTTTCTAACACACAGTCTGAGGAATTCTGGGAGTTGAAGTCCAGACATTTTAATACTGCTGAAGTTGAGAAATACTGCTTTAGGCAAATCCCTGCTTTTTGATTGGCTATTGTGCAGAGGCAGGAATACTCCTTCACTATTCTGTAGCTCTGTAGTTTCTGTTTCCAAGGAAGTTTCTTGAATTTATTATGTTGAATTATTATATTGAATTATTATATTATTATGTTTCTTGAAATATAATAATTCTGAGCATCAATAACATAATGCTTGGAATACTTGCTAGACATGAATTTAGGCACTTGTTTTTAAGAGTCAGACACTCAGCAAAAACCCCTGCCAGCTTTTCTATTTTTTATTTCCTTTGGTGCACTGATGTAGTTTTATAACAACTGTAAAGGCAGATTAATATGTATTGCAATAGGAATTAATATGTATTATAATTGATTTCTGAATAATAACATATGAATCTGACATGGTTGGAATTTAGCTGATCCCTTCATCCATAGCTGCAACATTATTGTTGTTGGTGCCGGCCTAGAAACCAGGAAGCTATCAAAACATGACAGGGTGACTTGGGGCCAGTCACTTTCTCTCAGCCCAACTCACCTCATAGGGTTGTTGTGGGAAAAATATTAGGAGGAAGGAGTAATGGTACATTTGTAGCCTTGAGCTGTATATGAAAAAAAAGGTATGATAAAATTCTATATAAACCTCAGAATAGTGTATGTGAATTCTGGCTTGTTTTCAAACAGGAATTAACTCAAGGTCTGTCTATGAGCTTGACAGCTAAATGGGGAGTTTCTCTAAAAAAATGGACCATTGAAAACATTGGAGAAAAATTATGACTTCTTCAGGAAATTGATTCACCATTTTGCTAGGTATTGTCAATTATATTTTAAGTAGAAAATGGACAATTTTTGATTTGTTGATCTGTAGAAACATTTTTTTAGTAAGTAGAACACTAACATTTGAGAGGCTGGTGCCTCAGTTTCTGAGTTGGCTTTGTCAAAATGTGCATAAATTAATCAAATAAAATTGTATCAAAATTAAATTTGTTAAAAAATGTTAAAAAAAAAACAGATCATGCCAAACCTATCTTATTTCATACTTTGACAAAGTGACTAAATTAGTAGACCAGTGAAATGCTGTAGCCATAGTAGCTAAAAAAAAAAAAAAATTGGGATAGACAGCATCACCACCAGATGGATTTGAACTGGTTGATAAACCATAACTCAACTGTTATATAAACAAAGGCATAGAATCAAAATCACGTGAAGTATTACTACTGCTTTATAAAGCCTTAGTAAGACCACACATGGAATACTGCATCCAGTTTTGGTCACCACATTACAAAACAAAAATGTTGAGACTTTGGAAAAAGTGCAAAGAAGAGCAAGTAAGATGATTAAAGGCCTGGAGACTAAAACATATGAAGAATGGTTTCAGGATTTGGGTATGGCCAGTCTAGAGAGAAGAAGGACTGGGGTGACATGATAGCAGTATTCCAGTATCTGAGAGGCTGACACAAAGAGGAGCGGGTCAGTTTATTTTCTAAAGCACCAGAGGGCAGACCAAGAAACGATGGATGGAAACTAATCAAGGAGAGAAGCAACTTGGATTTAAGGAGAAACTTCCTAATAGTGGAATAGCTTGCCTTCAGAAGTTGTGGGTGCTTCATCACTGGAGGTTTTTAAGAAGAGACAGTCCCTTGTCTGAAATGGTATAGGATCTCCTACTTGAGCACGGGCTGGAGTAGAAGACCTCCAAGGTCCCTTCCAGCTCGACTCTGATTCTGTTTTGTAAGAATTTTGTAGAGTAAATATTTTAAACATTTCCACTTAAAAAATCTTTATGGGAGGTTTATGGAAGTATACTAGAATATCCATTTATGTTCTGATGATTTAGGCAGCATTATAAGCCAATAGATAAATGATTGCCCAGCATCATAAGGTCTCCTGGCCCAAAATCATCTCACATATTTCTCTGATCAAAATTACCACGATTTACATAGTTTGTGACCATTTGAAGGGCAACTGCAGACTTTCAGAGGAAAGGTCTACTCACAATATGAACACAATTGTCAATCCAAGAATACCTCTATCAACATAAGAGAATTGCATTGGATTTACAGCCCTAATGATGCTATCACTACAGTTAATTATGATTTGGCTCTCTGCATGTAGAGTGGCCTTCAGCCAATTACTGAATCATGAAAGTATGCTGGAAAGGAACCAGCCAGAACCCTTAAGGAGAATGGATATTTCAACTGTTTGGCTAGAATCCCTAAAAATGTGTGCCTGGGGCCTCGCAGCTATTTACTATATGCAAAAATGACAGATGTGGAATATGCATACATAAGATGAATGGGTCGATCTGCTGAAATCTGGTTTTACTTCATAAAGGAGCATCATGTGTTAGCTAGAATGTGAAAATCTGCACAATTCTGGAAGTTATAATTTGGAGGATTTCAGGAAATCGACTGAATTGTCTAAGAGCCACGGTAGCACAGTGGTTAGAATGCGTATAGCAGTCTAATAACTCTGCCAACTGTTGGCAGTTTGACCCTGGCCGGCTCAAGGTTGACTCAGCCTTCCTTCCTTCCGAGGTCAGTAAAATGAGGACCCAGACTGTATATAAGTCTAAGTGATACTGCTATTGTTGTCTCAGCTATTAGCTGTAGAATCTTCCTTGGTCTTTAGTGCTCTTGGTTGAGAATCAGTGTTATTTTTTGTTAACCTTCCTGGAATCACCAATGGGATTTAGGTTAAAATATTTCATTTATTATTAATATTGACCTACAAATGCTAACAGTCACACTATATATCAGGTTTCTAATAACTCCTACTGAAGAGATACGAGCAAGCTTGCATGAATATGTATATTTATAAGAACACATTTATATTCCTTCTTCCTATGTATGTGTCTGGGATTCCTATCACAGCAGGTACCTCAGCTCTATTTTCTCTACTTAATTAAGGAGGATCACCTTCCTCCAACCGCTTAACTGTGTACAAGTTTTGCTACTAGACTGTATACTTGCAGTGTGCAGGATCAAAAGAGGAAAGGCTCTCTCACACACCTATAACAATAAATAAGTACAGCTAAGTAATCCTATTTCTACCCCATCCCCTTGTGAGAGAAACATATCCTGTTCTCTTCAAAACAATTAAGTTTTACATATTTTCAGTGCATGGGGTATATGTTACTGTGAAAATGGCAAGCAAATTTTAGCCTAAAATGGTTTTCAATAAAAACACAGCTGAGCCTTTTAAAAACTACATGCTTTTTCTGCATTCATGGGCTAAAAAGTATATGCTAGTGGTATATAATATTACAGCATTAAAGGGTATCCAGGATTTAAGGTTCCCTCCCCTCTAACATTTTTGATATAAAAAAGGGTAAAGAAACCATCCATTGAAGGCTGATGCATTTATTGTTATTTTTTTAAAAGAAATAACACCATGATTTGATGGCTTCAGGGGTGGTATTCAGCAGGTTCTGACCCGTTCTGGAGAATCGGTAGCGGAAATTTTGAGTAGTTCAGAGAACCAGCAAATACCACCTCTGACTGGTCTCGCCCCCATCTATTCTCTGCCTCCCAAATCTCAGCTGATCGGCTAGGTCTTCTTTTGCTGCCCTGCACAGGAGAACGGAGCTGGAAAGCAGGTTAGTGGGGTGGGGTAGGAATGGAAATTTTGCAGTAACCTTTCCCCAGTAGTGGGGTGGGAATGGAGATTTTGCAGTATCCTTCCCCTACCATGCCCACCAAGCCATGCCCACCAAACCATGCCATGCCTACCAAGCCATGCCCACAGAACCAGTAGTAAAAATATTTTGAATCCCACCACTGGGTGGCTAGCTACTGAATTTCATTAGGCCAGCTATGGAAGGTTCTTGAAGGTGTAAAAAAACAAGCTGGATGTGCATACAACCTGCAACTAAAGGTTGCCCTGCCCTATTTTAAATCTAGAAAGCTTGGCTGCCATGAAAACACCCCAAAATATCTGATAGCATTTATGTCTAATAAGGTAGTGAGACTATTCAATGAATTTATTCACAGCTGGAACTTGACGAAATTCTTCCTGGCAGATGGAACTTTTTTGTGAAAATCTGCTACTGCTGATAAGAAATAAGGGGGTTGGATTTTTTGGCCTCTGACACACAACTTTGAATTTTCAGGCACAATCC
Source organism: Pseudonaja textilis (assembly GCF_049901715.1). Taxonomy (NCBI): domain Eukaryota; kingdom Metazoa; phylum Chordata; class Lepidosauria; order Squamata; family Elapidae; genus Pseudonaja; species Pseudonaja textilis. The sequence continues at coordinate 180,484,355 of NC_141991.1, forward strand.
GCAATTCTGAATCAGTCATCATCCCTTAGAGCTTAGAGTTTTTTTCCTGTAATTTTTATCCTACACAAACCTACAACTTTTCCTTTTAAAGTGAAAAAATAAATAAAATTAAAGTTATCTCATACAATCGATTAAAAACGCCCAACTACATTAATTTAGAAAATATAATTGTAATATTTGTAGAAACAACAGTCTTTCCCTGTTGTATGATAATTCTGATAAATATCACAATCCATCTTGTGTTGGCATACATTCTCTTGATAATTTACCATTTTACCTCCAGAATTGTCCAATTACACTTCAATAGTACTAACTTTTCTCACAGGCACATTCACAGGACTGCGTATCTGTCTACAGCTTCTAAAAATATCCAGATAGGTCATAAAATAATTTGCCAGTAGAAATGAGAATATATAATTGATTACATGAATATACCAAAAAATCTTGGGCTGAGATTATTCAAATATAAACCCTGTGGATTGAAAGGAAATATGCTATATGTTGGATTGCAATTTATGTTCTTCTGCATACTGAAGGCTTAAATCATTGGTACTTAGTTCATTTTATTTCAGTAGGTCCAAAATTTTATTTAAAGATATGAGGTTTGATTTCATCCAGCACTTTAGTTCTTATCTATTTATTATTTTAATACAGGTAGTCCTTGACTAACAACAGTTCATTTAGTGATTGTTCGAAGTGGCACTAAAAGTGACAATGGCACTAAATGGCACTAAAAGTGACTTATGACCATTTTTCACACTTATGACTTTTGAAGCATCCCAATGGTCCCATGATCAAAATTCAGACATTTGGCAACTGACTCATATTTATGACGTTTGCAGTGTTCCGAGGTCATGTGATCAACTTTTATGACTTTCTGCCAAGCAAAGTCAATGTGTAAGCTACATTCATTTAACAACCATGTTACTAAATTAACAACTGCAGTGATTCACTTAACGACTGTGCAGGGAAGGTCATAAAATGGAGCAAAACCCCATTTAACAAATGTCTCACCTAACAACATAAATTTTGGGCTCAATTATGGTCATAAGTCAAGGACTGGCTGTATTATCTGCTGGCAAGGCAATACTCTATAAATATTTTTAGCTGTATTCAAATGTATTCAAATGTATTCTCTATATGAGGTCTATGCACTCTGTTTTTTGATAAATAAACGTTACACCAGATTAAGTAAAACTTGTGCCTATCTTATTATGTTATATATCTTTAATGGCAGTCACATATTGACTGTTGCCTCCTCTCATCCCTAAATGGTGCCCGTATATGGCAGTGGGGAAAAAGTAATGGAATCAAACTCAAACAACACTAACTATTCACCGTGATAGGGTGCCCATCTGTCATCCCTCATCCCAGCTCATAGACTGCAAATCCCACTTCTGACACCAGTTTTCTGTGAAATCAAATGCAAGATGCAAACAGGAACTGGGCTTGGCTAGTCTAGTAAAGAGAAGGACCAGGGGAGACATGATAGCGGTCTTCCAATATTTGAGGGGCTGCCACAGAGAGGAAGGGGTCTATTTTCTAAAGTGCCTGTAGACCAGACAAGGAATAATGGATGGAAACTGAACAAGGAGAGATTTAACCTGGAAATAAGGAGAAATTTTCTGACAGTGAGAACAATCAACCAATGGAACCCCTTGCCCTCAGAAATTGTGGGAGTGCCATCACTTGGAGCTTTCAAGAAGAGATTGGGCTGCCATTTGTCAGAAATGGTGTAGGGTCTCCTGCTTGGGTGGGGGGTTGGACTAAATGACCTACAACGTCCCTTCCAACTCTGATTATCTGTTATCTGTTAAATAATGAAGTCAGTGTTTTATTAGACCCATGTGCTGGTTGGATTCTCTCCAAAGGTTATTAAGAGATGTTTCCCACCCAACAAAGAGATGTACTCATATTTATTAATTTTAGAAAGGCGGGAAAGACTAACAGATGATGTAATCATGCATAGTCATAGGTAATGGATCTAAAGTCGCTATATGTAATGCATACATATTTGTAGGAAATACTACAAGCAAATGAGTCTCAGGTTACTTTGGTCCGCCTGGTTTCCTTTAGTCACCCCAAAAGCCATAAAGCAGGGTTCCCCAAACTTGGCAACTTTAAGACTTGTGGACTTCAACTCCCAGAATTCTGAACTCCACAAGTCTTAAAATTGCCAAGTTTGGAGATCTCTGCATTAAAGCAATAGAATAGGGAGAGAGACATCTCCCATAAATCAAGAGGAGGGTGCAGTTTGGAAGACCGACACCAAAAACAAAAACATTGCCCATTGCAAATGTATGGGATGAGATAAGAAACTTCGGCTTTATATCTCTATATATCAACTTGATTTAATTGATTCCACTCATCTAAGAACTAATTTCCCCCACAAACATTAGTGCAAACTAGTGGGAAAAGCTACACATTATCAGAAAGTATTACTTCTTCGAACTGCAGGTTATTTTTAAAAGACAGCCGATTTGATTGACTCAAGCTCAAAGGTTCCATCACCCTTGGTAATTGGATTTTTATATTTTCCCATAAGGGTTGAGGAGCTGTTTTATTTTGGATAAAGTACAAAAATGAAACATACAAACGTACAGTATATGCAAGCTCTTTTTGTGTCTATTGTCTTATACCATGTTCTGTTTCTCGTCACACAATCTTTTCTATGCTATATTCTACTGTTGTAGTACATCAGCCACCACTTTTGTCACCCATAGAGTCCTTCCCAAGGAACTGGGATAGGAAGATATGGATATTTGATGGTGTTAGAGATATCGTTGCAAGATGTAAGCTGTTCCTAGTAAAACTGCCTTTTGCAATTGACTGATGGTGAATTTGTGAATGATAATGATGTTCAAGTGATGCTCTAGTTGTTTTGGGTTGTACCAAGGCACCTATTACTATTGGTATAATGTTGGTTTCTTTTGCCACAGTTTGCCATTTCTATTTGCAAGTCTTTGTATTTTTATGATATACATTATTATTATTATTAGTTCTATATTACATTATACCTTTTCCATACAAGTGTACTACTGTTACCACTATAATATTAATAGCACTACTATATAACGATGTCTTAACTCTTACAGATTCTGGTTTGTTTTTAAATCTTCCTTTTCAAGGAGTATTTCTTTTGCTATTTTTTAATCTATTAATGAGCAAAAGGAAAACAAAATTAAAAATGTACAATGGTGCTCTGGTATCTTAACTGGTTCTTGGGAGGCGTGATGAGTACCAAAACCAATGAGTACCAAACAAATTTTTCCCATAAGGAAAAAGGCAGCTGACACCAAAAGTTCTAGCTTGTGTGTTGAGTAGTAAACAAACAATGAGTACCAGGACAAAATTTTCATGTCTAAATAGCAATAGCCCTTAGATTTATAAACTGCTTCACAGTGCTTTACAGCCTTCTCTAAGAAGTTTACAGAGTTAATATATTGCCCACAACAATTTGGGTCTTAATTTTACCAACCTCAAAGGATGGAAGGCTGAATCAAACTTGAGCCGGTGAGATTTGAACTGCCAAATTGCAGGCAGCCAGCAGTCAGCAGAAGTAGACTACAGTACTGCACTCTAAACACTGCGCCAGCACAGCCGTAAATGCATTGAGTACCAAATTTAATGAGTTTCAAAAAGGTTGAGTGCCAAGGAATCACTGTATATCGAAATAGCATTTCTTAAATCATCATACTGTGGAATCAAAATACATCCCCACAGGAAGTAAAAGCAAACAAAAAACAAAAAAATGCTGGAAGCAGGACACAAGTCTTTGAAAACTCCCTGCTGATACATACATACGTATATATTTATGTGCGTGAGTCTCTCTCTCTCTCTCTCTCTCTCTCTGTGTGTGTGTGTGTATGTGTGTGTGTGTGCGTGTGCATGCGTGTAAGAGAGAGAGAGAGAAAGAAAGAGAGAGAGAGAGATTCTCTTGCTACAACAATAAATATTAACAAACAACAAAGTCTATAGGGCTATTGATGATAATGGCCTTGTGATCAGAAGAGGGCAAAATTGGGAGAGTATAACTAAGCAGACTTTTGCTGGAATTGCCCCACATTTTCCTCAGGGATCCTTCTACACAACTAACTTTAAAGGGTGGGGTGGAAAGAAAACCACTTTGTTTGAGGAAGGAATCTTAGCAGCAGCAATATCTAGAGAGCCAATAGATTTTACAGGTCCATGAGAGGCTCATTATCTCCAACCTTATTTATACTACTTCCAAACTTTAATGAATTCAATGCACGAAATGTGTATATCCACAATTCATAGGTGTGCATGCTGAAACATTCACGAAAAGGCAGATTATGGAAAAAGGCTGCACAGCCAATGGGGCTTTAATTATGTCCATTGCTTGAAGAAAACCGGGGAAATTAAATTACTCCTATGACACTGAAATCTAGGGTCAATATACAGCTAGCAGCATATAATCAACTACAGCCAAGTTTTAAACTGATGGTTACCAGATTGGGGGCTTATTTCTGAGTGCTGCAACTCACCTAGAAAGACTCAGCTTCAAAGTCTTTAAAGCACAGCTTTATCATTGGGATGTATCTTGAGTCTTAAGATCATTCTATACAGCTCTGCCCTGTGGGTCAGAAAGGGGTGGCAGAGACTTGCGCAGAACACAGCGAGAAGAAGGAACAAGCAAGTTCCCAGAAATAATCCACACAAGAAGTTAGAGTGTGTAATGTAATTCAAAAATTAGTCATTATAGAAGAATAAGGCCCATATCCAGCCTAAAAATTCAGAAGTATATTACAAGAGCAGGGCCGAGCTTGCTGAATCTATTTTTTTTTAAAACAAAACTTGTTCCAATAAGCTAGCATGGGAAATGATATTGCTGACTCAAAACAAGCATTATGAAAGCAAGATCATACTAAACAGCATGGCAACAGTAAATCAAACTGATATGGTAGAGCCAGAACACCCAAAATGGTTCCTGGGGGGTGCCAATATGTCCATGACCACCTGCCAGCATTATATTTATTAGTAAGGATGGTTCTGGGTACCAAATATGTTCCAAAATGTGATGGGCAGTTGCAGTTCAGTGCTATGTTTGGAAGTGTACACACTAACCTATTAAGAACACAAAGATCAGCAGAGCAGTAAAGAATAAGGAATAATGGGGAAGGGAGGATAGAGTAATAGCATTCCAATAAGTCAGTGCTTTATGGTCTTCTATGACCAACATTTTATGAATGGATAAAGGCCAATCCTTCCCTCCAAAGACCAAATCACAAAAGCACCCATGACAAATCCAACCTTTCAAATGTACCCACCAATCTAAAAATGTTGAGGACCACTGTTCTTGAGGATGGATCAAGAGAGTGCATGAATGAAATTTATGCAATATGAATGTATGGTATTGAGTTACAAATAGTAAGACTCAGGTTCTAGTTCACCCTCAACCATAGAACCTGACAGGGTCACTTAGATCTATCACTTTCTTGCAATTCAGTCTACCTCACATAGGGAGTGCTTATGTACGCTGCTTTGAGTTCCTAAATTAAACGTAGAAAAAATCAGTAAGAATAACCATTCCTGTATTAAAAATGTTCTGTATTTACTCTTTAAATAATTTGACACTTCTGCTTTTGATACTATAATAGCAATAATAGAGAGACTCTCTTAGAATAATAATAATTACTGATCATTGTGCATCCTTCTTTGTAGGTTTTGGTTGATTCTTCTCTATTTTGGTGGATTTTTTGGAAATCTTTAGATCAGACCTCTCTAACCCCCTTTTTAATAAAATTTAAAATCTTTAAAATGAGATTTTAATAAAATATATGTATTTAGAGATCGGAGTATGAGGAACTAATTTATAAAACATGTCCAGTTGTTGTCTTTTTGAATTCTTATTCCTTTTCATAGTAAATAAATGTGTTGGATCATATAATACTTCTGTGGGCCTACAATTTTTTTTTTAAAAAAATCCATCTTGAGAAAATTCACAGTAATTTGACTTGTATTCCTAATTTCTGATAACCATTTGTTTAACAGCACCTTTTTAAACTAATCTTCCAGAACTAAGGCTTTTTGAAGACTTTTTTTTTTTTGCCTTCTACAGTCTTCTTGGTTCAGCCTTGTTTGTTGCAAAAATACTTTGACTGGTTTTAAGTTAAGTTAAGTTAAGTTTTAAGTTAACATCAGTTAAACAGAAATATTTTCTAAGTAGATGGTCTGAAGAAAAATAGAACATAGAATAATAGGGTCGCAAAGGATATTTGGCTTGAATAGCCTTTTGTGCCTCTCCTCCCACCAAAAAAACAAAAAAATGTTTTACATCTATGGTACTACATATTGTCAGCACCTGTAGCTGTTTGGACATTTACAAGCAATAAACTATGAAGATTTAGTTCAAGGCAACAAAGGTACTCTTGGAAGCAAAGGTACTCTTAAGTGCCATTCATCTAATGAGCAAATGAGTCTCAGTCAACAAACTGAAGCTCCTTCAGTTCTTCTCCAGACTAACAAAGCTGCTTGAAATTATTTCAGAATATAATGAGCTATAATCAATTACAATTATTCATTGCTGGACATCTTGGCCTATTATTCAGCCTGGTGTAAGTGTAATTGTCTTATTATAATGATATGAGTTGAGAGAGGTTCATGGAGATAAGGAGTCTTATGTATCAGAGACAATTACGTTCCATTCTCCATTAGCTCAAATGAAGTCAGCTCAGTTTTCATTAGTCACAACCTATGACTTCTGCCTGGGAGGGGAAGAAAAGAAAAATGGCTTGGTGTTGTATTTGTGTCTAGTTTGGACTGAGTGCCAGCCCTTAATAAGTAAAACCTTAGCATTGTAGAAGAAGACCAACCTGTCTTTTCTTCTCCAAAAATCAATCCCAAACTACCAAGAACAAGCCTGTTGCCATGTCTTTTTTTCTGCTTTGAGTGCTATCTGGTTACTATCTAAACACATTTTCTTCTCCAATTTATTGGGCACTTTATGCCTAATACAAAAAAAAACTAACAAGGTTAGTACTTAGTTTTTTGTTATAAATCCATGCATACACCCACTTCTGTTCCTTTCAAAATCAATTACGATATGGCTTTACTTACTGAGAAGAATGGTTTGTTAAATACTTGGAACAAGCAAGCATAACAAATAATCCTTGTTAAAAGACTTTGGATTTCAACCTCGCCCCTCTTAAAAAAAAAAAACCCAACCTGCAACCAACCAACCTTTTAGTCTTGACAAAATGGTTACAGCAGCTGCACATATAAACTTTCTGATGCTAAAAATATATATATATATAAACAATGATAATACAGTATTCTAGTCATCTTAAAGCTTAGTACATAAGTATGTATGCCTGAAAGTCAGGGTTATTTATGTAAAAAAAGAGCATAACCAAAGTAACTTCAGTGCAACACAATGCACAAAGGCTCTATTATTGTTGTTATAATTCTGCTCATGTTGTGAGTATCAAAAATACCAGGATGAAATTTGTCCTTCAATTTTTCAAAACTTTTCTTCTTTTGAAATAGAATTTTCTACTTCATTCCCAAGATGATTTAGAATTTCTTTTGGTTATTTCTTTCATTTCTATGCCACTCATCTCCCCCACAAGGTCAGTTTGGGTATCTTCCAAATTATTGAAGCAGGTGAAAAAAAAAATTAAAAGATGAAAACAAACCAATATTAAAATATTATTAAAAACTGTCCTAAAACCACACCTGCAAGAGCCAAGAAGAGATTGACGGGATGGAGATGAGATCTTCTACGTGGTTCAGCCATCTCCAACAGGGAGTGCCCTCCTCAGGACCCCAGGCTAACAAGCAAAAGCTGGGTTTTGATACTCTTCTGGGAGGCCAAAAGAGAGGGGAAAGTTCTCACCTCTGGTGGAAGAATGTTCCATAGGGATGAGGTTATAGCAGTAAGTGATGCTTGTGAGATTACTGTGCAAAGCTGATGAAGGTAATTGTTCTGCCTTACACTACTCTGCCAGTTCTCTGGCTGTTCTTCAATCCTAATATGAAAAAACTTTGCAGGAGTATATCACACACCTGATGTTTACTCTGCCCTGGAGGATTTAATTGAAATAACAGGATCCAGCCAGGATACAGGAAGCTGTAAGCCACATGAGAAATAATTATACAATGCAAGGTAAACACATGTACAAGGTAAATACACTTACACATACCTCTTGGCTATCTTGTAACTAATGCAGGGATTAATATTTCACAGAATTATTTTTTGTTGAATTAGATTAGGGTATTGAAAACAAAATTCAGAAGATAATTTCAGTACAATGCTAGAAAGGTACAGTAGGAAGATAGCATGAGGAAAATCTTAGAATTAAATAATATTATTGTTTATGTTTCAGTTAAATATGTGATTTCTTTTTGCTAAGATTTATCCCAAGACATGGTAAAACTATTTTGTTTCCTTCAAAGCTCATAACCTTTCAGTAGTAAACCTAATGGAATTATTGTTGACAAGTGAAGCAAAAGTATGGCTACCCTTTTACAGTCCTTAGCAAAGCACATTTTTTCCCCAGCTATTTTAGTTTACAATAGCATAAAGTTGTTCAATAGGGAAGAAAGTGGATTTTGTAGTCCCTTGGATTGGCATGGATAGAGAGACGATTAAGGTCAAGGAAGATTCTAAAAGGCCTAAATAGAGGGACGATTAAGGTCAAGGAAGATTCAGATTTAGCAGACCTAAGAGATATCTGGCATATTTCATCTTGTGTATTTCATTCTACTGATCCAAAAAATATTGGTGGTATCAGGTGAATTACAAATCCTCTGAAGGACCTCTAAAACTGTCCTAATGACCCCTCCCCCCCAAAAGATATCTTCCTTTACAATTTGAGAACTACTTCCACCTTCCCTATCTATTGCAGTTGACCTAAGATAGAGTACTACTGAAATTGACTCAGTAAAATTTCAAAATGTTAAAGATATTAATCCAAATCCCAAAAAAGAAAGCTGGTGAGTGCCATGATTCATACATTTCTGTATATCACCTATCTACTGTACTACTACCATATTGTATAATATGTGAGTAGCCACCATATCCTCACCCTCCAAATACTCTTCCCTGCAGGACATATTTTATTCAACAGTTTTCATGGTAGATAAGAACATTTCTAAACAATGCACTGTTCTCCATCAATATTTTTTAAAAAATCTTCTAAGATGGCCTATGGACTTATGATAGATTCCTATTTAATTTGAACCACAAGAATCTTGGAAATAAGAATGTGAGTGATACAAGGAAAGCATAGGTAGAAATGCTGAAGCTCAAGGTGTCCTTTTCCATGATGTCTCAGTTCTTCATCTTGAGTGGCAAGTTGGGCAGCCATATACATTGAATAAATAAATACACCTGGTAGAAGCTATCCAGGCATTTAACATAGTATAGTTACATTGTAATCTTTATGACATATTAGGATGAAGCCAATTAGAAATAAGTAACATTTCTGCTGTGAGAAACTGCAATGGAAAAGTATGGATGACCTTGGTGGACAAGAGAAAGAGATACTGTGTAGGGAAGATGACACAAAAGAGGGAGGAACCCGAAATCACTTAAATTTCAGAAAAATAAACTTAAGACAGGAAGGACTTGCCCTAATTGAGCAGATGATTAAATGTGCCGGTGGGAAGTACTGTCACACTTGCAAGATTCTGTTAATGTAGCTGTACAATAAAGTAGATTTACCTTATCTAGTCCTGCTTCCTGTCTGGTTTACCCAAGAGAGTTGATAGAAACTCTGGCTTCCAGTGTACCTCCCAAACCATCTTCTTCTCGGTTAGATCTGGGAGGATGGTTCAAGAACAGAGGCAAGACTCAGATAACAACAACAGCTCTTTATTAGTGACTTCAGATCTGAGCGAACTATCCCAGCCGCAGCAGCCCCTTATATAGGGCTGGCTGCGGCTAGGCAGCCAATGAAAGCGATTTGAGTTTGCCGCTCTAGGGAGGGCCAATCGCGGCAGCCCGTTTACTAGCCAATCGCATCAGTCTGTGGCGACCAATCATGATCTGCTATTCGCGGGCCAATCAGAGTTGCAGGCTTTTGAGCCTGCTAGTCCAGAACATTCTCCATTCATTAATTTCTCCCAATCCATGTGATTGGAAAAATGAGGAACCACCTCTCCTTCCTTCTGACTCAGAATGGCAGGGAAAGGAATGCCATCCCCTCCATCTCCATGGCAATCGGTACTGCTTCCTGTGGTATCGTATCAACAGGAATGTTGGACCATCTTATCCCCTTTCACTTTTGGTCTTCATTGGCTGCACCTAGCAAAACGTCCAGGGGTGGGATTCAAATTTTTTAACAACCAGCTCTGTGGGTGTGGCTTAGTTGGTGGGTGTGGACAACTTAATATCACTCACATCGAGGGACACATCTCCATGCCTGTCCTCTCATGACTGTGGGGATGCTGCAACAGTCATAAGTGTGAAAAACGGTCATAAGTCACATTTTTCAGTGCCATTGTAACTTTGAATGGTGACTCCACACAAGCAAAGTACCAGCAAAGGAGGGGGGAAAAAAACTCCAGAGAGGTTCCTGAGACAGGAAGTCTAGTCCTTCCCAGAATGTTAACAGAGAGGCAGTTTCTGTAAGCAACACCAGAATGTTTCCTTCCTGCCTTTCTTACAGGATTAGGCTGGTAATTTCTTCTAACAGTTCTCCAAACTGCTTAGAATGTTAACAACCGGTTCTAGCGCATAGGTGCTGTTAAGTTTGAGCAATGAGAGGCTGAACCAGAGCATGAGTGCAACAGTACTTTATTTCACAAATAAAGGGCTGACCGTGCTTGCCAAGCCTGGAACTGGCTCGCAGCAATCAGCAGCCAGTTGGACCCGCAGCCTGCTTTTATAGCTGGCTGCTGGGGAGAACTTGACCAATGGGAATGGGGGAATAACGCCCACACAAAGTGAGTGGACCTGAGTGAGAACTCCTTGAGTCCTCAGGACATAACACCCCTTCCCCCAGATGCGAACACGCATAGTCCTTGAGGTAGATGGGGTTTGTGTTGGCGCCCGGAGCGGCGCAACTCGGGAACATTGTCTGACTGTTCGGTATCAGTCTGTGACGGTTGAGCTGGCATAGTGTCGCCAACACTCTCTCTGGACTGGGCATCCTCGGAAACCACCGGGTTGGTTTCTGAGTCAAACTCGTGGGTTGGATCCGGTTGATCAACTCTCTGGGCACTGTTGTCAGAGTTTGGGCTGACCGGAACGACCGCTGGCGCAGACTGGTCACTGGGTGCGGTGTGGCTGTGTGGCGGATGGGACGGTTCCCCTTCGATTGGAGACTCTGGATTCTTGTTTTGCGAGGTTGCTGAGGCGCCTTCTGAGTTGGTCTATGTGTCTCCTCCAGACGCGACCATCCTCCAGCCTGACTCTATATGATCTCGGCCCGGTGACGGCGATGACCTCGCCCGGAATCCAAAGTGGGTCCCCAGCGAAATTCCTTGCGAATATCGGCTCCTGTAACATAAAATGTCTAACCCCGAAGTGGAAGCGAGGGAGAGTCAGGGCAGTATTGTGGGTGCAGTCTATCTAATACAGTCCTCAGGCGCCGGCCCATCAGAAGTTCCGCTGGGGACTTATTGGTGACTGCACAGGGGTTGAGTGCTGGCTCATCAGGAACCGTGAGAGTTTGTGGTGCCAGTCATCCCTGCCAAACCTAGCGAGGGCCTCTTTGGTGGTCCTGACGGCCCTTTCAGCCAACCCATTACTCGCAGGGTGAAATGGGGCTGTGAAAATGTGGCGAATGCCTAGGTTGGCTGCAAAACGGCTGAATTCTACTGATGCGAACTGTGGGCCATTATCGGAGACCAAGGAGTCGGGTAGTCCATGGGTAACGAACAGGCGCGTTAACACGTTGGTGATTGCTAGTGTGGTGGTCGTGGATAGCTGCGCCACATCTATCCACTGGAATAAGCGTCCACGACCACTAGGAACATCTTTCCATGCACGGGCCGGCCAGATCGATATGGATTCTAGACCAAGGGCGCTGGCGCTCTCCCATCTGGTAGGGGTGGCGATGGGGGAGCAGGACGGGATTCCTGGCAAATGCTGCAGGAACTTACCCAATTGACAATGTCCTCGTCTAGACCCGGCCACCACATCGTAGCTGCGTGCCAACGCCTCATTCTCACAATACCGGGGTGTCCTCGTGCAATGCCTCCAGGACTCGGGTACGCAGCGAGGTCGGAATGATCACTCGAGTGCCCCACAGTAGACAACCCGGCCACCCCCTCCTCACCCAGTCGAGCACCTGGGCGAGCGTTTGGTCTGCCTTGGTTTTGGCGGCGATGTCAAGGGCGGTGATGGGCAGGTCCAACTGGGTGATTTCAAAAATGGCATTGACAGGAGCTGGGTCTTCAGCCGGAGCGGGTAAGGGGCAGTGACTGAGTGCGCTCAAGCGTGATAGAGTTTTGCCCGGGCGGTGGATAAGTTTGTATGAGTAGGCCGCTAGGAAAAGCGTCCACCTTGTCATCCGAGGGGAGAGGACTTGAGGTGTCTGTTTGTCGCCGGCCAGTAGGCCCAGGAGGGGCTTATGGTCGGGTGACCAGTTCAAGAAGTGGCCAAAAAGGAATTCGTAGGAAACTTTTCACGGCTGCAACAGCTGCTAGGGCTTCCTTGTCTATTTGGCTGTAATTTCGCTCCGTGGCGAGAGCGTCCTGGAGAAAAAAGGCGATGGGGCCTCGGCGCCATTGGCGAGTCGGTGACTAAGGACCGCCCAATTCCAAAAAGGGGATGCGTCTGCTGCCAGTACTAAAGGAAGGTTGGGGTCGGGTGGATGAGCACTGCCTCTGACGAAGTAGTGATTTGACGGCGTTAAACGCCTGGTCTTTTGTGCCCCCAGTGCCACGGTGACTTTTTGTCTAGTAATCTGTGTAGGGGTTCGGCTACTGAGGCTTTATGGGGCAAAAGGATGCATAAAAGTTTAGGAGTCCCAAGAAAGCTTGTAGCTCCGTTTTGGAGGTCGGGTGTGGGAGCTCGTGGATCGCCCTGACCTTGGACTCCAGGGGTGAATGCCAGAGGCGTCAATTTTATAACCCAGAAAGTCCACCTGTCTAGTGGCAATGGCGCATTTTTTCTTTTTTAACTTGAGGCCATGCTGTCTGAACCTCTCTAACACTGCTCGCACTCTCTGGAAGAGTTGGGGTCTGTCCTGGCCGAGACCAAGATGTCGTCGAAGTAGGGTACTACACCAGGGAGGCCCTGTAAAATCTGCTCCATGAGGGATTGAAAAATACCCGGGCAACACTTTACGCCAAATTGGAGACGCTTGCATCGGAAGGCACCCCTGTGAGTGACGATGGTCTGAAGTTCCGCTATTTGGTTATCAACAGGAACTGTTGATATGCTTGAGACATGTCCAATTTAGCAAAAATACTGCCCGGTTGAATGTGTGCAATAAGTGCTGAATGACGGGCACGGGGGTAGCGCTAACTTGTAAATATTTATTGATTGTTGTCTTGTAGTCCGAGCAAATTCTCAGGCTACCATCTTTTTGAGGGGTGTGACAATGGACGTCTCCCACTTGGCGAAATCTGTTGGCTCAATGACCCCTTGTTTTAGTAGTTTATCCAATTCAGCGTCTAGTTTTGGTCGAATAGCAAATGGAACTCTACGTGGTTTTAATCTGATTGGGACTGCCTGGGGGTCAACGGTGAACGAGATGGGGTTCCATTATAACACCCCAGCTCCTCGCTGAACACATCTGCGTAGTCAGCGTAATAAGGAGTCAGTGTCTGAGGTTGAGACAGCATGGACTCCTGCTAACCCTAGGCCGAGGTGGGGAAACCAATCGAGCCCCAATAAGGTGGGTAGATTGCCGTTAACTACCACTAGAGGTAGGTGGCCTTTAAAAGCTCTAAAACTGACAAAAGAACTTGCCTCTGCCGATCACGGGAATGGCCTTCCCTGGTAGTCCTTCAGACCGAACTGGCATCTCTGAAGCCGGGTAGTAGATAGGCTGGGGTGGAGTCTCTTGAGGGTGTTCCACGAGATTATTGAGAGCGCTGACCCTGTGTCAACCTCCATGTGGCACGGTTTACCTTCTAGGAAACGGAGAGAGAAATTTACTAACAGAGTGGCAAGTACGCCTGGCAAGGCGGTGCATGTGACAGTTTAATACTTGCCTCTGTGGTCCCGAGTGCGAGGACGGGGTCTTTGTGCAGCGCTTTGAGGGGCTTGGCAGACTCTCGCAATGTGCCCCCTCTTATGGCAGTTGTTGCAAACGGCTCCTTTAAACTTGCAGTGGCCCTTTGATGTGATCCCCACAGGCTAGGCACAGGGTGATGTGCTTGGGTGGACCGGTGTATTCTTGTTTGGCCCCTACCTGCGACCGTCTGTCATTGGTGAGGCGATGGACATCGTTCTCATCGTTGTGGCCTTCCTCCGCTTCCACCTCTTCGGAATGGACTGGGAACGCTGCTAGCTTGGCGCTTGGGCCCTGAATTTCGGTGGCTGAGTTTGTTGCTAGCTCGGCTGCTAGGGCCTCCTCGACCGCTTGCGCGAGGTTGAGGTCTTTTAGCTAGCAGTCGCCTCTGTAGGTTGAGATCCTTGACCCCACAAACCAATTGATCGAGGAGCATGTCCTCCAGGTATGTTCCAAAACCCGCAGTGCAGGGCTGCTGTTCTGAGGGCGGCCATATATTGGTTGATGGTCTCTTACTTGATTGCTTCCTCATTCGGAACGTGAACCTCCTGGCGATTTGTGAAGGCCTGGGAGCATAGTGGTTTGTGAGGATCTCAAGCAACTCGGACCACGGAACGTTTTTTAATTCTCTCGGCGCCACGAGTGCTGCAGCGGTATCGTAAACGGTGGCTCCGCAGTAGATTAGGAAATAGGATTTTTTCCGATGCTCTCCGCATCCGACAGGCCGACCGCATCGATGTAATGATTGAAACGGTTCTTATACGATTCTCCCACTTCTCTTCGTCTGGTTTAAACCCCGGGAATACTGGATTGGAACCCATGGTGCTGGAACGGCTGGGCTACTGCGGGAGAAATCTCTCTGGGACTACGAACGCCGTGAGTTACTAGTGATATCAGCTCTGGAGAGGTTTTTGCTACCCTCTCTTTCTCTCTCTCTGGGTTACCACGTTGGCTGCAGCCGTTGGAGGTGTCTTGATTCGCGCCAAAAAGTGGGCGTTAGTGACTCTCTACAGCGCTGTGCTGTGATTCTACTGGCTCGAAATTCAAATGACACCCGTTTGAATTTCGCGCCAAATGCAGAGCGGCTGCGGCGGCTCGCAGCGCTTCACTTTCCCGTATGCGAGGCTAACAAGCGGCTACAGACGCTTTAACTATTTGACTCAGACCGCTTTCTCTGGCTGCGGATCTGCGTTTGCTCTTTTTGATCGCTCGCTTCGTTAGCTGACCGCTCTTCTGGCTGTGGATCAGCGTTTCCCTTGTTGCCAGCCGATCGCTTTCTGGGCTGTAGATCGGTGGCTAGTGACTCAGCGGTTGCAAGGTGCTTCTGGTAGCCATCCCATCTTCGTCGCCAGTGTTAAGTTTGAGCAATGAGAGGCTGAACCAGAGCATGAGTGCAACAGTACTTTATTTCACAAATAAAGGGCTGACCGTGCTTGCCAAGCCTGGAACTGGCTCGCAGCAATCAGCAGCCAGTTGGACCCCGCAGCCTGCTTTTATAGCTGGCTGCTGGGGAGAAACTGACCAATGGGAATGGGGAATAACGCCACACAAAGTGAGTGGACCTGAGTGAGAACTCCTTGAGTCCTCAGGACATAACAGGTGCGAACTGGTAGAATCCCACCCCTGAAAATGTCCCTACCTTCAGAATACATTGCCTCTCTCTTATGGCAAAATATTTTCTGATCTGGGAGGTTGAGGCACACCAGAGAAATCTTTCTCCACACCTGTCTCCTCAGTCATCCTATCTTCTGTCTTTCCTTCCTCCTCAATACCCAGGTTGGTAACAGCTGCAAAACTAACCAAACAGGCAGTTTGAGTTTGTGTAGGTCCTCCAAATAGTATGGTAAAAGAGATGTATGTGTATAATAACACTGCTTTCCAGGAACACAGAGCATCCAGGTGGCTTTTCTAATAAATCAAATGCTCAAGCAAATCCCTCTTGTGCATATCCCAATCTCTTCCAACTCAGTAATACTCAAAATAGCTTGTGCATTACTGGGTTGGAAGAGATTGAGATATTGTGTCCAAAGTTTGGAAGATTTTTCCTTCCCGTTTTGTTAGTTATCTTTTTCAGTGAGCTGACTTCATTGAAAAAAACTTACCTATGAGAGGTTTTGAAAACAGGAGATTGTACAACATTTACAATATTTGACAGGAGGTGGAGGAGGAGAAGGAGGAGGAGATCTGAAGCAGAAGCAATTCTTCAACTGCAGAGAAAAAAATACAACATTCATTTCAGAAAGCATATGATAACTGATGTAGATTTATTGTTTACAAATGAACAGTAAATTATGTTAGCTGTTCTGACATGTTTGAGGGCTAAAGTGCAGCAGAATATAAAAACTGAATGATTAGATTACAAAATTACTATGAAAACTTTGCCAGCATGTCAGCAAGGTTGAACCCCAAATGATGAGAATGTTGGTTGTGACATGAGGACGTTCTCCAATTACTGTGAAACTGAGAAATCTGAAATTATCTCCCCCCCCTCAAATTTACCTTAATTTATTTGAAAGTGCTGAGAGTAATTAGAGGTCAGCTGTATGCTGCTCCAGCCCCCATGCTGGTCATGTGATCCTCAGAACAGCATTTAATTGGCTCAACTCAGTGTTGGGAAATGCGTTAATCTGAAATGGCATACAGTTCAACATTAAGTATCAACACAGCAATTTCTTTTACAGCGCAGACTCAAGAAGCTGAGGCTGAATGAAACAGAAGAAGAGCAGTGTTTCATTGCTGCCATCATGGTCAAATTGTTTGTTTTTGTTTCAAAAACAAAACTGGATAGGACTGGAAGTAGGATGAGGAGAAAGTCTAGGAAAGGAATCTCAGGAATAAATTGTCAGTCCTGTTTCCTAAACCGATTCTGCCAGCTAATCAAGCACATTCAGATACTGTAATCTGGACTGGATGGCATTAAGCATTGTTTTGCTACCACACACAATTAAGGACGCTGTCCAATAGCTTACACACATCGTTTAAAAAAAAAAACAAATTTTATTAATTTTTAAAAACAATACACAAACAAACAAAACGTAGAATATAATAACATAAGACATCTTTTCTGAAAAACAAATAAAACATCTTATTTAAAGACAGGATAGTTCTAAATTATCACGTTTCCATACAAGCACAATTTAATATGTATATTTATCTTATCTGTTCAACTTCATATCTTTTCCCAACTTCTCTTCATTTCTCCCTTTCCTTCTATTCAATTATATATTTTTTGCCTTGGATTGTATATATTCACTGTATCTATCTGTCTTATTTACAATTTTGTTATTCTCTTCCAACATTTTTCTAGTGTTTTATTAATTCAAACATAGACAAACAATGTGCTTACACACATTGTTAAGTCTCCTTTATTTGGTATTGGTATTACATCTTCCAATCTGCTGGCCACTGTGTTGTTCTCCAGATTTGCTGGTATGGTTTGATTAGAATTTTCCCCGATTCCTGTTCTGATGCTGGTTGTATTTCCACAGCCATTCTTTCAATCCTTGTATCCTTCTGACTGATCAAACATTCAGTCAATCAATCAAAACAGTATTTCAGTCATAGACCAGCATAAGAAATTGTGTTACGCATCCTCTAGTAGTAGAGGTTCTTTCAATGTTTAGGACTTGGTTCTAAGAAGGGAAAATCTTCTAAGTAGCTTGGATGATATTGTACAGAATTTCAGGATACTCCTTCCCTCTTTTTTGATCCTTATATTACTGTCAGCTTTTCTGCATCCTTTAGAACAGGGGTGTCAAACTCAAGGTCTGCGGGCCACGTCTGGCCCACAGGGTGCTTAGAGCTGGCCTACAGAGTCACCCTGGAAACAGTAAAGGACCAGCTTACGGTGCCTCTGCCAGCGAAAACAGGCTCCCAATCTCCGTTTTTAGCCGGGATGGTCTTCTGCAACCACTGCCAGCGAAAATGGAGCTCTCCTGAGCACTGCTTTCACTGGCAGAAGGTTGCAGGAGACCATCCTAGCCGAAAACAGAGATTGGGAGCCCATTATTGCTCGCAGAGCACTCGGGCTATCACAGGCACCCTGACATGAGTGATGTCAAGCTGGCCGTGTCCCCCCCCCGCCCCCCCCGAAGTCAAACACAACCCAAATACAGTCCTCAATGAAATCGAATTTGACATCCCTGCTTTAGAATGTTTGTTTAATTTCTGGATACTACATCTATTGCTGTCTGTGTATGTAGCAATTGTTTTGGTAGTTTGAAAGTGTTAGCAATGAAGAAATCATTGGAGTGATAGAAATCGATAAGTCATCCTCCTGTTTCACTTCAGTTTCCTATACCATGTGCCTCAACTTCATTTCCCTCCATTTTTTTCAACTTTAGCATTCTAGTTTCCATCCACAAACAGCATATTTTACTTACATATTCTGTCAATTTCAAATTGAACTTGACCATAAAACCCATTAACCTCCTCCTCTCCTGCATCAGTATTGGAACATAAACTTAGCTGTCATATTTAAGGAGTGTCACAAAATCTGATTGATATTATTTGGTCATTGATTTCACTGTACCTTTCCTGGATATGAAGGCAACACTGTTCCTTATTGGTTGTTAATATCCTGGATAGTAAACAGTATGATTTTCTGAGTGAAATCATCTAATTCTAGTCCATTTCAATATACTGATGCCTATGATGTTAGTGCGTAGTCAGTTTATTTTATTATTCACTGTTTTGAGTTTTCCCGTGTTCGTGTTTCT
The DNA here is from genome assembly GCF_049901715.1 of Pseudonaja textilis. NCBI lineage: Eukaryota > Metazoa > Chordata > Lepidosauria > Squamata > Elapidae > Pseudonaja > Pseudonaja textilis. Next base: position 180,503,223 of record NC_141991.1, read on the forward strand.
TATCATTCCATGTTTCCATTGTAATTGTCTTTGTAGCTTTGGCTTTTCTTTTCTTCCACAGCATAATCACTAATTAGATGCCCTGAATGCTTTAATCCAACTTTGTCATAAACATCATTAGTATTCCAAGACATCTGTGCCTCTTCTCCAGTAGCATGGTCATTGCCATCCTGAGTGGATCATCATTCATACTATGTCATCAATCATTTTGCTATCCATGTGAGCAGGAGTGGGCTGCTATGGGTTCATCCAGATTCGGGAGAACCCGTAGCTAATGTTATGCCCGCTTTGGAGAACTGTCAAATCCCACCCCTGGCTACCTGGCCCACTCCACCCCTCCCAGGTATCTCCCACATGGCCTGTTTTGGATGCGAGGTAAGTGCAGAGCCCATTTCCAGCCTCCAGAGGGCCCCTGGAGCCCGGGGGAGGCCATTTTGAAGAAAGCTTCTGGAGCCAGGGGAGGCAAAAACAGCCCCTGTCCACTGTGGTGCAGGAGGCCAACTAGGCCACGCCCACCATAGCCACGCCCACCCAGGAATCAGGCAGTGAACCCGTTGCTGAAATTTTGCATGTAAGGTTCTTTTTGCAAAATACAGAGATGATTTACTTCTCCCCCATAAAATTATGCCTTTGCTAACATGTTTGTCTATCTCCAGAATCTTTCTGTATTACTGTTGTCAGATATAATCTTGCTTTAGAGAGACATCTAGGATGGTCCTGGGTGACTCTAGTGGATCGATTACACATGCCTCAATTACAAACTTTGAGTATAATTTCTTACTAACAAGCAGCCGATGGAACTGTTTCAGCACAGATATAATAAGTACATAACAAAGTATCCTATTTAATACCTGAGCCACTACATTCTTCATCAACTGCAGGCATGACAGCCATATAAGGCATGTTATAATAATCCAAATGGAAGATTGCCAATTTCATGGAATACAGTAGCCAGGCTATCTGTTCATTAAATAGAATATGTAATATACTATCTCAGGGTAATAATCACAGTCTGTCAAGCTGAGGAAATCAGGAGTCCAGACAGTTCAAATAAATATAGATTTATTGTATACTAAAGCTGTCTGCAAGAAGTTGAACTACTAACAGTCAAAGCAAATTGGCAGTAGATAAAGGTCAATGGAATTCAATGTACGCTGGTCTTAGATCTCTTGGGGGCATGAAATACTCAAAGAACTCAACAGAACTGTTGAAGCTTCTTCAATGAGAAGTGAAACTTCTTCTTCTTCAAGGGAAAAACAGTCCAGTCCCCTTCTGAAAAAGGCACCTCTGAGAAGGGATTAAAGACCGATGATCCATTTGATCCCTCCCTTGGGCTCAGCCTGGTCATCTCTTACACAATCCTAAATACAGCAATTGCTTGGACTTTAATGACAACAGTAATTCTAGGAACACAACTCAATATAGTATTTGGGGAGTAGCCCAATTTAATTTAGAATAAACAAATCTCTCCGTTCTTATCATTCTTGTGAGGTGGATCAGATAGGAAGCATGGTCAAATGAGTTAATTCTCTTTATTGTAAGATTACATTGGTAAAATCTTGCAAGTATAATAATATATCTTTCTCCCCTTCCCTTTACAGCACCGGAAACTGGGGAGGATTCATTTTGCATTGCTTTTCCCACCCACATTCCTGTTGCTGGCTAAGCTGTTTTTTATCTGACTGTTCCCTCAGTTGAGTCCCTTCTCCTTGTCTCCCACATCCATTAGAGTTATTGTAGAAATCACCATATCCATGGAGTATTTTTCTTCTCTGGGTTGAATTTGAGTTTCCTGGTTTCCATCCAAACTTTTCAGGCTGCAGACTCTGCTTCTAAATATGTGTATCTTCTCTTGGTTCCTACTCAGTTGAATTTTGCTTATGGTAATGATGAGGATGAGGATGAGGATGAGGATGAGGATGATGACGTTATCTATTCAATTGTGTCTGACTCTTGGTGATTCATTTTGTTCATCGTACGTTATCTAAAAACCCTCATGCCCATACTGAACTGTTTGAAGAGATCCAGAAGAAAATAGTATCTTGTAATAGCCCATCACAGCAACTAGATTTTCAAGGCATAATGACAAAATGGATCTCTCCTCACTTGTAGAACAAAGTACCCAAACTACAGACATTGTCTAAAAGAGCATCATGCTGTCAAAAGACAGAGATTAAGCAGAATTAGTAAAACTACGCTTTCTCTATTTCTTCCTACAAAGGATTATTCTTTCAGTTTGCACATTTATATATAACCTCCCTCTAATTAGCTATATATATCTCTGCATTTTTATGTATGTCTGTATCTCCATCTCTATTCCTTAAAAGAACTAGCATCATAAAATCCTTTTTGTAAAAAAAACCCCTCAAAATATAGGCTGGATATAGGCCCATAGCTATATAAATAGATATAAGGAAGAGGCTTGTCTCAATCTCACTGGCAATTTGTTCAATAGAAATCGATTGCTGATATTAGCATTTACTATACAATGCTACACGTTTCCATAGCAGAATCTTCGGAAGGTGCTCTGCCATAGTGTGTGTAGTAGATTATATGAGAATGGGCAATCTCATATATAAATTGGATGTAAGGACTAGGGGAGACGTGACAGCAGTTTTCCAATTTTTGAGGGACTGCTACAAGAATGAGGAGGGGATGGTTCAAACTATTTTCCAAAGCACCAGAAGGCAGGACAAGAAACAACGGATGGAAACTAATCAAAAAGAGAAGCATCCTAGAACTGACAGTGTCCATTTCCTGACAGTGAGGAAAAACAGCCAATGGAATGGCTTGCGTTCAGAAACTATGGGTGCTCTGTCACTGGAAGCTTTCAAAAAGAGATTGGACAACCATTTGTCTGAAATGGTATAGGATCTCCTAATTGAGCAGGAGGTTGGACCAGATAACCTCCAAGATCCCTTCCAACTTATTCTATGTTCTAAGCGGCTAAGGTCTTTGTAGTTAAAGTGAGCACTTTGAATTATATTAATATAATTACTGGCAATCGGTGTGACTTCTGAGGAGCCTAACCACAACCTATGCTGCCACCTTCTGCAACTTTCAGACCACCTTTCAAAGCTGATCTACAAAAAAGCACATTGTGATCATGTAAATTTGAAGTTACTATCACATATGCCTCCAACATCAGGTCTCTCTCTCTGCCAGGCAGGGATACAGATGGTGTGTCCACTACAAGATATTCCAGCATCCCACAGATTTGAAAATCTGTTCATTAAGAATGTGTATGACTTTATACAGAACCATCATATCATCCTAATTCTGAAGACCATCTTATAGAAACACAAACAGCTCCCTATTATCCAAATTCTATCTTGGCTTATTCTTTATATCCACACCCTTATTAGAGTATGCAGCAATGCAGATATTGTAGACATTTGTTTTTAATTTTGAAAAGGAGAAGGAGAAGAGAAGGAGAAATATTAATGGCAACTTGACTCTAACTCTCCCTATGATGTTCCTTAGTTTCATAGATAAGACACGAACCACAGAGGTGCAGTGGTTAGAGTGCAGAACCGCAGGCTACTTCTGCTGACTGCTGGCTGCCTGCAATTTAGCAATTCAAATCTCACCAGGCTCATGGTTGACTCAGCTTTCCATCCTTCCAAGGTCGGTAAAGTGAGGACCCAGATTGTTGGGAGTAATATGCTGACTCTGTAAACCACGTAGAAAGGGCTGGAAAGCACTGTGAAGCGGTGTATAAGTCTAAATGCTATTGCTTTTAAAGTACATGAAATAAGCCTTTGTGAAACTTCTGAAAAATTCCTAAGGGGTAAACACAGGGCTTCAAATCCTATCATCTGTTAACCACAGGGGTGTGTATGCCACATGATTTTCAAGCTGGATTCTGCACCAGGATTTCTATACTTCCAAACCCCAAAGTAAAATATTGAATAAGGAGCACACTGTATATAGCACACTATAACTGAGAAATCTAGTGCATGAATTAATCGTTAACCAAATGCCATGGTTTTCATTATGACTATATATTGCATTCTCAAAATAATCTTAACCCATTGCCATTCTCTTATTTTATTGCAGGTCAAAGGTCATTAAAAATGGCCACTCATTAAAAAACTGGTTCTAATGTTGCTGCTTAATCCAATATCAGGATTTCTTTTTTATTGCATAAGCTGCAGGCATTTTTTCTTTACGTACAAAACCTGATCTTCAAAGTCCGGCGTCATTATATGACCAACCTATACAGTGGACCCGCTAAAGAAATTTCTTGGCATAAAGGTAGCATTTTTAAATATTTCTGGTGTTTCTACTGCCCTTGTAATGGTCAAGTATTTCTATCAGTATTTAATTTGCATTGACCCCTGACTTGATTACAATGCATAATGCTGATTACATCTGTCCTGCAATGAAATCGGCAGGCTAGATGTGACAAAAGTCTATTGATACATTTGATTTGGCTTGACAAAAAGAAAGGAGGAAAATGCTGACTTTTCTGCATCCTTTTGCATGACTTATATATTATTAGCCAGGAAAGTGGGACAATATATCCTGAAACATAAGTCAATTTCCCCATTTCTGGGTTCACATATGCACCAAGAGGCAGATTGATTAGAAGGTGTTAGAGCAAAATCCTCCCTCAGTAAACATTTGTTACCACAAAGCATGTGTTAATTGATCAAAATGCATTTATTGTGCATTTCTAAAACTTCTGATTCCGAAGGATTCCTCATGAGATGTTACTTAGCTGAAAATATAACACTTTACATACTTTATAAAATCTTATAGAAATGCTGATTTCCTCTATTGTGTTGGAGGTAGATTTTTTTTTTTTGTTATATTTAAGATAAATATTTTAGGCTAAATTATTTAGTCATATGTAACTTGTTTACACGGATTTAAATGATATAATCTAACTTTGGATTTAGTACAATGATCTGAATGAACTTTCCATTGCAGCGCTATCTGTATAATTCTCATTCTTCTTCCCTTGAATACACACAAACACACGATTTTAGGAGCAGTGCTCTTTTATTTTCTTATGCACATAAGTTTTAACAGAGGTTTTTTTTTTCCGCTCTTTGGAACATCATACCTCACTCTTTAAAATTAAATGCTCCATCTCCTTGGTCTCATTTGTTCTCTGAAGCAATATGAGATTCACAGTATGCGTTTTTAGGGGTTAGTCAAATATTATAACAATGCTTTTTTTACTTTCCCTAGAAATCATCATGAACTATTACGCTGTTCTTTTTAAAAACATACACACCCCTTCCCTCTTTCTATTACAAACATTCCACAACAGATTTGATATTCATGAAAATTGAAGGACTAAAAACATTTCCTTCAGGATAACCTGAAGCTATGCAAGCTTTGATGACAATGCACTGAGACTGAATTATCATTTCTAAACTATAGTACCCTTCTTCTTCCAAGTTCAACCATTTCTAAACATCTTTTGTCAATCTAACATCAAACAGTGGATCTGTGGGATTCCAGCAAGAATAGCAACTTCTAGCTACTCTGAGGGTGAATGAATGCAATCACAATCTATTGAAGTCAATAGGGACGATGGGATCAGGAGCTTGCAAATATAAAGTACAAGGGAACTCTGTGACCCATTGAATCATCCTTTGAGAAAAAGACAGTGCAGCTTGATGTGACCAAAACGAACATTGAATTTTAGGCTGACCATTTCCCCCCAACATTAGATGGCCTTGTGATCATTTAAGAAGACTGTATATCATAAATAGAAATATAATTGTAGTGGCAAATGAACTTCAATAATACGCCAATATATACTTCCCTAACCAGATCGGTAGAATGACTATGGTGGACAAGAAAAGCAGTGGGCATGGGAGGGACTTCCAACTTCCCGCTGGCTTCCCCATTGATTGTGAGAAGCTTCCCCCATTGTAAGAAGCTGGTGGGAAAACCAAGATCACATCAGCCACAACATTGGAAATAAAACTGGCCTGAACATTGTGGGAATGTCAGTTCCACAGGAATAATGGATGCCACATTCTTTAAGTTAGTGAATTTTAGATAGCTTGGTTCAGAACCTGGTACAGAATAATGCAGTGTGTACTATTTGGATTAACATGAGGGTACAAAACAAAACAATAGTTAAACCCAAAGGGAGTTTTAATAGCACATAGACAGATTCAAGAACACAGGAATTCATATTCCTTAGTTTTGGATGAATCAAATATTTTTCTTTGTTTATCCATATTTTTGCCCATTTAAGTTATTATGAACATTTATCATGTCATTTGGTATTCCACTTTGTGATATGTGTTTGTGTGTGTATATAGCTTGATGATGGAAGATGAGATTCTGCTATAACGTTGCTACAACTATAAAAGCACAACTATAATGATATGGGAAAATACCTGAACAAAGCTGAATACCATACATATGTATATATGTGTGTATATATGGAATCATTGCGTTAGAGATTATCTAATCCAGCCCCCTGCTCAGTGTAGGATCTGCTCAGCATTTCTGACAAATGTCTGCCCAGTTTGTGTTTGAAGACCATTTCTGAAGGAAATCTTGCCAGTTCATTAGACAGCCTGTTCCACATCTTGTACAGTAAGGGAGTTCCTCCTGATAGCTTTTACCTTGTAATTTAAACCCATTGTTTCTGATTTCTTCTTTTGTGTGACCAGTCATCCCATATTTAAATACTATTGTAACAACTTCCATCAGTTGTCCTTTCTGTAGGCCAAACATATAGTTCCTTTAATTGATTGTCAAATATCTTGCTTTCCAGATTCTTCATTGTCTTAGTATCTGATGCTACTGAAGCCTATTCCCTCTACCACTGTCCTTTTTGAATTCAACTAAAAACTAGACCCAGTCCTCCTAACAGGATCTGACCAGAACAAAGTGAAACCCTTAATAACCATGATCTGGACTCTATGCTCCTGTTAATGCATCCCTAAATAGCATTTACCCTTTTAGCAGCTGCATCATACTGATGGCCCATGTTTAACTTATAGAAAGCAAGAATAATAACAATAATAACAACAACAATAATACTAATTACAGATATTATGAGAACATGATTGGAAGTTATATGGAAAATCGGAAATCGAAATCCAGTCACTGACCAATACAGTTCGAATTTTCAGCACTGACATCAGCATGGAGTTTCGCCTGGACAAATGCGCCACTGAAGAAAGGAAGAATTGTAAAAAGTGATGGAATTGAAATGCCCAATGGACAAACCATTAAGTGCCACCAACACAAAGCCTACCAATACCTGGCCACATTGCAGCTGGACAATATCAAGCATGGGCAAGTGAAAAATGTGGTCAGCAAAAAATACACACAAAGGGTCAGAAAAATTCTAAAAAGCAAACTGAATGGCAATAACACCATCAAGGCTATAAATACCTGGGCCATATCTGTCATCAGATATAAACTGGATCATAAACTGGACACAGGCAGAGCTGGGCAGCCTGGATAGGAAAACGAGAAAACTGATAACTATACACTATCCACTGCACCCGCGTAGTGACGTTGACAGGCTGTATTTGCCCAGAAAAGCAGGCGGCAGAGGACTTTTGCAAGTGAAGCAGACAGTCGAAGAAGAGAAGCATGCTCTGGGCGATTATGTGAAAGACAGTGTTGAACCAGCTTTGATGAAAGTCAACAACAGGAAGCTTCTCAAAGTGCAGCAAACCAAGAATCAATACCGAAAAACAGCGATACAAACTTGGGCTGACAGCTGGTGTAACAAAGCACTGCATGGATAGTTCCTTGAAAAAATCCAAGGAAAAGTAGATAAGGAAAAGACCTGTTATGGCTGACCAACAGAAGAAAGAGACAGAAGGCCTGATTCTTGCAGCCCAAGAATCAGCCATTAGAACGAATGCAATCAAAGCCAGAATAGAAAAATCTGCTGATGGCTCCAAATGCAGATTCTGCAAAGAAGCGGATGAAACCATCGATCACATACTGCACTGTTGCAAGACAATCGCTCAGACTGACTACAAACAGTATCATAACACAGTCACTCAGATGGTCCATTGGAACATGTGTCGCAACTACCATCTGCCTATAGCAAAGAATTGGTGGGATCATAAGCCTGAAAAAGTGGTCAAAAATGAGCATGCAAAACTACTGTGGGACTTCCAAATACAGACTGACAAAGTTTTGGAACACAATACCCCGAATATCATGATTGTGGAGAAGAAAAAAGTGTGGATTGTCAACATTGTCATACCTGGTGACAGCAGAATCGACGAAAAACAACTTGAAAAAAATCACCAGATATCAGGACTTGAGAATCGAACTGCAGAGACTCTGGCCAGTGCAGGTGGTTCCAGTGGTACTTGGCACACTGGAAGCTGTGCCTAAAGACCTAGGCAAGCACTTAAAAACAATTGGTGCTGACAAAATCACCTTTGGTCAGCTGCAGAAGGCCACCTTACCGGGATCTGCTCACATAATCTGCCGATACATCACGCAGTCCTAAATACTTGGGAAGTGTACAACTAGTGATTTGTGATATGAAATCCAGCATAGTTACCTTGTTTGTTGTGTATATTGTTGTTTTTGTGTCAATAATAATAAATCACAGATATAATTAGAACATGATTATGATTACATGAAATGGGTATAAATAAAATAAGACATTAGGACAGGGATGGTAGACATGTTGATGCTCTTATGCACGCCCCTTACAGATCTCTTTGGAATGGGATGAGGTCAACAGTAGACGGTCTACTGCCAGTCCTCCTATATTTGTACCGTAGAGTTTTGTTACTTGGATACAGAACTTAATAGATGTCTTCATGTTAAATTCCATCCTTTTAATTTCTGTTTGCTGCTCAGGTCTGTTTAGATTCTTTGAATCTTCTCTCTTTCTTCTAAAGTATTAGCTACCTGCCCCATCTCTGTGCCATCTGCAAACTTTGTATGTCTTTCAATAAAAGTATTGAACATCCCTAGGTCCAGAATGGACCCCTGTGACACTCAACTAGATACAGTGGTATTATATAGGCCCTATTTTACTATTTTATATCTCAAGGCATTTCATGAAATGGCTTGCTAAGATTTAGGTACACTATAGCTACACCATTCCCCTAATTACTAAGCTAGTAAGTCCATCAAAGAAGGAAATCAGGTTACTCTGGCACAATTTGTGTAAAATCCATACTGGCTCCCGTATAGACTCTGTAATAGCCTTTAGTAGGAGGGAGTTCAGACAAACTGTGCTTTAATTTTGTGTTTTCCTGGAAATGAATGGAAATAAGATTTAGTTTAACTTCTAATAGGATGGAAAAGAGCAGATCCTAGAATGGGTAGTTGGGGGAGGAAGATCTTTAAAAAAATTAGGATAACATGTTAAGAGAGAAATAATATTTCTTTATTAAGATGTTAATGGATTGTGGATAAGGCAAAATAACATTGCTTTTAATGACACTCAGATATAATTAACCTCAGTAAGTCCTTTCTATTTATTGATCTTCCAAGTAAAATTATGTTGTGATTTGCTATTTCTTGACAGTTTTCTTGTTCTGTTTTTGCCACTTTAACAGGGAAATTATTTTAATCTACTTTTAATGAAAAATTTAAACATATGATTGAGGATTTTCCTTTCCTTTCCTTCTTCCATCTGGGAAGTGTAAGGAGCCATGGTTCCAATGCAGGATATACGGCTGTTTAATAAAGAAGATGCTTTCATAGATCTTTTCCCACTTTGTAACTAATATATAAAATAATATAAAATTCAACTTCAGAATTTTAAATAAGAGTTTCCCTTTTGGGTTATATTGAAAAAAAATGTTTTCTAATGCCTATCAAAATGAGGATGGATTTAAAATGTATTTATGTATAAAATGTATTTATTACTCAGCCCATGGCTCTAGGTAATATAAAGTACAACAAAGATAATAACATATAATTAACTCTACCAGTACTCCTCAACTTATGACCACAGTTGGGACTGGAACTTCCAGCACTAAACAATGAAGTTGTTACATGAGTCACATCTGATTTTATGTCCTTTTCTGCCACAGTGAAATTAATCATCATGGTTGTTAAGTCAATCACCCAGTCATTAAATGAATTCCTCCATTGACTATGCTTGTTGGAAGCTATCTAGGAAAGTTGCAAATGGTGATCATATCACCCCTGAACACTTCAACTGTCTTAAATATATTCGGGTTGCCAAACACTTAAATTTTGAATACATGACATTGTAATGGTCGTAAGTATGAGGACTGGTTATAAGTCACTTTCTTTTATGTTGTTGTAACTTTGACCAGTCATTAAATGAATGGTTGTAAGTTGAGGACTACCTCTATAATTTGATAATATAATAATATATCACTAAGACCAATCCATAAATCCAGAAGGGGGACAGTAGTGGTACTAATTAACACCTAAAGCCCACCCAAAAAGGCAGATGTTTTTCTAGTCTTTGGAAGGCCTATAGGTGTTTAGGAGGAATAAAGTCCTTAAAAAGAATAACAAGAATAACAAGAACCAAAATGTTCAATCCAACTGTAGCTATTAGTAGACAAAAAAATTACCCCGTAGCAGGCACTTTGATCATCCAGTTTGGGCAGGCAAAATCTATCTGGGAGAAATGATCTTGGGGATATCCTAAACCCTAAAAGTGATCAACAGCATTTTGAATTGCATATGGAAAAACCCTGACAGGGTATTACATGGCAATAACATGATCATCCGTGTTATTTTGTACTGCCTGGTGTTTTCAGGTGGTCTTCTAGGATATCTCCATGTAGAGCAAAACAAAAAACAAAACACCCTACAGTAATCCAAATGAGAGATGACAAGAGGAGAGTGACTATCCTCCATGCATCTGTTCCGGATAAGGCTTCAACTATGATTTATCACTTATAGCTTTTATGTATACTGAGAGCTTATGCACTGAAGGCAAATTCCTTGTGTGTCCAATCACACTTGGCCAATAAAGAATTCCATTCCATTCCATTCTATTTCATTCTATTCTGTTTCTATTCTAACTAGCGCATCAGCTAAAATTGGGCAAAGGCCCTCCTGGCTATCATCTCCATTCAGGAACCATGAATTCAGGAGATCTCCCAGGTTGTGAATTTCCTCTTCCTGTGGGAGGAATACCCCACTGAATGTTAAAAGTCTGGAAGTAATAGACCATCCTATCTTGCCATGATTGAGTCTGAATTTGTTTCTTCCCATCCCTGTTCTGACAACTTCTAGGCACTGGGTCATCACTTCTACTATATCTCCCAGTTGGCCTGGGGTAGAACTGTACAAAAGTGGAAGAAATTATAGTTTCCTACATGTTATGAAGACATGACTTTAGACAATTTGAGAAATGCAAAAAGAAGACGCCCAACTTTTTAAATTCAGTGAATTGCGAAAGGTTATTCTGCCAGATAAATGCAAAATCTACAACAAGTTGGTGATTTGACACTCTCTGACATAAGAGAAACAACAGTGATCAAAATGATATATTCCATACCTATCAATAGGAAATTATTTATCTCTAGAATGATTTTAGACAGGGCAGACTATAACTTGTACCACACTTGGCAATGTGCTGCAATTCTAACAAGCACTGTATAAAAATAATTCATTTAGCAAAGAAATATGGAGGATATTGAATACTTTGTGCAGGATGTATTATAGTAGCTGTTGAGAAGGCATAAGGTTTATCTTGCATAAGAATTGGTGCTTGTTTTTTCTTCTCCTTTTACTGCTGTCTCCAATCAGAATGGATGGTTATGATGAGTACTACTTTTCTTTGTTGTTACTGTATAAGCTGTCTATATCCAATGATGATTTTCCTGAAAAATGTTGTGTGGTGATTTCCCATTGCCTTCTACATTTTTTGTTTAGTTACCAAAATATTCATATTCCCAAATTTCTGGGTTTTATATGACCCTATTCATCAGTGTGGATTGTTAAAGGGTATTGTTTTCATTTATTTTGTATCAGCATTTACAACAATTTTTTGAATGAATTTTAAGATTCAGAAACATGGTGAAATGAATCCATTAGCAATGACATTAGTTGTGCGATTACTTTGATCTCCTTTCGGTAACACTGGCAACAATATTTGATTTTGAGTAAATTCTGATGAAAAATCAATAATTTTCCTATGAACGTTTTAAGGACAGATTTTTCATCCTAAATATGAAAATAGAAGAATTACAAAATATATTGGTGCAGCTGTCATTCGTCTAAAAGAATAAAATATGACTGTTATATAAACTGATATAGATTGTTTTAGAATTTTCTCAATCATGCAGATATTTACTCAGGATCCATGGTTTATATTTGTCCCACTTATTTTTAAAATGAATTAAATCATAACATTGTCAGAGTTTCATATATGATGAATCACAGCATTGTCAATCTGATAGACTGATTAACAATGTCCAACAGTTCTAATCCAGCTCTAATTATAAGAAAGAAATGGCTACAAATATGGATAATTTATGACTACCTCAGAGTAGGCAAGAAGAATCCACTTAACATAATCATATATTAATATTGACATACATATATCAGCTTCCATATGAAAAATACTCATGATAAATCAGTGAAGACTATGGTGGCATCTTGAACTCTAATACATGTTAGAGAGATTGGCTGAGGCAGAGGGCAGAACCAAGCAGGAAATTAGTCTGGAATCATTACATGGGCACAAGAGGGCAAGGTCTGACCACTGCTTGAATTCAGTTGAACCTTATCTAGTCTGATCCAGGTGCAAACTGCCAGTCTGGGAAGATTCCTATGAAATAGTCATGAGCAACAGGGGTGGATTTCTACCAGTTCTGTCCACCTCTGTAGAACCGGTAGCTCTGAAGAGCAGCAGACATAGAACCGGTTCTATGTCTGCTGATATTTTTGCCCAACCGCCCACCCGGGCTCTTACCTGATCTTTATTTCCTGATTTTTCAACTTCAGCTGCCGAATGAGGCACAGCTGCAGTTAAAAAAACAGGAAAAGAGGGCTGTTTCAGCATGCTGCACACAACATGCTGATGACGATTTACAGGTGCGCAGCTCACAGCGTGCAGAGAAGCTCATGAATCCCAAACCGGTAGTCAACCCTGTTGTATCCCACCCCTGATGAGCAATAAAATGGCTACTTGAACTCTTCATATGTGGATCTGGTTGTCCGCATCTAACATTATAGAAATATGGCATTCAATGAAGTACATTTGAGTAGAATATTATTATGAAACAGGAGAGTACAAAGACCCCTCATTCTGGGAGGGTGTGGGGAGGCAGAGTGATAACGTTAAGTTGAGGAAATAAAATGAAAGAAATGCCATTAGTGACAATGGGTTGCATTGGATTTGACTTAGCCCATTCCTGGTTTTTTTTTTTATGGGGGGTTTGGCCAAATTGTGATCAGATTAATTCGGCTTAGATTGAATTTCAAAGTACATGTACGATAGACAACCGACAGGTATTAAAGAAAGGAGAGGACTGAGAAAACTATGACTGGGTGGAATTGATGGTGTCCCCCAAAAGCAATAGTTAAGATAATTACTAAGATCAATACAGGATGTTGTATAAGCAAGAAATTGTTTAATATAGCTTCATTATTTGTATAATGGCAGAGTATGCACATATGTTGTTAAATAAGCATTCCTTATCAAACTCTCTTTCTACACTCATTGATGTACTGCAGTATACAATTCACATCTTAAAAAAAATCATTAGATTCTGGTTGCCTCATTATTCGCTGTAGGTAATTTTCTTTCATGGTATCAGTTTCAGCAATCAACAATTCAGAGGGTGGGTGCTTGCATGCGCATTCTACAAATGGATTTCACCTCAGAGTTCATTTATTATCTACGCAGGCAAGGGCCATTATACTCTCAACCCACATGAGAAAGAGGGGAAAACATAGCACTAGTTTTATAATGAGAGACAGTTTAGTGCAGAGGTTAAGGTATCAGTCTATAAACCAGTGGTGGGATTCAATTTTTTTTACTACCAGTTCTGTGGGTGTGGCGTGGTGGGTGTGGGTGTGGCTTGGTGGATGTGGCAGAGAAAGGATACTGTAAAATCCCCATCTCTCCCCACACCACTAACCTGCTTTCCAGCTCCGTTCTCCTGTACAGGGCAACGAAAGAAGACCCAGCCAATCAGCTGGGACTCAGAAGGCAGAAAATAAATGGGGGCGGGGCCAGTCAGAGATTTGAAACTACTCAAAATTTCCACTACTGGTTCTCCAGAACTGGTCAGAACCTGCTGAATGCCACTTCTGCTATAAACCCAGAGACTGTGAGTTCTATTCCTGCCTTAGGCACAAAGTCAGGTAATTAATCTTGAGCTATTGCCAGCCCTAGGAAGAAGGTAATGACAAACGTCTTCTGAAAGGCTGAGGACTTTTTGGCTTTCTGAAAAGCCCAAAAGTCCTCAGATCTTATCTGTTGCTAGTCCATAAAAGGTAAGAATTTAACTCGGGGTGGGATTCTACCAGTTTGGACTGGTTCGAGCAAACTGCTAGTTCCAGTGAGCGTTTGGCCCCGCCCACCTGTCCCTGCTCTTTCCTGTGCTTTATTTTGTTGTTTTAGAGCACAGCTGATTCGCATGGCAGAGTGGTTTGCCGCGCCTCAGCTGTTTTATTCACAGGGGCTGCAGGAGAAGGTAACTATTAGAGCTGAAAATTGGCTTTTTAAAATGCGTGCGCTCACCGAACCGGTTGTTACACTGGTTGAATTGCACCACTGGTTTAACTCCTTTGGGGGCCATTTTCTTATGTTGGCTTTGCAAGTTGCGGGCGGGATCAAGACTCTACCAGGAGGTTCAATGAGAAAGGAACAAGTACAGCTATTATCTATGTATTGAAGCAGGAGAAAATTTACTATGGTCAAATTATCTTGAATTTAATACTGCTGCCTGTAGGATCCAAGGTCAAATTAAATATTCCTGTTTATCACCAACAGCTATATTTATGATTATGAATGGGTGTAATGGTATTTTTCTATTTTCCCTCCTTACCACATGAAAATTGGCAAAACACAGGAATGAGGTTGTGAATAAGGCCTGTTCTCTCTGCATTTGAGGCCTTTTTTCTTGCAATATTTTTGTTTTGTTTTGTCTTCTTTTTGGCTTGGAGTTTGGGGTAAGGCATTCCAAGGGTACAGATTATGCAGCCTTTCCCATTTTCAGTATGAATATCTTTTTTTTTAAAGAAATGTTAATTATAATGGGCTTTAATCTACTTTGTAAATTGGTTTTGGCTAGCACTGCATAAACATTTTCTTCTTTTTGACCATTTAAGATGTTTTCTTTGTTTTGCAAAAAGAAGACAGTTCAATAAAATTCAGTATTGCTGAATGGATTTGAACAGTTTTTGTTCTTTGCATGCTTTTTATTCCAAATGCTACTGTACTTAGTTAAAAACAGTGACTGAGAGCATTTCTTCACTTAACTGGAGCACAAATGTGTCTTGGTAACTACTTTTTCTTCCATGTCCTCCTGGTGTTGCTTTCAATCCCATTCCATCCATATGCATTTTAGTGTTTTCGCACTTCTCCTGAGACTATTTTTGTTGGCATCACAGAATCAGATAGAGTTGGAAAAGACTTTGGAGGTCTTCTCGTCCAGACCTCTGCTCAAGCAGGACATCCTATTGCATTTCAGACAAGGGACTGTCCAGTCTCTTCTTAAAAACCTCCAGTTTTGAAGCAACCACAACTTCTGAAGGCCAGCTGTTCCACTGGTTAATTGTCCTCACTGTTAGTGAATCTCTCCTTAGTTCTAGGTTGCTTCTCTCCTTGATTAGTTTCCATCCATTACTTCTTGTCCTGCCCTCTGGTGCTTTGGTAAATAAATTGACCCTCCTTCTCTTTGTGGCAGCCTCTCAAATACTGCTGTAATACTACTTATAAAATACAAAAATAAAAAAAACAATCTGACATGCTTCATTTGACTATTGCTACAGTCAGGATTTGGGGACCGCCTAGCTCTTGTGGGCCACTTTAGGCTGCAGTGAGCATGCCCCTTACCCAATTGCCCCTTACCCAATGCCCTTCATGGCCATTTTAACCTGGGCGGCAGGACAGACCAGATAGCAAGCATCTGCAAAATCATCTGTGTACAAAACACCTAACTAGTGTTTTCCATAGTACTAGCCTATATAAATTGCAGGTTTAATATTATCTTGAAAGAGTTTTAAATCCATATTCAAAGATAGCCTAGGCAACCAATCACAACTGGAGAAGAATTGCATGGAATTTGAAGGATCTCTTGATGTTCACCTCCATCCAACTCCTCCTCCTCCATGCTTGCAACCTGTTGCCTGGGCTCCTTTTTTAGAGGAGGGCTAGGCACATGTTTGGAAATTGTCCCAATGACAGTTCACAAGAATAGAGGAGAGGAGAGGAACATTGGAAACACTCCTTCCCATTTCACTATGTACACTCTCTTTCTGCGATCGTCCAGATGGGAAACGTAGATGGCTAAATGTAGCATTTTAAATAGCCATCCACACTCACCCAGGCTTGCCCTGTCCTGCTCCACATTAGGAAAGTGATTCATGGTTGTTTTCTCACCAGCCAGTGATAGTTGCTTGAAGGGAACATAAAAACAGAATAATTTTCTAATTCCTTACGTTAATTTGGCCTGCAATAGCTAAATAAGGACAGTAAGGACCATCAACACACCAAACAATAGGAAGGCACTACACAAATAATACACATAGAATAGCCCAATGCACATATTCTGGTAGAGAAAGTTCTTTGAGGATAGGCTCCATCACAAATCCGAAAGCTCGGAAGGCTAAACCACTGGTCCTGGTGACTCACCCAGAGTAGGGACCTTTTGCTAACTTCCTTATTCTAGCAGGATAGAGATGGCCAATGGGAATAACACAATATTTGCAGCATAGCTTTCTTGATAACTGAAGGACTGGTGGAAAGACTGGTGAAGAATACTCATACTATAAGTCTTTTATAGTACACTTGTTCTTCCAGAAGTCAACCATCTCCCTGGTTTTCTACAGTTCTGTTAAAACTCAACAGAAGATGCTATGAAGGATACTCTCTATGGGTTTTTGTTTTGTTTTGTTTTCAGTCAGGAAAACAGGATAGCGTCTTTACCAGAGAGCAGGGGTATCTACTTTCACTTGACAGTAATGAAATTCAGAAAACAACACACACAAGAAACATCTAAAACATTCTGAGAATGTTGTGGAAAAATCTATGACTCTTCGGAGGTGAGGAAAAAAAATGTTCAGGGAAAAAAGAATTCACGAGAAGAAAAATCCCCGGGAACTTCCCCAGAATAGCTAAAGAGGAATATGGCCTGTGCTACATTGCCCTAGGACTGAATTACTTGATAAAAAGATTGCCTGTGAATTTAGGTTGGGTAACCATGGTGCTCCCATCACAGATATGCCATTGAGTTCTTCTTTGTCCTAGATTAAAGGCAAACAAGAGACACCTCTTTGGGTTGTTTCAGTGCAATTAGACACACAAATCAGAGGCAGTATTCAACAGGTTCTGACCAGTTCTGGAAAACCAGTAGCGGAAATTTTGAGTAATTCGGAGAACTGGCAAATCCCACCTCAGACTGGAGATTTTACAGTAACCTTCCCCTGCCCGCCCACCAAGCCACATCCACAGAAGCGGTGATACAAATTTTTGAATCCCACTATGAACACAAATGTATCTCAAAGACAAAATGTTCTCATCAGTTGAAATTCACCCTGCAGCAAAATATCAGAGGTTCTTGTAATAAACAGCATCCTTGGGAGTGCATGGTTCATAGGGGCGGGTTTTTTGGGGGGGCGGGGACAGATTGCGTGAGAATGTGATGCCAGCTGAATTATTTAATGAGAAATAAGTTAGCCACTTATCATGGCAGCCTCCTCTTAATATATTATTGACATAATGTTTTGCTCAGACAGCAAAAAGGAAAGGAACCCCTGACACTTGGTGACTTCGATTTACCTCACCTGAACCGGTGGTCCTCGACTTATGACCACAATTGAGCCCAAGATTTCTGCTGCTAAGCGAGACATTTCTTAAGTGAATGTTGCCCTACTTAACGAACTTTCTTGCCCCACGTGTTCAGTGAATCACTGCAGTTGTTAAATTAGTAAAAGGATTGTTAAGTGAATCTGGCTTCCTCACCCATAGACTTTCCTTGTCAGAAAGGTCGCAAAAGGGGATCACAGGACCCCAAGGACACTGCAACTGTCATAAATATGAGTCAGCTGCCAAGCGCCTAAATTTTGATCACATGAGCATGAGGATGCTGGAACGATCGTGAGTATGAAAAACGGTCATGAGTCCCTTTTTTTTTCAGTGCTGTTGTAACTTCAAACAGTCACTAAGTGAACTGTTGTAAGTCGAGGACTACCTGCATATGTTGCTATGGAAAGAGCCGAAATTAAGAAATTAAGAAAAAATTAAGAAAAAATGGAATTAAGAGACAAAAAAGAGTCGATATATTATTAATGTCTGGGATGCCTGGTACGAATGGTTTAAGAATAAAAAGAAATCAAAATGGCAATTAGGTAAAGAATAAGAAACTATGTAAATATTTATATCTATATTCATATCTATCTATATTTATTTATATATTAAGTTGAAATTGTATAATGAAAGAAATGTGTTATATAGAAAGATGATAAGGAAATGTAAAAGATGTCTTGACGTTGATATAATGATGTATAAAGTTTTATTTTATGTTTTAAATTTTTGAAAACTAAATAAAATTTACTAAAAAAAAATTAAAAAAAATAAAGAGCACATCATTGGTCACCCTTAATTGATATATTTTTCAATAAGCATTTTTCCTTCAAACATTGCTGAGATCTCCCCCCCGCCCCTTTATTTGCACTATTCCTGAAATAGAAGGGGGGGAAAAGTCTGAAAGATTTTCCTGAGGCCTCAAGGTCACATACAGATTCTGGTTGCTCCAAAGTGTAGTTCCAATTTCTAATGTAACAGAGTTAGGGGACAGTTAGTTAAATATATAACTGTCTAGTGATCATATTTACTGTTTTCCATTTCAATTAAATGTAAATGAAATCAACCTAATCCTGTATCTTGATCCCATCCACTACTTTTTAATTTGTGGCCCCTCACAAGTGGTCTCATGCCACTCAAAAAATGAAGCCCAGAAATAATTGTACTCTGTCTAAAGTACATTGTAGTCGTTTGTGTGTAGGAACATATACTTTTGTGCACTCCCCTTAAATATCAAAGATGGTTTTCCTTAGCTCACAAACAGAATTGGTTCTTGACCCATTTTCTCTTTAAAGCATGCCAAGCATATTTATTTTATTTATTTATTTAGTTTGTCAAGCATGTATGAGAAAACAAGTATAAGTATGAACATAACATATAAACATATAAGTATAAACAGGTAGAAGTATATACATAATACATGAGTATGAATAAATGGGAACAGTAGTACAGGGATGGCAGCAGTGGTGGGATTCAAATTTTTTTATTACCGGTTCTGTGGATGTGGCTTGGTGGGAGTGGTGTGGTGTGCCTTGGTGGGCATGGCAGGGGAAGGATACTGCAAAATCGCCATTCTCTCCCCACTCCTGGGGGAAGGTTATTGCAAAATCCCATTCCCTTCCCCACCAAACTAACCTGCTTTCCAGCTCCATTCTCCTGTGCAGGGCAACAAAAGAAGACCCAGCCGATCAGCTGGGACTCAGGAGCAGAGAATAGATGGGGGCGGGGCCAGTCAGAGGTGGTATTTGTCCATTCTCTGAACTACTCTAAATTTCCACTACCGTTTTTCCAGAACTGGTCAGAACCTGCTGAATGGTAGGCATGCCGGTGTTCCGGGAGGTCCGAATCTCCGCACACACCCTGCACTTACTTCCATCCAAAACAGGCCTTGTGGGGACTCTTGGGAGGGGCAGAGTGGGCGGGGTGGGTGGGGCCAGCCAGGAGTGGGATTTGAGGGTTCTCCAAACTGCACAGAGCTAGGGGTTCTCCCAAACCCCTGCGAACCCCCAGCAGCTGGAGGTGTGTATCGGTATTGAAGATGGTGAAGGCTGAAGTGTCCAGCGCCTACTTGCTGGGATTAGCTCACACACTATCAAGTATTATCAACATATTGATTATATCTTGCCCTAAAGTTTCTGATCACCTCTGATCACATGTGCTTCTACACTTCTAGAGTGCCACAAAGTACAACATGGTTGTCAATGCAATATAAAAGCACTGAGGTGATCAGAAACTTTAGGGCAAGATATTATCAATATGCTGATAGTACTTGACACATCTCCACAATATCTAGTTCAGGGGAGAGTTCTTGGTTGATGTCTAGATGCAGTGACAGAAGAATGATTGCCAATAAACCAAGTGAATCCAACTCTGACAATACAGAGAGGCTGTATATGTGAGGAATTTCTGAGTAAAGGAACTGGGAAGTCGGCTTGCTCTAAGGGGGTTGTACTTTCACCAAAAAATGTCAGGTATATAGTTATAGTTGGAGGGGTGTTGGAGGTAACCCTAGCATCAATATTATCATTGGAGGATCAATTTGTATGTGTGTGTCATCATTTCCTAGATGATTTTAATTCTTAGGCTGTACCTCCTTTCCATTAAAAGCAGAGGAGAAGGAGAATTACTTCTTTCTGAAGTAAAAGCAACGTAGGATTTGTGCTATAGGGTGGGGTGGCACTTAAAGATAGAGGGAGGAAGAGAAGAAACACTCTTCAGAACGGAGGCGAATTATCTACGTGTATTACCTACGTGTGTTTTCGGTTCCATTTTCAACCACGATGCAGTTTAGTATTTGTTGGTCCTACGTAGGGCTTCTGAATTTGGGGTCCATCTCTTCAGTTTGCTAGGAACAGTAGAAGCATGTTTTTGAGGTGATTATGACCTTATCATAATCACATTTTTCATAACCATATAATTAAGAGACTGGACAGTCACTTGTCTGATATGGTATAGGGCAGAGGTGGTGTTCAGCAGGTTCTGACCAGTTCTGGAGAAATGGTAGCGGAAATTCTGAGTAGTTCGGAGAACCGGCAAATACCGCCTCTGACTGGCCCTGCCAACCCCATCTATTCTCTGCCTCCTGACTCCTAGCTGATTGGCTGGGTCTTCTTTTGTTGCCCTGCCCAGGAGAATGGAGCTGGAAAGCAGGTTAGTGGGGTGGGGAGGGAATGAAATTTTGCAGTATTCTCCCCCTGTCATGCCCACCAAGCCATGCCCACAGAACCGGTAGTAAAAAAATTTGAATCCCACCACTGCTTCCAGCTCTATTCTGACTGATTGATTACATGTTAACTGTATTGAAATTGTATGTAAAAATTATATTAGTTGGAATAATGGTATTGTCCTCTTAATAACACATTAATTAATAGGTTTGATGTAATGGTTAAGGTTCTGGCCTAGAAACCAGAATACTGTGAGCTCTAGTCCTGCCTTAGACATGAAAACTAGTGGGGTGACTTTGAGTCAGTCACTCTCAGCTTACCACATCACAAAGTTGTTTTTGTAGGAAAAATGGGAGGAGGAAGGTTATTGGGTATGTTCGCTACCTTGAGTTACTTACAAAGCAATAAAAGTGGGATAGAAATCTAATAACTAAATATATCAAAATAACCAGAGCTTTATTCCCCCCCACACACACTTTTCTCTTTGTGCTTTAATCATTTTTATTGGTAAATCACTTCAAGACGTGCTGTCTTGAGACTTGCAAACAAATAAAGGAAGAGTGTAAGCAGTCAGCTGTCTTGGGAAAAGGAAGGATTTTCTAACCTCTAATTCAGTGTTTCAGAACTTAGGCAACTTTTAAGATGTGTGAACTTCAACTCCCAGAATTCCACAGTCAGCATGGCTGGTTGTGGAATTCTGGGAGTTGAAGTCCACAAATCTTAAAATTGCTAAAGTTGAGAATCACTGCTGTAACTTCTAACTGCTATTTTTACTTTACTTTGGTATTTTTCTTCCCATTGTTAATTCAGTACAAGGTTGTATGGTGGCCAGATTTCCAAATGGGGATTTTTTTTCTCTTTCTCTAGTCTCTTTTTCCAAAGTAGTTTTTCATTCCCCTGCTGTGCCCTTTGAGTCTTTTTAAGGCCTGAAGGTTAAGAAGAAATGTCCTTCATCAATTGGCTTTAATTAGGTTGTCACAGCTAAATAGAGGAACATACAAGGATTATTGGGAGTTAACTTGAACTCATCTCACTCACCTTTAATATTAGCTGTTTGCCTGACTGCCAAGATAGGTGTACTTTATTTTGCAATAGGGCTGTGCAAATATTCAAACTGGAGGCATCCAATTTGATTTGACAACTTGACTGAATATCTCAGTTAAACTGACTTTAAAAATTGCCCTGAACCAGCACATCAGATTGGATGCTTTTGAAATGACTCCGAGGCTTCTGTACATGTACCAAACTGGTGTTTTCTGAACTGCTTTGGAAATCCAAATCAAACTGGCCTAATTAGACAAATGTGTCTAAACTGATTCAAATCACCACACTGGATTAAAATAACACAAGTGATATATGCTGGGTTTGATTGCTTTTGCAACGACCATCTGTGTTAGGCCCAGAGTCCATATTCGGCCTGTATACAGAGGGGAAAAAATTGGTTTGCTCCAACACAGAGTTCTATGTTGAAAGTTGGTCTTTTGACAGATCTGGATTAACTCTTTGGGCAACAAGGATGGCTTGTCTGAAAAATTCATCATGGATTCATATCACCATTCTTCTTGGTCCCTAATTTCACTTTTTCTGGTTGTTTGTTTAAAAAACAGTAGTTAATATTTTTAATGAAATGCAATGGTGGCTTTGAGGGCCATTTGGTGTAATAGTTAAGGTATGAGGCTAGAAACTGAGATATCATGATTTACCTTAGACACAAAGATAGTAGGATGATCTTGGGACAGTCCCTGTCTCTCAGCCCTAAGAAGAAGGCAATGGCAAACCATTTCTGAAATATCTTGCCAAGAAAACTGCAGGGACTTGTCAAGGCAATCTCTGAGAATCTGAGATGAATGACTGAATGGAAGAGAACAAATGGTGACTTTATGTCAAAATTGAACATGGACTTCAATATCCACTGATCTTAAACAATTCCAGTGGGGTGGGTGTCTGTGTGTGGCTGTGTGTGTGTGTGTAATTGTATTTATATTCATGTAGAAGATAAATTATTTCTCAGAAAAGAGTTTTCTTCACACATTTTACCTGCTTTCATCTGTAATTAATACACACATATGGCTAATACTGTCCAGGGCTTCTTTTTTGATTGGGAATCCTAAATCCTGATTTGATACCCTGCTGAAACAAACATTGACGTGTGAAGAAGACACATTGACTAAGACTGTGCAGTTAATCTCAGGCGCATGTTGCCTCTAAGCTATTTAGCCCAGGGTTTCTTGCCGGTATATGACACATGGATCACACTTCAGAATTCGGTGAACCCTTTCAACCCTAGTAGGCCTGTGGTCAAATGATCAAATTCTACAGTCTAGGGTTAAAACTGTTGTGATGTTGGATGACACACCCACTGATCCGGTATTATCAATGACTAACCCTGCCATGAAAAAGAGCAATGAAGCAACCCCTCGTTAATAGATATGGGGCACCAATGATGAAGATGAAATATTTTATTTATTTATCTATCACAAACTATTAGCATTAAGGAGAATTAAGTGTGATTGTAGGCAATGTAGATTCAGCTTCAAAATACTTGAAACAATACTTGAAAACAAATATACCTTTCACTCGTGAGTAGTAATAAGCAGTCTCAATCTCTCTCTCTCACTCTGTGTGTGTGTGTGTGTGTGTGTGTGTGTGTGTGTGTGTATGTATGTATATATATATATATATATATATATATATATATATATATATATATATATACATACATACATACATACATACATACGCACATGTTTCAGGGAACCTGAAAGTTTCTCTTTTTTTTTGAAAATTTTATTGGTTTTTAAAAACAAACCTAAACAAACAAAACATAAAACATAGAAACATAAAACATCTTTTTTGAAAGCAGCATAATCCCGGGTTACATCTCTTCGTACAGACACAAATTCAAGTTCATGCTCATTTTTATATTCCATTCCATATCTTATTACTATTCTACTTTTTCTTTTTTTTTCATATAAATTTTATTGAATTTACAATTAAAAAAATAACATAACAACATTACATAAGAAACAGAGAGAAAAAGAAGAAAGAAAGAAGAGAAGAGAGAGAAAAAAAAAAAACGCTCGGTCTTGCGACCGAAAAAGAAGAAGAAGAAGTATAAAAGAGAGAAAAACAAAAAACAAAAAAACAAAGAGACGGAAGAAAAAAGAAAATACGTTAAAACCAGACAAATATTCTTTTGACAGTCTACAAGATCCAATTCTCCTACCTTACTTTAAATATACACATCTTATCGCTATTTATGGATATTTATGCTTATTTATGCTCATTAAACAGTTTATCTCTGATATAACCAATTATACCATGCATTCCAATTATTATCAAATGCTGAAGACTCTTTATTTTTAAGAGCTATGGTTAAATTGTCCATTTCTATGAGTCACATATTTTCTGAATGACCAATTGATCTGTAGGTAACCGGGATGATTTCCAGCACTGGGCAAATGCTAATCTGGCCGCAGTTAGAATATGAATTATTATGTATTTTGTCTTTTAGGAAAATGTTTATCAGAGATCCCTAGTAGGAAGAACTCTGGTTTGTATTCAATTTGATCTTTGGTTATCTCCTCCAGCCATTTTCTAATTTTTTGCCAGTATTTCTGGGCTTCTTTACAGGTCCACCACATATGAAAGTAGGTTCCTCTATGTTTTTACATTTCCAACATTTTGGACTAGAGTTTGGGTTCATTTTCGCTAACCTCGAAGGGGTAAGTGCCATCTATATAACATTTTATACATATTTTCTTTGTACGCTGCAGATTTCGTAATCTTAATGATTCTATTCAGATCTTTTCCCATTCTGTTAATGTAATGCTTCTTCCAATATTCCTACTCCACATTATCATGTTCCCTTTCACTATCTCTTGCTCTAATTCTACCTCCAATAAATATTTATAAAATTTAGAAATATTCTTTTTATTTGATCCTAATAAGATTTTATCTAAGTGTTGTAATTTGCTATAAATTCCAAACTCTTTGATATCTTGTTTGTATCTACTATGGATTTGTATATATAACCACTGATCAATTTTAAATCCCTGTTCCTGTAAGTCCTGTCGAGTTCTTAGTTTCCCTAAAGGATCTAATAAATCTTTATATTTAGTCATTTTTGTTATATCCAAATTGTTGGGATGAACCATTGCCTCCATTGTTGAAAGCCAAATCGGAATTTTTAAATAATGTTTTTTACATATTTTTTTCCAATTAGTTAATAGTGAATCTCTAATAAGATGTCTATGAAAGTACGCCTGTTTAGTTTTCCCACATCCCATAGAAATGCGTGCCATCCTCTCTGAAGGTCGTGCCTTCCAAGGCTAGAGTTCTTTATTCCGTAAATTGACCAGTCTTTTAACCATAGTAAGTTGGCTGCCCAATAATATAATTCCCAGTTTGGAAGCGCTAGCCCACCTCTACTTTTGCATCTTGTAAGGCCTTAATACTGATTCTAGCTTTTTTCCCTTGCCAAATAAATTTAAGAGTTACCTTATTTATATCATCAAAAAAAAATTTGGTAATTTTATTGGGATTGTCTGGAATAAGTAAAGGAGTTTTGGTAAAATGTTCATTTTGATTGTGGCAATCCTGCCCAGTAAAGAAAGCTGCAACTTATTCCAGGATTCTAGATCTTTCTTAATTTGCTGTAACAGTTTATCATAATTATTCTCTTTGAGTGATTTACTATGTGGTGTTAACCATATGCCTAAATATTTGACCTTTTTGTTGCCTGTATCCCATGGTTTTTTCTAATTCTTTCCTCTGGTTCTCTGTTAGATTTTTAGTCAGTAATTTCGTCTTATTTCTGTTGATCTTTAGTCCTGCTACTGAACCATATTGTTCTAGTTCTTTTATTAGATTATGTCCTTTCTCCATGGGATCCTCTAGGAAGAAAACCATATCGTCTGCAAACGCCTGTAATTTATATTCCTCTGCCTTGACCCTAACCCCTTGAATTTCAGGATTTTGTCTTATCCGCGTTAACAATGATTCTAAAGCAAATATAAATAAGAGGGGTGAGAGAGGGCAACCCTGTCTAATGCCCTTTTCAATGCTTAGTGGGCCTGTTTGTTCACCATTAATTAGTATATTGGCTTGTTGGGTATTGTAAATTGTTGTGATAATATTCTCGAATTTAGTGCCCAGATTCATGTTATAGATTTTTTGTATTAAGAAGTGCCAATGTAAGTTATCGAATGCTTTCTCCGCATCTAGAAACAAGAGTGTAAATTGTTTCTCTGGATGAGCTTCATAATATTCTAAGACGTCAATAACGGTTCTTAAATTGTTTTTAATTTGGCGGAATGGAAGGAAACCATTTTGGTCTTCATGAATGTATAAATTTAAAACTTGTTTTACTCTATTCGCAATAATTGAGGTAAATAATTTATAATCGGCATTTAAAAGTGAGATTGGTCTATAATTGTTGATATATCTGGCATCCACATCCTCCTTGAATTAACGCAATCAACGCCTCCCTCCATGAGTCTGGCATTTTGGCAGCCGAAAGTACTTCATTAAACACTTCCAGCATCAGAGGCCCTACTAAATCTAATGTGGCTTTATATAATTCTACTGGAATCCCATCTGGACCAGGGATTTATTATTACATTGATTTTCCATTGCAGATTTTAACTCAGACCATGTAATATCCTTATTTAGTAATTCTTTGTCTCCTTCCCCTATTGTTTTATCATTCGTATTCTCCAGATAAGTTCTTATTTTATCCTCATTGATTTCTTCTTTTTTATATAATCTTTGGAAATAGTTTAATATAATATCCTTTTTCTTCTCAATCTCATGTTGTGGGATGCCTTTCTCATCTATTAATTGGTGTATCAATCTCTTTTCTTTTTCTTTTTTTAAGTTTATAAGATAGCCATCTTCCTGGTTTATTGGCGTGTTCAAAATAATTTTGTTTGGACCTTCTCAAGCTAACTTCTAATTTATCTTGTTCAATTAAATTCAGCTTATGTTTGGCTAGTATTAACTGATTTTGTAGTCCTTGGGTCTTAGGGGTTTTTGTAATTGTGTTTCTAAGTCTTGGATTTGTTGTTGTAACGCGTTTTGTTGGGCATAAATTCTCTTGTTTCTCATAGCATTATAGGAAATTGTTGTGCCTCTTATAATTGCTTTCATAGTATCCCAAATGTTCTGTTTTGAAGTTGTTTCATTATTATTATCTTTTAGAAAATAATTTAGCTCCTCTTTCAGTTTATTAATATACTCTTCTTCGTTTACAATTTGGTTATTTAGTGTCCATCTTTTTTTATTCGTCTCCTATCCCTCCAAATTAGCTGTATTGGGTTATGATCAGCCCATTCATTCGGTAGAATTTTGATTTCTTTTATTTCATTAGCCAAGTCCAAATCCATCCAAGCCATATCTATTCTGGTCCAAGTCTTATGTGGGTTAGAATAATATGTAAATTGTTTTCCTTCAAGATTCCGTTCCCTCCATAGATCTTTTAAATTTAACTCTCTCAACATTTCCTTACATGCTGCAGAGAGTTCCTTTCCCCTTCTTGTTTTCCCCATATTACTATGGTCTTTCTGGTAGTCTGCAATGGAGTTAAAATCGCCAATCAAGCAAATGTTTCTTTTTCAAAGCCTACTATTTTTGGTGAAGGTGTTTAAAAATTTCCCTGGTCATCATTTGGGGCATAGATTGCTACAAGTAAAAATGTGATGTGGTTTATCCAAACTTGTATAACCAGAGTTCTTCCTTCGGGATCCGACCAGATTAGTTCTGCCTTTACATCTTGTTTTACATAAATTGCAATTCCTTTTTCTTGTGTTGGTCGGGCGGTGCTGTAAAAGTTTACCTAATTTTGGACAAATTAGATATCTTTCATCATTCTTGAAATATGTGTCTCTTGAAGACATATTATATCTGCGTTATGTTGAATAAGTTTTGAGAATATCCTTTTTCTTTTTAATAATGAATTTAATCTGTTTATATTGATGGAGAGCAACTTCTTCCCCTCCACCATTTATCTACTTCTGCTTTAAAATGCGTTGGACCGAGAATCAGGGAGTCTCAAGTGAGAGGACAGGAGATCGGAGGTGAAGAAGTCTGGTGCAGGCTTCGAACACCTTTTCTGGCGTCAGGAGCGATCCCCCAGGGATACATGAACCCCGGAGAGGTTCGTGTCAACGTGGAGATCCTCGAGCTGCAGAGGGGAAGGCAACTCCCCAACAGTGAAGAGGGAAGCTCCCGAGCTCGGCGCTAAAGAGTAAGCTGTCATTTTATGGCGGCTTCCAATCCGGTCTGCCACTTGAGTGAATAAGCAAAGCAGTGACAGCCTGCGAGATCCAGTAACAGGAACAGAGAAACGGTTTATATCTTGGATTCTTTGAAGTCTGAAGGGAGTAGAATGACAGAAGAATGATAGCATAAATTCTTCTCTCCTGGTTGTGATAAGCACCTCTTGGAAGTCGGGCGGAGAGCGGCCAGAAAAGCAATTGGGGAAGCTTTGGGGAAAGAGAGATTGCTAAAACCTGGAGATTGGAGATCCGGAACTGGTCTGAGCACAACATGACTATTACATCTACTTAATATTGGGGAGAAGATAAATTGAGCATTATATTGGACTTTGGAAGATTTGTATGTGGATTTAAAAGTTGGAAAGCAAAGAAAGAAGCAGCTGCAAGAGGAAGAAGCCAGAGGCGAACAGAACGCTGGGAAAGACGGTTTTGAGACTGCAGATTAGTCAGCACTTTTCACCATTTGCTGATTGGAAGGCTGAAAAGAAACCTCTAGCTGGAAGATGGAACTTTAGCTCACCCAATTTGCTCTCTTTATTACGTGGTACTACTTAAGTTTACTAAGTTGGCACTATTTTCTCTTTAAGATGACTTCCTTGTGGTTGTTTGTTTGTTGATTTTCTGAAGCTGTGGTAATCTCTCTTCTACCCCTTCTCTTATTATCTTGCCCCTTGCCTCCCTATTGTATCTCCTAAACACTTTACATAATTTTACTTACGGGGGGAAGAGGAGGATACACTATTATCAAAGAGTTAAGAGTTTACTGTTGTAAGTATTAATAGTAAAAAGGGATAAACTTTGTTGATATAATCTATTTATAAATTATTTAGACTACTTACGACATTTAAGATTAATTCCTTAAAGTGTTAATTGATGTACTATTGTTGACCAATTTTCTTATTACATTGACTAGAATATTGTTGCAGATCTCTATTTATGATATAGGGGAAAAG
Source organism: Pseudonaja textilis (assembly GCF_049901715.1). Lineage (NCBI taxonomy): Eukaryota > Metazoa > Chordata > Lepidosauria > Squamata > Elapidae > Pseudonaja > Pseudonaja textilis. The sequence continues at coordinate 180,532,555 of NC_141991.1, forward strand.
ACTGTGGAGTGAGATATAAAATTGAAATACGTGAATAGTCTTTCAAGTACAGAACCCAAATACTGAATGGTGATTTGGGATAATATATTTAATATTGTGCATCAACAAAACAAATACTTAGAGAGATGACATCCACAACAACTATGGCCTTAAAAACAGGAAAGAAGGCTATCCCGTCCCTATCGACTACGTTGACAGCCACCCCACCAACATCTCAAAAACTATCGAGGAGTCTTTAATAGGGAAAAGCAGCCCAATGTCCCCAATATTAATATACAAACTTCCATATTAGCCTTGCAGGAAGCTATATCTAAATGCAAGAAATGATGATTAATAATCACAAGGAAACTAGAGCAGATATAAGTGAATTGAAAGATGAGATGGGGAAAATGAAGGCTGAAATGAAAGCGGATATAGCGAAGGTGGAGGTAAGATAGGTCTCTACAGCAGGCCATGGAGAGAAACGAAGTGAAATAAAAGATATAGAGTAGAACAACACGCATGGAGTCTAACTTTGAAAGGATGGATGAGGAATTTAAAAATGTACTTAGAGAAACGGAAGACTCTCTGATCCACCTCGAGATGGACAAAGCAATGGCGTATTTAAGATTCCAGAATGTGGCGGAAGCCAAAAATGAAGAATTGGAACATTTGATGGCAGAAATATTGGCTGAATGGCTAGGAAAGGAAAAAGATGATCTAATTAAAGAGTTTGATGAGGTATATAGGGTTAGCACAAGCTACGCCAGGCGTAACAACTGTCCAAGAGAAATTCATATCCGCTTCTCTAGGAGATGTCTGAGGGATTTAATTTTGAAAATGTCTAGGGAGGAAACAATATCATATAAGGGCAGAGAAATTAGGATTTTAAAACAAATTCCAAAGAGAGTGAGGATGATAAGACAAGATTATAAATTTTTAGCTAATGATTTAAATAAAGAAGGAATCCATTTTAAATGGTTAATCCCGGAAGGGATGTTAATTACATGGAAAGAGAGGAAAATCAAAATAGAATCGATAGAACAGGCCCAAGTTTTTCATCAACAGCTCACAGATAAGAATAGTCAACCCACCAAAGAAGAACCTAAAACAAGACCACAGGAGGTCCGATATTATCACAGAACCCAAAAGGAACGACTTTCTCCAATTTCAAGAAGTGATAATCCACAACATGGGAGAGAAGAGCAAATCCCACAACAACAACAACAAGAGAACCGAATCATTACTAGACTATTCTACTTTTTCTATATAGCTTCTCCCCTCTTTTAACTTTCTTAATTTTATTTTATTTATTTCATCTCAATTCAAATCATTGTACTTATATTATTTGTCCTGTTTCAACTGTCTACTATCTTTTCTCATTAAACAAAATTTCTCCTGTAATCACTGATTGGAGTATGACGCCTTTATATCTTTCCCCTAAAATTATAATACCTAATATAATACATAACTTCCATTCGGATTCTGCTTGGTACATTCTAAAACTACACACTGTATTTTGCAAAAAGAAAAAATATATAATTAAAACAACAATCCATTCCAATTCAATTCTGTCATTATTATTAATATTCATTTAAATCTTAACATTTTACACATTACTTTTCAGATAAATATCATACTTCTATGGGAACACTTATAAACTTTCCATAGTTAATTCCCCCCCTCTTCACTTATATTTTATAAAACATCGAGTAATTAAAATGTTCCCATTCCTTCCTAATTCAATTTTCTCATTTATTTTATTTCATTTATTTTATTCACAAAAGTGTCACTAAGTTACACTGACTATTTTATCCCTCTTTTTAATCATATGTTGTTTCCAATTTTCTAACATTACGGGAACCTGAAAGTTTCTTCAATTGCAGTAAGGAGAACAATTATGTGGTTGGGTGGTGTATATAGCTGGAACTGAGCTTTTATGGATTTGCAAGAGGTTTTGTTTTTTTTCAAACTGTATTAAGCTTATTCTAAGGCTTCCCAGCATTTTAGTTAATTCCCACTTCAGCAAGGTAACAAACCATGACACACAACATTTCAGAAATTTTCAGCAATTGAGCTTTGGCAGCAAATTTAAGGGCAAGTTAAAAAAAAAAAGTTACTGTAGTGAGGTGGGGCCATATCTGATCCTGAGTGTGAAGATTGCTCATCCCTCAAATAGAAGAGGATAAATCATCTCAACTCACCAATGCTATACTTTGTGCATGCCTGGCACATTAGCCATCAATAAATGTTCAGCAGTAATGGGAACTATCCTTTGGGATTAAATTTTATTGCTCTTTTTTACCTGAAGTTGTTGAGTCAAACTACAAGTTAAATTATATAGGAAGTGTGCAGCTGACCTTTAATAATATTTTTTATTTTATTTTAGTGTAACTATGCAGATCTGGAAAAGAGCCACCTTGCATGATTTGGGGAGAGAAAAATCTTTAAACTATTTCTGATTTCATGTGGGAGGTGCGAGTGTGAGGAGGGGGAGAAGCAGCTAGGAAAGATTTAAAGCAATCTTACTCATCTGCAGTGGTCTGTATAGGGAATCACACATTTACCACGAATGTAAAAGAAATAAAAGTTCAGGTATACAACATATACACGTATATACCTACAATTACGTATATATTGTTTATCCCATAATATAAACCAAGGGTCTTCAAACTTGGCAAGTTTAAGACTTGTGGACTTCAACTCCCAGAATTCCTGAGCTAATATGACTGGAGGAGGAATTCTGGGAGCTGAAATCCACAAGACTTAAAGCTGTCAAGTTTGAAGACCCCTGATATAAACCATGCCTAAATGCAGCCAGAGAAAGTGAACATAAATTTAAATAAATCACTATAAGCAACATATTCTCTGTTAGAAGGGGCTTTTATGAGGGTTTGGTAACTTGTTTATACTGTATCTTCCATGGGTTTATATGGAGGGATTATATGACTAGACCAGTGATTCCCAAACTTTTTCAGTCCACTGCCCCCTTTGTACTAGAAACTCATCCTCGGTGCACCCCACCCAGGGGTGGGATTTAAATTTCTGTGGGCATGGCCTAATTTGAGGGCGTGGCTTGCTGGTCATGTGACTGGGTGGGGCGTGGCTTGCTGGTCATGTGACTGGCTGCCGTGGCTTGCTGGCTGGGCGTGGTTTGCTGGTCACATGACCAGGTAGGTGTGGTTTGGTGGTCATTGACTGGGTTGGCGTGGCCAGGTGACTGGCAAACCAAATAAAAGTGGTCCTCACTTAATGGCTGATTGTTTACTAAGTGTTCTAATTTATGACTGGCCTCCCCAGAGCTACTTTACATGTTTTGGGAGTTTTGACAGCCATGCACATACATACACACACACTCCCTTCTAACCCTGCTGGAGCAGGTCATTGCGCTAGAATCGGCAAAGCATCTGTGATTAGATTCTAGTAGTGAATAAAATCTAATCAGAGATGCTTTGCTGATTCTTGTTGATTTGTTTTATTTTTATTTCTTTATTTTATGTTGCTCAATTGCATTGACGTGTGTGTCCCTTCTTGTGCACAACCCAGAAGCTTTTGTGATTCTTTGCAGCAAAAATTACCGACCTCTGGCTTTGCTTGACTTTTCAAACATGCCACCACTGTCGCGTTTTAGGTGCCAGCCCCTCAGGTCCACCCCAATGAGCCCACTGCACCGGAGGGACCTGCCCAAGCAAGTCCGAGCGAAGCAGTGCACCAAGTCAATGGGGTGAGCCTGAGAGAGGGAAAGAGAGAGAGAGAGAGAAAAGAAAGAGAGAGAGAGAAAGAGAAGTTAAAAAAGAAAAAGGGAAAGAAAGAAAAAGGGACAGATGAAGAAAGTGGGGGGATGGAAGGAAGGGACAGAAAGAAAAAGAAATAAAGAAGGAGGGAAGGAGGGAGGAGAAAGATAATGGGATATCTATTCTAGTCCAATCACTTGCTCCAGTAGGGTTAGAAGGGAGTGTGTGTGTGTGTGTGTGTGTTCTCCTTGTAATTTACCAGTACATTTTGGTTTTGCCTTCTTCAGAACTGGCACTTTAAAACATTGGGGAAAAGTAATTTTTTAGGGTGGAGATCTGGTCCAATGGATCCTGTTTAATGTCTCAACAAAATGTGAGAGCTTCCTGATAGTCTTGACCATGTTTCATCCACGAAACCTTTAATAGAAGCCAAAGATGTTTCAGTGTGGAAAAGGGCCTCAGTCTAAACTAGGCCTCATTTCAATCTGATGCATCTGGTCTCTCTCTCTCTCTCTCTCTCTCTGTAGGTAGGTAGGTAGATATTGGTAGGTAGAGATAGATAGATAGATAGATAGATAGATAGATAGATAGATAGATAGATAGATAGATAGATAGATAGATAGATAGATAGATAGATAGATAGATAGATAGAGAGATAGATAGACAGAAAGACAGGAAGGCAGGAAGGCAGGCAGGCAGACAGACAGACAGACCTTCTGGATGGATGGACAGACACACACACAGACAGATAGACAGACAGAACGTGACAGCGACTGCCTGCCCTGGGCTTCCTCAACCCTGCCCTGCTCCAAGAAGGAGGGAACAGCAGCTTGAGAGGCTGATCCCTGGCAGGAGGGGCACCCTGTGAACTTGCTGTCAGGCACGGCAACTACAAAGAGGGGCGGGCTTGGCTGAGCAAGATCCTGGATATTGGGCATGTGGTCAAAGCCCCCCTTCCTCTGCCTCCCCCTAGGTCAGTGGTCTGCAACCTTAAACACTCAAAGAGCCATTTGGACCTGTTTCCCACAGAAAACAAAACACCGGGAGCCCCAAGACATGGGTGGGCGTAGTAACTCAATGTCACTCCCACTGAGTCACATGACCCCCCAGGTTTTGTGGTTTTTTGTGGTTTTCTCCCTCCCACCTCTCTCTTTCTCCCTCTATCTCCCTCTCCCTCCTTTCCTCCTCTTTCTATCTCTCTCCCTCTCCTTCTCTCTCTCTCTCTCCTCTACTCTCTCTCTCTCTCTCTCTCTCTCTCTCTATGCCTCTTCCTCCCTCCTCCTCCCCCCTTCCCAACTCCCACACCCAGGGAATAACTGTAAGGAAAATTGGCCATGTTCTTGCTGTCTCTGGAAAGATACAAAAATAAACCTTGCATTCCAAAAGGAGGGACAGTCAGGCTGTTACCTCACAGTGGCTACGAGGTTGCTGCCTTAGATTGCTGCTGAATCCTTGCAAACCTGGGCAAAGCCAGAGAGAACTGAGCCGAATCTCTCCCCCTCTCTGTGTGTGTATCTCGCTTTCTCTCGCTCCCTGTCTGTGTCTCTTCTCACTCTCTTGGAAAGCCCTGTGTGCTCTCCTTGGGGCCCTTCACTGTCCCCTTTTCTTTCTTCCTTTTGGAAATCTGGGCTGGCTGAAGAATGAGAGGAGGAGTCCTCAGCTAGCCCGGGTTTCCAAAAGGAAGGAAGAAAAAAGGATAGCGAAGAGTAGAGCATGCAGGGCTTTCTGTGAGAACCTTCTTTTCTTTTTTCGTGGCAAGTTTTTGGAAATCCAGGTTGGCTGAGGAATGAGCGCAAGCCATGGCGGAGGCTTCCTCCCTCCCTCTCCTCTCCTTCTCCTCTCGTGCGCACCCTCCAGGCCCCACCACAGCCGGCTCCATGGCTGTTCGCTGCTCTTGCAGCACCCGTGCAGCACACTCAAATTTACTGCACTTCACTCCATCCCCTCCTCCTCCTCGTGGAGCCCATGACAATGCAGTGTATCGGAGCTGCCGCATTCGAGGCGCCGGCTCCTGAGCGGTGTAATAGTCAATGGCACCCCATTGGCACCCTGCAGAGCCTTGAACGCCCCCCACGCCGCCTCTTAGTGCCCCCCCTAAGGCATCCCACCACCACCCCACCCAGGGGGCGGTACTGCCCACTTTGGGTACCACTGGACTAGACTCTCATTTATCTGAAGAGCGCAAGCTAGAGAAGGCTCCTCTACCGGAAAGTCTGAATTATGAAACTGGACAATCATCTTTCAGTAATGCTACCTGGCAAGAACATCAAATAATGACTCCTTCCATCACTCATGCCTTTGGGACCCAAAGGTCTCATGACTACTAAAATCTGTGACGACATCAGGAAAGTCTTGGAATGGGTTTTGCAACATTATGCTCTTAAATGCACCCTGTCAGTAAAAACTTGAACTAGTCTGGTTTTAAGAGAACGTATATCTTTGCAGGGACTGTCATCTTATCTATTTTTACCATGATGAGATACAGAATCATTCTTGGATTAAAATACACACTTTAATGAGAAAATCATCCACTGAACACAGTGGGGTATGATTCTGGACGGATATGCGAAAGATTGCAAGTCCCGCCAATTGACATAGGATAGGGATACAACAAACACACAGAGAGAAATTTAAGTATGCATGTTTACATTTATGCTTTACAAACCTGGAGAATTGAAGATCCCATGTAATTTATCTAATGAATATACTGGGACTTACTACTGAGTAAATATATTTTGGATTATGTTATTTATATTCCTTAGGTTTGGATGGACAATACCTATCAAACTATACTGAAAATCTCCTAACCCTCCTCCCTCCCTCCCTCCCTCCTCTCTCTCTCTCTCTCTCTCTCTGTCTCTCTCCTGTCTCTGTCTCTCTCTCTCTCTCTCTCTGTCTATCTCTCTCTGACTCTGTCTCTGTCTGTCTCTCTGTCTCTCTGTCTCTGTCTCTCTGTCTCTGTCTCTCTGTCTGTCTCTCTCTCTCTCTCTCTGTCTCTCTCCCTGTCTCTGTCTCTCTCTCTCTCTCTCTCTGTCTATCTCTCTCTGACTCTGTCTCTGTCTGTCTCTCTGTCTCTCTGTCTCTGTCTCTCTGTCTCTGTCTCTCTGTCTGTCTCTCTCTCTCTCCCTGTCTCTCTCTCTGTCTCTCTCTCTCTGTCTCTGCCTGTCTCTGTCTGTCTCTCTGTCTCTGTCTCTGTCTCTGTCTGTCTCTCTCTCTCTCTCTCTCTCTCGTGCGCGTGCATGCACACACACACACACACACACACTTAGAAAATAGGGTTATGTAGTTCTTTGGAAATAATTAAGAAATATTCTTTGGAGACTCCAGGAGCATGAAGTTTTTAAAGCACCCACATCTTTTTCTGCAGCTACCTTTAGCAGATGCCTGATGATCCGGGGAAAAACCACAGATACTTTAAAGATTTGTAGACAGATGCTATATTTGTGCCCTAGGTATCAAATTCAATGCATTAAAAAGATTTGTCTGCTTCCTTTAATTAGAGGATCTAAAACAAAACTATCAGCAAAGAGTATCGGAGGAATATGACTTTGAGTGATAGTGGACCAAAGGGTTCTATCAGAATCATCTTGGAAAACGTCATTTAGGAAGAACATAAATGCATGACCCTGTGAGCACTTTTTGAATGCGTACAGTGTACAAATGAGAATCAGCAAATGGGAACAGGAGCATTGAGGATGGCAAAATCATAATTATAAATCTGTTTCATTTAGCCATTAAGAGGTCAGTGAGTGTATGGGCTGTCAACCTCCACTGTTTCAGTGGAGTGGAGATTTCAGATCTGTTCAGATCCATTATTGCAAAGCTGAGGGCGTGATGCAAGATCCACAGCCTCAGGACATAGACAACATGCCCCCCATCATAAAAAGGACCAAGCAAGCTCCATGTGTTCTCTTAGCCCTTCATGCTTTCCTAAATGAACTCTTCTTGCACAATGTTTATGTCCTTACCTTAAACATTTCAAGCAAACAACATTTCAAACTAGTTATTTGTACTCATGAGAAGTATGCAGACAAACACACACGTACGCGTAGGCTCTTTCTGTCATATTTCTGACCTCATGAATAAAAGTGAATATTATGCATCCTGAAGCTATTATTAAAACAACACCCAAAACTGGGAAGTATGAAAGATGCTTACTAGTTTTCTAAACAGGTCTTGATTAACCTCTGCACGAGCAATGTTTGGTCAATGAATCAAAAAGCACTGTAGCCTCAAATTACCTGCCAAGCTTTCTAAAATGCTGTAACAGCTTTCTAACAATGCTCATTTTCTGTTATCCGCAAATGGTTTTTATAAGTCTTTAATTGACATATTTATTGGAGAGGGTCAGCAGTACTCCCTGATAACTATATTTAGCAGCAAATTGCCCCACAGGCTAAAATGGCTCAAATGCCTCATTCCTGAAAAAGTCTCATTTCTGCCTATTTCCTGAACTGTGTAACGGCTCAGTGACTCACATCATTTAGTTATCATTATATGAGAAGGAATTTGCAGGAACAGATATCTAAAATACCTCCTGGCCTACAAGCTTTTTCAAGTCATGCCTTTCCCCCATTCCCCTCAGGAGAAATTCAGGGAGTCATTGCCATATGACAGATACGTGATTTCTCACACTTCCCTCCACCTAAAACAGCCGCTATTGTAAAACAACAAAATTATAGTCTTCATTTCCTCTGGAGTGAGGTCTCTAGAAACACACTCATTTATAGGAGATTGGGAGGGTAAAAATGAAACAGAATGGGGAAAGCGTGCTAAGCACAGAAAGAAAAGATATTTGAAAACATTGTATGCCAGTGGAAACAAAGACCCATCTCAGATACAATGATTCCTGTGAATAAAGAAGCTACTTTAGGATTTGCAATTCTGACAAATGATAATCTAACACCCCGGCTTAACAATTCGTGTGAAAGAGCACGTTCATCTGTCACAGCAAGCAAAAAAAAATGGAAGAAAACATCTAGAAAGAATGCAGAAAAGAGCAAAAAAGTTGATAAGAGATCTGGAGCCTAAACCATAATAAGATGAACAGTGGCAGCGGTAAACGTCCTGGTGTTACAAAGAAAAGGACCAGAAGTGATATAGTAGAAGTCTTCCCATACTTAAGGGGCTGTCCCAGAGAAGGAGAAGTCAGCCTATTCAGCAAGATGCAGTTCAGTGACGAGAAAAGTAAGGGATGAAAGCACTTAGGAAGGAGAAATCAAAAGCCCAGGTATAGAATTGGCACTACCTGGCTCAACAGTAGTAAGTATGAGCCAGCAGTATGCTGCAGCTGTTTAAAAAATCCAATGCAGTCCTAGGCTGCATCAACAGAAAAATAGGACCAAGACAATGAGAAGTGAGAATGCCGTTTGACATCACACTGGTGAAGCCACACTTGGAATGCTGTGTCCAGTTTTGGTCACCAAAGATGATGCTGAGACTCTAGAACAGGGGTGTCAAACTCAAGGCCTCCAGGCTGGATCTGGCCCATGAGGGTGCTTATATCTGGCCTGCAGGGCCACCCTGAAAACAGTGAAGGACCAGCCTGCAGCACCTCTGCCAGCCAAAACTGAGTTTTTTTGCTGGCAGAGAGTTGCAGGAGGCTGTCACAGCCAGAAATGGAGCTCACGAGGGCCGGATGCAGCCCTCCCAAAGAGCCAAAATCGGAGTTCAGGAACCTGTTTTTTGCGGGCAGAACACTCAGGCCACCACAGGTGCCCCTGATATGAGTGACATCGAGCTGGCTATGCCTATCTACCCTGGCCATGCCCCCACAAGGTCAAACACAACCTTGATGAGGCCCTCAATGAAAACGAGTTTGACACCCCTGCTCCAGAAGGAGTACAGAAAAGAGCAACAAAGATGATTGGAGGCTAAATATATGAAGAACACTTGCAGTAGCTGGATATTGTATAGTTTAATGAAAAGAGGTCTAGGGCTGACATGATAGCAGTGTTCCAAAATTTGAGGGCTGTCACAGAGAAAAAGTGGGGGCAATCTCTTTGGAGGAGCACCTGAATGCAGAACAAGAGATTATGGGTGAAAGCTTGTTAAAAAGAGATACTACCTAAAAGTAAGGATACATTTTCTGACAATCAGAACAATTAGCCAATGGAATAGCTTGCAAGTTATTTTTAAAATTAAAATATACATATTAACAGGTAACTTGTCTCCCAAGACTTAAAAACACAGTTTCTCTCATTTCCAGGGAACATAGCCATGACTAATTTGGCTGCAAAAACAGTAAAACAGTCTCCATTACAAGCCTATTCGCTCTTAGCAAAGCTTCTGTGGATCATAGCTTACCTCTTTAGATTCATGAAGTATCATTCTGCGGGAAGAATGTCATATCTCCACAGACAGTTGTTGTTCTGGAGCAGGAAAAGAGAGGAAGGATGAAAGAAAAGGTGAAAGATAGAATTGCTCTACAAGCAACTAAACATAAAGTAGCAGTTAGCTGTGACCAAGACACCGTTAATACTGAATGGCTAATTAACATGTGTAGTGCGATAAGAAACCTTGGGCCTCATTTAATTTGTGTGCAATGGGGTTAATCTCCTAATGAATTCTGCCCTGGCTATTTCCTGATAAAAATCCCAATTCTTTTTCTCAAGGACTGCCACCTAGAGGTCAAAGGGAGAGCTGAATCATTCCCTTGCTATTGTTTGGATACTATTTCTAATTTTAGATTTGAGTCCATTTACCCTTGAGTTTAAAAACTGGTCAGATTGCTTTAGGCTAGCAAATATAGGGTATAAAAGTCCCCATCCTTCTCCCCCCGCTTCCCCCAAAAAGTCTTATGTATTTCTTTGCTGCCCTCTAATGGCCATCTTGATCTCTGCAGCACCAAGTTTGTGGGTCCTACTTTGTCCCATAAGATACAAAGTATGGTGAATCATTGCTCCGGACAACATTTGAGAATGAGCAAATGTATGTTTCCTTGAAGTTGTGGGTAATAACCTGAGATCTTTTATTATTATTATGTGATCCAGATGTTTAGACTGGAATGACATTTTTGTCCACCTATCAAATTCTTCCCAAGAACCTAGGAGAGTTGTTGTTTAACAATATTAAAGGTATCATCACAGAATGTAAGGTATTCCAGGTAAAGTTGACTTTTGCAATTGACTGGTGGTGAGTTTGTCAATGCCAATAGTGTTCAAGTGATGCTCAGATGTTTTGGAATTGCACACAAGATGCCTATTACTGTACTATTGGTACTATCTTTGCTTTCCTTTTGCCACAGTGGTTCTACTTCTACATGCAGGTCTTCATATATTGTGATTTTCTCCAGTTCTTTCTCTTCTCTTCTGCTGCCTCATTTTCTTTTACTTTGTCTGCATGTACTCTCCACAGTTCTTGCTTGCAAGCAAGTGGTATTTCTTGTAGACATTTTAATGCCCCATTGTTGCTATTTTGTTTGCAGACAGTCACTTTGCCTTGCCACATTTCTTTTCTATTCTTCATTCAGTCTACCTTCATGTTATCTCCTACACTTCAGTACACTTTTTTCGCTGTTCTTCAGATATTATTTCAATGCCTTTTATTGTTCTTTAAATGTCTGGTATACCTGCAACATTTCATGCCCACCTATGTTCCTTGATAAATAAAGTCTGTCAACATCACTGCATGGATTAAAGGAATGATTTATTGTCATTATTTTTCTGGTTATCTTATTCAGGGCTTCTAGTTCAGCCCGAGTTCATTCCACTATTCAGCTGTGTAACTAATGCAGAGGTCTTCAAACTTGACAGCTTTAAGACTTGTGGACTTCAACTCCCAGAATTCCTCTTCCAGTCATGTTAGCTCAGGAATTCTGGGAGTTGAAGTCCACAAGTCTTAAACTTGCCAAATTCGAAGACCCTTGGCCTAATGACTGGAATTATCCAGGGTTTCATTGTCTTGATGGTATTTATGTCCTAGGTTTGGACTTTTAAGATCTTCGCTCTTCTGATATATTCTCTATTAACCTTCTTCTTGACTTCAGTGTGATTATTATTATCATATAATTTTATTGATAATTTTAGTTACAGCAACAAAAAACAATACAAACCAAACTCAGAGAGAGAAAGGAAAGTGAAAAAAAAGAGAGGAAAAAGTGCAAAGAAAAAGTTACAAAAGACAGAAAAAAAGAATGAAATAAAAAAAGAAAAGAAATTATTTTCAATCTTCATCTCGACAAGTATTAACAAATTCAGTAGTTCCTGAAACTCATCTTTGGGAATATGGAGATGACAACCATGGCAAAGCCTGAAAAACTAGTGAGATTCTTTGCGAGCTCTTCAGAATAGAATGGGAGACTGCCCACATGTACTCAGGATGGTAATGATCTTGTAATAATGTTTCCAGCATAGATAATTTGATACCATTTTTTAAAAAAAATCCAAGCAGAAAACAGCTATCTCCAGCAGCTGGCAATTGGCAACTACTAGTAGAAAACAAGTTAGCTGGCCCTCGCTGGCCTGTTTTTTTCTATCTCTAAAATGCCCACACAGCATGAATAAACGAGATGACACCTCCCGCCTACCAGCCATTTGGAAACCCGCCCTCATGAACAGATGAGTACCTAACATGAAGAATGACACCAGACCCAGACCTGTGAGGGCCACACAAGATGCCACCACCACACTTCCACGCAGAAAGCAGACCCACACCCACACAGAAGATGAGACACGACCACGGACCACAAGCCTCACTGCAGCTGCATCACTACCCACTTCAACCCCCTCTGAGCCATACATGAAGCAAACTGACACCCACCATGAAAACGCAACACGACCACGAACTCGAAGCCAAACAGCAGGATCACAGCTCACCAGCTCAAATCCCCCAGCAACTAAGACTAACCTGAGCACAACCAAGCCCCCACCTGAACAGAACACGCCTCCAGCCAATCAGAACACGGCCAACCCCCCAACCAATCAGAACACAGCCAAGCCCCCACCCAATCAAGTCACACCCCCACTAGCAGTTAAAAGGAAGAAGCAGCTGCAAGCTCACATCACTCTGAGAAGCACAGAGCCAAAGACACAAGCCTGAAGATGATGAATGAGACTTCATCGAAACATTGCCTAGGCATTCAGCTTTGTTCAGGTATTTTCCCACATCATTGTAGTTGTGCTTTTAAAGTTGTAGCAACATTTCGGCAGACTCTCATCTGCCATCATCAGGCTTCTGTATAGTGTTCATCTGTGAGTCAGACTTTTACAGACCTTTATACCACTGTAAAAGTCTGACTCACAGATGAACACTATACAGAAGCCTGATGATGGCAGATGAGATTCTGCCAAACATTGCTACTAACTTTAAAAGCACAGCTACAATGACGTGGCAAAATACCCGAACAAAGCCGAATGCCATACATGTAAGTACCTGTGAAAACTTAAGAAAATATATATATATATATATATATATATATATATATATATATATATATATATATATATATATATATATTACAAATAAGAAAAATAAATAAATACTGTAATTCAAAAAATTGCAATTGTTCTCAGAAACCTCCATTTTCTGTCAACCATACATTTTATTAACTAATCCCCTTCCCTCTCTTCTCTTGTACAGATGGAATTAATTTTATTTAATTGCTTCATTCTAACCTGACACTTGCTAAAAGAAAAAACTACTATTGTGTGGCTCCAGGGAATGTTGAAAACAATTTCTTTTCACAATCTTGCATTGTGGGTTTTCCTCTGGTAGTAAAAAGAAAAGTTCCAGTTCCACATCTAGTCAAACTTCCACTATTTCATTTATTGATCCAATGATTCAGCAAGGAAAATTTCTCTACTGGGAAGATCATATAAAACTTTTTCTTTTAAAGAGCTCGAAGTTTTCTTTGTGAATATGGAACAAATTTCTTTTATTTAGCTATGCAAAGGCTATCTCTCCCCAATGACCTGACATAGACCCAGCCAAAACCATCCATAATGAAAATCAATGGAACCAAGTCACTAAACAATTACTCCATCTTCTTTAAAAATGCTCAAGTCTTTAAAAAAAGAGGGAAAAAAACCCTAAGGATTCAATGACTGATTAATTTGCCATTTTGTCTAGAAGATTGCACAAATTGCATAAGTTTAAGGAAATCACCTCTTTGTTGTGCTCTGAAAAGGTGACCAGGATCAAAATTCCAAGAATCAGCATTTTCATTAGAAAAAAACAACTTTGGGTCTTGACAAATTGGCATATATACATCTGTCAATTCAATAAAGTTGTTTTCTAGGCATAATTTAATCTGGTTGTAATCACAAACTATGCATTATTATTCAGCCTTGCTTTACTAGGTAAAGCAAATCTATTTTGTTGGTAAGGGTTGTTTGTCAGTGTTTGAACTTGCTTTCTTCTAGAGAGGAAAGAAAGAGGATGCTTGAAAAAAATCCCATCCAATTTCCAAGAGTTGTTCAATCTTTTTTTTCTATTTCTTTTCCTTCTTTATTAATAGGTTGTATTCTTGCTTAAATACTTACAATACTATATTTATATATTCAGAAAATGCTGTTTGGAGCATTTAATATTCAGTCAAATTCCTCTTTGTGCTTGCTTTTTTTTCCTCCTTATTTTGTGCTTTTGAGAGAGTGTTGACTCCTGGCGACTACCTAGACTAAGTTTCCTGGCCTAAGAAAGAGCCACCCAGCCTAAGGTAGGACTAAAACATGTCCCAAAGGTGCTTTTTTTCAAGAGGCACCTGGACGTTTTGGTTTTTCTTTGGAGATGTTTTGCTCAGTGGTGGGATTCAAATATTTTTCCCACCCGTTCGGTGGGTGTAGCTTGGCGGGCGCACTTTGCACATGTGCACACACTTTGTATGCACACATGCATCAAATGCGCACTTTGTGCAGGCACAGAGGTGTTCTAACTCCTCTCCTGCAAGCCTGCACGATCCCGGTTGCTTCAGCAGCTGCTGCACAGCACTCTTCTGTGCCGGGCAAAGCATCTGCACTTCAAATTCAGAGGATAATGGTGAGTATGGGAGCCCAGGCAGGCAGGTGGGTGGGCAACAGAAGAGTGGCAGAGAGAACCAGTTTCGTCTCCACTGCTCATCGCTCCTACCGGCTTGCCAGAACTGGGCTGAACCAATAGAATACCACAACCGGTAGAATACCACCACCATCCAAGAAGCTTCTTCTGTTCTGAAGAAGAGCTGAAGTACCTTCTTGGATGAGAAACAAAGCATCTTCAAAGTAAAGCCAGAAAGTCCTGTTGCCTTTTGAAAAAAAGCACCTTTGGGACAACCATGACCTGGATGACTGAGAATCTCCACAGATGACTAAAACTTATAGACTCCTGGTTTCTAGACTGATGTTTTAACCACTATAACCAAACTGGCTCTTTTTAAAAATTAAGCTTAATAATGAACATGATAAACAGTGATCCAGTGTCTTATCTTCTTTGTAGGTCAGATGTGTATATGTATATTCTACTTTATAATGATGTACTATGACTACAGTGGAATGCCCCAAGCTGGCTGGTTTGGGGGCTAAGCCACTCCGTAGAGGTGGTGAAGAGGGGAGACTGCAAGCAGGGTTGAGGAGAGCCACATCTCTCCTCCCCAGCTGGCCATTACTCCCTTTCCCGAAGGCGTTTTCAGCGGTGGTCAGAAATGGCCACCACAAAGAAGAACTTGACCGGAAAAGAATGTGCAGGAGGAAGATAAGAAGAGAAAGTTTTGGTTGACCGGGTCAAACATCAAAAGCAACAAATAAATTGAAACTGTTAAAAAACAATAACATTGTTCCCTAAGAAGATTTTTAAGCTGCGAAGGAGAGAGAAAAGGGAAAAGATTTGGTTTTCTCCTTTTCCTATACTGACAGCTAAGAGACTTAAACAAGAAATTGGAAAAAAATCCACTTTGACATCAATAGGCATTTAATGCTGAAAATAAAAAGTCAAAGGGATAATAAAGATTTCTGGATAATTAAAAGCTTTTGAAAACAGGAAAGGAGAGAAAAAGAATAAAAGGGTAGGATCTGGAAGGGAGGAGACTGCCTGGAATTAAAAAAGAACTTACAGCAAAATCTCAACAAGACTTCCAAAAGATACTTTCTAACTGAAATATCGCAACAAAAACCCCAGGAAGAGAAAGTCGGAAAAGAAATAAGAAGATATAACTCAAGACTATCTGGATTACTTGATGATTTCTGGATTCTTGGTTATTGTTTTGAATGACTAAAATCAATCGGGTGGTTGTTTAAAACTGTTTACAATGGCTCCACTTTAAGAAGAACTGAAAATGGAACTTAAAAAGTACAAAGATGCACAAGAAGGGCGGGGTTCTTTTGGCTTCGTATTTCAGTTTTTAGAAATAGAGATTTGGAATTATGAGAAACAACAAGAAATGCCTGCAGAACAAGAAGATTGCGACAAAGTAGAAGCTATCTTTAATGAACAAGTAATCTTAGATGGGGGGAAAAAGGGAAGGGGGGGGGAGAGAATGGAAAGTTTAAGATTGGGAAAAACAACTCCCCCCCCAAAATAGAGTGAAAAATAAAATCAGAAAGCAACAGAAGAGGGAAATGCAGAAGAGAGAATTAGAACTAGAGAGACAAGGGGGTAAAAAGGAGAGGGAGAAGATGAGAGGGAAGAAAGAAAGGAAAAGAAGCAAAATATAGAGAAACAGGGCCTATTCAGAGATAATGGGTGAAAACTTAATGGAAAAAGGGATTCTGCAAAGGTACATAAGATAGTATGCTTATATTAGAAGCAGAAATAATTTTAGAAAATATGAAACAATGTATGATTAAAATGTCTGATAAAATAGCTATCGTAATTCAGTGGATGCTTGTCAATACATAAACGTAACAAAAGGTATATTTAATGATTTATAAAACATATGTGAAGAGAAATAAGGGAAAAATTAATTATGGAGATTATATGTGTTTTTAAGGTAGTATGATATTTAATTGAAAAGAAATGTTAAAGATGTTAAGATTTTAATGATTATTAATGATAGAACTGAACTGGAATGGAATGAAGGTTTATAATTACATATATTTACAATCTTTCTTTTTTTTTAAAGAACATAGTGTGTATTATAAGAATGTACCAAGCAGAATTCGATTAGAAGTGATGTATTATGTATTATATTGAAGGTCATAAACTTAAGGTATATATTGAAGTTTAAATAAGAGTTGAATGGATGTAATTAAAAGATGTAAAGGTGTCATACTCCAATTAGTAACTACAGGAGAAAATTTGTTTAATGAAAAAAGATAATATGAAATTGAAACAGAACAGACAAAAGTATAAATATAATGATTTGAAATGAGATGAGATAATCAAAATAAAATTGAGAAAATTAAAAGAGGGGAAAAACTATATAGAAAATGTAAAATAATATAAGATATGGAATAGAATACAAAAAGGAGCATGAAATTGAGTTTTGTGTCTGTATAAAGAAGTTCAACCCGGGACCATGCTATTTTCAAAAAAGATGTTTTACTTGTATTTTGTATGTGTGAAAACCCAAATAATACTTTTTTATATAAGAAAAAAGTGACTTATGAACCTTTTTTGTCACTTATGATTATTGTAGCATCCCTATGGACATGTGATCAAAATTCCGACCGTTGGCAACCGACCAATATTTATGTTGGTTGCAGTGTCCCTGGATCATGCGATCACCTTTTATGACCTTCTCACAAGCAAAGTCAATGGGAAGCTATGTTCACTTAACAATAGTAAAAGAACTTAGACTTATATACTGCTTCATAGTGCTTTACAGTCCTCTCTAAGCAGTTTACAGAATCAGCATGTTGCTTCTAAGAATCTGGTTAGAAGATTTTACCATCTTCAGAAGAATGGAAGGCTTAGAGCCGGTTAGGATCGAACTCCTGGCAGTGAGCAATTAGTTCGCCTGCAGTGCTGCATTCTAACCACTGCACCACCATGGCTCCTCCTGTTGCTAACAATCATGTTACTAACTTAACCACTGCAGTGAATAACTTAGCAACCGTGACACAAAAAGTCATAAAATGGGGTAAAACTCACTTTAAATTTTTTTTCACTCAGCAACATAAATTTTGGACTTAGCTGTGGCTGTAAATCGAGGATTACCTGTAATGAAATGTCCATTGTTCAGTGGGAAAAGGGTGTAATGGAAAGAAAGCTACCTGCTCTTCTGTGTTTCTTGTACATGCATTATCATGAATGAAATATTCTGGATAGACAATGTTTTCAGACTTACTAGCCAGGACAGTGCGTAGAGATGTTACGCATTGAGAAGAGCCAATGGCCGAACAGACAGTTTGTGCCATCAATGGTACAAGCATTTTCTCCAGGAAAACATAGTTGACTTCAGTCTCTTTCCCGCTCTTCTGTCACATATGAACAAAGCATGTTCCACAGGTAATGTATGTGGCATGAAATTACATTTGAAGTTATTCTCGTGATATGGAAAGAAGCAGAAAAATTATCTGGATCTCCACTAATAGTTCTTTCTTCTGGTGCATACAACTATGCCCTGATTTCCCAAGGGATTGTTGAGTCAAGTACTTTGTTTTGTTTTGCACATACTTTTAAGGTAGCATTATGAAATATATAAAATGTATACTAATCTATGTATATATTCCCAGACAGGTCAATTACTGTATGTTTGTGTGACTGTTAAAGTTACATATGACTAACATTAGGGAACAAATGTAATTTGTTCACATTTAAATATATAGCACCCAATTAATGCTGGTACTTAAAGGCCATTAGCAAAATCATGAGACCTGTGACACATAATATTTGGAAAATGAGCTATGTTTAATTTGGACACTCATAAGATATGAATACCTGGAATCATACTTGCATAACAATGACCAACAAATGGCTTCAGAGTAACATACATTTTTATGTTGAATGAGCTGTAGCGGCACAGTGGGTAGAATGCAGAATTGCAGCCTAATTCTGCCGACTGCCAGCAGTTCGATTCTGACTGGCTTCAAGTTGACTCAGCCTTCCATCCTTCTGAGGTCAGTAAAATGAGGACCCAGATTGTTGAGGGCTATACGCTGACTCTGTAAACCACTTAGAGAGGGCTGTAAAGTACTGTGAAGTGGTATATAAGTCTATTGCTATTGCTAGCTAATAAAATATAACTGAAGAAGAGAGGATAGACTCAGTGTAGAATATATCTAAACCTACCTGAACATAAGGAGAATGAAGAGTTCGTTTATTTATTTATTTGTTTGTTTGTTACCCAACTCCAATGGACTCCCACTATTGAGTATAGATTATTCTTACAGAGCCCATCATGTAAGACTTTCCCCACTACTGAAAAGTATTTACCAAAGTTACATGTGTCAAGTCACTTTTGAGCTACACAGCAAATGTTTCTGATTTTGAATCCAAAGAAAAATGTTTAAATTCTTTGTTTGTGTGACCCACTGCAGTGTCAAGTTCTTTCAGTGGCAAAAATCAATACTGGATTATAGGCATTATCACAGAAGTCAAAGATCATAGTCAACACAAGTAGGCTGAAAGAAGGGGAGAAATTAAATGAGATGTAGTGTTAACTCAACCTCAGTGATCAAAGTCTAAAATGAGAGGCTGTCTGAGCTCAGTCAGCCTAGAGATTGTTCTTTGACTAGGAAGTCCTTTCCTCTTATTTCAGATAGGTGTGGAGTGCCAGGGTTATTCAAAGGTGATGGAATTGTATTCTGTATACTTAAAAGCATTCCATTCGGTGTTTATCACTTTGTGAGCCTTTGCAGTTAAAGAGACAGATCTGCCTCTGAAAGGTAGCTTTTAGGGCAAGGATTGCAAAATACTGAAAGATTTGGAAGTCAGCAATAAAATAAGTCTAATGAAATAAAACCAAATCAAATAAATCTGTCCAATAACCAGAACATTGTTGCACTCAGTGGACAATAGACTTCTTTCGTGAATTCCACACTGCTCTGTGAGCAGAATTATTACTTTCTTAGATCTTTGTTAGGAATAAGGTCTGTGGTATAGTCATTAAAAGCAAGGAGAAAGGGGAAAATCTTAAAGCAGAAGAGTGACACAATATTCTAAGTTGCTCTTCTCATATTAACTGTATTCCAGTCAGGAACTGACACTACATTCTTCAGCTTGGAAAAACAGCCTCATATTGTCACTATATATATTTTTTCTTCTTCTTCCATAGAGAAGCATCTATCCAAGATTGGTTTTAGTCCCTAAAGCTCCAATAAAACTGCAATATTTCTTTCAATGTTACAGTCCAGAGGGAATCCACCTTTGGGAGAAATAGGTACCTATAAAACAGCATTCGAGAGCCAGTTTGGTGTAGTGGTTAAGGCACTGGGCTGGAAAGCAAGAGATTGTGAGTTCAAGTCCTTCCTTGACCTTGAAAAACAACTGGGTGACCTTGGGTCAGTCACTCTTGGCCCGACTCAGAGTTGCATTTGTGGGGAAAATAAGAAGAGGCAGGTGTGTTGGATATCTACACTGCCTTGAGTTATTTGTAATAAAGGTGGGATATAAGCAAATAAAAATAAAGTTCTATAGGGGTGTACGGAAAAGATAAGGGAATCTTAGGTGAAGGTAAAAGTTCCCCTTGAACCTGCATGCTAGTCGTTCCTGACTCTACGCTGTCCAAAGACATCTCTGTGGTCATGTGGCCAGCATGACTAAATGCTGAAGGTGCACGGAATGCTGTTACCTTCCCACCAAAGTGGTCCCTATTTTTCTACTTGCATTTTTACATGCTTTCAGACTGCTATATTGGCAGAAGCTGGGATGAGTAACGGGAGCTCACTCCATTATCCGGTGCTAGGGATTCAAACTGCCGAACTGCTGACTTTCTGATTGTCAAGCTCAGTGTCTTAGCTACTGAGCCATCACATTCCCTATAAGGGCAATCTTATAACGGTATAATTGTCCGTAAAAGTCTTGCACTGAATGTTAAGATGGTAGCAAGTATACCCAGCTAAAAAACCCTCTCTGCAGAGTATTTATGCTAAAGGCAAAATGGTGGCTCTGATGAGAACAGAATGAGACTACATGCCTCCTTTTTTAATACCTACATGAGTATTCACTGAAAACCTGTGGCCCGAGGATTACAGAAAACAGCAATAGTCGTAATTCCACATCTATACACTGCTTTAAAGGTGTGGGAACTTCAGCTCCCATAATTTCCTAGCCAGCATGCTGGCTGGAGAATTCTGGGAGTTAAAGTCTGCATATCTTAAAGTGGCCAAGGTTGAGAAATAATGCAGTGTATAGTTATAGGCACATGATAAATACATTAAAAACAAATCATACAATTATTACGACATGGTATACAATGGCCCTAGAGCTCTTTCTCAATCTCATATTTGCATGTTATCTGTCCGATTCAGCTCCCAACCTATGCTTAAGTCATTGACAAATTTATCTGACATGGGGGGGGGGGTGGTGTACTTGAAAAAAAGCTTCCTTTCCCACCAAACACTATATCTGAATGATTCTTCAAAGATTCAGTATCTCCAATTGCTTTTCTCCCTTCCTCAAGAATAATCATTATTTCCACGAGATCCAGTGAAGTGTGTGTCTCCTCCATTCGCTCAATTTGCTCCACAGTTTGGCAACTTCTTAACATCATTTCTACCCTCCTGGACTGAACGTGTCAGATCAATGCAGTGGCCAAGTGCTAAAGTGATCTTGTTTTGTCTCATCCACCACCACCCTACTAGTTTGCAAAAAATGGAGTCATCTGCCACACTGTAACTTGCTCGATCTGCATTACGTTCTCATGCTGTAAATAGCATTAATCTAGAATTACCAGATTCAGAGGAATACGGGAATATTATAGGTGAGGTGAAAGGGAGGGAAGTACTTTGCACCTTGTTGTGGCTATTGTGTAATGGCTGGTGGTATCATGTTCATGTTATCAGATATTCCCAGAGTGTAGCCAAACTCAAAGGGAGACTGAGCTTAAAGCATTAATGATTATGCAGAACAGATTATTCAAAAGTTGGTTGATTTGCAAGCTGTTGTAGAAGGAGTTGAGTAGCACTTGAGACATCTGTTTGGGAATGGCTAAGAATGACAAGCTAGCTTATTTCTCCCTTTTTTTAAATAGCATAATTGCCATCTATTATACATAGCTTTATTCTAGCCATTTGCTCATTTTTATTCAAGTTATTCATTATTCATTCAGTAGTCACTTCAACAAGGTTAGATTTCAAATTAGTTTAAATCAACATTCTCTTATTTTATTTCACTGCAGATATCTATAAGCAAGGTCAGGGTGTTTTTGACTTTAAAGGAACTATGTTAAATAATGTATGTCTCTCAAAGCGTCTTTCATTTCCCTTTACTTGGAGTTATATTTGCTTTTTAAAAACAAAATAGCCGAGAGATTACTGCCGTGTTGTATGGATACAATGCTTGGGATTATAGTCTAAATCATTCTGGCAAAACTGTGTTTAGATTGTCATGGTCCATCATTCTAATACGGAGGGCTACTGGATAATGGCTTTGTAGGAATAATCCAATAAAGTAAGCAGGTCCGGGAACTTAACGGCAAGCCATTGTGGTCTCGCATTAGGGTACGAATATTTATTGTACATATGCTGAGTGGCTTTGTGAGTTTGCCACCATTCAAGGGGTATGTGCTGCTATTCCAGAGGGAAGCATAACTGTAATGGGCTGACAAACGGGAAGAGAACTGGTTATGGGGTAAAAAAACACAGTGATGAAATTTGCATGAAAGCACAGAGAATGTGCTAAACGCGTATGGACAATAAGTTGACTCGGAAAGTCTCCCGCGCATAGTTCTTCTAATTCCATAACCACAGGCTATTTGCAGATATTCTCTCTCTCCCTTCAAGTATGTTTTGAATGTCACCAACCATATATATTTCTTTACAAGGCCATTTTCCTGGAACGCATACATAGAATGGGGTTTGGGACCCTTGTCTCAGCCTTTACCTTTTTGTGCTTACAGAACTTTGATTCCTGAGTCCCCTATATTGGCAGAAAAGTCAGAAGACTTCATACCCATGTAGATTTTTTCATACACAGTAATGTGGGTTACTAACAGGGGTGGGATTCAAATTTTTAACAACTGGTTCTGTGGGCATGGCTAAATGGGCGTGGCTAGGTGAGCATGGACATGTGACTGGGTTGGCATGGCTTCTTTTTCTTCTTCTTTTTTTTTTTGCAGCACCCCCTGCACTCCGTTTTTGGGCCTTCTGGGCCTCAGGGAAGCCTTCTGGGAGCAAAAACATCCCCCCAGGAGGCAGTAAGACAGCAAGAGGGATCCCAGCACAGCTGATTATCCGAACAGCTAATCGTCAGGATGAAAAAAAAAAAAAGAAATACCTTAAGGAGTGACTGGATGGGAGAGAATGCAGTCAGCGATGTGGGGCATGCATGCAATGTTGCACATGTGCGATAAGGACTGACTGGGTGGGGAGGGGAGGAGCAGGCAGAGGGGGGCGTGGCCAGCCAGGGGCACAATTTGCTGGTTTTCCGAACTGTACAGACTCATAACAACCAGTTCTATAGAACCAGTCCGAACCGGTAGAATCCCATCCCTGGTTACTAGGATGAAGGGGTCTAGAATTCTACTGTCCTGCCAGACAGAATATGTGAATCATCTTATTGCCCACCCTGTAAGACAGGTTGATGATTCAGCTGTCTCCTCACTCTTTTTGATTTTGAATAATCTTTTTCCTCGAAAGAAAGCTGGGGGAATGTATGCAGTTCCAAGGGAAAGGGGGGTCTCTTTGGCTAGGCTGATACAACTCCTCCATAGCATTATTAGTGCTGAAAGTCTGAAACAGAATTCTGAAACACTGCCAAATTTGAAATGCCTATAGAATTTCACCTTAAATTCTCCATCTTAGGTTTTTCCTCTTCAGGTAATGCAGTAATGATAAATCATCCTTGGAACTTACGTTTGAGGATACACTCCAACAAACTATTACACAAAGCTCCTTTTCAATTTTTCCTGTATGAATTTACTATTATTACTATTACTTAAGAAGAGTAAGGATCATATTACTGGATCAAATTAGGAGTCCACCTCTGATCTATTATATTCTACAGTAACCAGATAGATGCCGTCTGAAAGCATGCAGCAAAGATGTTACTAGCATGTAACTTTAACCAAAATAGAGCTAGAAGGGACATTGGAGATCTTCTAGTCCTGTGATGATGAACCTATGGCACGTGTGCCAGAGGTGACATACAGAGCCGTCACCCCAGCTCTGCTCCGTTGCGCATGTGCGTGTACACCCACCAGTTGGACAGCTGGTCTTTGGGTCTCTTCTGCGCATACGTGGGGGCAGGGGTCACATGTGCATGCACGGGGGACATGGGAATGCACATGGGTGGGAGTGGAGTGCATGTGCGGGACATATGTTGCATTTTGGGGTACACGTATGCACTTTGGGCACTTGGTGCCAAAAAGGTTAGCCATCACTGTTCTAGTCCAAACAAGAGACCACATAGCATTTCTGACAGGTGGCTGTCCAGTCTCTTCTTAAAAGCCTCCAGTGATGAAGCACCCACGATTTCTGCAGGCAAGCCATTCCACTAGTTAATTGTCCTCACTATTAGGAAGTTTCTTCTTAATCCCAGGTGGCTTCTCTCCTTGATTAGTTTCCATCCATTGCTTCTTCTTCTGCCTACAGATGCTTTGGAAAATAAATTGACCCCCTCCTCTTTGTGGCAGCCTCTCAAACACTGGAATACTGTTATCATGTCACCCCAGTCCTTCTTTTCTCTAGACAAGTCATGCCCAGTTCCTGCAACCGTTCTTCATAACTTCCATCCAGTAGTCCATCTTGTGCCTCCTGGTTATTTTCTATAAACAGATAACAGTTGCATATTGAATCCAGATATAATCCTACCTTGAATAGGCTCATGCCAAGTAGGGGGACCAATTACCCACAAACTCTTTAAATCAGTGGTGGGATTCATTTTTTTTTTACTACCGGTTCTGTGGGTGTGGTTTGGTGGGCGTGGCTTGGTGGGCATGGCAGGGGAAGGATGCTGTAAAATGTCCAATCCCACCCCACTCCTGGGGGAAGGTTATTGCAAAATCCCATTCCCTCCCCACCCCAGTAACCTGCTTTCCAGTTCTGTTCTCCTGTGCAGGGCAACAAAAGAAGACCCAGCCGATCATCTGGGACTCAGGAGGCAGAGAATAGATGGGGGTGGGGCCAGTCAGAGGTGATGTCTGCCAGTTCTCCGAACTACTCAAAATGTCCACTACCCGTTTTCCAGAACTGGTCAGAACCTGCTGAATACCACCTCTGATTCTCACTAAATGGCTATGGATGACTTTGAGCCTCTCTCACATCATTCTCAATCTAACAATCCTGTTGTTGGGGGTGGATGGAAGGAGGGAATGCCATGGGGCACTTTGAGGTTTTGAAGGGAATGTGAGATATTATTAATTGTAATAACATTAAATACTATAAAACAATGACAACCAACATTTTCTCTGTATTTTGAGTAAGTTAATTTTACGTACAAGATTCATCCTCTATACTTTGATATTAAGAATTATAGTACCTGTCTCTACCCAGAAATCCAAAACCACACCTTCACATATAAAATAAATGCTGTGATCTATCTGTCCATCCATCCCTCCACATGCACAAACACAGTGCTCTCAATAAATCTCACATTCTTTCAGGAAAAAGTGACCCTTTTCATTCTGCTTTCTGTTGCATTTTGAATCAGTTGTAGATGGCACTCCTTCTGGCCTCCATCCTTTCTCTTCAGTTTTTACAGGGTTGGAATAGATGGACCTGTCAGCTGCCAATTGCTCAGGCTCATGCAGGCTGCTTGGGTCAATCAGTGCCAGAGGACAGCAACTTCATCAATGCCAGCGGCACGCCAACGTTGAAACCAAAGCTCGCATTCCTTGGGGATGTGGCTATATTTCTTACTCCAGAATATATGGAGATGCACAAAATTCTTTCCACCTTCTTTTTGCTGAAACCTACTGCAGTTTTGCCTCTATCAAGAACTTCTATTCTCATGCTTGCTTTTTTATAGGGGGTTTAAAATATTAACGCCCTGAGTCAGAGTGGCATTTCTTTGGTATCAGAGGTGGTGTGACTTTCATCATCCTGTTCCATCCCGGATAAGCTATTAAGCTACTAAACAAATAGTAGTTACATAAGCTGCAGTTCTACTCTCTCTTTCAGGCTTTTTGTGCTGCTTCAAAGTGATTGTTCTGAACCAACCGGGTTCCCAAAGAGCAAACACAGACAAAAGCAGCAGCCCCCACCTTTTAAGGTTTAATAATGAATTCTGTTCCTTTGCAGATAAAAGGCTGCTTTCCACTAATTAGTTCTGACAAGAAAGAGCCTTGCCAAGGTGTTTGTCAATGCCGCCCCAAACCCAGAGATAAGAACTAATTTACAAGATTCTCCAAACATGAACTAAGATGTCCACAAGTTGAGTTTCAGAGCTTCTTTGCTATCTGCAAATAATGCTTTTCCAAACCTGGCTTTTATCCTCTTGAGGGAGGGGCCGTTACCTTGGAGCCTTATTCTTGAGTCGCCTGTGCTGCTGGAATTGTTCTTTCCTCCAAGCAATCCTTCGTGCACATGCACTTGGCACAGGCTCCTCGGGAGCCTCCTTGTCACTGCTGCCAGCTCCCACAAGCTCTGAAGGAAGCAGTCCACTCCCTGATGGTCCTGGCCCTTCATCAGAGTCCTTGCTCTCCTCAGCCATCTGCACCTGCTGCTGGCTAATCACAACACTGATGCTACTTTTTGATTATTTAAAAGCCAGTTTGGTCTAGTAGTTAAAGCATCAGGCCAGAAATCAGGAGACTGTAGTTCTAATCCTAATTTGGGCATGAAGCCAGCTGGGTGATCTTTGGCCAGTCCCTCTCTCCCTTCAAAAAGTCTTGCCAAAATACCTGTAGGCCTTTGTCTAGGCAGTCACCAGGGGTAAAAACCCTATTGGAAGCAGGGCTGTCTTAATACGTGGGCCTGAGGGGCACTTGCCCGTGGGCCCCACAGCATAGGAGCCCCATATTAATCTGTGTATGTTAACCCTTCAATGCACCTTCTATCATATAAAAACAGCAGCATATTTATTAATTTTACTGCATTTTTTATTAATACTAGCATGCAAATATATGTTTAATTTTATCAACCATTTACATTTTTATTCCTGTGAGTAGTTGTCATAGGGCCCCAGTATACTTCTTTGCCCAGGGCCCATAATGCTGTTGAGACGGCCCTGATTTGAAGCCAGGCCCACACACACACACACACACAAATATACTGTATATACCTAGCGATTATAAAACTGCATTAGGTGGGACAGATTCAAGAGGTGTGGATAAATGTAGGAGCAAATATTAGAAGGGGATTAAGAATATGTAATTTTTACTTTGGTTACACTTCAGCTGTGATCACTCCATTCTTTCCCTTCCCTATCTGTGAACGGTCATCAATACCTTCCACAAGACTTATTTTCACCTTAGTCCGAAAATATTGGTGTATCCATGGAGTAGACCTTTTTTGGAACACCATTCAAGGCTCCATTGACACCAAAATCAGGTAGCTTCCCACATTTTTAACTGACTCCTACCTTTCTTTATACCAGATCGCTAGAGTGGGAGGGCGTCATTGCATCCTTGTTCTGTTCATGGGCTTCCCGGGATAATTTTATTGGCAACTTGAGAACAAGATTCTAGATTAGTCTAGACTTTGCTCAGGTCCAACAGGATCCTCATGTTATATTTTTAACAAGAGAGACATGTGCCAAACAGTCTAACATCCCTTAAATAACGAATGTGAGTAGGCAGGGGAGCTTTTTACCAGCTGCTTTTCAAGAAATCTGTTATTTTCACAGTATGTTCCAAAGACGGTTGGGTTTCCTTGGAAACTTATCAGGGGCTTCTCAGTTCCTCAAGAGGATAATAGTAGCACAGACCAGACTTCACCAAATCTGCAACTATTTTAACAAGTTCCTCAGAGCAGAGGCCCATCTTCCTCTCAATATGCAAAGTGCCAGAGCCTCCTGGTTATTTTCTATAAACAGATAACAATTGCGTATTGGATCCAGATATAATCCTACCTTGAATAGGCTCGTGCCAAGTAGGGGGACCAATTACCCACAAATTCTTTAAATCAGTGGTAGGATTCAATTTTTTTTTACTACCGGTTCTGTGGGTGTGGCTTGGTGGGCGTGGCTTGGTGGGCATGGCAGGGGAAGGATACTGTAAAATGTCCAATCCCACCCCACTCCTGGGGAAGTTTACTGCAAAATCTCCTTCCCTCCCCACCCACTAACCTGCTTTCCAGTTCTGTTCTCCTGTGCAGGGCAACAAAAGAAGACCCAGCTGATCAGCTGGGATTCAGGAGGCAGAGAATAGTTGGGGGTGGGGCCAGTCAGAGGTGGTATTTGCCGGTTGTCTGAACTACTCAAAATTTCCGCTACCGGTTCTCCAGAACTGGTCAGAACCTGCTGAATACCACCTCCACTTTTAATGCAACCAATTTCAATATACTGCATCAGTTATCCAACCCAGTTGTATTGCCTTCCCTCAGAGGGCAGGTTGTTGCATCTGTTCTAACAGACATTAGGAGGCCCACAATGATTCATTTTTGTTCTCTGCACAAACTTCACACGTACTGTGTGCCATCTCTCAATGTTCTCCTTTGAGTTTCCTGACAGAATGAAAAAAGCAAGAGGGAATCTTGGAGGTGACATTTTTGATTACAGGGTGTCATTTCCAGAAAAAATCTCTAGTGTCTCAAAACCAGGTGAAGACCCGTTTATCCTTTAAAACAATTCTAAAATCAGCAACTTTTTTCACAGCTACATTGGCCCTGCCTTTCCTGCTGTTTCTTGCAGGCTTTTGTGCTTTGTGATGTTATTCATATTTGTATTCATCTCAGTGACTTCGATAATGTGTTATTTGAAATATTAACAAACAAACAAAAAACAAACAACAGCATCCTGCATAATCTGAGGCTACATCTTAGGCTACGGTCCAAATTTTACAGTACATATTGTTGTTGGTTTGTTTGGGGATGCAAAAGTCTAAGGATGCCTCACCAGACAAAATAAGCTTGAAACTCACAGTGATAAATTAATCAACATATCTAATTTGTGCCATTAGTTGGCTCAAGTGTACCTTTCATGCTTGCAACATTTCCTTCTATTTCCCCCACCACCACCAAGGCCAAGGTTTAATTGGGTATATTTTGCTATTTAAAATATGAAGACTGCCTTGCTTCCGAAGAAGTACTTGAGGCAATCTGTAACAAGTATATAACGTGCACAATGAGATTGTAAACTCTAAAGTAGTTCAAGAAAACATGGACATCAACAGATGTGTGAAAGGACTCAGATATCACTTTAAAACAATAATGTTGTCTCTTAGTGTCAACATTGAAATCTTTGAGTAGTTTTCCTGGTAGTTTTTGTCTTCTGGGCTACAACTACATCTTTGTTGTGTCCCGGTTGCCTCTTTCAAGTATTAACTAAGGCTGTCCTTGATTAGCTTCTTGAAAATCTCCCAAATTTTCTACGAGCTTTTGTCTTCCTAACCCTATTAAAATCAAGCCTCGAATAATGCTTATGGGAGTCAGTTTGGAAAAAAAATGGAATGGCATATTAAGACATAATGATGAAAGAATCAGTCAATTCTATTTTTTTCCTCAGCTTCTCTTTCTTTTTCTAATCATAAGACTCATTTTTTCTATTTCTGCACCAATTTGATTGCATGTATTTTTAAAATGTTTACAGAAAAGAAGCATTCATTTCCATGTGAATTTTACCTATTCAATGGATATGAGTTTGCAGGCATTTTGAATAATTTACATATTTTGGGGGAGCAATTTCCTTTAATACGCTATTGTGAATGTTATTTTCATGAATGTGCGTATTGCGGTTTGCATATTACAGTTTGCACCTTTGAAATGTAGGTTTCTAAACTAGCGACATCACTCTGTACATATTATTTACATAATAAATCCATAGGAAGAATCCATTCTTTCTATAGAACTTAAAGGAAGAATGACATAGGAGACATAGATTTCCTATATTTTGATTGATTTGAGTGTTTATGTCTTTTCTTTAAGGCAGCTTTTCAGAAAATCCTCTATTCCTGTTCTTATAGAGGAAAAAAATGGCTACGGATGCCATCCAATTTGGCCACAACATTTAAAAGGGACAGTTATTCCTTTTCAAAGAAATTCTGGCACAAAATTATGTGTGAAATTTGCTTGTGCTTTCCTATATCTGTAAATTATGGCATACAAAAAAGTTACATCCATGGGTTGATTTCCAACAAGAGCTATTGCAAGGGTGACATGATTGCATTGTTGGAGTATTTGAAAGGCTTTCGCACAAAAAGAACAGCTCTCATAGCACAGGATGTGGAATAATAATCTTAAGTATAAGAAAGCAGATTCTAATGATAGCAACAGTTCAACAGTGGAACTATTAGAAAGGTACATTCCTTTGATGGTTGCCTTCAAGTAGAAACTCCAGAGACTCTGGTTGGATGGTCTTTTAATTTAGATTTCTATCTAGGATAAAGAAGACACAGAATATTCCTTAATAGATTTTACAAGTGGCTAAAGAAAAGAGGTAGAAATTAGGTAAAGAAAGATTATTGTTATATAAGAATTAAATGCACAGAGGGTTGACAATTAGAAACATGTTGTTATAAGTAATAGAAGTATAAATAAGCTAATACAAGACACTTAGCTAAAATTGTTTTGTTACACTGTCACCATTGTTACTAGTGTATCTGTTGATACGTCTGTTTTTTTTTTCTTTTTTGTAAATGATATGCCCTGACAATACACTGTATTCAAAATGTTTATGAATAAAAATAAAACATATATTTAAAATAATAATAATAATTTAGATTTCTATCCTGAACTCAATGGGATAAATCATTCCAGCTCCATAGCTTGTGATTCAGAGGTCTGGATTTCTGAACTAGGATTTGGATTAAGATGCTAGAAATCTAATTTGGAAAGCTGTGTGAACTGGTTTAGAGCAAATTAAATCACTTGAATCAATCCTCAGCCATGTTCCTTCATCTTTTGTCACAGGTAAGAAAATTCATTCTCAGACCCTCAAGATTTTTTACATAAATAATTCTAACATTATTATATCCTTTTCTCTCCCCCTCCCTCTATTCAATGATGTCTAATATTTGGACACTGCCTGGACAAGTCCCTGAAGTTTTCCTGACAAGGGTTTTCATAAATGGTTTGCCCTTACATTCCTCTTAAGTCTGAGAGGAATGACTATCCCAAAATCACCCTACTGGCTTTGGCCTAAGTGGGGACTAGAATCCACAGTCCCTTGGTTTCTAGCCTGATGCTTTAACCACTACAGCAAACTGACTTTGCATATTCTAAGTAGAAACACTTTAATGAAATCTCATGGTACTGATGATCTGAAAGCCTGTTTCCTAAACAACTTTTGAGTGAACTTTATTTATTTATTATTTATTTTTATTTGTCACTTGCTTACAAGATAATAGGTATAAGTAAAAACATAGTTATGAATACATGGATGCATATAAGAAAAACAAAAAATATAAAAGAAACAATAGGACAGGGACGGTAAGCACGATTGGTGCACTTATGCACACCCCCTACAGACCTCTTAGGAAAGGGGTGAGGTCAATAGTAGACAGTCTAAGGTTAAAGATTTGGGGTTTGGGGAAGAAACCAGAGTCAGGTAGTGGATTCCAGACACTGACCACTCTGTTGCTGAAGTCCTATTTCCTGCAATCAAGTCTGGTGCGATTAACCTTGAGTTTGTATCTATTGTTTGCTCTAGTGTTGTTATGGTTGAAGCTGAAGTATTCATTGACAGGTAGGACATTGCAATGTATGATTTTATATACTATACTTAGATTGGACCGAAGACGGCATAGTTCTAGGTTTTCTAGGTCTAGAATTACAAGTCTGGTGGCATAAGGTATTCTGCAACGAGTAGAATATACTTGTCTGTACATTCAAAATAAAGCTTCCAAGGAACATCTGGCATTGCAACCAGAATTTTAAAGTTTTGAGAAAAGATATGCTTGAAGTGTCCTTTTCTTCCAATAGAAAAATGACATATATTTTAAAAAGGCTAAACGTGCTTCACTTTATCAATTCAGGTTTTATGTCTTTCTTAAATATTTGGCCCTGTGAAGTTTCAAGTTTTCTCTACCTTCAGCACCAGTTATACTGTTTAATTTTTTAAAAGATAATTATAAACCAAATGTATCTTCTGCTAAAAATCCTTTGCTATGATAAGGCTATGCTATTTATGGGAGAGAGGGTGATGGAAGGAATGGAAGTTGGTTAGTCAGATAATTACCCATTCCCTGGAGGAATTGTCAATAAAATGGGTTGACTCAGCCTCTCCTGCTATATAAACTTCTATATATGTGTTCTGTTCTCAGCATAATTTCATAGCTCACATTCTAATGAAAAGGTTCCAAATGAGGCTGATCTTTCTATAGCAAAAGCTAGACAATATCTCAAACACCAAGAGTCCTTTCCTTGAACACTCTTTGATGCAGTGATGACAAACCTATAACACACATGTCAAACGTAACACATTAAAACATTTTGGGTGACACGTCAGCAGTCATGAACAACTATTCGCTCTGTTTTTTGTCAAAGAAACTGAATGGACACAAATGCAAGAAATGTGTGACCTTGGACCACCAAAAGTTTAAAATGGATTCTTACTATCTATATCAGCGCGTGATCTGTTACATCCAGAATTGTGATGGACAGTGACATGAAAGAGAGTGCAACTTGCAAAATGCATTAAGAACATGGCAGCTGCACCATTGTCTTCCAACCGCTGCATGATGTGGTGGTTTGCAAGGTGTATTCAGATAATCAAAGTTGGAAGAGACCTTGTAGGTCATTGTCCAACCCCCCACCCAAGCGGGAGACCCTACACCATTTCTGACAAATGGCAGTCCAATCTCTTCTTGAAAGTCTCAACCGATGGCACTCCCACAACTTCCGAGGGCAAGCTGTTCCTTTGGTTGATTGTTCTCACTGTCAGAAATTTTCTCCTTATTTCCAGGTTAAATCTCTCCTTGTTCAGTTTCCATCATTATTCCTTGTCTGGCCTACAGGTGCTTTAGAAAATAGCTTGACCCCTTCCTCTCTGTGGCAGCCCCTCAAATATTGGAAGACCGCTATCATGTCTCCCCTGGTCCTTCTCTTTACTAGAGTAGCCAGGCCCATTCCTGTAACCGTTCTTCATATGTTTTAGCCTTCAGTCCCTAATCATCCTGGTTGCTCTTTTCTGTACTTTTTCTAGAGTCTCAACATCTTTTTTATAGTGTGGTGACCAAAACTGGATGCAATACTCTAGGTGTGGTCTTACTAAGGCTTTATAGAGTGGTATTAGTACGTCACTTGATCTTGATTGTATCCTTAGGATTGCATTAGCTTTTTTGGCTGCTGCTGCACATTGCTAAGCGTGGGAGTGATCATGTGAAATCAGCTTTTGCATTAGTGTGAACAAGAAGTGCACTGGATTATAAATGAAGATGAAAATAAATGTTTCTCTTGTGTGGAGAGGGAGAAAACACACCAGTGGAGCCAAGTGAGGCATTTTCCTAATTTTTGAACACTGATTCCAAAAGGTTCGTCATCACCGCTTTGAAAGAAATAGAATGAAAGAGTCTCCATAACCACATGACACAGTGGTTAGAGTGCAGTAGGGCAGGCCACTTCTGCTAACTACTGGCTGCCTGCAATTTGGCAATTCAAATCCCACCAGGCTCAAGGTTGACTCAGCCTTTCATTCTTCCAAGGTGGGTAAAATGAGGACCCAGAGTGTTGGGGGCAATATGCTGACTCTGTAAAACCGCTTAGAGAGAGCTGGAAAGCACTGTGAAGCAGTATATGTCTAAATGCTACTGCTATTGCAAAGAAAGGGATTATTGTTAAAGCTGAGGGCTAATATGGGGATCTTAATTTTTCAGTGATACTGCAAGGTTCAGCTTAAGAGATATTTCTGAATGCAACGGAAGCATAAAATAATTCTTTAAAACCCTGCTAAAAATAATTAATGTCTTAGAACTAAGAACTGGTGTGGCCTTTCCAAGCGATCTAATCCAGTGTTATTTAGTGTGGGAAATTCAGGAAATTCGTTTCTTTCTTTAGGAAAAAAAAAACCTTAGTGGTTATTTTATTTCTTTATTTTTAATTATGTGGCTATGTATAAACTTGCACCCTCTCCCGATCACACTCGCCACTTCTGAGTGAAGTTGTATAAAAAGTCCTTTTTAGGTTGCATTTCACAAAGGGCATTTTGCTTCTGTTTTCTTCCCAGTATAAGAACATTCTTTTTATAATTCCACTCATTTCATTCAGCACCACAGTGATGCATTTAAGCCGGCGTATGACTGTGTAATAATGTATAAATCACAATGGACTATAGGGCCTATTTCTCTCTTATTAAAAAGAAATTGCTGTCATATCAGGGAGCTTGCTGACAAAATAGTTCTACTGGTAGAATCACTGAGCTCGTAAGGCCCAGCACCTTCCCACTGCTCATAAACAGGAATGGCTCTATTTTTCTGTAAGAATCAGGTTTTCATGAGAAAGGAAATGGAGGCAGCATTATTTTATATTAGTGCCAAATTAATGTTGCATCAGCACTAAGCAGCATTCACCCTGAATCAGCCCCCTCCTCAAATTATATCATGTCAAGGTGGCAATGAAAAATAGGCCTATTTTTATAGCCTTCCACCAACCCACTTAACTATTTTAAATAGCAAACTCCGAAGAAGGACCATTATTTTCAACGAGAGCTCTTAACTGGGAGATTTGCAGATATTGTAATTTCCACGATGGCATTAAAGCAAACCTATTTTAGCATCCTATGAAGATAGCACTTTTTCCTGATCAGAAAAAAAAAACCTCAAACCACCTCTCTGATCCTACCCTCAAAGCAACCTTGAGCATTCTAATTTTGTTCTCTTATCTTCACACATAAAACATCATAATTTGTGCTGTGCCATTTCAAATCTTCTCCTACCGTGGGGTGCTTTTGTAGGCAACAACATCTGCAGTTAAGGATGTGCTAAACACTTATTACTGAGATCAAGTGTTTCCCTTCCAAAATTTGTCTTCTTTCATTCATGTTTGAAAAGAAAACCCTTCAAATAATTTCTTACCATTCCGTACAAATAATGCCCTTGAAAGGTATTACAAGGCTGTTCTTTCCTAGAAAAAAAAACCCTAAACGATCCCAGTGAAACTTATTTTAGAGTAGGAATGTCTGAAATTGCATCAGAAAAGTCCATTATTTGGATGCTGGAAATCATTAACAAGGTTTATGCTAATGACAATATTTAT
Organism: Pseudonaja textilis; assembly: GCF_049901715.1. Classification (NCBI taxonomy): domain Eukaryota; kingdom Metazoa; phylum Chordata; class Lepidosauria; order Squamata; family Elapidae; genus Pseudonaja; species Pseudonaja textilis. The sequence continues at coordinate 180,567,566 of NC_141991.1, forward strand.
CTTATAGATACTTATTTCTTTGAAATATAGGCGCTTTTTTCTCTGCAATAAATTCACTTAATTTTTCCAGTTGGCGTTGCATGAATTTCAGCATGCTAAAATTCAGAATGTCTTTTTTTCTGTTTTAAAGAGCAACATCCTAAGAATATACACCTGGCGGGGGGGAGCTCACGTTATTTTTCTTTATTAGATTAAGTAGAACTCTGTCGAATATTCCTCTGTTTTCGTTTTCATGGTGTTCATGATCATGTAAATAGTCACCTCTAGGATAGTCATTAAAAAATACCTTTCTTTTTGAATGCTCCATTATGAATTCCCAGCTACTACATCCCATCCTTTTGAGGAGGGGGCCAATAGAATGTGGGTGAAGAGTTATTGGGACTGTTGCTATGTTACCACAGTATCTTTTTTGCACTATTACTGTATTTCTTTGCCGCAAAAGACACAAGATGGAAAGCAGATGCAACGTGACAACAATATCAAATATCAAATATAAAACTTCAGAGATATTTTACCTAACTTGTTTTTCTTCCCGGATTAATCCTATTGGTCAGTTTATTCCAATGAGGGATTATGGGTGAAACAAAGGAAGTCACATAGCATTACAGCCAATCAGAAGGGCTGTTGACGTAGTGAATGAAGGTCATTCAGAGTGATGGTAAACCATTAAGGAAGCATTTTCTCAGAGTGCCAAAATAGGAGAAAAAGGAGAAAATTTTCAAACATAGAGAGAAGGCTAGAGAGAAGTTCCATGAAGATGGACTCCAGTACCAGTCCAAAAGTTTGGAAGACAAAACCTCTGGCCCAGATTGGATCCTCCAACATTATCCTGGGCCATGTATATTTGCCTTTATTCACAAAACTTTCAAACATCTTTTAGAAAAGAATGGAGATCAGTTTAACTGAAATCTAGAACCTATCATTTGAAAAGGATAAATGACAGGAAAAAATGGGGCTTACATATGATATGTTTAAATATACAGGGGGTCCTTGTTTAATGTCTACTCATTCAGTGACCATTCAAAATGACAACGAGGAAGACTTTTAATGTGTCCTCAAGTTGTGGCTATTGCAAGAATCCCTGATTGTAATTCTGGTGCTTGGCAATTGGATCCCAATAGTGATGCCACAACATCCTGTAGCCACAAGGTCGTAATTTGTGAGCTTCCAGCTTCCAACAAGTAAAGTCAATGGGGAAGCCAGTGGGAGATGACAAATGGTGTCCCCTTGATTGCAGAATGTTGCAACCATGTGGGATTTGCCTAACAACAGCTAGGACTGCCACAACTTTTATCTTAAGGCACTAGTCACATAATGTCACACTTTACAATCCTACTGATTAGCAGTAGAGTTGTCATTCCCAGTTATCATTGTCAAGTGAGGAGTACCTGTATTATTAACATTCGTGTGTGTGTGTGTGTGTGTGCATGTGTGTGTGTGTGTGTGTGTGTGTGTGTGTGTGTGTGTGTGTGAGAGAGAGAGAGAGAGAGAGAGAGATTTACATACTTGACTATAAAAAGATAGATACATAAAGAGATAGAGATGGGGATGAAGAGAGAGAGAGACAGAGTTATTAGATTTATTAATTTGTTCCACCTATATGTTGAATATTTACTGAGGGAGAAGGTGAACATGGTTTTAAAACTGGAGGACAAAACATAAATAACATACAGTAAGTAAGGTATTATGCCGACACTACTCTGATAGCTGCAATTGCAAATTATTTGGATGCTCTACCAATGAAAGTACAGTGGGAAAAAAAGGAGATTGAAAAGACAGGGCAGAACGTCAACAATCAGCATTAGAATTGCGAATGAAGATTTGGTGGATAGCTGTTTCCTTTTAAGGTCAATTATCAATTGTAAAGCAACCAGAAGTCAAAAAATATGCTGTTAAATGTATTGGCTGCAAACTCCAGAGGATTTAGATATTCAGATGCTACTTTAGTCTTTAGTCTTAAAGAATAGAATACCGTGGTCAATAAAGAAAACAAACAAGGGATCGCAGAACAAACCAATCCACAATTTTCACGAGGCACAAATGATCAGGTTCAATTTTTCTTCTATTTTGTACACATTATGCAAAAACAGCTGCCTGGAAAGGCTCTAATGCTAGCACAAGTGGAGAGAAAGGGAAGGGAATGAAAGGAAACAACAGCAAGGTGGATGGACTTAGTTACAGCAATAATGGGTACACCACTGAGAGACCCAAAGAGCCAGGTTGGAGATATGTCATCCTGGAGAACATCTGTTTGTCTGGTAGCACCAACTGAAAGGCATGTATTCAATATCTTCACATATGATTCACATTTGAATCCTAACTATAGATTCTGCATTATACAAATATCTTTTTTTAAGCTTGTAAAAAAGCAATAACATTCATTGTCACTTAACAGGGCGTTAACTGCTAGAAGAGACATTAATCATGTGTTGCCTGTACTGCAAAGTGTTATTAGCTGCTAGTTGCCTGCCAGGCACAATTTACACTACTAATGTTGACAGTCTAAGTTCCAAATAGCTTACGGCCTGATTAGTTGAAGGAGCATCTCTGCTGCTATGAGCTTCCAAGTAACTTTGATCATCTGAAGAAGCTCTTTGAAGACCATTACCCACCCACCCATGTTGGAAGCTTAGCTGTATGGTCTACAAAAGAGTCTTCCCCTGTAGAGTTCCCAGGCAACAACATGTATTTCCCAAGATGTGCTCTGTTTCCACTCTTCCCATACTTAGGAAAAGTTAAGATGGTGGCTGCAACCATATGATGGAAATTATGCCTTCTTCTTTCCTTTCCTTTCCTTTCCTTTCTCCTTTCCTTTTCCCTTTCTTCCTTCCTTTTTTTCTTTCCCCCCTTCCTCTTTCTTTCTTTCTTTCTTTCTTTCTTTCTTTCTTTCTTTCTTTCTTTCTTTCTTTCTTTCTTAAATGAGTGAGTTTTCAAATGAACTATTATTAATCTTCAATTCTGAATTTAATCACAGTAAAATTTTCTCCTGCCTTCTATTTTCACTTTTAAAAAATATTGCAGCAAGCTGCCTTCAGTGATTATACAATAGAAAGAATGTAAATCTCATGCTAAGTACTAATCAAACCAGTGACCAAATAATAATAATTTGCTACTAGAGAAATAATGAATTAAGACTTTAGGACACATGTCAACTACTTTTGGAGGCTTAAGGGCTGTCTTTGTTCTGTGAGAACCTGAGAAAGAAATGGACGAAATCAGGATTAAAAACCTAATTGTGATTTATGACATTTAAGTTTACTTTTTAAGAAAAAGGACCATCTGAAGACTTCATTTCCTTATTTGATCACATTAGAAGCTATAATTAGTTGGCATTTTGGGGAAGAACTATGAACTTTTAGAAGTTATTATGTAACTACATGATCTCCACTTCGAAGTTTGAATCCCACCTCATTTTATGATTTTCCGTAGTTCGAAGTCAATGGAAATATGCAGTGGGGAGATTCAAATTTTTTTACTACCAGATCTTTGGGCATGGCTTGGTGGGTGTGGCAGGGGAAGGATACTGTAAAATCTCCAGTCAGAGGTTGTATTTGTCAGTTCTCCGAACTGTTCAAAATGTCTGCTACTGGTTCTCCAGAACTGGTCAGAACCTGCTGAATACCACTTCTGGATATATGGGATTGCACTAGAGAAGGCTCTTTAAGGTCTGACAGCAAAAGAAAGATATGTCTAATTTTGACTTTCCCATCTTTCAGGAGTTTCAGCTGAATTCTAATCATTTCTTCTTGGCCTTCTCCCAGGCCTCTAAAGGTCAAGGAAATTTAAACCAGTAGAAAACGTATTTCTTGCATAGTACATGATGAGAGGAATTATTGCAGTTGTAATTATAATAGTAATCAATAGTAAAAACAGGAGAGGTTGCAAATGCTGCCGTGTCTTCCCAGAAAAAAAATTCTTCCCTCCTCCTAGAGAAATGATTTGCATTGTTCCTGACAGTTCTCAAGACACTTACATTCTTTTCTTGTTTTAAAACCAAGTTTATATGCATCTTCGACAGCGGCGAAAACAGTATTTCTCTCTCTCTCTCTCTTTTTTTTAAGCACGATACCACCACCCAAATTACTTTGATTCAAAAGGAGAAAAGTAATATTGCTGCCTGCTTAAGTTTTATTTACTTTTCATTATGATGACATTAGAGGGGAGGGTGATGTGTTTGAGGGGATATGACAGCTCCAGACTGCATATCTGGGTGAGTGACAAGATTATAATGTCTGTTTATGAAGTTGGCAGGTATTATAAAGCCTAGACGGAGGAGGAACAGACAACTAGAGGAATCTAATCCGGCTGAATTTAGACTGCCCCATCAGAATTCATATAAATAATAAAGCATCTCCATCACAGCTTCCTTTTTTAATTTTTAGGTACAGAGAAAGAGATACATTTTGACCACGCTAATAATGTTCTTTGCTGTCTTGATTGCATTAGTGAATTACTGTAGATCTTCTTTTTTAGAAAAAAAAGAAAAACCTTTAGAATAGAATGTGTCCTATTTACTTGCAGAATAGAATGAGGGCTTTTTTTTAAGTCAGACAATGGGCTGTACTGTTCAGAAAGCTTGACAGGCCTTGCTTCCTCTTCCATGGAACTGAAATGGCTTCATAAATTTCTAGGATTGGAAGGGCTCTTGAAGGTCATCTAGAACAAGCATCTCCAAACTTGGCAACATTAAGACTAATGGACTTCAACTCCCAGAATTCCCCAGCCCGCATTGGAAAGTTGAAATCCACAAGTCTTGCCAAGCTTGGAGATCTAAAACAGGAATCTCCAACCTTGATGACTTTAAGCCTGGAAGACTTCAACTCCCAGAATTCCCCAGCCACCTTTTCTGGCTGGGGAATTCTGGGAGTTGAAGTCCTCCAGGCTTAAAGTCTCCAAAGTTGGAGATCCCTGATCTAGAACACTTTTTTCAAGCATGTTGGGTAGAAAATTCTGAAATTCAACTTTCTCAGCATTGCCAATATTAAGAATCACTGATCTAGCCCAAAACTTTGCTCAGGGTAGCATCTGTGACAGATGACTGCCTCTGTTTGAGGATCACTTCACCTGCTAGCCTTGCTGTATTCTCATAAGCCAGGAGGTTCCACCTGACATCTAACCTAGACTTTTTTCCTTGTACATTAACTACTTCCCGGCCTTCTCCCAGGACTCCAAAGAGGAAGGAAATTTAGCTCCCTCAGTCAATTGTGAAAATAATTCCATTCCTTTCCTCTGCATCCACCTTTCACTGCTACCTCTCATTCAGGCTATCCATACATGGATGTTATGGATGAGGAGGAATGAGAGAGGGAGGAAGGGAGAGAGAGAGGGATGGGGAGAGAGAGTGGGGGGGGAAAGAGAGAGTGGAGAGAGAGGGAGGGAGAGACTATTTGAGCATAAATCAGAAAGCAAAGTGGCTTCTTATCCAGCTAAAATTATGTTGTATCTTTTATTTTCTTGGAAATCAACACATGCACTCTTACCTTGGGAAAGTATATGGTGGATATTCATGCCTTAATAGGGTTTTGGTTTTGCCATTTTTGCTTTTACATTTCATTCTTGGGCGGGGGGGTGTTGTCCCAACGTTGTCAATATATACTAATTTAGAAATGGGTTGGTTTCAGGAATTAGCATAAAAAGGCCATTTTCAGGGCTCATGGCCTAATTATTTCTCTTTTATTCACCCCCCCCCCAAGGGGAACAGAGGGGTATATGAAAACTAAACAATAAAAATATTCCTTAAATACTTAACAAGATGGAAGTGCTGTTGATTCAAAGGCTGCCCTATCCCAAGATTGTATCATCCTTAACTCTTAAGGTGGTTAAGAGCAGACTTACTGTCCATGGCCAGAACCAAAACAGAGAAGAGATGGAGAGGAAAGGGATGTGAAGTTCCACAGCATAAGCAAAAGTTTGTTTTACTTAATAGTGGACATTTAAAAAAAAATGCTTTATTTGAAATCTTCAACCCACCCCTCCCAATTTGTATGTAAATACTGACATTTTGGAGGAGTATAATATAAATAATATAAATACAGACAGACAGACAGACAGTTAGATATGATAAATAGCTCACTGCAATGGACATGAATCTTCCTCCCTTTAATAGACTAAATTTATGCAACAAATGGGATCATTGATATGGGTTTGAGCCTGATGTTAGCGTATCTTGCTGGTCCTCAGTAGTAGGATATATATTTTAGGAAGAGAAATAAATTATGGGTGCATCTGTTTTCATACAAATTGCAAAATAACTACTGTATATGTAAGCCATTAGTCTGATATTTCCTGTGCTTAATAGACAAAAACAGTCATCATATTGTACCTTTTAATTTTTTCCAAGTACTCCTGCGTGGAACACATCAAAGTAGATCTAGTTTGTTAATTACAATTTTATGTAGTTTTTGTGCCTCCTCCTTTCTTCATTGTCTCCCCTTCCCCTTAAGTCTTAACCTCTTTAACTTCTCCTACAGAAAAAAATAATTGCAATTAAATGTTTAGAAAGTGAGATGGACTGTATCCAAAAAAGCATGCTTCCGGGGTGCAAACAGATGGCATTGCCTAATTGATCGAACTGGAGTGCACCAACCTTACCAGATTGAACCAGATGAGCAGATCCTATAAGAAACAGGCGGTCATCAAATAACCAGGCTTTATGCCACAGAGGTCTTTATAGGTAGCAACCAGCACCTTGAATTACAACTAGAAGGAAGCTGAGTTATTACATAGGCATACCAAGTATGTTGCTGCACACCATTGCTGTTCCATTACAGAGTAGCTGAAGCTTTTAGGTGGTCTTCAGGAGCAGCTCCATGTAAACATATTGCAGTAATCAAGCCATGAGGTGTCCAGAGCATGTGTGACTGCTCTGGAAGGGCCCCCTGGTCTAGGAAAGAGTGCAACTGGTGCACCAAATGAAGCTGGACAAAAGCCTTCCTGGCCAAAGCTATCCCCGGCTCATTGAGCAACAGCTATGCGTCCATAAAGACTCTCAAATTGCATAGTATCATTGAATGAGGAATTGGAACCCCGTCCAAGGTCAAATATGATGTAGCAGCATCAATATTGGCCAAACTTGGAAGATCTCTTCTGAATATAAAATCATCATCATCATTCCATTCAATATTTAAAATTCTCTGGACAGATGATAACATTATTAGAATATAAAAGCAGTGAAGTCCATACAATAGCAAAATCTATTACAATATGGTAGAAGAACTATTGTTGCAGTATAATATAGGTCCATGAAGAATGTTACACAAGGCCAGGAAACAAAAAATAATTTAGCTTGGCACTATAAAGGGATCAATAAGGACGAGAGGACTACTTTGATATAGAGCAAGGGTCCACAACCAGGGGGTGGGCTTCCAAAATTTTAGCAACAGATTCTCTGCCCGGTTGCTGGGTGGGTGTGGCCTAGTTGGCCTCCTGCACCATGGTGGTGGTGGGGGGGGCATTTTTTGTCCTCCCCGGGCTCTGGAGGCTTTCCTTGAGCCTCCAGGAAGGCAAAAATAGCCTCCCCAGGCTCCAGAAGCTCTCTGAAAGCTGGAAACGGGCCCGTTTCTGGCCTTCCTGAATTTCCAGGAGGCCTGTTTTTCGCCTTCCCCGAGCCTCCACGCGTGCCTTGCACTTACCTGCATCCAAAATGGGCCGCGTGGGGACTCCTGGGAGGGGTGGCGTGGGCGGGGCCAGCCAGGGGTGAGATTTGGGGGTTCTCCGAACTTCACAGAATCTTAGCTAGTGGCTCTCGTGAACCCACAGCAGCCCACCCTTGTCCACAACCCCTGGGCTACAGACCGAAACTGTTTGGAATCAAGCAGTGTAAGCAGCGGGCAAGCATGCGAAGCTTTCTTTGCATATGCGTGGAATTTAGGTTGCACATGCAAAACCATCCCTTTCCACCCACACACATACCAATGCCACCAATGCTTCCGCGTGGCAGAGCCAAAAAGGGGGCTGCTATTACGGAGGACAACTTTGCTATTGAGGACCAGTGAGACATGACCACATCAGGCTCAAACTCACAACAACGGTCCCAGCCCTTGTGTAAATGTATAGTCTTCTCATTCACGTCCATTGCATTGAACCTTTCTGGTCATGCATAGCTGTGATCATTTTTGGGAACAGTACCATGGCAAGTTCTCCCCCACTGACTATGCTGGTCTGAAGGCTGCTGGCGTGGTTCCTCTTTTCTACTGATAGCTGGCTTCGTCCTTCTTTATCGGCTTTGGGTGAGCAGGCACTAAGATGAAGTCACTGTAGAGCAGGTCATGGCTTTCCAGTACCGTAGGGTAGCTTGTAAAAGCAATGTTACATGCTGTTTGCTAATAGGAAGCTTTCTGAAGGTGCCGTTTCAAGGAAGCAATATTGCCTCAGATTAGTAAAGAGCTTTTGTTGATGAAGAGAGACAGCAAACACAGGAATGTGCCGGCCTCTCCCCTTTCCTCCAAGAAGAAGATGTAATTTTACCCTGTAATACAGTGTGTGTATCGTAGGGCGTATAGATTACAGCTGAAGTTTCTGGCAGAGATAGTGCTCTAGGCTTCCTTAGATAAAGGGAAGAGAGCAGCGCTCATGACTCATCAGACAACATTAAGAGATTAATAAGGTGGTTATACATGAACGGATGACACTTTGGGGGATAGCGTGTGCTTGTCTTTGCTTGCTTTTTTTTTTTAATCAAATGAGAGAAAGAAGTGAGAAAGCCTGTGTGGAACAGCATGGCAACCAGTCTGTTGTGCTGCCCGTATGGAACTAAAAAGAGCAAAAGGCCATTTGTTGGCTGCCAATGTACCTTCAACAGCCTGGCTGATGTGGGTGTAAAGCCAAAAACAACAGCAACAACAACAACAACAACACCATCCCAAACCTCCCCCCCCCTTTTTTTTTGCATTTGGAGGAATTTAAGAGCCCATTTTAAAAGTGAAAAGGTTTCATTTTAGCCTAGTTCAGAGGCCCCAATTTCGGCAACTTTAAGACTTTGTGGACTTCAACTCCCAGAATTCCTGAGCCAGCAGAACTGGGAGTTGAAGTCCACAAGTCTTAAAGTTGCCAAGTTTGGGGACCTTTGGCCTAGTCACTAAGCTTTTGTTTCCATAGTGACCACTATTATTACTGCTGCTGATGCTGTTTCTTATGGCCCGTGTGGTTAGGATGCCAGGTTGGAGGTTAGCTGGCCCGCTTTCAAGTCCCAAGTGCTGCTATGGGGCAGGGTGAGCTCCCCTCCTGCCAGGGACATGAAAGGAGTCTCCAACTGACAAGGAATAATGGATGGAAACTGAACAAGGAGAGATTTATCCTGGAAATAAGGAGAAACTTTCTGACAGTGAGAACAATCAACCTATGGAACAGTTTGCTCTCAGAAATTGTGGGAGCACCATCACTTGAGACCTTCAAGAAGAGATTGGACTGCCATTTGTCAGAAATGGTGTAGGGTCTCCCACTTGGGCAGGGGGTTGGACTAGATGACCTATAAGGTCCCTTCCAACTCTGATTATCTGTTATCTGTTAACTGAGTGTCCCCTGGGCAATGGTGATGTCACTGGCTAATCCTTTCATCCCAGAAGTGCCTCAGTGTTTCTAACACGAGTTTGATGCCAACCACGGATTGGAGCCCTTGGAGAAATACCTTAGGGACTTCTTCAATACTTGGACATTTTTAAATTTTTCAGAGCTGAACAGGGTAATTTTACAAAAGGAAAAAAAAAACCATGCTGCTAGGAATTGCCTATGTTCTCAGTCGTTACCTTAATAATTCTGGATTAGGACTCAAATTTTTAGGCTCCTGCCAGTCTTGGAAGAAGCAATGGATGGAAACTACTCAAGGAGAGAAGCAACGTAGAACTAAGAAGAAATTTCCTGACAGAACAATTAATCAGTGGAACAACTCTCCTCCAGAAGTTGTGAATGCTCAAACACTGGAAGTTTTAAAGAAGAGATTGGATAACCATTTGTCTAAAATGGTATAGGGCCATGATGGTGAACCTGATGGCATGTGAGCTTTCACCCCAGTTCAGTTCTGATGCACATGCACTACGCACCTCCCACTGGCCAACTGGCCTTCAGGTCTCTGCCGCCCATGCACGGGAGGGTAGGGGAATGCAGAGGGTCACACATGCATGCATGGGGGGGGGCAGGTCACATGTGGGGGGTCACGCACACATGTGCGTGGGATGGGCCGCATGCATGGGGGAGGCACACATTGCATTTTGGGTGCACACATTCACTCACTTTAGGCACTTGGTCCAGAAAAGGTTTGCCATCACTGGTATAGGGTTTCCTGCTTGAGAAGGGGGTTGGACTAGATGACCTCCAAGGTCCCTCCAGTTCAGAAAAACAATTCTCTACTCTACTCTACTCTACTCTACTCTACTCTACTCTACTCTACTCTAGTAATTGTAGATTGCCAGTAATAATATTAGTAATAATATAAAGCTATAGGCCAAAGCCTGTAACTTTTACTAAAAGTCCTTTATAATTTGTTCTAAGAATGAGCTTTTCCATCTGCATTCTTTTTAGGTGATCCCTCACTTGATGAGCTGTAGTGATTTCCTGATCTGCTAACAAGCTCAAACTGTAAAAATAACTATCAGTCAATGTGCTTAAGTGCACAGCTACCATTAACTTCAAATGGGATATTACTCTTGGAATTACTTCCACAAATTATATCACTCAAAGGCTTAGAGAAATAACTGACACCAATCACTCTGAATCCTCTACATGCCGCTCTTGGCTGCCAACCTTTTCCCCCCGCTTTCTTTCTTTGGTGTTCCTCCGAGTTGCACGTTTTCAAAGTTGGCAAGTTGTATTTCAGGAAAATTAGCTCCGCATGCGGAGAGGAAGAGAGAATTAACTTGGGCCTGTTTTAGGTCATCAAGCCCTTTTATGTGCTTAGCTGGGTTTCGTTTATTAAGATTTACTGTGCTCTCCTCTTCCCCCCCCCCCCCAAAAAAAAAAGAAAGGGAAATGATGTGTTAAACATTTGTCACGTTGGAATTGCTGAGCTAATTTTTTTGAGGTGCTAGTTAAAGAGTTATGCTTCCTTCCCCAGTTCATAATACTGTAATTTGGATCAAAGCACATAACATATTCCTGAGTGTTATACAGACTGCCTGATCTGCTTCATGAGACAGGTCAGCATGCGGGGGGAGGGGATGAGGGCATTCAAAAAAGTCAAGATGGCGCTTGTGGCAAACTTATTCAAACCTATTCAATATTGGGTCAGCGTTGGATGCACATATAACAATTTTAGGCTTCCGTTGTGCTACTGTGGCCACCATCATGAGTTTTATTTTTACTGTTCCCTACAGATGTTCCTGCCTACAGTGATGGAAGCCAGAAAAGGAAATGTCTTCCTATCATTTTATTTATTTATTAGGTAATAGTATAAGTTTCTCCTGTCCAACATGCCTGACTCTATGGGTGGTACTCAACTCTGTTTCTTAGCCAAGGGAGCCAGATTGTCTAAAGACGCTTCCATGGCTATCTGGCAAGAATAGAATAGAATAGAATAGAATAGAATAGAATAGAATAGAATAGAATAGAATAGAATAGAATAGAATAGAATAGAATAGAACAGAATAGAATAGAGTTGGAAAGGACCTTGGAGGTCTTCTAGTCCAATCCTCTGCTTAGGTAGGAAGCCCTACACCCGTGATGGCAAACCTATGGTACGCATGCCACAGGTGGTGCGCAGAGCCATAAATGCCAGCACGTGAGCTGCAGGCAAACTTACCTCACTGTGCATAGATGTGCCTCACAGCTGATTTTCGGCTGGTTTGAGGCCTTTTTCGACCTTCCAAAGGCTTGAGGAAGGCTTCTGGAGGCTTTTCAGGATGAAAACTAGGCCTGTTTTGTCACTTCCTATGATGGAAGCAACAAAGCGGACCTAGTTTTCGGCCTGCAAAGCCTCCTGAAGCCTGCAGAAACCTTCCTCAAGCCTCTGGGAGGCTGAAAAAGGCCTCAAACCAGCCGAAAATCAGCTGTGAGGTGCAGTGCGGGTAAGAGGGCGAGGAGGTGGGGATTGCACAAGCATGCATGGGGGGCGTAAGGGGCACACACATTGCCTTTTGGGTGCTGGCACATGAGCGCAAGCATGCAAGGGCGTGCACAATTTTTGGCACAGGATCCACCACTGCCCTATACCATTCCAGACAAATGGTTGTCCGCTCTCTTCTTAAAAACTTCCAGTGTTGTAGCATTCACAACTTCTGGAAGCAAGTTGTTCCACTGATTAATTGTTCTAACAGTCAGGAAATTCCTCCTTAGTTCTAGGTTGCTTCTCTCCTTAGTTTCTTGTCCTACCCCCAGGTGCTTTGGAGAATAGCTTGACTCCCCTTCTTTGGGGCAGCCCCTGAGATATTGGAACACTGCTATCATGTCTCCCCCAGTCCCTCTTTTCATCAGACTAGACATACCCAGTTCCAGCAACCTTTATGTAACTATATGCCGAGGCACATAGGAACACTGTTACCTTCCCACCAAAGTGGTACTTATTTATCTACTCCCAATTGTATGCTTTCAAACTGCTAGATTGGCAGGAGCTGAGCAAGAACCAGGAGCTCACCTGGTCTCACACAGCGCTCGGGTCTCGAATGGGGACTGTCAGCTTTCTATTACTACTCTACTTTCCAGTTGACAAGCTCAACATCTTTAACTGCACCCTTTATTTATTCATTTTTTATAATTCCCCCTTTATTTATTCAATTTTTTTAATTAAAAAAAACCTGCCTTTTTTTTACTTTATAAGTAACTCAAGTCAGCAAACATAACTAACATTCTGTCTTCCTCCCATTTTCCCTACAACAACAATATTGTGAAGTGAGTTATGCTGAGAGAGAGTGACTGGCCCAAAGTCACTCAGGCAGCTTTCACCCAGATGGGACTACAGCTTTCTAGGGTGGCATATGTACCACTTCGCGAGACTGGTTCTCGTGGCTATATCTTTTTAATTCTGTTTGCAAACAGAATTTCTTCATTGATCCCCATATTTGCAGTGGTCAATGGCTGTGATTAAGAAATTTGATCCACCAAAAAGGAAATTGCTGAACTGAAACAAATTTGGCAAGAGGTTTATTATAAAAGTGCTGTCGGGGCTCCGGTAGTTATCCTCATTTAAATCATGAGTCTCTAGCCAGATTTTCAAAGCTTAAAGAATATTTATTAGGAGTAAACAGGCTGGTGCTACCTGGAGGTAGCTGACTCTAAGACACATCATTCATTGTCACCCTTGACCCTGGTTTTGCCCCTCCCCCTGGATGTATCATAATTCATATTCTCCAATGGGACACATTCATAGACAAGAGTCATCAATCATACTCTCCAGTTAGAATTTTGCATGGGAGAAACTTCGGTCGCCTAGAAACTATCTATGAAAACATTTATGGAATGCAGTTTTGGTTTTGCAAGCTGCTGCACTGCTCCCCACTCCCTTTCTGCTGGCAACTCTAAAAGACCAGAGCAATATTGTATGAGTTGACAGGCACATTCTCTTTTAAGCATACCTTCTGCATCAGCCTGTTCCTCTGATCTGAAATCATCCCAAGCTTTTTCTTTTTTTCCCTTTTTTTCCTTCTTCCTTTTCTGAATTTGAGATTGCTTCACCATTTTTCCTTCTGTATGAGAATTCAGTTTTAGCTAATATAAACATTTTATTGTGAGTTTTTACCTAGAATGCATATGGGTCAATATAAAAGAAAAAAAGAATGACATGGCCATAGGTGTATATTATAGGCCACCCAATCAAGCAGAAAAAAATAGATGTCCTTTTTGCCAGCCAATTAACAAACATATGCAGGAAACACACAACAATAGTAACGGGGGACTTCAATTATCCTGATATCAATTGGAAAACTAATTCTGCACCAAGTGAGAAATCAAATAAGTTCCTAACCAACCTAGCTGACAACTTTGTTGTCCAAAAGGTAGAGGGTGAAACTAGAGGGACAGCCACACTGGACTTAATTCTTACAAACAGAGAAGAAGTGATAGAGGGAGTTGAAACTGCAGGAACCTTGGGTGAGAGTGACCATACCATACTAGAATTCAACATAACACAAACACAAGCAACAGAACATAATGACACCAGAGTCTTGGATTTTAAAAGAGCTGATTTCAATAAACTCAGAGAGAACTTGGGAAAGATTCCATGGATGAAAATCCTCAAGGGGAAAACAACTCAAGAATCTTGGGAAACTCTAAAAAGTATGATCATAGAAGCCCAGACTAGCACAATACCACTGAGAAAGAAAAACAAGAAATCCAAGAAGAAACCAGTATGGCTGCACAAAGATCTCTCTGGCAAATTGAAAGAAAAAAAGGACAAGTACAAAAAATGGAAAGAAGGACATACAACTAAGGTAGAATATCAGCAGATAGCCAGAATCTGCAAAGATAAAGTCAGGATAGCAAAGGCTCAGAACGAACAAAGACTTGCAAAAAAAGTCAAAGATAATAAAAAAAAGTTTCTTCCAACATATTAATAACAAGGAAAAAAACAGTCGGTCCACTAAAGAGAGAGGATGGCAAGGAAGTAACAGGCAACAGAGAGAAAGCAGAACTGCTTAACTCATTCTTTGCATCTGTCTTCACACAAAAAGAAACTATAGCTCAACCCACCAAAAACATAATTGTAAAAGACAGACCAGAAATAAAAGTTAAAATAAGCAAAAAAAATAGTAAGAGAAGACCTGTCTGATCTTGATGAAAACAAATCACCGGGGCCTGATGGATTTCATCCCAGAGTTTTAAAGGAGCTGGCAGAGGTCATCTCAGAACCACTGCGCCATATCTTTCAAAAATCCTGGAGCACCGGGGAACTACCAGAGGACTGGAAAAGAGCTGATATGGTTCCCATCTTCAAAAAAGGAAAAAAAACAGACCCAAGGAACTATAGACCAATCAGCCTAACATCAATACCCGGGAAAATACTGGAAAAGATAATAAAAAAAAACAGATCTGACAACATCTAGAAACAAGTAAAATAATATCTAGCAGTCAGCACGGGTTTGTTAAAAACAGATCATGCCAAACCAGTCTTATTTCATTCTTCAACGCAGTTACTAAATTAGTAGACCAGCAAAATACTGTGGACATAATATATTTAGATTTCAGCAAGGCATTCGACAAAGTAGACCACAATCTACTTCTTAGTAAGCTAGAAAAAAGTGGAATAGATAGCACCACCACCAGATGGATTCGCAACTGGCTGGCAAACCGTATTCAGCGAGTAGTCCTTAATGGGTCTAAGTCTACATGGAGGGAAGTAAGCAGTGGGGTGCCATAAGGTTCCGGCCCAGTACTCTTCAATATCTTCATGAACAACTTAGATGAGGGAATAGAAGGGGAACTTACCAAATTTGCAGATGATACTAAGCTGGCAGGAATAGCTAACACCCAAGAAGGTAGGCTCAAGATCCAGGTGGATCCTATACTTAGGCAAGAAAAACCAAAAGTACACATATAGACTGGGTGAAACCAGGCTCAATAGCAGTAACTGTGAAAGGGATCTTGGAGTCTTAGTGGACAACCAGCTAAATATGAGCCAGCAGTATGCAGCAGCCTCCAAAAAAGCTAATGCAATCCTAAATTGTATTAACAGAGGGATACAGTCAAGATCAAGGGAAGTACTAATACCACTCTATAAAGCCTTAGTAAGACCACACCTAGAGTACTGCATCCAGTTTTGGTCACCCCATTATAAAAAAAGATGTTGAGGCTCTAGAAAAAGTACAGAGAAGAGCAACCAGGATGATTAGGGGACTGCAGACTAAAACATACCACAAATGGTTGCAGGAACTGGGTTTGGCTAATCTAGTAAAGAGAAGGACCAGGGGAGACATGATAGCGGTCTTCCAGTATTTGGGGGGCTGCCACAGGGAGGAAGGGGTCAAGCTATTTTCTAAAGCGCCTGTAGGCCAGACAAGGAATAATGGATGGAAACTGAACAAGGAGAGATTTAACCTGGAAATAAGGAAAAACTTTCTGACAGTGAGAACAATCAACCTATGGAACAGCTTGCCCTTGGAAGTTGTGGGAGCGCCATCAATTGAGACTTTCAAGAAGAGATTGGACTGCCATTTGTCAGAAATGGTGTAGGGTCTCCCGCTTGGGCGGGGGGTTGGACTAGATGACCTACAAGGTCCCTTCCAACTCTGATTATCTGTTATCTAACATAAACATTGGGATATCATTTTAATGGATTCATCACTTCCTCTGTCTTTTTCTGTGAACTGTAATGTGCATTATTTATATTTTATTTTATTTTGTTTTTATTTCTTTGAAGTTGGAGAACTGCCTTGCAAAATTTAAAGGCTAAAGAAGAACAAAATAAAGCCCAGATATGTCTGGAAGGAAGTTCAACAGAGAAAGATCAAAGATCACAGTGGAGATAACCATACAATTCAAGGCTGTCACTGAGTTTTACAGTAGCTTTACCCCTACCTTTTTTATAACTAATATTCATGATTAATTAATTCAGGACATGCCATGAAGGAAGTTTTGTTTTCTCATATTGCTAGGCCTCCAGACTCAGTTCTATTATTTCCTCTTCCATCTTGATATCCTTTTCAGAAGTAATTCTTTTTTCTGCATCATTGCACCCATGAACTGTAATTTGGTTCAACAGGGATATCCTCAGGCTATGGTCAAAAAAGTCAAGATGTTGGCCACAATGATGTGATTTATATAAAAAAACAGCAGGCGGAATTTTGATTGCAATGTTGTGGCTGCATGTTGACTTTTTTTTTTTAAAGCATACCCTGCCTTAGAATAATTCTGGGAGAGATCCAATGCATAGAAACTTTATTTCACCTCATTTTATTCTACATTTCCCCCCATAGATTAAAATAATTTCATTTCATAACAAGATATTATTTCCTTCCTAGCATTTCCCCCACAATTTCAGGTTGTGTTTTTTTGGTTTATTTGTTTTTGGATCAACCAAGTGTTGATCCATTAGTGGTGATGGGTTACTCATCCAGATTTCATGTTTGAGGTGGACCTGTAACTCACAATCTCCTAGTTTCTAGTCTGGTGCCTTAGCCACTAGACCAAACCATCTCTCTCATTTGATGCCAATGAGAGAGTTGGTTTGGTCTAATGCAGAATGTGTCAAACTCACGGCGTCATGTGACATATCATGACTTTTTTCCTGTTCACTAAAATGGGTGGGCGTGACCAGCATGCGACGCATCTGGTCCATGGGCTGCAAGTTTGGCTCCCCTGATCTAGTGACTAAGATGACCTGAAAATATAAGCAACTCTACTTAGTGTACCCAATATTTCATGTTTACAATATCCAGACATCCACTATATATTGAAGAAAAATGAAAATAGTTATATTCTCGTATTCGCAATGTATAAAAGACTATTACTGGGAGTTAAAATAGATTTTCTCCAGAAAATGACATCTCTTGCCTTAGTATTCTGTTAATTATATGCTAAACTATGTCTTCCATTTAACCAACTTCTTTTCAGTGGATCTCACAATCATTCTATATGTTGGTGAGGTGAGCATTCTGTGCATTTTGACCAAGCCGGAAAGATTGCTTTGCCTCAATCACCAAGATCAACCTAATTAAGATGGTACTAAGAAAGATTCAAACTGTAGACTGAATGTTTCAAAGCACCCATGCCATAATGAAAATTAGAATGTGGTGCTGAAGTCAGCACATACTTACCCCAGCTTTTCCATACAGCTAATTCTGGATGACAGTGATTCCCTAGGTTTTTAAAACCAATCTATCTGATGCTCTTCAGGAGAATTCAAAGATAAAACTATGCTTCTTAATTATCTCATTTCTTAGCTGCTGCTTTATATATATAAAAAAGCCACTTGTTTGGCTTCCCAGATAAGTATTAGGAAGAATAGTCATTGTAGATTGTAAAGCATGGTTTACAGCTTTATATATTTTGCAAAGCAAGACACTGTGCCTTATTCCACAAATCATCACTAAAACAAATCATAGGTTTGTGTGATGTATGAGTCTAACCAATATGATCTGATGACCACTTTTGGCTAAGTTTCCGGATATTTATCCTTGTGCATTTTGTTTTGCTGAAAAAAATGAAATGTCCCTCCGATAACCAGGCTTCTGCAGTGAGCTTAAAATAATTGGTTTTTTTCTGCGTCAACCTTTTAAACTAAAGGGAGAAACACAAAAAGGTATAGAGCTCTATGAAATTATCAAGGCAATTCAACCTGCATGTTTCACGCAGAGAATTAGCATTGTTAGGTGAAAGTATGAAGATACCATCTCCAGCCTTGTACAAAAAAAAAATTGTGAAATGGTTTCCTTATCAGTGAGGTTAATGAAGATGTCAGCGAATGGGATGAGGTTTTGCCAAATGAGATTGCTTTCACCTCCAGTCCAACTTGAAAAAAGGTGTTAATCAGTACATTCATCTTATCAGCAGATGAAGAGCTAACTTTGGGACTGTCCATTTCTGTTTTCATGAGGAGGGGAACCCCTAAAAGATAATTATTTTCAAAATCCAGATTGCCCCAAATGATTTTTCACTCTACTTGTACTGAAAGATCTTGCAAATTGAAGACATAAATAGATTGGAAGAACACCTAGAAGGTATCATCATGAATGAGTTACCAGGTGTTTCTGAGAATTCTATCTGTGCTGGTATATTTCCAGGTAGGCAGGAAATAAAATGATCATAGATGCCTTGATTTTGATTATTGTCATTTTAACATTTCTCAGACCCCTGCAGTTCCATATTTATGAGAGATTGAAGGTCTTCTTACAACTCCGGAAAGAAGGGAGGGAGGGAGGGAAGGGGAAAATCTGTATTTCAGACTTACACTACACCCAAATTCAGGAAAAAAAATGACATTAAACCTGGATTACTAAAATAAGTCAGCCAAAGAGCTTGGTTTAAAAAGAAGGCTTATTTCAAAACCCACAATTAATTGTGTCACAGATTAGAGAATAAACTGTGGTTAATCATATGAATGAATTTTATCATTTCAACCTCACCAGAAAGGAAGGAGAGGGAAAAACGCGTAAAATGTAGTTCTCACAATAATAAACTGTACCAGGAACCTTTTTGTGACTCTTATTTAATCATTTAAGTGATATTGCAAGACTAAAAAACATGATTTTTAGTTTTCCCTCAGTTTTTATCCAATTGATTGACAAAGTGATCTCAAGTCAGTGTCATTATCTATCTTCAAATCTGGCTTTCAGTGTAATGGCATACACATTAACTAGAGTCTAGCCCATCCATCTTATTATTGGTCATCCCTATCTTTTCTTTCTTTTTAGCTTTCCCAACATTAGTGATTTCTCAAGAGAACTAAGTTTTCATGTGTGAATGTGAAATTATCCAAAATAACATAATTTGAGCCTGGGCACTTGCGTCTCAAATAAGAATTATGAAATTATTTGTTCTATGAATCATGTGTTTGTTTTCTTAGCTATTCTTTGAATTATCAGAAGTCTCTTCCAACACCAAAGTTGAAAACTTTCAATACTTTTTTCGGCTCTGCTTCTTGAAAGTCCAACTTTCACATCCATAAGGTGTAATAGGGAACACAATTGCCTGCATTAATTTGTAAATTCACAGCTTGGAGATTTGATTCAAAGACAATTTGATTCAGTCTCCAAGTTAAATCAGTTTTCTTAATTGAATTAAAAAATGGATTCAGATCATCAAATTGGACATGTTGGATGATTCTGCACATACACAGTTTCTTCCAAGTCAGTTTGGAAATCAAAATTGATCCAATCTAAATTGGTCATTCAAAGGTCTAATTTGAGTCAATTTTCTCAACTGATTTCAATTGTTAGATGGGATCGATTTCCTGAACTGAATCAATTATTTGAATTGGGTTTTGCAAGATATCCATATCCCTAGTAATCAGAAACTCAAATGAAACTGGGCTGGTTAGGGTGGGGAGGAAGGATGTAAAAAAATCTGCATCTAAACGCACCTGACATAGTTGGAAATGGTTTCAATTTACCCATCAAGGGTCTGAAGGCACCTAATGGTTAGGTACAAGCTTTACATTTAGCCATAATTGTTTTATCATGGATTACAAAACAAGTGATCAGTTTACACAATCCTGTAAGCCTCTGACTACATCCTTTTAACTGTTTATTTACCAAATATAAATCCCAAATTTCTACATTTAAAACTAATCCCAGGTGGAATTTAATTCCATTAAAAAATGAAGGAGGAAAAAATAATTTAGTTAAAATCCAATAACAATTTAAGAAAAAAATAAATATGTTTCAAACTGTAAGTTTAAAACTAGGAATTATTTAAAGTCATGTTGCAATTTGGTATGGTACTATGAGTTTAAACCAAAACTAGAACTCAATATATAGCACACAAAATAAAATCTGTGACTCTGGTCAGTGTGTCGGTATATATGAACTTCAGGTTGCATGGACCAGATGAGATCTGCCTCAACATTGTGGCTTGCCTTGAAACATTAAGTAACTCTGATGCTTCTAATGGAAGGGAAATGGCAACTGGAAAGCTGACAGCCCAGGTTTGAGATCCTAGTGCTGCACGATGGGTTGAGCTCCTGTTACTTGCTCCAGCTCCTGCCCACCTAGCAGTTTGAAAGCATCCAAATGCGAGTAGATAAATAGGTACCACTTTGGTGGGAAGATAACAGCATTCCATCTCCTCAACATATAATCCTATGGGCCGCATGACCATAGAAATGTCCCTGGACAATGGTGTCTCTTTCAGATGAGCACCAGTCTCTAGAATCGATATGACTGGACAGGGGAAACCTTTACCATTACCTTTAACTCTACATGAAATGCATAGGACTTTCTTACCCAAACCTGTTTCATTTCTTAGCATGTCACCTTGTGCAAAATGGTCCACATCTGTATAAATCAGAGGTCCACAAACTTGGCAACTTTAAGACTTGTGGACTTCAACTCCCAGAATTCCTCACCAGCATAGCATAGCATAACTGGCTGAGGAATTCTGGGAATTGAAGTCCACAAGTCTTAAAGTTGCCAAGTTTGGAGACCTCTGCTATAAATAAAAAAGGGAACATAATTGTCAAGGACATTATTATAACATTTCTCAGGTATGCTTCTGACCCAGCATGCATCAAAGATTTTAATCAAGTTAACTGACTGCAGGCCTATCCACAGGTAATACCCCTAGCCACTTAAATCAAATGAGTCTCATATGGCATAGGGTGAAGTTTTAAGAACCATTATTAAAAGAAATATAACTTTTAATATCACTTTCTTTTTTAACAATCCCACTTGTGATCTGAGTAGAAATGCCCATGTTTGACCTTGATGACTTCGTGCCTTCGAAAATCTTGTGAGCCAAACAGATGGCATTTCAAAGGCAGTTTCCCCAAAGGGTAAAGCTCACCATCTGACATTATACACTTACTAGGTCCCCAAGTTTGTTTAAATAAATGAAGTGTTGAGTTTCTATCAGTAGTTTTAACTCATGCGCTTGAGAGGGTTTCCTTTTTTTCTTTTTCACTGTGTTTGTCATTATGAATCTTAAAAAAAAAAATCTTTGTGGAATATATTTGCCCTCAAAATGACACGCTTCTTTAAAACAGAAAAACAATTCCAGGACATTATAAACAAATGTAGTGAATGGAGTGTGCCATGTTTATTGCTCCTGGCCAGGAAGATTAACTTTTTATATTTGCACTAAAAGCTATGTTATACCTATCCTGTGCATTTAAAAAAAAATACTGATAGAGAAAGTTTCAGGGTAAAAGTGTAAAAATGACAGGGTTCTCTGAAAATGTATCATAAGGCTATTCGTTGTTTTTATTTTAATTTATCCAAATATTTCTATCCAGAAGGCAACTGTCTTAAATAAATAATATAATCTTTAAAATCCAGCAGATCTAAATCTGACTAAAAAGGAAAATCTTAACTTCTTTCGAGAATTGAGAAGTCAGGCAGATTAAATGACATTTATTTCATAGTTTGGGAGTGATACAAGATAAATCCCTCTCTTACTGTCAGAGAATATTGCAGTAACTGTCCAAATGAAGTGGGAGATACTTCCACAAACTTGTAGTTTTATATAAATAAATATATTCAATGTTTATATTTGCAGCAGACAAAATAGTCAGATACACAGGAACATCATGTGGTAAATGGGATCCATTTCATCTGATATAGATGCTGAGGAAACTCAAAATGAGCTTCATACCAGTACAACCCTTTTTTGATTAAACATTTTTGTGAATTCTCATGCAATGCGTCAAGTATTTAGTTGGGATCATATATTATATTTAATAATATTTATTATATTTATTTATTTTGTTATTATTTCAGGGAGTGCCAAGTGAAATAGTAAAAAATAGTCTTTACTTCTAACATCATTTTTATTCATTATTAAATTGCAACTTTTCTTCAATATGCCACATATCAATATATAAAGCAATCTCGATATACTGATGATATAAAGCTTCATTTCAGCTTTTTCATTCAGCTAATTGATTATATTCACAGATTATACTGCTCGGCATTCTTTGAAATAAAGAATAAAGAAACTTTATCTTGATGATTCTGAATATCATTGTTTTAGCTAGTGTCTATCAACTGCAGGATGCAGGCCTCTTTCATGGGTTTCCAACCAATATGGTCCTGAGCTTTCTTTTGTCAATTGGGCCCACCATACTTGCTGATGTTGTTGATCCATCATGTTTTGGTCTCTTTCATGGATGCTTTTTATCAAGTGGGATCGGAGGTGCTATTCAGCAAATCCTGATCAGTTCTGGAGAACCACTAGTGGAAATTCTGAGTAGTTCAGAGAATCGGCAAATATCACCTCTGACTGGCCCCACCCCCATCTATTCTCCGCCTCCCTAGTCCCAGCTGATTGGCTGGGTCTTCTTTTGTTGCCCTGCACAGGAGAACGGAGCTGGAAAGCAGATTAGTAGGGTGGGGAGGGAATGGGGATTTTGCAGTAACCTTCCCTTGCCACGCTCACCAAACATGCCCACCAAGCCATGCTCAGAGACCGGTAGTAAGAAAATTTGAATCCCACTATTGAGTGGGATCCATTCTACGACTGCCTTGGTCAACCTGCTATCAGTTCTTCTTGCTATGTGGCCATTTCCATTTCAATTTTTTTATTCTCTTGATGATCTAGAATACTTTGTTTTGTTCTCTAATCAGTGTGCAGGTCTTTCTATCCTGTCTTGTAATGCCAAGCATGTATCTTTCCATGGCAAGTAATGTTTTCAATATGAAAAAGTGAGGCCAGTCTTTTTGAAAATGAAAAAAAAATGTAGGAATATATTTAGAATCAGGCATGAGAGTTTGATCATTACAAATGCAATGCTTCAAACTTCAGCAGTGTGGCTGATTCATTTAGGATGATTCCCAGGCATGGTAGACAAAGAGGTATAGATTCTATTATTTGTTCATGGGTAATGTTGAAGTTTTATGAATGTAAAGTCTTAATCCTATTCTTTTTCTGACCACATAAACCCTGGGTAGCTTCCTCTAAGCCTATTAACTTATTTCCAGAGTTTTCTGTGTTCTTAGAGAGGTAGCTTTATGCACCAAGTTCAAGTAACATACAATCTTTGCTTTTATTTCTGGCTCTCCTCCTTTAAGTGTCATAAAACTATTTCTCCCTCTTCCTTCCTAACATTCTTCCATTTTCACAGTGTTTTGTTAGCTTATCACTCACACTGTAGGAGTTCTGTTTTTTCCGTCTCTTGGAGATTCGAAATGGTGAGTCACTTTGAAGTAAATTTCATCTTTTATCTCAGATTGTTGACTATTATTGCTTGCAGGTAACTCAACTCTCAATTGATTCTACTACTTCCTTTTTTTTTTGTTAAGGTCAACAATAATTCAGTTTTTTCCTGGCTGTCCAATATTGTTCTATTTCTAAATTTCTTTAGATCTTCTTTAGATAACCTGTTTCATCTTTTAGGCTCAAATACACTGACCCTTTCTCCAATACATTTTACCCTCTTGTGTTACCAGCCTCTCAGTAGCTAGGAATTCAACCCACCCTTTCTTCTATCTGTATTCAATTGATCAATTAGCAGCTAAGTAGGCAGAGAACGTAGAGTAGTTATTCCAGAGCAGCTATACCAGCTTTATTAACTTTTAAGATCTATGGACATCAATTCCCAGAACTCCCCAGTCAGTCATGCTAGCTGGGGAATTCTGGGAGCTGAAGTCCTCTAGTCTTAAGAGTTGCCAAGGTTGGAGCCCCCTGCGCTATACCCATGAATATTGAGAGCTTTCTCCCATATACCTTTCCCTTCAAAACTAAACAAAGCATTTCCTTCTTCTTTAAAAGACTGTACTTCTTTATCTCATATGTCTACCCATCTGTGGTGACTATTGCAGAATCTTTACCAGGTCTTGATAAAAAATAATAATGTGTTGCTATCCTAGTTTGTGTACAATTGCAACCTTATGTAATTTGCAGTGAGTGATATAATTGGAAGAGATGACAGTTGGTACGTTTCATTCTTTCCAATCACACTAACAGTTATGGTTCATATGGTTAACAAAAAAAAATTACTGTAAATTTTCTTCCCAATATATACACTCTACTGCTCATTTTGGAGAACCAGCTTTCTTCTGAATAATACTTAAGCTTTTTGGGATAGTTCCTATCACTAGACTCCTGTAGCAACATTGCCTCTAGACTTACATCAGAGGCATCCATCTGGGAAGATAACGTGTTGACTAAAATCGGGTCTCCTCAGGAATGGCTGTTGCAAATAGCTTTCCTCCCCCCCGTTTCTTTTATTTCTCAAATGCCTCCGGAGACTGCCTTGTTTATCTTATCCTATTTGGCTCAGACTTTTTCACTGCATCTAAGAAGTTGCATTCTGATTGAAAAACTGTTCTAAACAAAGTTACCATGCTATAGTTCTACCAACCCTAAGAATGATATCACTTCTTTCTTTGTATTTGGAGAGCTAAACTTTGAATCACCACCACTTTATCCCTTTCAACTTTCAAAGACTTGAATTCTTGAAATGCTGAGTGGCATTTCACTGGATTTATACTTAGACTATGTCCTTCAAGATTGCTACTACTTTGTGTAGATACTTTAAATGCTCCTCTCGAATAGCACTAGAGACTATTATAGCACTTCATACTGCCTTCTATAACCAGTTAAAAAACTTCCTTTTTGTGAGTCCATAATTCCTCAATTCAGTGTAAAGTCAGTTTACTAGCTAGATGCCCTTCCTAATGTCTACATGGAGTTTGCAGGAAAAAAAAAAATCTTTGCAGGCTAGGAGAGAAACATCTGCCATTATCTAGAATTGAACTCTCAACCTTCTGGGAAGCGAGCATCTTCACCACTAGGCCACCACACCACTCTGCCCTCTACAACCAGTTATATCCTCTGAAAAGTTTCCAGGGGTCAATTTAAACTGGAAAGCATTTGGTAAACTGAAGGAGCCTTTGAACTCTTCCTTCCTTAAAGAGGAATTTGCAGATATCCTTGCATCAAATCTAGGATGGGTAAACATGGATAAATACAATGGTTCAATCTAGTTTATCTAGCAGATTGTCCATCCTTGGTAGGAGTTGATTGCTGAACCTGACCATTTGACTAACTCTCTGCAGGCTTGCCCAAAATCTAATATCTGCATTAGATTTTACTAACATAGTAACTCAAAAGGAGAACATCATGGATTATGAGTTGGCTCAATCAACTATACCTACAATTTTGTGAATTATTCTTGTAATATGTTTTATAATCTTTTTGCATCCGATTTTTGTTGCATTGGTCATTTTATAAATCTTCATCTGTGTGATGTTCAGCATAGTTGAAATTCTCAGCTGATCTTTTTAAAACATGTTTAAGAACTTTAATAAGTCATTATTTTGAAGTAGTAACATGTCTGAATTAACGTACACTTCTGATTTTTATAGATCTAGAAATTTATAAGTCTGGCCTAGGATAATGACTTTTTCCTTCTCCATTTCCTCTTTAATTCGTCCAATTTTATTCCTATTCCTACAAGCAGCTAGGTTTCCCCAAATCCTCTTAGCCTCCCAACTTGATAGTTTCCTAATAAATTAATCTACCTCTTATCTGATAAACATTTTCTTTTTCCCCAATTCCAAGCTAAGTGAAAAATAGCATGTAGATGCTTCTCCTATGAATGAACATGTATGAGCATGTTACCCAAAGCTGCTTTCTTCAAAAGGCAACTGGACTTTGTCCAGTTTGTCCAGAACTGAAGAAATTTCTTGCATAAGGAGAAGCATCTACATCTTCAAAGAAAAACCAAAAAGTCCAGTTGCCTTTTGAAAAAAGTAGCTTTGGGACAACCATGACCTGGATGACTGAGAACTTCCATAGACATATGTGAATGTTGCTTCCTGCTCCTAGAATTATGTGAAACTCTGTTTAAAATAACCAGTAAAGCATTTGTATTTAAGTGGACTTTCAGATAATGTGCACTGGATATAGGTGGATATAGCTTGTTTGACAAAAAGCCTCCCCAGTTGGTGAGTTGAAATCCTGGATTTGAATCAATGGCTATTTGTGCATCAGAAATAGTGGTTCTTATTTAGTGGTGCACCAAAAAACATATCTGCTGTTTGTGTGTCAGACTTTTGTGAAAATATTCCTTTGTGCCTACGAGTACCTCAACACATGGGAACCAGTGGTGTGTTTCAAAATAGTTTACCACCGGTTCTGTAGGTGTGGCTTAGTGGGCACGCTTTGTGCATGTGCGCACACTTTGTGCTCACTCTTGCACCAAACACACATTTTGCACAGGCGCAGAGGCTTTCTGACTCACCTCCTGCAATCCTGCACGCGTAAAGCAGCTGTGCTTCAGAAGCAGGGGATAAAGGTCAGTACGGGAGCCTGGGTGGGCAGGTGGGCCCAACAGCAGCTCCAGCAACTCCTCAGAGAGAACCAGTTTTATCTCTGCCAATCTTCGGCACTACCAGTACGCCAGAACCAGGCTGAACCAGTAGAATGCCACCACTGATGGGAACAGAGAACTCTGGCTATGTCTCAGAGAGATAATAAGGTATCTGGCCTTGGGAAAGAGGTTCGTGGTTAATATGGTGTTATATAAAGGGCTTAGTGGAACCCTTATTTTAATTTCACCACTAGCTTTTTATCGAAAAGCAACGCTTTGGTGGTTCTAATACCAAATGTAGCCAGTGCTAAGAGGTATAGTCCAAAGAGGTGGTGTAGAACAAAATGCAGAGAATTCCCAAGCAGATCTGGAAATGAAAATGTATCATAGGTTCACATATCTTTTGCTAAGTGGACCACAGCTGAAGATTAAAACTGAATATTTACTTACTGGATAATGGACGCATAATGTAATTGCTAGAAAACGATTCTGGCTTGATTCTTTTTACATTCTTAAAGTGGTCCTAATCAGATTCCATGGAGTCTGATCATTCTTTTCCATGTAATGAAAATGGTTACAAAGGAGTAATTACAACAACAATCACAATTTTTTTCCTATCACCTCTGTTTCAATGGAACAAAAGGTCCGAAGCTCTGTTTGGGTAAAATGACTTCTGATATGGGTAAGGTTTCATGAAAAGCAGGCTGGTTCTGAGTGGATAGATAATGTATTTGCTCAAAATTGTTTACTAAATAAATTATAATTAAATGATTGGATTTGTTCTCAAGGTTGCACAGAAAGTGAAATTTTCTATAATCTTGATTGATCTTGCAGCGTAAGAATGAATTACTTCTGGATCCATATTATAATATAATTACTAATCATTGTAATGATCTTACATTTTAATTTCTATCTGTTAATTTGTGCTTTAAGAAATTGCTTCTTGTGAACTTTCTTAGGTGGAACATAATCCCCTCTTAGTTTTCATATAAAATCTAGCAACCTCAGCAGTTTCTCCAACTTCTCATCTCTTACTTTGTGTAAATATTAATTTCTATTTGTTATGTGCCATCATTTCGTTGTTACTTTACAAAATAGATTCACAGAAGACACGGGTGTCCTTGCAGTTTTAATGAGTCATTAAATTCAGTAGGAGTATCGTTCTAGACTCGGTTGGCCCTTTGGAATTCTGAAAATAGGCTTACAATTGCTGCGAAAAGGTTTCCTAAGTAAGATGATGTCTTCCATACTGGATGTAATTTTTAAAAAATCCAGCTAATTTGACTATTTTGATTATTCTCTATTACTGTCCTTATCTAGATATATTTTATCAATGTTGTCTTTTGTGGGGGGGCAGGTAAGCACTTCTTTAAAGATTCTGGACAGTATGTCTATGGAGATTCTCAATCATCCAGGTCATAGTTGTCCCAAAAGTGCTTTTCTTCAGTGAAGAAATGAAGAAAATTCTCAGATGAGAAGCAAAACGTTTTCAAGGGGGAAAAAAAAACAAGAAAGTCCAGTTGACTTTTGGAGAATCACCTTCTGGACAGCACATTGTCAGTATTTTTATACTGAAGAATGATTGAAGTGGAATTTGTAGTTATTTTTATAAATAAGGATGATATTCACGGGCAGAACCTTGATTTGTAAAAAAACAACATCAATTTAATATTATTTCATTAAAAATTGCTTCAAAATAATCACATCAGGTGAGACAAGGAACCAGTAGCGAACAAATTCTGATGAAAATGCTTCCTACGAACCCAATATTATTGTTTCTTCTGTGGTATTTGGGGCCAGGAGTGAAGAGTGATAAACATTCTCTAATTAAAGAGAGAGAAAAGAAAAGTTTTGCTTATATTCAACCAGGAAGTTCATGTTGACATGAAAAGACTTTTAACTGGGAATGTCATCGCTTACAGATTGCTTTCCTCTTCTTCCCTTAACTATTCCATTATATGAACAGAAGGAGGACACAAGTGCACTTCCCATGTGAAATGAATATGTCTGAGCCTCTCCTCTTGTTGTGATGGAAGAGCAGACATTGGACAATCTGTTTGAAATGAGCAACTGTGTCAGTTTCCATGGTTGCTCAGCTCTTAATGCAGAAGGCGATGATATTACCGTAAAAGGCCCCTGCCATTCAATGAGACTGTCATTTGTTTATGTTTCTCCTTTTTTTAGAAAAAAAAAATTATGCTCCAGCCACACAACCCTGTCGCCCAAGGCAGTTCACTGTAATAAGCACAAAATAAATAAAAATAAATGCAACTAGATTTTTTTTATAAAAAGAGGATAAATTAAATTGCATGAAATCCATTAAAAAGAAAACCATCAAGGGAAATGGATTAAAATTAGTGTACCTCAGGGTATCTGCAATTATTCAATTGGAGGACCAAAGAAGGGGCAAAGGCATTATTCTTCACATGTTATACAACAGTTCAGTAAAAAGTATCAAATACCACAGTCAAAGGTTGAGTGCCAAATTTAACCACCTTGTTTCCAGAGAACAACAGATGAATTAAAAAAAAAATTATGTGAACATTCCACATTAAGGTTTGTCCCAGTAAATTTTTAAAATGGAGTTGCAAAGTGAAAATTGAGGCAACTTTCATACAATTCCAGCCAAAAATAAAAAATACTTCATCCTTCATACCAACAGGGAGTTTCTTCAAGCCAAGCTAGAGCTGAGTGACAGAGTAGGGTATGGTGTGGTGTCCATCACCAGAATTAGGCAACGTAAAATAGAAAATGAGGCTGTGACTTATCAAGTTCGAATCCTTAAACAGAAGCTCTCTTTGCAAACTGACAATCTCCTTCTAGGATTCTGAGTCAATGAGTAAACAGATACCAGGAATTTAATCATAGATTTCTTATTTTTGCATCAAGGATTGTAATATTTGTTTTCGCCACAGCATTATTCTACTCTGCAGCATTGCTGCATCAGACTGATAGTGTGTATTTGGGGAAATTATAGCTCACATCTGTTTTTGAAGAAAACTAAGGAAAATTCTTCCAGTTATTGCATTCAGTTTACATTCCTAATGTAGATAGGAAATAATTCCCCTTCTCCCATGGTTAGTTTTCCTCATTAGCTAGAAACACGATATAAAATTTGCTCTTTTCTTGGTCAACTGTTCCATTTTTTTCACAAGCAGGTATCAAATATAGAGATCTTTATTTTCAAGTGCAGTGCTTTGAAACCACACTGAAAAAAAAAATACCCAGCAGAGTAAGCTCAGTTAGCTTAATACTCCATTATATTCCAAACCAAATTCATATTTTATTTTTTTTTAAAAAAGCAATAGGCATGGGATCTGGCAAATCTAGCAAACTGCTTTCTTCTCATCAAATTTAATCCACCCACGAAAAAATAAGGGCTTCCTAATGTTTGCATGGGTTGTCTTTTGATTATTGTTGCTGTTGTCGCTGTTCCTAATTATTTAGGTGACTGTTGTACTAAAGTAACTTATTGGTATGTGTGTGTCTGTGTGTTTTTCATATTTTGCTGTTGAGCTGCTACAGTAAGATTGCCACTGTTAAGCTTTCCTGTTTTTTAAAAAAATAAATTTTATTAGAATTTTAGATACAGAATAAAAATTCCCCCAAACTAATATTTAGAATGAAGAAAGAGGGGGAAAGAATGAAAGAAAAAAAGAGCAAAAACAAAAAGTGCAGAAATCAAAAAAGAGAGAAAAAGATTATAAAGAAGTGACTTCTGATTTTCCTTTATAGCAATTAAAAGCATAAATATAAGTTAAACTCTTACTCTATGGTTACAGTACAGTATTGTCCACATTTTTCTATAGACTATTATTTATATTCTAATCCTCAAACTTTTTTTTAATTTTGTTTTCTGCAAAAAGTCAATAAGGGGCTTCTAATCATCATGAAATTTAGACAATGTCCTGTCTTTAATTAAAGCAGTCAATTTAGCCATCTCTGCAAGTTCTATCATCTTCACCATCCATGCTGAATTGCTAAAGACCTGAGCCTATTTACTGAACTGTTTTCCCAGAATTCCATTCGACTGGAAGGAAAAACAAGTCTGGGATTGCCTGCAGAACATGGCATCAGGAATTCCTTCCAATCCCACTATTAGTAGTAAAAGACCCCTGCATTTACTTCTTCATTGTTGCATTTGTGTACAATTATGTATGTGCACTTTTGGACAGGGAACTACTAAGGGTATGTGTTGTCATGTGTATCTATGAGGGGTCCTTGGTGCTCTCTGAGCTTGCTTGTTTTCTTGCAGATGTTGCAGATGTTTCATTACCCAAACTAGGTAACATCATCAGTGCTCAGCACTTATTCAGCATTCAGTGTTCAGCACCGATGATGTTACCTAGTTTGGGTAATGAAACAACTGCAACTGCAAGAAAACAGCCAAGCTCAGAGAGTGCCAAGAATCTCTCATTTCAAGCCAGAGCTACAAATATTTTCCTTTATAGATATGTCTATGTTGCTTCTATGGGAGTGGGTTTCTGCTTTTCTTTTATGACACAGAAACCAGAGAAAGAACGAAAATCTATTGAGAATAGAAACTTACACGTCCCCTGGCATGTTTTCTTCTTTCTCTTTCATCCCTAGGAGTTAAGGCAGAATCAGCCAGTTTTTCTAATGGCTTCTGGCAGCCATTTTCAAGATCATCTCCATGGCTGTTTATGTGTATGTGTTTGTCTATATGTACGTCCTTGGAAGTTGTGATGGAATGCATGGATGATCTTGGGGAATAGATGCTGCTTAGGAAACAGACATGAGAGTGATGGGAGCAACAGCTTTCCTTTCCAACATAACTCCAAATTAATGGCACCTAAGTCCATCGCCATAAGCAACAAGCACTTGGCATTTTGGGTGATAAGTGACAGCAATAGCGGTAGCACTTAGACTTATATACCACTTTACAGTACTTTTACAGCCCTCTCTAAGTGGTTTTCAGAGTCAGTCTATTGCCCCCAACAATCTGGGCCCTCATTTTACTCACCTCGGAAGGATGGAAGGCTGAGTCAACCGTGAGAACTGTAGGCAACCAGCAGTCAGCAGAAGTAGCCTGCAGTACTGCACTCTAACCACTGTGCCACTGTGGCTCATTCTACATACATGCTCTACATATATGACCGGCCTAAGATCAAACAGCTCTTCCAACAGGAATGTATTTTTTACATTCTTTGCTTTTTTATATAAGCAATTCTCCATCAGGGATGTTTCCTTTAAAAAAAAAGGGGGGGGGGGAGATAAGCATGATATAGATCTGAGCAGATTAAAGGTTTTCTTTCATGGTTTTACCTCTATTGTTTCATATTGTTCAGCTTTCCCAACTCCGGGGGATTCCAAGACATCCAAATATTTTACTATCAGAAGCAGATGCATTTTGCATATCAAGACTTTCCTGTAAAGGCCTCCAAATCAAAATCTTAGATTGCATCAATTGTCCATATCCTTGTTTCCTTATATTTTTCCTGCTTTAAAGAGAGACAGCAGATGGCCTATCTGGAATCAGGTTTTATTTTCTAGTTCAGCAGTTGAAACTCATCCTCCCCAAACCTAAGGCAGACTGGTAAACTAAAAAAAAAAAAGTTTCTTTCTTTTAGATTAAATAAAAAAACCTTTTTATTGAAAATGTGGTTAGGTTCATTAAAGGAGCCAAGGAGAATGAGATAAGGAAAAGTTTATAGAAGAAAGTAGAAAGAGGCTGGCATCTAACTTTCTGTTACAAGCATTATTTTATATATATAGCTATTTCTCTGTGAAATGGACCTTAGCCTAGGTAATAAAACAGTTTCTTCTGAATGACTTGGAAAATGTTGCTGTACTGCTATTTCTGTTTATTGCATTCAGGAGCAGATTGGAGATCAGGACAAGACAATGGTATCCAATTGCAGTTTTGATTGATTGCTTATGGCGATTACTCCAAACAAATAGTTTTGTCTTAAACTTATAGCAGAGCTGGAAACAAAATTAAGCTGAAGGAGTGTTGGCCATATTTGCATCATTCCCAATTTCCTACTGAAACTGTCTTTTTCATTGTAATCCTATGTATCCTGGAATTACAAATATATCAAGCAGCTGCTGCTGCTGCTGCTGCTGCTGATGATGATGATGATGATGATGATGATGATTAGAGAAAGAGAGAAAGAAAGGGAGGGAGGGAAAGGGAGAGGGAGGGAGACAGAGAGAGAAAGAGAGTGTGAGAGAGAGATCCAGAAGCTTAAAGCTGGATTTGGCACTTTTATTCATCTATCAAATCTTTCCAGGGATCTGGGATAGAGAAATGTTGTTTGATGGTGTTAAAGGTATTACAGTAAACTGTTCCAAGGGAAGCTGCCCTTTGCAACTGACTGATGATGATTTTGTCAGTTCAATGGTATTCAAGTGATGCTCCAGTTATGGTTTGTTGCACAGTTGTGGTTTCAATGAAGCAAGCCCGCCTGAATTTGTTCAGGTAGAGTGGGTGTGCTCCAAGTCCCTTTAATTACACAGTGCTCCCCTTGTTGGACAAAGGAAGTGTGCCTTCTTGTCATGGTCCCAACGTTCTGGAACAGCCTCCCCCAGAGACAGCATCCAATCTCCTGAGGTTCCAAAGATCCTATAAGATCTGCCTCTTCTCAACTTTCGGGTTAATTGTGATGGTTATATATCGGTAGGGCCATTATTATGTGTTTTGTACTGTTTATTATTCTACCTCAGGGTAGACAGCTTTAAGACTTGTGGACTTCAACTCCCAGAATTCCTCCTCCAGTCATGTTAACTCAGGAATTCTGGGAGTTGAAGTCCACAAGTCTTAAACTTGCCATGTTTGAAGACCTTTGTTCCACCTGCTTTAGTCTGGGACACCAGTTTACATGGGTTTAATGGTAGTAATTATGTCTACTAGGTTTTTTGATGGGATTTTATAAGCTGCCCATAGTCTTCTGGTATAGACATCCATAACAAATCTATTAAATTAAATTGGATTACCTCAGACTATTTGAGGGCTTGTCGTGTTCTTTTCCTTAGTGTGGTTCCCTTAAGTTTGAACGAATGGGAAGAAAATGAGAAAAGGTAGAATGAAAGAAAATGAGTATATTGTAAAAAGAAAGGCTGCATCAAATGCATTAGGTAAATATTGAAATCCTGAATGAACATGTAGTTAATTTGCCTCTTAAAATTTTATAGAATGATTATTCAGGGGCTAAGCTTTTACATAATTAAGTGAAGCAATTAAAAAAAAATCACCAAGAGACAAAATTATGATTTCACGTATTTGATGTTTCTATTGTTTGTTTGTTTTTAAGCCTATGGGGTACATGAACTTACTAGCATTTCAATACTTGCATGATCATGGTAATTCAATAAACAACCAACTTAATTTCCATACTTCTTGAGGAATATTTGGTTCATGCAATCAGTTTTTCTATGGACCATACTCCAATATTACATGATAACTAAAAAATGGGCAAAAGCAATCCTGGGCATTTTATGGTCCACAGGCTACATCCAGCCCTTTGGCAATCCCTGTGTGGATTGCTTTTATTTTTAAGATGATTGCTATTTTTTTTTCCAATTTACCTATGTGTGTGTCTGCATTCCTATGAACTTTATAGCCCCTATTGGTTCAGCCCTCCACAATAATTTCAGTTTTTCATGTGTATTCTTGGTAAAATTAATTGCTCACTCATGGGCTAAAGCCTCTGAATCAACTTTAAGATTCCCCAAGGAAGGGTTCCAAATTAAGCCAATCCATGATTCCAATATCCAAACTGAATCGATTTTCTAAACTGATTTGGATAATCCAATGGGATTGATCTCCTGAATCGAAGCATTGATTTGAATTGGGTTCCTGTACATATCCACAGCCCTAGTAATTAAAAAAATTGGAGGAGACTAGATTGCATAGGACAAAGGAGGGTAATAGATAGGAGAAGAAAAGAATACCTGCAGTTCAATGCATCTCACAGGCTTTTTCTTGTGGGGAAAATAGGAAGGGAGGAAGTTTAGGTATGTCTGATGCCTCGAACTGGCCCTACACACACGAGTTATACAAGATTTATATAAATAATTGATATTATTGATATATCTCATTCAATATTTCTGTATTGACTAGCAACACAATCTAGTATCTCGGCTAAAATGCCTTCCTCATCTGCTCACAAATATGTGAAATAAACTACAGCAAATTAAAATAATATCAGAGTGACAACAGATACGCAATGACCTTACAATGCAAATCCCTGACTTTCATACTTGTGTCTTGGTGCAAGTAAGGAAGCCACATGTAAAGTGTAATGATGTTGTGCTATTCCTTTATTATTGGCCCATCCCACAAAATAAGTTTTTTCTGAATCTAATCCTTGATTATTTGCATCAATCTTTCTTGCATTGCGCTTAATCCTGGTTCTAGTTCTAATTCTAGTTCTGTTTTCAGTTCCAGTTCTGGTCTGGTCCTGGTTCCAGTTCTGGTTCTGGTTCTGGTCCCAGTTCTAGTTCCAGTTTCAGTTCTAAGTTCCAATTCTAGTTCCAGTTCTATGTTCTAGTTCCAGTTCTATGTTCTAGTTTCAGCTCTATGTTCCAGTGCTATGTTCTAGTTCTAGTTCTAAGTTCTAGTTCCAGTTCTAATTCTGGTCCTGGTCCCAGTTCCAGTTCTGTCTCCCCTGCCTCCTTCTCTCTGCTTCTCTCTCCATTCACTATCACAGATGTTTGTGTGTTTGTGTCTTATCTCTGTCTTTGCGCCCCACCACTGCTGTACTAAAATAACAAAAAGCTTCCTGGTAGTTAAACCACTTTCTATTAAATCAGTGTTTAGTGCCAGCCAAGACCATTATTGGAACCATTTGCAAAGTAGCAAATCTTGCATGGCAGCCATTTGCGAGTGAATGCATTGCATGCTCTCAAAATTCCAGATGTATATCTTGCTAGAAAAAATGCCAACCTCCATAATTTCTAAAAGCAAGTCTGGCAATGTTTCAAAGGGAAAAGACATGATGGAAGGAAAGAAAGTGATCTATACAGTGAACTGGATGCCTGCCATGCTGTGTACAAAGGACTGAAATAGAAAAGAGTCATGGATAATTACAGTTCCACTTTACCAAAACATTCCCAATTCAGAATGCCAGCATCCAGGGGGAAATTTGAAAAGAATTTTCATAGGCCTTCCCACAAAGCTTTTCTTTTCTACAGTCAGAACTATAATGCCCGCCATCAGTTCACTTATATATGAATTGATTCATATCCCTTCAATTCATCATCATGACTATAACTCAGTTGTTTGTATCTTATGATTTATGTTGACTGCTTTTATTAGTATCCTATTACAATTGTGTTGATTGCTTGTATTTCGTATCCTATGATTATCCCTGAGTGTTGTATCTTATTATTCATGACCATTGTATTTTATGATCATGATGATCACTTGCATGTACATTGAGAGCTTATTCGCAGGAGGCAAATTCCTTGTGTGTCCAATCACACTTGGCCAATAAAGAATTTTGTTCTGTTCTATTATTTTATTCTGTTCTGTTCTGTTTTATTCGTAACCTACAAAATCTGGATACAATTGATTTCACCGAATTGTTTCCTCTCTTTTTTTCTTAAAAGAAAAAAATGAGAAGGGAAGAGAGACTGAAAATATAAAAAGTTGCAATAAAGAGAACACAATATCCTAAAGAAAAGATATGGGAAATTCTTAAGTTATTGAAGATATTTGTTAAATGGATAATACTTTGATCAGAAATTTTGAAGGAATCCATAGAACGGGAAAGATTGAGAACTGCAATAAGCAACTTATTTTTCCCTTTTAAATAGCAGGGGTAAGTTCTTTGGTATCTGTTTTGTAACTAAGAAAAATGTGAGTTATCACTATAGCCTCCAAGAATGCCTAAGAAATATTGTTAATGGCCACATGAATTTAAGCATGATCTACATTTAAAAAGACAATGAATTTCTCCATAAGTGATTGCTTATGAGTGCTACTTTATTCAGGTTGACCTGGAAGAACTTGGCATGTTTTCAGAATTGGAAATGACATTTAATTATGTCTTGCTTCTTTTTTCATTGCCCAGATGAACTGGATCTCCATAACTAAAGAGAGAGATTAATCATGAAAAGGCATAATTTTTTAAAAAAGATTCTTGGAACCTTCAGTTCTATAGATGACACTCAGATTCAGACTAAAAGATTCTCACCCCCATGAACTCCAACGGACAGAAGGGGAAAAACGATGAATTAGAGATTGCACAGAGCTTCATCAGTGCTTTCTGTCAACGCACCTTATCATCTACGGCATCTGAAAAAAATACCTTTGCCCTGGGTTGAAAGGCAGGTGGTCTTCTGGACCTAATATCCAATTTCTTGCTCGGATGGATCTTGTTTGCAAGGGGAGGGGGGCAGAAAATATTGCAACTGTCTTGAAAGTCAGTCAGGATTTGGGTACTTATTGCCTTACCATTATCTTTTAATATTGGGGTATATATTATTATTTCCAAAGCAGTTGTATACATCAGGCCCATAGTCTTATATCCATTTGCTTCATATAAAAGTTGATCATAAGTTTATATTTAAATCATCAATCTGAATATGATCATTAGGGTCCTACATAGAAAGTTCTTCTTTACTTATGAATGTCAAGAATATAGTCATAATTCTATAATGCCTGAAGTAGAAGTGAACTAAAGTCTAATCCTAGTCCTAAATTGCAGTCTAATCCTAATTCTAAATTATAAAAGGAATAACTCCAAGGTTTTTCAGAGTAGAGAGTACCACTTTGCATGTGGTGCCATCTTGGAATACTAAATGAATGTTAATCAATCAGCAGATTAAAAAAAGGGTAGCAAGACTTTAGCCAGACTAATTTGGAAAGCTTATGTAGCCAGATAATGTTCTGCCATTAATCCTACCTCTAAAATACAAGGTCATCTTGTTGCTGAAGTATAACTGCAAGTGATCCCTTTGACTATGCTGGATATATGGCACAATTCTGTGGAAGTATCTTAAAAATAAAGAAGATTTAAACAGCAGCTAAAGTCCCACTTTAAAAAAAATCATACTTTTTTTAAAAAGGAAAATCAGTCATAGTTAGCCATTACAGATGTGAAGTGACTAGACATATTTGAGCAAAGTATGTTGAACTCTCCAAAGTTTGATGAATTAATGAATAAGATTTACTAAAGCCAGAAGGCATCTCCCTGTTTATACTTGCTTTCTTCCAATAACTGAAAGGAAGCAAAATCCAAATGATATCATAAATTATGCAAAATCAGATAAATTGTGCAAATGTGCACAATTTGAAAAATATAAAAAGGTCAGATCTATTCTTGACTTTGGATTTTGCATGCCATTTCAATAGTTCTTAGTTAATAAAACAGTATAACATAAAACAGTCTCATAGCATACAGACATAACATTAATACATTATGAATGTCATTAATATCAAACTTTTACTTAGAATTATGAATACTTCTAACTGTTATGTCCAGTTTTTAGAATGTTAATGCCTTTCCATGTCTGAATTTAAATAAGCCAGGAGTTCTTTCTCACAGTTTTGTTTCGATTGATGAAAAATACCAAACCTTGCCATCTCTCAAGAAAAGAATATGGTTTGGGATGTCCTGTTGGAAGATGTTAGAAATGGGTTAATTTTCTGCTGTTGCAATGCAGTACTCATGTAGTGTGTGTGTGTGTGTGTGTGTGTGTGTGTGTGTGAGAGAGAGAGAGAGAGAGAGAGAGAGAGTATACGTACATATATGTATATGTATACATCAGTGATGAGATTCAATTTCTTTTACTATGGTTTTGTGGGTGTGGCTTGTTGGGTGTGGCAAGGAAAAGATACTGTAAAATCTCCAGTCAGAGGTGGTATTTGCTGGTTCTCTGAACTACTCAAAATTTCCGCTACCGGTTCTTCAGAACTGGTCAGAACCTGCTGAATACCACCTCTGGTATACATACATATAAATATATATAAAAATTTAAAATAAAAAACTTCCGTATTTTGTTTCAAATTAACTCTTTGTATTTTATTTTCTTACTGTCATCATCCTACCAAAGTTGACTGTGGGTTTATTCTAGGGTTGTAAGTGATGATTTGGGCATATTCAGGTAAGCATATTTTTCTTTCTCATTGAAGTTATCCCAAAGCACAGATTTATTTTTATAGAACCCAGTTCCCGCAAAGTCATGTACTGTACCAAATTGTTTTGAAACAATGTTCTCTAATTATAACCGAGGATGAGAATATTGGCTGCAGACTCAAATATTTTTCCATTTTCAGTCATTGTTCACAGATCATTTTTCCAAACTGATTTTAATTCACAAAGTAGTCTGAATTTTGCTTCAGCTGACTTAATTATATTTTGAATTAATTATTCACATTTAGTAAACTGCCTTTTAATAGCTTCAACATTGTACCGAGAAGACAAAAAGGAATATATTTATAGTGAATTAAATCAGATAGGACTGTTATCTGAAAAGTTTTGCTTTCTCTATCCCAAGGGAAGAAATTTTTTTTGTAATGGAAATGTGATGGAATGTAGTGAGGATTTGAGTTCCCAGAATGAAAGGGGTGCTTTCCAGAGGAATAAAAGGTAACTCAGCTCAGATATTATGTATGAGATAAAGAGAGAGAGGACAGCTCCTCACCAACAGTTCACAATGTATAACCTAGATGCAGAAAAGTAGAGTGTTCAATCTGGCAAGATTCTGTCTATAGGTGTGAAACAATAAACAATTCAGCTTGGAAGAATGATCACAAATTCTTGGTTTCGGATAGGACAAAAATTTATCTCTCATTTTAATCTGCTTCTCTTTTCTCCTTCATTATCTACAGTTATGTCCTTACAAGAGGGATGTTTTACTGCTAATATATATGGGAAGATCTTTTCATATTTCTATAATTGATTTCAGAAAGGGTTAGAGGCAGAATTAATAAACTTTTAATATTATCAGCACTGAGCATAAACTTTTAATTCTTCTTAAAGATCTGAAAAATTATTTGTAGCTTTGTAATATATTTTAAGACAAGAAATATATAATCTGTTGTGTTTTGTTTCAGTTTAGATTACTCTGTATAAAATCTTTGGCTTTTTATTTGCCTGTATGAGGGGCACAACTACTTTTTGCCATATTTGAATTAAGAAAAAAAGATATTGGTTGAATATTTCCCCATTTTAACAGTCCTGAACAATTTGTTGGTACGTTTTTGTCTTTTTATCAGGAATGAAACTAGTACACATGAGGGTGCAAATGGCAGAGAAAGTTGGAAGTGTAATCATTTAGCACACATGTACACATATACACACACACACAAATTATGCAGAATCAGATAAATTGTGCAAATATGCACAATTTGACTAGATTTTGCATGCAATTTGGATGAGTTTTAGTTAATAAAACAGTGTAACACTATCTCATAGCATACAGAGACATAACTTGCACTTTGTTGAATAAGATTTTGACATACTGTTTGAAGACCTAGTCCCTAGAGATGAACCTAATGATGAGAAAGGTAGAAGAAAATAGAGAAAAAGGAAGGCCAACAGTAAGATGGAGAGAGCCAGTGATGATGAGTCTACCTTTGGAAAAGGCCAGCTTAGGAGCAGATTGTCATGGAGAAAATCTATTTAACTGATTGCTAAGAGTGTTTATGGCACATGTTCAAATGTCCAGGTACATGCAAGTGTTTAATAAGAATACCAAACATTCTATAGTCTTTGTCTGATTTGAATTTATTCATAATGGAAGAATCAAGGGGAAATTATTAAATTTAACCTTTGTGAATTCTGATATGCATAGTCGTATCAAAAATGTCTGGGTCACTGTATGATTCATAAAAATAATTTAGCAGCTTAGACTTTGAAAGTTCTAAAATAATTCTTGGTTGGAATCAAATTTAAGGAAATTCTTCTGCTGCTCAGTGTTATCTGAAAAATAAGAGTTTTCATTTAGCCAATTATTTTATCCCTTGGTTCAAAAATTGGTCTCACAGAGCAAGCCTACTTTAATATAAAACGACCATCACCAAGCCAACTTTATGCATGGCTCATCCTAAATCACAGTTGATACTCCTAAAAGTTGCTGTACAGCTATATCTAAGCCTGCTTCATGGACTATAGAGTCTGGAGCTGAAAATGCAATCAATAGTTAACTTTCAGAGTTGCAAGTCCAATCAATAATTTACTTTTTACCTGAAAAACTTGCTTATGGGTCTTTTACATAAAAAATAAATACGAAGATTGCTGTTATATATAGTATAGCCAAGTCAAGGAGTGGGTTCATTAATGATATATCCAACAGATGACTTTGCAAGAAACATGAAACAAGGAAAGCAAACCTTGGGATGAAAAAAATAAAAACAAAATAGCCGATGTTCTTTCAATTACTTTGATCAATTATTTCAATTGCTAATAAGGAGTCTCAGCCTTGAAAAACTATGCCATAATTTCTCCTGGAAAAAAACTTCAAAAGCCGATACAAAAATTTATGCCACCAGATAAAGACTGAATGCACCAATTATCACATTAAACAAGAGAAAAACCTTCCACCTGTGCTTTTTACAATTTTGTAAACAACAAACTAAAAGACCTAAGGTCCATCCCACCCCTGAAAGGATGTAATGGTAAAGACTGCAATGATGACACCATTAAAGCCAACCTCTTTAACACATTCTTTGGCTCAGTATTTGTAAACAGCAATGGATCATGCCCAGTATTTCCTAGTCAAACCACAGACAACGACAATGATCTAATACATATCGATTTTACAGAAGACATTGTTGAAAAAGCACTGTGAAATCTAAAACCATCTCTATCTATTGGACCAGATGGAATATGTGCCTACTTCTTAAAAAAGCTATCCACTGCCATAGCAGAACCTCTAAGCATAATCTTTGAAAAACCTTTCAGGACCAGCTCCTTGCCTAACCTATGGTCACAAGCCACAGTCATCCCCATCTTCAAAAAGGGAGACCCCAGCCTAGTTGAAAATTAGAGACCAATCTCCTTATGCTGCATCACCTGTAAAGTCATGGAATCAATTAGTAACCAATCCATTATCCTCCACTTAGAGACAAACAACCTACTCTCTAATAAACAATTTGGTTTCAGGAAAAAACTATCATGTAATCTGCAACTCTTACACTGCAAAAACATATGGACTACACAATTCGATCAGGGCAAAACAATAGACGCAATATACATAGACTTCTGTAAAGTCTTTGATACAGTGGTACACGACAAACTACTCCTAAAACTAAAATCTTATGGTATTTCTGGACAACTGCATAACTGGATAGAAGCATTCCTGTCAAACAGACAACAAATGGTCAAAATTGGGAGTGTCCTATCAAATTCTGTACCTGTCAATAGTGGTGTCCCCCAAGGCAGTGTTCTAGGACCAACTCTTTTCATACTCTACATAAATGACCTCTGTGATCACATTAGGAGCAACTGTGTTCTCTTCGCTGATGATGTAAAGCTGCTCAATACCACAGACAATACTGCTACCCTTCAAAAAGATCTTGACTATGTATCAGAATGGTCAAACAAATGGCAACTTCAAATCTCAACAAATAAATGCTCTGTCTTACATATTGGCAAAAAAAAATA
Source organism: Pseudonaja textilis (assembly GCF_049901715.1). Lineage (NCBI taxonomy): Eukaryota > Metazoa > Chordata > Lepidosauria > Squamata > Elapidae > Pseudonaja > Pseudonaja textilis. The sequence continues at coordinate 180,609,968 of NC_141991.1, forward strand.
AGAAAATAAAATACAGGCTGAATAGTCAAGACCTTGTTGAATATTCCAAACTCTGTCAAGGTTCTTGGAGTACTCACCTCTAATGATCTAAATGCTAGAGCCCACTGTAACTACATAGCCAAAAAGGCATTAAGAGTTGTAACCTAATCCTACGTAGCTTTTTCTCTGTAATATCACACTACTAACTAGAGCATACAAAACATTTATTAGACCAATACTTCAATACAGCTCATCAGTCTGGAACCCACGTTACGTATCTGATATTAACACAGTTGAGAAAGTCCAGAAATATTTCACAAGAAGAGTTCTCCACTCCTCTACTCGTTGCAGAATACCTTATGCCACCAGACTTGAAATTCTAGACCTAGAAAATCTAGAACTATGCCGCCTTTGGTCTGATCTAAGTATAGTACATTAAATTATATATTGTAATGTCCTACCTGTCAATGAATACTTCAGCTTCAACCATAACAATACAAGAGCACACAATAGATACAAACTCAAGGTAAACCGCACCAAACTTGATTGCAGGTAATACTACTTCAGCAACAGAGTGGTCAATGTCTGGAATACTCTACCTGACTCTGTGGTTTCTTCCCCAAACCTCCAAAACTTTAACCTTAGACTGTCTACTATTGACCTCACCCTTTTCCTAAGAGTTCTGTAGGGGGTGTGCATAAGTGCACCAATGTGCCTAACCGTCCCTGTCCTATTGTTTCTTTTATTTTTCTTATATGTACCCATTTCATGTATTCATAGCTATGTATATACTTATACCTATTATCTTGTAAGCAATTGACAAATTAAAATAAATAAATAAAATAAATAAAAGGAAGGAAGGAAGGAAGGAAGGAAGGAAGGAAGGAAGGAAGGAATTTTTATGCAAAATGATATATTTTGCATATACTCTTTAAAAGAGTATGGCATTTACATGCTCTCAGGCCCAAAATATTTTTATTGGACTATTTGCCATGGGTTACGTGCTGACTTTTTAAAAAAGCTATAATACTTGATATTTGCTAGACTCCTTGAACATAATTGCAGATATTTCAACATGTTTCTGAAATAGCAGCATAAACCTCCAGTAAGTTGTAGATGGGACTTTTCTGCACAATAAAGTTAACAACTGGAACCAGTAAGTAATACAATCACTACAGGACACCTGCCATAAGGGTCATATGTATGTAAATGATGGTATCAGAGCTCTTAGCTCAATACTATTAGTACTTGAAAAACTTGGTTGCACTGCAATTCAAACAGAAAATTAGTATCAGCAGGAAATGCAAAATATAAAGTGAAATTATACCTTCAAACACCCAATTAAGGCTGAATGTATGAAACAAATTAATCCCATTATAGCATTTAGATTTTTGAAATGTAACACATTGTAATTTATTTGCCCTAATTTTAATCAATGATAGAACAGCTGTTAAGTGTAATGCAATACAAAGTATTTACCATAGCAAAAATACCAAACAAAATGTATGACTGCAGGCTGTGCTGTAGTGTTGCATATTTTTTTCCTTCTCCTGAGAGAAAGAGATGGACACAGAGGAATCAATGTGCAAACTTTGCCAGTGTAAAAGTAGTGTGCCCTAATAGCAGTGTGCTATACAGTCAAGGCAGTTATGATGTCCCAGGTGAGTGAATCAAAGTAAGGTTACTTCTTAACAGCAAGGAAGAATGCTAAAGTATAAAGTTGGAAGAGATCTCTATGGTCTTGTTCAAAAATAAATGTGTGCTTTTCATGCAACTTTTTCTTCTTTTTTCTTTTGCATTTCAATGGAATTCTTCCATTGTTGAGACCCCATTGCAAAATATTTCTCAGATAGTTTATAAATATTGTCTTTCAGGCAGTGGTGGTATTCAAATTTTTTTACTACTGGTTCTGTGGGCGTGGCTTAGTGGGCATGGCATGGGAAGGATACTGTAAAATCTCCATTCCCTCCCAATACCACTAACCTGCTTTCCAGCTCCGTTCTCCTGTGCAGGGCAACAAAAGAAGACCCAGCCAATCAGCTGGGACTCGAGAGGGAGAGAATAGTTATGGGGGCAGGACCAACCAGAGGTGGTATTTACCAGTTCTCTGAACTACTCAAAATTTCTGCTACCGGTTCTCCAGAACCTGTCAGAACTGGCTGAATACCACCTCTGACTTTCAGGAATTTCTCCAAGGTTTCCCCATTGCAAGAAATCTGGGAAATCAGATAGATCAGGGGTGTCAAACACGCGTCATCATACGTCACGTAACGTATTGGGACTTTTCAACCCTTCGTTAAACTGGGTGCGGGTGTGGCCAGTGTATAATACATCTGGCCTACAGGCCGCGGGTTTGACAGCCCTGCTGAGATAGATGGTGTGATAGCAGCTAAATCCAAATCACCAAGTCAACTTCCATGGCTCAGAATCGGTGGTCGAATTAAAAAACTTTTACTACCGGTTCTGTGGGTGTGGCTTGGTGGGCGTGGCCATGTGACTGGATGGGCGTGGCTTTTTTGCAGCCCCACCCATTTTGGGGAGCTTCTTAGCCTCAGAGAAGCCTTGGGGGGGGGTGTTTTTGCTCTCCTAAGGCTCCTCTGGAAGAAAAGGAACAGAGCATGGGAGGGGCATACTGCACCCCTCCAAGCTCTGTTTTGGGAGCTTTCTAGCCTCAGAAGAGCCTCTGGGGGGGTGTTTTTGCTCCCCTAAGGCTCTTCTGGGGCTCTGGAAGGCAAAAAATGGAGGGGAGGCTGAGCTCTTCCCTCAATTTTTTGCCTTCCTGGGCCTCAGCAAGGGGAATCCCGGCACAGCTGATCTTATCTACAGCTGATTGTCGGGAGGGAAAAAAAGAAAGAAATACCTTAGATGAATGTCAGGCAGGCAGCGGGGTGAGCAAGCATCGGGTGGGAGGGCAACCGGGTGGGGGGCGTGGCCAGCCAGAACTTACTACCGGTTCGGCGACCCATGCCAAATTCTTGCAACCGGTTCGCCCGATGCAGTGTGAACCAAGCTGAATACCACCGCTGCTAAGAATGGATCTGAACCAGGTTCTCCACAATCCGAATTCAACACCACACCAGCATTTCAACAGAAGGGAATATTTGTAGCCCAGAGCTGAACTGTGAGGACCTAGATGCTCCGTGAACTCGGTGGTTGTCTTGTAGACATTTCATAAAATGTCTTCAAAGGGCATCATACCACATCAATGCAGAGAATTCATTTCACAATGCTATCAATCAAACTACCTGATGTTGGGGTGAATCGAACTATGTTCCATTCAGTATAGTCTCCAACTGTCCCTCTCCCCAACCCATTTGGAAACCCACCTGAAGATTTTTTGTGGATGATGAATACCCAAATGTTCTCTAGACATTGAGTCTCTGAGTATTTTCCCTCAAGCTGGAATTCCAGGAACTACTCAGTGTTATTGGCTGAAATTTATACTAGTCTGGCTTTGGTGATGTCAGGAAAGTATAGGACTGTTTCTTTGCTCCCTGCTTTGCCTCCATTCCATAAACTGTAGTTCTATTACATTCCAGATTACCTTTTTGGACAGTGAGTGTATGTGTACTTTAAATGGTTTCAAGGCTGTAAGCTGCCCTGAGGCCATTTGAGCCAGGAAGTGGCTCGGTTTTTAGCCTGTGTATAAATAAAGCTAGCCAAGTTTCTTGACTCTGCCATCTCCCACCTCCCTTGTATTTTGATTAGCGAGTTTGTGTAAGTCTTTCAAAAGACCTGGGGTGGCATGCAAAGAGTGGAATTTGGAATGTCCACATCTGGAGTGGGAAGAACCCAAGACTCTTATGTTATTGTAAGCATGAGCATTCTAATCAGTGGTTTTTCCAGCTATAGCAAACAGTGGCTCTTTCATGTAAAGTGGCTCAGTCAGTTGCTAATTACTCTGTCACTAGCTGTAACTAATGCCCATCATGCTTGTTAGTTGCTGATTGCTTTCTGAGCCTCAATTCAGTGTCCTGTCAGGCAAAATTATTGTGGCAATGTAGCAAAACTAATTAGATGATGACCTCCGTGCTGGGCAGCTATCTTTAGTGTCAGCTTGAGTTTTTGTTGGGTTTCTTTTTTTTTCTTTTTGTTTGGCTGTGTATATATTTATATATTTAAGGCAATGAATGTAGATTTATTTACACTCCTGCAAGTTACATTTTATTGAGGAGGACGGGAGAATCCGGAGGATTTCACACAGTCCCTCCAAATAAGTGATTGCTGTGCCATAATGGAAAGAATTGAAGCAACACTCATGGAGCCAGATAAGGGTGATGGGGCTGTTAAAGATTGCTGACAAAAATTTCCTCACAAGAGCTACAGTTCTTTCATGTCTACAGAAGCTGCAGTTGACCAAAAAGGTATGATTGTGCACCCGCAGTGCAATGCAACATCTTTCCCCATGTCATTAATGCAGTCGTTCATCCAACGAGGAAGAAGAATGTGTTGACAGAATGGAATCTGGCCTTGGACTGACAGATGAGGAAGGCAACGGTCAGTGTCATCCTGAGTTGACTCTGGTGAGGCTTCAGCTGTGTGGTAGGCTTTCAGATCCAGAATGTTCTGAAAATGAAACTTTGGATGAATAGCTTGGAAATTACAAGACAAGGCAGAACAAGTATAATGGGTGTAAGATCAATGAAGAGAGAACCAACTTAGAACTAAGGAGAAATTTCCTGTCGGTGAGAACGGTTAACCAATGGAGCAGCTAAATGTTTATGAAGATTCTCAGTCATCCAGGACATGGTTGTCCCAAAGGTGCTTTTTCAAGAGGCAACTGGACTTTGTTTTTCTTTTGTTTCCCTTTGTTTTTCCTGTGTCGCAAGCACAGTCCTTTCACTATTTCCAAAAAGATCCTACTCCCTATTTACACTATTTAGATGACCCCAAGGGCACAGATAAGCTTCCAGGTGGCCTCAACAACTCTCAGACATAGTGCTAATGACCAGATGACTGCAATCCTTCCATTCTCCACCATAACACCAGAACTGAAGAAGCTTCTTGGATAAGAAGCGAAACCTCTTCAAGTCCAGTTGCCTCTTGAAAAAGCATTTTTGGGACAATGGAATAGCTTGCTTCCAGAATTTGTGAGTGCTCCATCTCTAGAGGTTTTTTTTTTTTTTAAAGATTTGTCTGGAATCCTATAGGGCAGTGGTGGCTAACCTTTTTGGACTCCTGTGTCAAAAATTGTGAACGCGCCAGCATGCCCATACTCACGTGCCAGCACCCAGAATGCAATGCGCCCCCCCCTCCCCACACCCCCTGCTCATGCCTGCACAATACCCACACCCACACCTTTACCTGCACTGTGCCTCTCAGCTGATTTTTCTGCTGGTTTGAGGCCTTTTTTGGCCTCTTAGAGCCTTGGAAAAAGCCTCTGCAAGGCTTCTCAGGCCAAATTATAGGCCCGTTTTGTCACTTCTCGTATTACAGGAAGTGATGAAATGGGCCTATAATTTGGCCTGAGAAGCCTTGCAGAGGTTTTTCCAAGCCTCTGGGAGACTAAAAAAGGCCTCAAACCAACCGGAAAAAAAATCAGCTGTGAGGCGCAGGCATGCGCAGTGAAGTAAGTTTGCCTGCAGCTTCGCATGCCAGCACAAATGGCTCTGTGTGCAGGGTTGCCATCTGGCCGTTTTTCCAGCCAAATCTGAGAAATCTGGCCGTATAGAAATCTGTTTGGCTGTGAAAAAAATCATTTCTCCAGCCAAATATATTTGGCCGGAAATTTGGCTGTATGAAAGTTGCTTGGCCGTGAAATTGAAATTTTGGCCGAATACCGGTTTTCAATACAATATATATATATAATTGCTATTTTTGTGTCGCTTTATTTGTTTAGCGATTATATTTTTTCAATCGGGGGGGGGAAATCCTCCTAAAAACCCTTATGCCCTAGCTCCCCCCTCCTCAGGATCACTGCGTTTGGCCCTGAGCTTTCCAAACGGAAGTAGCGATTATTTGAAGTGAGCTGCCTAGCCTGGATGTGAAGACGTAGAAATTCCCATGATGTCATGTTACATTGTCGAATAAAGACTATTTTTTATGATTTGATTATTTAAAAACAGTTAAAAAAACAAAAAACAATATATCGTCACGTTATATTGCATTAAAAAATTTGGCCGGAAAATTTGGCCATGAGAGAAAATAATTTGGCCGAATTTGGCTGTATTTTGACTTGAGTTTGGCCGCAGAACCAAGCTGCGATCTGCCAACCCTGCCTGTGTGCACGTGTGCCATAGGTTCGCCATCATGGGTATAGGGTCTCCTTCTTGAAGAGAGAGTTGGACGAGAAGGCCTCCAAGGTCCCTTTCAACCTTATTATCCTATGTTCTACGCTCTAGACACCATTCACCATGTGGTAGAGTTTCACTGTCTAATGCCCTGTTCTTGGTGCATTGCAAACATCAGTTTGAATTATTTATCATTGTTTTTATTTATGTGTTCAATTTCTACAAATTGAATTGAATTTCAATGTCATCAACCCCATATGCAAGGCAATCTCTTAGCAAGTCTTTCCAAAGATTCCCACCACCATCTTAACACTCTGAAAAATTAGATGCCCTAAGCAGTAAAGCCTGCTCCAAGTTGTTGAACTTATCTGTGAAATTTAAATCTCTGTATGATGACTAAGGGCACCAGGAAGAAATGATCCTGCAATAATTTTATAAGTTGATCAAAAAACGATGTCGACTTTGATGAACAGCAGCGAATGCTCTCATTATAACAATACCTGGGCCCCAGAGATAGTCAATAGGAAAGCTCAATTTTGTTCAGATCTATTTTGATTACTCCAAGATAAAAGGAAAACTTCTCTGCCTTTGAGTTCCTGAAGTCAGACTCTGCTGACTTCACAGTATCAAACTCTCCAGTCTGCCCAGACTTAAGAGTTCGGGTTTCCAATCTGAGCTAATTTCCAACTACTTATCAGAGCACTTGAATAATAGAGACTTTCTTGCTGGTCTTCAGTTCTCAGCAAACCACACCCTGTTCCAGGGCTGTCTTAACAGCATTATGGGCCCCAGGCCAAGCAGGGGCCCCTACAACAACTACTCACAGGAATAAAAATGTAAATGGTCGATAAAATTAGACATATATTTATTTTATTGGCACTTCCAACAAAATCGGTGTTGAAACATTAAAAACATGCTGTACAGTAACAACTGATCAACATGATAAACATTTGCACACTATACGAGGCTTGAAAAACACAATAATACTCAGTAAGCCCTACAGTTGCTGAATTTATAAGATACAAGGTACATCGAAGGGTTAACATACATAGGTTAGTATGGGGTCCCTATGCTCATGGGGCCCACGGGCAATGAACTTCCTTAATGAAGTTGTGCTGTGAGGGGGTGAATCAGTGAAATCACACAGGGCCAAACAAATCTATTCTTTATGAATATAGAGCTAAGTTCAGAGGTGGGCTTCAAAAATTTTAGCAAAGAGTTCTCTGCTCGGTTGTTGGGTGGGCGTGGCCATGGTGGGCATGGCCTAGTCAGCCTCCTGCACCATGATGTGGGTGGAGTGTTTTTGCCCTCCCTGGGCTCCGGAGGCTTTTCTTGAGCCTCCCGTAGGGCGAAAACTACCTCCCCGGGCTCCAGAGGCTCTCTGGAATCCAGAAATGTGCCCAGTTCTGGCTTTCCCAAACTTCTGTGAGGCCCATTTTTTGCCCTCCCTGAGCCTTCGCACGCACCCTGCACTTACCTGCATCCAAAATGGGCCATGTCAGGACTCCTGGGTGGGTGGGGTGGGGTGGGTGGGGGCCAGCCAGGAGTGGGATTTGAGGGTTCTCCGAACTGCACAGAATCTTAGCTAGGGTCTCTCTCTAACCCGCCCCCGCCAGCACCCACCCCTGGCTAAGATGGCTGACCAAAATTACCGACAGTGGCTGACCAATCACGTACCTACAGTGATTTGCTTGGCAACCGTGGCAACAAAAAAAAGGGGCCTAAAATTGGATGTGACTCACTTAACAGCCGCCTGGCTTAGCAACAGAAATTCAGGTCCCAGTTGAGGTCGTAAGTCAAGGATTACCTGTTCACCTAACAGTTGCAGCTCTGTCAAAACCCACAAGTGCCGCAGTGGATAGAAATGTAGTTCCTGTCACACAGGTGTAATAAGAAGTTATTATTAATCATAACAGGATTATGCTTTTGATTTCTAAACATTTCCTTCATTTTGAATGACTTCATATCTTTGCCATTGTCCATATTTTTATATATTATACAGATGGCAAATTGAGGCCAGAAAGTCCAGACCACCCACTAAATACATGTACTTAGATACATGTATTACTTAAAGTCTGTCAAAGAAGAGCAACAAAAAGGATTAGGAGGATGGAGACTAAAATGTATGAAGAAGAGTTACGGGAATTGGGAATGTCTAATAAAAAGGGGTGGCATGTTAGCACTGTTCCAATATTTGAGGGGCTCCTATAAAAAAAAGAGGGGGTCAAACTGTTTCCCAAAGCACCGATAGGCAAGAAATGGCTGGAAACTAACCAAGGAAAGAAGCAACCTGGAATTAAGGAGAAATTTCCTAATGGTCAGAGCAATTAACCAGTGGAGCAACTGGCCTTCAGAAGTTGCGGCTGCTTCCTCACTGAAGGCTTTCAAATGGAGACTGTCATTTGTCTGAAATGATGTGATAGGGCCTCCTGCTCAAGCAAGGGGTTGGACTAGAAGACCTCCAAGATCCCTTCCAACCAGAGGTGGTATTCAGCAGGTTCTGACCAGTTCTGGAGAACTGGTAGTGGACATTTTGAGTAGTTCAGAGAACCGGCAAATACCACCTCTGACTGGAGATTTTACAGTGTCCTTCCCCTGCCACACCCACTAAGCCACGCCCACAGAACCGGTAGTAAAAAAAAACCTGAATCCCACCACCACTGCTTCCAACTCTATTATTCTATGTTCTGTGCCTCATTTTTATGCCCTTCCCTCCAGGAGTTGCATTTTACTCTTGATTTGGAGGAATCGGTTTTACAGGGTTGACATTCCAACCTTCGATGTTCATCAGGATAGAACAAGTGAGGGTGAAAGAGATCAAATTAAAAATGAAAGTTACCATAGGGACCTCTAATAATTTTAATAAAACTTTTTTTTATATAATAAAAGCCTGTAATTATCACTCTTTTCATTTTTCTGCATAAGTTATAAGTCCTAATTTACAGGAACTACTGTTCCACAGAGTGGGTCAAAAGCCCCAGTTCTCTAATGCAGAATGAGATTTCGGCTCCCTGCACATTAGAGCCATTTCACATGACACAGGTTGCTGCTAAAGAGCCATTGGCTCAGTAGAAGGTGGGAAAAAAAAGAAAAGTGCCTGATTTCTTTCATTAGGAACCTCAATCCTTTCATGGTAAAAGAGCTTTGATGATCCTCTCAATGGTGTTGAAAGGCGTTGGACTGGTTGAATTTAATTTACCAGGTGAGTAAATTTTCCTAGGAACCAGAGGTTAGATCCAATTAAACTGAGTTGAATTGTTCGAGTCAAAATACCTCCATTATCTTCTCTTTTTTTTCTTCCTCTTGATATTTCAATGGGCAATGGGGGGAAAATAATCAAAAATTACTGGTGGTGTGACCCAGTTGAGACATTTCTGTACAGCATCTGAACAGTTTGAGATGGTCCTGAGTTTTGGGACTATTCGTTCTGTTCTGTCCTTGTGCTACCCCTTCCTTTCTCTCCCTTCACAATATTTTTTTTAATCGATGTAAAAGAAAAACGTGCAACTTTTTTCCAGACTGATGGCTGCACTGTATCCTCCGGTCAGCATGCTTGAGGATGAACTTCAAAAGAACTCAAAATGAAAAGCTGTCTAGTAGAACAGTACAGCCCCATTGACTTTGCTTGTCAAGGGTTGCTAAAGTTGATCTCATGACCAGAGGTGGCATTCAGCAGGTTCTGACCAGTTCTGGAAAACCGGTAGCAGAAATTTTGAGTCGTTCGGAGAACCGGCAAATCCCACCTCTGACTGGAGATTTTACAGCATCCTTTCCTTGCTACACCCAACAAGCCATGCCCACAGAACTGGTAGTTAAAAAGAACTTGAATCCCACCACTGCACATGACCCTCTGAGACACTGCCCTATCATAAATATGGGTCAGTTGTCAAATGGCTGAATTTTGATCACATGACCAAGAGGGTTCAGCCTCTAAAAGATCCCTTGTTATGTGCAGAAGCACGTAACATTATGTGCACTTAGCCTCCATCGACAGCACCTTAAATACTTTTTAGGTGGATCTTTAGCACCCAGTGACAATCACACTTTTTTCCTCGGTTCAAGGAGCAGGTTACTTGATCCAGGAAAATGAGACAACCTGCTTTAGGGTAGGTGTTATGTTTGCGTTCCTGGCTTTGTAAAATCTGAAGCTCTGCATACACCTGATCTCTAATCATGAAGCTAACATTTCCCTTGCTTTGTCCCATTAAATTAAACACTCTGGTATCACCTTTATAAAAAATAGAATAGAATAGAATAGAATAGAATAGAATAGAATAGAATAGAATAGAATAGAATAGAATAGAATAGAATAGAATAGAAGGAGGGGAGAGGAGAGGAGAGGAGAGGAGAGGAGAGGAGAGCAGAACAGAACAGAACAGAATAACAGAGTTAGAAGGGACCTTGGAGGTCTTCTAGTCCAACCCTCTGCTTAGGTAGGAAACCCTACACCACTTCAGACAAATGGTTTATTCAACATCTTTTAAAAAACTTCTAGTATTGGAGCATTCACAATTTCTAGAGGCAAGTGGTTCCACTGATTAATTGTCCTAACTGTCAGGAAATTCCTCCTTAGTTCTAGGTTGCTTCTCTCCTTGATTAGCTTCCACCCATTGCTTCTTGTCCTACCCCCAAGTGCTTTGGAGAATAGCTTGACTCCCTCTTCTTTGTGGCAACCCCTGAGATATTGGAACACTGCTATCATGTCTCCCCTAGTCCTTCTTTTCATTAGATGAGACATACCCAGTTCCTGCAACCGTTCTTCATATGTTTTAGGCTCCAGTCCCCTAATCATCTCTGCTATTCTTCTCTTCTTTCTAGAATCTCGACATCTTTTTTACATTGTGGTGACCAAAACTGGATGCAGCATTCCAAGTGTGGCCTTACCAGGGCATTATAAAGTGATATTAACACTTCATGTGATCTTGATTCTATGCCTCTGTTTATGCAGCCTAGAACTGTGCTGGCTTTTTTGCAGCTGTAGCACACTGCTGGCTCATATTTAAATTGAGAGAGAGAAATGTATATTTACCCCTGAAGTGTCAAGTTATGTACTTGTGTTTAAAACATTCATCTCCGAGGAACTTCAATAAGGCGAACCACTACCAACAATGACAGCTTTCTAAAGCATGACTATAAAACAGAACTAATATAAGATTAATATAATTATTATATTATTATAACTGACTAATTGTAAGACTATAAAACAGAACTCAAAAACATACTGTAAATATTAATACAGTTGTATGCATAATTACTTTTATATCATGTAAAATATAATAAGTGCTTTGAAAAAATTATTAACAGATGAGAAGCTCTGGCTGCTGGATAGCATCTGATCTGTTATTTTTTTTAAAAAGGTAAAATAAAATTTAGATTATAATATAACATATTAATGAAAATAAAGATAGTAGGGAAAGGAGAAAGGGTAAGAAGGGAAAAGAGAAGTGTGGGATAAAAGCACTGTACAATAAAAATAAAGTTATAGTCTTTTTGCATATTTAGTAACTAGTCATTTTGATAGTAATGAATGAATTTAATCAGCAAATTCCAAGATTTCTTTTTTTTAATTGTCTGGAACTTTTAAAGGTAATCCTCAATTTACACCCATTCATTTAGTGCCCATTTGAAGTTACAACTGCACTGAAAAAAAACGACTTCTCACCGTTTTTCTCACTTACAACTGTTGCAACATCCCAAATTCAGGCAGTACAGAATGAATGCAGATCATGAGGAGTCTGTGTGGTATAGCAATGAACATGTTGCTTAAGCTTCCGTTTGCCATCAGCTGTGGAAGTTCACTAGGCAATTTTGGCACTGCGGTTTTTGTGGGCAAAAATGGGAGCCGGAAGTGCTGTTGAAGAGCTGGAGGAGGGGCTGCTGAACGAAAAATGCCTCTGTGTCCTGGCCTAGGAATACCGGGCCCATGGAAACCCCAGTTCAGCTTTTATTGCTTTCATTGTTTTATTTATTAATAGCTGGTTTTGGTCCAGGCTGCCATACCTACTGTCATGTTTTAAGTGTTTTTAATTCTAGGATATTGTAAGTTATAGAGACTTCTGAAGTGAGTAGCAGGTAATAAATGTAATAAATAAAAGTAATAAATGGGTAATATAGAAACATTTAGGAAGCCTTCCTTCCTCTCTTGCTTCCTTGCTTTCACTCCTGGCCCTTCTTCTATTCCCAAAAGTATTTGCACGCACAGTTACAGTAATTCTCAAACTGAAGCATGCACAGGGCATAATTGGAGATTAGATTTAAAGAGGAAGCAAAGGAGAACTTTTTTAGAAAAAAATGTCACTTTTTTCATTCTTTCTTTTTCTTTCTTCCTTCTTCATTCTTCTCTTTCTTTCTTTCTTTCTTTCTTTCTTTCTTTCTTTCTTTCTTTCTTTCTTTCTTCTTTCCCTTCCCTTCTTTCTTTTTTGTTCTTTCTTTCCTTTCTTCGTTCTTCCTTCCTTCTTTCTTTCTTTTTCTTTCTGTCTTCTTCCTTCCTTCCTTCCTTCCTTCCTTCCTTCCTTCCTTCCTTCCTTCCTTCCTTCCTTCCTTCCTTCCTTCCTTTTCTTCCTTCCTTTCTTCTTCTCTCTTTCTTTTGTTCTTTCCTTCTTTTTCTTCCTCTTTCTTTCTTTCTTTCTTTCTTTCTTTCTTTCTTTCTTTCTTTCTTTCTTTCCACTTTGTTTTAAGCTGCAGGGTGGAAACTCAGTGAATTACTGCAGCTAATGTAATCTGTACCCTCAGAATTCACCCAGACGAATTCAGATTCTCCTGAATAACCTAGAGAGCTAAGGACAAGATGGATGAGCTGCCAAGATGCAGCCAGCTTTTTTCCAGTTAGTAGCTGCCGCAGCCTCAAACCCTATAGTCATCTTTGGATGGAAAAGTGGAAAGGTAAAATCAATGGGAGCAGTAAAAATGGCAATGCCTTTTTGTCATGTTTTATGACCTCATCACAAAGAAGATCTTTGGGGTTATCACTCTTTGCATTACACCGATAATTGATTCGGCTTGATGAGCTCACCGCACCATGTTAGCTTTCCGAACCGTATATTTTATATTAAAGCTCTGTAATAACCATTACTTTATGTAATGAAATTGGTATGTTTGATGCTATTGACAAACTCTTCATTACCAAGGTCAACCTCGGGTTTTCCTCGTGATGCCAATTTAAACTGATCAAACAAAAATAATACTCCCCCCAATTAAGAAAAAGTTCCATCTGAGTTTGGATTCAGATTATGCTGCAAGTTTTTTTTTTTACTAAAAGCTTTTGACCCCTGGAAAAAATGAGATCTTTTTTTTTTTCACTTCCACCTTAATTTGTATGGGAATTTCCATAACATTACTTTTGTGGTGATATTTTTGAGCTTATTTATTCTTGCAAGGGGTGCTGGTTACCAAAAATATCCCCATCCTTCTATATATTCTCAAAATGCCAACATTTCTTGATCTAAGAATCTCATTGGAAGAGTAATCTCATGCCATGGCATTTTCTCTGAGAGAAAATTTCTTACTCAGAAGTGAGAAGCCATGTAGTCTGTAGATAGTGTTTTTCAACCTTAGCAACTTTAAGATGCCTGGACTTCAACTCCCAGAATTCCCCATCGAGTTATGCATCAGGAGCATATACTTTTTGGTAGTTCTGTGTTCTGAGAAGACATGCCAGATACTGTATGCAGGTTGGTGAGTTACAGATACAGATTAACAGAGTTGTAGGTCATCTAGTCCAACCCCCCCTTATTTCTCCTTATTTCTAAGTTGAATCTCTCCTTGATCTGTTTCCATCCATTATTCCTTGTCTGGCCTTCTGGTGCCTTGGAAAATAGCTTGAGCCCTTCCTCTCTGTGGCAGCCCCTCAAATATTGGAACACTCTTATCATGTCTCCTTTGATCCGTCTCTTCACTAGACTAGCCAGGCCCAGTTCCTGTAACCGTTCATCATATGTTTTAGCCTCCAGTCCCCTAATCATCCTGGTTGCTCTTCTCTGAAGTTTTTCTGGAGTCTCAACATCTTTTTTACAGTGTGATGATGAAAACCGGATGCAGTATTCTAGGTGCGGTCTTACTAAGGCTTTATAGAGTGGTATTAGTACATAGAAGTCAGGTACACACAAATGCCAGTTTGAGAAGCAGAAAGCTCATGCGTGTAGCTTTTCTTGGAATATGTCAAGTAATCTCAAAACTGCTTCATTGAGAATAGGGAATAGTTTTGTTTATTTCTGTGAACAGGGCTATCAGAATTAAACCTGCATGTCTGTTGGGATGTGCAACAGAAATGAATGTGAATTAAAAATTACAAGATAAATGTGTGAAATTGAGCAATCCAGTAAGAAGATTAGTTGGTTCTGTTGGCATCTTGCTCAAAACAGTCCCTTATCAATAATCCTTCCCATTGGTAACTGCTCAAGTATTAACCTGCTAAATCTCTCACCAGGAGATAATTCTGTAGAATACATTCTTAAATCCACTTTTTAAAAAGTTAACATAAACTCACATTGTTTACAAAAACAAAATGGAAAGAGTTCATGGAGCAAGATTTATTCTGCACCACAAAGGACCAAATTCATAATTCTGAGAAATTAATTTCCTAGCGGTGCTTTAAAAAACAATAAAAAAATTTATCTCACACTTTAAAAAGTTAGATTTGACCACTTCAGGAAGGAATCAGACGGTTTAGGCTTACTTCATGAGGATTATTGTCATTGGAACACTGCATCAAATGCCCTATAAGGAATAAAGGACTCAGTTTCATACTAAGCCACCTCACTGGGATTCATATAATTGTCACTGTCAGCCACATTTGGCAATAGCTGTCTGCAAATTTGCAGGGAGGACTTTTCTGACTCTACCTGAAGATAACCGAGGCTGTCTTAAAATGTCTTAAATGTTGGGTGGAGTCACTGGGTCTCTTCAGAAGCTAACGTAAGAATTTAATTGTGGTTGCAACAAAAGGGTAACATGATTAAGTATATTTGGAATAGTTGCATTAATTATATTTGATTATTTTATTTTCATTACATGTATAGTAAATGAAATCAATTTTCAGCACCATATTATCCTGAATTTGCAGGACAGATGCCCTATCTTGGAGAATACCATGTTTGATGGTACTCAAAAAATCAAGAGAATTAGCAAGATTACGTACCACCTTGGCTTGATAGGTTGTCTGGGGAAGGATCAATCTCTGCTATAAAAATGTGGATATACTGCTCTGAGAGTTTTACACTTGCTATATGCACTTAGGTGGAAGTTATTTTCATTGCAACTCTGAACAGGTATAAATAGGAGAGAATCATTAAATAATAGCAATCTTCTTCTAGACCAAGGGTCTTCAAACTTGGCAAGTTTAAGGCTTCTGGACTTCAACTCCCAGAATTCTTGAGCAAACATGACGGGAGGAGGAATTCTGAGAGTTGAAGTCCACAAGTCTTAAAGCTATCAAGTTTGAAGACCTCTGTCTAGACTGCGTGTCTTTGATTAAATGAAAACAGGCCTAGCCAGCTCTGCAGAGATAATTTCTCTTTGGGTCTAAAATATCACCTAGAAACCATCAACTTAGAAAACCCAATGAAAGTAAGATGAGACATCCTTTCCCATATTGTGGAGTTGTTGTTGTTGTTTCTATTATTATTATTATTATTATTATTATTATTATTATTATTATGGGGGAAAAAATCTGGTAGGACAATTGGAATATGTATCATCATTGATAGGAGTTGAATCTGTCCATTTCTGTCCCTCTTCCACCCCACTTTCCATTGAGTATGAAGACAGAATGAAAATAGAAATAACCAGAGAGGTGGAATGCATAGAGAGGTCCTGTTTTCATGGGGCCCCACTAGAATCTTGTCCTGGCAACAGGTAGTGAAACAAACAATTAACTCTCCAATATATAAGACATGGAGGAGTAAGTTGATCATGAGGATTTAATTTAATTTAATAAGGAAACTTACACAGTTTTTAAATAAATTCCTTTACAGTAAATCAGCTGAATTAAATAAGTTCTAGTGCCATGTTAAACCTTCATTTTTGACCCATTCAACTATATCATACAAACAGGCCAGCTTAAGACAGGTTTCAATAGTCCAGGTTTCTTGGCTTTCACACAGTGTATCATAAAGATCTAGCTCACCTGGGCTTATTTTGCATGCTGTACCTAGGTTTTGACAGTCCATGCAGTCTGGCAAAGACAGATAGCTTTGGACAACTGAAGCTGAGTCCAGATGCCTGAATGTTGAACATTCAGCATTTTCTCAACTGGTGTAGAAAATATAAGCCTTGATTTAAGAACAGACTTAAATAAGAACAAAAGCTTCCCTTGTGAAATGCACGTTCCTAGATACATTTAAAATGAAATCAGGGAGAGTTATTTCAAAAAAGATTTGTATGTTCTAGCCTATATGATACTAATATCCTCCCTGAAGTATATCTTCAAAATGGACCTTGTCTCTTTCATTACTCGTAAATCAACATCTGTGGCATTGTATAAAAGAAAGTTAAGAGTGACTGAAGTAATAACGAAAGGCTGATTAGGCTGGGTGTTATTAATCCAATCTGAGTTTTTATTACTCAGCAGGAATGTTTTTGAAGACTTAATATTCTCTCATATAAAAGGAATAGGGAAGAATGATTTGAAAATGATTAAAAATATGATTGGGGGGAAATATTCATTTCAGCCACGAATGAAAATTGGCAATGAATGAACAACCCATTTTGTCAGGTCCTTAGTAATGCTATTTAAGAACAAACCATAGCAGAGATTAAAATATGCTGAAAAAGATTTGAGGGTTAGGGGGAGATGAAAAGAAGTTCTTCAGGTCTCCTATTTTCTAATTAGATATCTTGAACTGGGAAACAATTTCATTAGGACTAAATTGTCTCTATATCTGAACAGATTATAGCCATTTCAACAATTGAACGGTCGAATCCCTTCACCAATGGGATTCAGTTTGAAGAACATCCCTTCCTCTTTTTTTGCACAGGAAAACTAGAAAGGGATGTAGAATATAATAGAGTAGAGTAGAGTAGAGTAGAAGAATAGAACAGAACAGAAGAATAGAATAGAATAGAATAGAATAGGAGAGGGGGGAGGGGAGCGGAACAGAACAGAACAGAATAGAATAGAATAGAACAGAATAGAATAACAGAGTTAGAAGAGACCTTGGAGGTCTTCTAGTCCAACCCTCTGCTTAGGCAGGAAACCCTATACCCTTTCATACAAATGGTTATCCAATCTCTTCTTAAAAACTTCCAGTGTTGGAGCATCCACAATTTCTGGAGGCAAGTTGTTCCACTGATTAATGTGAAGTGCTATCATTTAGCTCCTGGAATAGACAAATTAATGTTCTGAGGCTGGATCAGCAATTTGTGCTTCTGCATTTTTAGATGAAGCCCATCAGTGCAGTACTTACATACATACATACAGGAAGTATATATCTCTATGGGTAGTATGTGTTTTATCAATCTTGAGTCCTCTACCAGAAGCCTGGGAGTCAGGTGGTTCTGCACAGCTGTTCCTGACACTGCATTCATATGGACAAAGACTTCCAACATTGTTCCTGGGATATGTTGGAGCCTCCCTGGTTAGGTGGCACATCTCTGAGTGCCCCTACCATCACTGGAATCATGTTGGTCTTTACTTTTCACATTCTCTTTAGTTCCTCCTTTAGCTCCTGGAATTTCTCCAGCTTCTCAGATTCTCCTTCTTCCTGATATTACTATCATTTGCCCCTACTACATCTATCACCACTACTGTCTTCTTGTCCCCATCTACTGTATTACCATGTTTTTAGGCAGCAGAGTGTCTCCGTATGTAAGAAAAAAAGGCCACCCAATATTTCCAAATAGTGTATTTATATATTGTACACTTTATGCTCCACAGTGCTGTTTAAATGAAAATGAGACCTCTACTGAGTAGCCCAGTCTGCAGAATGCACCAGCTTTCACTTTGGCAAAGAGGCATTAATCAGGATCCAACTCCTTATTCGCTACCTAGAAATGGATGGAGCAAGCATGAAGCCTACACATGGAGTTGCTAACATCCCAAAGGATCCTGTCATTCCAAAGGTGCTTTTTCAAGAGGCAACTGGACTACCTGTTTTTTCTTTGAAGAGGTTTTGCTTCTCATCCAAGAAGCTTCTTCAGCTCATCCAAGGAGCTTCTTCAGCTCTGAAGAATGAGAAATGAAATGTCTTCAAAGAAAAACCAGGAAACTGCCTGTTGAAAAAGCACCTTTGAGAAAACCATGACCTGGATGACTGAAACAAAGGATCCTGTCCACTTTCTTGAGGTCTACAGGCTTAAAAATCTCCTAGATATTTGATGTTTGTTTGTTTGTTTATATGTTGCTTTTTATTTGAAAAAAATACGATACACCATTCAAAACATTGTGGACAACTCACATAATCATAAAAAATTCTCAACCTTAAACCTAACCCAAACCTTTCATTAAAAACACAATTATATTGATTCTAAATTCAGTTAAGATCAATCTACAATTAAGCTCATTCTTTATATATTTTAATTCAGATTATTTATTAGAACTGGAGTTTTATTAGAATTTTTATGAGAAAACTTTATAGACATAAAAGTTAAGAAAAGTTAAGAAAAAGATAAAAATGAAGAACTGAAAGAGAAAAAAGATAAAGAGAATAAAAAGCAACTTCCATTTTTACAGCAGTTACAAATAATCTTATTATCTCGTCTGCCTCTTTAAAATTACACTATATAGTCCTTTCGTATCCCATATTCAGTCCTTTGTAATCAGCAAATCCAGAAATAACCATTTCATTTTTTCCCCCATTTTCAGCTAACTTCCACAAAATGTTTCCAATCTTTTGTAAAAGTGCTTATTGTTTTATCCCTGATAAACAGGTCAATTTTGCCATTTCTGTAACTTCTGCTATCTTCACAATCCAATCCTCCATTGTGAGCATTTCAATATTTCTTGTTGAGCATGTAATAGTCTTGCTGCAGTTATCACATACATATACAAAACCAATCTTCTTTAAATCTTTTCTAATAAGAAAAGGAGTCTCAATTTTAAAAGTTCTGGTTTTCTGGTCTTTTAGAATTATTTGTGTCACCATATGTATTTGTATCCAATAATTATCTTTTTTTTTTGCTCTTTCACAAGTAGTCTAAAATTAAAATTAAACTGATAACTTCCCCAAACCCAATGTCATCCTATGTTCAGTGGAGAAGCATTGTCTTCCCCGTCCTGTTAAAAGGTAATAAAAAAGGGGAGTTTAACCTCATTTTAGAAAACATGCTGTTTCGTACAGACAGATAGTTTAACTTTCTGTGTTTCATCTCCTTCACTTCCCGAGGGTGGGGATCTATAGAATTCCCTTTCAATTTACACACACAGGATAGGTAGATTCTGCTCAGAGAAGATTGTCCCAAGATGTCAAGAGCCAAAGCCAGTTTCAATTGTTTCTGGAAATAGATTGGCAACTAATTCAGTACTTGTAAAGCTCAGGTGTTAACCTTCTGAAACAATACTTGCCTGCAGAAGTTTTCCTTCAAAACATCACCAAGAAAGGTCAATCAATCTTGGAGGTCTTCTAATCCAACTCCCTGATCAAACAGGAGACCATATACCATTTCAGGCAGGTGGCTGTCCAGTCTCTTCTTAAAAGCCTCCAGTGATGAAGCACCTACAGCTTCTGAAGGCAAGCCGTTCCACTGATTAATTGTCCTCACTGTTATGAAGTTTCTCCTTAAATCCAGGTTGCTTCTCTCCTTGATTAGTTTCCATCCATTGTTTCTTGTCTTGTGTTCTAGTGCTTTGGAAAATAAATTGACCTCCCCTTTTCTTTATGGCAGCCCCTCAAATCCTGGAATACTGCTATCTTGTCACCCCTAGTCCTTCTTTTCTCTAGACTGGCCATACCCAATTTTTGCAACCGTTCTTCATATGTTTTAGTCTCCAAACCTTGAATCATCTTAGTTGCTCTTCTTTGCACTTTTTCCAAAGTCTCAACCTCTTTTTTTGGTAATGTGGTGACCAGGGGTGGGATTCAACCGATGTTACTACCGGTTCAGTGATTACATTTTGCGCGCATGTAATAAACCTTAAGCTGTGCTGCCTGGACAGCTGATAAGTGCTGCGCGCAGGTGCACAGCGTTCGAAAAGACTCTTTCCCCCTGCTTTTTCAACCTTAGCTATGCCGCGCAAAGCAGCTGAGGTTGAAAAAGCAGCAAATAAAGGACAGGTAAAAGCCCGGGCGGGCGGGAGGGCCAAACAGCAGTAGACACAGAACCGGTTTGGTGTCTGCTGCTCTTCAGAGCTACCGGTTCTATAGAGCCAAGCAGAACTGGTAGCATCCCACCCCTGGTGGTGACAAAAACTGGATGCAGTATTTGAGGTGTGGCCTTACTAGGGATTTATAAAGCAGTATTAATACTTCACATGATTTTGATTCTATACCTTTTTATACGACCAAGGATTATATTAGCTTTTTTGGCTGCTGCTGCACACTGCTGGCTTATATGTAAGTGATTGTCCATTAGGACCCAAGGTCCCTCTCATTTAAATAATTGAAATAATCTTATTGAAGTAATCAATTCCCAAGTAATCAGCATATAAATGTTTCCTAGACACGCTGCCCAAAAAACTCCACAACTGGAGTTTCAATTTGAAAATGGGCAAAATGTCTTCTGCTCATGGTCATCATCTGTTCCTTAAGAAGCGCCGTGATCCAGAATCCTCAAATGGAGAACCTGATGCAATTCTTTGTATCAGTTAACCACTCTAAGGACTTGTTGTTTATGTTTATATAATTTCATTTGAAAAGAAGAGGGATTTAAGCATATTGAGGCAAAAGAATCTAGAAAGAAAAGTAACACAATATTTTAAAGTTGCTTTCCTCAACTTGTCAATCTATAGATGGGGTAATTTGCTCCACCCTGTGACTCTGTGATGCCAATTCTGGAGATTTGCCTTGTCACCAAAGAGTGCTTGTATATGAAATACATGTGTATGATTAGCAATGAGCAGAAGAGTGGACTTGCTATCTTCTCGGTCTCTTTTAGAGCAAAGATTCTTTAAAGGATTCTGAGAAAGGCAGGTGGAAGGGGAACTCTTGAGGTAACCACTCCCTCATTGGTGGATTTGCTCAGGTGATGCTAGTTTGTGAACATCATTGGCCTCTGCAGGACTAGTGAAAAGTGTCCTTTTCAGGGGGGGGGGGAATAAGAGGAGGAGGAGGAGCATAGCTTTATTAGGTTCCCAGTCTAAAAATAAATAAGATAAGCAAAAATATTTTATATCTTTATTTGTTGTTTATTTATTTATCAAATTTAGGTACTGCTTATCTCACTCAACAGTGAAGATACCAATTAAGGCTACCAAGATACCAAATGCCAAGATTTCTTCTTGTTGTTCGGCTCAAAATGGGTGCTCTCTCATTTTATTTCACTTGCTTGGGCTGCTTCTCATTCAAATAAACAAATGCTGGAGAAAGAGCTAAACCACATGCAAGTAATCGGTTCATCTACCTTACCATTGTCCACAGTGACAAAGTTTATCTGTTTAAGGTTTTAGCCTAATTCTCGGGCAGCCGTCCTTGCCTAGAGATGTCATGTCTTGAATCCAAAACTATTTTTTTTTTTTGTTTGCAAATCAAGTGCACTTCCACCCTGAGTTTTCTTGTCCAGGAGAATTTCCTCATTTCAAATAGAAATCTAAGCTGCTTTCCTTCCTGATCCCTATATTTGCTCACTTTATGCTGGATAAAAGAGTTTTCATTCTGGCTCTGAATCAGTGCTGTTTGCCAGAGATACCAGTTGCATTAAAAATCTTTCAATAAATTCCCTGTTTAGCTCTTCTTTGTATCTTCTGCAGTTTCTGGAACCACTCTGTGGTGTTATTAATACCCACCATCAAAAAGGAAGAGACCTGGGGGAAAAAAAAACACCTTTATTTTGGGCAAATGTTTAAATTGAAGCTTAGAAATGGTTAGAACTGGTCAAGTGCAAACAGGATAGAAATAATTATTTTTTCTTTTCTTTCACCCATTCCAATAGTTTTCCAGCAAATGACAGTCCTTTCGGAAAGAACTGAATTAAATCTTAAAAGACAGTACCAAATGAAAATTAAAAACCAATCTTCTTAACGCGGTTTAGAGGTATAAATCTTGCTGACAGAAGAGGATATGGCTTGATCAAAGATGCAGGCAGGGGACTGTTGCTGCAACGTTCAGTTACAAACCCAGAACAAGCCTCAACCCTCTCCAGCAAAGGAAATCAATGTAAAAATATGAATAAGGGGGTCTATCATACTCCGTCCACATGTGAACGGACCTCTCTGAGATTCCAATCTATTGTGTAAACTCCAAATTGACCCATTGATTATTAATTACGTAGGGGCAGATTGAAAACGAGAGACAGCAGTGTTGATACCTCTAAATGAGGACATGAAATGCAGCCAGAAGGCTACCTGGGAGAGAAACATTAGTGGACAGAGAATGATTAAATGATATAATGGAAATGAGGCTTTGCTTTTCCCAATGCATCCACAAAGAACCATCTAGTCAAGCACTGCCCTTCTCCAGCGTAATCATTCTGATTCTGATTTAACATTGATTCCTAATGGAAAGCCACATGGGTTGCTTGATTGCCCAGACATAGGAAGACATATCAATGACCCACATAAAAATGGTAGCTGACCATAATCCTGGTTTGAGCAGAATATTGGATTTATTCTAGCTTGTCCAAGAGTGTGCGCTCCCTAAGAAAGAATCCTTGTTTCTGCAGGCCAGTTTCATGTTACATTCTACATTCGTTTCTTTTGTTGGTTTATTTTTGAATTATTTTTAGAAGGTCATAAAAGTCTGAGTGGAAGGTCTAGGGCAGGGGTGTCAAACTCAAGGCCTGTAGGCCGGATCCTCCCCATGGGGTGCTTAAATCTGGCCTTTGGGGCTGGCCTGGAAATAACAAAGGAGCAGCCCACCCTGCCTCTGCAGTCAAAACAGGGCACAGGGGGCTGCATGCAATCCTTCTCCCGTGCCCCATTATCAGCATGGACAGCCTCCTGCGGCACTCTCTGCCAGCCAAAACCGGGGGCGGGGGGACAGCATGCTGCAGGAGGCATCCGTCCCATCTCCTCCTTGCCCCACCCGGCCAGCCCACGGAGGAGAACTACAATGCTGATCCAGCCCTCAAAGAAATCCAGCTTGACACCCCTGGTCTAGGGATTCAGCAACAGAAAGATTGGCATATACTTGGGAGTCCTTAATACAATGCCCTAGAATGAATTCTGGATAATTACTAAATTATTAGGGTCGGAGGAAACTTACGGGGCAGGGAATTTTAGAGATTTCTGAATTTTGGGAGATGTTTTCTGCCCCAAGTGTTTCTCAAACTTATTTCCTTTTTATAAAGGGAATAGAAAGATGCAGGTATATTGCAGAGCCTAAATGCAAAAGAACTATCAAGAGCAAAAAAGATACATTTCCAATATTCCCTTATTTTTTCTCTAATTTTTTAAAAAATTTATATTATTTTTCATTTATGTTTAGGCATTCTGTTTAACTTAACTTAAACGAGAGGCTTTTAGTACATTTTGTTGTTTGGTCTATATTCTGTATATGTTTTTTTCTAAATTTAAATAAAAGAACGATTTAAAAAAGAAGCTAAATTTCCTATGGGGAATGTGTATGTACAGGATTTTGCTATGGAAGCATTAGTGAATAAGTTATCAATATCTGTGCCTATCTGCACATTTTATATTCAGCTCACATAAATCTGACATAATAATTCTTTTAAAAACTTCATGCTTAGCCATATATGTTCTTTGATATATGTGTGTGCTTCATAAGCAGTGCTGGAGCTGACAGAATGATTACTTGGTTTCACCAGATATGATATGAAGAATATGAAGAATTGTCAAGAACTTCTTAAGTAGTTTAGAATAGTAATGGATAGGTCTAGTAAATATTATGATTTGTTTGTCATCAGAAAGAAAAAGGCTGGGGAAAAAACCTTACCAAATCCATTAGTTTATGACTTTCATTATTCATAAAACTCAATTATGTTTGCTACAGGATGATTAATATACAGATAGTTATAGTGATATCCCTGACAAGGAAACAATCAAGTGAAAAACTTTCCCACATGTGGAAAATTATGGCTTGGCAAAGAATGGATGCCTTTTTTATTATTCATAACCAAACATTCTCTGCAATGTGCAAGTAAAATTCCAGAAACTCAAGCCACAGATATAACAAGAATTATTCTGCTTTCTTAGCACAAACTGCTTGCATAAATATCCGTCTCTGCCTTGCCCACATCACATTAAACGATTATCCCTGAAATGAATTTGTTCTCAATTTCATATCCATGTTTACCTCCTGCCCCAGTTCTCCTAAAGGTACATCCTACTCAGGGGTGGGATTCAATTTTTTTAACAACTGGTTCTGTGGGCGTGACTTAGTTGGTTGGCATGGCTTAGTTGTCATGTTATTGGCTGGGTGTGGCCAACTCCATATCACTCACATTGAGGCATGCATCTCCTGGCCTGGCCTCTCATGGCTGTGGGGATGCTGCAATAGTCGTAAGTGTGAAAAACGGTCATAAGTCACTTTTTCAGTGCCATTGTAACTTTGAATGGTTACTCCACATAAGCAAAGTACCAGCAAAGGAGGGAAAAAAACCCCAAAGAAGTTCCAGAAACAGGAAGTCTAATCCTGCCAAGAATGTAATAAGGGTTAACAAAGAGACAGTTTCTGTAAGCAACACCAGAATGTTTCCTCCCTGTCTTCCTTACAGGATTAAGCCAGTAATTTCTTCTAACAACCGGTTCTCCGAACTGCTTAGAATGTTAACAACCAGTTCTAGCGCATAGGTGCTAACTGGTAGAATCCCATCCCTGATCTTACTGTGGCTTCTGTACAGTATCCAAGGAAATGCAAATACAAATTCCCTCCAAGGTTAGAGGGAGAGATTGAATTTCAGAAGTTGGAAGCCACTTCCTCCCACCCACTTGCAAACTCCAAGGTTGATTTTTCCAACTCCAGCATCAGCATCAGGAGGAGGAGGAGGAGGAGGAGGAAAAGAAGGAAAAGAAAAAAAGAAGAAGAAAGGAGGAGGATTAAAAGGAAAGAAGAGGGTAAAAAAGACCAAATAAAAGATAAAAATTGAGGGTACATGGTTGGAAACAGCAGCATTACCTTGAGACATATTATGGAAAACAGGCCTTAGCATCAGCCTAGACCAGGGCTGTCAAACTCACAGCCTGTGGGCCTGATGCGTCACGCTCTGGCCACACTCACGTCTAGTTTAGTGAAGGGGGGGGAGTCCTGATGCATCATGTGACACAATGTGGCCTAGAACAAGGTCAATAGGCAATAGAAGAAGGTTGATCTGGGGCAGTAAAACCCCTCTCTCCTTGGAAATGTCCTCATTTCTCAGTGACTTCATGGACACATCTATATAATTTTCTTGAAGAAATATGGAAATGGCTTCTCACTGTCTTATTTTAGAATGCTTTTTAACCCCAGTCTAGTCTAACCCTAACCCTAATCAAGCTCTTAACACATATGGCTGTGTGGAGACATATGCAGGACATCAGGTAGATAAAATAACTGAAATTTGCTCTCAGTTGGATGTGAACCTTATAAACAGGTTCTTTGGAGATGCCTGGGACATCTCCACCCCTGTCCAATTAAGCAATGCTGTCGAGATCCAGGCCCAGTGCCTGGAGGCTAGAGCCCTCTCAATGGGGAACGATAGATTTCAGCTGAATTCCAGCAAAACTTGGTGGCTTTGAGTTTGGGAGCCTATAGGTTTCAGGGATGTATCATCTTTGGTTCTGGATAGTTGATACTGTCCCAAACAGTCTGGGAGTTCTCCTGGACTTATGGCTTCTACTCAAAGAGCAGTTGGCAGCTATGGCCATGGAGGTCTTTGCACAGCATAATTTTGCACCCCAGTTGTGTCTGTTCCTGACCAGGAGGCTCTGCTCACAGCCACGTGTGACCCACAGGATGACTCTTAAAGACCATCTGGAAGTTACATCAGGTTCAACTGAGGTGTGGACAATTATGAGTGCTTCTCAATCAGCACAGTGCAAGATGCATAAATTGCTGATAAGTTTCAGGGTTTGATTTAAACTGCTGTTAATGATATATAAAGCCCTATATGGTATGGGACTGGGTTATTTGAGGGATTACTTCTCCCCAGTTACATCTAGCACCTTTGTATTAGGACTGGCAAGAGAGGTACATTACAAGTTCTGCCTTAAAAAAATGTCATCAGTGGGATCCAGAAGGAGAGCTTTTTCTGCCATGGTGCTTGTCCTGTAGACCATCATCTTCCTCTAGAAGTTAGACTCGCCCCAACCCTCCAAACCTTTTGGAAGAACACAAAGACATTGCTCTGCCACCATGCCTGCATGTCCAAACAATGGTGGGTGGGAAAATTTTATGGGAGATGTGATGAACTGATGTAAGGATTCTGTCACTGAACATATTAATTTTATAAGTTTATATATTAGTTTCTAAATTTGCTTTTGTTGGAGAGTTCTGTGTAACTTGTTAGGAGCCTTCCAGAGTCACTTAAATGACAGATAGAGAGATAGGTAAGATTAATAGATCTATGACAGATAGATAAGATTAACAGATAAGCGAGATATAGATGTATTATAGAAAGATAGATGATGGATGGATGGATGGATAGACAGACAGATGATAGATAGATATGATAGATTATAAACATATCTATGTAAAAGAACAAATCATATGTAAAACTGAAGCAGAATAATGAAGTTCTTTGATGGAATGGATTTTAGCGAAGATTTACGCTTCTGAATTCTATCTGGAGCCTGAAGCACAAGATGAATAATTTAATAATACTTTCCTTTTACTGTCCTTAGTACTAAATATTGCTGGATATTCCGCTCCTCTATTTCCTCCTGAAAATATGGAACAGTCATTAGTCAATGAAATTCCAAAAGCATAGTGGATATTTAAATATACAGAATTTGAAAGTATAGTGGGTAGACTGTGTGTAAAGTTAAACATATTATCTTTCAATGTTGTGATCCTTCCAAAATTGGGAAGTTAGAAACATTTCAGGAAAAAAGTGATGGAAAACTATTTCTTTGCTGTTGCCAAGATAAGTGTGTACAGAACAGATGAGGAACCTCCTGGGAACAAATTTGTCCATGAAGTCACAAGAAAGCAAGTTCATTCCCAAGAAAGGAACCAACAAAACAGAATTGCAGCTCTATATATGTGATTTAGTCATACGTGACATCTGTCACATGTTAGATGGTGTAGACCAAGTGGTTCTCAACGTGTGGTCTGTGGACCCTTGCGTGGGTGTACAATGTCATCACAGGTTTTGTGTACATAACCACAAAAGGTGTTTAAAGGGAATCCGTGGTGAAGAAAAGGTTGATCACCACTGATGAAGACAATGATAATACCTTTTTTTTCTCCTCCATCAACTCAACCCTCACTTCTGGTGGGTGCAGAGAAAAATACCTTCTTCCTAATCCTGAGAGTGATTGGTGCAGACTGATTGACTTGGCTTCCATACCTAAGGCAAGAGTAGAATTCATGGCCTGCTGCTATTAGTGTAATATGTTAACTGCTACACTACTACACCAAACCCTAAAAGTCCTTAAAACTTGGCTTTGGTCCCAGGCGCAGGATTAATGTGTTGTGGGTAGGGGCTGAAATGCTTTGCTTTAATAATTGCTTTAGTCAGGGGCTTTATTGTTTCATTTTGTTTATGTTTTTAATTGTTTTAATCTAGTATTAAGCCACCCAGAGTCCGCTGGAGCAGGCAGCTACATTATTATTACATAATAACAAATATCAAATTTTCTCCTTTGTAAGTGCAAGTTGGGCTACAGCCAATACTTTCTCTTGGTGAGTTCGTCTTTCTTTCCCTCAATCAAATCAATTGCCATGGCTAGGGTATATTTTGTGATAATGTTCATTATACACCAGCTCTCCAGTATCCATACTGTTTTTGTGCTCAGGGATCATACATTAACCGCAATTCTTCATCTGATTCAAAGCAGTTTAATTCCCCTTTTCAAAAGCAAACAACCACAGAATTTCCAGCATTCATATAAGTCTCTGGGACTGAATGTCAATCACTTCTCTCCAACTTTTAATTGTCAAGTATCTGATCTTGTCAGTAGAAATTTGGCAAGAGTCCAGGAAAACTAGTCCGTTGACAATTACACCTAAAAAACAGAAGGTCAGAAATGATACTTGATAACATGAAAAGGGAGTTGAATGTTGATACAAAGGTAAAACAAAATAGGAAACTAGCCAAACATTCATACATGAATATCTTGGATACAAAGAAATATCTTGGATAACAGTATAGATTTTTAGGTGGCTTCAGGCAACATATATCTTGGTTTTCCCTCCAAATATTAAGGAATCCAGGATAGTAGAATGTCAGACACCAAAGAAGATAAAAGCTACCCTCTTGTTGAGATCAGGGTAGAACTACGTCTATCATCACTTACTTTGCTTCATCACTACATTGAAGAAGGGAGAGAACAGGAGGGAAAATATCTCTGTTTTGCCATCACTAGCAATGTTCTGGTGTACTTTCAAATCATGAGAAAAGATAGAGTATATTTAGAGATGGTAGGTAAAGATAAAGGTTTCCCTGTCCAGTTGTGTCCAACTCTAGACACAATAGATAGATAAATAGAATGGTGCTCATCTGCCTTTCTTGGCCAAGGGAGCCAGTGTTCTCTGAAGACATTTTCTGTGATCATGTGGCTGGTATGGCTATACAACACAGGTGCATGGAATGCTGCTTATTCCCACCGAAGTGATACCTATTAATCTACTCTCATTTGCATGCTTTCAAACCGCTAAGCAGACAGTAGCTGTGGCAAGTAATGGGAACTCACCCCACATGGTGCTCAGGTCTAAAGCTTTCCAGCTAATATGCTCGGTGTCTTTAACTGCTGAATCATTGCGCCCCCACCCCACCCTTTTAGGAATGGCAACATGTTTCTAAGGTGGTGGAGACTGAAGTGAGAAAAGGTCAGATTGAACACCTAATTCCACTAGAAGCTGAATTGGACTGTTAATTTCATATTTTAGGCTCATTGTGGAATATGCTACAGTGTGCTATAGCAAGGCACTGTGAAGCAATGCGGATTGACAAGGGAGGTGCAAGGATGTGATATTTTTCTTTGAAGTAAAAAGGCTACCTGATTTGTCCTGATGAAATACTGCACATAATCTCCAACTATTTGAGACCAGAGCTTCAGGAGAAACTTCCTCTCAGTATATGTCAGAGTCACTCAGTATAATGCTAAAGTCACCCTTGTTCTGACTTTTCACCATGCTACAGATATGCTTTTTGCTTTCTCTCAACTATTTCCTTTTGATAAATTGCGTGATGTTCATATCTTCTTATAAACCTAACACAAGGCACTCTCCAAAAAGACATATCATGAATAAATGAATGAATGAATGAACTGAATGAATGAATGAAGCATTTGACATGTGTTCTGGATGCTCTAAAGCAAAGCAAAGCTGGCTGAGGAATTCTGGGAGTTGAAGTCTACAAGTCTTAAAGTTGCCAAGGTTGCTCTAAAGTAAGGCCCCTTCAGAATACACCAGAGGCAATTCTGCAGTGTTTGCCAGAGTCACTTTACATGAGACCAACCACTTCAGCCATCGCTGTAGGAGAAGGTCCACACTAGTGGTAGTATACTACCGGTTTGGACCGGTTTGTCTAAACCGGTAATTAAAAAAAGCCTCCGACGATCAACTGAGAGGAGGGAAAAAAGCCTCTGACATCAGCTGAGTGGAGAAAGAAGAGAAAAGTGGAGGATTGTCCCTCCCACCCACCTCTGCCCTTTTCTCTTCTTTCTCCTCTCAGCTGATTGATGCTGTAGGCCTCAGCTGGTGTGTGGAAAGCTGCATGCGTGTGTTAGGTGCATGTGTGTTAGGTACGCGCACAATCATTGAACCAGTAGTGGAACAGTGTAGGATCTCACTGCTGGTCCACACCACAACTTTTATAGAACAGAACAAGCCAGATCTTTACATTCTTTTTAGAAGTGACAGGACTGAATTGTGTTGTGAAGCAACTTTGAGAATATGCTTCATTTGAGCTTTGTGGAAGCAAAGTACTCTCTCAGAGCCTCTTTTGCAAGAAATTCCCACCTAAAACAATTGTTTTCGGAACTGAACTGCTTTATACACAGAAATGAAAAAAGGACGCCATCTATTTGAGTTACTACATATAAATGTAGGTTCTTCTTTTGAGTTTAATTCACATCCTACCTCATTTCTTTCTTACATTAAAAAAAAACCCTAAATTTAGGAGGAGAAAATGGTAAGATTGTTAAGTCCATATATGGCCCCAAACCCCTTGCTGGAGAAGTGGAGAAAGCATTGAATGGAATCATAAGCAATTCCGGGGTTGACGTAAGTGAACATGAACTATAAGCTGTGCTGTTTGAGAAAGCCAAAATATGTCTGGAGATTTGGGATATTTCTGAAGATAATTTGCAGCTTCATTTCTGAGTCTAACACTCTGAGATGTGATCATCTGGGATTGCTGTGAAGATACAGGCAAGTTAGTCTCCACTGACCTAATTTTTACTTTCTATACTAATACGTAGAATAAAAAGGCATTACCTTTGAATTTTCGCGCTTTTGAAAATGTTGCAAAAATGCAGAATAAAATATAGGAAATCCTACATTGCACAATCATCATATTTATTTCTAAGGAAAGGGCCCTGACTTTAAAATAGTATTCCCTCCAAACAAGAATTAGAGAAATCACTAGCCAGTTTACATACATTTTCTATGCTATCAATCCCACTTGATTGAACTTGGTCAAACTCACCAACTCCCAGTGTAGCTCCAGGGGGTTCTTGTTTAGCCTGCTTACATATTTCCTCACTGTTGTTGAAGTCCTTCTTTCTAACTGATCGTTCAATCTCCAGCTATTGCAAATGTCAGTTATTCTTACTTGTTTCTTTGTGATCAGAGTTATGTCTGACTACTTATGAGGTAAAAGCTTATCACTTTGGAAGTTCCATAATATCCAGTATTTGTTGCTGGTAAGTTGCAATTCTTACTAAGGTGCCAGTAAATCAAGGTGGGCACTTTATTGTTTTGTTCCAAATCATGGGTGTCAAACTCACCATGACATGTTGCCATCACATGGCATTTCATGATTTTTTCCCCATTCACAGAGGTGGGTGGGCATGACCTGTGCGTGAGGCATCCAGGCCGTGAACTACCAATTTGATACCTGTTCCAAATGCTTAGTCTGCACAATCTTCTTACATTCACATTCCAGGTATTTGATTCTTCTTCCTTTTCTTTGCATAGCCAACATTTTTTATCATGCTGAGTTTCCTGAATTTTCCTCATTATAAGTTGTTGTTGTTGTTGTTATCTCTTTTATTCATTAAACATGAAACTCAGTCAACTGAACATTTAAAAATGTATCACAAATATAATTGACTGGTGCGGATGGTTAATACGTGTTGCTGCCATCCTAGGTATCAACCAAGTAATTTCTTATGATGTACGATGTTCCGAGTAGTGCAGTTTTTTTGCAGTTCTGCTGGTGTTATTGCGGGAAGCTGCAATTTCTTGATGTATTTTCTAAAATTCTTGGACATGGTACCAAGTGCCCCGATGACAATGGGTATCACTTATACATGTTTCATCCCCAATCATGTAGCTTTGATGGCCAGGTCACAATATTTCATGATTTTTTCCAGTTCTTTTTCTTTGGCATCTCCTGGTACAGTGATATCAATAAATTGTATGCTTCGGTTTTCAACAACTGTGATATCTGGTGTGTTGTGTTCCAAATGATGATCTGTATGATGATAATGATGATGATGATGATGATGGTGATTGTGGTGGTGGTTAATCTTTGGTGAGATTCACAGCCTTTGGGGCTGGTTGGTAGTTCAACAGCTTGAATCCTAACCAAGGACCTAGGAACTCTTAAGATAGGGTCGGAGGATATAAGCTGTTCCAAGTAGGGTGGTTTTTTGTAGAATCAGGGTATTCAAGTCTGATAAATTCAAAATTTCCAAATAGCGAAGTAGCCCTTTAGGTATTGCTCCAAGGGCTCCAGTTACAATTGGGATAACACATGATTTCTTTTTCCAAAGTTGCTCAACTTCAGTTTGTAAGTCCTGGTACTTTGTGATTTTTTTTCTTGCTGCTTTTCTTCAATTCGTGCAATTATTATTATTATTATTATTATTATTATATGATTTGTTGCATAGTCAGCCAGGTAGATTTGACATTTTTGTCCATCGATCAAGTCTTTCGCAAGGATCTGGGATAAGCAGATGTTTGATGATGTTAAAGATATCATCTCAGGATGTAAGCTCTTCCAAGTAAAGTTTCCTTTTGAAATTGACTAGTAGTGATTTTGTCAATACTGATTATGTTCAAGTGGTGCTCCAGATGTTTTTGGAGTGCACCCAAAGTGACTCTTACCATTGGTACCACTGTATCTTTGCTTTCTTTTGCTATAGTCATTCTGTTTCTATTTGCAGCTGTTTTGTATTTTGTGAGCTTTATTAAAAATACTTTAATTTAGCTTACATAAGCACTTAATATTGAAGATTTATTTATTTAATAAATTGACATGCTGCCCATCTCGCCTAGAAGCAACTCTAGGCAGCTTACAAGATGATCAGAGTAAGAAGTTATTTGCACATTTTAAAACTAGCAAAAGGCTAAGAGCGGAAGGGAAGGAAAAGCTAATCATAAGCTCTAACATACTTACCACTGGATTTTTTTTTTTTTTTTTTGGCCTGGATACTTGCAACCTCTTGAACAAAAATACTTATGAGCATGAATATTTGAGTGAACATTCTTCTGTATTCACACACTAATGAGATGTAATGTTTTCATTGTCCTTCCAGGAGTGAAGGGTGTTGTGGTATATTTTTAACAAGGAGAGGCAAGGGGGAAGAATCCATTTTTCCATACATTTTCCCCTTGAGTGTCAGCTCTTCACCTCAGGAATAAACTAATAAATTATTTTATATTAGAATTCCTTGGTGTAATAGTACTTTATAATGGCATATCAATACAATTGAGGAAGTTTGGAATGGGGCAATTTTGAGTGCTAGAAATATGCCAGAATGTTTTGAGATTTAAACTTGAGTGAGATCATCTGTGTCAGTCTACTGTCAAGCAGCTGGCAGAAATCTGTGGGGGTTTTATCTGCATTTGAAAGGATGAATAAAAGGAGAATAAAAATAGGTTCCAAAAAAGTAACTCTCAAGCTAGTAATAGGGCTTTTTTTAAAAGAGAGAGAGAGAGAGAGAGAGAGAAAGGAAAGTCTACTGCTTTCCAGAATTGAAAGCTATCTCTAGGAATAGTGTGTCTTTCAAAAATGGTGTTTGCAACATTTAAAAAATAACAATTTGTTCTTGCTGAATTTTTTTCCATAATTGAGTAAAGCCGAGGGATTGTTAAAGAGCCACACTTTCAATCTTCTTTTCTTTATTTCTCCATTGGCTTAATGCACAATTATCCTCCTAGTCATATTTCCAACATGGTTTTCCAAATGTAAATAAGTTACTGTATGTCCAACATTTCAGAAAATTTCATTTCCTTCCCAGCTGAAGAACTGATGAATACAATGCCTATCTTCAACATGCAGCTAAGTTTCACATTGATCTACTAGTAGCATAATGCAAATAGAGTTTCCACAAAGGTGTTGAACATCGCCAACGTGACTCCATTTCCATCAGACAATTTCATCAGAAAGGGAGGGTGTTCGTGATCTCAGCACATGATGATGGAGTTTTCCCAAGAAGTTAGAGAAACCAAGGGGCAGCCTATATAAAATACTCTGCCCTACAGAGTATTTTAGAACAAAATTTGTTTTTGTTGAGCTTTGCAAATCAGCTCCAACTGAGTCCCCCTTCTCAAATATACTTCTCAAATTGACATAGGATGTCTCTGCTGAAGTCACAGGAGAATGTTATCATGATACAAACTGGGGTACTACCCATTGGGATGAGAATCAGAACACAGATTAACCTCCCACCATGAGAGCTCCGCTTGTCTCTGTTCGGATATGGAGGTTGAATCAGTATCAGGTATACTCTAAAATGTCTGTTATATACTCAATGATGACGGAAACTCATAGTCTCCACTGTCAATCATTCTATCTGCTCCTGTGATTATGATATTACTTCTTTTCTTGTGTGAGATCAATTGTCAGAAATCTTGAAAAAAGTTGCAAAAATTCCTATCAATAGCTGTAGCTTTCAGAAATTTCTTGGAACCTTCTTCCACGTATTTGACGTATTAGGCGGAAACAGTGGTGGGATTCAAACATTTTTACTACCTTTTCTGTGGGTGTGGCTTGGTGACCATGGCGTGGCTTGGTGGGCACGGCAGGGGAAAGATACTGTAAAATCTCCATTCCCACCCCACTCCTGGGGAAAGGTTACTGCAAAATCCCCATTCCCTCCCCACCCCACTAACCTGCTTTCCAGCTCTGTTCTCCTGTGCAAGGCAACAAAAGAAGACCCAGCTAATCAGCTGGGACTTGGGAGGCAGAGAGTAGATGGGGGTGGGGCCAGTCAGAGGTGGTATTTGCTGGTTCTCTGAACTACTCAAAATTTCTGCTACCGG
Organism: Pseudonaja textilis; assembly: GCF_049901715.1. Taxonomy (NCBI): domain Eukaryota; kingdom Metazoa; phylum Chordata; class Lepidosauria; order Squamata; family Elapidae; genus Pseudonaja; species Pseudonaja textilis. The sequence continues at coordinate 180,644,799 of NC_141991.1, forward strand.
TTCTCCAGAACTGGTCAGAACCGGCTGAATACCACCTCTGGGCAGAAGCAATCTCGTAGACAACCGTCACTCTGTCAAGGACCTAGGAGTACTTATCTCAAACAATCTAAGCCCCAGAGCTCACTGTAACAGCATTGCCAAAAAGGCTTTAAGAATTGTTAACCTTATTTTGCGAAGCTTCTTCTCTGGCAACATTGAATTGTTAACTAGGGCATACAAAACCTTTGCCAGACCAATTCTCGAATACAGTCCATCCGCCTGGAACCCACACTGTATATCGGACATTAACACAATTGAGCAGGTACAGAGGTATTTTTCGAGAAAAGTACTCAACTCCTCCACTCACAATAGAATTCCCTATGCCTCCAGTCTGGAAATTTTGGGCCTGGACAATCTGGAACTGTGCTGCCTGTGGTCCAATCTAAGCATAATTCACAAAATTGTCTGCTATAACATCTTGCTTATCAAAGATTTCTTCAGCTTCAATCACAATAATACACGGGCAAACAACCAATACAAACTCAAGGTAAACCGCTCCAAACTCAATTGCAGAAAATACGACTTCAGCAACAGAGTGGTCAATACCTGGAACGCCCTACCCGACTCCATTGTTACAGCCTCAACCCCTCACAGCTTCAACCTCAAACTGTCTATCGTGGATCTCACCCCTATTCTTAGGAGGTCCTTAAAGGGGGTGTGCATAAGTGCACCAGCGTCCTTAAAGGGGGCGTGCATCAGTGCACCAGCGTGCCTACTATCCCTGTCTTACTGTCCCCATTTATCTGTATTTACTCCCTTTGTTCTTGCTTATGTTCATACTTGTTATCTTGTACATGTTTGATAAACAAACAAAATAAATAAAAATAAAATAAATAAAATATTGTTTCAGGATTTCCCTGAAATCTCACCCTTTTATAACTGCATCTACTGATTTTCTTTTTAATTACTTGTCTTGGACCGTAGTTAAATAAAAAAATATGTCAAAAAATCTCAATTACTTATAAATGACATATCATCCAATAATCATTCAAAATGTCTCTCTGCTTAACTCACCAAAGCAACTATCAAACATTTATTATCATATACATGAATTAGGAGCACCCAATACATTTGTTACCATGGCTGATATGCTATGATAAATGAAAATATGAAAATCATCTTTTAACTTTTTGAACATGGATTCACAGCTGGCAGCCTTCAGCATGTCTCCTTGTGCCCTTCAAATCAGTTCCACCTTTAAAAAAAATGGAAGAAGAAAATGATTAATTATAAGGTAATTCATTTCATTTAATTTGAATTATATTTCATTAAAGCCAGTTTTTGTTTTGTTTTGATCCTGGTACTTCTATCCTTTTTATCCTGCTCCATTTATTTTTTTAGAGTCAGCCACTAAAATTCTACTCAAAGGACCAGGGCAGCCTTTGGCTCATAATATCTGAAGAGAAGACTACATTTTCTTCTTCCTCAATAATTTACCTTTAAAACAGCACATGAGTTGTTTCCTGCTCAATAGCCTATTTTGGGGGTGATGATCATCCTAAATTCAGTGTTGTCCTCCTTTCAAAAAAATGGATGGATCCATGTGTTTCATAGCTAAACGCATTTTCAGTTATGTTAATCTGTTCTTAGAATAGAATAGAATAGAATAGAATAGAATAGAATAGAATAGAATAGGAAAAGAGTTGGAAGGGACCTTGGAGGTCTTCTAGTCCAACCCCCTGCTTAGGCAGGAAACTATATATCATTTCAGATAAATGATTATCTAATCTCTTCTTAAAAACTTCCAGCGTTGGAGCATTTATATCTTTTGGAGGCAAGTTGTTCCACTGATGATCACTGACATGATCTTGATTCTACCCCTCTGTTTATGCAGCCTAGAACTGAGTTGGCTTTTTTGGCAGCTGCTGCATACTGCTGGCTCATATTTAATCTGGTATGCACTTTATAATTGTGCGCCACTCCCACACTGAAGGAAGGATTTTCATGGTTCACTTATTCTGCATAAATCAGTCTCATCTGTGCAGATTGGCATTTCTAGTAGCACTAGCAGGAGACCTAGCTAAGGGAAGTCAACTCTCTTGAGAGGGTTGCTGGAATGACCAGGCCGCTCTGGAAGAATCTAGTCAACAGTCTGATGTTTTGGAAATCTAAGTCGTCATATCTTTGAGCCATTCTCACTCCTCAGATTGAAAGGGCAGATGTTTAACCATGGTCTATGGAAGTGTGGAAGAAGGTCAACTCTGATATGTATTGGAATAGTTATGAAAGCGTTACAGCTAGTCGTGCAGTGACAACGAGAGTGACATCGCTATCTTCAGTTTCCAATTATATTTTGAATTGCACTTGTGGGAATGTCAATGTAGTGGTTAGATGAAATACAAGAACAAGGAAGTATTTTTAAGAGAAAAAAAAGGAATTAGGTAGAAGTAAATAGGTACAGTATGCATACATTCCACAGAAAACATCACCGTCCACTTCCCAAGTTCTCTCTCTGTTGACTTCAATCAATCAACCAATCATATTAGAGCTGGAAGGACCCTTGGAGGTCCTGTAGTCCAACCCTCTGATCAAGCAGATCCATTTCAGATAGGTGACTGTCCGGTCTTTTCTTGAAAGCCTCCAGGGATGAAGCACTCACAAGTTCTGGAGACAAGCCGATCCACTGGTTAATTGTCCTCGCTGTTATAAAGTTTCTCCTTAATTCCAGGTTGCTTCTCTCTTTGATCAGTTTCCATCCATTGTTTCTTGTCTTGCCTTCTGATGCTTTAGAAAATAAATTGACCCCCCTCCCTCCCTCTTCTTTGTGGCAGCCCCTCAAATACTGGAATGCTGCTATCATGTCACCCCAGTCCTTCTTTTCTCTAGATTGGCCATACCTGATTCCTACTACCATTCTTCATATATTTTTGCCTCCAGGCCTTTAAGCATCTTAGTTGCTCTTCTTTGCACTTTTCCCCAAACTACCTATATGTTATCATTTTTAATGTGAGAGAAGAAAAATCTTTAAAAGTTCATTGCAATTGTACATAACTAATTACAATTGCAATTGAATTAAATCATATTACATTCCTTTCATGCCTCACTTATATCTTTTTGTTCTCAAATATTATGGGGCCAGTAGGATGTCCTTGGCACCCCCTTCCAAAGCCAAGGGCAACCCTGCAGGGCAACATATTTGAATTCCTCTCCTGTACAGTGTAAGTAATAGGCAAAGGAAGTAAAAACAGTGTTAGAATGACAATTAAAAGAGTTTGTGATTCAAAGAACTCTATTAGAAGAATAAAGGAATTAACTAGTGTAGTGTAGTCGACTGGTATAGACTAGTATTTCTAATAGATCTAGTGGTTCTAGGATCTAACTCTATCATCTATCACCAAATCTATCCTATATCTATATCTATCTATCTATCTATCTATCTATCTATCTATCTATCTATCTATCTATCTATCTATCTATCTATCTATCTTTATCTTTATCTTTATCTTTATCTGTCTGTCTGCCTGCCTACCTACCTACCTACCTATCTATCTATCCTACCTATCTATCCTATCTATCTATCTATCCTATCTATCTATCAGGATCAGGATCTATAATCTAACTCTATCATCTATCTATAATCTACTATGATGGTGCATATTGATATTGGTTTCATGTAATTTTAATTGTTTAGTTTTGTTCATTTTTACTGTAATTGGACTGTGCCCTGAGAAACATGCATTGATAATATAATATTTGATCATTTGCATTCAGTTTATGACTCTCAGATTTATTCTCAAACTGTGGAATCATTTTTTTTTGTCATTGTTTAGTGGAACAACCCAGAATTTATGATGCTGGTGCTCCTCCTGATTTTTTGAAAGAACTTTTGATCTTTAGAATCTGGTGAAGCCCTCAAATAAATGTTACAACCAGTATAATGTTCATGAAAGTGAATGTAAAGGATTTATGCTTCTTTAGTTCCTCTTCCGGTTGCATAAATCTTGTGTTTTTTAATTAGCAATAGCAATAGCACTTAGACTTATATATCGCTTTGTGCTTTAGAGCCCTCTCTAAGCAGCTTACAGAGTCAGCCTATTGCCACCAACAATCTGTGTCCTTATTTTACCAACCTCGGAAGGATGGAAGGCTGAGTCAACCTTGAGCCTGGTGGGATTTGAACTGCCAAATTGCAAGCAGGCGATAGTCAGCAGAAGTAGCCTGCAGTACTGCACTCTCACCACTGTGCCATCATGCCTCATAAAAATTTTATTTTTTAATTCTAAATCTTGACATCCTTCTCCCAAATATTTTTTAAGGAAACTACAAAATATCTCTTGGGTTTCTTCATAATGGCAATGTGAAACAGTAAGTGTCATTTAGTTAATTCTAAAGGGAAGCAGTTGTGTTAGTTTTCCCATTAACAAGGCCTCTGGTAAAAAAACAATTTTGCTTTTTATTCCCTAGATGGACATGAGAAGCCCAAAGGAGATCCTAAAGAGGTCGGTGTTCTATTGTCATGATTAACAGGGCATGTTCACCACAAGTAATACTGTTCCATCCTAAATACTTGCAAAATGAATCCCATAAATTCACTTATTTTGAGAGAGAATCTCTGCTGGATTCTCAGAGGGAGGGGAAAAAAATTCCAATGTTAGAAGATTGTAGCCAGAGAATTTCTTCTCAGACACCAACACTTAAACTCAAAAGAGGTTCTTTCCCTTAAAACTTTTTTGGTTTTACTCCCAGTATGGGAATAAAGGCTATTTGGAATCCTCTTATGTAGGTCTGTGCTCATCTTGTTCTAGATTTGGTGTCCCAATTTTCATCCTTCTGATGCCCAGTTTTATAATCAGCAGGGTTTTTTTTTTCAAATGAAAATGTCAGTGTTGCTGGCATGTTGATCAAGCAGGATTTAAATGCTATGGCAGTGTAAATGTCTGAAATCCCATTGAAAGACCCCCGCAACCTCATTAACAGTAGGTGACTGTGATATGACACAACATTTCCTTTTAATGTGCTTTTTTTCTTCTTCTTATAACAGTTTTTGCTTCCTTTCTTGGTGTGGAGATGAAATAGATAGTACTGAAGAATGTGATAGCCATTAGGAAAACAACAGTTTAGCCCCAAAATATTGGATTGGATGAGGAAGAAATTCAAGATGGCTCCATCTTCATTCTGGGAAAGTACATAGGAACTCTGTTCAGGCTTTCAAGATTCTGTTATTATACCTACTGTATAACAAAAGATTTTCAGTAGTTCTTATATTGTCTGTTGCTTTCCTGGACTACTTCAAAGGGCTGTTTTTCTTTCCTTGCTTCCTTCTTTCCCTCCTCCCTCCCTCTCTTCATTCCTCCTTTCTTCCTCCCTCCCTACCTTCCTCCTTTCCTCCCTCCCTCCCTCTCTTTTTATTTATTTATTTTTATTTTATTTGGTTTGTCAATTGCTTACAAGTTAATAGGTATAAGTAAAAACATAGTTATGAAAACATATAAGAAACATATAAGAAAACATATAAGAAAAATAAAAGAAACAATAGGACAGGGATGGTAGGCATGTTGGTGCGCTTATGCACGCCCCCTACAGAACTCTTAGGAAAAGGGTGAGGTCAATAGTAGACAGTCTAAAGTTAACGTTTTTGGGGTTTGGGGAAGAAACCACAGAGTCAGGTAGAGTATTCCAGACATTGACCACTCTGTTGCTGAAGTAGTATTTCCTGCAATCAAGTTTGGTGCGGTTTACCTTGAGTTTGTATCTATTGTGTGCTCTTGTATTGTTATGGTTGAAGCTGAAGTATTCATTGACAGGTAGGACATTACAATATATAATTTAATGTACTATACTTAGATCAGACCAAAGGCGGCATAGTTCTAGATTTTCTAGGTCTAGAATTTCAAGTCTGGTGGCATAAGGTATTCTGCAACGAGTAGAGGAGTGGAGAACTCTTCTTGTGAAATATTTCTGGACTTTCTCAACTGTGTTAATATCAGATACGTAATGTGGGTTCCAGGCTGATGAGCTGTATTAGAGTATTGGTCTAGCAAATGTTTTGTATGCTCTAGTAGTGTAGTGTAATATTAGTAGTGTATTATTAGTAGTGTAATATTAGTAGTGTAATATTACCAGAGAAAAAGCTACGTAAGATTAGGTTAACAACTCTTAATGCCCTTCTGGCTATGTAGTTACAGTGGGCTCTAGCACTTAGGTCATTTGAGATGAGTACTCCATGATCCTTGGATCATCAACAAGATCTTGACTATTCAGCCTGTATTTTATTTTCTGATTTTTTTTTGCCAATATGTAAGACAGAGCATTTATTTGTTGAGATTTGAAGTTGCCATTTGTTTGGCCATTCTGATACATAGTCAAGGTCTTTTTGAAGGGGAGCAGTATTGTCTGTGGTGTTGAATAGCTTTACATCGTCAGCAAAGAGAACACAGTTGTTCTTAATGTGATCACAGACGTCATTTATGTAGAGTATGATGAGAGTTGGTCCTAGAACACTGCCTTGGGGGACACCACTGTTGACAGGTACAGAATTTGATAGGATGCTCCCAATTTTGACCATTTGTTGTCTGTTTGACAGGAATGCTTCTATCCAGTTATGCAGGTGTCCAGAGATACCATAAGATTTTAGTTTCAGGAGTAGTTTGTCGTGTACCACTGAATCAAAGGCTTTACAGAAATCTATGTAGATTGCATCTATTGCTTTGCCCTGATCGAACTGTGTAGTCCATATGTTTTTGCAGTGTAAGAGTTGCAGATTGCAGGAAGTTTTTTTCTGAAACCAAATTGTTTATTAGAGAGTAGGTTGTTTGTCTCTAAGTGGAGGATAATGGATTGGTTAATAATTGAATAATGGATTGCTTTATAATTGGTTAATCCTTCCCTCCCCCCTTCCTCTCTTCATCATTTCTTTCTTTTCTTCCTTCTTTCCTTCCTTCCACCCTCCCTCTTTTCATTCCTTCCTTTCTTCCTCCCTCCTTATCTTTCCTCCCTCCCTCCCTATCTCCTTTCCCTCCTCCCTCCCTATCTTCCTCCCTCCCTCCCTCCTTTCCTTCCTCCCTCCAAAACAACCAACCTTTTTTAAATAGGATGTCATCTCATTTCTGGTTATTGCATTCATTCAGAAACATTTTTAAAAATTTTATTTTCTCCTCTTCTGGTATTTCATATGTTTCCCCCTCCCCAAGCTTTGTAGACATTCTAGTGTGCCAGAAAGTTAGTTTTTAATAGCTCTGGATGCCAACAACTACTATGCTTATTATATTTTATTCTCCCAAAAGCAATGCAACGTATTGTATGCTAGTGATTCTGAGTACAAAGGAAACAATGCTGCATGAAATTGCAGTATTATCATGCTCTGTGGAGCAAGCACATGAAGGAAATGTTTGAAAACCATGCTGCCAGCATCAAAACTCAATTAAGGGTATATGTAACCTGAGATTCACTAAGCTAGCATGTAACTCTGCAGGCTTAAGGTATGAACATGGATCACTCTAAATCAGGAGTCTCCAATCTTGGCAACTTTAAGACGTGTGGATTTCAGGTCCCAGAGTTCCTCAGCCAGATTCTTCTGGGAGGTGAAGTCCACAAGTCTTAAAGTTGCCATGGTTGGAGGAGACCCCTGCTCTAAATAGCTTCCAAATTGCAAGTCTTAATTTGACAGTAGGGATAGATTTTTTAAAAATGTGAGGGATGTGATTATGTCAAGTAAAAAAGAAAGAAAAAAATGTTGCATTTCCATGAAACATTTCAAAGGGAAGGACATTTAATCTGATCTTGTGGAGAGGAGTTGATGGGTGGATGAATTAAAGTGTAGGTCTAATTATGAGTGAGAGGATTAACATGTGTGTCAAAAATTGGTTTGAATGTCTATGAATTCAGCAGTTTGAGATGTTGTGTTTCACTGAATCCTGGTAACGAACAAGAGTTTTGGGGAGGAAGGCAGGGAGGAGGCTTATCAGAGGTGGTATTCAGCAGATTCTGACCAATTCTGGAGAACCTGTAGCGGAAATTTTGAGTAGTTCGGAGAACTGGCAAATACCACCTCTGACTGGCCCTGCCCCCATGTGTTCTCTGCCTCCGAGTCCCAGCTCATCAGCTGGGTCTTCTTTTGTTGCCCTGCACAGGAGAACGGAGCTGGAAAGCAGGTTATTGGGGTGGGGAGGAAATGAGATTTTGCAGTATCCTTCCCCTGCCATGTCCACCAAGCCATGCCCACCAAGCCACACCCACAGAACCCATAGTAAAAAAAATTTGAATCCCACCACTGAAGCTTATACAAGATTTTGTATGAATGTAAACCAGGAAAAAGTGATGTGGATGGAAGGAAGGATGGGCACAAGACAAGAGAAGAGGCAAAAATGTGATTGGACCCTTTAAAGTCCCAAGAATGAATGAGGATAGTTATTGTTTGGTGCAGATCCTTTTAGAAAAAGAATATTTTGTTTAGAATAAATTAGATAAATGTATTCATGTGTAAATAGCATGGCAAAGAAATTCATATGAATGTAAAAGCACGATTGGTTTGATTATTTATGATGAAGTTTTAGAAAATCTGTAAAGAATTGCAATAATGATAAGAGGTTCTGAATGTGAAGCAAAATAATTATTAATAGTGACAATAATGGATCTAGGGAGAAAAAGTCATGGAAATAAATAAATAAAAGAGATGGAAGAAAGGGAAGTGGAATGTTTGCAGTTAGAGAAAGTACAAATTAACATAAAAAATATGAGAAGATTAATCTCTCATCTGAACATAAGGAAAGATGGAGAAAGCTCATTGAAACAAAATGAAATTAATAGCATTTCAAAATGGCACAGAATTGGTGTTAAACTGAAGAAATATTCTACAGAATGCTTGGTAGGTTGATGAAAAGAAAGGTGCTATGGATAAGAAAAAAATAATATAAAAAAACTAATTGCTGTAAAAAATGAGAGAAAGAAATCAAGTAATGGATATTTAGGAAAAATAGCTGCACAGTCATAGTAAAAAAAAAAGAACAAGGAAATGAGATAAAGAAGAGCAGATTGATTTTTATACTTTGTTTTGGAAGTGAATTAAAATTGGTAATATAGCAGAGTGAACAAAATTAAGAATAAAAGTGATAAAATTATTTGAATTAAATTGGAATGCTTGAAGTATCTATCTGTCATCAATCTATCTATCATCTATCTATCATCTATCTATCTATCTATCTATCTATCTATCTATCTATCTATCTATCTATCTAATATATCTACTGTAAGTTCTCAGGCTATCTACCATCTGTCTGTCTAGCCATCCATCCATCCATCCATCCATCATATATCTATCTATTATATATCTATCATATATCTTTATCTCACTTATCTGTTAATCTTATCTGTCATCTATCTATTAATCTTCTCTATCTCTCTATCTGTCATTTAAGTGACTCTGGAAGGCATCTATCTATCATCTATCTATCTATCTATCTACCTACCTACCTACCTACCTACCTACCTACCTACCTACCTATCTATCATCACAGCCTGTTTCACAAAAGGTGAGTCTGGACAGCATATAACAACATTTTACAAAAGCAAAATCATGAAGGATAAGGTGCTGCTTGCAGCCTTGTTGCACAGCTGTATCTGTGATCTAACCACTGTGCCACCATGGAAGGAGCTGTGTGGTACAGTGATTAGAATGCAGTATTGCAGGCAAATTTTGCCATAGGCTGGAGTTTGATTCCTTCAATCCTGACCATCTTAAGGTTGACTCAACCTTCCATCCTTCCGAGGATGGTAAAATGAGGACCCAGATTGTTGGGGGCAACAGGCTGACACTGGAAACTGCTCAGAGAGGGCTATAAAGCAGGGGTCTCCAACCTTGGCAACTTTAAGACTTGTGGACTTCAATTCCCAGTGTCCTGCTCTAAAGCACTGTGGCGTGGTGTATGTCTAAGTGCCATTGCTATTGCTAATGTCTGAGGCAGGATTTAGAAACACTTTAGCTAAGGGATCTTAAATATTACTTTTGGTATCCAGCCCAGCTTCTACACGCTTACATCGAGGATATCACAACTGATTGCTGTGATGTATGCGATGCTAGCTTCTCATCTACAAAGGTCATAATACAATGTTCTGGCATTGATTAAAAACTAGAGATCCTGTTCTTAATACAATTCAATAACACAGCAATTGGTTCAAAACACATAGCATGGCTGTAGAATTTCATTTCCTCCCAATCTAAGAGAGAAAAGCAGTCTTTCTTTCTTTCTTTCTTTCTTTCTTTCTTTCTTTCTTTCTTTCTTTCTTTCTTTCTTTCTTTCTTTCTTTCTTTCTTTCTTTCTTTCTTTCTTTCTTTCTTTCTTTCTTCCTGGCATTCCAGCTACTGGTTTAGAGAGCATTTCCGTCTCATTACTGTAGAGGTTAGTTATTAAATAAAGCCTATTTAGCAAACACAAAGAGGAAGGAGCATCTGTAGCTCTGGCAGCAGTGGGAAGAAGGGAATTTCCAGCTTTTTAGCAATTCACTTGTGCCTTTGTGGAGCTCCATTCCCATGGGCAGCTGATGTAACTCCTGAGAGAAGACAGTATAAAGTATGTGGGGAAGACAAATCTGAAAAAATGAACGATGACTGCAGCAGCATAGAGTAGTGTACAGCGTATTAGAGCTGAGCCAGTAATTCACAGTAAATAACGGACTCCATGAATTTAGCCTCACTTCATGCTTGGGACTGTGAGGGGAATGTGATCGCCTCAAATTCACTTGCTACCCTAAATAGCACTAATACGTCTGGAAGTTGTTTGCCTTTTCTTAGTCCTCCCCACACCCCACTTATTTTTGGAGTGCTGATTATTCAGATACTCACAATTTATACTTTTATCATACAAGTAGTCCTCGACTTACAACTGTTCATTTAGTAACCGTTCAAAGTTACAACGGTCCTGAAAAAAAGTGACGTATGGCTGTTTTTTCACAGTTGTGACCTTCCCCATGATCACGTGATCAAAATTCAGATGCTGGGCAACTGTTCCATATTTATGACCGTTGCTGTGTCATGGGATCCCCTTTTGCGACCTTCTGACAAGCCAAGTCAATGGGGAAGCCAGGTTCACTTAACGACCAGGTTGCTAACTTATCACCTGCTGTGATTCACTTAGCAACCGAGGCAAGAAAGCTGGTGAAATGGGGCAAAACTCACTTAGCAAATGTCTCACTTAACAACAGAAATGTTGGGCTCAACTGTGGTCGTAAGTCAAGGACTACCTGTATATGGAAAGCCTGTGGGAAGATTCCTGCTTTCATACTTCATACTACAATAAGATTGTGGACCTGTCCCAAAGATACAAAAGATGTTTCCCCCCAGATTTCTGTCTGCCAATAAAGGATTTCCAAGTACAGCTTGCAAGTAGAGTCAAATAGAATAACAGAGTTGGAAGGGACCTTGTAGGTCATCTAGTCCAACCCCCTGCTCAAGCAGGAGACCCTACATCCTTTCTGACAGGTGGCTGTCCAGTCTCTTTTTGAAAGCTTCCAGTGATGAAGCACCCACAATTTCTGAAGGCAAGCCATTCTATCACAACCAATTAACAATGGTTTGTACAAGAGAATTGCGCAGAATGTTGACATATACATTTCTACAGATGAGCTTTGCACTCATTGGGCCGAACATTCAGTATATCTGGGAACAAGGTCTAAAAAAGACAAAAGAAAGATTGGCCATGAACATAGGGTGTGAATGCATCAGTGATCAGGAACATGAGCTACAGTCCTTGCTAATTGTTCTGCACCCCTTAGTTTTTACTGGCAGCACTGAAAAATGAAATTAACAAAGAATTGTATATACAGTCCTATCTGCATATTTTTATGGCCAAGTAATTGCATTTTAAGCATGGCCCATAAATGTAAATACTGGACAATAACTTGCGTTTGCATATAAATCCCTTTTAAAGATCAACCTTTATGTTGTATTCTGTCTTTCATGGGCCTAAAACCCCTTTTCAGTGGCGCATCTATTGAAGTCTCAATTAAATATCACATCCTGAGCAGTTAGGCAAACTAATATCTAAGCAGCAGCTGTAGGAGATAATGGATGGACTTGCATTTTTCATTTTAATCACATGGACTTGATGAATTATTTAAAAACCTTAAATATATAATGCTTTCAAGCCAGGGAAATGGACCGGATTCCCAAAGATATTGACTTCCAAAGTGCTATATGGAGAGGCAGTGTATTAAATTTTTAAATATTCTGATCTTAATCTTTACATTACAGACTATCAGTGTATTGATTGGAGTTGTACACTGGCTTTCTTCTGATGAAAGCCATTTGCAGATATCACTAGCTGTCATTCTGGGAAAATGCATTGTTGTACTTTCTTTATCTTTAAGCAAAATCAGAGGCTTACAGAGTTTATTTTATCTGAATTCTCCCCCCCTGCCCCCTCCATTGAGACAAGCATGCAGGCTGATTCTAATTTTGAAGAAGAATTGTTTTCTTTGTTCCAAAGAAAACTGTTATGAAGATGTCTGTTTAAGTACTTGTTCAACTTCTTGCTTTAATTTTTTTGTTCAGCTTGCAGGAAGAAATCTACTCTATAAGAAAATCTAAAAGATCAGAAAGTTAAAGAAAGAGGCTCTTTAAATCAGGGTCTCCAACCTTGGCAACTTTAAGACTTGTGGACTTCAACTCCCAGAATTCTGGGAGTTGAAGTCCACAAGTTTTAAAGTTGCCAAGGTTGGAGACCCCTGCTTTAAATGGCATAGAATGACCTTAAGTTTGCTTGCCTTTAGTAGCCTACTTTAATAGCCTAGAGATCTTGGGGACAGATGGTTATCTCAGTTCTACAACATTCAAACCTATGATTACAAGGGATTAGTCATTGTCAGCTGTACCAAAATTTGGAACGTGTGGATTTCATAATGGCGAACTTAGAAATTCCCCCAAGGTCATTAGAAGCCAAACCTAACAGTACAATTTGGGGTTTGCTCGTGCTAGCCATTGTACTCCATCATCTCTGCTTCCCCGCTTTCCTCAAAATCTACCATGTGTGTTACTTTTGAGAGTGCTGCATAACTTTCTGACATTTTGAATAGCATTGCCCCAAGAGGCCAGTAACCATTTTCCAAGAGGTTTCAAAACAGACTAAATCTTCAATGTCCTGGAAATCGATGAAAGAGCCATAGAAATACGTAATTAATTCACAGCAAGGAAGCTGTTTAACATTTTGATTCAGCTAGATGAACTCATAATTGGGTCATTTTTTAAAAAAGCGTAGGGATTTGTGGCCATGCAGTTTTATAACAATCGATCATTCTACCCATTTTTCAGAAATTATTAATAGATTGCTTCCAGTACCTTGAGCAACATGGCTGTTGTAATCTCTGGGTTTTGTTTTTGTTATTCTTTTTCTGCTCTCTGGAATGTTTTATAAAACTATAGTGAATTGGTTTTGCTTTCACTCAGATGATACTCTTATGAATGGAAACAGCTTGATTCTGAGAGGTGTAAACAAACAAACAAGCTAGATTCCAAGGATATGGCTTTTTTTAAGCATTCTGAAAGTCATTCAAAAACAATTATGGACAACCCATGTTCCAAATACGTGTAGCAAATGTCTTGAATTTTCAGTGCAGGGATAAAGTTCTTGTTTTAGGTGCATCCCCAAAGATACCAACATAGTTAAGCTCAATGTGAATAAATGATCAGTTTTCGATAAAGTCAGGAACCAAAAAATTCAAATCCATGGAAGTTGACTGGGCCAGCCAAGTTCTGTCAGCTCTACTTATCTCACAAGATGGTTGTGGGAATAACATGATAGACAACCGTAGTATGATGAATACTCCCTTCACCTGCTGAAGGACCTGAAGAAGATAAACCGGGTGAAAGAAAAATAAAATTGGCTACAATCTGCATTTTTTAAGGGTGCTTTTTCACACGTGCCCAAGATTATACAGGCAATATCTATATTTAACAGCAAGCATTCAATTGGCTTGGTACAAGGTAGTATGAAAGAATGTGTTCACCTATTTCTCAGAGAAAACAGCATATACAGTTAAGGAGAACAGGGTCAGGGAGAAGAAGAGAATTACAAATTGTAAGTGACTACTGGCAAATCTCTGAAAGTTGCCAGTAACAATTGTTTCTAATAGAGGTAAGTGAAATATCAAGGCACCATCTTCCAAGCTGTAGAATTTTATTAGTCAAGCAATCCATTTCCTAATTACTGTCCTTTTAACTTGCTTATCTGACCTTAAAAGTGTTGCTGAGAAGGTCATCAATTTTGACCACATTAGAAAGAGAGAGAGAGACAGCAAGTTAACATAAACAGGCGGCTCCGCAGAAACAGCTTAGCACCCCCGTCTCAACTAAGAGAATATGAACTCTTAAATCACATTGAATTTATATATAGTGAAATCACAATTGATCACATCAAGAGAATGCAGGGATGATGAACTGTGTGATGACTTATATAACTATGATGCAGGGAACTCTTAAAATCAGGTATATTGAAATGTGATTGACACCTACTATTACAATTATATATAATACAAAAGGGTAAATCCAATAGAATGTTTATTTGTCATGATTTATTCATCTAATAAACAGTCACATGCTATTTATTATTCCTCCTAGGTTTTAGTTTATATTTATTATATTGGAGGGGGAAAAGATACATAAAATTTTTCAGTGTGTTTGGTTTTTGTTTTTGTTTTTATTTCACTTAGGAAGTGAATATGCTGTCCACCCCTTTAATGGCTTATAAAAATGATATAAAAACAAATCATCATTTTTTATATATTAAATGTAAACTCCATGAGCGACTAGAATTGCAAGTGTTGAAATATTAGATCATTTGAAGGCCTGAATAAATAAAGGAACTTCCAAGCTTATACAGCTTTCTATATGGATATGAATATGATATGGATTCAGTTCTATTTCACATTATGTTCATAATGCTTATTTCTATGTACTTTTGCTGTGATTCATGGAGATATTTGTATAAAGACGAATCAGGACTTACTAAATGTGGGAAGCATCTGTAACTAGATTTGAGCTTCCCTCAGCTGTAACAAACATAGTTACCTCAGTTCTAGTGGCAATTTATTTTATAATATGGGTAATGCTGGAGAATTCATTGTTAATGTCAAATGTATTAAATGACTAATATCTTGGTATCAATAATAACTGCATCATCCTGAATTTAGCTTCAGCCAAATTAATGATGAATAATTTAAAGCAATCCTGCTGGACATGTTAAAATGTTTATGCATTAAATGTATCAAATAATTTTTAATTGAGGAGATGCACAATTGCAATATGTTCTGTTTGAGATTGCATGAATTAGGGACTGATGTCTCATTCTAACTATCAAACATTATAAGTAATACTCACCTTTATGTTGAAACTGTATTATTATTGTTTCAATAATGGCATGTATATTTTAATGCCAAAGGTATTCACATCTAGGATAAGTGACAAAAGATTCTTGCACTTGGTTATATGTGGCCAAAACTGATTTAACTAAAGAACTGTATATCCAAATTCAATTTTATAGGAGACATGAAAGGCCTTGCTCCAAATTTTCAAGCAGGATCCCCACAATTTCCTGTTTATTTAATATTGTTAGTAGCTGTCCTGAACTTACATAACTTGCTTAAATTTCAAGGTATGAAATATATGAATCTGTTACATGCCAAAAGGATTCCCTGGCTCTTTTCTCAGTCCTAAATCTCTGTTGTAAGAAGACAGACCAGGGGTCTGTTTCATCTGCTTCTCTGGGTGACCTAATTTAAAAAAGAAGCAAAAGAGACATTGGGAGAAGAAATTGAGTTAACACGAAAGGATTTCACAATCTGCTAAATACTAAACACAGTTTCCCGGCTTTACCACAAACCGTGGGATAACCTGTTTCTTATTACTTGGGTTTCTCCATTCATCGGATTCTAGTCGATGGGCCACTAGATTCCAGGAACAAAAGAACAGATCCTGCAAGCCAGAAATTTTAGCCTTTTGTATGAAATTGTCTAACTGTACTAGAAATACAAACCCATCTATTTATCCACCACACTTATCAATTAACAACTAATGGAAGAAAACTTAAAAAATAAAAATAAAAACAAAGAAAACCCAGTATGGTTTTTCCTCCACCCACTTCTGATTTATTTTAAATAATTCTAAATGAAAAGAAACTACCTTTCAAAAAATACAATTCCACGTGGGCTGGGTTGCAAGGATCATAATTAGCCGAGTAAAGTGACTGGTACTTCTTTCTTTCACGGAGATGATTCCTGCATGTCAATTAAGGCTGAAGTGAAGACGAAGGAATGCTTGAGTGGGCATTTTGCTTTGCTCTGTTCTGTTCCAAAATGTAACACTCTACCCTAATAGATTTAGCCATCCTGCAATTAGAAGACAAGCCTTAAATCACCAGATGAAAAACTAATAAAAGAAGAAAAGATTGGAAGATAGATTCAGGAACATCATTAATAGCAACATCACAAGAAAACTTCAGCTATGTGGCTGAATAAGATACATGAAGAAGAAATAGCAAGCACAGATGAGTAATGTGAAAGAAGCTTTTTTGATACCCTCAGGACAAGGAAGCAGATTTTAGACTACAATTTAGACTAATTGTTGAGCTGTTAGATGAAATATTGTCTTTTGGTCAGCTATTCCTATAATATTACAGCCCAGCCAAGACTTGGTCAGTAGTTCCCCAATCTGAGATGTAACCCCGTACATGGGTTCATCACTAAGTTTAAGACCTCCAGCTTTGACATTGTCCCACAGCCAGTAGATTTCATAGCCCTGATGTGTCAAATCAATAGGATCCCTTTTTGATGGATTACCACTTCCATCCATCATCCACCAACCTGCAACATCCAATGTGTATTTTAATACAGCCTTCCCCAATCTGATCCTTCCATGCCATTCACATACTGGCTAGAATATGGACTTGTATTCCATCTTAGATGGTAGAGAACAGATTGGGGGAAATAGTTTTTAAACAGGTTTGGGAATGCTATTCGGCTGTCACTCAAAACCACTTCCAGCATGTTCTTTATTAGCCATGCCGGCTGAGGCTTCTAGAAGTTGCAATTCAGCAACGTCTGGAAGTCAATTCAGTCCCATCGCCTTGATTTAGATACAGGGGTGTCAAACTAGTGGGCAACGGGCCAGATGTGTCATGCACAGGCCCTGCCCACCCCACCCACAAATGGGAAAAAATGTCATGAAACATCACGTGACAGCAACGTGAGGTGGCGAGTTTGACACCCATGATTCAGAAGATCAGACATTGCTCCTGATGATAAAACCAGCTTTTCCACCTTGTTTGATGAGAGACATTCTTAAGGGTGGGGAGTGTCTCTTCAACACTTTCTACAAAGGCAGACACAGAGAAGATTGCTCGACTTGAAAGTCTATTAAAAAAAAAAAAACCTCATGAAGCTGCTCCTTTGCTCCTGTGTATTAACAGCATAAAATAAGATTCTTCTTGAGAAAATAAAACTCAATAAGTAAAGGACAAGCACAACAAAATGGTACACATATTTATAACCACACAACCAGGCTTCTGGCATAAGGTGTTACAGTTTCACAAACAATCAATACAAATTATTGGATCTAAAATTACTTTTTGATTACCACTGTGAAAATACAAGCTGCTTGAGTCATTCCTCACTCTATTGATTTTACTGTGGGTATGAGTGTGTGCTCCTATTGCATTTTTAAAGCTCTTGGAGTCATGTTTTTAAGTCTCCATTCTATTGTGAAATACTACACACACAAACACACAAAAAGGATCACACCGGAAAGCTTTACGGGCAATGGCAGTTTCCCCTTCATTTACAAATTTCGTTTAACAAAGTGTTAATCAAAGTTTTTGGGGGAGGTGGGGAAGAGGTCTTCACTGTGGATTATTTCCTAAAAAAAAAAAAAAAGTTAAAATGTTTCAGAGGAAGGCAATTTTTTTGTAAGCCACTAGAATTTTATAATCACTTCTTAACTTGCTCATATGTTTTGTGTATTAACCTTTACCTCCGAGCAGCAGCGCCTGTTGTATGTTACTTTGCTTCCTGCTGGTTCCCATAGCAATGAGCCGATCAGCTGTTATGGAAGAGACCAATCTGATCTCTCCAGTTGTCAAGGAGGGTAAATGGGCTGCTTAATTTTTCCATTGTCAAATTGTCAAATATTAGCCTATTCCTGGCTTTAACATCTCAAGCAGGGAACATAAATAAATAAATAAATAAATAAATAAATAAACAAACAAACAAACAATATGCCGGATGAGCAAAAGGTTTCCCGCTCTTGTGTAAGCCCACCAAGCATTGCAAGATGTGTTCTCTGGGCTGAGGGCCTCCTTTGGTCTTTGAATGGCATGCTGGGAACTGGACTTCAGAGAGACTTCGAGCTAGTTATTCTCTCTTAGCCCAAATCACTTCACAGGGTCGTTGTGAAGAAAATAGGAGGAGGAAGGAGTATTATGTATGTTTGCCGCCTTGAGGTTTTTTTTTAACATAAATAATATATAAGTATAAATACTAAAGGCTGGGTGTGATGCTCATTCGCCTCCTCCTGGTACACCCTGGATAGCACGGTAGTGTGAACCAAAATGACTAGCAACAATTGGCAGCCAGACTACATTAAAGAATTGGTAGTTAACAACAGTTGGCAGTCAGACATCTTTGTAGAACTCCTGGCTCTCTAAATACATGGCAACGGAAAAACAAAATGGCTCCCCGCCCTTTGTCACATTGCACAACAAAGGCAGAAGGCCTCAGTGAAGGAGTACAACAAAATTACAAGTCACTCAACAGCTGTCTAACAACGTTGACATCAGTGGAAAACCAAATGGGCTGCTGAACGCCCAGACAGGCAGTTACGTAAATGACCCTACACAAAAGGTGCCAGGTTTTGACCTTCCTTGCCAGCATTGGTCAACCCTGAACAGGATCTGTATTCAACATGGTGTATGCCAGGACTGTTCAAGTGGGGTCTTGTCGCTATCCCTCAGTGTGACAACAAAATATCCATTTTGAACATTTGAACTACTATTAAGTCCATGTATTTGCCATACGTGAAATAAATAAATAAATACATAATAAAGGTGGGAAATATCAGGCCCAAAAGATCAGGATCATACATTAAGTTGTAGCACAGAAGATTTATTCAAGCTTAGACACCTCATCTAACAGTTAGCATTAAATTGGTGCTAGATAAGGATCAAAAGAATTGAAGGAGGACTGGACTTTGATGGTTTGTGGCAACATAAGGACTCTAAGCTAATGACACATTTAACTGTGCCCTCTCCGCAGTTCTGCCTGCTCTTCTATGTATAGAATTAAATTAAATATTTTAAGGTTATTGAGATAACTTTCCATATTCATCTTCAAAAACTATAATAGGATAACCAGTTTGGGAGGCTTCTAAGGTCCACGTGGCAGCCAAAGGACATCCACAAGGGGTTCAGGAAATCAAGATGGTGACCATGTTCAAAGCCACCTTATTTTTTTAAAGATTGGTTCTTGCTTTGTTTTAAAATACTTCTAGGGGTGAAATATAAGATTCAGAAGATATGCTAAAGTGCAACCAAATATAACAGTGTTAATATAATGAGAGCAGGATATATAGAATAGTAATGAAATGAATGACATTTGAAGAAACTAAAGATATATCCATAAATTGTTAATATAGAACTAGCTCAATCAATGTATTATTAAATCATCTAATGCCCATCTCTCAATTTTAATATGATATGTTATTTCAATATAAGGATATTGAACAATTGATGCCTGCCTGTTTTTTGAGTGCATTGTGCAATAAAAAAAAAGTTGTGAACCTCTCACCCAGACATTACTGGCAACAAACTATTTGTGTTCACCACACCAAGGTCCACATGAAGATAGAGGAAGAAATGCCCTGATGACTCTACAGTAAAGAAAGTGGACATAGAACATAAAATAACAGAATTGCAAGGGACCTTGGAAGTCTTCTAGACCAGTGGTGGCTAATCTTTTTGGGCTCCTGTGCCAAAATTGTGTGCATGCTTGCATGCTCGTGCTCGCGTGTAAGCATCCAGAAGGCAATGAGTGCCTCCCATGCCCCCTACATATGCGCGTGCAATCCCACCCTACCCACCAGCCCCTTATCTGCACTGCGCCTCACAGCTGATTTTCAGCTGGTTTGAGGCCTTTTTCAGCCTCCCAAAGATTTGAAGAAGGCTTCTGTAGGCTTCCACAAGCTTCGTAGGCTGAAATCTAGCCCCGTTTCATCACTTCTGGTATTTTCGGAAAACCAGGAAGTGATGAAACGGGATTAGATTTCAACCTACAAAGCCTGAAGAAGCCTGAAGAAGCCTTCCTTAAGCCTTTGGGAGTCCGAAAAAGGCCTCAAACCAGCCGAAAATCAGCTGTGAGGCATGCACATGCAGGTAAGTTTGCCTGCAGCTCGCGCGACGGCACAAATGGCTCTGCATGCCACCTGTGGCACACGTTCCATAGGTTCACCATCACAGTTCTAGACCAACGCTCTGCTTGAGCAGGAAAGTCTATTCCATTTCAGACAAATTCCATTTCTATCCAGTCTCTTCTTGAAAGCCTTCAGTGATTTGACTTACACTTAACTCTCTCTGGACACTCTTTTCAAGGATTATGTACATGGGAGGGAGTCAGTTATCTCAATAGTAGAATTCATGCAAATGATATCATTAATGCCATCCCTGGTGCTGTCCCAGTTATGGGCAGCCCACTCCTCTTTTGGGGGGTGATTGCCCCCATCAGAGTTTCTCTTCTTTGTTTCCTAATGTGTGTTCTCTTATCATTGTTCAATCTATCTCCTTTTTAACTTTTAACTTTCTGCTAACTTTGTTGCTTTAAATATAAATACGAAAAAAGAGAAACATTCCACCCACTCCTCCAAACAAATAGAGAAAGATAACAAAAGACAAGGAGACAACAGAAACATGATTCCCATTGAGGAGGCCAAATTTGTGTGCTTATTTTTATACCTTAGAAAGGCATAAATTAAATTAAATAGCTCAGGGCTTAGTGTTCTGACCCTGGAACGGAGACAGATAAGAGAAATCAGACAGCTGTCCATCCTGAAGAGTGGTGAATAGAACAGATACTGGTACAATAAACAACATTGCTTATTGGGCATGCTGATATTATCAGAAATGATATTTTTTCAGTGTAAAAAGTAATATGGAATCCCTCCCAATAATTTATCCAAGCATTTCAGTGTTTGGGTCACACTTTAATTGTAATTTTTCTTTTCCCTTGCTTTTGTAATGTAATGAAACCAAATATATAACATCTGTAAAGATTATTCATTCAGCATATTTCTCTTATAGTCTGTTAGCTAGGAGCCCAGTTATCAACTTAGCTTATTGCTATAGAAATATACTTTTGTGGCCTCTACCTTCAATCACTTTAGTTTCATTAGAACCTGACAGTATGGATTAATTCAGGGGTGTCAAACTCGATTTCACTGAGGGCCGCATCAGAGTTGTGTTTGACCTCAGGGGGCCCGGGTGGGCATAGCCAGGGTAGATGTGGCCAGTTTGACATCACTCATATCATCTGTACCACCCCCAGGTCCCGTTTTCTTTGGCAGAGGGCTGCAGGAAGCCATCGCGGCCAAAAACGGGGCCCGGGGGTGTCACATGCAGTCCTTCCAATTTTTGGTCCATTTTTGCTGGCAGAAGCATCTTGGGATGGTCCTTTGCTGTTTCTGTGGTGGCTCCATGGTCAGAGCACCCTGCAGGCCGAATTCAGCCTGCAGGCCTTGAGTTTGATACCCCTGGATTAATTGATAGGGAACTTCTGTCCTCTATTATATCAATAGAGAATTAGTTCATAAGCTGAAAATGAACACATCTCCACTGATGCGAATTGTGGTTACTGTTCTTTCATAAAGACTTCTCCCCTTTCACCATCCTCTTTCATATATAATTCAAAAGTATATTCTGTACTGAACTGTGTAATACCTGATAAACAAAAAACATGGCTATGAAACCAACATGAGATAATATCATAATAACGAATGACTTCTTGCCCATTTTAAACTTCTAAGAAAGTATGGTTGACAACAACTCTTCACAAGTATCCAACTGATTTTGGATCTGTGGTAGCCAGTAAGCATTAAAATGACTTTTTTTTTCCTTGAGTCATCTTTAAGATAATAAAAAGACATTTAGTAGTCCTTAAGACATTTAGTTATTGATTTGTTAATAGAAGATACCCCACTTCTTTAATATAAATTGTAAATGCAGTTTCAATCTTTTAAAGTAGCTAATACCTACCTTAGAAATTATTCTGTTTATTTTTAAATGTAGATATAGAATGATCTAAAATACATTTCAATACTATTTAGGGGTTTTAGTTGCTGCTAATGCATGAGGATGAACTTGTGAAATCAAGTGGTGGTTTAAAATATTAAAACCACTTCTTACCTATAACTTCAAAGAAAAGGATTATCAGCGATTTTCAGACAGGCTGTCCCAGACTTTAAGTTTATCATGTGAATAATGAACAAATTACACTTATGTCCAAGCAATAGAGCTATAGCTAGAAATTGAGCTAAACCCCCCAGTGTCAAAGGTGCCACATAATAACTAATTGTGCCATAATGGTTTTTATCTGAATATTCCATTCTGTAAAAATATTTGAAGTCAAACTATATGTCTTTAGCCCCATAATCATATGGTAGCTATAATTTAGACAATGTCTGGAAGGTTGTGCTTTCCATTAAAAAACATACTATTTTATTAATATGTTTTAAACAATTTAAAGATAATAGCACAGGAATAGCTTTACATAAATATATCAGACTAACAATTAGCAGTGAATGGCCTAGAGGTGAAAATGCTCGGAAGGTTGAGAGTTCAATCCTAGGCAGTCACAGATGTTTCTCTATCACTTTTCTTCAAAGAGAAAATATCTGCTGTGAACTCTGCAAAGGCATCAGGAGTGGAATCTGGCCAGTAAATGCTCAGTTCCATTCCATCATCTTGACTCCACCCCGATAAAAGGGATTACAGGGTCATAAAAAGAAATGAAAAAAAAAACAGTCTTAACCTTCCTCATAAACTCAGTGAGATTTCCAAAATTTATCTCTATCAGTTTTATCTGAAATAGAGAGTTAGGTAGATTTAAATCCACAAATGAAGAAAATCTCCAGTAGTTATTCACAGATATTTAAAAGGATTCAAATAATTAAACCCCAATTATGATAATTTTGCATACATTTCAGCTTACAGAAAATGCCTGAGTCATACTCCAAGTAATGAAATTACTTGATAAATTATCAGAAGTATAGAAATAGATAATTATTCAAATGAATTTAGGTATCATTGGCATATAACAACAGTTACTGTGCCTCTCCAGATAGTATTTTGCCTTAAATATTTTCCATTTGGCTAACAAGATAGCCCAGCAGTTCCAGGATCAAATTAAATATAAGAGCAGTTCCAGGATCAAATTAAATATAAGAGGAAATAAAGGATAGCCTTGACAAGTTTCACAAGCCATCTGCCCAGATAAAGGGATAATTCCATTTGTAACAAGACTAGCACTCACATATGATCAATTGGCTGCCTTGCAATCATCTACCCCTCAAACACTGTTTATTTCTTGTAATGTGGGGACAGAGAAAGCCAGTCAGGAGGGGAAAACAACGATCAGGACAGGCAAGCTAAAATTTCTTCTATTTTGTCTTGTTGCTTAAAAAAAAAAGACAATGTTTAAGTGCTATGTGGATGAATCCTGAACTGTTTCACTCTTTAGTGTCTGCTCCCATAAATATTGACAGCATTGGAATAAATTAGAGCTGCCAGAGTTAGGTCATCAAAAGTCACATGATCACTAGAGGGCAGCAAAGAAGGAGGGACAATTGTGGCACCTTGCCTCCCCCTAGTGGTCACATGGATATTTGTAGAACTGGAAACGCTAAAGTAGCTACAGCTCTGTAGTATATGGCAGAAAAGCAAAAGTAACATATGAAGTTGGCCCGAGAGAGAGAGCAGTTTTACTCTGTGGTTGGCAGAGGATTGAGGTTAAAAAATTCTATTCATGCGTACATGATAAGTCAATCTCACATGCTGATGATGTGGTCCTGAATATATAATTTGTATTTATTACAAAATGGCTGTCTCTAAGAGAAAGGGTATAAAAATGGAAGTGTATTGCGTTTGTGTCAGCAGGTGAAATAACTACATGAATGTAACATTATTGTATATTTTGTGGCTTAATGAAAGCATGTAATAAAGTGAATTAGCTTGAATTACAAAATGTTTTACGAAAATAAAACATGGAGATGAAGCTTGGTTGCTATTGGAAACATGGGCAAAATAAAATGGGTGGAAATAAATGAATTGCTGAGGAAATGGACATGGTTGGGAATGTGTGATGTCCATTTGGTTAATGCATATATGAATAAATGAATTCTTCTGGTGATGTTCTAGGTCTACACAAATATTCCTCAACTTATGACCATAACTGAGTCCAAAATTTAGGTTGTTAAGTGAGAAATTTGTTAAGTGAGTTTTGTCCCATTTTACGACTTTTCTTGCCACATTTGCTAAGTGAGTCACTGCAGCTGTTAAATCAGTAACATGGTTGTTAAGTAAATCTGGTTTCCCCTTTGACTTTGCTTGTCAAAAGGTCACAAAAGGTGATCACATGACTCTGGGACAAATATGAGTCAGTTCTCAAGCATCCAAATGTAAATCACGTGACCACGGGAATGCTGCAATAGTCATAACTGTGGAAAATGGTCATAAGTCCCTTTTTTCGGTGGCGTTGTAATTTCAAATGGTCACTGAGCAAAGTGTTGTAAATCGAGGACTACCTGTACAGATTATTGCATGTTGTTTGTCGATAACATAAATGATTTGCAATGCATGCAAAAACAATTCCATGATGCAACACAGAATATGAATCTGAAATTAAAGTATTAAGACCAAAGTGGTTGTGTTTGGTAGGGAAAATGAAGAAGATTGTTTGAAGTCATATGAAAATTGAAAAACTAGTGTTTTCTTGGTAGAACTTTTTTTTTTTCCCATTCAATAGTGTCTGATTCTTGGATAACACTTAGACAAGTCCTTTGGTTTTCTTGGCAAGGTTTTTCACTAATGGTTTGCCATTGCCTCCTGCCTAGAGCTGAGAGAAAGTGACTGGCACAAAATCACCCAGTTGCCTTTGTGCCCAAAGCAGGACTAAAATTCAGAATCTCTTGGTTGCTTTCAAGCAGAGCCTTAATCACTGCACCAAACTGGGTCTCATAGAATTTTAATAAAGATAAATGGAGAAATTTTAAAAAGTATAAATGCTGGTAGAAAGATAGTTTAGGTAGTCCTTGACTTAAGCCCAAAATTTATGTTGCCAAGTGAGACAGTTGTGAAGTGAGTTTTGCCCCATGTTACGTGACACTGCAACCATCATAAATATGAATCAGTTGTCAAGCATCCAAATTTTGTTCAGGTAACTCTGGGGATACCGCAACGATCATAACTGTGAAAAACTGTCATAAGTCAATTTTTCCAGTGTCTTCAAAACTTTGGATGGTAATAAATGTAACAAAAGGTATATTTAATGATTTATAAAACATATGTGAAGAGAAATAAGGGAAAAATTAATTATGGAGATTATATGTGTTTTTAAGGAAGTATGATATTTAATTGAAAAGAAGTGTTAAAGATGTTAAGATTTTAATGATTATTAATGATAGAACTGAACTGGAATGGAATGAGGGTTTATAATTACATATATTTACAATCTTTCTTTCTTTTTTTTAGAGAATATAGTGTGTATTATAAGAATGTACCAAGCAGAATTTGATTGGAAGTTATGTATTATGTATTATATTGAAGGTCATAAACTTAAGATATATATTGAAGTTTAAATAAGAGTTGAATGGATGTAATTAAAAGATATAAAGGTGTCATACTCCAATTAGTAACTACAGGAGAAAATTTGTTTAATGAGAAAAGATAATATGAAATTGAAACAGAACAGACAAAAGTATAAATATAATTATTTGAATTGAGATGAGATAATCAAAATAACAATTAAGAAAATTAAAAGAGGGGAAAAACTATATAGAAAATGTAAAATAGTATAAGATATGGAATAGAATACAAAAAGGAGCATGAAATTGAGTTTTTTGTCTGTATAAAGAAGTTCAACCCGGGACCATGCTATTTTCAGAAAAGATGTTTTACTTGTATTTTGTATGTGTGAAAACCCAAATAAAATTTTATTTAAAAAAAATAAAAATTGGATGGTCACTAAATGAATGGTTGTAAGTCCAGGACTACCCATATGTGGTCTATTGTGAGGAAAAGTTTTTGGTATTCAGGAAAATGAGTATTCATTTCAGTATATCAAAGTGAAAGGTATTTCGCAAAAATAGGTTGAATGCAGTGGGCACAGATGTCCACAAGAAAGATAAAGGGAAGAAAGATGAAAAAAGCAACATCACACCATTGTGGCAAAAAAACAACAACCCCTCCCCATTTATGTGTGTGTTGTTACATCAGATACATGAGTGAAAGGAGTACGCTTTGTGTTGCAATGTTATGACATTGCTTTTGTCATTTTGATAAAAGCCTGCAACCCTTAGTGGACAACCCATTAAATATGAACCACCTGTGTGTAACGGCAGCCAAAAAAGCCAATGCAATCCTAAATTGCATCAACAGAGAGATTCAATCAAGATCACGTAAGGTACTAATACCATTCTATAAAGCCTTAGTAAAATGACCCCTAGAATACTGCATCCAGTTTTGCTCACCACACTATAAAAATATAGACAGAATAGAAAAAGAAACTTAACAGAATAAAAGTACATTTAAGTATCCGATCACATTGAGAGATCTGAATCACAAAACAAGTGTATGAAGGAAGAGTTAATAGGTTGCTGCTAAAAAGGTCTAAAGAAAATTGAGATCAGATGGAATAAAAGACATCCTCCAAGAGATAGATAGGGCCATGATGTTTGAAGAATGAAATTATAGAGATTAAAATTACTTTGTTATTTAAATGTTATAATTCTAGAGCATGTATCATTACTTTATAATTTTAAGGAAAAAAGTATCTTGTCATTTCCACCTATTTTATTCATGGCTGTCTTGAATTTTAGGAAAAAAACAAGTTCGCCTCCACATTTTCTCCCTTCTTACTTGACTCTTGAATTTCCCTTTTTGTTTTTCCATTATTTCAATATATTGCTGGATCTCTACCCCCACCCCCACCAAATTAAGTATCTCTGGCAGACTCGGCTAAGACCAACCTTTTCCTGTCCAGAAGTATACATCCTTTAAAATTCTTTCTATTTCATTTTTCCCCATTTGTCAAGGCTTTTTGTGAGGCGCCTATATCTCAAGAAGTATTGTGATCATTTGCACCTAGCCCCGTCCTTGATTACTGCTAAGGAGACCAACCTCTTGACTTCAGAATAGTTCATCAGGATGCTATGCCTATTGTGGTTTCTATGATTTCCTCACTTTTGTTTACACCGTCCTACCGATTTAGAGTTGACCTACGTGCTAGAAATGTATAAAAACCTGTGCCAGCGGGTTGTAGAGAGGAGGGTATAGCAAGGTTTCTCAATTCCAGAATTTAAAATATAATATGATTGGTTTTAAGTCTGATTGCACCTGATGCAAATTTCCTGAACATTCATAATTCTGTAGGCCTTAAAGGGCTTTTTTCCCCCATTTGATGCTGGGCCCAGCTGGTAGGTGAGTTGATAGATTAAATAAATTAATATGGAATGATTTTAGCTGGCCGTGATTTTGTTGGGTCTTTGTTCTGCATAACGCTTTTTGGACTAATTTTAATCTTAGGTTGTCTGTCCAGAGTCACAAAGTGTGAGCTGGATGTTCCTATAAATGGATTAAATACATAAATAGCTTTATGGGTAGTCCTAGACTTACAGAAGTTCATTTAGTGACAGTTCGAAGTTACAACAGCACTGAAAAAGTGACTTGTGATTATTTTTCACACTTATGAACATTGCAGCATTCCCATGATCACGGGATCGAAATTCAGATGCTTTGTAACTGACTCATAGTTATGACCGTTCCAGTGTCCCAGGGTCATGTGATCCCCTTTTGCAACCTTCTGACAAGCAGAGTCAAGGAGGAAGCCAGATTCACTTGACAATCGTCTAAACAACTTCAGTGCTTTATGCATATAATTTGCTATAGACTTCTGCCTGTTTCTAAAATGCCTCAATGTTGATACTTGCCTAAATGCATGAAACGTAGGGCACAACGAACCTAGTTTAAAACATGTAACTGTCTGCCTTAGTGCTTGAAAAGTGGGCATAAAAAAACAACAACATTTTTACGTTTTAATACATACGGTAGTTTATCAAATGTCCAGCCTAAACTAGGGTTATTATTATGAAGTAATAATAACCAGCCTTCTGGCCGCTCCATCCCCCATTACCCCACCTTCTCACAAGCTTAGATCCTCTAGATATATTGAGAGAGCAGCTCCCAGAATTCATATTCAGACATTCTGGGAATGACAGCCCCCAAACGCCTAGAGGGTATCAGTGGAAGGAAAGTTATTTCAGTGAAAGAGCACCAGTGTTTTATTACACAGCAGTGTTCATTTTACATGTTGCTGTTCTCCAGACCAGCAAACCTTTTTCCTGTTGCATCCCATTTCTTCAACCTTGACTGCTCGGGGCAACCATATATTTAATGAAATCTGCTAATAAATCTCCAATTCCCTTTGAGTAAGCAATCCTGCTGCAGACTCAGCTTTCTGTCCCTTGACTTTACCAGAGCCCAAATAAGATTTGTACTCCAACAGGGTAAGCATTTACTTTATCAGAAAGCATATTAGCGTGGGCATGTCTCAGCATAATGTGTACCGAATCAGAGGGTATGACTAATTTGTTCTGCTCTTAAGTGGATGATAAAATGATTTAGACACATATAAATATATATGGGACATCGGGCACTTTAGGTATTACATGTTCTGTATCTCATCCTAAGCTTGTCAAAATCGGAACGCTTTTTATGGATGAAATGGCATTTACAGGAAAAAACCCAGCTTTGCCCAGAACTTAAAAAATGTTTACCTAAGGGAAGAAAAGCTGATGGAAAATAAACATGGATAACACTGCAAGAATTTGAAGATGTAAATGAGCATAAATGATGCTCTGGAGTTTCATCTGATTTTTGTTCATAATACTGTGCTAAGTGTTGGAGAGAATTTATACAGGGGTGTCAAACTTAAGGCCTGAGGGTTGAATATGGCTTGGGGGGCCAACCTGGAAACAGTGAAGGATCGGTCCACGGTGCCTCTGCTATCAAAAACGGAGCTCAGGAGGGCTGTGTGCAAGCCCATTTTTGCTGGCAGAACGCTCGGGTCACCACAGGCACCCCGACACAAGTGACATCAAGCTGGTCACGCCCACCCTGACCAAACCCAGCCCAGCCCGCCTATGTCAGCTTTAGAAGCCATATTCCATGCTACCACATAGCCTGAGAAAGTGGGAGGGGGGTGATTTCAATTGCGTAACTCTAAGTAGACAAAATAAAATTCTTTTGTTAGTTCAAGGTCATTGAGTATGGCGCAGGATGAAATAAGCATCTTACTTTTGGAAGGATTGTGATTGGGCCATGTGATGGGATGATGGCGGGGTGTGCGTGTGCATTTGTAGTTTGGGAAATTGTGGGAAGCCCTGAAAACTTTTAAATTCGGGATTCCACAGATGTGCCATTTGCTTTTCTAATAAAGGTACTTTTGACATATGGTTGTCTTGGAGTTACTGATTGAAATGGAGGTTTGCTGGAACGCTGACACCCGAGGTCAAACACAACCCTGATACGGCCCTCAATTAAATTGGGCTTGACACCCCTGATCTATATTACCTTTGAGAAAGACTTACTGTCAAAGTTCCAACTGACGAACCCAACTGAGCAAGTACGATTGAGACAGTCCAATCCCTTTAGGCAAAACTTTATTCAGTACATCCTATCGGCACAGCTTAAGGCAAAACCAGTTCTGGCTATTTCTCACACAATCCTGTATAATTAAAATATAGAATTCTCCCTTCTCACCTTGGTGTAGGTCACAAATTGTCCAAATTCAATGCAATTGAATTGTTATAAGAAAATACTGCTGGAGATCTTAGCCACCTGCTGAATAGGTGACACTCTTGAACTCTGAAGCCTACATTCCATTCCCCGCTAGTTCTCCCCCTTAGTTCGTTGGCAAGCTGAGAAATGATAATAGTTGCAACAGTATAATCGCACTTCAAAGCTGGACGCTTACCTTAGGAACAGAGTCACCAGATCCCTTCATTGGTTGAGTACAAAGGACCACTTCTAATTGCTCAAGATTGATCGTCAGTGCACAGCTATTGCACGCTAAATGCAAAGAGAGAAAGGGCAGGTCTGTGAGAAGTTACTTCCAAGGAATAGTAAGACCTGGAAACCAATGGCAGAAGAGAATTTTCAGGTAGATACCCCCTCCCCACCTCGCAAAGATGGCATTTAGACAATTAAAGGCCTCCTCTCTGTTTCAGGGTAGGTGCTTTTTCCAGCAACAATTATTTATTTATTATTTTTATTTTTCATATTTCTAGAACACCCATCTTCCTCAAGAACATTAACTCCCTTTTTTTACAACCCTATAATCCCTTAATTCAGGGTACAGTCAGAAGGCTGGATGGAGCTGAGCATTTACTGGCCAGGTGCCCTTCCTGACACCACTCAGATTTCACAGCAGATATTTTTTATTTGTTCCCCAGGAGAGAAACATCTGCTGCTACTTAGGATTGAGCTCTCCACCTTCCTTTCTTCATCACTAGGCAACCATGCTGCTCTCCCTCAAGAACATTTAATAGTATTATTCAGGACTCCCCTAGCTTTTTTCTAAGTGTCCCTTAATTATTTACTCATAGGCTTCCTCAAAATATTAGCAATGAATAACCTCATAACCATCGTGTTTTAAGGTTTCCAATAATAGACAAATAAATGCTGGAGAAATCTGAAAAGGACTTGGAATGTTCCAAAAATATCCCCCCCACACACACACACTTTTTAGTCAAAATTATGGATGGGTTTGGAAAGTCAACCTTGACTTAGCTCCTTGATCTCATGAAGCTGTATAGTTTTTCTAATTTTACTATTTATTTTGGGTTTATTTTCTGTTTTTACAATATGGTTGTGATGTTCTACATTTTGTTTTTCTACATCCCCTATGAAAGCTGGATGGAAGTGCACTAAAATATCTTTTCAACAAAGTAAAATAAAAATATAGCTCTACTTTGGGGGAAGCTTGAGCTACAAGGCCAGCAGGTTTTATGCCAATAAATGCAAAGCCCATGTTTAGAGCCATGCTTAGCTTTTCATATTTCCCATCTGCTTCTCTCCATATTCCCTAAAACAAAATGGAAGACTGTTGAGGAAATGGCTTCAGGGGGAGCATTGCAAATAATGAGCAGTATTCTCTGTATTAGGAGGACTACTTGGAATAAGGCATATAACGCAATATATTTATATATATTTTCTTAAATATATATATATTTTCAAAGATATGCCCAAAAGGAAACAAGCTTAAAATTGGTAAAATGAGAAATTGACACTACCCAAATCCGGGTCTATGGAACTGTTTCTTTAGACATTTGTATGATCTTCGGAATTACCAAAACTCTTTTATAGATGGTGTATACACAGGGGTGGGATTCTACCAGTTTGCACCTATTCTCTAGAACCGGTTGTTAACATTCTAAGCAGTTCAGAGAACCAGTTGTTAGAAGAAATTACTGGCCTAATCTTGTAAGGAAGTCAGGAAGGAAACATTCTGGTGTTGCTTAAGAAACTGCCTCTCCATTAACCCTTATTATATTCTTGGCAGGACTAGACTTCCTGTCTCAGGAACCTCGCTGGAGTTTTTATCCTCTCCTTTGCTGGTACTTTTCTTGTGTGGAGTGACCATTCAAAGTTACAATGGCACTGAAAAAAGTGACTTATGACCATTTTTCACACTTATGATGGTTGCAGCATCCCCACAGTCATGAGAGGCCAGGCGAGGAGATGCGTGCCTCGATGTAAGTGATATTGAGTTGGCCACACTCAGCTAATAACATGATCACCAAGCCATGTCCACCCATTCACATGACCACCAAGCCACACCCACCACCTAAGCCACGCCCATAGAACCAGCTGTTAAAAATTTGAATCCTACCCCTGGGTATACACTTTCTGTGGAGAATTTTGGTACAAACATAAATGCACCGTTTCCATTTTCTAAGCTGAGATTTAAGTGACTCCAAATAAAACAAACCTAACAGTCACTCAATTGAACGGTTAAGAACACTCTTAAGATTTTGAGCAGTAATAATTTGAGGGATCCCCCTTCTGTCTTTGCAATGCATAGCTTTTAAATAACTTCTTAAAGGAGGAGAAAGTTTATTAATTTCTACAAGTCCCCCTCCCCGCTTGACACACATATTTCATAATTTCCGAACTCTCTTTGATCAAGAAGGCCATCCAGCACACCTGTACAATCAATCTACAGCCTTCTTCCCCAATTATAGCAGATGGAGTATCAATGTGAGTGCCCATCTGCCACTTGCTGAGATATCTGTCTGTTGCATAATTAAAATGGAAGTTTATCTATAGAGATTCTCTCTGCCTATCAAATTTATACAGACCCTTTTCCATCAGGTCAGCCTTTGCTTTGACATTATAGAAAGGGCTCTCCTGTCTTCAGCTGTGCTGAGTTTCTGAAGAGCCACTAAGCTGCACCCTTGACCTGGTACTGACTCAGTAGATGTGATGAGCCATATCTAACAGAGTCTCTACATCTGGACAGCCAGGTGGACCAAACCGTGGAAGTTTTCCCGATAAGTAAGTATTTAATAAATAAATAAGTATACTTTCGTCAAACTTCTTTAGGATTGATCCAGACAACTATGCTGGATGAAATGAAAATGATGAGGAGCATTTTTGGAAGGGTTTTAAGATGTTACTCAAATGGGGATGGGGGGAAGGAAGTAATATGGAAATAGACCCCTCTATTGTGTACTACTGGCCTTGTCTTTGTGACACCCGGATGTTCAGAGCAAAAAGTATCTAAAATGCACATGCCTGGGAATTTTTCCTGCACATTGTGTGATATAAATCTACATACCACCAAGACTTACAGCAGGGTGGAGAAATATGCGATCCATGTGATAATTAATTCAGATTCCATTCATGATGGGATTTATGATCCAACAGCATCTGAAGGGCCACATATTATCCAACTTCCTGGTAAAAACATTGCTGCATTTAGCACAATGCTGCCTTCTTTCAGTACACGGAACGTTTTCCTTTGTCATGTAGTTGAGATTATTTTTCCAAACAGATAATTTAAAAAATTAAGAAAAACCAGCTTCACAGAGCTACAAGAGATGTCTTAGTATTCAGAAATGTTCAAATCCTTTTTTTTCTTCTTTAGTTTCCTTTTTAAGTGGAATGAGTGTGCTGAAACTACTGGACGTTTAATGTGCTTCTTTTTATTTCTATAAAAACAAAAACAAAAAAATAGCACCAAAGATAATCTTGCTTTACTGGTCATTTTTAGTGGCACAATATGAAGATGTGGAAGAAAAGGAGGGTTAGGAACATATGTGTACAGGGATGGGGAGGAAGACAAGACAGAAATTTGGAGATTATATATACAATAAATTTCTTCTCTGTCACTGGCTCTTCATCACACAGGTCATGTGCCTTAATGTATTTGCATTTGTCTGCTATAATCCCAGCTATAAAGTAAATCAACTTCTACTTAGCAGCTGAAGCTGGTAAAATGTGGTTAAATTTATTCTAAGGCAGCTTTCATAGTAACTGTTTTTATATGTGAAATCAAGTAAATGCCCAAAGCCCTTGACTTTCAGGACCAATAAAATAGATTGTACAATTCTCATTAAAATAGCAATAGCACTTAGACTTATATGCCACTTTACAGTGCTTTACAGCCCTCTCTAAGTGGTTTACAGGGTCAGCATCTTGCCCCAAACAATCTGGGTCCTAATTTTACCCATTTTGGAAGGATGGAAGACTGAGTCAACCTTGAGCCAGGTGAGATTCGATCTGCCAAATTGCAGTCAGCTGACAGTCAGCAGGAGTGGCCTGCAGTACTTATTCTAACCATGCACCACTGTGGCTCTAAAATATATTTTACATTGTTCCTGTAGTCTGTAATTTTTTCCTCTGGAAACCCATTCCCACTTCTACACCATTTAAAGGGTCTTCATCCCAAATTGTATAGCTAAAAGTCTGCAGACTACAGGAACCAGGAGCACTACTCAAGTGACCCTGAAGACACAGATAAACCTCCAAGTCCTTCAGCGACCCTCTAAAAGGATGCAAATGACCAGCTGTCTGCAAGGAATATAAATCCTTCTGTTCCCCCACTCTCCTGTCAGAGCTGAAGAAGCTTCTTGGATGAGAAGCAAAACGTCTTCAAAAGGAAAAATAAGAAAGGCCAATTGCCTCCTGAAAACCACCTTTGAGACAATCTCTACAGACTTTTACTTTTCTACTAGCATTTCTTAATCTCATGTCTTCCATTTAATTAACATTTTCTGTTTGTTTGTTGTTGTTGTTTTTTGTTGGACTATTGCAATGTGGTTGAAAAATGCTTTGGAAGTTACAGCTGGAACGTGGAAGACCGGCGGCTGGTTAGAGTGGCCAGCTATTGTAAAATTATACCTGTCCTGAGGTGGTTGTCTGTTTTCTGTTATGCAACTCTCACAGCAATTATGAGCTACCGTCTCATTATATTTACATTTAGCGAACTTGTTGAAAATGTTTTCTTTTCTTTGTTGGACAATGCGGGGAGTCTTTCTTACTGGATGAATCTGCAAATATTTTAAAAAGTAAAAGTAAAGATAAAGGAATCCCTGTGAATTTTATTCAGGTGGTCATTGACAGTATATAGCAGGCAGTGCTCACCTCTGTTTCCAGGCCATTAAGCCAACACTATCTGAAAAGATTTCCTTGGTTATGTGGCCAGCATGATGACACTGAGTGCTGTAACATCCCCATCAAAGTGGTACCTATTTATCTACTTGCATTTGCATATTTTTAAACTGCTTGATGGGCAGGAGCTGGGCCAGGACGGGAGCTCAACCCATCACACGGTGCTCAGGTCTCAAACTTGGGCTGCCTGCTTTCCAGTCAACAAACCCAATGTCTTAACTGCTGAGCCACTGTGCTGCTCACAAATGTTTTAAATACTTGCAAATTAAAGAAATGCTGTTGATGATGGAATGTGAAGATTCTTAGTCATCCAGATCATGGTTGTTACAAAGTTGCTTTTTCAAGAGACAATTGGATTCTCTGGGTTTTCTTTGAAGATGTTTCACTTCTCATCAAAGAAGCTTCTGAAGAGAAGTGAACCATCTCCAAAGAAAAAACAGAAAGTCCAGTTGCCTCTTGAAAAAGCACCTTTGGGTCTTGCTGGTTTAGTAACTGTTTAGTTACAATGGCATTGAAAAGATTGCCACTGTATTCCTCACACTTATAACTGTCACCGCATCCCCAGGTCAATAAAGGTCAAGTGATAAAAGTTTGGGGGCTTTGCAATGGACATTATTTACAATGACCGCAATGTCCCAGGATAATGTGATCGCCATTTGCCATCTTCCCTGCCGGCTTTCAACAAGCTCTGATAGCAGATTCTCTGAACAATTGTGTCATTCACTTAACAGCGGCAGTTGTTTGCTTAACAACTGTGACAAAAAAATGTAAAATCGGGCACAACTCACTTAACAATACTCTTTCTTAACAAAGGAAATTCTGGTTCTGATTGTGGTCGTAAGTCAAAGACTACCTATAATCTATTGTGAGGAGATTTACATGAGGAGGCATATTTTCATAGTTTCAGAAATGCTTCTAGACAATTTCATTCTTTGTTTCAGGAAGACACACTACTCAAGCCACTTAAGGTATTCCTCTAAAAGACAACATGTATGACCAAAGAAGGGCGGAGATCTATATACAAATTCTTGACCTATAGTAATCCATATTTGGGGATAATTTGTGTTACACATGAAGCAAGATGATTGTTCCTATTTTGGGTTTAATTGGTTTGAAAGAATTCCCATTGTATTTAGGAAGCCCCGGAATCAAAGCAAAGCAATGTACTTTAGTTCAGGTCAGGGTTTGACCAATTTTAATCTATTGGGACCAATATAAGTTGGCCTTTCTGTAATTCTGACATTTTCCTGATGACACTTGTATTGCTAGGAATACAACTGTAAAAATAAATATTTAAATATAGATGACTATCATGGAAATGCCTTTAGTCATGTCTCCAAAAAAAATTCTTAGTCCTGAAACTTAATTTCTTATGCTTTCTATGTTTTTTCTATAACTTATAGTCAAGATAGCTAATACACAACACAACCCAGAAATATAAAGCAACTCAACAAGCCAAAAATAAAATTGATGACATATCTGCAGTCCTTTGAATTGCAATGTGCTTCCCATTGTTCTCAGACCTGTTTCCTTCAGGCTTCATAGGTGTAACTTGTAAAACATATTCAACTTCCCCAAATACCCAGTTCTATTGCTTGGAAATGCAAATAACAGTTCAAAGAAGTCTGGTCACCTAGGCTGCCAGCATGAAATAAGAAGTCTATCAAATAAAGGAATTATCCAGTCTCTCCTTGACTATTTATTTATTTTTATTCCCACACTTCCTCTATAGTGTACTCCCACAAGCAAACAGTGGGGAGATTTGAAAAATGAGGTACCATCTCATTCCCTGGCTAAGTAAAGGACTATCCATTATCCTTGTATTCTATCAGATGATGTCATTGCCACTGTTTGAATAATGTTGTGCAGCGACTTCCTCTGCCTTCTGGTGGAAGGCCATCTGGATTCCATTTTACAATGCTAGAGGCATTAGCAATTGACCCTGCAAGCTTCTGTAAACTTCTATACAAAGGACAAACTGACTTTGTCCTTTTCATAGGTTGCCACTGATGATGATATCCTAAGATAGTTCTTGGTACCAGCAGAGCTAAAGACGTACAGGTGATATGTAGAGATAGCAATAGAGATAGAGATAAGAGATATACAGATATAGATGATGTAAATCGGGGATGTCAAACTCAAGGGCCAGGGGGCAGACCCAGCCCACAGGGTGCTTAGATCTGGCCCATGGGGACGCCCTGGAAACAGTGAAGGACTGGCCTGTGGTGCCTCTGCCAGTGAAAACGGAGCTTGGGATGGCCATGGGAGGCTCTTCCGAGCTCCGTTTTTGCTGTTAGAGGGTTGCAGGAGACCATCGTAGCCGAAAATGGAGCTTGAGAGCCCATTTTCGCTGGCAGAGTACTCGGGCCACCATAAGCGCCACCGACATGAGTGATGTTGAGTTGGCCATACCTACCCTAGCCACGCCTACCCTGACCACCTGAGGTCAAACACAACCCTGATGCAGCTCTCAATGAAATCAACACCCCTGATATAGATGATAGAGATAGATAGAGAAAGAGATAGAGATATTCTGTTACATTAATTCTGAATTGTTCTTCCCAGATTTATTACGTGAACTTGCACTTTCTTTCATTTTAATCTATTTTTATGGGTTTTGAGTCTTGGCTACCTTGATTTTCTTTGTAGTATTATTTCCCCACCATTTGCAACACTTGCAGCTTACGCATCATTTTCAAGTTTAATTAAAGTGCTACTCGTCAGCTTTTTGATAGTCTAAAAAAGTTGGTGTAAAACTGATGCTTTTGTGACATTAACATTTTTCAGGGTAAAACGCCTGCAAATTTAAAGCACAGCTTATTTCTGTATCAGCATATCTGGGTCTGTGAGATAAGGGGGAATCTTTCTTCCTTTTGGTCTAAAGACTGTGCTCTAACCTTCTCTGCATTCTGGCATGTTTATTATTATTATTAGAATTTTTAAATATAAAAAAATAGAGAAATAAGAGGGGGGAGAAAAAGGAAAAAGATAAGTACAACTTCCATCTTTCGTTCAATCAACTATTTCCTGTCTTACTCTTCCCCTCCCTCTCTATTTCTTTTTTTGTGTTTTTTTTTTTGTAAGAAGACTAAAAGGAAAAAATAAAAAGATTTATGGCAGGTCTAGTGGTTAAAGCAACAGGCTAGAAACCAAGTGACTGGGAGTTCTAGTCACACTTTAGACATGAGAGCAAGCTATATCTAATTTATATATGGACTTTGAAAAATTGCTCAGTGATTGTATTTCAGTCTCACACAGTTAAGTCCAAACTGACTGACTGAATGTTTAGATTTATAATCTTTCAAGAGGCAATTATAAGAATCAAGTTAAGAAGTGCAGGTCAGTTCATCGTTTGATAGTTTTGGAGGAAAAAAAGCAAAGATTTTATTCATTGATCAAATTGAATAAGATTTTAAAGAAAATTAATTGTTCATTGCCAACTTATATATACACACACACACACACGTTGGCAAACGGGATCATCATGGACAATACATATACAAAAGAAATCTGAAGAAAGATATGACAGATAGACAGATAGACAGACAGATGATAGATAGATAATCAGTAAATAATATAGGTAGGCAGGTAGAGATTGAGGAAGAGATTTTTTTGTACAAATCATATTTCAGAATTTTATACTGATAAATTCAATGTTTATTAAAAAAAATTTAAAAGAATAAAAATAATACACATTTTGAAAAACTCAAAGGAAGTAAATAAAAATAGTAAGTAGAAAAATTTCAAAGAATTGAACGGAATGGGAAAAAAGGAAAAGAAAGGAAAGGAAAGGAAAGGAAAGGAAAGGAAAGGAAAGGAAAGGAAAGGAAAGAGTTACAAAGGAGTAGACACTTCCAATTTTCTTAGCAGCAATTACAATAACATTTATATTTTACCCCCTCTCTCGAAGGTAACAACTTAATGTCAGTAGTGGGATTCAATTTTTTTTACTACCAGTTCTGTGGGTGTGGCAGGGGAAGGATACTATAAAATCTCCAGTCAGAGATGGTATTTGCCGGTTCTCCGAATGATTCAAAATTTCCGCTACCAGTTCTCCAGAACTGGTCAGAACCTGCTGAATACCACCTCTGCTTAATGTTCTTCTTTCCATAGTTGACCTAATCTTAGTCTTTCTAATCATCAGACATAAATCACAGGTTCATTTTTTTTTCTGGTTTCAGCAAAATGTCCATAAGGGGTTCCAGTTACTAATACCTGTACTTATTGTACTTTCTCTACTCAAACAAGTAAACTTTGCCATCTCTGCTAATTCTGTCATCTTTACTAGGCGGTGGGCTTTTCAGAATCTTTCAGTTTTGTGTGTATAATAATCTCACATTAGTTATTATACATAAAAATATTTTTTCTAATTTTCTATCTGTTAGTCCTAGCAAGAAGAGTTGGGTTTTTTTGAGTATTAATCTTTTTTTCAAAACAAATATGTTTCTCCATATGTATTCGAACTCCAAATTTTCTGAATATTTACAACTCCATCAGGCATGATGTACCAATAGTACATCATTGTAAAAACTTCTCTTTTAATACAACATAATTTCAATCCTTTCAGCCACATATTTTCCCATTGTTCCATAGTATATTTTGTCCAAAGTTGTTACTCCACCTTATTACATGGTCTTTCACGTCTTCCATTTCAAATTTCAAAAATGTTTATACATCTTAGCACTAGCATGTTCATCATGT
Organism: Pseudonaja textilis; assembly: GCF_049901715.1. Classification (NCBI taxonomy): domain Eukaryota; kingdom Metazoa; phylum Chordata; class Lepidosauria; order Squamata; family Elapidae; genus Pseudonaja; species Pseudonaja textilis. Next base: position 180,684,449 of record NC_141991.1, read on the forward strand.
GTATATAGTTCAATTTTAAATGCTGTCTTGTGCTGTTCATTTCCAAATGCCTTGTTATCTTAAATCTTTTTCTCCAATGTATATGCGAAAATCTTTGAAAAATTAAATCCTGCTACAGTCAATTGATCTCTTAATTTCATTTTATATTCTCTCTGCTCTTGTTATAACTATTCTTGATAGGTTAACCATCTCTCTTTGCCTGCTGTTTCTTTTCTCTAAAATGCTTCTTATGCTGAGACTTGTAATGGCATTTTTGGGCAAACTCTGGGTTTATAACTATTTCATGTTCTCACTTGCAATTTAGTGATTTTTAAAAACCACATTAATCTTAACTTTATCATACCATGGAAAGCCATGTCATCCAAATCTTAGGTCATACTCCTTTAGTTCTGTAAATCTCTTATTTCTCAAGAAAATTCACTTTCTCATCTAGTAAGTAGCAGGCGACAAAATACAATTTCAAATGAAGCAGTCCCCATCCTTCTCATTCCTTTGCATCTTGAAGGATTTTACATATAATCCTTGGCTTTTTTCCCTTGCCATACAAATCTAGATGTATTTTTTTGCCATTGCTTAAATAGTATATCAGTTATTGAATAAGGTATTGGGTGAAAAAGAATTATTCGATGCAATACATTCATTTTTATCACATAATTTTTTACCAACAATGGCAATGATAATTTCTCCAGTTTTAGCATATCCTTAATTTCATTTTTTTTTCATTATGTGTCTTAATTGTTTTAAAATTGCATATATTTTGTATTTATTCAAGTTTCATTTTTTTCTCAGTGTTAAAATTAGTGATGTTTTGTCAATATTGTTGCGTTTTCATATCCATCAGGCTTGGTTCATGCGTTCATTGGTCAAAGATGAGGGGAGATATAATATATCACTAACCTATTATTTTCTTCAGCTACCACTATCTCCAAACAACACTGCCTCATCCAGTATGCTGCCGGCATTATTGCTGGTAATAGCAATTTCTTAAGCTTTTCAAGTTAATAAGACACATTTATTGACAGAAAATACATTTATGTATAAACTATCCATTTATGTTTGCAAAACCTGCATGCACCAATTTGTTCAGCACTCTCCACCTAGAAAGATGAAAAAGGAGAAAGACGAGGAATCGAGTCAATTACCCTTGCTTCATAATCTCCGCGAATATGATCCATTTGGGAACAATTAATACTTGTCCCTGATAAAAGTGTAGCTTTAATTATACATCTGAAGCATGGCCTAAATTGGTAATCTTCATTCGCTAGTCCTCTAAGAAGATCAGACAGTTAAACAGGCTTCTTATATGTTGTCTATTGTGTTTTCAAATTGAATTCTTGTCCATCTTAATAAGAAGTGTGGGGTGCAAGCCACGTGATAGCATTTGCTTAGAGATGAATCATTGGTATTGATTTTCTAGACAAACACTGCAAATAGGAAATCCAATAGGCTAGAAGATTCTAGGGAGTCATAGAAAGAAAATCTTGTAATTGTATAGAGTTTGCTTTCTTCTAGCCAAAGTACATAAGTCTTCCCTTTAGTTCTGTTTAAGTGCTCAGAAAACCAATTTCCTGAACACAGTAAATTTACAAAATCAAGACTTTAAATTCATGTTATAAACTTTCACCATTTGTTCATATAGCCACGTGACAACAATACAACCCAAGAACTTCTTAGCATCTTAAGTTTAGTTCCCTAATTCCAGTGGTGGGATTCACCCTTTTTTTACTACTGGTTCTATGAGAGCGCATTTTGCATGCGCAGCGTGCTTCATGTGCATAGCATGCTTCACATGCGCAGCATCCATAAACCACCGATGTTAGGCTTCAAAACTGACCTTGTGTTCAGCACTAGTGAGTAAAACAGCTGAAGCGCCGCAATGTGCTCTGCCGTGTGAATCAGCTGAGCTCTCAAACAAGGAAATAAAGCACAGGAAAGGGCAAGGGTGTGTGTGTGGACGGGGCCAGTTGCTCACTGGTGCTACCAGTTCATTAGAACTGATGTGAACCAGCAGCATCCCACCACTGCCTAATTCCATGAATGAACTGGGATGAAACCACGTTGATAAGGATAATAAATAGTTCTGCCTTCAGAATCAGATGGAGTAATCTATCCAGTGAGACAAATGTTTCAAAGAAGTAGATTACTATTTATGTACAGTTTTTGTTATTACAGGAGGGTGACTATTAATCAGCACTCCATATGTCACCTAATAAAAAAAAAGTATGATTTCATGTCATAGGATAAGATCTCCTATTATGTGAGAGACACTGAGTCACTCTGTGATAACAAATACATTTTAAAAATGGCATGGATGGAAACGCCTTAGGAAAAGAACCAGCCGCAATGAATTGTATTAAAATAGAAAACAAGTGGCACCCCAAACAGTGCTTTACTTCAACACCCAACAGCTCTGGATACCATGACCAATGGTGAAAGTTGCTGGGACTTGTAAGTTGGAGGACACAGGTTCTTTATTCTTTGCATCCATTACTGGCACAAGCCAAAGGGATTCAAACAAATTTCCAATTCTTTGAAAGGTGCACAGTCTGAGGTAAATGAGGAACACTTATTTTCTCACTGAAGAGAAAGTTTTGAGTTAGTTCATGTCCATTTCTAATCAGGTTCTAGAACTTATATTCTCTGACTGCGGAAGAAAAAAGTCTGCAGGATTCAATCTGGGTCAGGCACTGGGACCAGCAGTTTACTCTTTTGAGCTTTTGGACTCGTGCCGGAGTCCATCCTCAGGGAACATCTCTTTGGGCTGTTCTCTATGTGGTATTTATATGGTGCCTATTGTGCGTAGCTTTGTAGATGCAGATCGAGGAGTGGATGGCCATTGGCTGTTGTTTCCTTGTGCTGCCAGGCCCTCATCCCCTGAGTACTTGATAAGCTGCAGATCAAACAGTACTCCTGTTGATTGACAGGAAGGACCCATTTCCCAGGCTTCAATCATTTCAGTCCAAAGCAGAGGTGGCATTCAGCAGGTTCTGACCAGTTCTGGAGAACTGGTAGTGGAAATTTTGAGTAGTTTGGAGAACCAGCAAATCCCACCTCTGACTGGAGATTTCACAGTATTCTTCCCCAGCCATGCCCACCAAGCCACACCCACAGAACCGGTTGTAAAAAAACATTGAATCCCACCACTGATCCAAAGCACATAGAGAACTTTCCTGAACATGGGTTACAGCATGAGTCCAAAGATTCAGAAAAAAAAACAACCCTCTGGTCCCAGATTGTATCCTGCAACATTATCCTGGGACAGGTATATTCACCTTCATTCGTGATAAATAAGTCTAAATGATTCCCAGTCACCTTTTTTTTAAGCAAAAGGGATGTTGATATTTCATAGAAGGCTGGTGTTAAATCCATTTCAATACATCAAGTCCTGGCATGAAAGAGTGATAAGAATCATAAAAAACTCATTGACTCTTTAGTTAAACAGAATTCAGAAAGAAAAGCATTCTCTCCCAAGCCTGTTAATATTTATTCTGAATTACACAAATGTTGTTGGACTAAAATCCTCATACAGACAGATTATTAGTTCAACAAGTGCTCATAGTTTTTACAATGCTGAAAAAAGTGACTTTCAACCAATCCTTGCCCTTACAACTATCACAGGGATGGCTTCACTTAGCGACTTCATGAATTGCTTAACAACCATTACAAAAAAGGTCATAAAATATGGCATGATTCACTTAGTGACTGCCTTGCTTAGCAATGGAAGTTCAAGTCCCAACTGGGGTCGAAGGCTAGCAGTACATTAGGTAGAGTATAGCTAATGGGCAAAGATAACGGGATTTGGCATTTAACAGGAGCCAAACATTCATATATTCATTCATTTCCATTCGAAGATTTAGATCAACAGTTTGTAAGAACGAAATGCATTTCCAACTTTAATTCAGGGGGAAAAAAATGAAAGGTTTTGCAGTCTGCAGATTTGGGGGGGAATTGCCATAGAGCTGTATGATGGCAGGAGGCGAATACTGGCTTCCAATTAGAAAAATATGGTGGGACGGACGATATAATATTCGAAGGCTAAAGAGTTGGCACAATTATGCCATGAATATAGGCACAAATTCATTTCCATTTTTAAACATTTTAGAATAGCATTAAATGGTACAGCTCATGGTACAGCTTTGCAGGCTTCTTATCTTGAAATGATAAGAGCTTTGAAGACTACCCAAAAAGAGAGAACGCAGGTCTGCTGGTGGCGTAGTGGTTAGAGTGCTATACTGCAGGCTACTTCTGCTGACTGCTGGCTGACTGCAATTGGCAGTTCAAATCCCACCAGGCTTAAGGTAGACTCAGCCTTCCATCCTTCCGAGGTGGGTAAAATGAGGACCCCAAATTGTTGGGGGCAATATGCCAACTCTGTAACCTCCTAAAGAGGGCTGTAAAAGCACTGTGAAGCAGTATATAAGTCTAAGTGCTGTTGCTATTGCTTGGTGCTCAGAGTATTAAGATGTCCATCACTACCTCCATTCTTCCAAGGTGAATATGAACTATTGATGAATGAATTTGAGACATCGCAGGAGGCTGTGAAAGTTATCGGAGGAATACTAGACCTAACTAACCAAGGAAGGAGAGAAGTTCATCTGTAGCTTATCTCAGGATTGGCAACTCAGTCCAGCTACAGAAAGCCCAGGACAAAGAGATCTGAAAAGCTCAAGGAAATTTAATGAACTTGCTAATAAAGGAGGGCTGGAGGTTCCTGTCTCAATTTCCAAGAGTCAGCTCTCGATCCCTAATGCTTGCATTACTGAAGGCTGCGTGGTTCTTGTTTTCTTGATTGCGCCCTGAGGCGGAGACTCAGAGCTTGACAGGGAGAAATGATAGTTCCGCTAAACCTAGGACTATTTTTTTTTTTTTTGGCATATCTGTTATATGCCGGAAAGTGCACTGGCCTACATCCAAGGATCTCTAACCAATTTCTCAATTGAGGGGAAATACCCAGCTTAATTGCCAGATGGTGACAAGCCAATCTCAGCAGTTCCAGAGCAGTTTCTGGTTTGGAGAAAAACCAAGGTTGTTGGCGTGGGAGCTTTTAAACACATACCCAGCCAGACCCCTTGACTTGGTTGCCAGAAGTGGCCTTTACAAATCAGGAGGAGAAGCCCATGAAGAAACTGCTGAACCAATAGTGTACTCAACCCAATCAGCAGTTCATCATCCCACCCTCCTTCTCTTTTTCTCTCATACAGGAAGACTACTGGGGGGAGTGGGGGAAATCTTCATTTTTGTAAACAAAAAAAAAAAAGCCAATTTTCCATTAGGGCTGCGAATAAGCCCTTGCTTCACCACAGCCACACACACACACACACAGCATCTTTTCTTCTGAGGGTGAAACAGAGTGGAGATCCTGGTCTGAGGGTTGATTGGCCCCACTGAGGTTAGCGGGGGGTGGGTACTTCTGGGGAGGGGGACAGGGTTGTCGTAGAAGAATGAAGACCGGCTCTTTGAAAGCGAGAGGAAAGAGAGCCGGGAAGTGGGAGGCACAGAGAGACAGGCACACGCACAAGGGAAAAAAAAAAAAGGCAATTAAGCTAATGCAAGTTGGGTGTCACAAGGTTATAGATATTTCAAGAGCTGAGCAATTTACCGTCTGGAAAAGGAGGCGAGCACTTGCATAAAATGTCCCTCAGTTCAGATTTATTATGCTTTTAGTTGTGTTCTATGTGCTACAATTAGCAGTAGGTGCCAATAAGGCATTCTCTCAAGGACATGGTCATTCCATACCATCTGTTATTAATTGCATTGTCCTTTCCACAGCCAGCTAGAGGGGAAAAAGTTCTCAGATAAGCACCTGAAAATTCTTACCACAGGATGACCGGCATTTAAAAATACCTGCAGCAGCGGGAAGGGGGGCAGGAATTAGGAATAGCTAAGAAGGAAGAAGGAAAAAGCCCATCAGATGTGAAAGGTAAAATGAAAGAAATGAAGGAGTCTAGTGAAAGCTACTCAGGGCTTACACTGATCTCCTCCTCCTCCTCCTCCTCCTCCTCCTCTCCCATGCTATTACTTTAACTTCTGGCTGCATTAATACCTCCCCAATAAAAATCCTACTGCAGAAATGAGAGCAGAACAATTAAAACTTTCCATTGGAAATATAGCCGTCAAGCTTGTAACACTTTGGTGAAGATATGGATAATTTAATAGCTTTCTGTTTGCATTTCTCTCCTCTGCTGCTCATAAAACTAAGAACCCAAAACAATAAAAAAAATGATTTTTTTAAAAAAAAACGAGGGGGAACGTGGAAGAGAGGATTTCATGTGTACCTTGCAACAGGAGACAATAAATGATAGCTTTGATTCTTGGAATCTGGGTTATATGCGTGGCTGGCAAGAACGGGAAGAATCAGCAAGCTTGCTGAGAAACAACACCGAATGAATGTGTTAATGGCATGGATATATTCTATGCATCTTTTCACCATCTTTCCAATTAACAGGAGATCTCTTCCGGGCTAATTTATACTTCCTGTCCCTCACCACAAGCCATACCTGTCTTTCAGTCCCTTGAACAAAAGGGACTGTTGAATCAACTCTATGCATACCAAACAGAGTATGATTGAGTATATCCGGCATGTAAAGATTAAGCGATTTGAAAATATTTATGCAATTCTGAAACATTCTTGAAATGAAGAAAGGAAGGGAAACAAGTGTGCAGACAAATAACAGGGTAAGCATAGTCATGCCAGGAAACATGATAAAGCCATGATTTTCAGGGAAAAGTGGGTGGGTGAGGGACAGGGTTCTATAAAACTGGTAACTTCTTGTCCCTGAACTCATATTGAAAAAAAGATGAAAAAAATATGCCAATTTTCTCCCCCAAATAATCTGCCTTATTTTCCAAGTCAATACGGCACTGGCAGTCAGTGAAAGCTTAGATTTAAAGAGTGCACATAAAATAGAGGTTTGGAAAACTTGGTCTCAATGACATATTTTCTTTTAAAACCTCTTCTACCCTGTTTCTCCAACAATACGGCCTCCCCCAGTAGGAAGTCCCAGCATGTTTTATAGGCATGAAATGAAATTAAGCCCCTCCCCCCAATTTAAGGCCTATATTAAAACATGCGAAATGGGGGGAATGGTGGGGGGGCTTGCCGTTAGGAAGTACTTTTATTGCACACCTGGATATGGTGCTGCCTGCGTTGACCCCAATATGAAGTGCCCCACCAACGCCGAGGTCAACATCCAAGCCATCGCCGCCCACCCACCCGAAGATGCAAGGGGGGGGGAATTAAGTCACCCCTGAAAAGATGGCCTAGCCATTTTTTCGGGGCTCAAAAAAAAATAAGACCCAGCCTTATTATATGAGAAACACGGTAGACAGAGGCAGATTTTGATTTTAATCAGATATTGGCATATAGAAGTAACTCTTCCTTTACAGGGTCCTCCATTTCAAGCGAGGACTGCATTTTTACCTTATGTTCCTGAAAATTCATCCATGCCCAAATGCTGTCATGGTACACAGTATTTAATTTGGCTATAATGTCAATAAAGCATTCAAAATATTATCATTTATAAATGTACGAAACGGTTTAGATCCTACCTTTGTATCCTCCCCTCAAGATCCATAATAATAGAACAAATAAAGTACAAACCACATTTCATCAAAAGCAAGTCATTAGAGGCAGCAAAGGAAAGGAAGAAAAGTATCATGCCATTATACAAAGTAAATTATTTCAATGAATTAAAAGGTATTAGAAAGGATCTTTATCTGGTAGTGGAGCAATAACAATCTCATCTGATAAAAGAGAAACTGTTTCCAGCTGGGGAACCACTGCTGGAAAAATCCTTTTTCTGGTGGCCCCAGATGTCCCTCAGATGTCAGAAGAACCTAGAAAAAGAGGCAAATCTGTAATACCTCAGTGGAGTCCCCGCTGCTGTCTAGACTTGGTGGATGTCTTGAAGATGTTTCATTAAGAAGGAAACAAAAAAAAAAATCAGAGCACATCTTAGATAAGCAGGGATTAACACCAGACAAAAACAGAAAACAATACCCTAATCAAGAAACTGCCAAGGAGAAAACCACAGTCCCACCAAAACTGGAAAGCTAAACAGGGACCATACCCAACATCCACAGGGACCAGTTACATGTTACCTAGTTGGGTAATGAAACATTTGTGAGAAAATAACCAAGCTCAGAGATCACCAAGGACTCCACAATTTAACCCTGAACCAGAAGAAGAAGAAGAAGAAGAAGAAGAAGAAGAAGAAGAAGAAGAAGAAGAAGAAGAAGAAGAAGAAGAAGAAGAAGAAGAAGAAGAAGAAGAAGAAGAAGAAGAAGAAGAAGAAGAAGAAGAAGAAGAAGAAGAAGAAGAAGAAGAAGAAGAAGAAGAACTTTGTTATTGTACAAGTACAACGAAACTGTGGATGCACCCCAGCAACTGTTCGCAATACAATAAAACCAGAGCACTTAAAAATGAAGATTAAAAAAAATAGAGTACCCACGAATCTTCTCTTCTACCAGTAGCCTATCTTAATATTCAGATAAATGTGAAAGAACCAGCACTTGGAGTATCAATGGCTCTAAACACTGACATCGAAATTCAAAGCCACTGTTTTCAGTTGGCCTTGAATATGGTCAAGAGCTATTGGAACTAATGAAGTCTCATCATTTGGATATTAACACCTAGTTTAAAATGGCATGAAATTTGGGTGGTGAGGACATTTCTACTTGAGTGACTAGTCCACAAATGAGGTCATTGTGAGAACATCATTTTCCTCATCCAATTTACATGATTGGTTCAAGATTCACAGTCCCGATGCTGCTCAGACTACAATCCTGAAATCAGGGATGGGCTGCTAAAGGTTCACCCGGGTTTGGGACAACCCAAAGCTAACATTATGGCCAGTTCAGAGAACTGCCAAATCCCACCTCTGGCTGGCCCTGCCCACCCCACCCTGCTCCTCCCACCCCACCCCACCCCTCCCAGGAGTCTCCACACAGCCCGTTTTGCATGCGAGGTAAGTGCAGAGCCTGTGTGGAGGTTCAGGGAGGGCCAAAAATGGGCTCTGGAGCCCGGGGGAGGCTATTTTTACCCTCCCAGAGCTCAAGGAAAGCCTCTGGATCCTGGTGAGGGTGAAAATGCCCCCGCCATTGTGGCGCAGGAGGCCGAATAGGCCACACCCACCATGGCCATGCCTACCCAGCAACTGGGCAGAAAACCCGTTGCTGAAATTTTTGAAGTCCCCCCCTACCTGAAATAGTTTAGCCTCATCAAAACTGGAAAAAAGCACAACCTTTTTTTTTTTAAGCACAGCATATTGTCTTATTTCTAGCAGAGCATATTGAGAATTTCACATCCTTGTACAAAATAAAATTTGTCAGACAAAACGCCTTGTAAGAAATATTGATGCTTCTCCGTTTATTCCTGGCAGAGATAAATTAATATTAAATATAAGAACAGAAAAGATATTTAATGCAGAAGTTTGGTTGATATAACATTGAGGATCTGGAAACATCGTAAAATACAAACAATTGTCCTGGAATAGAATTTGGACTGAATATTACACCAGTAAGAGGAAGCGTATTGATGGCTCCAGAGACCAAAGTCTTTTTATTAAGCTCTTGAATAGAGAAACCATCTGCCCCTTCACATTTAGATAAATTGGGGAGAAGCAGATGAATCTCATTTATATCAGCCATTGTGCAAATGACACACATCTAAAGAGAGTTATTTCAGTTGCTCAACATAAAGTCAGTTCAAAAGCCAAATGGTCAGAAAGGAATGAAGGACATTTCCTCAGAAAGGTTTCCTAATATTATTAATTCCAGGTCTCCAAATTTATGTAGTATCTGAAAAAAAAAATACATTTCTCCAATTCAGTTGGATCCCTCACCGTGCTAACTCGGCCTTTTGAGTCTTTGTGGCATCCATCACAACCCTATTTGGTGCCCTCATAAGATACAAACTGTAATGTGGATGATAGTTTGGTCTTCAACTAAAATGATAAGCTCACTAATATCAGTGAATAAGCCAATTCTTAGTATATCTTAGTGTATTATTTAATATATACCCTATATATGCTAGGTTATTTGAGGGATTGCCTTCTCCCCAAAACATGTGCCCACAATGAGTCTCTCCTGAGGTGGCTTCTTTTAAATCTTGTCCTCTTATAGAACACCTTTTCTGTACTTGCCCCTGTTTTCAGGAACACTCCCCTCTCCTCCCGATCACCTCCATATGTTACAGGCCCCAACCAGTGGTGGTATTTGAACGGTTCGGCCAGGTTCTGGTGAGCTGGTAGGAGCAATGAGCAGTGGAGACAAAACTGGTTCTCTCTGCCACTCTGCTGATGGGCCCACCTGCCTGCCTGGGCTCCCATACTCACTTTTATCAGCTGAATTTGAAGCGCAGCTGTTTTGCGTGGTACAGCAGAGTGCCATGCGGCAGCTGCTGAAGCGACCGGGATCGTGCAGGCTTGCAGGAGATGAGTTAGAACGCCTCTGCGCCTGGGCAAAGTGCATGTTTGACGTGCGCATGCGCGCAAAGTGTGTGCACGTGCGCAAAGTGCACCCACCAAGCCACACCCACTGAATCGGTGGCAAAAATATTTGAATCCCACCACTGGCCCCAACACTCTTTGTCTTTAGTAAAGCCACAAAGACTTGTCTTGATCCCCAGGCATTGAGGTCCAGTTGAATGGAGTTCCTTTTGTGGGTGATTTGTTACAATGATTTTAGGCTAAAACAACCAAAGAATGACATGAGGTGACTCTTCCAAGCTGAGTTCCTTATGATGTTACCTAGCCAGCACTGATGGCTTTACCTAGTTTGGGTAATAAAACATCTGCATGAAAACAACTAGGCTCAGAGAGCAGCAAGAACCTCCCTGAGTTCTTTATTGTTTGCACACCTTTAGACAGAATCTTGCCAGACTAAGTACTCTACTATCTGCAACTATCACATGCTCTGTCTGTACTCTCATATAGAATATCTGGACTGAGTTGTCTCTTATTCCTCTGGAATCCACCCACTCCCTCCTGGGAATCCAGCCTACTATGCCACATCACAGGTGTTTCGTTGCCATTTTGCTGTTTTGAATTTGAAATTGACCTACATTATCTGGGGAGAGTGTTGATTTACTCATTATTTTTTGTTGCTACATGTCACACCCAAAGTCACATTGTTTGAGTCGGGCGGCCTTATAAATCTAGCAAATAAATAAATGTTACAAAAGTCAGAATGTTACCATTTTTGGAACATGTAGCTTTCCACCATGATGAACTAATTCTCTAAGTTTTAAGACACTGCAAAATGGACCTGCTGGACTTCTCCCAATTGGATTTATTAAGTGTTTTATAAACAAGACCTACTGATATAACAACAGCGTAACTCTATCTTCTGTTTACTTCTTATTGGTTCCAGGTTGTGGACTGTGAGCAGCTGTAGCAGCCCAGATGATTTAATTTTGATTGAACAGACATTCACACCAGAGGTATTCAGCAGCTTCCAACCAGTTCTGGAGAACCAGTAGCAGAAATTTTGAGTAGATCGGAGAACTGGCAAATACCACCTCTGACTGGCTCCGCCCCCATCTATTCTCTGCCTCTCAAGTCCCAGCTGATCGGCTGGGTCTTCTTTTGTTGCCCTGCACAGGAGAGCAGAGCTGGAAAGCACATTAGTGGGGTGGGGTGGGAATGGGATTTTGCAGTATCTTTCCCCTGCCACGCCCACCAAGTTACATCCACGGAACCAGTAGAAAAAATTTTGAATCCCACCACTAATTCACACACACACTCATTCATTCATTCATTCATTCATTCGTTCATTTTTGGCCACCATGCTGTTATTTTTTTTTTTCATACAGAATCTATAGTAATATTAGTGTCCAGATGTCTACATACTTTAGAATAAAACAGAAAATGCTTTATTTTTTAAGAAGCAATTTTGGGATAGGAGTTATTGTTGTTGTTGTTAGTATTAATCATTACTTAAATCTGCAAGTTTTGTTGCTTGCTCAATTGTCGACCTGGCTTTCAGTGTTCTCAGCCAGGATTCGGTCTTTCCCCTCCATTCAACTGATCTAATTTAGTACATATAGATATTCTCAAGTTGAAGAGGACTATTAAGTACAAGCTTGTTATGAAGCTGTTAAATCCAAGAAATGTACAAAGGTGGCAACTGCAATTAAACATCTGAAAGACAGCTGTAAATACAAGCAATCAACTTTCAAACTTTTAAGTTGATTAGTTAAACTGATTCGTTTCACTTTCTCAGACGTCCAATACTGTACAATCAGAAGTTCTTGTCTTGTTTGCAGAGACAGTGTGCTTTTATTTAAAACAAAAATCTGAACAAAATTCTTTAATATTCTTAATCTTAGATTCATGATGCATCTTTATATGATTAGCGTCTCTCTAACTAAGATCTTCAATATGAAATGAAACTTTAATGAATAGTGTGACTTTGTAGCATTTTTGTGTTCATTCTTTATACAGTACAATCCCTAAAATTGTCAAAGATTTGCCAGTGCTCCAGATCTTTGAAGATTAAATTATCAGTTACAATAAATACACATTTAAGAAGCTAGATCTATTCTTTATTAATATATTACTAAATTAGGTTAAACTGACTATCTCACTCTAATTTGTTTTCTCCATTATTATTATTATTTTTTTTTGAAAACAATTTTATTGGTTTTTAAAGACAAACAAAACATAAAAACACCCAGCTTTCTTTCATAAATATACAAACAGTGTGTCGGTTGGTTTACCAATTTTTTGTGCATCCATTTCGTAGTCTCAATTACAGTTACATTACATAATAACTCATATTACCAATCAAAAATTAAATACCCTAGTATCACTATTAAACAATCATTTGACACTCTCCACTATTAATTTTTGTTTAAAAAAAATACCGCTAGTTTTAATTAACATTTAACACAGAAAAGTGTGTTTGATAATTGTCTTAATTTTTTTTTACTAATTGGTTACATATTAAATCCTTATTTTCAAAGAATGCTGAACATTATGAAGAATAATAATTTTAGCTGACAAAATATTCATCACTTTAGTGGATGAGGTTTGTCTTTTTAGGAAAAGAAAAGATACAAAAAAAGTAAAAACCAAAACCATTTTGTTCAAAATAACTGTAGGGCTGGCCTATTAAGCCTACAGTTTGTCTTTTAGCTTCACTACCTCTGCTTTCTGATGTGTGAACATCAGAATGTAATAATTTGCTGGGCCAGTAGCAAAATTCTATTGTTAGACAACTAATTTGTGTTTATTTAAACAAAGATAATTACCAGCTATAAATGCCTGTTGGTTAATTGCTTAATAATTGTATTTACTGGTGCAAATTAAAGTCACTGCTTTCAAATGAACTACAGGCCACAATCAATGCCTATATTCGATGGCATAAACAGTTGTAAGGCTGTACAGTATGGGAGAATGTGTTATTAATATATATATATTTAGAATATATGGCATACACACGCACACGCAGAGTCAAAAATAATCTTCTTCTAATTTATGGATTAATTAATCTAAACATTCACTCATTTACTATTTATAGCACACTATTCCCGGATGACTTCATAGTAAGGGAATAGATGTGGGTGAAACTATTACGCCAATTAATGGACTGAATTCTCCAGCACTCTGGAGATTAATTAAGTAATGCTAGTTGGGACCTATGAAGATGAAAAATGTATATAATTACTTAATGTATTATTTATAACCCCAAACAGGCTAAAACATTACTAGACCAATCCTCTGAACTGTTGCACCAAAGGAGACTCTGAATGGATTAATTGGAAATTCACTCTTTGAGTGCAACTAGAGATCCTGGATTAATAATCTCCCCTTAACTATATACTGATTCTTAGAATGTGCTCCTTTATTTACTTTGTTGCTTGGCAGCCAGACAGCACCATGTACATAATTTTCTGGTCTCCATGGATCTGATTAGCAGCAACAGTGCTAATTTATTAACTGTGCCTTTAATAAGAATTTCTGGAGCATATATATAACCACCATGTCTGGGCCTACATCTCTCTTGCCATGCCAATTTTTCATTTATTCCTCCTGAAAAATCACAATTCTTCTTCCTTCCCCCCCCACCCAAGAAGACCCATAGTTATCATTAATTTTCCTCCACCATAATCACCCATAATCCCTGAATGAAAGTTTCCAAAAAGAGGAAGATTAGTTACACAAGTACTTTGCAATAATTCTACTTTAAATACGTCACCAGGAAACCAGGAAAACAATGGCCAATTCCTGGTGAAAATCAGACTAAATTGAATGTTTGGAGTAGAAATTCCACAATGATAGGATTGAAAGGACATGGAGAAAGAGACTACTTGGGAAAAACAGTACTCTCGCTGCTTTGTTTATGTGCCAGATACAACAAAATGCTGGGGGAATATATTAAACCCGTTAACCTGGTCCTTTACTTCCCCTGATGTTCTGAACAAGCACAAAGGGGAATGAATTGTTAGAAGATAGTGGATAGCTGAGAAAAATGTTGTCCAATGGCCTTCTGGGACTGGGTGAATGAACAGGTCCCAATAATATTACTGGGATAGAACAGTTTTCCAAGTAGTCATATATCTTATTGAGAAAGCACCAAATAAAGATCCAAATCTGTTGAAAAGATTTTGGCTTTTTTGAGGCCAGATTTATGTCTGACAAGGGGGGGGGCTCAGCATCCCCTAGAATAGGGGTGTGGTATTTATCGCTCTGCAAGAATCGCTGAATTACAGGTCCTAGACCAGGGCTGTCAAACTCACGGCCTGCAGGCCTTATGCATCACATGCTGGCCACACCCATGCCCAGTTTAGCAAAGGGGGGGGAAATTTGCGATATGTCACGTTGATGACACTGTGACGATGTGAGTTTGACACCCCTATCTTAGACTACTGATGAGAGCTAGTGGAAACAAGAATTTGGCATCTAAAAAAAGGGTTAAAATCATGGCAACCGGACCAAAGTTTGTTAATCTAAGACAATTTGTTACTCATCGAAGTAATCTTCATCAGTCATTTTTTAAAAAAAATTAGGAAGTATGAGAGTTGTTGGAATGCACCAACTCTTGCCAGACCAACTACAAGGTAATCTGAGACATTTTGTTATGCATCCAAGTGACAATATCAGGATAAAAAAATAATAATTAGATCAATTTTGAAGAGAAATCCTTGCAGTTGGTGAGGCAAGAGTTGGTACATTCCAACAACTCTGACTCTCAGCCTATTTTTTTTAATTGACTGGTGAAGTTACTTAGATGAATAATGAATTGTCTCAGATTAACAAACTTTGGTCCAGTTGCCATGATTTTAACCTTTTTCAGATCCTTTTGGCCTGAATGGTTTGAGTGTTCACTGACGTAAGAATTTGGCATCTTAATAGGAGGTTCACCATTCACCTACTCCTGATTAGAAGTTTGTTCTTTTCTCTCCTCCACTGTTAGATTTTTCAACATTGTTTTGTCTCAATTTTCTTCCTTCTCTGCCCAAGTCCTTTGGGTACATGGTCAGTACCCAAAGGTCTAATTGTTCTTCCTCTTTTCTTGCAGTGTCCACGGATTCCCAAGCGAAGCTGAATTCTACTCCAGGTTGCCATGTGTGAATAGGTTTTGATGAATCACCCGTTCTTGCAGAAGATGACAGAATGCCACTATAAAAAAAAATCTCATACCTGATGACCTTTGAGTGTTATGGATTCAAAGATTCATGAAAACTTAGCATGAGGTATGTCTAATGATCCTTGTATAAACACACTGAAGCCTCCCTCCTACAAAGGCTCAGGCAGACAGAGACACATTTTCAACCCTCCGTCTTCAATCTAAGGTTCATTGGTAGCACCTGACAGCTCTCATTTGCTAAATAAAGTGCAATGTGTCAATCCAGAATAAATGTAAATTATCACCTTTCTTCCTTGTTAATTAAGGTCTGATTAATGCATCTTGGCAGTTGCTTCTTGTACAGTATGAGAATAGCTTTTGTTGCAAAAAAAACAAAACACATATATAAATCACCGCTTTTTCTTCATCTCTTGGACTTCAGCTTTCAAAGATTACCCACAACAATTTGTACTGCTTGAAAATGGGGAGATCTTGGCATCTAGGAGGTTGAACAAAGAGATACCTATGAAAAAACACACTGCCAAGTGAATGTTTTCTGTGTCTGAACACTAGTGATTAAACAGGAAAGAGTGTGTGTGGAGAGGGGTGTGTGTGTGGAGTTGAACTATTAAGATATTCAGTGCAGCAATGTTTGTAGACACCTCAAGATATTAAACACCTCATCAACATAACCTATTGTTAAGATGCAGGTATTTGCATGGATTCTATAATGTGGTGAATCTGTAAGTTTTAAAGATACTTATATACAAATGCTTACACACACACACAGACACACACATCAGAGGTAGTAATCAGCTGCTTCTGACCAGTTCTGGAGAACCGGTAGCGCAAATTTTGAGTAGTTTGGAGAACTGGAAAATACCACTTCTGACTGGCCCTGCCCCCATCTATTCTCTGCCTCCCGAGTCCCAGCTGATCGGCTGGGTCTTCTTTTGTTGCCCTACACAGGAGAATGGAGCTGGAAAGCAGGTTAATGGGGTGGGGTGGGATGGGAATGGGGATTTTGCAGTATCCTTCCCCTGCCACACATACCAAGCTATATCCACCAAGCCATGCCCACAGAACCGGTAGTAAAAAAATTTCAATCCCACCACTGACATACACACACACACACACATACACACACACATTTGTATATAAGTCTCTTTAAAACTTACAAATTCACCACATTATGGAATCCATACTGATGCTTAAACCTAAGGTGTTGTGGATGGCTGTGCTCTGACATCCTGTTGCTCTTTGTCAACTCAGCCTGGAAGCGTAACAGTGGTAGAAATCTGAAATGTTTACACAATAAGAGGCAGCTCATTGGGGCAGCCAAGTCTGGTCTAAATACCTGTCTGACAAAGGCATGCCAAGTCTGTTTTCTGCTCACCATAATGTCTACCATTCCTTGATATTTTGTTGTCAAGGCATGGTTGGCCAAGCATGGACACTACCCACAGTTGAGGGTTCTCATGTTAACTGGAAAGAAGACATCTAAGGGTTAAACTATCATCAGCAGCACGTCTACTGTCTGCCCAAAGCATCTTACAACAAGCTTCCTTACATCCTGAAACCCTTATTCATACACATTCATTTTTCATTCCTCCAATAACAGAGATTTTTTTTTAAGTCTATCTTTTCCTTTTAGCATGAAAGCCTCTTTCTTCCTAATTAGTAGAGAAGAATCGGAGTAGACTTTCCTTTCTCTACAAACATGACTTACAGGTTCTCTCGAACATGTCCATCTCACCATAAAGATTATCATTTCAACTACATAGTCCAACATTCCTGAAATCTTTCTTCATTCCTGCCAAATATTGTTGAAATGAAACCAACCTGGTTTGACCCCTGCCAGAATGAAAACCCAGGTCTTTAACAGCTCTATTGCTAAAATGGTTGACAGCATTTCAACCTGTATTTTTGTCTTGTTTCTCTGAGATGATAAGGTGAAGTTCAGAGCTACCTGGAAAGTCTCCCTGAGTTGCCTACCTTGTTTTTATAGAGTAAAGTCTACATTGTGGAAGGAATAATCACACTCTGGAGTGTAAGGGAAAGGGATTGGAATCAATGCATCCATACTGCCTCCCTTCTCCTTTGGAACACACACGAATCCAAACAGTGTCTACGTTGCTGTTAGTCAAAGTTTGCTCATGTGTAGTTCATGTAATTTCATCCAGTCTCTCCTGGCACTTGCTACTCAAGTCACAGAAAGCATGGAGGTCACATAACTCTAATGAGGCTTTTGCTGATTTCTCCATGACTAAATGCTTTAGCAGCACTAAGATGGATCATGTTCTTGATTGCCAGCTACATTAAATTTACTTGCAAGGCAGTTCAGGGGAAATGATGCCTTTATTTATGTTTATATATAAGAACATTAAAAAGCATTCGAAGAAGATAAGATAGGCCAAGTCCATAAAAATTTACTATGCATACTTTATTTGTGCATCAAGACTCAGGAAGCCAAAAAAAGGACATTTGATTCCACTTAGCTAATTTATTTATCCTCTTCTTACATTCTTATCAAATCACAAAGAAGCCTAAAGTATAATATTGGAATTTTATTAAATATTCATTCAGAAATCAGTGGCAATAGCTGTGGCACATAGGAAAAGTTGTTGAGAAGCAACCTATCACCTCTCTCTGGTTCCCCATAAATGAGGTTAGTTTATTTTCTGTTTTTGCCACCAACTTGTGAATATAAACACTGAATGTTCACCATTGAAGAGTACAAGGGTAAGGTTTGCAGTTTCCCTGTTGTACAAAATGTGTACCCTTGGAACACATATTATTGTAATTTCCCAACATGCTTTTGATAAGACAAAGATGCAGATTCTAAGTTACTATTGACTAGGATTTATTTTTAAGTTTTAAATTGCTATTTTATTCTCAGTTGTTTTATCTAGATAAGCACACATTTAATAAAGCCTAGCTTGGGCGCATAAAATACAAGCCTATGGTTAGAATTAGGTATAGAACACTTGGTATTCCTTAATTTTAGAATGAAGAAATTATCTTGGGTTTCCAGCCAATTATGTATTGCATTGGGGAAAAGTAACAGTGGTTTTTGAGACACCTCTAATACTTTCTCAGGGGAAATTATTCAGCGTCTAATCAGTAATGGAGTTTGACAAAGCCAGGAAGAGCCACTTCTTTATAACTAGGTAGTTAAGTTTAAGGTTATATAATGGAATCTATTTGGTAACAGCTCTACTAAACTTTTTATGAGCGTTTCCTACAGGAAATAAAAAAGTCTTGGCTGTTTGAAACTATAGGCAAATAGAAAACCTTCAAATATTCAGCATTTGACAAGTTTAAGATGCTTGAAGAAAGCATTGTGAATGCCAAAATATCACACATTTATTTCTTTATCCAATTTATTGGCCAGCCATCTTACCACAGGAAAACTCCAGGAAGTTTACAGTATTAATGTACAAATATAGAATATTAATTCTATAAATGTAGAAATGTAAAAGTCAACACCAAAAATTTGGAGATTTACCAATGTATTTTTGGATCAAACCATGCTTTTCAAAATTTAGTTTCACAACCTGTTAACATTTTGGTTTTGACAGGTTGCAACTTCCTAATTTATAAACTCACAAATACTATTAGGGATTATCTTATTCTATGGCAGATAATCCGTCCATCTTACCTTGTGCAATACTGTTTTGTAGCAACAATTCCTAGGCTATTCAAAATAACATTGGCCAAGTATGCAATTTCATGTGCTGATCTCTTGCTGAATGGTGATCGTCAAAGAATGGAAAATAACCTTTGAGAAAATTAATCTGTACTATTTGTGGATATTCTGTCTTCCTCCTAAGTGCCCTGAGAACATTTACGGAGTATTTGAACCACCATATAAAGGCTTTTCAGGGAGTGGTGCAGCCTAGAGGTGGAGCTCTCATCTCACAATAAGGAGGCTGTGAGTTGGATCCTGGGTAGCAGCAGATATTTCTCTCCATGGGACAATAGTAAATATCTGCGGTGAACTCTGCATTAGTAACAGGAAGGGCATCCGGCCAGTAAACACTCAGCTCCAATTAATTACCCTGATTCCATCCCGATATACAGGATTACAGGGTCATTAAAAGACAACACACACACACACACACACATCCTCTTTAGACTAGCTCAGGTAATATGTGAAAAGTTGTTTAGATCTCTCCTTTCCAACCATCTTTTTTTTAAAGATCCAGTCCATTGCAATACCTGTTTAGACTTACATAGATCAGTACAAAAACATAAGGCCATCAGCAGGCACAACTTACTCCACATTTACTTCCAGACTGAAGAAACAGGAATCAGATATTTAGAATTGCAAATTGGTATCCTCCATTCTTATATTGGTGCTGAATATATTTCATTCACCTCATTTTCGGCTTTGCTTTATAAGGGCATTTGTTGATGTTTTTTTTCTAATGTTATGTGCCTCAGATTGCTACAGGATATATAACCACTGGCCCTTAATCCACAGAACAAAACAATCTAAGCCCCAAAGGGTCAAACAGTCTAAAGAGTGAACTTGAAATGAACTCTGGTAAAACTGTGATTGCAAACTAAACCTTATGTGCCACTTTTTTGACCTTATGCCAACTTCTGAGCCTTGCTGTGAAATGAATTGGCATTTCCTTAAACCTCCAATGGAATTATTAACAATAGATCCCAGTGGAGGTTTTCCTTACAACATAGATGAAAAGAAATAAAAAACAGAATTTGCAAGTGATTCACATCAGTAAGGTAAAGCGTTATATCGCAAAACCACACTTGCAAGTCCTCAAATTCTCCCCTAAATCCATCTTTTTGAAACCTTTCTTCTGCCCGCCCTTCTTAAGAATGGATTAATTTTATCGACCAATAAACTGATGTTGTGTTCTAAATTTGGACACTGCCATTTTCTCTCTCGGGACAAAGAAAACACACCAATGGACTCCTTGAAGTTACCACAAAACTTTTTCTCACAGACATTTTTTTTTTCAAACCAAGAAAAAGAAAATCTCCTTTTCCAAAGCAAGAATAATACAATGAATAGTAAGAACTGGATAATGTCAATAATAAGTTATTATTATATAATAAGTTAGAGTGGTGGTGGCACAGTGGTTAGAATGCGGTACTGCAGGCTAACTGCATTCCACTGCTAGAAGTTTGATCTTGACGGACTCAAGGTTAACTCAACCTTCCATCCTTCTCAAGTCAGTAAAATGAGGACCCAAATTGTTGGAGCCAATATGCTGACTCTGTAAACCACTTAGAGGGGGCTGGTAAAACATTGTAAAGCGATATATAAGTCTAAGTGCTATTGCTAGTAACAATTCAGTTGATGAGGCTCCACTTGGTAGTCCTTCCCATTCAAGCCCAAGCTATCTTTTCAGTCCTACTAAGGTCACAGTGGTGCAATGGATAATACTGCTTTTAATCAGAGATGTAGGTTTCGGCTGTTCTCCTAGACCAGGGGTGCCAAACTCAATTTCATTGAGGGCTGCATCAGGGGTGTGGTTGACTTTGGGGGGCCGGCTGGGCATGGCTGACTGTGTGGGTGTGGCCAACTGGGTGGGCATGGCCAGCTTGATGCCACTCCCCAAACTGCTGTCATGTTTCCTCTTCATATTGGGTAGACCGGGCCGAAGCCACACTGGTCGGATGTTTCCTCTTTGCATTGGGTAGACCAGGCTGAAGTGACATGGATTGGCCCCTTACATTTTCCAGGATGGCCCCACAGGCCAGATACTACCACACTGCGGGCCAGATCCAGCCCCCAAGCCTTGTGTTTGACACCCCTGTCTTAGACGTATAATTTTCTCAAAGACTAGTTTAATTTACGGGGTTTTCCTTGGTACAATGGTTCCTTGGTTCCATTTGATGGCACAATGGTACAACTAAATGACAACATCTAGCTGGCCACAGTTGAAAAGCTAAAGATGGTTAATAATTGGATGGAAGACCACAAGGAATTCTGGGATTATAATAGACTTGATTGGAAAGATTAAAAAAGGGACAAACCTTTCTCAAGAAAAGTACATGAATATTTCCATGATGACACTTGGCATTAATTTCAGCTTTGAAGGAAATGCATTATAGTAGATTAGGATTATATCATGCCTATTTCCTTGGGGGACTGGACTGGATGTGTTCTATTGCTAGGACAAAGCAGACTTGAATACTAGAGTTGAAATCAGCTCTTTATTAGCAACCAGTAACTTCAACTGAAGTCGAGCCGCAGCAGCCCTTTTTATAGCGGCTGCTCGCGGCTCGCAACCAATGGCATGTGCTTAAACTTCCCGCCGCTTATGCGGCCAATCAGAACCCATTATTCTTAACCAATCGTTACACTGTGTTAACTAACCAATAGGAATGTAGTATTAGAAGTCTATATTTGAATACACTACAGGATGTAATACAGGTAGTCTTCAACAGTTAATTTAGTGATCATTCAAAGTTGCAATGGCACTGAAAAAAAATGGCACTGACCTATGACCTTTGCAGCATCCCCATGGTGATGTGATCAAAATTCAGACACTTGGCAATTTATGAATCATTTCCAGGTCATGTGGTCACCCTTTGCGACCTTCGACAAGCAAGGTCAACAGGAAAGTCAGATTCACTTAACAAGTTGGCTAATCATTTAACACCTGCCGTGATTCACTTAACGACCAGGACAAGAAATGTTGTAAAATGGGGCAAAACTCACTTAACAAATGTCTCACTCAACAACAGAATTTTTTTGTCATAAGTAGAGGACCACCTGTAATAGGACGAATCCCACGTCAGGTCCCAGTTCTGCAGAGGTTACAATTTAGATTACAGATTGTGGGAGACCTCCCTTACAAAAATGCCACCATTAAAAAGACCACGACAAAATGCTTTGATGAGGAATATATGGCTAAATATTCTTGTTTTATTAAACATGTAATCAAAATGTGCTCCATCTACCCTTAATTTTTGTTTTCTCACATCCAGAGAGCTAATTGTTTAAAGAGGTTCAAGGATGTGAGAGTGGTTTGATGACACATAAATAGAAACACATTTGAATGCATAGACCATGTTTTTATTTTCCTTTTCTTTATCAGACTTTCATTAATGTATTTCATTTCCTCATTATCAGTTTTTGAAAGGCTATCATTATATCGGGGGCAAAACTCCAACCTTTTGGGGGTCCACGATCGCCTCATTCTAAATTGCTGCATGGACTTTGGCACCAATTAATTAGTAGAATATTTAACTTCCAGACTCCTATTGATTTGTGTGACAATTATCCACCAAGAGGCCCTGCTTCGGCGATTTTTTGATTCAAATAAAATTCCAGCTGAAGTCAATGTGATTTTTCCCTTGAGAAAGGTAACAGACCCTGCTCAACCTCCTCCTTGCAGTTAGAAATGCAAGATTAGTGTTGGGTAATTTAATCTTATTTTTATTTTATTTATTTTTTTTAATAAGAGAAAGAGAAGAAGAAGAAAGGAAAGAAGGAAATGATAAGGGTCTCTCTAGAGCCACACTTGCTCCATCCGTACTAGAACAGACTGGAAGAAATGCAGCCCGATTTCAGTGGCATTGGTGATATTAGCTCCTTTTCCTCAGGAACTGAAGAGAGGAAAATGCCTCCCCCTCTTTTGCTTATAAAACAATATATATATATATATATATATATATCAGGGTAGTTTAAACCAAGCAAACCAAACTACTCACTCTGTGTATACTTAAAATCTTTGAGGCATGCTACCAGACTACAACCCACCCACCCCAGATATAAATTGGCACCAAAAATGCCACATTAAAATAAAAATGGTGTTCTTAATGTTTAGAGAAAAAGGAATGTATTTTTTTAAAAAAAGGTTTAAACAAAGGTACCAAACAGATGGTCATCTAAGATGTTACTGAGTCTTAGAAACAAAAGCTATGGGATGAATTGGGCAAAAACAACTACAACTACCCAACGGTTCTATTGAATTATTGTTCCTTAAAATCTGCATGGGATTCTCCCTTACATCCTGGGGGAAAAAAGCCTTCCTTCCTTCCTTCCTTCCTTCCTTCCTTCCTTCCTTCCTTCCTTCCTTCCTTCCTTCCTTCCTCCCTCCCTCCCTCCCTCCCTCCCTCCCTCCCTCCCTTCTTTCTCTAACCCTATCTACTACCTACCTACCTACTTGATAGTCCTGCAGTCAGGAAAACTTCAGAAACAAAATCATCTAGGAAACTCTTTCCTGAATGGTTAACCTCAAGTGCAGATGAAAGTTATGGTTGTTACAAGAATTTAACTAAATATTATCCCTTAGTTTTTTTTTTTTTTTTAACTACGAGGCAACAATTAATTGAGTAGTTTTACCGGTATAATGGGAACCTTGCGAGTCTGACTTGCTAGCAGAGCCCATTATTAGGATAGACATGCAAACATTCTTGCTATTCTTTAAAGCAGAGATAACCCATCAATTATCTCCAGATTATTGGACTGCAACTCTCTGAATCTCATATGGTAGGACTGATGAAATATTGCTGAAAAGAGCAGTTTTCTACCCTAGTTTTTAGCCTTTAAATCTGCAGTTTTCCTTCTTCCAGTGCACTGCAAAACTCAAACTTCTCAGCCAGATACAGTACAGATTCTACAAGGTTTCAATCTGGACATACAAATTTGTCTTCGCTTGTAAACTAGGTTCAGCTAGTATTAGTATTCTAATTAAAGATGCTCCAAACTGTGGTACCTAGCTGGAGCTGTTTATTTCAACAGCAACCGTTGAATAAACAGCTCCAGCTAGGTACCACAGTCATAGGGAGATGTGTGCGAGAAAACCTGCACTACAGTGTTGCAACATAAACTTTACGCCATATGTCCTCATGCAACAGCATGACACAAGTACAAAGGGAAGAGAATTGAGTCTAGTGCAAATTTTTGTCATTGTCATGATTAGGTATGTACGTCTATGATTAAGTAGATGTATCCTCCATGCCAAATGAACAGTTTGGAAAGAACCTACTAAATGAGACACGGTGACACAGTAAAGTGGTTAGAATGCAGTAATGCAGGTGGCATCTGCTGCCTGCCGGCTGCCTGAAATTTGGCAGTTCAAATCTCACCAGGCTCAAGATTGACTCAGCCTTCCATCCTTCTGAGGTGGGTGAAATGAGGACTCAGATAGTTGGGGGCAATATGCTGACTTTGTAAATCACTTAGAGAGGTTTGTAGAAGCACTGTAAAGCAAGTCTAAGTGCTATTACTATTTCTAAATAACACATAGAAAAAGTATAATTCCATCAGATACTGTACCATGCGAAATCTACCAGCCTTCTGGGTTAATTACAGAAATTTCAGAAGTTAGTCCACCAGCAACTGTGGATACCTTTAGAAGCATTGGCAGATCATTGTTGCCCATTAGAGAAGACACAATTTCTACAACAGATGAATATTCCGTGCTAAGGAAAGTATTCTTTGACCAAGTCTGATCCCACCTCATGAACATACAGTATTTATGTCGTTTTCTTAGCCACAATATAAAATGATTTCAAGTTCCCTTCTGAGATTTTTGTTTTTACTTCCAAATCCATCCTGTAATCCTGGATTTCCTGACAGTTTCCCATCCAAATCCTAATCTGATATGAGCCTCCTGGACTTTTTTTATGACCCGCCGAGTCTAGTCAGCATTCATATGACTTGCCAGCCAAGATTTTTCTATTCTGAAAGGTACTGAAATGGATCTCCAAGCTACGATGCTCTCAATATTTGTAACTCACCTAGCCTAGACTTAATAGCACAATGCAATAATCTGCTACACTTTGTAGAGAAAAGTTGCACAATTGTTCTTGAGAAAGAATAATTGCTACATTGCTTATACAGCCAATGCCTGAACTTAATGGGGCATAAAGAGGGTGGTGTGTATCATGACGGCAGTGCATTATCCATTTAAACAGCTTTCAGTCTTGCACATAAATTAGATCATTGACAAGCCACAGAATAGGGAAACTAAACAGTAATGAATTAGCATGCATGCATAATCCTAACAAAGAAATGCATCTAATGATGAACAAGGGGAGAGAAACAAACTAATAACTGGAGGACAAAACCTGAATCTAATTACCTTCGCCATATAGATTTCAGCAGCCTGTGTGTGTGCGTGTGTGCGTGTGTGCGTGTGTGTGTGTATCCCTCCTTTAAATAAAGGGAAGGTGGCCGAGAATTGTTTTATAGGGCATAAAAGCAAATGCCAAAATGCATATTCATTCTGTATATTCCGTTCACTTAGAATGCTCACTGGCCTTTAGATTTACTTGATGATTCTCCCAAAGACCATTGGGCAGGGAATCCAGCAAAAACATCCATGAAGTTCAGACATTAATAGTCTGGCAAGTCTTTGCATGGGCCACAAGAAAAGGCATGCCTCATCCCCTCCACCCAGCAACTGTATGTGGGGGAAAAAATGGCCTTTTGGATAAAGAGAAAAGAAGGGGGATGTGGTGGCTCAGTGGCTAAGACGCTGAGCTTCTCAATCAGAAAGGTCGCCAGTTCGGTGGTTCGAATCCCTAGCACTGCGTAATGAAATGAGCTCCCATTACTTGTCCCAGCTTCTGCCAACCTAGCAGTTTGAAAGCATGTAAAAATGCAAGTAGCAAAATAGGGACCACTTTGGTGGGAAGGTAACGGCGTTCTGTGTGCCTTCGGCATTTAGTCATGCTAGCCACATGGCCACGGAGATGTCTTCGGACAGTGCTGGCTCTTCAGCTTTGTAACAGAGATGAGCACCGCCCCCTAGAGCCAGAAACAACTAACATGTATGTGCAAGGGGAACCTTTATCTTTACCTTAGGATCTGAAGGGGGATAGGATCTGCATTGCCATCATGTATGCAATCATTTTTTGCGTATTTGAGGAGAGGCAGATCAGTCTTCTCCAGCAAAGCTTTAAGCCCAAGCTTTCTAGGCCATGTAAACCGATTTGAGGTCACACTACATTTTGTAATAGGGATAATGAAATGGTCTTTAACTGGCTGAAAATAGTTATTCTAGGACAGCTTAGCATGAAATGGAAATGTAAGTCTATGCGTCAATATGTGTCAGCCTCCCAAGTAGACCAGACAAGGAAACACGACAAGATGAGCTAATTCTACTTTATTGTAAGGCGACATTAACAGAAACTTTCAAGTCTGAAAGTACAAATCTCCTGCCATCTCTTTTTATCGCCTACCAAGGTTATGGCCGATCTTTTCCAAGTACTTTTCTCTGCTTATTACTCAGTTGTGGGCTCATCCTCCTTTTATCTGATTGTTTCCCTAGGTAGCATCTCTTCTCCCCAGGGTCATTCTCACATTCCATTACAATATGGGATACTTATTAATCTGGCAGCAAGCCTTTTGGTTAGAAGTACTGTGGATGAAGTTTAGCATTAAGCATTACAATAGAAACATTTGTTATGCTACGAAACAGCTGAATGCATTTTGCAATCGTCTCTCGGTCTCTGTTGCTGGAGAAACATCTTGAGAGAGTCCCTTGGACTGCAAGGAGATCAAATCGGTCAATCTTAACTGGCTATTATTTGGAAGGACAGATACTGAAGCTGAAGCTCAAATACTTGGTCATCCAATGAGAAGAGAAGACTCATTGGAAAAGGCCCTGATGTCAGGAAAGATGGAAGGCAAAAAGAGAAGGGGACGGCAAAGGATGAGAGGGTTAGATAGTGTCATTGACATAATGAAAGATGAATTTGGGCAAACTCTAGGAGAAGGTGGAGGACAAGAAAGCCTGGTGCACTATCGTTCATGGGATTGCAAAGAGTCGAACACAACTTAGTAACTAAATAACAACCATCAGTATTTGTAATGGTACATGGGAATCACCTTGGAAGATAGAAGGAAGAGCGACAGCCTGGAGTGTGTCAAACTTGATTTCATTAAGGGCCACATCAGGGTTGCGTTTGACTTTGGGGGTCTGGGTGGATATGGCCAGAGTGGGCATGGCCAGCACAACGTCATTTGTGTCGGGGGTGCCTGTGGTGGCCCAAGTGCTCTGCCAGCAAAAACAGGCTCCTGAGCTCCGTTTTCAGGTGTAACCACCTCCTGCAATCCTCAGAGGCAATGCATGCTGGTCCCTCACTGTTTCCAGGGCAGCCAGATCTAAGCACCCTGCAGGCCGGATCTGGCCCCCGGGCATTGAGTTTGATACCCCCGGCCTAGATAATGCTCTAATAAGAGAAATCTGAACCCAAAGGAGTGGAGTAAGGGTGGAGAAAGCATCACAGAAGACACCCTCCCTAATTTTGGGGAGAGTAAGGCGAGGGGAGAGTATTTTCTTTATTGAAAGGTACATTAATGGAGAGTTAATGCTCATAGTTGTGCTTCTTGTCTGGGTTACCTCAAAGGCGTAACAATATCACACTTAGCATCATTTGTACAGTCCAAACAAGTTTATGTGTATTAACTCTTTAGAAATTATATTTAACATCGATATAAACTTTTTTTTCCTCCTTACGTTTAAAGGATTAACTTATACAAACCATCACAGTGGTACCAATTTCTGATGAATTCGAAATGGTAGTCTGTAAAATAAAATGCTGTTGCAGCTGAACCTGGAAAGTGAATCTATCAAATGTTGCAGGACTCAATGGGGCGGGTGGGGGATGACTTTGTTATACTATAATATTGCAGCAATGGGAAAATATGTGGGCTAAAGGACTGAAATTGATGTTGCATTATAACCTTAAAAAGAGGTATTGGTAGTACTTAATGCCAGATAAATTATCAGGGATGCATAAAAGTGTTTGGAATATCTGCTGGAAATGTAATTGTAAAGCAGGTACATTTTATCATATGCGGTGGACATGTGATAAGGCAAAGAAATACTGGGAACAGATTCATGTCCTAATTCAGAAGATCCCAAAAGTGAACTTAGAGTGGAAACCAGAATTTTACTTTTCTTTTCCTGACAGTAGATCCAGTAGACATCCTTGATGCATATAGTGTACATCAGGGGTGTCAAACTCAATTTCATTGAGGTGTTTGACCTTGGGGGGCTGGTTTGGGAGTAGACAGGGTGGGAGTGGCCAGCTCGACGTCACTTGTGTCAGAGGTGCCTCTGGCAGGCAGAGTGCTCTGCCAGCAAAAACAGGCTCCTGAGCTCCATTTTCAGCTGCGACAGCCTCCTGCTACCTTCAGCCAGCAAAAATGGCAGCCCTTCCGAGCTCCATTTTTTCTGGCAGAGGCACCTTTGCTGTTTCCATGGCGACCCTGCGGGCCAGATCTAACTCCCCTGTGGGCCAGTTCCGGCCTCTCGGCCTTGAGTTTGACACCCCTGGTGTACATCTATTAATATAAGAAGAAAGATCTAATATAAAACCCTTACGGCAGAAATTTGAGGCATGCTGAATCACGTACACACAAAGTCAAGTATGAAAGATTTGTCTTCAGATCAGACCTTGAAAAGAAAGAAGCCTGAGCCAATTGAAGAATTTGTTTCAGATCGGAAACTAAAACATAAGTCTTGGGACTTGTGGGCTATTGACTGAATCTCTGATTATGGATCAAACTGTTTTGGGCATAAGAAACAAGAGAAGGCAAGGAAACTTCCTCAGAGAAGTGAACTTGTCTCTAGAAATTGCTCTTGATAAATGCCAGGAGCAGAAGTCACTTATTCACTATGGAAAGTTATGAGATTCATCAATGATCATGCAGCAACGATAATAAAATATAATCCATCATAAAGACTGCGGAAAGGAAGGAGACTAAAAGACTGGTCAGAAAGTTTCTGCTTTGGCTCTAAGAAAGGCAAAAGCCATAGCACTGAGAACAAAAATAAAAGTAGAACTGGGAACAAGAGGTGTTCTCGACTTATGACTGCAGTTGAGCCCAACATTTCTATAGCTACGCAAAACACTTGTTAAGTCATTTTTACCCTATTTTATGACTTTTCCTGCCACAGTTGTTAATTGAATCACTGAAGTTATTAACACAGTCGTAAAGTGAAATCTGGCTCCCCCATTCAGATCATCTGACCTGCAACCGTCATAAATATGAGCCAGTTGCCAAGCGCCCTAAATTTTGATCACATGACCACAAGGATGCTGCAACAGTCATCAGTGTGGAGAAAAAAGGTCACAAGTCACTTTCTTCAGTGCCGTTGTGACTTTGAACGGTCACTAAACGAACTGTTGTAAAGCTGAGAGGACTAATTGTACTTACCATGCTGAGCATCCACCTGAATGAATTCATGAGCCACGGGGGCGTAGTGATTGGAGTGCAGTACTGCAGGCTACATCTGCTGACTGTTGGCTGCCTGCATTTTGGCAGTTTGAATCTTATCAGCTCAAGGTTGACTCAGCCCTCCATCCTTCCAAGGTCAGTAAAATGAGGACTCAGATGGTTGGGGGCAATAGGCTGACTCTGTAAAACCGCTTAGAGAGGGCTGGAAAATGCTGTGAAGTGGTATATAAATCAAAGTCCTATTGCTATTCTATGACTGGAGTTCATGAAAAAAATGGAAGTGTGAGAATATGCCTGGACCCCAAAGAATTATAAAAGTATTTTCAAGGAGAACATTACCAGGAAAACTAGACTAGAAGTAACAGGGGGAAACTGTTGGGAATCCTTATAAATGAAAAGTAGAAGTAAAATGAAAGTAAGGCACTGTTTGATGGGAATGGGACAACTGGCTACAGCCAACTTGCTACGGCCAACTCACTATGGCCAATTTGCCACAGGACAACTCATTGCAGGACAATGTAATAATGTCACTAAATTATTTTAAATAAATACAAAATATTTTAATTTTTTTCCATTAGCATTTCATTCTGTTTCTCCTTTTGCATACTTTCTTTAATGATTCTATTCCACCATTTCTTTGATATTAGTGTAACTCTTGTCCCGCAACGAATTGTCCCGTGGCAAGATGGCTGCGGCAAATTGTTTTGCAGCAAGTTGGCTGTGGCAAGTTGGCCATGGTGAGTTGGCTTGGCGAATTATCTTAGACCCTTGTTTGATTGCTGCTCCATATGCAATCATCCATATATAAATGTTACATAGGAACCTCTGCATTTTGCAGTAACTTTCCTTTCCTTTCTTGGCCTCCTTCTAGGACAGGCATAATAATGGCTGTTGCAGATTTATTGCAAGGAAGCTCCAAGTCACTTGAATGAGTAACAATACTTACTTCATCTAATCACAACATGGCTCTTTTCTCCAACAGTCAAGCTACACACTAAGTTAATTATGTAGTGTGCAGCTGACATGGACAATATTAACGGCTCTAAAAAAAAATAATTATTGTTGAGCAGAGCTGGCAAGCCATGATAGTGGTGCTCTGAACCAAATCTTTTTCTTGCATTCTCTAGAGTCAATCACATTTACCCACCCTACAGCAATTTCAGAACATCGCTACATTTTGCACCGAGGAATGAATTTGTAACGATAAGCTAATTAATATATTGAAGATAATATGCTGGATGGCTTTGCCTTTGTACTGAAGGCTACTTTATTTCACCATACTTTGTTAACTAAAGAAACAATTGACCATGTTCACACAAAATGCTAAGTCATCAATGATGATTTATAAGCCACTGTCATGCTAAACTAACATACATATATGCAGTATGGCTTATGTAATATATGAAACTTATCAGGTATTTTAAGGCCATATTCCTGTATCCTTTAAATCTGGAAACAGGCCCCACTGATTTCAATGGAAACTACTTAAAACAGTTGTACAATTGTACTCTAAGACAAATAAATCAATAATTACATTTGCATGTGGTGTTTAAGATTCCTATAACAAACTCAGTGTTGTTTTAATACTCAATATTGATTTTAATTCAAAGAGAGAATCCTTTCCCCTTCCTTTCCTTTCCTTTCCTTTCCCTTCCCATCCCATCCCTTCCCTGGAAGGCTTTTGTTATGCTCGTATGTTCTTGATGGGCTTTGCATAGATATTTGATTGGCCATTAGAAGGATCTATCTATCTATCTGTCTGTCTATCTATCTATCTATCTATCTATCTATCTATCTATCTATCTGTGTGTCTATCTATCTATCATCTGTCTGTCTATCTATCTATCATCTATCTGTCTGTCTGTCTATCATCTATCTGTCTGTCTATCTATCTATCTATCTATCTGTCTGTCTGTCTGTGTGTCTATCTATCTATCATCTGTCTATCTATCTGTCTGTCTGTCTGTCTGTCTGTCTGTCTATCTGTCTGTCTGTCATCTATCTATCTATCATCTGTC
Source organism: Pseudonaja textilis (assembly GCF_049901715.1). Taxonomy (NCBI): domain Eukaryota; kingdom Metazoa; phylum Chordata; class Lepidosauria; order Squamata; family Elapidae; genus Pseudonaja; species Pseudonaja textilis. The sequence continues at coordinate 180,716,216 of NC_141991.1, forward strand.
TATCTATCTATCATCTATATCTATCTATCTATCTATCTATCTATCTATCTATCTATCTATCTATCTATCTATAATTTGTCTATCTATCATCTGTCTATCTATCTATCCATTTATCATCTATCTATCTATCATCTGTCTGTCTGTGTGTCTATCTATCTATCATCTGTCTGTCTATCTATCTATTATCTGTCTGTCTGTCTATCATCTATCTGTCTGTCTATCTGTCTGTCTGTCATCTATCTATCTATCATCTGTCTGTCTATCTATCTATCTATCTATCTATCTATCTATCTATCTATCTATCTATCTATCATCTGTCTATCTATCCATCTATCATCTATCTATCATCTGTCTGTCTGTCTGTGTGTCTATCTATCTATTATCTGTGTGTCTATCTATCTATCATCTATCTATCTATCATCTATCTGTCTGTCTGTCTATCATCTATCTGTCTGTCTATCTGTCTGTCTGTCATCTATCTATCATCTGTCTATCTATCTATCTATCTATCTATCTATCTATCTATCTATCTATCTATCTATCTATCTATCATTTGTCTATCTATCTATCCATCTATCATCTATCTATCTATCATCTGTCTGTCTCTCTGTCTGTCTGTCATCTATCTATCTATCATCCATAGAGAGAAGATGCAGGTATTTTGCATGATTCAACAAGATTCCTCTTATATCCTAGCCAACCACAGGATATCCCATAAGCTGTGAGCATATGATTGAAACCCTGCTTTAAGAATCAGAATTAGATTGGATTTGACCTTGGAGGTCTTCTAATCCAACCCCCTGCTCCCTATACCACTTCAAACAAATGGCTGTCCAGTCTCTTCTTAAAAATCTCTGGTGATGGAACGCCCATAACTTCTGAAGGCAAACTGTTCTACTGGTTAATTGTTCTCTCTGTTAGGAAGTTTCTTCTTAATTCCTGGTTGCTTCTCTCCTTGATTAGTTTCCATCAATTATTTCTTGTTTTGCCTTCTGGTGCTTTGGAAAATAGGTTGGCCCCCTCTTCTTTGGGGCAGTCCCTTAGATACTGGAAGATTGCTATCATCCCTAGTCCTTCTTTTCTCTAGACTAGGCATACCAAATTCTAATTTTTACTAGAATTGGGTATGGCTACTTGATAATTCGTAAGAACTAACTTTTACATGGTTCACACCTTACATGATAAAATGGTGGAGCTTTAATTACATAGTTGCAGCCGTCACCCTGATCTTTTTGACTCCTCCTTCCCACGGACAAGCCTGTTATAAATGCCTTATCATTATTTATGCATACCAGACTGCAACATGACAGGCACGAATGATTTCAGGCAGTCCTCAACCGATGACAGGTTGCTTGAAGTTTTAATAGAACCTCAAAAAGATACCTATGACTCATATTCAATCTTCCAATGGCTGCCCACCCACCCACCCACCCCAGTCATGTGATCACATTTTGGGCAAATGGAAACCAGTTGTTTACAGCTGTTTTACAGCTGTTTGTACAGCTTCTGGAGGCAAGTCATTCCACTGATTAATTGCTCAGGAAATTTCTGCTTGGTTCTAAGTGGCTTCTCTCCTTGATTAGTTTCCACCCATTGCTTCTTATCCTGCCTTCGGGTGCTTTGGAGAATAGCTTGACTCCTTCTTTTTGGTTTTAGTTCTTAGCCATGCATTGGATCACGTTGCTACATCCTTGTGCAGCTGCAGTTTCAATATCTGGCACCAAGCAAGAGGCTTCTAAGAAGGCAATTTTTAGCGCAACCTCTTTTTGTCTGCAGTGTCCTTCAGGGCCCATTTGTTTGCTGGGATTCAATTTCCATTTCAGTTCTACAATTCACCTTTCAAACAACTGTATCAAATATAGAAGTTATTGGCAGCTCTCAAGCCTCCTCATTATCTCTCTTTCATTTTGCACTAGAAGGAAACGTTGCATCAGTAATCATTTCCAATCAAGCTTACAAGGGCTTGTTCACCAGATTTCAAATGGATAAACCTCGCCAGCAGCACTGTAGCTGAGATCCTTCATGGCACACAAAGAGCAGTGTTTTGCAACAAGACCTGTTTCATATGAGGCTTCTCCCCTCCTTCCCCTTATTTTCTAATTAAAGACTCTGGTACAAGCAGCCAAAAATAATGGCAATATCAAACATGGCATAAATACCGAGATGTGACACCAACCAGGTGTCAAAAGGATTGAATGAGTTTATGAACTAACTAGCAAGACCATGCCAGGAGCATTTCCCAGTTAACAGAAAAGCTAGCTCTTTAGCATCATTTAGTGCCTGGCAAGCTCCAAGAATTCCCTATACTTTTGAAAGATTCAAATGATTTCAAACAGAAAGGAAAATGTTGCTACCATTTTTACTGATACAACCCTCCAAATACTTGGGTTTTTTTTTAAAATACATTTGTTTAGGACTACTGTAGATCAAATCTCCATTGTTTAAGCACATCAGTCCCTCTGAACTGTGGCCTGTTCTTAAAACAAACGTGTCTCTATCCATGTACAGTAGAAACCATCTGTTGCAACTTACCAGAAAAAAATGCCACATTTGTAAAAAGGTCAACATTTGATTAGTTTCCCCACTTTTGTGATCCTGTTTCCCCCACGTCCTTTGGGTTCTATAAATTAATGGCTAATATAGAGATAAATTTCATGGCCTGATTTGGGGAAAACAGGATAATACTGAGCAAAATCTAATTGCTATTAAATTTTGCAGGTTCTATTAATTTTAGACTCTTCTTGCCAACTGCAACACAGACAAACATATCCAATTCATTTCACTGAATTGAACTGGCCACAAGCTCAGGAAGATGGCAGGAGGTGGGAGGAATGCACTACAACTCCAGGCAATCTATCAGATGTATACAGATACAGATAATCAGAGTTGGAAGGGACCTTGTAGGTCATCTAGACCAACCCCCCACCCAAGCAGGAGACCCTACACCATTTCCGACAAATGGCAGCCCAATCTCTTCTTGAAAGCCTCCAGTGATGGTGCTCCCACAATTTCTGAGGGTAAGCTGTTCCATTGGTTGATTGTTCTCACTGTCAGAAAGTTTCTCCTTGCTCCCAGGTTAAATCTCTCCTTGTTCAGTTTCCATCCATTATTCCTTGTCTGGCCTACAGGTGCTTTAGAAAATAGCTTGACCCCTTCCTCTCTGTAGCAGCCCCTCAAATATTGGAAGACCACTATCATGTCTCCCCTGGTCCTTCTCTTTACTAGACTAGCCAACCGTTCATTGTATGTTTTAGCCTCCAGTCCCCTAATCATCCTGGTTGCTCTTCTCTGTACGTTTTAGAGAGTCTCAACATCATTTTTATAATGTGGTGACCAAAACTGGGATGCAGTACTCTAGGTGTGGTCTTACTAAGGCTTTATAGAGTGGTATTAATACCTCACTTGATCTTGACTGTATCCTTCTGTTAATGCAATTTAGGATTGCATTAGCCTTTTTGGTGGCTGCTGCACACTGCTGGCTCATATTTAGCTGGTTGTCCACTAAGACTCCAAGATCCCTCTCACAGTTACTGCTATTGAGCCTGGTTTCACCCAGTCTATATGTGTACTTTTGGTTTTTCTTGCCTAAGTGTAGGACTTTACTTTTCTCTATATTGAATTTCATTTTATTAGATATGGCCCAGTGTTCTAGTCTGTCAAGATCCATCTGGATCTTGAGCCTATCTTCTTGGGTGTTAGCTATTCTTGCCAGCTTAGTATCATCTGCAAATTTGGTAAGTTCCCCTTCTATTCCCTCATCTAAGTCGTTAATGAAGATATTGAAGAGTACTGGGCCTAAGACGGAACCTTGTGGCACCCCACTGCTTACTTCCCTCCATGTAGAGTTAGACCCATTAAGGACTACTCATTGAGTACGGTTTGCCAGCCAGTTGCCTCTTGAAAAAAGCACCTTTGGAACAACCATCACCTGGATAACTGAGACTCTCCATAGACATCAGACGTTGCAACAGAAATGTGATGCACCCTGACATTATTATCCAATATAAATGCAAATTCGAAATCCAGACTTTAACCTTGGACTCCTGAAAGCTCTACCTTCCAATATTATGGTCATACGAAACCACTTTTTTCCCCAAATGCTAGGTGCTTGAAGCAAACCTCATCCTGCTTTGTTGCTGCATACGATATTAAGACAGGCAATTTGGTTGTTAAGCAAAGCAGTTACTAAGTCTGAAAACAGGTGGCTGTGCTTCAGATTTTACCTCAGCTTTTCTTTGCTCAATGCTTTGTAATATCGGAACAAACCCAAGCAGCCATGTGGGGAACTAATTATCGACAGACAAGATAGATAGATGATAGATAAATAGATAGATAATAGATAGATAGATAGATAGATAGATAGATAGATAGATAGATAGATAGATAGATGAGATGGATGGATGGATGGATGGATGGATGGATGGATGGATGGATGGGTAGGTAGGTAGGTAAGTAGGTAGGTAAGTAAGTAGGTAGGTAGATATAGATAGATAGATAGATAGATAGATAGATAGATAGACAGATAGAGATAGAGATAGAGATAGAGATAGAGAAAGAGATAGGGATGGATGGAAGGATTGATAGATATTTCTGCCAGAGGAAAGTAGAAATGAGGAAACATCTCATAGACTCACTCCAATTTCAAAGAAATTGGGAGTCTTCCAGTGGCATTTACCAAAGATTGTGGACCCCTGGGTCTCATAATAGTTCTTCTGGCAAACAGTTCCAGTAGTAGATGTGTACTTTAATCACAGGAGTGCCAGAGCACTGTTAGTTGGATGCACATAATACTTACTTGTTCTTGTACTTGTGTAATTCTTTCCTCGGGTTTCACACTCACAAAACTACAACAGAGGTAGGCTCAGAGGCCATTAAACCAAGTGAACACATGTATACTATCCATCAATAGAACAGTTTGATAGAGGACCTAATAAAGGACAACATCCTGGGAATACTGCAATAAAAATAACAAAACAATGCTGTATTATTTGGCTTAAAATTTCTAAAAGCTCCAGTATTCAATTACTTTTCGTTTCAGTCTCAGCACACAGGTATATTTTCTACAAGAACTTTCAAAAAGGAACTTTCCAGCCAAACCTTCTCCAATGAAATCAAATAATTGCATCCTACTCCTGACTGTGGAAATATAAAGAAAAGAAGTATCGCAATAAAGAGAAGTCCCAACCTATGCTGAAAAAGGACTAATCATTGAGATAATATACAGCATCCATTTGGTAAAGACACAAAACTTTGTGCTGCTTATAAATATATCACTCACTCTAGCAGGGTCTGCCTGAAGCTTTGTCAAAGCTATGAAAGCCAGGGTGGGCTGTCATGCCAGAAGCTCCAACCCTTGGAGTATATGTGCAACGTTATGATGAGTGCGTAGAAGGGGCTGGGCTCGCATCTTGAAAGTGCAATGCTCTTTTGCCATTCTGATTCACTTATTCCCTTGACCTGGGTCATATAATATATGTGGATATATGCATAAATTTTGTTTGTTTATTTATTTAGTCATGTTTATGTAATGTATATTGGAAGTGGTGATCCACTGAGAGCTGTATGCAACAAAATTTCATTTTAATGTATGCTGATTAGTGTATATTCAAAGTGACAATAAAATCATTCTATTCCATTCCATTCCATTTTTCTTCCCTTCCCTTCCCTTCCCTGTTCCATTCCATTCCATTCCATTCCATTCTCTGTTCTATTCTATTCTATTCTATTCTATTCTATTCTATTCTATTCTATTCTATTCCATTCCATCCCATCCCATCCCATCCCATTCCATTCCATTCTCTATTCTATTCTATGCTATGGTATGCTGTGCCATGCCATGCCATACCAGGCCATTTTCTCTTCCCTTCTCTTCCCTATTCTATTCTACTCCACTTTCTCTTCTCTTCTCTTCTCTTCTCTTCTCTTCTCTTCTCTTCTCTTCTCTTCTCTTCTCTTCTCTTCTCTTCTCTACTCTACTCTACTCTTGTCTTCCTTCCCTATTCTGTTCTATGCTATGCCATGCCATGCCATGCCATTTTCTCTTCCCTTCCCTATTCTATTCTACTCTATTTTCTCTTTTCTTTTCTTTTCTTTTCTTTTCTTTTCTTTTCTTTTCTTTTCTTTTCTTTTCTTCATTTCCCTATTCCATTCGATTCCATTCTATTTTCTCTTGTCTTCTCTTGTCTTCTCTTTTCTTCCCTTCCCTATTCTATTCTATTCTATTCTATTCTATTCTATTCTATTCCATTCCATTCCATTCCATTCCATTCCATTCCACTCCACTCCACTCCACTCCACTCCACCCGATTATATTCTGCTCTGCAGTCACTACTGTGGTGGAATGTACAGATAGTTCTCTGCTTACAACAGTGCCATTACAGCAACACTGAAAAAAAGTGAGTTATGTCCATTTTTCACACTTATGACCACTGCATCATCCCCTCGGTCACATGACCAAAATTCATCTACTTGGCAACTGGTTCAAATTTATGACAGTTGCAGTGTCCCGGGAGTCATGTCATCCCCTTTTGTGGCCTTCAGACAGGCAAAGTGAAGGGGGAAGCCAGATTCACTTAATAACCGTATTATTAACTTGAACTTCAGCTGCCATGATTCATTTAACAACTGGGTCTCAAAAAAAAAAAAAGCAAAAGCAAACACACAATCCTATGGTGGTGTGTTAATTTGGCTTAACAGTGCTTGAGGTCCAGAATTGGGGTTATACATGGAAATTGAGAATCCATCACAAATTTTATGTAGGGCAACATTAATTCTCTGGGATAACCTGAAGAATCAATCTTCAGCTAATTGGTAGTGCTGTGTAACACAACTGGGAGGTGCAGTAAAGATCCAAGTACTATGTACAAAGATAGGGAGGGCTGTCACTCATGTATTTAAGGTCCATACCAACTCAGTGGATGTATCAGCTGCCAAGACATTTGGAAACTGATAACTTAACTTCTGTTTGTTTGCTTTTTTTAAAAAAAAAAACCTGAACTTAGAGAAAGTTTATAAATACAACACGGATCAGTGGTGGGATTCACATTTTTTTTTACAACCGGTTCTGTGGCCGTGGCTTGGTGGGCGTGGCAGGGGAAGGACACTGTAAAATCTCCAGCCAGAGGTGGTATTTACTGATTCCCCAAACTACTCAAAATTTCTGCTACCAGTTCTCCAGAACTGGTCAAAGCCTGCTGAATACCGCCCCTGACACAGACTGTTGGGAAATGTGTATGTATGCATGTATGTATATGTATATGTATATATGTATGTGTATGCATGTATGTATATGTGTACACACGCTGTGTGTGTGTGTGTGTGTGTGTGTGTGTGTATGTCTATACAGTACGCAGATATATGGATGGAATGTGTGTGGAAAATAAACAGAAATCTTAAAACATGATGATGTCAGGTTGGCTTAGCAGATCTGGGCAGCTGCGATACAGATATGGCAAAAAAAAAAAAAGGAAAATAAATAGAAAATAATTGTGGCGCTCTGGATTTTTGCACCTTGGATATGATGGTCGCAGGATCAGGTGGCTGAGTATTGAGTACTATTAGCTGTAGAGGAATTAAGTTGCACTATTGTGCTACAATGCTCTACAGCTATAAAAGAAAGAAGAGGGGCAGTTTTGATCCAAAGATCTCAGTTTATAGTACACATGCCCATTTCTGCAAAATCCACTCATTTTACCAGGATCTATGTAGGGGATGCCACTCACCATCGCTCCCTACTCCTATTTTTCTAAACAGTTTTGCTGGATGAAGCACAAGTAGAAGGCTGGCTTTTAAATTGATAGTTCTGGAATGGAAAATTGTGAGTAAAATAGAAACAGCTATGCAATCTACTTAATTTGAATGCAGAGGTTCTGAGCAGTTCAAGCAGCTAATAAAGAGACAGGAAAGAAATACAATTTGCAGCAATTTTGAAGGAGGAGGGGAGAAAAAACAGGAACCTTTACAAATAGCTCTGAGTTTATATCTAGCCAAGCAAATAGGAAGGCAGCGGCAGATAATAATGTGATTACTTTGGTAATGATATGCATTAGATACATTATGGGAAACAATAATATCCCCCACCAAATGCAGTCAATCCAGTTATTGATTTTTCTTAATGGTAAAAGCGCTATTCCAAAACTGAAAAGAGATATCCTTTATTTATTCTCCTTCCCTTGCAAGACCCATCTTCACAGACCCTTTGAGGCACAGTAGTATGCAGAGATAATGGAGTAATGTATATCTAATCTGACACCTACTGGGCCAGGCTAATGCTTCAGATAAAAACTGCTTGGATTGCTATTGCTGTTGAAACACAATACATGAAAAGAAAAGAGAAGAAAGAAAAAAAAAGAGAGGGGGAAAGAAAGGAAGGAAGGAAGGAAGGAAGGAAGGAAGGAAGGAAGGAAGGAAGGAAAGAAAGAAAGAAAGAAAGAAAGAAAGAAAGAAAGAAAGAAAGAAAGAAAGAAAGAAAGAAAGAAAGAAAGAAAGAAAGAAAGAAAGAACCTTCTCAAAGGTTGAACTTTGCCTATGTTGCTTTCCAGATTTTTTGGCATATGCATTCCTTTTGCAGATTTTTCTCATACTCAATGTATATTCTTCTTCCTGGGATGTCTTAGCTTACCTTCTGAATATCTGATGGGTTAAACCAGATGCTTCTTCCATTTTTCTCTTGTTCTCATCGAAACTCTCTGGATCTCAACTGAGAGTTAAATTCATCTATTATTCCACTTTTATTAGAAATCCTCTTTTCTTTATAGCCTAACCTCAAGAGGCAACAGAATCTTAATACTCTCAATATTCTAATCCAAAGAAAGTATGGATTTGCTTTAGGCCTCTAGACATCAGCCCATTCAGATTTAAGATTCAAAGAAATAATGGTTTAACTCAAGTTTCTGATTTGAGATTCAGTGGTAATCTGACTTGTCCATGGACTATAATGGAGAAATTTTAATGGATCTTACGGGGGTTCGGTTTTTGGTAGACTAAGACAACCCCTTTAGAGAACTTTGAAGGCAATTCTACACTGCAGCTGAAACTACTTTTCATCCAGCTGTTTATTAGGCAGATTCACACTTCCTCTTGTCCGTTCCTCAGTCCATATGTATCATTCACTACTTTCTGTGTGCAGAAACATGATGGCATCTATTTCCCATTCCCAGCCTTTTGTAAATCTAACCCACACCTCCATTTTCCAGCTGTGGTTGAAAAACACTGTTTTCCAACCCAAGCATTCTTAAGACCTTGGTCTCTGATGCTTTATTTCATTCTAGTAGCAGGGCCTGCAGGGCCTGGCATGCCCCTGCCTTCCTCCCAAGAATTGGTCACTGTCTTGTATGGCTATGTGAACCTGGTTGCTGAGAAGTTATGTTCCCTTCCCATTGACAATGGCTGGTGTGTATGTGTGTGCGCGTGCGCAGCTGATGTAACCATGGCCTATTACGTCAGCAAGAAGCTCACGGTCATTTCAGCCAGAGGTGGAATCCAACAGGTTCTGACCAGTTCTGGAGAACCGGTAGCAGAAATTTTGAGTAGTTCAGAGAACCGGCAAATACCACCTCTGACTGGCCCCGCCCCATCTATTCTCTGCCTCCCAAGTCCCAGCTGATCGGCTGGGTCTTCTTTTGTTGTCCTGCACAGGAGAATGGAGCTGGAAAGCAGGCTAGAGGGGTGGGGAGGGAATAGGATTTTGTAGTATCCTTTCCCTGCCACGCCCACCAAGCCATGCCCACAGAACTGGTAGTAATTTTTATTTCATTCCACCACTAATTTCAGCCCTTATATCTGCCAGGTTTCAACCTTTCTGATTCTGCCCAGTCTTGGTAAATCGTTTGCTTTACCACCCATTGCTCACAATACTGCAAAGCTCCCACTTCCCATAACTACCACCTCATTTTGGTTGCAACGTTGAAGTGTTCCTATTTTACTTCCATTCTTCTACAAAGTTGCCATGAACCTACAAGGAACATATGATCATAAGAATCACCGGTTCCTTCAATTATTGTAAAAAAAAAAAAAAAGGAAAGGAGTCCCTGCAGATTTTTACTAATTGTTGCTGACTCTACGAGGTGGTGCTCATCTCCATTTCAAGGCCATTGAGCCAGCATTGGCTGAAGACATTTTCATGGTCATGCAGCCAGCATGATGTCACAGAGCACTGTTACCTTCTCACTGAAGTGGTACCTGTTTATCTACTTGCATTTGCGTGCTTTTGAACTGCTAGGTTGGCAGGAGCTGAGGCAAGAACAGGAGCTCATCCCATCACGTGGCACTTGGGTCTCGAACCGGGACTGCTGGCTTTCCAGCCAACAAGCCCAGCATCATAACCCCTGAGCTACCACCTTTGATTATTGTGGCGTCAGAAAAAAGAAAAAAAAATGATGGTACCGTAAGAGGAAAACAGAAAATGTCAATGAATATAGTGTGGGAAGGGGAGTGGGGTGAAGGCATACATGGTTGCAAACATGGGAAAGCAAAAGCAAGCTGATGAGAAGAAAAAGATGAGCCCTGGGAGACTGGTCTGCACAGGAGGCAACCACTGAAACTTCCCTGCATGGAGTGGAGAAGCAAGAACCAGGGAACAGCCATTCAAATCTTATCGTGGCTATCATCTGGTCTGAACACCAACCCCTTGCCATTGCCAACAAAGTAGATGGAAAATTCCAAAGGGAAATCAATGAGCAACTGGGAGCAGAATGGTTGGGTTGCAATTTGGAATTACCCTCAGCCAACGGTACAATTTTAACACTGGAATGCAACAACACTCCATACTGCAGTCAGTGCAGGACCTGATTAGCATCATCTGTTCCTCCACTTAAAAAGCAGTGGGTGATCCATATTGGTGATGGACCAAACAGGAGGAGCCAACCCTGCCAGGTTGGAGCCATAGACCTTCAAGGTTTTACTTACAATGCCTCCTTTAGTCGAATAGCTTATAAATGGTGTAGCAAAGAGTTCGGGGTGAAACTGTCTGAACTTGTGAAAAAAGCAACTTACTCCAAATCCATCATACAAGCATTTAAGAGTTATATTAATAAACACTTTTTTTTTTTGCTGCTACTAAAGGAATATGTTTTGCTTCTTTTTTTAATTAATGGGTTTTCTGGGATGCCAGGAGAACTGGTCCAGAAGGTTGGCAAGGCTGGGCCTCCTGGAAAGTGTTCCTTCCTCATTGGGGTGGTAGGGTGCCAAACTGAGCAAGGGATATTCCTCTTCTCAGCATGATTCAAAAAAATTGACTAGCTTTCTGGTCTCTGGGTTTTCTGGGATGCCAGAAAGATTGGCACAACTGATTACTGGCAAACTTAGTGTCTCCTGGAAGGTTCAGTCATCCCTGGCAGAACTCAAAGTAGTGATTCCTCAGCTATGGTCTGTGTTAGTTAGAAGAGGCAGCAGATGCAACAAGATGGCTCAATAAAACACAGTGTCAAAGTGACTGTGCAAATCACAGAAGAAGTGGCCTTGGTGATTTTATCACTACGTTGGCCATTTTTAGAGCAATCAAAGTGTGGGCCAGTGTCTGTAAGCGTTAGCTGGCATCCATTCACATATGTCGAGACACTTAAACATGCCTTAGCCATGCAGAATTTAAAGGTAAAGAATGACTTCAATATATCCGTCAGCCTTGAGCTCATTTCCAGACTATTGACAGAGCTGAGCTTTCAATTGTGTTGAAATGGACTGGCACAAAAGTGTAGCATTCCATTAGTGCAAGAGAGACTTGGCCACGTTAAAGAAGTTGAAAGTTAAGAACCGTATATTAATATTAACCTTGCTAGCCAAAAAAGAAAAAAAAAATAAGACTCTGAGAGGCTGAGAGTTTCACAACATGACAACGTTGCCGTTTTAGAATTAGGATCCTGCATATGGTCCCTTACAATTTCCAACGTGGAAGAAATCCTGAAACATGTTGGAGCCACCACCAGAATCCATTCATTTTTGGTTCATTCGGCTCTCTTCTTTAATATCATAATTTGCTTTGAGGAGTTGATTTAATCAGTGGTGAGTTGAGTTGAACCCCTCTTCAAGGTTTCACACAGTTCTTGCATGCACTACAGATTGTGCCTTGTTAACACAAGTAGCCCTCTAGTTGCATTCTTATCTGCTCCATCAATTTGTACATTTGGGGGAAATGGACAAACAGCAGAAGTATGGAACCACCGATTTAGTTATTATATTTTTTTTAAAAAAATCCTGCTTTATTATTTTATAAGTAACTCAAGGTGGCAAGCACACTTAATATTTCTTCCCCCTATTATCCCCACAACAGCAACCCTGTGAGGTGGGTTGGTCTGAGAGTGAGTGACTGACTGTCCAAGGTCACCATCTGGCTTTCATGGTAAAGCAGGTCTAGAATTTACAGCAGGGATCTTCAAACTTGACAGCTTTAAGACTTGTGGACTTCAACTCCAGGAATTTCTCCTCCAGTCACGTTAGCTTGGGAATTCTGGGAGTTGAAGTCCATATGTCTTAAACTTGCCAAGTTGGAAGACGCTTGATTTACAGTCTCCTGGTTTCTAGGCCAGCGTTTTAATGACTACACCAAATTGGCAGACAATGTGCTTCCTCCGAGTCCTTTCAGATAAACATTACTGGTCTGGACAAAGATTGTGATCCTCCAAATGATAATAAAATCCAGCCCTCATTGTCCAGAGGTGGTATTCAGCCAGATTGGACCGGTTCTTTCATCTCGGTAGCAGAAATTTTGAGTAGTTCGGAGAACTGGCAAATACCACCTCTGGATGGCCCTGCGCACATGACCCTGCCATTACCCCTCCTATATTCCCTTGGTTTTTAACTCAGCTGATTCACACGTCAGAGCGGATTGCCGCACCTCAGCTGAGCTAAACAAAAGCACAGCTCACTGGCGTTGACATAGAGGGCGGTCTTTGAGCCCCGTGCGCACATGAAGCACGCGCTTAGAACCAGTAGGAAAAAATTTGGAAACCCACCACTGATTACCACACGTTATACATTCATCGTTCAGAATTGTCTAAAGATCCATAGGTTTCCTACCATGGCTACTGAGGCAACTGTAAGATTCCAGCCACTTTTCCTGAAACTTGAGTAGAACAGAAATTGTGAAAGGCTGCACAGTCTCATGTCCGGATCAATCACAACTGATGGCATAATAGTCTGCACTTTGTGTGCTGCATTACCTTGTCCGCCATTCCTACAGTGATTGCAAATATCGGGACCCACAACTGTGCTTTCTAGTTTCTATCACTCCTGAAAGTACAGATTCTTCTTCTGCCCAAAGAAGCCAGACCACACACACACACACACACACACACACACACACACACACAATGAGATGATTTCTGTCTCTTACACAGCTTAAGTGCTCTTTGCTGGAATGAAGTTTCTATTGTCATACTGCCTAAGTTTCAACCTCTTCAACTTGGTAGATAATATCTCACTCTTGTTTCTGAATATATCGCAAAAGATTTTGCAGTATATCTTGAATTTGCAGTTTCCAGCAAGAGTGATAAAATGTTCCCTTTTTAAAACAGTTTTTCTCTCTCCCTCTCCTTTGTTTTTGTATGATTGAAGTCATTTCTTCATTGATCTAGGAGACATACTGTGTCTCTGTGATCTCCATATTCCTTGGCACTTATCAATTTTTTATTAAGGATTTTTTTAAAAAATGGAAAAGAAGTATTTTGCAAAATAAAGCTCTAGCTTCAAATATTTATAGTACTTCCAGCAATGTCCCCATCCCTTTATTTATCTCTCACAATAGATTTGAGGAGTCTGAAAAAATGTATCTTCTTAACTTTGTGTTTTCTTGTGTGTAGTGACTTCTTTTACAGAGGGGCGTGAGGGAGGTATAATTTGAATGTTTTGTTTTGTGGGATAGGAATCTGCCATATTTCCAGATTTATATTGTAGTAAAAACTGTTACAAATGTACTGCAAACAACACATTTGGGTTTAGGATCAATCCCACCAATGTTATTCCTGACTGGAGCACATTCATCCAATATTTATTTCAAATACATCCCTAACATTCAATCCTATGTGTCTATGTACTATCAAGCAGACTGAATAAGGATATGGAAAGGCAGGGTAAAGCAGTCATTGAAATCCCTATGTTCATATAAACTTACATAGTTATTATGCTATTGGCCCAATGTTGTCCAATGTCTTATTTATTTGGGATATTTTTGTCCTATCTTTTAATACTTCAAACCATTTTAACTGTCGGATAAGTGAACAATAATTGGTAGGTCCCTGCAGACTGTCCAGAAGTCCTTCCACTGCGGTTCTTCACTCATGGTATCAAGTTACTCTACTTCAACATGATGGATTGTTGAGGGTGAGCCAATTTCCATATCACTTTATTTCATTAATAGAGGGCCTTAGGAAGAAATGTGAGCTGGTTGCTCTAATAGTAAAAGTGTGGTACAGTTTTACAGCATGGCTACAAAAAGTCCATAGCTAAAGCTCTGAAGAACTTAAGCATCCCTTTAAGATCTGCATAATTGAGATTTTAAATACTTTTAATAATTGGCCTCATACTTAATGCCAGGCCACAATGTGATTTACTTAGTTTTGGCTTAAGATAACGTATAGAACCAAACATCATGGTCTGAACAACGTGACTGCTAAACTATCATATTATATGTCATATTATCAATATACAAAACAAGAATTGGCCTCCAAATGAAGACTACACCTCAGTTTTTGGAATTCAAATGGCAGAGCAAGTAAAAGGAAATGCTGTAGTTTCAAAAGGCAGTGTTGAATGTTGACCTCAGAGCCAGGGGTGGGATTCTACCGGTTTGGACCAGTTTGAGCAAACCAGTAGTTTCGGAGATCATTGGGCCCGGCTACCCCACCCTCTTCTTTTTCTTGTGCTTTATTTCCTTGTTTTGGAGCCCAGCTGATTCACATGGCAGAGTGGTTTCGCCTCAGCTGTTTTACTCACCGGGGCTGCAGTAGAAGGTAAGTATAATACGCTGAAAATGGGCTTTTTAAAATTGTGTGCACGCACGCAAAGAGTGTGATCACCAAACCGGTTGTTACACCGGTTGATCCGCACCACTGGTCAGAGCCTTCTTAGTAACTGCCCATGTTGGAAGTCACCTCCTCTTTTCCTAAGGTCCTGTTTCAAAGACCTGAAGTAGAAATAATTTCTATTACCTCTTTTAACAAACGTAACTTTGTGTCTTTGCTGTTATAAGAGCTCGCAGCTATAGAAGCTGAGACAGGAACCAACACTTCCCAGTTAGCCTGTCAAGTACTACCAGGCTTATGATAAGCCTGTTTCAGGTACTGCTGAAGAACATCAAGTGACCCACCAAATATCTGTTAATTAAGAAGAATAGGATGCTGACAACCACCTTCCAAGAAGCAATATAAATCCTTCAAATATGAACGAATCACACTTTCTGTGATTTTCTGGATTTTGATAGTATATTTAGATGATTTTGCTATATATACCATCTCTTTATGATGATTAAAATGTGAACAGTTATCTGACACCTTCATACAGGGGTGAGATTCAAATTTCTTAACAACCGGTTCTGTGGGCATGGCCTAATTTGTGGGTGTGGCTTGGTGGTCATGTGACTGGGTGTGGCTTTGTGGTCACATGACTGGGTGGGCATGGCTTGTATGTAAATATTATAAATATTTACATGTAAATATTGAATTTTTTAATAAAAAAGAGCAACTTTTACCCAAAATCAGGCAAAGCAGGCAGGCAGATTTGTTGCTCCCAGAACCACAGATTCACTTAGAGATCTACCATTCTGCAATCTATTGCATGAGTCTGCACTGAAAAAATAGAAGTCCTAAGGAAGGTTCGGCTCTGCTTTTAGATTAGCTAGAAAGCAAGAAATCCAATGATTTCCTGCTTTCTAGCTAATCTTAATCTCCTGGCACAGCTGATAGTCAGAACAGCTGTTGGCAGAAAATAAAAGGAAAAATAGCAACTTACCAAAAATTAGGCGAATACAGGCAAGTTGGATGGCGTGCATGCCAGCGAGTGGGCAGAGAGGGGAGGAGCGGGGCCAGCCGGTGGTGCAATTTGCCGATTCTCTGAATTGGGCAGAATCATTACAACCAGTTCTATAGAACCGGCCCAACCACATAGAATCCCACCCTGCCTTCATAGCTGTAGATTATGCTAAGTTTCAGGAATGCACCTTTATGTTGGACTGTTTGGACTACTGTATTTTTTTTTTAAATGGAGTTCAAACAGATCCAACTGGGGTGCGATTAATTATGTCTACATCATAGGTTAACCTTTCTAAGAACCAAGTTCTCTCAAGTGGAATTTCAAGGTACAATATGCCTTTCTTCAATCAACCAGGCATTCACTCCTCAGCCCATACTCCATGTGACACAGCCGCTGTGTCAAATTTCTGGCGCTGCTCTGCATCAACATGCTTTGCTTGCCCAGCCATACATTTACCTGGGGTGTATGACAAATGAGGCTTTAAAAGGGCTTACTCCAGGCAATTTAGTGTGATAAGTTGACGAGTCCATGGCATACTGATGGTTGAGGATTTAGTATGGAAAAGACAGATAGTGAAATGCTGCAGATATTGGCAAGACAGCAAGACAACCAGAACCTCTTGGGGGAAAAATGTTAACTTTCTAGAGGGAGGTTGGCATATTGATTTGATTTTGAAGGGCTTTAGGATGACAGAGGAGCTGAAGACTCTAGAAGGAAGACTGTGGCTGAGCATTTGAAGTTCCTGGTGAGAATTACTGCAAGAGAGCTTTGAGGGGACAGCTGTGCTAGAAAAAGGGGAGCCAATGACACAGCAACCGAATGATGGAGAAGACCATCTGGCTTGTTTGACCAGTTGTCAGGGTTCCAAGTAATAGACCAGGGGTCCCAAAACAGCTATGCTGGCTGGAGAATCCTGGGAGTTGAAGTCCACAAGTCTTAAAGTTGCCAAGTTTGGAGACCTCTGTAATATCAAGCAAAACTCCAAGGCAGGTAGATTCCTCAAAGAATAGCTTTATGGGATATATCATATTGGCACAGATCTGGTGAAAACCGACTCTGAAGGTTCCCAGGGTTTTCACCTAATTAAAAGTAAACGTTTGTCATTTTCTCAAAACAATCATTGCATGGTCCAATCACAGCTCTGTCTGATTGTTTGTTTGTAGACATTTAATTACCCAACTAGGCAACATCACCAGCGTTGTCATCATCATCATCAGAGAAATAATTGTCTCTAGGGCAATGTTTCCCAACCTGGGCAACTTTAAGATGCCTGTACAGTATTTTAATTCCCAGAATTTCCCAGCCAGCATGCTTAAAGTGGCCACGGTTGAAAAATGCTGCTCTAGGGGGTAAAGAAGATCTCGGAAAGCTGCCAAAGTAAAATCACCTGGCTAGCGAGATTGCCAGGTGCTACTAGGGACAGTGGCCAGAAAGCCAGACAGACCTAGCTAGGCAGAAAAGAGAGAGTAAAGAAAAAGCGATGTTTTCCTGAATCAAACTTATTATTGAGTAGTTTTTTTAAAATAAAAAAAAAAATCACCAAGAAAGATACCATAAGCAGTTTTCAGTCTAATCACGGAGCCCCCCAACACTCTGTCATCCAGAATCCAGAAATGGAGACTGCGGATTTTACTTTGGGAATTGGGCCTCTACAATTCTCTCTACAATCTGAGGAAGCCTCTTTACCGTGGGTAGTCCTTCCAAGAAAATCCTCCGAGCCAAGAAACTCTACAATGTTTTTAACAAGGAGATTTTGGCCTGCAAGGGAAACTTTGCAGCATTGATGCCATCTCTGAGGACACTGAAAACCCCACAGGCCAGAAATAGGAGCACTTGCAAACTTCTCAGGAACCCCTCCAGTGCCAACCAGATGCAATGGGCTACTGTGTTTATCTTGCTTTCACTTCCATATCTTTTACATTTTTACCCTCCCTCCTTACCTGTGGTACATTAGGGGCTTGAAGGAACCTATTTCTTAACTGATCTAGTTGGTGCTCAGCAAAAGTAGGATACCTTTTTACAAGTTTGCATAATTCCTTTGCTTGCTCCTTCTTGTCTTAGGAAGAATTCTGGGAGTCCCATAATGGCCAGTTGTATGCCTTTTGTTCCTCGAGGGATGATGTGTTACAGTTTTTCCGTGACAGTCAGCAAGGTGGGCATGTTGGAGAATTTAATATTACTCATTTTCCTCTCTGTTACTTTTGGCAACTCACGTTATTCCAGATGTCAGGAATGATTTCTTCAGGCTGTACTTGTTGACTCACCGAGTGTCAATCAACCAATCAAATTATTATATCGCCTCTGCTCCCCATGGTGAGTTTAGAAAACATTTTTTAGACTTTATAACTGTCCAATAGCTGGAGACTGTTTTATAGCTACTTTCTTAAGTTATCCCATTTCTTTCCTTTCCGTGCCTTCTTTATTAGCGCATCTATTCATTTAACGTTTTGGGTTGGTTTGTCATTCACTTAATTTTCGATGGATGTCCACACTTTCAGGATGGTTTTAAGCTCAACTTCAACTATCACACATAAACATCTGGCTGTATTGTGCCCATCACCCACGTTCAGAAGGAGAAATGGAGAGAAACATACCCATCTTAGTGCAATACCTTTGTTTCTCTGTAAACTATTAACAAGGCGATCGACTTACCCTTTTACATATGGATGAGTTCATTTATAATAAGTCAATTATTGCCATTCCTGGCTATAACTACTACTTGTGCATTTTATTGAATGCTTCCCAACTCTGTCCTTTTTTCTGTAGAAAAGTTTCTTAACACCTCCTCAGGGATCAAGTAATTGCTCTGTTGACTACCATTGCCAAGAGGACACCCCAAATTGCTTTTTGACACATCTGGCTTTCTAGCAGTTTCCTTCTTACCATATAACCATCTAAAAAGCTAGATGTTGAGTTTATTGAGCCATTCTCTGTTGTAGGACAGATCAGTTAAATGGCCTTTATTTTTACAACTTTCAAACACACACAAAAATATGTCCAGTTTTCTACCGTTGTTACCTAAAACTGTCCCCTTAAACATTTCTGTCCCATCACATCCTCATCTTGACCAGAGAAATGATTTATGAGAAAGAATACCCAGACAATCGACATATACACTCTGCATTTTCTTTGGCATTTCACTCGCAATACTGTCAACAAGCCCTCCCATGGCCACACAGTCAAATTTCTGGAACTGCCAGCAGCTTTGGCTCCAAAGGGAAAGGAAACAATTAATGAAAGTGAAACACTACCTAGGCAAAAATGAGAAAGAGTATTTGGGGATGGGGGAAGGGAATCTCTGATAAATTAATAAAAATGGGAATATCTGCTTCTTTGGGCCTGGTGGAAGGAGGGGCAGAATCTCACCGGCTCCAGCTGATGGAAAATGAATACGGGAGGAGGGGTAAAACACCTTCTGGTTGTCTACAAACAGAAGAAGGAAGTTGGAGAAATAATTGGAATGGTGTAATACAGGAGTCTCCAAATTTGTTGGCTGAGGAATTCTGGGAGTTGAAGTCCACAAGTCTTAAAGTTGCCAAGTTTGGAGATCACTGGTGTAATAGTTAAGAGTTTGACGTTGAGACTAGGAGGTGAAAACCATTGGTTCCCAGGCTCAAAAACTATTATGCAAACATATCTTGGCAGTTTTCCAATCAGAAGACCTTTCAATATCCATTAGCTCAGAAGGGTGGGAGAAAGATACATTTTTGGACCTTGGGCTGTGATCCAAACCTGATCCAGATGCTGCCTCTTCTTGTCAACCAGTAGAAAGTCTGTTGACGGTTGGAGGCACCTGGTTTAACTGGCTTGTTGATGGTGCAAAATTGAAGTAGACTGAATAGAGGCCAGTCACCAAGTTTGCCATCACTACTCTGGGAGAGCATATGGAGGGAACTGGTGAATTATGCATTTACATGTTTTAAGAAGATCAATAATTATATGTAAATCCATTCAGAAGGATTTTTAAATCTATATTTTCAACTGCACTAAAGTAGTCAGACAAGCCCTACCTCTTTTTTATTGGAATGGATGGATCCGTTAATTTTGAGGTACAATTCCCCCAAATCAAATTCCTCCTTTAGAAATGTCTGAACCATCCCTGAGGCCTACTGATAGTTTTGGGCCTTCTTTCCCCATCCTGATATCCTATCGTGACACTACTGCTCTTGCTACTATTTGAAAATCATAGTACTGTTTCTGCTTTGAATGCATTAAGCAAAATTAAAGGGAAATATATATTTCCATAATTTATGAAGAGAAATTGCCACAAATCTCTCTCTCTCTCGTTCTATGACTGAATAATTTTTCCTAGGAGAGATCCTAATAGCATTTAGATTCTGTATTTTCTCTCTCTCTCTCTCGTTTATACATTTTCATCCTTTCCAAAATGCAAGCATGCCACCCGCTTCAGAGGTCATTTTATTCCTACATGGGTTGTATATTTAAATAGGGAATAAAAAAGGGAAATAAAAAGTAAAGATTATCACATAGGACAACAATTGTGGTTCCACAGCATCCCACCAAGTAATGAAACAAACAATACTGTATATGCCATTATATTTTATTTTATGATTTGCCCAAGGCAGCACACTAATGTATTTCCTACACAGACTGAAATGTTTCCTGAGAATGGTCCCTAATTTCCTGTTAAAGTGTGGGAAATTTAGTTTATCTTCCTATCTTTGCTGGATAGCCATCACACTGTCAAAGAGTAGTCATGAAAGGAACTACCACTCTGACTGCTGCCAATAAAAGAAAGATATTGGAAAGTATCCATCTTCTGAACAGAGAGATTGTTATCTCATTTCATATCAGAAAGAAAAGAAAAAAAACTGCATTAGGCATGTGAAAATTATTGTTCTAAACTGGGGGTCTCCAACTTTGGTGACTTTAAGCCTGATGGACTCCCAGAATTTTAATATAAACATTCCAGCTATGCTGGCTGGAGAATTCTTGGGAGTTGAAGTCCACCAGGCTTAAAGTTGCCAGGATTGGAGACCCCTGTTCTAAATTGACAGACATCGATTAGTGGGCAAGTTCAGTTCCCTGAAGTCCTAGCCAGCTTGCAGGGCTGAGAGAAAGAGAAGGATAGGGCTTGTGATTCAACAATCACTGGAAAGGTTATAGGTTGCCCAACGATAAAAGAAGTTTTGGGTGTTCGGTATTTTCAATTCTGGGTGTTCAGTATGAAACCTGAATATGAATAAGCAAGTGAGCCACACGGGCCTTTATTTTTCTGAGGCAATGAACTTTTACTTCATGCCTGATTTTCTTGCTCTACTAGCAAATAAATAATGAGGAAGCACATTATCCTATTTTAGACCCATGGCATTACTGTATACATTGGTGGAGGCAACTGGTTGGGTGATGCTCTGGATTCGATTACACAAAGGTTGTTGTTTCAGAGCACAGGGGCCTGACCCCAGGAGCAGGCATCTATTTTGAAGGTTGGCAGACAAGTGCTACATTTGGAGCCTGTACATCCCAGATAACCAATTGGAATCAAATTTAAAGTGCTGCACAGCCTTATTGGTTAGGTCTACTGTAGCTAAAAGGGCCTGAGCTCAGGAAGGCTTTTATTCCATAGTGTACAAGGCATATACAAAAAGAGGAGATCAAAAAATATGAGGCAGACTCAGAAGAAGATGGAGAGATAATGTCAAGAAGAGCAAGAACCAGAACTTTGTATTTCCCTTGATATCTGAAGCAGTAAAAGAGGTAGAGAAGAAGGAAGAGGAATAATAATAATAATAATAATAATAATAATAATAATAATAATAATAATAATAATAATAATAATACGAATTTATCACTCTCTTCTTCCCAACACTATCATGGCCTTCTTATTATCAGCTTGCTGCAAATTTAGATAGCAGCCATGGTGTTTACCTGATAATACTTCCATAATTTCCCCTCACATTTTGACTTTTAAAAAAATGACAAGAGAAACAAAAGCACTGAAGAAACCCCTAATTAACATAACAGGTACCCTATAAATATTAATTTAGAGCACTAAATAATTTATTCAAAGGGGTTCAAGGTCTTCCCAAATGCTTAAAAATGTTAAATAAACATTACAGTTGCTTCTATGGTCTCTGCTGGAAAGAAAAGTACAGTGAATCATTGATCAGAAAATGTGTTTAGTTCCTGTTATTTTTTTTTTTTAAAGGAGCATATTCTTTTGTTCAGTGTATGTCCCATGTCAGACTTCAAATGCAACTCTGCAAATTGATCTGATCCATCCAGATTGAAGATCCAACTCAATCTAATCCCAATCACTGGTACGATTAAGAAAATAAATCTGATTCAATCTACATAGCTAAACAGACTGAAGTAGAAATATCCCTACTTGGCTGGTGCAGTTCAAGCTGATTTAGACAACAGTAAAAGCACGTATTCGGGCATGAAAGGTATCCAAACTGGTCCAACTCAACTTGATGTATAGGGGAGTTATTTGATTTGATGATTGGAAATCAGCATTTCACTTCAGAAATATTTCGGATCACTTTCATGGTGAATCCCCAAACTAAATATTCACACAGTCCTCTTTCCTATTATCACTCATTAAGGGCCAGTGGTGGTACATGGTGGCTCAATGGCTCTAAGCTTGTCAATCAGAAAGGTCAGCAGTTTGGTGGTTTGAATCCTAGCATTGTGTAATGGAGTGAGCTCCCATTACTTGTCTCAGCTTCTGCCAACCTAGCAGTTCGAAAGCATGTAAAAATGTAAGTAGAAAAATAGGGACCACTTTGATGGGAAGGTAACAGTGTTCCATGTGCCTTGGGTATTTAGTCATGCCGGATACATGACCGCGGAGATGTCTTCAGATAGCACTGACTCTTTGGCTTGGTAACAGAGATGAGCACCGTCCCCTAGAGCCGGGAACAACTAGCATGTATTTTACCTTAGGGCCAGTATGAAAACCTGGGCTCCAGGGGAAAAAAAGTGGGAGCAGTTTTATTATGCTAAACGTCTATTTAAAACAAAATATTTTCCCCAGGAGTGTTGTCACTAGAAAGATAGAAAAGTGGCTATACTTTTCTGTGGGTTGAGTATGGTGCCAACAGAATTTGAAATGTATTTAGGCTGGAAATCATTTTCCCAGGGCTGTTATATTATGCTGCTCATATCCAACAGACTGAACTCCATTTGATAAATTCTTGATTTGTGTAGAGAAAAAGCAAAACAAATATCAACGCCAGAAGCCAACTGCAGTTGGGCAAATATGATGATGAAGCTTCTGGCTTCCGTGCATTTTGGCAGATTGCATCCATTTACGAAAGCCAAGAAAACCATTTAAAACTCTTCGTATTCCATACTGAGCAAAATATAGCACTGGCTAATACAAACCAGTCATGGGGAAGAAAAAAAAGGAATGAGGTTGAGATGTGCAATTTTCTGATAGCTACTTTGTTCTACTGCCCATTTTGGCAAGGTTGTTTTCATGACTGGCATTTCCAACCAGCAACCAAAGGTTCCCCTCACACATATGTGCTAGTTGTTTCCGGCTCTAGGGGGCAGTACTCATCTCCGTTAAAAAGCTGAAGAGCCAGTGCTGTCCGAAGACGTCTCTGTGGTCATGTGGCCAGCGGGACTAAACGCCAAAGGTGCATGGGACTCTGTTACCTTCCCACCAAAGTGGTCCCTATTTTTCTACTTGATTTCAAACTGCTAGGTTGGCAGAAGTTGGGACAAGTAACAGGAGCTCACTCTGTTATGTGGCGCTACGGATTCGAACCACCGAACTGCTGACCTTTCTGATCAACAAGCTCAGCGTCTTAGCCACTGAGTCACTGCATCCCTATATATCTGTATATTTACAGTAATGTTGGGTTCTTGAAATGAGGTATTCCCTGACACTTTTCAGTACAATAGTTTGTCTAAAAAACATGCTACCTCCATCTCTTCCATGGATTTATTTTCAAAGGAAGGAGAACATGAGTCAGACTTCACTTAGTGCTGGCATGTGTTTCATCAAGGATTCCTCTGCAGGTAACCCACCCAAGCCTCCTTCCCCACTAACCATTCATTACCAGAGGCATTAGTCAAACTTTTCTATCCCTAGTAAGTGGTTATAAAGAAATCAGAGTTCCGTACAGGCTTAACTACATAGGATTTGGAAATAGCTATTTCTATATATGCTGTTTAATATATTGTGAAGTTATCTGTAAAATTCCCAAACATCAAAAGTCGTTTCACGTTCATGCACAAAATCAAAGTGCTAGAATGAGGCAAAAGTGAAACAGTAGACACCAGTGTCCAATAGCAATAGTAGTAGCACTTAGGCTTATATACCACTTCACAGTGCTTTTACAACCTTCTCTAAGCAGTTTACAAAGTCAGCATATGGCCCCCAACAATGCAGCCTGCTTTTAAGGGATAAAATGCGGAGGGATCTACTATAAGCCACTTTGAGCAAGCGGAAGACAAATCAATACAAATGAGCAAACAGTAACATGGATTTCAAAACCAAACACTTGCAAAGATAGATTTCCAGCAAAGGGTCATGCACAAGGCAGCCTCCTCACTTGTGTAAAGCTCAAGGCCAATGGGTAACTACTAAATTTGTTTTACCAGGTCCATATTAAAAGCATGTACCCTCAGGTGACAGCACTCAGTGCCGATGGAACAAATGTGTTTATATTAAACTGTGTACTTATTGGAGCTCGGTGCATAAAAGGCAAACTCCCTAGCTATTCAGTGTTCTATCGAACATTGTAGCACTTTTAAGTAAACAGATTTTGCCTTGCTTGGACAAGATGCTCAATGAGAGCCACCTCTGTCTTTGTTCATAATAAAAAAAAAATTCTGCTAAATTTTCATGTGTTGCAGGAGATTCATTCAGTTTTGTTCTCATTCTGAATATTGATAAGAATCAATATCTTGGTACAAAGGTTATATGATCCAGTTTTATTTCTTTTGCATTCGTTAACCACAATGAGTAGTATGTTGAGTTAGGTTTTCTCCCAGATATTTTTTTTTCTTTTTAAACAAAGAGAAAAAATCTACATGGAGTTCAATAAAATTTATTCCACTCCACATTTTGAAGAATTAATTATATAATTCAATCCAATATGGTGCAGAGTCCTGTCTCCCAAAATATAATGCTTGAATGACCATATTGGTTTCATGAATTTTTCACTGAACCGCTGTTTTTCTTTAATTTCAGTGTTGGTTGCTTACTCCATAGTTTCACTTTGTGCATTTTAATGATTTGGTTATTCAAGGGTAGTTGAAAACTAAGTAGCAGGGGTGGGATTCTACTAGTTCACACCTATTCGCTAGAACTGGTTGTTAACATTCTAAGCAGTTTGGAGAACCAGGTTAGAAGAAATTACTGCCTAATCCTGTAAGGAAGGCAGGAAGGAAACATTCTGGTGTTGCTTACAGAAACTGCCTCTCCGTTAACCCTTATTACATTCTTGGCAGGACTAGACTTCCAGGAACGTCTCTGAAGTTTTTTCCCCTCCTTTGCTGGTACTTTGCTTGTGTAGAGTGACCATTCAAAGTTACAATGACACTGAAAAAAGTGACATGACCATTTTTCACACTTACGACTGTTGCAGCATCCCCATAGTCATGAGAGGCTAGGCGAGGAGATGCATGCCCTGATGTGAGTGATGTTGAGTTGGCCATGCCCAGCCAGTCACATTACCACCAAGCCACACCCACCACCTAAGCCACGCCCACATAATCAGTTGTTAAAAAATTTGAATCCCACCCCTGCTAAGTAGTAATGAAAAGAAAAGAAGGACTAGGGGGTGACAGGATATCAGTAATCTGGTATTTGAGCGACTGCCACAAAGACGAGGGGGTCAAGAAAGAATGGTTAGAAACTAACCAAAGAGAGAAGCAACCTGGGTTTAAGGAGATACTTCCAATCAGTGACAAAAATTAACCAGTGGAAGGGCTGGCCTTCAGCAGTTGTCTGAAATGTATAGGGCAGGGATATCAAACTCAAGGCCCGTGGGCCAGATCCAGCCTGCGAGGTGCCTAGATGTGGCCCACGGGGACGGCCTGGAAACAGCAAAGGACCAGCCCACCCTGCCTCTGCCAGAGAAAATGGAGCTCGGGGTGGGGGTCGAGTGTGCCCCATTTTCGCTGACAGAGAGCAGCAAGAGCTCCATTTTTACTGGCAGAGGGCTCTCAAAACAAACTGAAAACAAAACAAAAGGAGAAATGTTTCCCCTTTTGCATTTGATCATGCAAGAAAGGGCAGGAAAAGAGAAAGGGAAAGAGGGAAGTCAAAGAAAAAGAGGGGAAGATGGGAAGAGAGCAAGGAAGGAAATAGAAGGAAAGAGGGAAAGGAGGAAGGAAGGAGAATAAAGAGGGAAGGAAAATGAAGAAAAGGAAGGAAGGAAGATTATAGTAAGAGTGAGGGAGGGTCTCAGAGAAGTCCTGCCTTAGCACTTGGCCACCACAGGTGCCCCTGACACGAGCCTCATGTCACACCCACCATGGCCACGTCCCACTCCCTGGCCCTCCGAGGTCAAACACAACCCTGATATGGCCCTCAATAAAATTGAATTTCACACCCTGGTATAGGGCCTCCTGCTTGAGCAGCGGGTTGGACCAGAGAATGTCCACTGTCCCTTTCAGCTGCTTCAGTGATGCTGCATTGCTGAATCACCACTGACAGCCAGGGTTCACATGATCGTCATTTTGAACACTCCCTGCCAGCTTCCTGTAAGGAAAGTCAATGAAAAAAGCTGGCAGGAAGTCAAAAATTGATCCTGCTCCTACTAAGTTTTTTTTTTTTTCCTTTGTTCACCCGTAGTAATTCAGTTTAGGTAAGGAAATATCTCTGAAATGAAGACCCAGGGGTCGACTAGTCTCATTCTAAGATAGGGCTTGCTAGAATCCGTTATACCCACATGAGCTTCATGAAATGTAGTTATGGCCAAATGGTCGCAATCATTACACAAATGTCACAGAGCAAACAGCTACATTTTTATTTTTAGCTTTCTCTTCCAAATTTTGGCTCAGAAGATTGCTTATGTGGCAAAATGGGCATTTCATAAACAGTCAGAAAATATTAAAGATAGCTAAAGTCATAGCAAAGATGAAGCAAAGATGAAGCAAAGAAAACCATTTGTTAAGAGCCAAACAGAAAATAAAATTAACCAACTTTAGTGATATAATCATCCCCACCACAAATAAGAAGAAAAAGAATATATTTGACAATATGATGGTACTTTGGCCAAATTCCTTAATATTTCACCCACAATCCATCATTTGGATCGCGACCAAGAGCAACACATTGTAGGCCAATATTTGGACCCAACATTTGAGTCACGGTGGCTGCTTTCTTTGTGTTTTCCTATAGTGAAAATATCCATTCCAAAAACTCATCTACTTATCTCAGTCCTCATGCTCAGAACTCCTCATAGTGAGGCACTGGAATTACTGACTCTACAGCTAGCAGATCAGTGGGTGTAATTGACCTCTGGCTTAATTGCCTATTCTTCCTTATTCATCACTTGAAGTAAAGGCTTCTCTGTGTTTCATGAAGAAGTAGGCTAGGTCATATGGGAGGGCTGGCTGAACATCACCAAAGATTTCATAACTGACTAAGTCTTGCCAATCACTTTAGCCACCGGCCTATGCTATTGTCCAAATATATTTTGTCCAGGTAAGCAAAAGGCTCAGCAGTTAAAGATGCTGAGCTTGTCAGCGAGAGAGCTGATAGCCTGAGTTTGAGACCCGAGCTCCGCACAACGGGGTGAGCTCCCGTTACTTGCTCCACTTCCTCCCCAGCTAGCAATCTGAAAGCATGCAAATGCATGCAAATGCAAGTAGATTAATAGGTACCACTTTGGTGGGAAGCTAACAGTGCTCTCTGCACCTTTGGCGTATAGCCATGCCGGCCACATGACCACTGAAATTGTCTTTGGACAATGCAGGCTCCCTCAACCAAGAAATTGAGATGAGCACCATGTCCTAGAATTAGACATGACTGGACAGGGAAATCTTTAGGCAAAAGGATGGGTGAAGTTAATAAGCATCTGCAACAGAGGTGGCATTCAGCAGGTTCTGACCAATTCTGGAGAACCAGTAGTGGAAATTTTGAATAGTTCGGACAACCAACAAAAACCACCTCTGACTGGAGATTTTACAGTATCCTTCCCCTGCCACGCCCACCAAGCCAGACCCACAGAACTAGTAGTAAAAAAAATTTGAATCCCACCACTGATCTGCAATCACTCCTCCAGCTGCTAATGACAACTAAGGCAAACTTTCATGAGCAAACTGAAAATTGGACTTTTTCATTGAAGTTTCATCCTTATATGGTGTCCCATTGCCCCTCTTCTCTCCCAGGTTGTGTATCGGAAGTGTTCCAATTTCAAGAAATAGTTCCAACCTATTTTCCAATTAATTTGGTGATGGGGATGCTTCTTTTGAAGCACAAAGGTTCAAGGAATAGGAATATTTGTTCCCTTCTTCCATTCCCTGAAAAAAAAATGTTTTCAAAGGTGAAAGAAACAAAAACCTAATGATATACCCACTTCTCATTTAGGGACTATCTCAGTTAGTGACTATTCACAAATACAGCGGTATTTTTTTTTTTAAAAAAAAAATCATTTTCCAAACAATGTCTGTATTTATGACCAAATTTTATACACCTGACAGCAGGCTGGAGTGATAGCTGTACAAAAGAACTTTATCTGAGTAAGAGCAGAAGCAACCCGTGATCTTCAGAACATCCATCAGTCATGTGTTCCCTTAGCAATCATTTTGCTTGATGACCTGGTAGCTGGAATGGAACTTAGTTTCTAAACAAAAGGTGTGGAATTCTTACTGCTTTCTGAGCTTGTTTGTTTGCAAATATTTCATTTTCCAATCGGTAACATCATCAGTCAGCTAGGTAATATTAGTGCTGAGACGAGGACACTGATGATGTTACCTAGTAGGGTAATGAAAAGTCTGCAAGAAGCAACCAAGCCCAGAAGATACCATGGAGTGCACACAGCTCAGCCCTGAATTACATAGATTCTCTTCTATGGGAGGATCATATTGCAGATCATTCCTTAAACAATAACCTTGAAGCTCTGTTCCAGTGAAACATCATCCTTCGAAGACGACACCTGCCCATCGTTCAACACGTCTACTTGCTCATATTTAAACATGGTCCAATAATGATCCCTGCCTGCCTCTTTCACAGACACCACCTCCTTGAGGGATTCATTCTGACTTTCCTCAGCTACTGCCTTACTCCAAATCAGGGTTGTCAAACTTTGAGGCCCACAGGCCGAATGCGTCACCTGCTGGCCATGCCCACTCCCGGTTTAGCGAAGGGGGAAAAGTCACAATATATCATGTGATAATGCTGTGACGACACCAGTTTGAGACCCCTGCTCCAAATAAAGTCCATAATTAGGCTGAAAGTTCTCCTATTCACAATCTTTTCCTTTTCACTCCTTCCATTTGTTTTCTCCACCAACTTTTTCTTCTCCTTTTTGCTGTTAAGGCTAGGTATTGTCATTGGTTGAAGTTCCCCTACCAATCAGAGATGTTGAAACCTAGGCACTCTCCTCACTGGGATCTAGTATCTATAGGACCGCTTTTAGTGATGTTAATTAAGATTCATATTGCTAATAGGCCATCTATTCCTCCACCTCATTGGGCTGTCCTTTCCTTCTTCTTCTTTTTAAATAAAACTTTATTAAGTAAATTATTAAAAACATTGGATGCGCTGTAACCATCCAGACAATCCTGGTTGTCATACATATTATGGCATAAAATACATACTTTAAATACATCGATACATTTCTATGATATTTCCCAGTTTTGGTCCTTTGCTTCTTGATCCCTGGAATCAAATTCTCCAGCATCTTCCAACATCCTGCAGATCCGGGAATTGTAAATATTCTCCTTTCATTCCAATACTAAGTTACAAATAGATACATCTTGTCACCTCCTGCTTTGATTGCTTTCTAAAAATGCTTCCTGGTTTGCTTTTCATCTCAGAGCATTCAGGTGGCTCTCAGCATCCAAAATGGGAAGTTTAAAGCAAAACAAAAACACAAAAAAACCAGCCACCTGGTTTTGCAAACTGATTATATCAAAAGCGCAAAGAGGAGGAGAAGCAAGATAGCAATGCAGGTTTGTAGTGCTGAGAGGAGAATCGTGCCTCTAATGTAATTAACCGAAGGATGGCCTATTTCATCCGTTTGCTATTCAGCATGACTTTACCACACTTGACCTAAAACAAAGGGTTGGGGGAGAGAAACTCTATGCACCATATTTTTCCGTCTATAAGATGCCCCCGTGTTTAGGACCCACCCACCCACTTTTCTTACCCAAAATGCAGAAATCACTATTTTAAACACTCAACAGAAGACATTTATTTTGCCGAATAAGACATTCGCTTACCAGTACTGGCATTTATTTATTTCTCTTTCCTGACACTTTTATGGGCCTCGACATTACTGCTCCCTGTTGCATCTGGGCACTGGCTACATGCTCTCCGTAGCATCAGCTGATATCAGTTACAGAAGGCTCATGATTGGAGGAAACCTCTTCGCTTGTCTCTGCAATCGGAAGTTTCGCTCGTGAGGCTAGTTTGCAGAGATAAGGCATCAGCAGTTTCGCAACCACGGTTTTCCTCTTGTTCCCCCCATGAATAAGACACCCCTCCATTTTTAGGTAATTTTTTTAAAGAAGAAATATTGTCCTGTACACCAAAAAATATGGTATATATTAATAGTTTCTACATCCCTCGGTGCACGCCGTGATACTTTGTATATGCAGCGTACACGGGAGTTTGAATCTTTGGTTTGTGCTGTTTTCCAACACACCCCATGAGTTTGCTTTCAGCAGAGTAGTAGCCTGGCAGGAGTGCAGTGGTGCAGTGGTTAGAATGCATTATTACAGGCTAACTTCGCTGTTCACTGCCAGCAGTTCGATTCTGACCGGCTCAAGGTTGATTCCGTTTTCCATCCTTCCAAGGTTGGTAAAAGGAGGACCCAGATTGTTGGAGTCAATATGCTGATTCTGTAAACCGCCTAGAGAGGGCTATAAAATACTATAAAGTGGTATATAAGTCTAACTGCTATTGCCTGTTGTAAGGACTGCTCGCTGTTATCTGTTAATGCTGCTTTTAATGGAACTTGAAAGCTGCCAACTGATCGGCTCCTGAGCTCTGATTTAGATGAGATTGCTCAGTTAAAGCCCTGCAAGGGCTGACTTTAGGTCTGGATGAGTGAGAAATGGAAGGCAGAGGCACTTTTCCTGGTTTTGCTTTTCTTCTTTTAAATGAGAGTGAGAGAAAGCACTTGGTGTATTGCCATCTCCAGAGATTTATATCATCAATAGGTTCTTTGTAATGGGTTTATAGTGTGGCTGACACTACTAATAAAAAGACAGTAACCATATCCCGGTTAACAGAGATATTAACTAGAACGAAATTGGCCCCATAATCTGCAACTACTTTGGCTTCTCACTTAGAGGGTCTTCAATAGCCTCATTCGCTGCACCGATTGAAGAAGGTAATGATACCACATCAAAAAATATACCTCTAAATATAGAACCAGATCCATAGCCACTGATGGACTATGTATCTTAGGCAAAGGCTATAGCTCAGAAGTCAAGTACAGCCCACATAATATAGGCACCATCCCAGGCTGAGCAATTACAAAGGCACAGAATACATGTTTGAACACAAGTGGATATGTATGCATTAAAAAATACTTACAATGGAAATAGATGATAGCCCAATGCTCATGTCATGACCCTGTCGGAATCTGACTCGGAGGGTGAGGCTGAGCAGCTGACAAGGAGTGGAAGTGTGGCTCCATTGGCTGTGGAAGAAACTGCGGAAGGGCAAAAGCTGGCTGGGCAGAGCAGGGGAGGGGTAGAGCAAGGGAGAGGGAATTTGGAGGAAGACCCAGGCCCACCCCACCTCTTCATCCTAGGGCATGCAGGGAAGAACAGAGAAGGGAGCAATGTGAGTTGCATGGCTTATGGGGGAGGAAAGGGCCCTAATTAGTTGCTCTTTTTAAGAGAAGCTGCGCACAGAAAAGTTTTGGGGAACAAATCGTGAATTATCTGGTATTGTCGAGGCTTATCTGGGTTCCTGGTGTCTTCCCAACTGTGTGTGTTTTTCTGGGCTTTCAAGTCTGCAATTCCTTCTCCTGTCCTGTCAAGTTAATTACTGCAGTGTGGTTTGTATGGGTTTTTATTTACAGTTTGTATGTACTTTGTTTTCAGACTGAATTTCCTGCATTTAGACTGTTCTTGGGAGAATTTTTTCTCCAGATGAAGGTAACCGTGATATTGGGGGCAAAGTTGGAGGTATTAAAGGGACATTTCTTGCTTATTTAACTGTGCTGCTTTTGTACCATGCCCTGGGTCATCGCAGCCCATGGGAACGTTTCCTATATATCCTTTTGAATTCTAAAGATGGCTGGGAATTCTCAGTTATAACAATGCCACTTCAATGACCTGCTTTCAAATTAATATTTGGAGAGATTGTACTGCAATAAGGAGATTGATGAAGCTAGTGTCCCAATCTACACACAAGTAGTGGTGAGGGTGGTTTTTCTTCCTTCCTTATAGCTTCCTGATATCATATTAAAAATTCAATTATGTACATATGCATGTATGAAAGAGTATCATTGACTAAGATGGGTGGCTATAGAAATTGGATAAACAAACAAACAAACAAACACTACAGAGCAATACACAAACCAGCCTCAGAGAAAGGACAAGAAATGCTGTTGAGAAAAGGATTTCAAAGGTTTGTTTATTTGTTTATTTGTTTATTTGTTCATTTGTTTATTTATTTATTTATTTATTTATTTGATGGAGCTGTGCATTCAGCATTCTCTCATTGGTAGTCAACAGGTAATCACCATTTCATGCCCCTAGTTAGGTCACCCAACATATTGGTTCACAGTGGATAAAATGTTTCTTTGACTTTAAATTTGTATGAGATGGCTGGCCAGGTCAGCAAACAATATAGCAGGTCCAGATCCTGAACATTGCCCTTCACCTAATCTAAACCTCAATGTTCTTTTTACGTTACTATATTCCAGCTCTACAATTTAGTTCTATATTACAATCTGTCTATATACTCATTCACGCAGACACTTTAATGGGGTGAGCCTTCTTTTCAGGGCTATGAGAAAATTGTCCTCTTTCAACAGATGCAAACAAAGTGCTTGTATTAGACTAAGGGTATGTAACACCACAAAATTACTTCCATAAAAAGAAATAGCATCCTCAAATTGCATCGTTCTCTCAATACAACTGTGAATATACAGCAAGGACTGGAAGATAGAATCTGTGAAATTCCTTAAATTCCTATACTGCCAAAGCAACCAGAAGCACTGTTAGTTGTCCTGTTAAGGGAACGAGTGAAATTTGGCAATCTCTTTTATTTTTTATGTCCAGTGAATGATAAGGATTGTTAAGTAGTCTGATTATTTTTATGTGTAATTTTGAATTTTCTTTTGAAGGCAATTGGGCCCAAGGGAATAAGATGCTGGAATACACGAATCTTTGGTCTGCTTCAACACAGAAGATTTCTATTTTGGAATCTATTTGATTCCATAAAGAAGCAGTGACCTCACAATTCATGCGTGACCCTGACTGTGGAGTCCCTGCTTCTTTATGGAATCAAATAGATTGTACATTAGTAATGTTTCAAAAACATAATAACATAAAAAGGCCTGTACTGGATTGGAGCCCTGGCCCATCTAGTCTAGCAGTCTGTTCTCACAACAGCCAACTAAGTGCACAAGCACTAATCTCCCAGCAGATGGCCAGTCGCCCTGCCATCAAGGCTAATAGCTATTGACGCCCAAGGTTTTCATGAATTGGTCCAACTTTCCTTTGAAGCCAACCAAGCTGGTAGTCAGAATCAGATCTCATGCTGGTTAATTCCAAAGTTGAATAGATGAAGACAATGGAAATAGTTGCAGTGAAATATTTTGCCTTGATCTAGTTGACCTTCTGATGCTGGAGATTTATTTTCTACATTCATCCTCTCCCCAATGCATATAGCAGGGAAGTTCAACATGGTTTCATGGATGCTAATAAAGCAATTACATTTTTTTCTCTGATCCATTTTGAGATAGGTGCCCTCCATTAGTGTTTCTCTGAATTCTTTTGGACTCTAATTCCCTTCAGGCCCATAATAGCCAATCTAAAACATCTGGAAGAGTCAATGTTGGGAAGGCTGTTTTAAGAACTCAACCTTCTGTTCTGCTTTGTGGAATACTTTTGAAAACTAAGTTGTACTTGACTGCAGATTCCAGGACATTTTGAAAGATTTATTTATCAGCAACTGAAGTATATAAATATCACATGTTTAAGAACTCATGACAGTTCCAGGTCTTTACTATACAACCAACATTAGCTTTCTGAGAAAAAAAAATGCATTACCTTCAAAAATTTCTCTACTGTCCAAAGCAATTGCTTGAATTACACTTTTCACTCCTCAGAGAGATGTCCCAGAAACTATACAGTGTCTACCATCCTCAGAAACTTTGCAACAGTAATGAAGACTTGGATATTCAAATGCTTCACACAGCACATTGGTAGCATTTATTTGGATTTTAATAGTTTTAAAAGATAACCCACTCATTCTTGATAGGATATTATTTGTGTCACTGAAATGAAGCAGTGTGCAGTTCATGTTTTATATACCTGAGAATATATGGCTACAAAACCAGTTTTGTATTAAGGAAGGCAGAGGAGAGAAAAAATAACAATCCTGGCCATTTGTTTGACTGGCCCTAAACTTAATAAATAAAGAGATGCAATGGGTTCAACCCAGACCGAGTATGTAAAATAAATTTGCCAGGATTTTATTGGAATGGATTTGCACGGTCAAACAAAATGGATTCTACCAGAGCACAGATGGCAGCATTAAACTGAGTCTGCTAACATCTACTTCTTTTCTGATCAAAAATCTGCAAAAACAACAAATAAAGCCAGTTGTTGTAAAAGCAGCATCTGAAAAAAGGAAATTTGCTTTGGAAAACAGCAGAGAGGAAAAAAAAGTGCAATAACAGTTTAAATAAAAGCTTATATTAGGACATTTTAAAACCTGTAATGTCAGTATTTGTAGAACAAAGGAGAACATATGGGAAATTAGTTCACACATATAAACTATTCAGCATTGTAGCAACCTGGATTGGAAGAGGCAAGATGATTCAGAGAATACATGGATATGCATTTCACACTTTTTGATATTTCCTTAAGTCAATGTGTCTTTCTCTGGATGCCCATTCATATCCCTTCCATCACCTTGTTTTCCTCTAGGCTAGATGATTGAACAGCAATCATTTATTTATTAAAAATATTTATGTATCTGCCCATAAAATAGTGAGTGGCTCCCAAACATGCACATAAACAGAAATGCAAGTATGCATGTGCAGTAGATTCCAGGACCAACTGATCGGCCTTTAAATCACAGTAATGATTTTCTGTCTAATCAGAGACTCTTGGAGAATGGAATGCAAAACATTTCATGGCAGACATTGTAGCCATTTTAAATGTACACCATCTTCATGGGCAATTCCTGAATCTACTAAGAAACGGTATTCAAAGAAAGCAGCTTCTCTGTGAAATTAAACTTATTTAGTAGGCATAGGGGTCAACAGAAGAAGAGAGGCATGAAGTATAGGATTGGGTAAATAAGGAAGGCAAAAACATCACAGCCCTTATTGTTCCAAAAATTATGGGAATAACCAACTGACATAATTCTGTGCAAATCTGTTCCTGCCAAAAGCCATAGAAATAGCAACAACACTTAGACTTATATACTGCTTCATAATGCTTTAAAGCAGGGGTGTCCAACCTTG
Source organism: Pseudonaja textilis (assembly GCF_049901715.1). NCBI lineage: Eukaryota > Metazoa > Chordata > Lepidosauria > Squamata > Elapidae > Pseudonaja > Pseudonaja textilis. The sequence continues at coordinate 180,751,987 of NC_141991.1, forward strand.
GCAACTTTAAGACTTGTGGACTTCAACTCACAGAATTCCTCAGCCAGCAAAGCAAATTCTGGGAGTTGAAGTCCACAAGTCTTAAAGTTGCCAAGGTTGGACACCCCTGCTTTAAAGCCTTCTCTAAGCAATTTACAGAGTCAGCATATTGCCCCCAACAATCTGGGTCCCCATATTACCAACCTTGGAAGGATGGAAAACTGAGTCAACCTTGAGCCACTCAGAATCGAACTGCTGGCAGTCCGCAGAACTACTCTGCAATACTGCATTCTAACCACTACACCGCCTCAGTACTAGGATCATACTACTAACTGATCGTTGAATATTTAAACTGCCACAAATATGCAACTCTTAATGGCATGTAAGAATTATAAATGTAATCATAAAATATCCATGAATAATCCTCAAAACAAGAAGTAGAAATTTAAAATAATAACTTAATTAAAACAATCTAAATAATGTATTCCTGGGATATTCTCCCAGTTCAATCAACTCTTCTGGAGGAGGTCGATATTAACTGGTTTCTGAAAGAATAAAAGGGAAATGACTTCAGCTTCTTAAGAGGAGCTGTTTACATGATATTGGGGACATTCGAAAGAAACCTTCTTCTCAGTTCAACAATCCCCCCTGCCCCTAATTTTAATGGTAGTGAGGGACTACACATTTTTTCCAGTTATTCTAATCTGGAGATCAATTCAAGTTGACCCAGACTGAATCCTAATTGAAAAAGGTCCAGAAAAGCCCCTTCCTCTATCTTGCACTGAAATTGCCTCCTGGAAGATATGATGGTAGTTATCTAACACAACTGGATTAAGAGGAGGTCTCTGGAAAGAGTACACCATACACGTTTTTTCATCCCCAGAAGGTAATCCATCCTATGATGATGCATTCGTCACTTCCTAAATCCAGCTGACCATTCCCACTCCTGCCTTTTGAAAATGGCTGGAGGCACTCCTGCATTCATAAGAGAACGGGAGTCCCAGTTAATGTGGTTAGATGCCGCCATGTGGATTTTGTCCATGCGGAATTAAGATTTTAGGGAATACGCAATTTTTATTAATAAGGTATTACACAAAATTGTTCCGACCCAAGTCTTGTTCAAATTAAACAAACACAAACTGTGTATAAAAGCAAACCTTTTTTAATGCAGCACTGGGAATTCAGTGCATTCCCAGCCAAGAGACATTTAAACCTAATTATCCGATATCAAAAGCAAGCCCTTTCAAGGTTGCAAAAGGCTGCCAAGAACAGAAGACTAATTACTGATGAAATATCCACCGACAGAAGTTTCAAAAACAAACCAGAGTAAGCAGGGCTTCAACGAGGACTGAGTCTAAAGAGTCTTTGCTTCCTGCAAGAACACATCCCCGAGGGCTGGCTTTTATCCCTTATGGGAGGGGCCTTACTCCCGAGTCGCCCTTGCTGCTTCAGCTGCTCTTTCCTTTGAGCAGCCCTGCGCGCATGCGCACTGGTCAACAGGCTCCCCGGGGTCCTCTGCATCACTGCTGCCAGACACCACAAGCTCCGAAGGCAGCACCCCACTCTTCAATAGTCCTGGCCCCATCCCTGCATCACACGCAGGCCCCTCATTCGAGGCCTCGCTCTCCAAGACCTCAGCCATCCGCACCTGCTGCCGGCGAACCACAACAAAAATGATCACAGATGCCAGCTGTCTAATGAGGTGTCCCAAATCAGGGGGGAGTAGGGCATCCTAAAGAAGACAGCTCACCAACACGACAATGGAGGAGAAGTAGAAACAAACAGTTACAATTTCTTCTCTCGCTGTCATCGTGTAAGATTCAATGTGAGCTCATTCACAACCTCGATCAAGTTCACTTCAAATATTTCCTCCGCTGTGGCTGACCCAGGCAGCACTTCAGCAGCTTCGTCACCTGGAATTCCTGACTAAACTAAGGTGCCAGCCAGAACCCCCAAGTAGAATAGAATAACAGAATTGGAAGGGACCTTGGAGGTCTTCTAGTCCAACCCCCTGCTTTGGCAGGAAACCCCACACCACTTCAGACAAATGGTTCCACTGATGAATTGTTCTAACAGTCAGGAAATTTCTCCTTAGTTCTAGGTTGCTTCTCTCCTTGATTAGTTTCCACCCATTGCTTCTTGTCCTGCCCTCAGGTGCTTCGGACAATAGCTTGACTCCCTCTTCTTTGTGGCAGCCCTTGAGATATTGGAACACTGCTATCATGTCACCCCTAGTCCTTCTTTCCATTAGACTAGACATATCCAGATCCTGTAGAAAGAGGCATCTCAAGAGCAATCCAGTGAGAAACCAGGTCTCTTCCTGTTGCTAGTGGAATTACCAGTCAGATGAAAAGGAAGTCCTCTTGGCATTTCCCAGCATCCATCTGGATCTATAAGGTATTTGAGGCTGGCCATTCCAAACAGCCTAATCACCTCACAAAAGTCAATCTCATTAGGACGTGATCTGACCATGGCAAAGCCTAGATATAATGTCTTCCAAATGCTCTATTTTGACCATGCTTAAGAATTCTAAGAATTCAGGTTGTCCAAGCTGAGGTTGACTATTATATTACGTTGGATTATTTTTTTTCCTGATCATCTCACTCTATTGAAAAAGTGTTGGTTGGGGATGAGGGGGGGATTTATTCCCATCTATCTCAAAGGAACCGCTTCAGAAAGTTCCACTTTACTATCCAGCAATTTTTCTTCAAACATTTTAGTTTGGAAGTCAGAGAGCAGAAATGTATGAACATCCTGGTATCCAGCTCCTTTTTACGGGGGCTTTATCACTTTTTTTTTTTTTTTTACAAATTTCTATATAAATGGCTAAAAGAGGAGGCTAAAGAAAATGACAAAGGATTATGAAAATGCAAACCAAAAGCCAAATCTCCGTAAATATAGATCCATTGATTCATTGATCATGCAATAAACTATAAAGCACCCAATACAATTCAGCACTAAGTGCACTTAAGTCCATTGATTTCAACAGATGTCAGCATAGTTGTCTAGCTGAGATCGTAGTCAACATTTATTGTTTCTTTAAAGCTCTCCATCTTCAAGCTGTTGTTATATTAGCTGTTAGTCCTTGACTCAGGCCACATAAAACCACTTTTATGATTTTTGAACTCAATCTTCTGCATTCAGTCTGCTCAATAAAATCAGTGCTCCCAAATGCTATCTCTTGCTAATCTGGGGTTCCTAGTATTACATCAATGGCTGCTTTGTGTTTGGAATAAAATGCATGGCTGAAAAAAACATATAATCTTCTAACGTGTCACCATTACACAGCTTTGTCTGCTTTACTGGAATTTGCATTTTACCTGAGAATATTAGACATGAATCCTAAGCCAAATATATACAAATTAAAATATCTTAGTCCACAGAGCATTTTCCCTAGGAAGCAAATGGCAGGCTTGGGGTAGGCAGGAACATCTACCTATAATTTGGGTTACAGTTTAACATGAAGAATTGACTGGCCTCTGAATATTTCCCATAATTAGATCAGCTTCTCACCAACGTACAATTCCCTTTGCTCATCCAAAACTGCAGTTTTATTTTGAATCTGTGGAAAGCAGAGTAGCGAAGAGAGCAAAGGGAGACAGAAGCATTATATAACTTTTTGGTAATTCAGTAATACAGTTCACTATGAAGAGATGGTACTGTCTGTAGCTCAGGTGCCTTAAAAAAAAAAATCTAAAAAAATAGATCCCTTTGAATATTAGCTGTGAATAACAGAGCCTAAAACAAACGCTGTAGTTCAAAGCATTCAATTTTTATAGTTAATGCATTACTCCACATATTCCCTTTCCCAGTAACCAGCATGCTATGGGTCCTGTGTATGCTCACTCTTCATTGCACTTCTTTCTACAACATTTTTTCTCTTTCTCTCACCGTGTATGTGTGTGCGTGCATGCACACGTGTATTTGCGCACACCCACCTACACATATGGATATTTACTGCAAGGTGAAGATCATGAAATCTACTGGCTCAGTGCAGGTGGGCAAACAAGAGGTGTTTTTTTTTTTTCAACTTCCCAGTCAATGGCCCAAAATCATTCAGTTGGTTTCCATGCCTGAGGAAGTACAGTAGAACCTCTGGTCACAAACGCTTCTGACCACGACCCAATCGGGTTCCGACCAAAAAATTCACAAAATTTTTGAATCTGGTCACAAACTCAGGTGGCATGACCCTTGACACAGAAATTCCTGACGATGAAACATTAGAAGACGAAGAAATCACCAATGTTTTGGAACAAATTATGGTTGTTTCCAGAGGTTCTACTGTATTAGAATTTGAGTCTCCCCACTCCTTGATTATCAGAGCATCCTAGCAACTATGCTACAATGGTTTTAAAAGACAGAAAGAGAAAGAGAAAAAGAATGGGGGGGGGGGAACAAGGGGAGGAAAGGCAAGCATTCCTACTTCTATTACCATCTGTCTTCTAGTCCTTGTCTATTGATCAAGATGTCTGGTTGATTGGCCAATACTTGCTTGTCTGTCTGGATCTGGAAGTCCCACAGGATTTTAGGCCTGTTATTCTGTACAACCTTCTGTGGAATCTCCCATCTGGACTTGGGAGAATCCTGCCCATATACTAGGTAGATATTCCTGTACACAGAGCGAGCAATTTGGCTGTTCCGTTCAATGTATTGTGTTCTTGTTTGCCTTTCACGTTGTGCCACTTTGTATTAGACTTTTCTAACACCACTCTGCACAGCCTGCACCGTGAGTCTCTGATGTGATAGATCCTGCTTCTATAGGTCTGGGTCTTAGTGACCTATTGATGATAGACAGACAGACAGTCGGACAGACAGACAGACAGATAGACAGATGATAGATAGATAGATAGATAGATAGATAGATAGATAGATAGGTTACATACACATTAAATGTACATAAATTCTAGGTTCTATTCTGTTAATTTTGTTTATGGCTGTATGTACATATTGCATTACAGTCTACATTCTGATCTGCACAGAACTACATATCTTTGAATGCAACCCTAACTTTTGTACTCAGTGGCTAAGACGCTGAGCTTGTCGATCAGAAAAGTTGGCAGTTCAGTGGTTCGAATCCCTAGCACCATGTAACAGAGTGAGCTCCTGTTACTTGTCCTAGCTTCTGCCAACCTAGCAGTTCGAAAGCATGTAAAAATGCAAGTAGAAAAATAGGGACCACTTTGGTGGGAAGGTAACAGCATTCCGTGCGCCTTTGGCATTTAGTTATGCCAGCCACATGACCACTGAGACGTCTTTGTATATCACTGGCTCTTCAGCTTTGTAATGGAGATGAGCACTGCCCTCTAGAGCCAGAAACGACTAGTGTGTATATGTGAGAGGAACCTTTACCTTTACGGTCATTTCAAGATTGTAAATAACATTAACAATTAACAATTCAAAAGCAGAGTCTGGGCATGGATCAGAATGAGGTCTGCTTAGGCAAGGGTATATCTCACTTAGAATTCATACTATTTGTAAACAATTTGGCAAGGAGAAAGATAGGGAATGTGGATAAGCTTTCAGGACCATGGACAGATCATGAAGTGTAAACTAAATGGGTGGCTTTCAACCTACAGGCTCCAGGGTCTCTCTCTCTCTCTCTCTCTCTCTCTCCCTCCCTCCCTCCCTCCCTCCCTTCTTCTCTCTCTCTCTCTCTCCCCACCCCCACCCCCCAGGGAAGAAAGCAATGAGAAACCTCTTCTGAAAACCTTGCAAAGAAAACTATAGGGACATGCCCAGGCAGTTTCTGAGAATTGGACACAATTGAATGGAAGGAGGGGAAAAGATATTATTTACAGATAGCTATGGCTTGAAAAGGTTGGATTATTTTTCTTTGGAACCAGGCACCATATATCTCTACAACCAAGAAGTGATACTAGGTAGTAAACACGTTTTCATTGGTGCAATGATCCTTCACAGACAAGGAAGTTCATATTAAGCCACAATGTTGTCAAATTCTGTCATGCTAGCAAAAGAATGCCAGCCCTAGCAGTAGGCAGATCTAACCCAAATCGATCATGGGTTCCATCCAAAAACATTATTAAAGGCAAACGATTTTTCTTTTCTCCCCCACCCCCACCCCATTTCATACAATACTCTGTCTCTGGTGTGAAGCAACGGAAAAGCGATGCAAGGCACAAAACTCACAGCAAGCATGTTCTCGCACTTGCATACAAAAGCTGTGAAATGTTTCAATCGAACGCCGGTATATATAGTAAAAGAAATAGGAATGCATGGTCTGAAAGGAAGGCTGTGATATAAAAGAGAGACAGTCCGGAATAGCAAGCACTACAGTGTTATTTTTTCTCATTTGGATAAAAAAAAAAATTCCATCACCACATGCTATCTAAATATGACCAAGGAAATGCAGGTATTATAAGGGGGGAAGGGGCAGATTACCTGCCTGCTTTGCTTTATATTTATTTATTTGTTTTAGATATGCATGCCCCAGTTATCTATAGGAATCTACCAATAAAACCAACAATTAGCTTAGAATAAGCAGTTTGAAAATTTTAGCATATCTCCAGAGACCAAAAATAACAGAGAAGAAAAAAGTAAAGTAGGTAGATAGGCCACACATAGAACACCAATAAATCAGCCAATCTACCTGAAGGACAAGGCTATATAATTCAGATTATGTTAAATACGGTTATTAATTAATTAGAATAACAGAGTTGGAAAGGACCTTGTAGGTCTTCCAATCCAAGCAGGAAACCCTATAGCATTTTAGACAAATGGCTGTCCAATCTCTTCTTTAAAACCTCAAGTGTTGGAGCATTTACAACTTCCGGAGGCAAGTTGTTCCACTGATTAATTGTTCTAACAGTCAGGAAATTTCTCCTTGGTTCTAGGTTGCTTCTCTCCTTGATTAGCATCTTTTTATATCTCACTTTTCCTCCAGGAGTTCAAGATGTTATACAGAGCTACTCTGTGAGTGACACAACCAGTACCTAAATTTGACAAACAAATAAACACATGACACTTAGTCCTCCAATTTTCTCTATACATCACAGTCATTATTAACTGGGAAGGAGACAAAGTTGAATCTTAGTTCTGTGGACAAGTCTAGGCATGATATCCATAACTTTCATGTCAGGCAAGTAAGTCATCATGTGAACTGGGACATCGGACTTATATCTGTCAATTCTTCTTAACTTAATCCTGCAGAGGTAGGCATCCATATACAATATGACACTTGATATATAAAGACCTGATATATGTCATATGAATATAAGATATGAGCATTTTGAGATTCTGTTTTTTTCCCTTGAGGCATAGTCTTCTACCTTGAGACCATCATCTTTTACAATTATCTAGTTCAAGTAGAGGCGTATTTCAGGGCCCATTATGGTGCCACACCCAAGACTTTGAGGGATTACATATTGCACTGAAATTGTTGGGATGTTCACAGTTACACCTGAAAATAAGCCATGAGTCTGGATTAAAGAGTGAAGCTTCCATGAAGGCCAAAGGACTTCTTACATCTAATTCTGCCCCAAAAGAACAATAAAACAGCCAGTGAATAATAGGAGCAGAAGATGCTTGTGGATGGTGACCTGTCTTCCATATGGAACACTTATTTGGGTGCTCTTGACATTGTAATAGAGATACACTGCTTTACTAGGCTGCACATACATCAAATCCTGTGAGCTCCTTGAAAGCCAATCTTAGGACCAGGTTCTTTAGTGGATGGTCATGCATTTCTGGTTCTAAGTCCTCAGAGGGGACAACCTTCCCTGACTTCTGTGGCTGGAAGGAGACAAAAGTCATAATGACCTTGAACATAGTGTATTTATCCATATTCATTTCTAACTGTTCTGTTGGAATCCAAGCCACATCAACCCTGATGCTGTCAGGGGCGATGTTTAGTCAGGACAAGTTTTTAAAGATGTCACTGTGGGGACCAGAAGGGACAGCTGCTTTATTTCAGCTCAGATTTTTAGCCCTTTGCAAGAATACCAGAGGAAAAAAAAAATCCTTAAGTATATGGGAGTCACTGACTTCAAATTAAGTGGTAATGAATGCAGATTTCCATGAAGATTCCACGAGTTGGTAATTACAGTTTTATTGCAAGTGGAACTGGTGAAATAAACTTGGTCTCTACTGTCCCATCCATGTAATTGATGAGTTAATTTGTCTTTAGTACTCTTGCTGTTCTAATATTTCTCCATCGGCGCCATGAAAATTAATAGGATGCAAAATGTATAAAATTATGCCCACCCCAAAGCCACAGTACAGTTCCAGTGAGGCTTATTTATTTCAACTGCTGCTGGTGCAGGGTCACCGGCATCTAAAACACACACACACACACACACACACACACACACACACACACACACACACAATCTTCTCAGTGACATTTTCAGACTTGACATTATATGACATTTTCAGTTTAATATTGCTAATACTCTGGCTGCGGAATTAAAACTATACCCAGAGGAAGGACTAAACTCAGGAACATCAGCAAAAAAAAAATGTTGCTCAGGCTCTTTTCATACCAAATATTTACATATAAACAATTCTCACTGTAAAAAAAAAAAGGGGGGGGGGAAGGCTCCATCTTTTTAACTTTCCCTTGTTTCTTACAGTGGTTCCAAATTCCCGTGTGAATCTGCCAGATGAATCGGAACCTGCCTCCATCCTTCCATGCAACTGAACAAGTTAAAAACATAGATGAAAAAAATGTGTTGTATTAAAGTGGACTGAAACATTCAAATTGGAGAGAGCGTTCTCCTTTTGTATGTTCTGCTACATTTTGCAAATTAACACAGCTAGTCAACTGAGGCTTCGCACAACACACTGACTTTCGATTGGCAGAGATTTTTACCACACCAACTATCGTCATCTGTTCGCTTTGTCATTTTGCCAAAATGACAAAACAAACATTGCAAATCACACAATACAAGCTCCGCCCTTTCATACTGGAGTTGTGACATTATGCATTACACATTTCTTCATTTGCCTCCCCTTATATTTACCTGGAGTCTACCAAATTCTACTTGGTTTTTTTTTTTTTTTAATCAAATCTGAATCTGTAGAGAAGGCTGCAGTATGTATTTTCTTATGCAAGAGAAAAAAATGGTGGACTGAAAGGACAGAATGTGGACCATACGATTTCAAACTGCAAATGCAAACTATATAGAGAAATTAAAACATTAAAAAAAAGAACGAAGGAGTTATTATAACAAGGCAGATCATGTCAATGCTAAAGATAAAGAAAAAAAATTAACCATTGCTCAATATATGCTGTAAAATGTGTGTGTGTGTGTGTATGTGTATATATACCCGAACAAAGCTGAATGCCATATATATATATATATATATGGCATATCAGCTTGTTATATACGTCATTATAGTTGTGCTTTTAAAGTTGTATATACGGTTTGGCAGAATCTCATCTGCCATCATCCGGCCTCTGATAGACATGAGCTTGTGTTCGTCTATACAGAGGCCTGGACGGCAGATGAGATTCTGCTACGTTGCTACAACTTAAGCACACTAATGACGTGAGAATCCCAACAAAGCTGAATGCCATACATGTAAGTACCACGAAAAGTTAAGAATATATATATATATATATATATATATATATATGTGGATCTGTTGATGGTTTCTGCTGAGATTGTATCTAGCAGCGTTTCGATGAAGTCTCATTCATCATCTTCAGGCTTCTGTCTCCGCTCTGTGCTTTCAGGTAATGTGAATTGCAAAGCTGCTTCCTCCTTTAACTGCCAGTGGGGTGGGACTTGATTGGGTGGGGGCTTGGCTGTGTTCTGATTGGGTGGGGTGTGTTCTCATTGGTAGGGGTTTGGTTGTGTTCACACCCAATCAGAACAGCCAAGCCCCACCCAATCAGTCCCACCCCACTGGCAGTTAAGAGGAAGCAGCTGCATCTCACATTACTCTGAGCACGAGAAAGCTGGATGAATGAGACTTCATCAACGCTGCCAGATACTTAATCTGCGAGAAACCTCAACAACCAAAGATCCACATATATATATAGAACCTCAGAACAATATATATATATATATATATATATATATATATATATATATATATATATATATATGTGTGTGTGTGTGTGTGTGTGTGTGTGTGTGTGTACATGTAAGTACCCGCGAAAACTTAAGAAAACATATATATATGTGTGTGTGTGTGTGTGTGTGTGTGTTGATTTGTCTGTTTTAAATGTATGTCAAATAAATGTTTTTTTCTATAATAAAAAAATAAAAATAAAATAAAATAAAATATGGAATAAGTACAAACCCAGGTTGTGCCTGAAAACACCTTTGTGAATTTCAGTGCAAGAAGCATTTATTGAACAATAAGCAAACACAAATGGCTAAAACATTGTGGGGTACTAGAAGTTTGTCAAGGGGAATAGAAAATAAAATCAAGAGAAGAAGTGATGGCAGAGGGATATTGTGGTCAGCAGTTTTCTTATCTACAGTAATTTAAAGTAGACAATAGAGTTTATGCTTTTGAAGACTGAGTTTGAAATAGAATTGTGTAAAAATAATTAATGTATCATTTCTAATATATATATAAACCTTTATTGAAATATGAGTCAGAAGAATAAGTGAAAGAATGTATGATATAGGTAGGCTAAAACATTTGATTATAATACGGAAACATGAGAAAATGTGGTTGAAAGGATTGAAGCGTACACTATGTTGTAAACTTAATAAGAGTTTTTATAAAATGATGAACTGTTGGTATGCATATATCACCAGAAAAATTGTCTAGAATGTATGAGGCATTTCAAATTCATGTTGGAAATTGAATAGCAAGATGGAATATTTTATCATGCTTGATAAGCATATAAAAAAGCTAGAAAATTGTGGATTCAAATACACACACTGATTCAGAGGATTCTAAAGAAAGATCAAAGTTTTTTTTTCTTTTGGGACTGATAGACAAACAGTTGGAAAAAAGTCATAGAACTTTGCTTTTGTATATTATAATTGCAGCAAGATTATTGTATGCACAAAGGTGGAAAGATTTAGCGTTACCCACAATGGACGAATGGTTTTCTGAATATGGTGGAACTTGCTGAAATAGCTAAATTGACTTTTTTTAATAAGAAAAAAGACAATATTTATGTTTATTGACCACTGGAAAACCCTTGCAGAAAACTATGGTTTATGGTTTTGATTATTAGTTAGGATAGAGAAGGAAGAACATTATATTGTAACCACATAAGAGGTAAATTTATAATTGTGCTATTTCTTTACTATTGTAAAGAAAATCAGAAACCATTTCTTTGTGTGTTTTCTTTCTTTTCTATTGTTTTTCTTTTTCCTTTTTCGAACTTTTAGCTCTCTCTTTGATTTCTTTCTTTTTCTTACTTTATATTGGTTTGTATTCAGTTTTATCTTCCTTCCTTTATCCTTTCTTTATCCTGGAAGTTGCTTCTTTATATATTACTTTTCATTTTCGGTATAATATTCTTTCATTTCTTTTTCTTTTTCCTTGAATTTTTACCCTTCTCTGTTCACTTTTTAACAGTTTAAATTGTATTAGGATTTTACCATTATATTAAAGATTCTTAATAAAATTGTATACAATAATACTTGTTCAGTGACTGAATTTTAGCTGCCCAAATTTGGAAGGCCACTAGACGGTAGCCAGGAGCAATAGGCAATCTCTTTGATGCCATCTAATGTCCACAGGCAACCATTTTGGAAAAAAAATATATGGCTATATGAAAAACACCTCCCAGGTGAGCCAATCTGTAACATGCACTGACACTCCCCTCCTGTCAACCTCACACACTCACAATTTGTCAGGTGAAGAAAGCAATTTACGTAAGGCCCAGCAGTCATCAGCAGACAAAAAAGAAATGTAAATCAACAAAGTTTCTCAGCTTACCTGAGTGGTTTTGTTTTCAACACAGAAGAGTAGTCAAAATCCAGTCCAAGTTCTGAGATCCAAATCAAGTTTGTCAGCCAGTTCTAGGTCAGAGTTACATGAGCGTGATTCCCAGGAATGATACACCAGAGCAGAAGATCAGATGGGTCATGGCTGTTTCGTCAATCAAGTTGCAGCCACTGTATTTAATCAGGAGGATTACTCCCTTGCTTGGCAAGGTGCCTCATTGAGCATCTATGTTCTGTTCTCCATCTAGTTCCAAGTAGAGGTAGTTTGTCATCATCTGACTGCTCCAGCTGCTACCTCAGTATTTGCGTTTGATCAGCCTCGGATGACTCTTGGCTTGGAGTCTCCCAGGGCTGACATTTCAGGGTTCAGCTGGAGCAGCTTCATCAAAGTCTGAGTCCTGAACCATGACAACTTTCTTGAATTCTGCCTTTAAAAATACTTATGCAATGCCCCAATCTGGTGGGCATAAACCCCAGGAATCACTTACTTTGCAATTAAGAGACATGAATTCTTTGCTGCCATCTGGTGGTTCTTAAGTCAATAAGTCAGCAGTCCTTTGGGAGGGGAAAAAAAATGATTTGATGGAGCATTATTTTGGCATACCTACAGTATAGAATGGTCCATGGTGGATTTTCCCACAGTTGATGACATTTGAATTTCAACCAAAGAAAACCACCCATCACTGCCCTTACACTGTTCCATAGAGGAGTTATAAAGGACACAGCACAGTGTGACTCTATTCCAGGTGTTTTCTAAGGGCATACTGTATGGGTGCATGTGCATCTTGAATTATGCTGACTTGATTCCTTCCTGTTTATCCAGGAAAGAACAGCAAAGAGGCTGTGTCTTTGAGCTCATAGATTATAGTGTTTACAGCCTAAATAATTTTAAGTTGAGAGAATTCAAGAAATGTTTAACCTCCATTTTATGAAAAGGCAATTTTCCTACTAATCGGGTAAAAATGACAGTTTATTTTGCCTGGGCTTAGTTTTCAAAACATCTTATAAGCATACCTCTGTTTATACATGATTTGATACAGTACATAGTCATTGAATGATTAAATGAATATGTCATATGTTTAGGGGATTTATATCAATAGCACTTAGACTTATATACTGCTTCACAGTGCTTTACAGACCTCTAAGCCAGGGGTTCCCAACCACCGGTCCCCAGACCGGTACCAGTCCGTGGAACAATTTCTACTGGGCTGCTGGTTTGCTGGGCGCCGCCATCTTGTTTTGATGAAAAAGTGCTTCCGATGAGCTTTTCCAGGTAGAGAGTGGTGTTTGGGTGCTGAAAGAATCCTTGCGCCTTAGTTTCATCGAGGGGGGGGGCGGCTTCGAACAAAACTAAGGGGCCAGGATTCTTTCAGAACGCACGGCAAGGTGAGCTGAGCAACTGTCCTGAAGCCATCGTGAAGCCCATCGACACAGGTACAAAGGAGGAGTTGAAGGTGGCAGGGAGAAGCGGGGGACGGCTGGCTGGCCGGTCGCTTGGCTTCCCTTGCCATGTGTTCTGATGCTGGTACCAGGCCACGGATGATTTTGTGATGCCGGTACCAGGCCACGGATGATTTTGTGATGCCGGTACCGGGCCTCAGCACAAAAAAGGTTGGGGGTCACTGCTCTAAGCAATTTACAAAGTCAGCATATTGCCCTCAACTGTTTGGGTCCTCATTTTACCAACCTTGGAAATTTAATATGTTAACTTTTTAGGGTTTTTTTTTAAAATGGTTTGCTTGTTATATCATATTCTTTGTATTTTCTTTTTGTTTGTTTTGCTGTTAAAGCTGCACAATTAATTAGCTTGTTGGGTTCTGGTATATCATCTCCTTTCTATAATTTCTTTGTATTTAAAAAAATCAATACATTTAATTTTTTTTAATGGATTTAACCTTGAAAAATGAATCTTAGCAGTTTACTTCTAAGGCCTAAACAGCTAATCTAAGGCCTAAAGAGATAAAAATTCAGAAAAGCTTATCTGAAGCTTGAACAACTAAAATGTACAATCCAAACAACATTAGAGTCTATGATATACGTCTGCATGTATTAATCCTAACTATGCACTCATCAAAGTATTTCCTTTCAGTGCTACACAAAACTCAACAAGTATTATTAAAAAAACAATAAAGAAAAGAAAGGAAAGCCACGAGATAAGAAAAAGAACATGGCTAGAGCTATTTTACTAATTGTAGCACAAGGTTTTATCATATTTGCACATTTAAATAAATGTTGTATTCAGGATTTATTGATTCTCCTCAGTCTGCCTTACTTTCACCAAGGTTTTCAATATTGCTGCCTGGACATTTATTTTGAAATTCAGATGCTGAACTTTGACAAAATGTCATTTCAGCTATAATGCACTTGGAGTAATGTGTAGCTGGAAACAAACTCCTCAAGGCATACTTCTTCATTTCTGAAGAAACGAACACACAACGTATACTGGACTACATTGGAAGCCGTGTCTCTTGGCTTCTTCAAGTGCTCTCATTTCCATTCTGTGTGCCTCGTGGCTCTTGAACCATGCACTTTAATAAGTAGAAGAGCTGAATGTTTGAGAAACAAGGAAATACTTCCCTGTTGTGGCATTGAGTATTTTCCTCCTGGATGTTATGGTTAAAAGCAGCTTACAATGATGTCATGGTTTGGTTCTCATTTTACATCACTAGCTATCAGCTTTGGAAGTGAGTACAGATAGTCGTCAACTTACAACAGTTCATTTAGTTACAACAGCACTGAAAAAAACTTATGACCTTATGACCATTTTTCACACTTATGACCATAGCAGCAGCCCCATAGTCATGTGATCAAAATCCAGACACTTGGCATCCAACTCACATTTATGACGGTTGCAGTCTCCCGGAATCGTGATTGGCTTTTTGCGACCTTTTGACAAGCAAAGTCAATGGGGAAGCCAGATTCACTTAATAACCATGTTACTAACTCAACACTTCCAGTGATTCACTTAACTGTGGCAACAAAAGGTTCTAAAATTCATTTAACACTTACCAATAGAAATATTGGGTTCAATTGTGATTGTAAGTCAAGGACAACCTGTTGTGATTCGCTGGCAGCAGGTGCAGATGGCTGCGGTCTCTGAGAGTGAGAACTCAGATGAGGGGCCTGTGTGTGATGCAGGGATGAGGCCAGGACTATCAGAGAGTGGGGCAGTGATGCAGAGGACCCTGAGGAGCCTGTTGCCCAGTGCACATGCACGTAGGGCTGCTCTAAGGAAAGAGCAGCTGCAGCAGCACAGGCGACTTGGGACTAAGGCTGCAAGGTGATGGCCCCTCCCTTAAGGGATAAAAGCCAGCCTTCAGGGGTGGGATTCTTTGCAGGAAGCAAAGAAGTTCTTGCACTTCAAGTCTTGTGGAAGTTCGGACTGTCCTGGTTTGTGTTTGGAGACTTTTGGTTTTGATTATTTATTTTTGCAATTAAATCTAGCATTCTTGGCAGCCTTGCACAACCTTGGAAAGGCTTGTTCTTATCTGGGACAATTAGTTTTTAATAATGTTTTACTGTGAATGAACGGAATTCACAGAGAAGCATTAAAAAGGTTTTGCTTTTATCTCTGTTTGGTGTTTATTTGCTTTGAACGAGACTTGGGTCAGAACACTACCTATACAGAAACTGGAAATGACATCTTTTTCTTTGTGATTATTCCATAAATAGATACCAACAATCAAGACTTCCATTAACAAGGGTCTTGTTTACTATGCATATCAGAGACCTGCAGTCATTGGAGCCAGGCAGGCACAATGTTTTAACATCATTTGTAAATATTACAGTATTATGCACTTGCTTGGTGTTCCAGACAGTCCAGCTGACCTCCCAAACACTTAATGGCAAGCAAGGAGTACATGCTGTTGCCTCTCTCTCCAACATGAAAAGGGCTAGTGCAGAGGTGGTATTCAGCAGGTTCTGACCAGTTCTGGAGAACCAGTAGCGGAAATTTTGAGTAGTTCAGAGAACCAGCAAATACCACCTCTGACTGGCCCCGCCCCCATCTATTCTCTACCTCCCAAGTCCCAGCTGATTGGCTGGGTCTTCTTTTGTTGCCCTGCACAGGAAAATGGAGCTGGAAAGCAGGTTAGTGGGGTGGGGAGGGAATAGGATCTTGCAGTAACCTTCCCCTGCCATGCTCACCAAGCCATGTCCACTAAGCCACACCACGCCCACCAAGCCCTGCCCGCAGAACTGGTAGTAAAAATTGTTGAATCCCACCACTGGGCTAGTGATGTCAAAAAGCCTTCTCAATATCCTCTTATGCAAGGGGATAGGACATACAGGGTCCTGGAGAAAATGGATGGGAAGTGGTCCACAAAATGTGAACAAATGGTCCAAGTTAACAGGATTCTATCAGTGCCATCTTAACAGCATTCTGGGCCCTGGACAAAGCAGTGTACTGGGGCCCCTATGACAACTACTCATAAAAATGTAAATGGTCGATAAAATTAAACATATATTTATTTTATTGGCACTTCCAGCAAAATCAGTGTTGAAACGTTAAAAACATGCTGTGCAGCAACAACTAATCAACATGATAAACATTTGAACAATACACAAGGCTTGAAAAACACAATAATACTCAGTAAACCCTACAGTTGCTGTATTTATATGATACAAGGTACATTGAAGCGTTAGCATACACAGGTTAGTATGGGGCTCCTATGCTCGTGGGGCCCACGGGCAAGTGCCCATCAGGCCCATGCCTTAAGACAGCCCTGGATTCTATACTACCAGAACTATTACTGAGATATTTGACTGTCTGACTATATTTGGTTATAAAAATGAGACAGGCAAAATATGATTTTTAGAGTTAAGAGATTTGCTAAACAAGCCAGTGAGGCTATGGATCTGCTGCCCAGGAGAAACGAGAAATTAATAGGGGAAATTATTTAATGCTTTTATAAAAAGAACCTATCTTGCAACTTGAAATGCATTCAAGGTAAGAGCAAGACAAAGTACATCCCAAGATATTGAAAGAGTTGGAAGAAGTGATCTCCATATTCGTAACTGTGATCTCTGAAAAGTCCAAGAGAAGGTTCTGGAAGACTGGAGAGGTACATAATTTAAATATTCAAGATGAAGAAGAAGAAGGACCTGGAGAAACTCGGCCCAGTTAAACTGTAGAATTCTAGTCAAGATTAAGACCATATTGTCAAGCAGGATGACAGTGAGCACAAATAATAATTGCTCCGTTATCAAGCTTCAGCATGGCTTTATCAAGAGCAAGTCCTATAAAAATATTTTTATCACTTTCTATGACTGAGTGGTCTGGGAGATGAAGGTGGTGCATGCTGTTCTTAGTAAAAGCCTTTGACAGGTTTTCTCATAACATCTTTATAGACAAATAGATAAATGTAGACTAAACAGTTCTTTGGGCAAGTAGATTTGCAGCTACTCGAACAAAGTAATTGACCAGGTTTAAGGAAAATTACTAGGGATATCTTACAATATAAGCTGAACAGTTACAAGGACTGGATATTTAGTTTGCAGAGCAGAGGTAATATGATAGCAGTCTAAAAGATATTTTTAATTTTTTACACTTCAATCTGCACAGATGATTGATGGGTAGTTGGAGTTGTGCAGTTATTATGTTCTCTCTATATATATGGGTCTATATGATTGATGGGTAGTTGGATCTATCCATCCATCCATCCATCCATCTACCTATCGGAGCCATGGTGGCTCAGTGGTTGGAACACAATATTGCAGGCTAATTGTGCCGACTGCCAGCAGTTTGATCCTGACTTTCTGAGGTGGGCAAAATGAGGACCCAAATTGTTCGGTGCAATATACTGACTTTGCAAACCACTTAGAGAGGGCTGTAGAGCCTTGTGAAGCAGTATATAAGTCTAAGTGCTATTGTTATTGCCATTGCTACATATAAATGTGCAAATCTATTTTCTAAGAAAACCCAGAATACAATGTCTTAACAAAATGAAAATGCTGAATTAAGTAAATATTAGAGGAATATGTTTCTTTCCTTACTTACAAGGCTTATAGGCTGCTCCAACCCAAACCAGCTCAGAATCTTTCTCAGAGCAAGAAAGATTAAAAGTGAACCAATCTGCCAACAAGAGTGAATGGGAGGGGTGATTTAATGGCTTCCAGCATTGAGCGAGGGACTGAACTTGATGACCTAGAGGTCCCTTCCAACTCATACACTCTATAATGTTCTAAGAATATCTATGGTCCCTGTGTGGCCCAGGAGCGTTATTGTAAATAAAGATAATGCTGAAGACTGGAATTTTGCTTTATAGAATAGCTTCTTATGTTTACTTATGTATGATTCTGTTAAATACATTTTGGAAAGGTCAGCTTTGGGCAGATTACTTGGTAGGTATGAAAGACAGTTTCAATGGGTCCACTGATGCCATGGTTGGCACATTGCTGACCTCTGGAATGAGGAATAATAAGATTGACTTTTCTTTTACTAGCATGCATGCAGAAACAATGTGGGAGGGAGAGAGAGAGGAAGAAAGGGAAGGAAGGGAAAAGAAGGGGGGGAGGGAGGGAGGGAGGGAGGGAGGGAGGAAGGAAGGAAGGAAGGAAGGAAGGAAGGAAAGAAGGAAGGAAGGAAGGAAGGAAGGAAGGAAGGAAGGAAGGAAGGAACGAAGGAAAGTTGGCTGGTGCCTTGAAGAGCAAGTCTAGCATTACTAATGCAGCTATATAAATAATATCAGCCATGAAGCTCATTTCTATTTTCTCTGCCGCATGGTCATTTTAATGATTATGTTGTGTACACTGTGGAGGAGAAGCTTCAAAAACTCCCATTTTCTCATGATTTTACTGAGCATTGAAGTGTGTATAATAGCTATTTTTCCCCCTCAGCATTTGTGTATGTGTGTGTGTGTGTGTGTTGTGTTCCTCTCTCCTCTCTTTTCAGAAATGCAATCTTCTTTTAGCGTACATGGCTCCATCTATTTTCATTGCCTTTCATAGTCATTCTGATGATGGTAACTAAGAAGACGCTTCTTGTATGAGAAGAATTTGTTAAAGAATGAGCTAATAATAGGCTGGATGGACTCTTCCTGTGGCTCTGATTCTTGTGCTTAGTATTAATTAATTAATTAATTAATTAATGAGTGTGGTGGTAGGGAACCGATTAGGAGGCTTTTCCAAATTGCCATCAGCTAATATAGAAAACAATAATTTAAATCTCCCCTATATGTTTCCCCCAGTCCATGAGGTAAATTAAATAAAAGGTTCCAGGAACAAACTGGTGTGCTTTGTATATGTAATATGTTTTTACCCTGATTCCAACTGACTGCCTATACTTACAAATTTCTCACAAAAAAAAAAAATCTCTGTTTGCTCATAGTACAGAAAATTTCAGTGTAAAAATCATTTATTATTTATTTGATGCATTTTACTTCGTACCTGATCCAAACAGGTATTTTAAGTAGTAACACAATCCCTTATCTCCAGCTTTAAATAACAATATTAATAATCACAAATGAATATACATGTCCTGGGATAATGTTGCAGGATCCAATCGGGTCAGTCACCCGAACCAGAAGTTTTTTTTTTTCTTTTGAGTTTTCGGACTCATGCTGGAACCCATCTTCAGGGAATTTGTCTCACAGAGAGAATTTCCGTGAAGATGGGTTCCAGCGTGAGTCCATAAGCTCAGAACAAAGAAAATCTCTGGTTCTAGTGGCTGACCCAGAAGTTCCTTGAAGATGGGGTCTAGCACGAGTC
The DNA here is from genome assembly GCF_049901715.1 of Pseudonaja textilis. Classification (NCBI taxonomy): domain Eukaryota; kingdom Metazoa; phylum Chordata; class Lepidosauria; order Squamata; family Elapidae; genus Pseudonaja; species Pseudonaja textilis. Next base: position 180,771,552 of record NC_141991.1, read on the forward strand.
CAAAAGCTTGGAAAACAAAACCTCTGGTCCTGGTGACCAACTCTGATTGGATCCTGCAATAATAATAATATTAAAAAAGATGACACATAAGGAAAAGAGATGAGGAGGGAAGAGGAAAAAATATTAACCGCAGCTTAATATCCCTCTAAAATCACAGTCCTTCCCTTAACCAAGTGGAATGAAAATAGATCAGGTAGCATCCTGAAATCTGTGCCATGCAGTTGACTGTAATAAAAAGGAGACCATCTAAGGCAGGGGTCTTCAAACTACGGCCAGCGGGCTGGATACGGCCCACTGAAGCCATTAATCTGGCCCGTGTGGGACCACGAGGCTGCCCTGCCCACATCACCCCATCTACCTGCCGGCCCCTACCAGCCTTCCAGAGGCCAAGGAGGCCAAAAATGGGAGACACAGAGGCCTCCCCAGCCTCCAGCGAGAAAGAGAGAGGGAGGGAGGAAGAAAGAGAGAGAGAGAGAAAGATACACACACAAACAGAAGTTCCTCACACACACACACACCCCAAGGCAGCCACATCCCTTCACTAACCTGATATCCAGTCCCAGGAGCATAACAAATTAAAGCTTAATTTGTGTGTATTGTTTAATGTATTGTTAAATTGGCCACACCCACCCAGTCATATGACCACCTAGCCACACCCACCCAGGCGGTCTGGTCCCCCCACAGTCTGAAGGACTGTGAATTGGCCCCCTGTTTAAAAAGTTTGGTCTAAGGCTTTGTTTGGCTGATTTGGTGTTAGCTTAGCATATTGTTTAAGTGTGAGACATTTGGTTGTGCATAATCTATGGATTAGCCATATGTGTGAACCCAGACAGTATTTGAAAAGTAGCTTGTGGTGAGGAAGACATTCTTACAGTAAGAGAGATATCGCAGTAGCACACTGTCCAGGATCACTGGATTATTGCCACCCATGGCTCTTACCCCATTTTTCACAAGAAGCAAAAGGAAAGACTCCTCTCCTAAAGTTTCTGAGGATTCCAAGGTTAAGGAAAAGGAATAACAATAAAATAAAACTGTGGGGTGAAAAAAAATCAGTGCAGCAAGGGAAAAAAAATCTCACAATAAAAGAGAAGCTTCTTCTTGAAAGAATTTATATTTGAGGAGAAAGCATGGGAGAGCATGAAACCCATCTGGCTTTGATATTTGCCCTTTTTAAAAGCCAATGTCCTTCTGATTTATACACCGACAACCCTGCCCATCATTTCATTACACAGGCCAAAGTGGAAGGCAAGGGCGCCCCATCACCCCTGGTTAAAAATCAAAACAAACAGTTCACCAACTCAGAGTGGCTGAAAGTGGTTTGCAAACTTGTCGGAAAATAACTGCAGATGGCAAATGTATTTATCAAAGCAGGGGCAAACAATTCACAAAAGGAAGAGAAAGAGAGAAGAAGATTAAGAAAAAAAAAACTTTTGTCCGATGTCCTGGGTTGTGAAAGGAGGATGTGATCCTGAAGGCAGCATGCATTGCCATTAGCTACCTATCTCCCACCCTAGCAGTTGAACACAAACATTGCACACGGATCTGTGAACAGTGATTTTAAAACTAGAGTAAGACTATATTGCCACTATACGCCATCCCCAAATTAAGAAGGACAACCCCTATGTTCCGGACTAGCAGGCTCTAAAGCCTGCAACTCTGATTGGCCCGCGAATAGCAGATCGTGATTGGTCACCGCAGACTGATCCAATTGGCTAGTAAACGGGCTGCCGCAATTGGCCCTGCCAAGAGCGGCAAACTCAAATTGCCTTCATTGGCTGCCTAGCGGCAGCCAGCCCTATATAAGGGGCTGCTGCAGCTGGGATTCTTTGCTCAGATCTGAAGTCACTAATAAAGAGCTGTTGTTGCTATCTGAGTCTTGCCTCCGTTCTTGAACCATCCTCCCAGATCTAACACCCTACACACAAATTGTCTGTCTCTAGAGTATTACTAAAAATGGCAGACACCATTCTTCTTTCCTCCAACTGATGAACCCCTGAAGCTGCACAATGCATTCAGGAATAGGTGAAAAGCTGTATGTTTTCAATAGATAGCCAGTTTTCGGTGCTTCCTAAAAACATCATGCGGCTTTAGCAGTTGGTTGATTCGAAGAAGGAGAATGCCATCCACCATTTTTTAGTATTAGGCAGTTTGTAAATATGAGTTCCTTCTTACATGCAAATTTCAGGTAAAGATGGAGTTGGGAACAGAACTGCCTATGTTTAAAATGAAGAACTGGGAGTGCTGTGAGATGAAGCCTTAGGTGGGCCTCGATGGCTCCTGTGAATTTCCACTCATTCCTTAGCTCAGGAATTCTGGGAGCTGAAGTCCACAGGATGTAAAGGGGCCATAGCTGCCCACCCCTGCAACTATGGAGGAAAATGGTGCCATGGCTCATCCAGCTCAGGAAAGTCTATAGCAGTGTTTCTAAACCTCTGTAATTGTTAAAACACATGGATTTCAATCCCCAGAATTTCCCAGCCAACTTGCTGGTCTGTAATACTCGAGGCAGTGTTGAAAGAGAGCAATTGTTAAATTCGTATCCTGTCTTTTCTTCAATTGATTAAGGCAGCGCGTATAGCATTCTCTCCTCCAATTTTTCTACACAACATTCCTGTAAGGGAGGCTGAACTAAGGGGGCAATGATTAGCCCTAAATCACCTGCTGATATTCCATGAAAGAGGATGACCCTCAATGTAGTTCTTTTGGCTCTTGACGTCAGTGTAGTTCTTCCGGGTCTTGGACTGATTTTATCACATTGACTTAATTTGAAGATGAAATTCGGCAATGCAATCTTATTCTTGGAACTCTATCTAAGTGGTGGTGTTCCTCAAACATTTCAGACAGGATTGCATTTTTCATCCTGGTTCATGGAAGTGAACTAGGACTTTTTAAACTATGCGATGAGTGCTCCTTACACAACAGAAATCATCAATGTGCAGCCTCCTGGTTGTTAGTCACTATGGGGTGGGGTACACAAGTTAGAATTTTTAACAAAATCGGGAAGTTTACAGTCTTCTAACCTGACTACCCTTAGGGTGGCTTTACTATAAGATTTTAGAGAGAAAAGAAATGGGGGAGGATTGTACCATATTTGTAATCTGCACCTCTGTAACTGTCTAGTTCGGTTCTGCAACCCAACAAGACAGACACAGACTTCAGAGGATAATTAGGACTTCAGAAAAAACAATTACTACTAACCTGCCTTCAATTGAGGATCTATATACTGCACGAGTCAAAAAGAGGGCTGTGAAAATATTTACAGACCGCTCACATCCTGGACATAAATTGTTTCAATTCCTACCCTCAAAATGACGCTATAGAGCACTGCACACCAGAACAACTAGACACAAGGACAGTTTTTTCCTGAACGCCATCACTCCGTTAAACAAATAATTCCCTCAACACTGTCCAACTATTTACAACGTCTGCGTTACTATTACTATTAATCTTCTCATCGCTCCTATCACCCATCCCCTCCCACTTGTGACTGTATGACTGTAACTTTGTTGCTTGTATCCTTGATTTATATTGATTTATGTTTCCTAGTACTTGCCTGTTTGTATCCTATGACTATATTAAGTGTTGTACCTTATGTTTCTTGACAAATGTATCTTTTCTTTTTATGTACACTGAGAGCATATGTACCAAGACAACTTCCTTGTGTGTCTAATCATACTTGGCCAATAAAGAATTCATTCATTCATTCATTCATGATGCAAAAGTCTCTTATGGGTAGATTCAAAGTGGATGGGCAGCTATATAATAGCTCTGATTCCAAAGTTTGCCATTATCAAATGTCTGCATTTATTACGGACTTAGGTCATCTGCCTCTCTGAGGCTTATCCACCTTGCGAACAGCAGCACATAGAACCATGCCCAGAGATTTCGACTGCCAAGCAGAACAAAGCAACTGCCGCATTGATTAGAAGCCTTGTGCATCTCTGTTGAAGCGAAGCTCCCATATCTGATTTGCAAATATTTCCAAACCTGGCTATCTTTTGTTATCTCTCTTTTGTCATCTATTGGTCATCATGCTGATTTCTTTAGACCAGATCTGGTGATGCAAAAGAAATGCCAACTTGAGCCATTAGCGGATTGGGGGTATTACTTCTGTACCCTGATGAAGTCCCTAAAAATTTATTAGTGCCATTCAGACATTGAAACGTAACACAGATAACATGGAAAGCAAGCGTATATTATTATTGGAGTCCAAATTTCTCCCAGAAGTTATTCTCTGAGTTGGGATGTGAAATGAACTTCTGCACATTTTCAGCCAGACTTCAACAGAACCAACTGTTGAAAAGTCTGCTATTTTGCTGCATATATGCAACAATCGTTTAATATTGACACAAATAGACAATACCCAAGAAGACAATACAATAATCACCCTGTTCATGGCACCAGCACAATATATATACATCAGCATGATGAGTCAAGATCAGCTTTTGAATTTCTTTTAACGAATGACTCATCAAAATGTTTGACTACATTGAGACAATTCCTAATTAATCCTACTTGAGTCTGCCTATTACTAAAGAAAACTTTGCATTTTACACAAAAGTATAGACAGGAAGCTGCTGATGCTTTGAGTCCCCTGCCTTCTATGACATCCAAAAGAATTGTGAATCTGGGCATTTTGTGTACATAAGCTAATAGCCTGGAATCTTGCCTTGGATTAGAGCCTGAAAACCATTGGCAAGTGAGACACAGAGATGCACGCAGACTGACACACTCACAAACCGAGATATGAATATCAACTTAAAATCCACATTTTTGCCCAAGAGTTGAAATAGCCTTCTTTAATTTGAAAGAGGTAGGGGAGAGTCCTCTTGGCACAGACGGAACAAAAAGTCTGATATTTGGAATATTTCCTTCAATTGGTGGAAGCGTCCATCTGAAGTCAGCAGTTGGCAAACATCAAAATGTTGTTCATCTTAAGCAATCTGGCTGTGGTGGCAATTGCTCATAAACAAACAGCTCACTCCAGCTTGGTTTCCTGCCTCATCAGACAGTCCCAGATATAAGCTGATTTGGACACCACGAGATCGTAACACGTCAGCGTTACCAAAGATAACACCTGTTTTCATTTCGTCTGGAAATTGTTCAATTCTAATCTTCCAATACTGATAGAATCAATAATGTGTGTATCATTTAGGAGCCTGAATAACATTGTGATCTTTTCATTCATTGCCAGCAAATAGTTGCACATGGCCCACAACATTACATACAGTATTTTAAAATTGGCAACATTCAATGCCATATGAAAGCTGACACGAATGTATTTTCTCCTGCACGGATGATGAATACCCGATATCATTTTTTTCAAATGTATTGTTGTGAAGAAATACTTTCATTTCACAATGTGTATATCCTAAATTGTGTAGGTCCTAAGCAGTGGTAGGATTCAATTTTTTTACTACTGGTTCTGTGGGTGTGACTTGGTGGGCGGTGGCATGGCATGGCTTGGTGGTGTGGCAGGGGAAGCTTACTGCAAAATCCCCATTCCCTCCCCACCCCACTAACCTGCTTTCCAGCTCCATTCTCCTGTGCAGGGCAACAAAAGAAGACCCAGCCAATCCACTGGGATTCAGGAGGCAGAGAATATATTCATAACTATGTTTATACTTATACCTGTTATTTTGTAAGCAATTGACAAATCAAATAAATAAATAAATAAGAATAGATGGGGGCGGGGCCAGTCAGAGGTGTCATTTGCCGGTTCTCTGAACTACTCAAAATTTCCACTACTGGTTTTCCAGAACTGGTCAGAACCTGCTGAATACCACCTCTGGTCCTAAGTATTGTGGGATTCGTTTTAATGAAAAATAAGATATACAAACTGTTATACAGGTAAATAATAAATAGTACAGTATAAATCTGGCCTTCACTGGGTTGAAAGAACTAGTAGATCACAGCAACTCCAAGCGATACATTAAAACAGACGTCAAGGGTAAACTGAATGGTTTGATTATTATAGTTTTCAGATAAACTACTTATGAATCGGTTAATTTTTAGAGAGGCAAAGAACTTATATGGATGCGATGGATAAAAGTACAGCAGTACAAAGACCTTGATTGAACAGATTTTAGCTTACTTGTTTATGAAACCATGACATTGGACAGGCAGTACGGCACAGAGAGTGACCAATCCTGTTAGATGGACAGGAGTGAACTAAAAGAATTTAGCCCCTCATTCTTTGTTCTTTATTGCTGCCGCAAAATGGAAAGGGTTATTGTCTTCATTTCCTTCCTCCACTATTCTAGAACTTAATCAATGAACCAATCCCTTCTCTCGGCTAGGTGTACATGTAGCCTAGCTATAAGTCAGAGACAGAGCTCTCTGGATGTTGAACCAATTCCCATTATCCTTCACCATTGATTGTACTGGTTGGAGTTAATGGAAATTGGATCTACAAGTTGCCTACTTTCGTTCTAGGGCAGGATTAATGACTTGACATTTTCCAATATATTTTCATTTTTACTTTTTTAAAAAAAATATTGAAGCAGCAACATTTATTCAGAAGATAGTTTAAACATTTCCCTTTTCTTCTTCCTCTACCAAAGTCTCTGATAGCTAAGAACCATTTAGAATGTTAGGATCTTTTACAACTAAGGAGAAGTTACAATGACTTAGCTATTGAAGCATTGTGGGGTGAACTTGAAGAAGATGGTGGGAACACTTATTAAAGTTGCTTTGTGAATCACATTGTTGGGAAATCTGGAGGGGTGGGGGGCATGATTCTTTCCAATGTTCACTGCTCTGCTTTCTATTTACTTTCCTTATATTGAACATTGTATTTCCTTAAATGGTTTAATGAATGAGTAAGAAATTGGTGGCCTTCCAGATATTGTTGACCTATAACTCACGGTATTGCTCAACAGAATCTATAGTGGATGGAATTGCTGGCAATTGTGATTCAGCAGCATTTGGAAAGCCATAAGCTTCCCCATCTACTGGCTTTATTCATTTCATGCAGAGTTCCAAGTCTGTGATTCTTGTCATTGCATAGTTTTACCTGGTCGCGTACAATTTCAAAGTTAAATACTAAGTCGGTAAACAGTAGGCTAGCATAAGACTCACTTAGGTAGCATAACATTGGTTCTGCCAGCAGGCCTGAGGAACCCAGAGTGGGGTGGAGCCCATCAAATGGATTGTGTGATCTGCTGTCGTTGGAGTGGACGGTGGGAGTTGGGGGTGATTTTTTTTAATTTTTTAATTATCTTTTTCCCAGATTTTGTTCTATTGTGCTTTTATTAATTTATTTGATTCTTTTTGTTAGTTTTTAATTTTTTATTTTAAATATGGTTTTGCATTCTGTAAGCTGCCTCAGGTCGCCAAGGGCGAATAGATGGCAATATAAATTCAATAAATAAATAAAATAAATAAATAAATAACACCAAGAGAGACACTATGCCTCAAAAGCCATCTGGGCATTTCTTCCTCTTTTAGATAGACTAGAAGGACTCTTAAAACTGTTCTTTGTAGGTGGATTTAGTAGTATGGAGAGCAGACTTAGTAGTATGGAGAGTAGACTCAGTGTAAACTTAGAGCAGGAGAAATTGTTTTAAAGTAAAAAAATAATAGATTGAGTGTTGAGTGCTCAATTCTACAAAACTTCCTTGCAGACTCTCCCTAGTGAGTTTTTTCCTCCATTATAATTCCCAATGTTTGGATTATAGTCCATAATAAATGGTTTGTTTGGTTGCAACTGAGTCTGACATGAAGGCAACTTTAAAACTTAACATCCTGTGCAAACCGGGCCATGGGCTTGCTGGGAAAATCAGGGTTTGTTTGTTTTTTAATGGTTTAGTGTTATGTGTGAACTGCATCCACAATACAGGAGGAGGAAGACAGAATACAAAGGAAAAATGGTGGATAAGCCAAGGATTAGTATTCTGCTACCCACCGTCCGGTCAAATGGCATCTTTCACTTATAGTCTTATAGCTAATGTTAATGGCAAGGACGCTATACACCCTGCCAGTACAGTCAAAGAGGGGTCTTTATTTTGTTTTGGGGGCAAAGCAGGAGGTAGTGTCTCCTCTTTATAGTAGAAAAACAAAGAGTAGGGGAAGGAAACTGCCATTGTAAAAGGTCAACAACATTTTGAAGCAAATTGGTGATTTAGTTTAATTAAGCCCTAATTCTGTGATTCATTCATTTATTTTATTCCTGTTCTGTCTTTCCAATCAATCAAAGACTCAGCAGTTCACTGTTCATCTCCTCATCTGCGGTTTTTGAGGATTGGATGTTTATTTCTCTTAATGGGTGGTGGGTGGTGGTGCTGCTTTTGCAAATAGTGATGAAATGAAGACAATACTTTCCCCAGATAAGAGTAATCCTTACTGGTAGAGCTTCCTAATGCAAAATCATCTACAATATGTAGTTCTCAAGGAACCTATAAACATCGTACATTGGTAATATTCCAGCTTTTCTCTTTTAATGATGGAGATGTTGCTAATATTCTTCATTTTAAGTAATAAAAAATAAAATATAAAGCAAACAATGCTCGTGTAATTTCATTGTTTCACCTTGTTTACCTAGGAAAAGCAGAAGGCACCTTACAATTGTGATGAATAAGCCAACAGTACAAAAATAGCACGCCACTGGCTGTGTAGCTTTTTATACATGTAATAAATTTTGTTCAAGGATTGAGACGTTTTCATAAATCCACAGCTGAGATCCATGCAGCATCATGCCAAGGAGACCAATGTCAAATATTCCTTGCACAACCTCAAATTGTCCTGATTACAGCTGATTATCACCTGATTACAGCTAGGCTGCGTCTCATTTGAGGCATGGGCAACATTCTGTTGTCTAAGACTTTGGGCAAAATCAATCATTTGGAGAACTTGATCGGCCCAGTTCATTCCATATACATCAGCCTTCTCTGGTAAAAAAACAACCAAATAGATCAAGATCTAAAACAGTGTGGAATGACAATGCTAGCCCTACTTGTTTGGGACCTAGGAAAAAAACTTGGTAGAAGTTGGGATTTTGGTATGGGATTTAGATATTCCGCTAGATAGACCCAAACTTTTCAATTTCCCTTACAGTGTCCCCCTTGGACACTCCTCAATTACTTCTGTAAGATTTTGTATACCCCACATAGAAGGCTCTGTTCCCTGGCCCTTATAGATGCTCTTCCTACTAGGGTGACAGTTGGTTATATATTCCAAATTTCCATATGAAATTTCGAGTGTATATTTGCTCAAACATAGAGGTTGAGTTTGTTCCATTCATACATCAAACGTACTCACTGTACTCTCACTGGGAATTATAAATCATATACATCCTCTTGAGCCAAATAAACTTTAGTCATAAGAACAGATTGAAGTATGTTTTATTAAATGACCAAAATTTGGGTGTATCAAAGGCAGTATCAAAATTTTATCAATAGCCTCAGCTTATAGAAACTGTTTGGTATCTCCAATGAATTGTTAATTTTATATGATGTCTTCCATATGTGTGTGTGTGTGTGCGTGTGTGTGTGTGTGTATTATCCATATGCATTTTAAATTTTGTGACTTGGTCTTGGAAATGAATGAATGAATGAATGATTGTTAGTGTTAAGTTCCTGTCATCACAGATCATAAATAAATAAATATGAAACCTGTGTAATCAGTCATAAATGAGATCTTTCCAACTTACTACAATAACAGTCATATAAAATTTAATTGCAGGGTTTCTGTTCCAAATTCAAATAAGAAACCCTGGTTTATTGATCTGCAGACTGTTTACCCTATGAACATGATATCCAATTCATATGGAGTTCAATAATCTAGAAGTGCCAAAAAGCAAGGGAAAAGAATATTTGTGTCAAACTTTTACAAAATATTCTTCACAAATCCGGTTCTGACACTTTGTCCAGAAACTAAATATGTGAAGAATTTCTCATTTTCTGGAATTCAGTGGTCTTAACCTATTGTTAAGAATTTGAATGGATTGACAAAGAAATCATTGGTAAGTTTATTAATCTTTTGTAATCATTTGTAAGTTTATCTTTAAGGTGATCACATGACCCCAAGACATTGCAATTTTCATAAATAAGAACCAGTTGCCAAGTTTCCACATTTTGATTACCAACAACATGGGGATGTTGCAATGGTTGTAAGTGTGCAAAATGATTGTAAGTCAGGGGTTACATGTATACACTACTGGTAATATATGAGAAGAAAAAGCAATAGAGCATTGAATATCTGTTCTAAAATAAGCACCCTTAGAAGAAGCTTCTTTGAATATTGTTTTTAGTCACTTCATAAAAATCTTAAATAATCAGAACCATAATCATGCCATGAAAATTAACTTCTTACAAGTTTTCAGAACTTCCAATTCAGCTGGCTACAGCTGAGCCAAACAAATATTAAGATGCTATAACAGCAAAAGGACACAAATACAGTTTCAAGGTAGTGTTTTCCCTGCATGGTTTTGATAAACATATTTCTTGCCTGTAATTTCGTTCTCTTCCAAAGAAATAATTTTGAGAAAGTGGTCCAAAAGGACCACATGGCTATTTACTGCCACCTAATTTTTATTTCATTCACCTGTGAGCTTTTGTGGTTATGGACTTGAATGCCAAGATTACCTACAAAATGGCTATGAAGTAAGATGATTACCTTGAATTTTTCAGATGTACCATTTTGCCCCTTGCCCACCAAAAAATGTATGAAAATTTACTGAAGGTAAGTAACTTATTTAAGATATGTGACTTCTGCCCAGCTATAAAACCATTTAAGTCACCCGTACTGTGAGTTCAAAAGCAATTTGATATCTGGTGTTAGTAACCCGCCAGGATTTTTCGCAAAGGGTTACAATTTGATTATATTTATGAAATTGAAGCAGGATGGGCTGAAATGGCTTTTCCAATTCCAACTAGAAATGATATTTTAGAGAAAGACATGCAAACTTGATCAGAAATGGAAAAAAATGTTTTGACTGTTTGGCTTACCTAGTAGGACCTATTTTGTTTTTGCTGAAGATTACATCTGACCTTCATGTAAAAAGCTTGGATTTCCACTACCAAGAACTAACTAATTAATAGGTTAAGATTATTCCTCTGAATGTAATACTTTTGTCAACGATCTACCACGAAAATAAGTTGTAGCTTGATTTTTACACATGTGCACCCAATATAAGTCCTACCCCCAAAATAAGCCCTAATTAAGATCCCACCTACTCCAGAGTGCACGGGTAAAAATTAAGCTAGAGTAGGGTTGGGGGAGTGGAGGTGCCCTACTACTTACCTTTGGACAGTTGTAGCTAGGCCTCGCACACCCCAACACCTACCTTGTTGACCCTTTTCTTCTGCAGCCAGCAAGGCTGACAAGGCTTTCCTGAAGACCTCTGTAGCTGATAATAAAGCTCTGGATTGATCTGGAGTTCTGTTATCAGCTGCAGAGGCCTTCAGGAAAGCCTTACTGGTTGTAGAAGAAGACGTTCCTGAAAACCTCTGACAATATAAAAGAGGCTGGGGGTGACGTGCGCAAACGAGGTTAGTCAGTGGATGACATCCCCCCCCCCAAAAATAAGACCTGGTGCCTTTTTGGTGGCAAAAAATATAAAACAGGGTCTTATTTGGGGGGAAACATGGTATATTAACAGTGGTAATTTAATAGGAGTGCAACTAGTTGACTTGGAAAAAAAGATAGAGTTTGCTGCAACCACTAGCTTCCATTACCATATTCAAAGCCCAGTACTTCCAAGGTTATTTTCTTGAAATTCTGAGAATAAGGTAGACATGGAATATGTGATCCAGTTGGGCATTTGCTGAACTGCCATTGTGGTATCCTTTGGTCCTGTTCAGAACCGATCCATCTCCTCAAAAGTAAGCTCCTTGCTAACAGATGGTCAGCCAAGATATAACTGTTCAGGAAGAATACCCAGGGCATTGCAGAAACAAACATGCTCTTCAGACAACAGCAACGGTGAGCAACATTGCAATATATGAGAAGCTATCTCAGATCAATAGGAAGCTGAATTGTAGCCCATTATCCAAGAAGCTCCCCCTCAACAAAGCTTAGACAAGCTACAGAACACTTGGTTTGATGTAGAACACTGTCTACCTGTGGCTCCAAGCAAGAAGAGTCAGATTATGATATCGTACTACTCATAATCAAATCAAGATTTCTTCCCCCTCCTCCCAGCTTTAGAAATAGAGATTAAAACTGGATCTCAATAGAGATTTAAAACTGGAAAGGGGAGGAAAAGCTGAACTTCAGAGGAAAGAAAATGAAAATAACTGTAAGACTTCCTGGCAATTGGGTGTTCAGGGACTGAAGTGTTTTGTGATCTTCGCAAAAAGAGTTTGGAAGTAAAACCTCTTCATCCTTCGTGCTGACATTGTGTTGACATCAAGATAAATAGAATAGTCCCTGAGCATTTTAGGAATTTGGAAAATAACAGGGCCAGATGGACTGGTTTTGCCCTCAACGTCTACGTTTCTAGCTCACATTGTCTGGAAAGGAGAATCTATGCACATTCAGAGAAATAGAACTAAGCTTTGCCTGTTATGGGGAGTTTTCCATGGACGGAGCATTGTCATCAAGGGTGGGTTTCAAAAATTTTAGCAAAGGGTTCTTTGCCCGGCTGCTGGGTAGGCATGGCTATGGTGTGTGTAGCCTAGTCACCCTCCTGCACCATGGTGTGGGGGGGGTATTTGCCCCCCCCCGGGCTCCGGAGGCTTTCTTTGAGCCTCCAGAAGGGCGAAAATGGCCTCCCTGGGCTCCGGAGGCTCTCTGCAAGCCTGAAACTGGCCCATTTCCAGCCTTCCTGAACTTCCGGGGAGCCTGTTTTTTACCCTCCTCAAGTCTCTGTGCACCCTGGACTTACCTGCATCCAAAACGGGCCAGGTGGGGACTCCTAGGAGGGGCAGGGTGGGGTGGGCAGAGCCAGCCAGGAGTGGGATTTTGGGGCTCTCCGAACTGCCCAGAATCTTAGCTAGGGGTTCTCTTCAACCGCTGGGAACCCGCAGCAGCCCCACCCCTGGTTGTCATTCAGACCACCACAGTCACAACATAGGTAATCACAAATTGCCTTTTCTGTTATGTTACACCATTTCTGGAAGGGTTTATTTAGAGAGTCTCAACTGCTGCCTACATTACACAATCAATCAAAGGATCAATCAATATAATGAGTAGGGGTATGGCTAGTCCTTGACTTCCAACATTTGTTTAGAGATTGCTCAAAGCTACAACAGCCCTGAAAAACAAGTGACTTATGACCTTTTTTTTTTACATTTGCAACCAGAGAGGCATCCCCATGATCACAGATCAAAATTCGGACACTTGCCAACTGGCTTAAATTGATGACAATTGTAATGTCCTGAGATCATGTGATCATCTTTAGGGACCTTCTGACAAGGAAGCTCAAGGGAGAAGCCGGATTCGCTTAGCAATTGTGTTACTAATTTCTGCAGTGATTCACTTAACAACTGCGGCAGGAAAGGGCATGAAATGGGACAACACTCACTTGACAACTGTCTTGCTTAGCAGTGGAAATTTTGTGCTCAGTTGTAATCATAAGTCGAGGACTACCTGTCTGTACTCTGATCACCAAATATCCATCATATCAAGGGTGGGGTGCTGGAGGTTCATGGAGGTTCAGGAGAATCCCCCAAAACCCACTCCTGGCTGGCCGTGCCCATCCCACCACCCTTCCCAGGAGTCCCCACATAGCCTATTTTGGAGGTAAGTGCAGGGCACACATGGAGGCTTGGGGAGGACGAATAATGGGCCACCCAGAAGTTCGGAAAGGCTAGAAATGGGCCCGTTTCTGGTTTCTAGAGAGCCTCTGGAGCCTGGGGAGGCCATTTTCACCCTCCCAGAGGCTCGAGGAAAGCCTCCAGAGCCCTGGAAGGGCAAAAACATTCCCTCCCACCCACCGTGGTGCAGGAGGCTGACTAGGCCACACCCATCCAGCAACTGGGCAGAGAACCCTTTGCTAAAATGTTTGAAACCCACCCCTGCATAATATATATGGAGACTAATTTCTTGAGGGGGCTCCGGGGTTATCTAGATATAATTTGGGGACATAAAAGGACAATCATAAATCTGATTCAAGCCACAGACTTTCATATCTTCTCCTACACAATCGTCAGCAACTAAGGATTTACTTTAGATATGGCCCTTCAAAAAAAAAGTTTTCTTTTTTTCATGGTTGTAGTTGAATAGCAATATCAGAGGCCATATCACAAACAGCATTTGAAATTCCCTTCAGTTTCAAAGGAGATTTGATATGCGCGTGTAAGCAATTGTCAGGGAAAAAGACAGCTATATTTTTATTTGTTTGTGTTCTGAAAGTGATCTTTGACTGAGGTTATAAACTAATTGAGCAGGCTGTTGGCCTAGTTTGTTAACTCTGTGTAGGGCCTGAAAGAGGGTGCCTTGGTTACAGTTGCTATGGAAGGGAGTTTTCGTACCACCCGAGTGATTGCATCTGTTGACTGATTTAAAAATGCTTTGAATGACTTTAAAGTGTGGATGAAAAATTAGAAGGTCCATAATGACCCCCAACTGGTCTAAAGTGGGGCTACCAAATCTGGTCTGTAACAATGTCGATGACCACTAACTGGTAGAAGAAAAGTAGAGTTTTTGCTATCTAGTGTCAATTCTTATTTTGGCAATCCAAATCGGTTTGTTTGTTGGTTTGATTGGTTAGGTGATTATTATACAGTAGATCAAATTGGTGTCAAAAGTTCTGCTTGGATTTTTCAGCCTATTTTGTAATAGCCTGTGAGAATAGCCTTGAGCGATGAGATGGGGAGCCACAGCCTAGTCAATGGTCTTATAAGAGAAATCTGAGACCACAGTAGGAATGGGGACGGGGAAAGCATCTCAGAAGTGACACTCTCTAATTTTCTAGAAAGGCGGGGAGGGAAGTAGTAGTTTCAGATCTGCAAGAGTCTATTATTGTAACCTTACAACAAAGGTGTTATTATTAGTAATATTAGTATTCTTAAATTTGGTTTCCTGGTCTGAACTGTTTTGAAAGGCTGACATATAGCAATAGAACTTAGAGTTATATACCACTTCACAGTGCTTTACAGCCCTCTCTAAGTGGTTTATAGAGTCAGCATAGTGCCCCTAACAATCTGGGTCCTCATTTTATCTACCTCGGAAGGAAGGAAGGCTGAGTCAACCTTGAGCCGGTCAGGATCGAACTGCCAAACTGCAGTCAGTCAGCAGAATTAGCCTGCAGTACTGCATTCAAACCACTGTGCCACCGCGGCTCTTATACATATTTGAATGATGGATGATATTCCCCTTCAGTGCTTTGCTTCACACAGTGGAGGTGATGTGCTGTGTTTCATGAAGGACTGGGCCAAGATGTCCAATTAAAGGAGTGGCTTTTGAGCATGTGCTGCACAGCTGGAAAACAGAGGGGCCACATTATGTTGCAATTTTGTCTCCATCTCTTGAGGAGATGGATCTCTTGAGGAGATGGATCCTTTGCTCTAAACCTTTCCGTTGTTAAATCTCTTCCAGAAAAATTATACCATTTATTGGAGGAGATGAGTTTGATCCACACAAATTTGTGGATGCTATCAAAGTAGTTAATCTTAAAGGGGCCGTTAACTATTCAATAAGCCAGAGAAAGAAAGGGGGGGAAAGGCTAATTAAAGAAGAAAATGGCTGCATCTTAACCTCCCTCACACAGTGCCTGGAGGCTGTTAAGGGCTAGAAGGGAGGGATGAGATGAAACTGAAACAAGGCAAGACAGAATGGCTCTGAATTTAGAATTCTTTGGTTCATGAAGAATTGCCATATTTGGTCTTGAACGAGGTTGCATTGCCCCAGACAGTCCTGGTGTACAATCTGAGCATTCTCCTGGAGTTACAATTTCAGCTCTGGGAGCAGGTGGCAGTCATGGCCAGGAGGGCCTTTGCCCAACTGTGCATCAGTGTATTTATTTACTATTTGTTCAATTTCTATAACTGCCCATCTCAATGAATGACTCTGGGCAGCTTACAATTCAAAAAATGTAACTTTTGCCTGGTAACATTCAATTTGCACCCTTTTCCTGGACTATTAGGATTTTCTAACAGCCATCCATGCCCTAGTCATCTTCTGTCTTTGCTACTGAAGTACACTCTACTTGGTGCCACCTTGTAAACTATGTGTAAACTTCAGTGGGTTCAAATTGTGATGGCCCACATAATTTTGTGCAAGTCTAGATTTGCACATGTCTATCGCCTGTGGGAGCTGCATTGATTGCCAGTTTGCTTCTTGGTCCAACTCAAGATGCTGATTATGACTTTTAAAGCCTTACATGGCTTAGAGCTAGGTTACTTGAAGGATCATTTCCCCAGTTACATCTATCTGACCAACAGATTGGGGAACCAAGATATGTTACAGGTCCCTCCCCTCCACAATTAAGAAATTATTTCTAGTGCAGAAGTGGGGAATTACTGCCCCTTTATGACATGTAGACTCCTGGGAGTTGAAGTGCACAGATCATAAAAGGGCCATGGTCCCCTACCATTGATGTAGTGGGACAACAAGAAGGAAGGACTTTTCTTTGGTGACTCCTGGCCTGTGGGGCATCAATAAGGATAGCCCTCACCTTCATAATATTTTAAAAGGCCCTGAAGACATGACTTGGTCAGTGGGTCTGAAGTTCCCAGGATAACACAGAGTTCATCAGCAGTTTGTCTTTGCCTGAATGTTGTCACCAGGAGTCTGGGTGATTATTGGGCTTTGAATTTTGGGTTTTAAGCTGCCCGAAGTCACCGTGTGTGAATTGGATGGCCGTAGAAATGTCCTTGTTAAATAATAAGTAAATAAATAAGTCACAACTGTTGTAGTTGTTAGAGATTTGACTGAAATTGAGGGCAGGAATATCTGCTGTATGGGGAATGACATTAAGAGCTTATTTGTTTAAAAAAATTCTCTTATCAGGAATGGTACCCCAGTGAATTCTTAAACCTAAGTACTTTTTAGTTAAGGTATTTCTACTGTTAAATATTATAGTTAAATAATTTCAAGCCATTAGCTGGAAAATATGTTTTTCCTTACATATTTAATTAAATAACACAGCAGATAACATATTTAATTAAATTGCATTTCTGTGCATTTAAAAATTAAGTGTCCCAAATAGAGATATGATTTTCCTATAGCGACTGAGGGTTGTTGTTTTTTACAGTACAAGGTTCAGAAAGTTTAATTCAGAATAGAATGTTTTTTAAATGAATAATTACTTGAGGTAATTAATAATGATAATTAAATTTAAAAATGAAATAAAATAAAACTAAAATTTCCATTACATAATTGAATTAATTAAATCTAATTAAATCAATTTTAATGTTTAAAATATTTAAATATAAAAGTTAAGTCTCATAGATATAGAAAGCATTTTCTTCGATGAGTACAATGTTTGGCAATTTGTGGTACAGCTCCAGGTATGGAAGAGTTCATCAAAATATTGTACATCTTTTAGAGTCTTGTCCAAACTCTTTTTATTTATAGACCTAAATAAAATTGCCTTATTTTACTCTTATTAAGGCAATGGTAATCTAGCTTGTACCATAAGCGTACAATCAATTGTATCAATTCTAATATTCCTTTTAAAAGTAGGTGTCATATTTCACTCAAAGTAGCTTATTTTATACTCTCTTACTTCAGTTCTCAATTTAATACACCAGTGAACTCCATGAACCCAGTTATTTGTGTACTGAAGCAATGACAATGAAAGTTTCATATTTTTCCCCAACTTCTGTTTTCGCAATAACATTCCCAGGTTAAATTAGGTCATCCTGAGCAAGCTCCTGCTAAGAATCACTCTGAATGTGATATGTCATAGGACTATTACAACCACTCTGTAAAACCTTGGAGTACCATCCGGTAGCAGCAGAAAGATACAAAGCATTCAAACCCTCTGCTGCCATGAAGTGGACATTTGGATTTTTGCAGCCTCTACATGAAAATCCATAAATCACTCTTTCTCAGAAAAGAAATTCTTCACATCAGGTTCTACCGCATTTCTGACCACTTTACTTTTTATTTGCCCTGAGAGGAGCTTTTGAAGTATTTCTAGCAGGACTACCAGATTCTGTAACAGCTTTGTTCCCTATGCCATCTGGTAAACTCACTGGGATGACCTGGGGTGTGGCACAAAGACAACACAGACACATAAGTAAAGAAGAATCCCTTTAGTACCACCAATTTTGCTCCAAATGTCTAGGTTACCTTTGGCTGGAGAAAAACTCTCCCAGGAACAGTCTTTTTTTAAAAAAAAAAATTTATTTGGGTTTTCACAAAAACAAAATACAAATAAAACATCTTTTTTTGAAAATAGCATGGTCCCAGGCTATCACTTCTTCATACAGACACAAAACTCAATTTCATGCTCATTTTTATATTCTATTCCATATCTTATTACCGTTTTATATTTTCTACATAGTTTTTCCCCTCTTCTAATTTTCTCAACTTTGTTTTAATTATCTCAATTCAAATCATTATATTTATACTTTTGTCTGTCCTGTTACAATTTCACATTATCTTTTCTTTATTAAGCATTTTTTCCCCTGTAGTTACCAATTAGAGTATGACACTTTTATATCCTTTAATTTTATCAATTCAAGCTCTTATTTAAGCTTCAATGTATAGCTTTAAGATTATAGCATTCAATATAATACATAACTTCCAATCGAATTCTGCTTGGTACATTCTTAAAATAGACACTATATTCTTAAAAAGAAAAAATTATATGTATGTATGTATGTATGTATGTATGTACGTATGTATGGCATTCAGCTTTGTTCGGGTATTTTCCCACGTCACTGTAGTTGTGCTTTTAAAGTTGTAGCAATGTTTCAGCAGAATCTCATCTGCCATTACAGAAGCCTGATGATGGCAGATGAGATTCTGCCGAAACGTTGCTACAACTTTAAAAGCACAACTACAATGACGTGGGAAAATACCCGAACAAAGCTGAATGCCATACATGTAAGTACCCGCGAAAACTTAAGAAAATATATATATGTGTGTGTGTGTGTGTGTGTGTGTGTGTGTGTGTGTAAATAAAACACATTCCATTCCAACTCAATTCTATCATTAATATGCATTAAAATCTTAACATCTTTAATATTTCTTTTCAATTGAATATCATACTTCCTTGGGAACACTTATAAACTTTCCATAGTTAATTTTTTTTTCCATATTTCTCACTTATATTTTTATAAATCATTAATAATAATTAAAAATGTTCCCTTTTAATTCTCTCAATCATTTTAATTCATTTATTTATTAACAAACATCCCACTGCATTACAATAAATATTTTATCCATCATCATATTTTCTAAAGTTATTTCTATTTATAATATAACAGAGCTATCTTATGTACCTTTGCAGAATCCCTTTTACAATTAAATTTTCACCCATTATCTCTAAACAAACTTATGGTTACAATCCTTATATCTTTTCCGTGTTTCTCCATTTCTTGTTTCTGTCTTTTACAACTTCTTTTCCTTGCCTTTTTCCCCCTCTTCTTCTCCGTCCCCTTTTTACCCCCTCGTCTCTCTACTTCTAACTCTGTCATCTGTAATCCCCTCTTCTGTTGCTTTCTAATATTATACTTATCTTTCAAATTGTTCTTCTTCTTTTTGGTTGTTTTTTCTAATCTTAAACCTTTCACTCTCTTTCCCCCTTTTCTTTTTTCTCCCCACTTAAAATTATTTGATCATTAAAGATGGCTTCTTCTTTGTCCCAATCTTCTTGTTCTGCAAGCGTTTCTTGTTGCTTCTCATAGTTCCAGAACTCCATTTCTAAGAATTGAAACATGAAGCCAAAGAATTTCTCCCTCTCTTCTTTCCATTTTTAAAGTTCCGTTTTCAGTTCTTCTAAGAGTGATACTATTTTTAAAACTTTTAAACGACCACCCAGTTAATTATAGTCATCTAGATGCAAAAACCAAAAATCACCAAGTAATCCAAATAATCCAAGGCTGTTTCTACTTGCTTCTTTTTTCCACTTTCTCTTCCTGGGGTTCTATTATTTTCTTACCAAGTTTCCATTAAAATGTATCTTTGAGGAATCTTGTTAAAATTTCACTGTAAGTTCCTTTTAATTACAGTTCCATTCCTTAATTCCAGGCAGTCTCCTCCATTTTTCCAGATCCTGCCCTTCTATTCTTTTTTTTCTCTTTCCAGCTTTTAAAAACGTTTAAATGTCCAGAAATCTTTATTATCCCTTTGACTTTTATTTCAGCTTAGATGCCTATTAATGTCAAAGTGGATTTTTTTTTCAGTTTCTTGCTTAAGTCTCTTAGCTGTCATTATAAGGAAGGGAAGAAAAAAAAAACTAATCCTTTCCCTTCTCTCTCTCCTTCATAGCTTCAAAATCTTCTTTGGGAACAATGTTGTTAAGTTTAAATTCCAGGGTACCTTATTTGTTGCTTTTGCTGTTTGACCCGGTCAACCAAAACTTTCTCTTCTTATCTTCCTCCTGCACATTCTTTTCCAGTCGAGTTCTTCTTTGTGGTGGCCATTTCTGACCACCGCTACAACCGCCTTCAGGAAAGGGAGTAAGGCCACCTGGGGAGGAGAGATGTGGCTCTCCTCAACCCTGCAGGCAGTCTCCCCCCCCTTCACCACCTCTACGGGGTGGCTTAGCCCCAAAAACAGCTGGCTCGGGGTGCTCCAGTGGTGAGCACGGATCAAAGCCTTGAAGAGACGAGGTTTTGGTCTGTCACCGAAGAAGCTCAACCAGAAGCCCCCAGGAACAGTCTTTAAGTGGAGGAAATTCAGTCCGAAAACAAAGTACATACAAACTGTAAATAAAAATCTACACAAACCATGCTGCAGTAATTACTTGACAAGGTAGGAGAAAGAATTGCAGGCTTGAAAGGCCAGCAAAACACACACAGTTGGGAAGATGCCAGGAACCCAGATAAGCCTCAACGATACCAGATAATTCATGATTTGTTCTCAACAGTTGGCTGTGCACAACTCCCCTTTTGAAACATTGCATTCCCAGCTGCAGTTAATGAAGGGAATCAGAGCCCTTTCCTTCCCCATAAGCCACACAACTCACATTGCTCCCCAGGGTGAAGAGGGGGTGGGCCTGGATCTTCCTCCAAATTCCCTCTGTCTTGCTCTACTTCTTCGCTGCTCTGCCCAGACAGACTTGCCCTTTCCCAGTTTCTTCCACAGCCAATGGAGCCACACTCCCATTCCCTGTTAGCTGCTCAGCCTCCCCCTCAGAATCAGATTCTGACAGGGGCATGGCACTCGCAAGATACATCTGAACTAGACTGTTTCTCTGTGTCATATAATATATGTATACTCTATATAAATATATGCATAATGTTGCATTTTTAAATGTATTTTGTCATGCTTATGTAGTGTATATTGGACCTGGTAACCCTTTAAGAGCTGTATGGAATGAAATTTCATTTTAACGTATGCTGATTAGTGTACATTCAAAGTGACAATAAAGTTATTTTAAGTCTATCACTTTTGATATTCCTCATATTTTGAGAAATGTACCGTATTTTTTGCTCCATAAGTCACACTTTTTTGTCTCCCAAAAGTGGCTGGAAATGTCTGTGCATCTTATGGAGTGAATAGTGCTGAAGCCCCACCCACCAGCAGTCCCATTTTTGGCCTCCGCGTGTCCCATTTTTGATCTCCATATCTCCCAATTTTGGCCTCCATGCATCCCGTTTGTGGCCCATTCCAGGCAGTGGAGATCGCATGGTAGCAGCAGTGATGGGTGGCAATAGGCAGCGGCAATAGGCAGAGGCAGTGAACAGTGGCGGCGATCAGCAGTGAACAGTGGTGGAGGTTGGCCATGATGGCGATGATTGGCAACAGTGATTGGTGGCGATCAGCGGTAGCGATCCCTGCTGCCTGGAACAACTGATCAGTGGTATTCTGGGAGCTGATCCAACCGCCAATCAGCTGCTCATGCTGAATCAGATTGAGATAACGTGCTGAAGCGGACCAGACTGTTTGCTGGTTGCTGCAAGACGCTAGCCAGATGAAATACCAAAGGATGCTGGAAGGCAGAGGCAGTTTTTTTTTTTCTTGTTTTCTTCCTCTAAAGCTAATGTGTGTCTTATGGTCTGGAGGATCTTACGGAGCAAAAAAATACAATAAGTACACTCAGCAAGAGTTTATGGGACCATCATATAGGTAATCTTCGACTTACAGCCACAATTGAGCCCAAAATTTCTGTTGCTAAAGAAGATAGCTGTTAAGTGAAATTTTCCCCATTTTATGACCTTTCTTGCTGCATTTGTTAAGTAAATCACTGCACTTGTTAACTTAGTAACATGGCTGTTAAGTGAATCTGGATTCCCCATTGACTTTTTTTGTCAGAAGGTCGCAAAAGCTGATCACATGACCCCAGGACACTGTAACCATCACTGATACGAGTCAGTTGCCAAGCATCTGGATTTTGATCATGTGACCACGGGGAGGCTGCAATGGTCTTAAGTGTGAAAAGCACTCATAAATCACTTTTTTCAGTGCCACTGTAACTTTGAATGGGTCACTAAATGAACTGTTGTAAGTTGTGTACCTGCAATACTTATTTTTTGAGTTGCCACAATGATAGAAACTGTTAGGAGATTCATACGTTCACTCTTATAAATGATTACGTGGAGGGGATTCATTGCTATCAAATGTACTAATACTCCCTACAATTTTGCACCTTCAGTTATATGGTTTGCATGAAATCTTTATACACATAAATAGGGGTAAACCCTCCCATATGTAAGCTGTCTCCACCCAATAATCCCAAGAAAAAAAGCATAGAAAGGTAGATTTTTCAGAAGCAAAAATGAAACATTAAAAATCTACTAATTTAAATCATTCATAAAATCATTCTCGGCAGCTGCCTAATGTGTGGCGAATGCCTGAGGGTTTTCCTTCTCACTGTGTATCGTGCATCTCAATTTGAATTTACTTAATTTCTTCATCTTAGCCATTAAAAAAATAATAATAATTCTTGCTGCTTTGGTTTGATCCTTGCTGCACACACTGTCTTGCGATTCATGCCTAGTTAGAAGAAAGTCTCATTGCTTTTGTGGGGTAACTTGATGGCAATAGGATGGCAATTTTAATCTCGCCACTCTAAACAAGACATCCATTCTAATTGGTTTATTAATATTTGCAACTTAGCAAACAGAACAGACACACATACATCACACATCTAATTCATAATTCATCTAGCTTTTCCTAGAGTAATAATGAATTAGCTGTTAGGTCAAGTTTTGCACCTGGTGATGTCACTTGGTGCATAAAAGACCCTAGAGCCATGTTTTTGAATATCTACATGAAATACTGGGAAAGGTCATCAGTAGTTTTAGGTGAACTTTCATTAGTATGCTGATGAAACTCAGCTGCATTTCTCTCTTTTATTAGCATCAGGCAAGGATAGAAAAAAAAACCCAGTTGCCTGAAATCAGTAATAGACAACAGTTAGGGCAAACAAGCAAGTTTAATTCAGTCAGGCAAGACAAAAACATTGATGATGAAAATCCTTACCAACCTGAATTCCACTTGAAAGATAGAGGAACTCTAATTTCAAATAAATGAATGAAAATGAAAATACAGCAGGAAAAACAACAACTTGCAGAAACATAAATATGCCAGATAAAATCTAATATTAATCGTATATTCATGTCATGGTATCCAATTAAGTTGTTACATTTAAGTCATGCTACTGAACAGTATGAAAAAGAGAGAGAAAGCAAGCACATGTATTAGTAGACACTGTCAACATTTCTAATTAGTCCTACAAACAGAACTAAAAGCTTGTTCTAATGTACAAAGAGATGTGCATTTCACATCATTGTATGATTGATAAAGAATTGATAAAGAAAATAAAGAATTATATTTATCACAATAAAATATAAGTATTCATTAGTTTCAAAATTATTCATAAGAGAGTTCAAAAGAGCATAAGCATCTGCAAAAAGCAATGAAGTTCTGAGAACAGAATTAATATTTGAAATAACCTTTTTAAAAACTATTAAAGATGGTTACCTTCACTAAAATTTCTGAAGTACTAGGTGCTACTAGCCCATCTTTAAATGCATTTTTTAAAAACATACACACATATCTTTTAACTGATCTTGTTGCTGCTCAACAAAACGTCAACTCCTCAAATAACAAAAATGCATATATAATTGTATTAGGTGATCTAAAGTAGAGCACACACTCCATCCACGTTTGCCAAGAGAAAAATTGCTTTGTTATTTTTAAATTGCATTCTCCCACATTAAAATAAGCATG
This sequence comes from Pseudonaja textilis, assembly GCF_049901715.1. NCBI lineage: Eukaryota > Metazoa > Chordata > Lepidosauria > Squamata > Elapidae > Pseudonaja > Pseudonaja textilis. The sequence goes on from NC_141991.1 coordinate 180,795,786, forward strand.
TTCATAACATTCCCTTGGATCTGACATGCTGTTGCGCACACACACACACAGAGCTGTTTTGTTAGAGTTTATAAGCGGGCAGTGAACTGAAAAGGATAGATGCACACTGTACATGCCCAAGCAACATTTAGCAAGCAGGTTTGAGTGAGCAAGCAGGTTTGAGTCAGCTTGCACCTGAGTGAAGGCTTGAAAAAACATAGTTTAGGCCAATCCAGAAGTTTAGTAATGATGGTGGTTAGTCAGTTGATCCAGGATCAGTAAGTGAGCAAGATTCGGGAACACAATAGCAAAGAGCTGAGGTTTGACATGGTTGTTTTCGATGAGCCAGTGTCTGGTACTTTCTCTGACATAGACTAACCCAGAGTTTCTCCATTTTAACAAGTATGCTGGCTGATATTTATGGAGATTCTCAGTCATCCGGGTCATGGTTGTCCCAAAGTTGCTTTTCCAGGAGGCACTTGGACTTCCTTGTTTTTCTTTGAAGATGTTTCTCTTCTCATCCAAGAAGCTTCTTCAGCTCTGACTGGATGGTAGGGAATGGAAAGATTTATATTTATATCTATGAAGAATCTCCATAGACGTTTCACTATGCATATGAATACCCTTCGAATGACATGGGAGTATGAACAGATTTCCAGAAAAATTGCAGACTACAAGAACCATTTGCACTTCAGTTTGAGATGCAGACAACACAGACTCATCCCCAACAACCGGCACCTGTCTCCAACAGTGAAGGGACACAGGGCAGAAAACATCCTGCAGCCAAGAAGGCTCCACACCCATTTGCACTATTCAAGTGAACCTGAGGACACAGATAAACCTCCAAGTGGCCAAAACAACTCCCTAAAAAAATGCAAATGACCAGCTGTCTGAAAGGAACATAAATCCTTCTATTCCCCATCATCCAGGCAGAGTTGAAGAAGTTTCTTGGATGAGAAGTGAAATGTCTTCGAAGAAAAAATAAGAAAATCCCGTTGACTTCTGGACAGACAAGGAATAATGAATGGAAACTGATCAAGGGAAGATTCAAACTAGAAACAAGGAGAAATTTTCTGACAGTGAGAACAATCAACCAATGGAACAGCTTGCCTTCAGAAGTTGTGGGAACTTCATCACTGGAGGCTTTCAAGAAGAGATTGGACTGCCATTTGTCAGAAATGGTGTAGGGTCTCCTGCTTAGATGGGAGGTTGGATTAGATGACCTACAAGGTCCCTTCCAACTCTGTTAATCTATAAGTCTCCTGAAAACCACCTTTGGGACATGTATGCTGGCTGGGGCTTTCTAGGGATTGAAGTCTACACATCTACACACTGTGCAAACCAAAAGTATGACTCAATTACTGTATTGTTTCTTCTGTTTCTCAGGAAGCCAAACAGAGACCCTTCATTCAGTTCTGGATTCCCAACATATTCTCATTTGTCCGACTGTGACACTATGTTCTCTGTATTTATTTAGTTTGGGAAATTCTAAAGAACAGATATACACCCAGAGACAACTTTTAAGGGTTGTAGGCTTGCCCTTTTGTATTTGTGTTTAATCTTTTCTCTCTAGCTGTGAGCCAAACAGGCAAATGTACTTAATGCAAAGCAAACGTCTTTACTTTGACTGATTAAAAACCAAATTGATTTTTCTTGATCAGACTGATACTCTTTGACTTTTATCAAAGAGGTAAGCCATTCTGCCCTTAATTCATTACTTAGCAAGCAACACAAAGAATCGTGATTTTATTTCATTTATCTGAACGTGAAGATTTTTCCTTAGCTTTTTTGTCAGTATTCTTTCTTGCTAAGTGCAGGGTGATCAAAGTTTATACTATCGTGGATTATACTTTTTAACAGTTTAGTTTTATATTACTCAGTGACAAAAAAAATGGTTTGCATTGGAATTTTACTGCATATTTATACCAGGCAAACTACCTACCAAGTAAATTCAAAATGTACTTTTATAAGAAATATAATTTATCTAAATTAATCACGTTGTTATCTGAGTTTTGCTCATTGGGTATATACATATGCATACACACACACACACCACAGCACAACACAACACAGCCCACCACTGAAAATAGTGACAGACTCAACATACGTGATTATGGAAATTCCTCAAAACAATGCTAATAGCTGAAATGTTGATGAACAGTGAAGCAAACAAATTTGGAGTTTCAGATTTGCTCTCAAAGAATTTATACATAGTACTAAAACAGTTATGGTGGTAACAAAAAATAAAAGTGAAAACGGCCCATTCTGGCTTCTGTCAGAACATTAAACTCTGAGTAAGAAAAAATGTTTTGTCTGAGACATTTCTTGCCTAACACTCATCCTGTGAAATAGTTTGTGTGTGGTGTGTCTCTGACCCTCAATGTTGTCCCTGAACACTGAATTTTGAGAACAAATCAAAATGTTCTCCCTATTAATTGAAATTCCCCCCCACTCACGTACACACATTTTCTTGATGGATAGATAGATAGGAAGGTAGGTAGGTAGGTGGATGGATGGATGGATAGATAGATAGATAGATAGATAGATAGATAGATAGATAGATAGATAGATAGATAGATAGATAGATAGGATAGGATAGGATAGGATAGGATAGGATAGGATAGGATAGGATAGGATAGGATAGGATAGACAGGCAGGCAGGCAGGCAGGCAGGTAGGCAAGCAGGCAGACAGACAGACAGACAAACAGACAGACAGACAGACAGTGGAAACATGGTGACTGTTTGGAAAGATTGTTTAATGGTGGACAGGACCACATGGCTTGGAGCTCCTGAGCAAAAAAAGGGAAGAGATGCTGAGAGTCCCTGGGTTTTATGCCCTCTGGTTGGGATTTGAATTTGAGCTTGTATTCTGATTGGTTGTCAGACTCCCATGGGGCCATGCAGGAGCAACTTTGTAGGCTGTCCTGTAGGCTTGGTTGAGCCTTGCTGGATGATGTTGTAATGAAAGGGCTTTAGGCAATTCCTATTATGGCTCTGCCTGAAGGAGGTAGATCTTTGTTATGTAGAATAGACTGGCCCAGGCCTTAATAGCCCATTAACAAAGGTGAGGAGGGGTGAGTTTCTGCCTCTCTGAGTTTCTACTTCTCTTTTAGGGGGAAACATTCTGCCTTTTTAAATATATCCTAAAATATTTCATTTCTCTAGGAGAGGAGTGGGTTTTAACTTCCAACGATAGATAGATAGATATAGAGAGCTATGGATATATCCCTTCTTACTCATATGAATGGTATGTGTCTTATCCAATCTTGGGTTCTCTGTCAGAGGCCTGGGATTTTGAAGGTTCTGAGCAGGATCCTATCTGTTCATAGAATTACACTCTTCCGATCAGATAGTCCTGATGTCCTTCTGGGATCCGTTGGGAGTCTCTCTTCCAAGCTTAGGAGTCACAGCCCTGAGTGTTTTTATCAGCACTAGGACAAATTAGGTCTTAACTTTCTTCATCTAGTTCTTCCTCCAGGCCCTGGTATTTCTCCAGCTTCTCATATTCCTTCTACCTGATGTTGCTGTCACTTGGCACCACATCTATCCCCACCACAATGTCTTCTGGTCTTAGTCTATTACCACAACGTCTGGTTGGTTGGTCAAAGATTGCCTGGATTATCTGCACTGGGAAAACCCACCGGATATATACATAGGCATGTGCATATACATACACACACATGCACACAATTCGGTGAATTTCATTTAATATGGATATTGATTTATTCTCCATACCATTTGATGGCAGGACAAGAAGTACTGGGTGGAAGTTTGTCAGAGAAGGATTCAACCTGGAAATCAGGAGGAATTTCCTGACAATGGAAATGGAACAAATAGAAAAATGGAAGAGCTTGCCTCCTGGAGTTATGTGTGCTCCATTGCTGGAGGTTTTCAAGAAAAGATTGGTCAACCATTTGTCCAGGATGGGTTTAAGGACTCCTGCCTTGGGCAGGGGGTTAGACTAGAAGACCTCCAAGGTCCCTTCCAGCCTTACAATTCCATGATTGAAATCTACAACCCATCTACAAAGAAGAGGGACTTCTCATTCTTGGTCTAAGGACTAGTGCGTGTCAAGTTATTGTATCTCATATTCTTCCTGCTTCCAGGGTAACTATTTAAAGGATTGGCTAGTATGCAGATTTATTTACATATGTTTAATCCAATTGGCTAAAAGGCAACCATTCAAGTAAGTATTTATTAAATAGATTGGCAGAGGACACTTTGAAATATTTCTGCAACTTAGTGATTGTGATATTGATTGGCATGTAGAACCGCCACAGTTTCTTGCTGCACATACAATAATCATTTTATTTCCTGAATTTGCATATGTCAGAAGATGGCTGTTTTTCTCTCTCCTTCTCACTCCATCCTTGTAGTTTCAGTGATGCAAATGTTCTGTCTTTGTTGGTGTAGATACATACATGCAACTGGTGTCTTAAATTCTAATAAGACACATAGCTTCTGCTTTTCTATTAACTTGTTAACCTCACAGAAATTGGTCCTGTCAGTGTTTTAAATTTGATGACTTCTGAATAGGAGACAAAGTGGCATCATAAGCAGATGGTTGTCACAGACCACATATTGCAATTAAGAATCAGCAAACTAACTTTATGCGGCTTGATACACTATAAATGATCTGAGCCTGTAAACGTTGAACAGAAGCAGCCCTGGAGAATAGTTCTTTTTTATATTCTTTCTCCCTCTCTCACCCCTTCCCTGCCTCCCTCCCTCTCTCTTTCTCTTATCATTCCCCCCCCCCTTACTTGTTTTTCAACATATTTAACCGGAAATAAGCACCTTTGCAGAAAATGCTGAGCTCATGTCATCCATACTGACAATTTTCCCATTTTTCTCCCTGGGAAAAAAATAAAAATGAAAGGTCACTCACAGCTGCTATCATCAGCTTTCTTTACTGAGGTAAAAGTGATGTCTCTTTCGAGCTGATCTTGGTTCCTGACTCTCTCACGGGCATGTCCATGTAGCTTTCGTGACAATCATTCAGCAGTGGCTTGTCACTGCTTTCTTTCAGGATGAGCTTGGGACCAGTTTTTGTTTTTTTGTCTTCCCTGGCACAAGAAGCTTCCATATATCAAGGTCTGTCCACAAAAGAGGCACTTCAAACAATGGCCTAAATTCCTAATTGAAGAGTAGAAAGCAAGTGTGGCTAGGAAAGCCTTTGTGAAAATTAATCTTGTGCGCCAATTACACCTACTTTTGCACTAACAGACCCTTTAGACAAGCCCTGATGCTCTGGTCACTTTGTGTGTGGATTATTGCAACATGATCGACAGGGGCTGCCCTTGAAGATTGCACAAAATCTGCATCTGGTCCAGAATATGGGTTGATATAGGCATGCCATAGAGCCTGGCTATTTAAAGAATCATATATCTCCCAGATATCTACTCTTCATACCCTGGCATGGATGCCTCTACATGCAAATCAGGGATGTTTGATATCATTAAATGAATTTGATATCATTCAATATCAATTTGATATCCAATCATTAAGGAATAATGGATGGGAACTAATCAAGGAGAGAAGCAACCTGTAATTAAGGAGAAACTTCTGAACAGTGAGGACAATTAGCCACTTGGTAGGTTTTCCATCACTGGAGGTTTTTTAAAAAAGACTGGACAGCCACCTCTCGGAAATGGTATAGAGTCTCCTGCTTGGGCAGGGGGTTGGACTAGAAGACCTCCAAGATCCCTTCAAGCTTTTACTCTGATTGACTGATTGCTCTCTAAGCAGATTTTGAAATCAAAGTGAGGATACAATAGAACTGAAGGTGGTGAATTGAATCAGGCAATGATAGGTGTTGTAACTTGTAATGGAAGGTGGAAAAGACCTTGGGAGACTGCACAAAGAGATGCTATCAAGAGAGAGCATAGAATGAGGCAAGCGGTTCAGAAGAGACCCTCCCTAGTTTCTTGGGCAGTAAAGGAGAAATGGGTGGGGGGGATTGTACTTTCAGACTTACAAGATTATTTCAATGTGGCGTTACATCATGATTCATCTGTTCATGATTCCTATCTGATTTACCTCATGAGGCTGATGTAGTCTTTAAAAGCACTTCAAAGATTCTGATACTAATGGAGTTCTTAAGCCAATATATAACCTTGTAGCTTCATTTCCAAATATTTAAAATATCAAGAAAGAATAAATGGTGTAATGAGCTCTCTGATGTGGAGAAAACTCTGATATGAATTTTATTACCTCATTGTGATGACCCGTAGTCTCTCAAAATAACCCGAAACCCAAAACATATATTAAAGTCCAGTAAGGCCTTCAACTTAACTTCACTGTTTTATTAGGCATAGTTTAAAGTCACAAAAGTAAATAATGAGGCAAACAGAAAACCAAAACAAACCGCATTGATAAGAGTTCCAAAGCAAGCCAAGATAACTAATCATAAACTCCAGGAAAATAACTGAGAAAAGTCCATGGGAAGAACGCCAGCAAAGATAAACCTCTTTCAAGGTGAACACTAAATTGACTCCTGCAAATTCTAACTGCGCAGTTGCAAACTTATATACATAGCTCCCACCTGCAAGCCAATAGGTGGATCGTGGTAATCTCCTCTTGAGTAGACCTCACTTTCCCCTGATCCTCTCCTCCCTGTGTGAGCTAGGATGGATAGGGGATGGGCCTGGATCCTCCTCTGACTGCTCAGCCAGCCTCTGCCCTTCCCCAACCTCCTCCACCACCTCTGGAGCCACACTCCCACTCTCTGTTGGCTGTTCCTCCTCTTCCTCAGAGTCAGTCTTCACCAGGGGCATGACACTCATTTAATTGTTTTTTTATCAGGGATCTTTGACTGGGCTCCAATCTAACAAGGTTAGAGAAAAAATAGGTGGCATAGTAAATCTATCCAGTTGTCAAGATTTCTGCAATTGCTTTCCTTTCTCCTTTCAATAAACCTGATTAAAGAAGATTCTGTGAAAATTTTGCTTCTTAGTTGTTTATATCTGCTAAGAACTTGATGTTGTGTGTTTCTATGACTTATGTTCGTCGACATAGACTATTGCTATAACACAACCAAGGCCCATCTAGAGGGGTCAGTCTTGGCAAATGTGCTATGCCAACCAAAATCAGTAATGAGGAGGTGAAAAAGTTGGCCAATCACATGTGTCAACTCTTTTGTCACTTCATGGAGTTCAGTGGTCCGCAAACTTTCCCACTCTACAAGGGCAAAATCAGTGATTATTTTTAGCACCATGCCAAGCCTGATACTCTAGAAAAGTGGCAAGAGATTACTTTTTGAACTGTTTTTGAAAGATACACCTGTGTTTGACTAGGGCATGTGCTGTATAGTTTCAACACAACTATTCTGTGGATTTTTTTCTGGATAATTCTGAGGTGGTAGAGCTGTCCTATCTTTATCCGCTCTGCTTTTGCCTTGCAAACCAGAGATGCATTTATTGTGAAGTTCACCTGAAATTTGCCAGGATATCCTCTAGGTTGTCTATTATCCTTACTCTTTTCATCCCACTTGGCAAAAAACAAATAAACAAATAAAGCAGATGCAAGCATTTTTTATGCTTCTCGATCATGTCCTTTGAATGAAATTTTTGTTCAAAATAAATTTCAAGGAGGTTCAGATTGAATCAGATTATCTTAGTCTCTTGAAGCACCAAACTGAATTTATTCACAACAATCCCGTCAAATCTTGACTAGGGCTGATTTGCAGAAGGCTTTCCTAAATGTAATGAAAGGGAAAAATCAATGATTCACTTCTATTGTATCATCACCAGAACTATTTCATCTGGTCTAAAGTGATCAGATGATTATCAAATGAACTACCCTATGAAATTAGTTAGAACAGACCAGTTGAAACAACATCTAACACATCCGATTCTCTGGTCTGGGGTTCATAACCCATGATGTTGAGAATTGAAATTTCTCTCACAAGTGCGAATAAATTCATTTTCTTCTATTTTTTCTCATTTTATACATCAGTCTTCTTTAAAAGCAAATGCTTCCTTACAGTGAAATCCACCCTTGGTATATATTGTTTATCCTCTTCTAATAATCGCATAGGATCAGCTATTATTAAATGAACTTTACACATTATTGATTTTCATGCATGAATCAAGCAGTATGGCTTTAAAAATTACTGTGAAATTATCCTTCCCACAAAGAACCTTCGTAGACATTTAAGAGTGGGCTATATTAGTTGCGGCAACAAATGATTCACATACAATCTGTTGGGATTTCTCCTCCAACTTGGTATCCTGAAGATGATATATTGTTCTGGATGAATTTGAAATTTACTCATCCTAAACTAAAATCATGACTGCTTTATTTAAGTTTAGTGATATAACGGGAAACAAGTTGCATTAGTTTCATTCAGATCTGATGCTACTCCAAAGCGGAAAATCTGTTGATAGCCGGGCACAACCAAAAGTGTTCTTTGTGGGACAGGGACCGAGCAATGAGGCAAATGATATTGTGCAGTTTATGACATCATCACACAAATGATAAACTACATATTTCACATCATTTGTATAATAGTGCCACGATGCATGTGGTTATTGTGGCCTCTTATGGATATTTTCAGAATTTTGAAGATGATGCGCACGAGGTAAAATGGACATGGTTGATCTAGTGCACTCTTTTTTGGACTGGGACACCTTGCTCATGGTCACTCATGGTCACTCATGGTCTCCTCCCGTTTGGATTACTGCAGTGTGCTCGAGATGGGGCAGCCCTTGAAGGCCTCCTGGAAACTTCAACTGGCCCAGAATGCACAGAAATGAGGGCCTAGGTTTGCCCATGTAAAGTCATTGTTGCACAAGATGCATTGGCTGCCAGTTTATTTCCAGGTGCATCACCATAAATCCCTAAATGGCACAAGACTAGGCTTTACCCTAAGGACATCTACCCATCCTACCAAATCAGACAGAGTAGTCCTTTCCCCTAAATATTGTCATCTGGTGAGACTTAGGAAGTATGCCTTTTCCATAATAAATAAGCATTCTGCCTCCTGAAGTTCAACAGGGCTCTATATCTATACTCTTAGCTATCCATATATCTCTGAAGATCTGGCTTTTCCCCTAAGCACCAGGATATGATTGGATAACTACACATTAAAAGTTTGACTTGGTGCCAGGCAGTGATGGCATTCAAAACATTTCACTACTGGTTCTGTGGGCGTAGCTTGGTGCATGTGGCGTGGTTTGGTAGGCGTGGCAGGGGAAGGATACTGCAAAATCCCCATTCCCTCCCCATCCCACTAACCTGCTTTCCAGTTCCATTCTCCTGTGCAGGGCAACAAAAGAAAACCCAGCTGGGACTCAGGAGGCAGAGAAGAAATGGAGGTGGGGCCAGTTAGAAGTAGTATTCCAAACTACTCAAAATTTCCGCTACTGGTTCTCCAGAACTGGTTAGAACCTGCTGAATACCACCTCTGGTGCCAGGTCTTCATTGTTTATAATGTGTTTATATTTTCATCAGTTTAGTTTTATAGTTTTAATATGATTTTATACGTTGTTTTAACTTTAGATTGGGAGTCGACGTGAGTTGGTTAGAAATGGGCAATTATATAAATGTTTAAATAAATAAAATGAATACATGATTACATGATGCTTCTGTTTGGGCTAAGATTTTCTAGTTCCAAATTTTACAGGGAGCAAGTGCTCTGTTTTTTTTATTATTTCTTTACCAGTAAAACCTATGAATTGTACAATTTTGAAGTGTTTGCCATTTCAAACAGTAGGAAACATATTCTGTTGATTTTAAGCACTGACAGAATTGAATTTTTGGGATGGATTTCAAACAGTGCAGAAAACGGGGGTCTGGGGAATCATCCGTTAATTGCTGAGTTTCTTCTTCGCAATTGAAATCCTGCTTTTTTAAAAAGAAAAATCAAATAACAAGAATGATACCTCTGTGATCATACAAGAAGACATACTGCTGAACTTCTATTTTCTCACAAAAGAAAAATGCTATACAGAATGTTATTGTTAAGGACTATTTTCTGCAAAAAGAAAATTTAAAAGTACTGTACTTTGAATTTACTTTTTATTCTTTTAAGTTCCATCTTTTCTTTTGATTCCATGCTCACTTTTTTTAAAAAAATGGCTTGGGTGGGTTTCTTCCATTGTTGTTGTTGCTTTAGTGAAAAGAGTTAATTTAAAAGAGTGCGTCTGGCCTTCGGAGAAAGCAAAATACCAGGCAAAGGAAACAGAATTGCTAAGGCTTTCATGTCCTTTTCTTGACTTGGAATCGTCTGCCTCAGCACTGCCAGAGGCAGAGTATTTGTTTAGCTTATTCAAGTGAATTTAAATATTAATGTTTACTATAAAACAATATTTACACAGCACAAAGATCAACAGGAAGGTTACAGATTGTGAGACTGCTGATTTGAGCCCAAATAAGAGGTTGACAAGGAACACAAGAACATTCCACCTCCTCCTCCCATCAAATTGCTGTCTTGCCATACTAATACCACCACTTGCAAAATTAAGACTGGATTCTTGGCAAATCTAGTTATAAAAACTTCAAAAACCCGAACTAAGACTAGATCAGCTAGGAATATCTATCAAATTGGGACAACCTCTGAATTTAAAGGTACAGGTGGTCCTCAAAGTAGGAGCACAATTGAGCCCCAAATTTATGTTCTTAAGTGAGAAATTTGTTCAGTGAGTTTTGTCCCATTTTGTCCGACGTTTTGGTTGTTGCCACATTTGTTAAGTGAATCGCTGCAGTTGCGAAATTAGTAACACAGTTGTTAAATGAATCTGAATTGACTTTGCTGGTCAATAGGTCGCAAAAGGGCATCACATGACCCCGGGACACAGTAACGGTCATAAATATGAGTCAGCTGCCAAGCATCTCAATTTTGATCAGGTGACCCTGGGGAAGCTACAAAGGTCGTAAGTGTGACAAATGGTCATGAGTCACTTTTTTCAGTAATGTTGCAGCTTTGAAACATCATTACTGTTGTAAGTCAAGGACTATTTCTACATCTTTATGCATTCCAGGTAAAGAAAGCGCTGGCTTTCTTGGTTTTTGACCTGATCTCCAGAATTTAAAGGTACCTTTGATGCCTTCTTATGAAAGTACTTGTCAGAACAAGTGATGGTGAGGTAAATGAAACCTTCAGTAACCAACTTCAATCCTTTTGAGTTAGAGTGCATCTACCAATACAATAACCAGGAACACAACAAGTGGTGTGTCACTGGATGAATGTGGTTCGGCTAATTCTAATTCAACCAAAGCAAAACTGTGCCCTGCAATTTGTCCTGCCTGCAATAGTCTTATTAGCTGTTTTGGCTTCGGTGTTAATTTTTGTCACTTCTACATCTGACTAGGTGTCTGACAATGGAGCATAGTTTGTTCTTTTGCCTTATATTTTGAACCAATTTATTGTTCTCTATATCTGATATGAAGAGGCTAATTGCCCTAAACAAATCAGTTGAGCATTCATAACTTTATGCCTTTATGTTCATATGTCTGACAATGAGCTCTACCATCTTCAGTAACAGCCAGCAATGTTTTGAAAGAAAATTGTTGATTTGGGGTAGGAAAAAAAATTCTTATCCTATCTGACTGAATTTTGGCAAGAGCGTTTCCTATAAAAAGAGCAATTATTGCTGCAAATGTTACAAAATCCTGCTTGAAAAGAATCAAATTACATTCTCCCAAACAATATTTGCATTTTTGGCAAAATTCAGCAGAAAGAAATCTATCAATTAAAATTATTATAAGGTAATAAACTAAAGAAAGCAGAGTAGGAGGCAGGGTGAGAATGTTAGATTCAAGATGGAATGTTGAAATTGTGACTGCAGATATTCAAATTGTGTTTTATTGGGTGCTAAATGGCTTCCTGCTGCATCAAGGGACATACGGTTAAAAAAAACACCCCACAAATGGTTGATATTTAATTTCTAAAAATATAACATTTGATGATAGAGTTATTCCAAACATTTAGTTCTCTTGAACAGTGCATATTTAAAGTTGCATGCAGTGAAATGGGTGACATATAAATCACATACATACATACATACATACATACATACATACATACACGTACATACTTAAAACTAGAGCAACAGTCATAAATCCAAACTTCTTCCCCACAGCACAGGCACCTCCAGAACTGCAGCAACAACTTTAGGTATGTTTCTGCACCACCTGGCTCTAAAGTGAATCTTCATTTTGCAAAGTGCTGGAATCCTAGATTAAGGGGTGGAAAGAAAAACAAGAACATGTGGCCAGCAACTTCCACTGCTACCCAACGTGTCTTGTACTAAGAAGACAGAGGGGGGGGGTGACTCATACAGTACAGGCAGTTATGAAGCTTTATTTTAATAATAAAGAGAACAAACATGGCTGTGCAGTGAAGGAGAAAAGCATGGCTTTTGTATTACATTTTTCTATCGTCCTGGCAGCCCCCACTGTCTACAAACTCCAGTTGTGCCCCCTCAAATGAGAATTAATAACACAAAATCCAAGACTGTAAATCAATAAAATCCAGCTAGAAATGCCATGATTGTAATAATGCTTCTCTGGGAAGACACAAACTCTACACTTTGTCACCTCTTTAGCTCCCTACATGGCAATATGGAGCTTCCATGGGTAGAGTCAACCAAGTTGACGGTCTGAGTCATCAAACTAAGGTCAAGATCAGAAGATCCATTTCTATGTGACGTCTGATTCCACTGAATGCCTTTTCTTGTTTTTCTTCCCTTCTTCTGAAGGTACTTCATTGGCCAGAGGTATGACATTTTGTATTTTGCAGTTCTACCATATACAGTATTATGAGCAAAATATGCGACATATTTTTTTTTAGTTATTGTTGTTGCTCTTAAGCCTTAGTTTTCACCTTTGCTCCACAGGTGGGAATTAATTTCACAATCAGGCAAGATGATCCTTTGGGTCACAATATTGTTACCACACAATTGTTACCAACCTGCCTTCCATTGAGGACTTGTATATTGCATGAGTCAAGAAGAGGCCTGTGAAAATATTTACAGACCCCTCACATCCTGTAAACTGTTTCAACTCCTATCCTCAAAATGACACTATAGAGCACTGCACACCAGAACAACTAGACACAAGAACAGTTTTTTTCCTCAAAATGACGCTATAGAGCACTGCACACCAGAACAACTAGACACAAGAACAGTTTTTTCCTGAACGCCATCACTCTGCTAAACAAATAATTCCTCAACACTGTCCAACTATTTACAACGTCTGCACTACTATGACTATTAATCTTCTCATCACTCCTTATCACCCATCCCCTCCAACTTGTGACTGTATGACTGAAACCTTGCTGCTTGTATCCTAATGATTTTTATTGACTGTTTCTTAGTATGGTTTGATTGCTTATTGTACCCTATGACTATTATTAAATGTTATACCTTATGATTCTTGACTCTTGATTAAAGTATCTTTCTTTTATGTACACTGAGAACATATGCACCAAGACAAATTCCTTGCCTGTCCAATCACACTTGGCCAGTAAGGAATTCTATTCTATTCTATTCTATTCTATTCTATTCTATTCTATTCTATTCTATTCTATTCTATTCTATTCGAATGCTACAGAACATCTCTTTGAAGTCATATCACACCACTATCAATATGAAAAGGAAGTACACCAAGAGTTTGTTGCCTTTTTTTGTTTGTGAATTGTTATTGTTGGGGGGGGGGTTAAAATTAAATGTTAAATCATGTCTGTCTAATAAAATTCCCTGCTACTTTCCTGCAACACACAAATGAAACAAGTTAGCACGCATTTGCTGGTTTCTGGAATAGAGATAGCAAGAAGTTAACTCAAAGATCAAACAGCTTACTGAACTGAAATGGCTGATGCAATTCCAACAACACAGCTCTTTAAAGCACTGAATTAAACACAAAATCCCTCCTCCCCTGTGCATTTTATGGGGGACTTTTTTGTGTTGCCTACTTTGCTGTCTCCTTGGGTTTGAAATGTATGAGATGTATAAAATTGAGTGGTTTTCCTTCCACTCAGTGTCACAGGCATTATGTTCTCTGTCTCCAGAAAGTCAGATGTTCTGAAATGGCTGCCAAAATGTCCAAGAAATCAAACACTGAACAATGACAGCTAAAATGAGCATATTTTCTTCCTCTTTTCCCATGAAAAAAAGGCTGCAAAGTTACTGAACAGAATGACCAACTTGGTTTCAAGAAAATACATCCATCTTGTTTTATGCACCCGCAACTTCTGAAGGCCAGCTGTTCCACTGGTTAATTGTCCTCACTGTTAGGTACTTTCTCCTTAATTCCAGGCTGCCTCTCTCCTTGATTGGTTTCCATCCATTGTTTCTTGTCTTGCCTTCTGATGCTTTGGAAAATAAGTTGACTCCCTTTTCTCTGTTGCAACCACTCAAATACCGGAATAGTGCTATCATGTATTTCCTAATCCTTCTTTTCTCTAAACTGGCCCTACCCAATTCCTGCAACTGTTCTTTATATGTTTTTGTCTCCAGGCCCAAAGGTGCTTTTTCAAGAGGCAACTGGACTTTCTGGGTTTTTCTTTTTTCCTACCAATAAAGATGGGAAAGAAAAAGAACTAAAACACATCAAGGAAGCCCTCAGAACATGGAGCTCTCCCAAGCGAGCATCAAAAAAGACCCTATAGGAGCTCCTCCACAACAGACAATGAAGAGAGCAATAAAGGAAGCAACGTTGTCATTCCATACGTTGCAGGACTATTGGAAAAGCTCAGAGCTTCAGCCAACACAACATACATGCACAGTTCAAATCCTTCAAATCCAAGGATACACTAAGGTAAAAGCTTGTTTACCGCAAGGATAAAACACGCAGACACAAACTGAGCACGGCGGTATATACACTACAACGCAGAGAGACCTGTGCAGATCTGTACATTGGGGAAACGAAACAACCACTTCATGGCAGTGGTTGGCACAACATAGGAGAACAAACCCATCAGGACTAGATTCAGCAGTCCATCTGCATTTAAAAGACAAAGGCTACTTTTTTTGAAGACAGCAAAAGTCCACATTTTGGACAGAGAGGACCGCTGGTTTAAAAGAGGGACCAAAGAAACCATCTATGTCAAAACTAAACAGCCCTCATTCAACAGAGCGGGAGGAATACAACATCATCTATCTCTAGTCTACAACACAGTCCTTTCAGCAGTTCCCAGAAGGCTCCAGGCCCATTTGCACCACTCTGGTGACCCTGACACCACACATCTCCAGGTGGCCTTAACAACTTGCTAAAGGAATGCAAATGACCAGCGGTCTGCAAGGAGTATAAATCCTTTCATTTCTCACCCTCCAGTCAGAGCTGAAGAAGCTTCTTGGATGGGAAGTGAAATGTCTTCAAAGAAAAAAAGAAAGAAACCCAGAAAGTCTAGTTGCCTCTTGAAAAAGCAACTTTGGGACAACCATGACCTGGATGACTAAAAATCTCCATAGACATTCTTTGTATGAGATTACTAAAACACCCAAGAGCAGAGAAAGGGAAATAAAACATGAGAGCTGTTCAATGGGATGATAGTCCTTACAAACTGGAATTCCATTTACTCATATATATTCACTGTGATGATTCAGGGTGGGGATACAAAACAAACACAATCCCCCAAACCCGGTGAAGCCCCTTTTATTCCTTCACTTTGCTTCCAAGCTCTGAATATCCTTGACGGAAGACAAAACACTTCCACACAAGAAGGAGGGAAAAAACAACACAAACCAGGCAAGATAAGGGCTGGAGGACATCCACAGATAACAGAACACACACTGGGAAGGACGCCAAACTCAGAGAAGAACCATAAAGTAGAGATATTTCCACTCTTTGTTTCCAGCGTTCACGTATAGGCATGTCCGTCCTCTTATTCAGTTGTCACAGCTGCAGCCCATGAAGAGGATCAAGGCCCTGTCCTCCCGAGTAGACCACCTAGTCTCTCCCTTATCATCTCCTCCCTGAGTGCCCTAGTATGGAGAGAGGATGGGCCTGGGTCCTCCTCTGACTGCCCAGCCGGCCTCTGCCCTTCCCTAGCCTCCTCCATAACCTCCAGGGCCAGACTTCCACTCCCTGTCAGCTGTTCCTCCTCTCCCTCAGAGTCAGTCTCCACCAGGGACATGACATTCACTATGATTCCTTACACAATGTCAAATCTGGCTTGGATAGGTTTGAGAAGAAACAAAGCGAGATGCCCACTATGTATAGTACTTCTTCCTGTGGGATTGCTCCAAAAAGCTTCAGTTTTCATACAAATGTTTATCTTCCAACACATTTTGACCACTCCATACAAACCAGCTTAGTCCTACATATGCCCTTTTCTCACACCTCCAGTATTTTCCCACCATTGGTTCAAAATGTTGCAAAATATTTTCTCATGAGAACTATGTATTTTTTTATATTAATCTGAAAGTCTCATATTTATATGTTGCACGAGCTGATTTTTTTTTTAATAAATGTTTCTGCTTTTAGGACCTTGTCATCAGTCTTTTGTATATGTCCATTCACACAAATATATGGTATAAAGTTCGGTTATTATATAAAATTACAGAGCAACAGAGCAAAATTAAAATCCCATCATCATATGGTAACAATTCTGATTAAGAAATCTACAGGTTTGTCCTTCTCCTAACGAATCAATCAAAATGTATTAATGGTTCAAGATCAAACATAATAACAGAGAATATATACAATGGACAAAATATAAAATAACTATTAAAATAAATTTTAGAAATTGGACGAAAAACTTAAAATAATTAGCGTCAAGATTAAGAACAGAAATGTGACCAGTAGATCTTCCAATCAGAGATGCAAAGTGTTTATCAATAGCACAACAGAAACAAATTATCCTATTTCAGACACATCATATGAAGATTTAGCTCTCCAGAAAGAATTCTAATTCTGGCTAAACTGGAAGGGAAGAGAAGAAGAGGACAAACAACAGCAAGACAGATGGACACAATTCCAGTGGGGATAGTGCACTGTTGAGAAACCTGAAAAAACAAGTTAGGGAGATCATCATCGATGTGGTTGCTAGGAGTTGGAAAAAAAACTGATGGCATATAATAATCATTTAGGTACATATTTATTTCCTAAGAGGCCTGTAGGGGGCGTACATAAGTGCACCAACGTGCCTACTGTCCCTGTTCTATTGTTTCTTTTTTTTTTTCTTATTTGTATCCATTTCATGTATTCATAACTATGTTTGTACTTATACCTGTTATCTTATAATCGCTTGACAAAATAAAATAAATACACAAAAATATATATTAATTTTGAAATAATATTCAATTGTTACTTTTACTTTCCCCATGAGCTCATCGGGATTTTAATCTATTTATATCGATACTAATTGGAGGGAAACAAATATTTTTACCATGAAATAATTATTCCAACATACTTCAAAGAATTCAACCACCAAGAAAAACCCTTTTAAAAGATTTTATAGCCCATGAGGAAATATGAGATGGCATGCAATAATAATTTTATAGTATTGTATTGTATTGTATTAGCCTCACTCTCAAACTCGGAATGCCCATTAGTTGCCTAATCACACATGCCAGTGGTTGCATTATCAAATTAAATATAAGAGATTAAGGTTATCTTTGATGAGTTCTGATAGGTGAATATGTTATTTCATATGTAATAACCCTGATTATGGGATTAAAAATAGCACATTTTATTGTTAATAACAAAATAGAGAAATCCACATTTGGGCAAAACTTGCTACAAAATTTTGAACTCTACCATAGGAAAAGATCTTTTCCACGCGATCTAATTTTTCTGAATGTCTACAAAAATATCAGTCTGTAAAAATATATTACCTCAACCTTGTCAAACTTTTATAAATCAACACTGCACAAGTTAGATAATGTATAGTCTACATGCCAGGGTTGTTACCCAACTTTTACCATCGTCCTTTTATAAGGAACTTGGGCAATAGCTTGTAAAATCAGCAAAGTGTTTATCAGACTTCAGAGTTATAGCTATCTTGGTCAGGGTAAGGAGAGATTTTATACATGAAAGTATCAGTATAATACTTATCAGTATTTATGCTGTATGTTGCCTAGAGTCACAAAACCTAAGCTGAGCAGCATTATGAATCTTGAAATAAATGAATAAAGAAACCTAAAACAATACAGGAGCAAAAGCATACAGGTATTTTGTTAATAACACTCAAAAGTGTAACTATTAGGTTTAGGATTTTTTTCTAGGTTTCATCGATTTAATAGTATTTGTGACTTCCTGAACTAATAAAAATGCAGCTTCATAAACAGCTCTTTCTTTGTAATTTTCAGAAAAGCAATGTTATTTAAAAATGGTTAATTTCTTCTTGTGCATTTGACTCAAATCTTATAAAATCTTATAAAGTATGAAAAGAAAAGCAGGCTGATTTATTAAATCAGAGTGATAAATATATTGCCCTGAAAGGTAGAAAAACATATCTTTGTTCTTGGTTTTAGGTGAGAGCTCAAAAAATTTATGGGAACTACTATTTTATGGAGTTCAATGAATATTCTATATGCAAAGCATAAAGGGAATTAAACTCCAATTTAGCAAACGCTGAAACTTTTTATAATCCCAGTATAGGTTGTCCTCCATATGCCCTCAAAAATGTTTCTTAACTCTGTTTTCCAGATTTTCTTCTCTGAAATATCCTGATCATGACTATGCACAAGGATCAGAGTAGGGCTGTCAACCCCGCCGGCCCGTGGGCCAGATGTGTCATGCGCTGGCCACACCCATGCCAGGTGTTAGCAAAGGGGAAAAAAAATCCCGATACATCATTTGATGCCGACGTGATGACATAAGTTTGATACCCTCATCTTAGAGTAGGGGTGTCATTTCACGGCCTGCGGGTCGGATGTGTCAAGTGCTGGCCCCGCCTCCACCTGGTTTAGCGAAGGGGAAAAAAGTCCCAATATGTCATGTGATGCCAATGTGACGACATAAGTTTGACACTCTTGTCTTAGATCATCTTAATGTTGCCAAGGTTAAGAAATGCTGACATGGAATATCCCAACAATAATGAAAGAAGTTACAGGATTATTTAAGGCACCTTTTGTCTTCCCCTGTCACTAGAATTCTGAAAGATTAAGAAAAAATAGAGAAGATCATTAAAGCACAGGGTGATGTTAAGGTCTCATGCACTAGTGAGTAAATTAACAGATAATTGAAGGCACTTAGTATCTTAACAGTTGAAGAGATCTTGGAGTCATGCATTTACTGAATATTCTCAGGGTTGGTTTTTTTTGGAAAAAGTTAATATGTTTTAAAACATTATCTTTGGGGGGAAAAACATTTCAATATATGCATACGTAACTTAAAAACGCACATAAAGAAAAAGGGCATCTAGAAAATAACAAAAAAAAATGTTTATCTCCATTCGCAGCCAAGGCAAGAGTAAGAGATTTCAGTTTGGAAAGTGTCTAGTGCTGTATCTGTTATCAAATATATATTTGTGACAAACTTTTACACTGGTCCGAGTACAATAAATTTTAAAACATGAGATTCTTCAAAAGTAGACAGCAGAGATGCTTTATAAGTACAATTTCTTCTTCTCTCACAGGTAAGCCACTCTGCCAGAGCTTGGATTGCTAACAGTCTGATCTAATGAAGCTTTTATCAATAGCTGGAGGGATTAGGGATTATTTCCCCTCCTTTTCAGACACATTATTGGATGCACTGAGACAGGCTGCTACTTTCTAGCCTCCCCCAGAACTGTCAGTAATGAACATTTTTCTTTCACTGCCTTTTTATAGACACAATGGGCTAGTGGAAAAGCCATAGCAATTGCAATGCATTTTATTTATGGGTTGCCAGCTACATGGTCTATTTTTCCCCATACGGATTTTGTAGACTTGCTGAATTACCTTTATATCATATTTCTGCTGTTATCTGTTCTGATATCATCTTTTACCAGCACGCTGACACTTTGACCCAAAAGGAGAGCCGTCTCAGAAAAACTTAGAAGGTATCGGAATAGGCCGATATCTGAAAAATATTAATTTTAAAAATCTGGGAGCCTGTCATTTTGCTAACTTTCTGAGATTTTGGAAGTCTCTTTATGGAAACCTTTTTTTTTTTTTTAAGGAAGTGTGGTACCTGCCAAATGTTGTGCCAAGAATTTTAGTCTTTCTTCCACAGTGAGGGCCTGTCAGATGAATTACTTACTATTTATAAACTGTTTAGGAAACCAAGTTTCCATCTGTATGGAAACTTGGAAAATACTAGTAGCTTAACTTAAGGTCACTTCAATAATCATGGGGCCCTATTAAATCTCTGCTGGAAGGATCTCTTTCAAAGGACTTATTTCAACAATTAGTTAGAGTCAATAAGTCCAAACCTGGAACCAGAGAGCTCAGAATTCTCAGAAAACCCCTTCTGGACTTGGTTCTCTACATGACCAAACCATATTGCTTTATTTGAAGTCTGAGTCCAAAATATAAGGAGAGGAAAAGTTAAATTTTCCATAGGATAATGCTCAGATAGGAAACAAATAGCTTAATGGATAAAAATGTGGTTAGAAAAAGTTATTTTTACAAAGAGGAATTCTCTTTTGATCATTTGGTTTGCATTCTACTGGATTAACAAGAGTCCTGTCTTAAAAACTTACTTTCGCTAAGGAAAGCTGGAATAATATTTGAGCTATCTTTTGATAAATGGAATATTGTGAGCCGAATATGAATTGCAATGATAACATTAACCTTGTTGTTGACCTCTCGGTTGCCCTTGGATTGCACCGGTTGACTTTACTCATTATTAAAATTCTAGATTTCCAGCTTATGTTCTTTCTTTTTTCTTTTCCTAGTGATTGCCTGGGGTTTCTTTTAGTGTGCCATCTTGACATCCCCGTAGCAGGATATGCACTTCAGTAAGAAGCTGATGTATCTTTGCTTTTGTTGGAGAATAGACTAGACCAGACCAGTCCAGAATAGAATTCTTTATTGTCTAAGTATGATTGGACACACAAGGAATTTCTCTCCGGTGCACAAGCTCTCAGTGTACATACAAGTAATAAGTGATACATCATGATCACAGTCATAAAATGTATCATAAAAATATATTCATCATAAATCATAAAATACAACACTTAGTGATAGTCATGGGATACTAAATAAGCAATCAACATAAATCATACCCAGATACTAATTATGTGTGAATATGGGTTAGATTGATTCACTTCCATTCATTGATTGTTTAACTCTATGCCTGTTTAAGAGGTTTCTCAGTACATAACACCACAAATGATATATGAAGTCTGAACTGTAATGGGTGCTGGAAAGGGGGGGGATGCTTCTCATTGCTATGCTACCACTTCTTAAAATGTTGTAAGTTTGCTATTGACTTGCCATCTTAATTACAGTATATTATGTATGGGGCAGGTACATGGAAGTGGCCTGTTTCTTTCTTATCCCACGTCTCAGTGGGATAAACTCAATCCATGAGTTCACATTCTGCCTTACCCATGAAAGCCAGGTGGGTTACTTTGAGTCAATCACTTTCTCTCAGCCCAACCCAGCTCATTTGGTTTCTGTTGTGGGGAAAATAGGGGAAGGAAGTTATATTGGATATGTTTAGTGCCTTGAGTTATTTGTAAAAAATAATGAACTGGGATACAAATAAGTAAAACAAAAACAACAACAATAATAATAACTATGTGACAAATCATAAGAAAAATCTGAAACTTCTACAATTACCTTTTAGAATATTTTTTTGAGACTGGTAAAGTAATGTGTATGTACACAATACAATATACACAAATGCACATGGACCTCAGTTAGGGCCATATTTTAAAGATCCACATCATAATTCAGAAATCAGATTGTATCATCATCAGTTTGGTCCACCTCCATCTTCCACCTGATTCAAAGTACCATCTGAAAAAGGTCAGTTTTATGTTGCTGACTAGCAAAGCTGATAAGGAACACGGAGAACCTAAACATTCAAAACCATCACATATATTTATATGTCACTGGTACAATGTTTGAATCAACTTTACAAAACAAATTTAAAAATCTAAAAATTTATCATAATATATTTTATCATTTAAAAGAAAATAGAGACCTCATTGTTTATTTAAAATTGGAGAAGGAGGAGAAATCAAATAAATCAAATTCAAAGGCAAATCAGAAAATTAGAAAGTTCCCTTTTTAATTCTTTTAAATGCTTGGTGAAGTCATTTGATAGATTGTGAAATGATTTATTTATTTTTTTGAAGTGGGGGAGGGCTTGCTTCCTTTGATATTTTTTTTTCATACTATTTTCAAGACCAAATTTCCTTAGGACATGTAGCAATGTAAAGCAAAATCCATAGAAGATGAGAAAACCTGTCTTCTGACACCCTTTATGATTCCAAATAGAGATGGATAGGTGGATGGATGAATATGACTAATGAGATTCACAGATTATACTAAATCCTAACAAATTTGTTTTTGTCATAGCACAATTGGTGAATCCTGCCACTCTAATTTATGTAACAAACCACAATTAAAGTAACTAAGCACTATGTGTGAGCCTGTCTTTCATGTCTAAACTACAGCCGGTGATAATCACGGATATGATGGAATTATTATTTGGTTATTTGAATAATAAAAAAGCAGATCTGATTGAAAGGAGCTTCATGGATGATAACACTGTTATTCCTTTTGTACAGCTTCAGCTATATAGATTTAGACCTATAGTTCAATTTAGATAAGCCACAAAGGAGCATGATTAAGCAACATTCATTAGGTCAGAGATAGTTTCAGAAGAGGAAGCTATAGATAGTGATCACTACTGAAGAATCAAATATTCTCTGATAAAGAAGTAAGAATACATCCACAGATTTTCCTCAAATTTGCAGATATACTTAAGAATTTCATATTTATTCATAAGGAATCATCATGATTCTCAGTGACTCCCAACCTTTATTATGGAAGGGAAAAAACAACCTCCAGCAGATGTTCGCTACTCAGAAAAATTCATTAAAAGATACTTTATGATTTTCTCTATGCATTTCTTTCTCCCTAGGATCCTAGTATCATTTTTATCTTTCTCTGCAGTTCTTATAGTTTAATCATTTCTTTGCTTATTTTACCTTTTTTCCTCAGTTGCTACTTTTTTCCCCAGTTGAGAAGAAAACTAAAGTATGAGCTTTATGGATGTCGGAAACAATCTTGTCGTGTCAAATTTTTTTTATACAAAAGATGACTTTGTATCATAGACAAACTGTTTCTTTCTGTTTTCTCTGACAATTCAAAGAAAGAGTAATGCATATAAATCATTTTACTGTTTAAAATTTTTGAATAAAACATGCTAACCTTGTCATACCAAGTGACAGACAGAAATGTCACCCTGGTTTCCTTGGGACAAATAATCCATATACTTCATGTATAATTCATCTGATCTTTAAGAATGTTTAACAATATTGAATTTAGATAAATTTCAATGTTATAGTGCATTAAAGTTTCCTTTATCAATTTGCACACGTGCCACTTTTCTTTTAAGCCTTCGTCTCTATTGTTCCTTCTTCATGTTAACCCTAAGGGGTGCAAACACAGTATTTTCTTCTTAACACACAAAAAGTCTTAAATAGGGATCTCCTTGGTAATTGCTGCTTCTGTATGTAAGGAGCTGGAAGATTTTGAAGATATAAAATTATCACAATGGCACATTAAATAGCTCAATCTTTAAGTGTGGTAGAAAAAAAATACCTGAGTAGTAGAGTAAAGTTCACAGCTTCAGAATATAGTTTTTCTAAAATGGACCTCTATTAAAAAGAAGAGCCCTCATTTGCAATAATGAAGAAAAATATTAATATTTTCATTGGATGCTACTTTTCAGCTCACAGGTGAATGAAGGGGAAGAATTACAAGGTATCTAACTCATGTAGTTTTGAGTTGGAAAGTCTTTGCTATCGCCATAGGCGCTACTACTTGAAACTCCCACATAAAGGTTTGCAATGAAACTGTATTGAAGTTTAGGTTGCAGCATTAGGTTGCAATGTGACTAAATATTAGCTTTTGGATGAAGTAAACTCAAGCTTCTTGATCCAACCATTGATATATTATATAAGGGGAGAGCTACTTATATGCTCAGTATTTTGCTCAAATCATTTTGCCCATTAATTATGGGGTTCATAATAATTTATGAAGGAAGTACAGTTTTCTTTGAGGAATTGCCAATGAGGTCAAGGTTGAGATGCAGATATCTAAGTGTGTAAGGTCATGGAAGATGAGACAGAGTGAAGGAGGAGACCTTATTGGGTGACTACTAGGGATTGAAAACAGAAGTGAAGGAGAACATGAGGGAGAGAACAGATGAAGACTGAACTGCTCAGTGAATTGGGAAGATTTTTGGAGGGAATGGATATGCTCAAAAGAGTCATATGAAAACTTAAAAGAATAAAACATGATTGATATGAAGCAGTGTATGGATGTGATACAAGCAGCAATATGGAATGTTATAAAAGAATTGATGTTTATAGACAATGGATGATTATAGATGATGGTGTTGGCATAAACTAATTAGATTTCTTTTTTCTTACTTCCTGTCTGTAATTTCTTGCCCTCACAAGACATTTCTCACTCTGCTTGTGCTTTGCATAACATTGCAAAGGGAATAGGAAATAGTTAGGTACGTATGCATGCATCAAGTTTCAAATGATACTTGAAATATCATAGTAAAGGAGCGCATCTGATATGATGATGAACACTTTACATTTCTGTGAAGTCTGATCCATAGCATACTGCAATAATAAAGCTAAAACATAACCATCCATGTCTCCAAACCCATGAGTAACCTAGTGCATGAAAATTGTTAAGGAGGTGCATACATGTCAATTATTTATGAACATAAAGGTGCACTTGGGGAGAATGCTCATGAAAAAAATATTTGTTTAAATAGCAGAAAATGTTTGTAGTTTAGGATTGAACTGTGGGGTCCTTAGTGCTCTCTGGGCTTGGTTGTTTTCTCGCAGATGTTTCATTACCAAACTAGGTAACGCTATCAGTGCATTGTTGCACTAAAATACTCCTGCAAAAGGACAACCAAGCTTAGGGAGCACCAAGGAACTCACAAAGCATAGTATCATTACCTGCCCAGTTACCTACTTATAATGGGCAGCCATGTGCATTTCCAAACTAAAAAAAAAAAGGTTTAGAAACATATATTTTAATAATATTTGTATAAAATATCCTAGTGTGGAATATTTTTTGTTTTCTTCTTCTTTAAAATAAAGTTAAGCAGGAACACATATTGACACCAGTCAGTTATTCAAATACTGGTCTTTCCATCCCAAGAGAACAGCAGTGAATTGCCAAAGTGCTATCCATTTCATGGTATTCAATTTTGGCTATTAGATTGATGTGGAAGAGGAGGAAGAGCAGGAGGAGGAAGTATCAATTGTTCAGCTTTAGGCATAACAATTCCCAGTAGTATCATTAAGACTAGAACACTAGGTGTTAGGCATAATTATCAAAAAAAAAAAAATAGTCATGGGTCCCATATCCAGTAAAGCCAGTTTGGTGTTGTGGTTAAAGCACTGCACTAGAAACCAGGAGATCATGAATTCTAATCCTACCTTAAATATGAAGCCACCTGGGTGACCTTGAGCTAGTCTCCCTCTCTCAGCCCTCGAAAGAAGACAAGGGTAAACCACCTCTGAAATCTTGCCACCAAGACTGCAGGGGCTTGTCCAGACATTCACCAGGAGCCAACAATGACTTAAAGGCACACAACAAACAAACAAACATATGCAATGTTTTTTTTTCTTTTTGAGAGTGTGTAGTGATTTATATTTAAGTAGCACTGGGTTAGATAAAATATAGGGCAAAGCAGCAAGGGTTCTTATTGTTTTCATTGCCTTCTGTTACTAATCAGAATCAGATTCTGTAGTTTTTCCTTTGCTCTTCCATCTCAGGGCAGGTGGGTCAGAGCAACATTTCTTAATTATTTCTATACAAGAGATGAAGAGTATGGCTTCTGATTAAAAAGGAGCAATATGAATTGGTGCAGCTTTGCTCCACTTTGTTTTGTGTTCTGCCTAAGGCCTATAAAGGATTGGTGATATTCTGATGTCATTCAGGCAAGCATAATGAAATTTTCAATGCAGGTTATTTTAAAACCCCTTTCCTTTTTTAAAATAAATGACGTTTATAAGGAGTAAAACTCTTGCTTTTACCTCAAAGGCTGATTTTTACCTGTTAATCTTCCCCCCAAAGGGACCTTAGCTAAACATACGAAGGGATTTAAAAGATGTTTTAAGCCCTTTAAAGTTTGAGGTGCCAACTTTATTTTTAAAAGTGGGCACCTCAAACTTTACTTTTTTCAACTTTCTTCCTTTTAACAAAAAAAAAAAAAATCTTGGTTGGCTGAGCTCCTACAGTATTTCATTGGGATGAAATTGAGAAGAAGAAGGAAGGAAATGTGTGTCACAAGAAAGAACATTTGCCTGGGGAAGTCTAGGAGGAAAGTGAGTTGAAAATTAAATAGAGAGGCCAGGAAGGTGAAAGGGGAGAAGGCCCTCATCTCTGAAAACTGGATGGTTTTCCTCTCCCTCACACATTACTGTGCCCTAAAAATATTTGCATCTTCTTCAAGGAGAAAAGTTATCTAAATAAGGGTGGCCATAAAAATGGCAATTGGGGAGGGGGGAAGGTGCCATGATTTGTGAACTTCATTAGCATCACTAATTATATGGGATTTTATAGACTGTCAAAGTAAAAATATTGATTTTTTTTCCCCGTGATCCCTCTTCTGTAGGAAACATACTAGCAATTTCTATTCTCTTCTGCAGATAATAAAAATTAGTATCCCCAAACTGGCAGACACTTAAAAATAACAACCTCCCCACATTGCCAGATGTAAATAAAGAATAATTCAATCAGACAGACATTTCAATAGAAGAATAATAGCAGGCAGTTAGGCTTGGCTGCTTGCCAACAAGTGAAACAAAATGGAGTATTAAGATATTGTTTTGTTGTCTTGAGCAGATGAAAGGAAAGGTACCTTTGCATAAAAGGTAGCAAATGCTTTTGCTGCATTAATCCTTATCCCTCATCCACGAAGAAAATAGTATGTATACATGGGACGCCAAGTGATCTTCCTTCCTTCCTTCCTTCCTTCCTTCCTTCCTTCCTTCCTTCCTTCCTTCCTTCCTTCCTTCCTTCCTTCCTTCCTTCTCATAATTCAGTCTAATAATTCAGTCACTCTGTGCCATTTTCAAATGTTTCTTCTCCGCTTCCAACAATATGGTTCCTAATTGAGCTCTTTGAGATGTTTCCTTATTGACTTTCTTTCTCCCTAAGATTATTTTTTAACTCTCTCTTTATTTATTATGGGATTCCTTTAGACAGCTGATAAATCCCTTCTGTGTGTGGCTACATGAAATTTGACACTCAAAGTTTAGGATCATTAGTATATTTACACTTTTAAAATCAGACTAAATTCTCTATAGCCAGATAACAGACAATAAAGACTTCCATAAATTCAGGTTAATAATATTCATAAGCTATTAATATCCACAAGCAGTGAGACTGTGCTGGTTTTAAGGCAAGAGTTGCTATATTTCTTTCTTCAAAACTGAAAATTATTGGGCTGAGCTAAATATGCTATAATCAATAGAAGAAGATGCTAAATGTAATGGGACATTTCTTTTGTTTAAAACAAAAATAATATTGTGGGTGCTGTTCTGGAATTTCAGAAATATTATAAATGGCCCTTACAATCTAAATTCTCCTATTTTGCTTTGTAGTTACGTTAAACCAAATAAAAGAGCAGTGTAGATGGGATCCTATCAGCTCTGAGTGGAAACGATATTTCAACAATTCACTGGGAGAATGCTCTAGAAATAGAAAATGGATTATTTCCTTTTAGCAATATAGTAAACTAGAGCTGACCTATTAAAAGGTAAAAGCAATTGCATAGTCTTTAATCAGTAAGTAAAGAAAAGATTACTTGACTCATATGCTTTCTCTTGGTTGCACTGTGAGGGAAATTTTCAACAATATTTACTGGAATAATAGATAATTGGGATATCACATTTATTGATTACTGTTATGTCCCTTTATATTAATTGATTTTTAGCCCATAAGCGCCTTTTATTTGGTCCATTGTTCAGCATTTATTCCTGTACTTCTTCTGTTGGTTTGCCAACTACCTACTCTCAGTAAATTGGCCTACAATTCAGATGAATCTGTAATAATATGCTATGGTTGCCATTTTCCATCATCCCTTTCCAGAAGATTAGTTGTTCTGATGGCCACCATTCATATCAGAACTGATTGAAGGCCAGTGTAGTGCCTTCTCCACCCTCTGATCAGCTAGACAGAAAGTTGAAGCCATCAATATTGGTTATGCAGTTGGTGAAAGCAGGTTAGCTTAGGGGAGGGAGGGCAGTTTATAAAGAATACATACCTTTATCTCCCAAGGAACAGACCTTGGAGTGGCCGGCCATTTCCTGGCTTTGTGACAAAGGCTGTTGCCCAGTCCTGATTCTACTAAATCCATATAAACAAAATCTCAAGTTGGTTCACAACTCTCTCTATCTTTACATTCAATGAGTAGGCAGCATGAAAATTCAATGGATGTATCCATATTGGTATCAATTTCTATTCTTCTCTTGGTGCCAGAGCTCTTTGCGCCAAAGCTCATTGTAACAGCATTGCCAAAAAGGCATTAAGATTTGTAAATCTAATATTACGAAGTTTCTCCTCCGGAAATATCGAATTGCTAACTACAGCATACAAAACTTTTGCCAGACCAATATTCGAATACAGCTCATCGGTCTAGAATCCGCACTGCATAACGGACATTAATACAATCGAGCGAGTCCAGAAATATTTCACGAGAAGAGTACCACACTCCTCTGCTCACAACAGAATATCCAATATCACCAGGCTTGAGATTTTGGGCTTGGACAATCTTGAACTATGCCATCTATGGTTAGACTTAAGCATAGCACACAAAATTATCTGCTACAATGTCCTACCAGTCAATGACTATTTCAGCTTCAATCACAACAATATAAGAGCACACAACAGATACAAACTCAATGTAAACCGCTTCAAACTCGATTGCAGAAAGTACGACTTCAGCAACAGAGTGGTCAATGCCTGGAATGCACTGTCTGACTCTGTTGTTATATCCTCTAACCCCTACTCCTTTAACCTCAAACTATCCACTATTGACCTCACCCCATTCCTAAGAGGTCTGTAAGGGGTGTGCATAAGTGCACCATCGTGCCTCCCGTCCCTGTCCTATTGTCCCCATTTATTCGTCCCTTTTTCCTGTATTTTTACTCATGTTTATACTTATACCTATTGTCTTGTGATTGACAAATCAAAGTAAATAAATAAAATAAATATATCCTAATTCATTCCATGTCCATTAACGTCTGCAAAGCTATTACTAAGCTCCCAGGAGAGATATTACTGTAAATAGGAAGAAAAGCTGCAAAAGAAAGTAGTCTCCTCCTTGCCCTGCATTCTCCATTGGCGCTCTACATTTCCATCTCTTGCCTAATTGATTGGTCACGTATTAGCAAAGGGACTATCAAGAACTCCAATGTGCACTATGAGAGGAGGATGTGTGAGTTTGCCTACACATATACTTTAGGCCTATATTGTCACACAGATAGGGTGGCCCTGACCCACTAATTTAAAAAAAGGATACTTATTATGTTCTGCAAGGCCATTCCAATTGTCATGCACCCATTGCCAAGGTAGGAATGGCACTCACATGGCTTGAGCCAGTCAACACATGTATGTTTTCCATGGAAAAAGGGGGGAAAAAAGTGTCAAGAACATGCCTCTATTGAGGTAGGCCCTTTAAGAGCTAGCACATAAATAAAATGTTGCGCTGAGACTGGGGAGAATTTGGTTCTAGTATAATTCAACCATGGAGCTCATTGAGTGATTCAAGGAAAATCACTATTTTAACCCACCTACAGAATAACCGAGTTGGAAGGAACCTTGGGAAGTCTCTAGTCCAACTTCCTGCTTAAGCAGGAGACCATATATCATTTCAGATGGCTGTCTCCTTTTAAAAATCTCCACTGATAGAACAACCACAACTTCTGGAGGAAAGCCGTTCCATTGGTTAACTGTTCTCACGATGAGGGGAAGTTTAGAGGGGAAGAAACTGCAATGACTTTCCAATGAAAAGGAGAGGTGTAAATTATATCATCATTTTAACATAACTTTCTTTTTTCTTTTTGGCCATAAATTCTACAAAACAATGTATAAAAAAATTTGATACATGTCTTCTTGCAAGTGAATTCATGCTTGAATTTAACAGAACCAATTCTTAGTTAAATTCCTACCCATCCCATCAGGTCCGGCAACACATTGGTCCTATCTGTTAAGGATTTCAACCTGAGTTAGAAGGCAAACATTTTCTGTCATACCACCTGCCCTTTGGAACATTATCCCTGCCCCACATGGTTATCCCTACCCTTTGTCCAGAAATCCTTTAAAACATGGTTCTTTCAACAGGTCTGGGGATTCCCTGGTTACAATGGCCCTGCATGCTGATAGCCTCACATGCAACATCTTGATGTATTCCCCTCTTGCAATTTTGTTTTTATTTATGTTTCATTGTTTTAATTTGGTTTTGTAATATGTTTTAATTGTTGGCATTATTGACCAAAGTTGCTTGTGTGAAATGGGTGGCCATATGAATTTGATGAATGAATGGATGAATAAATAAATGAATAAATGAAAAATATAGAACAGTTAAAGCTACAATCTAATATTTTCTCACTTAGGACAGAATACCTTTGAATTCAATGGAGTTTAACTGAAGAGATGTGCATAACATTTGTCCTGTGAGTTCCTGGAATATTTATAAAGAAAAACAAACACTTTGGAAACATATTGTGGCTGACTAAAATAAACAGAAAAGTAGAAGGCTATTTTCTTCAGTACAATATTTAGCGATGCATACGGACTGTGGGTGCATTGTTGAAATAATACTTTTTTTTCCTGAAGACTTCCCACTTCTGTTAAGTTTTCAGCATCAAAACAACCCCACACCATACTAAAAACAACTTTTCCCTCTCAAGTTGTTTGTCCATACAACAATTTCCTTGGCTCCTTTGCCAATCAAGGTGATTGCATGGTATGTTTTCAAAGGACACCAAAAATAATTGGTTAGGATATATCAGCATAAATATTGCTGCTAAGGATAGCATGGATGGCCACTATCTCAAGATAAAACTGACTGAAAAAAATATTCAGGTTTACGATTTCCCTGAGAGGGCACAGACTTTATATAGACATTTTTTTTTGCTTCTCTCCTCAGTCTTTTTCTCTGAAATCCTTTTTTCCTTCTTTCTTTCCTTCCTTCCCTCCCTCCCAAAAACAGTGAGGTTGAAATATTTTGCCCATTGCCCTAGTGCTGCTCTGAACCAGTACAAAACAGAATGAAGTGTCCTTGCTAATATGAAAAATTAGAAGAAAGGCTATTTGGGAGAGACAGCCTAGCCAAATATCTTTAATTAACCAATGATAAATACACAGGTGAATGAATGGGTTGTATCCACTTATCCTATTCTACATAACCATTTTCCTTGGCTACTTTCAGCTTGTCACATGCCCCAAAATGTCCATATTGTGAACAAAGTATTGAGACTTGAGATTTACAAGAAATGGTTCTGAACTTTCCCCGCTATCTGTTTCCATAAATTGTCTATGAATCTCCCATTTTTCACCCCTTACAAATGCAGCAATTTTGTGCTTTGCCCAAAGCCTATGTGAAGATTTACCAAAATTGGGCTAAATTTTGGATGATATAAAATGCCCACTGAAACTACTGTATGCATAAGTTAGCACAGGTTTTGAAAAAAACAACAACCTGAGAAATTAACATTATCATGATTCTTTACTGCTTCCAGAAGAAGAAGAAATGAAAACACAGCCGTATAATATAACTTGGACTAGAAAGTATTGGCAAGTTACTGAGATTCCCTCAATCTTTTAGAGAAGTTGATAGGAAAGGAAACAATGGTAAGAGAAAAATAAGAAAATACACCACTGCATGAGTGGAAATATACTACCCGATGCTTGCTGTAGCCTCATATGTTCAAATAATAACTACTCATATGACTTCTTGTAATAAATTGCCTGCCTCTCACTTGTATCTATCAGCCAAAAATTGTGTTTGGGATTTCGCAATAAGCCTTTACCTTTCCACTTCAAGGTACTATAAAAATGTTAAAAGTGGCATCTCTATGGAAGAGCAGGAAGCTGCCAGGGAGCTGGATTAGCAGTATTGCTGCCCTTTACCACGATGGGATGACATCTAAACATCTCTCATTGAAAGCATGCGGTCCTCAGCCAGATTAATTTTTAATTTTTTAATTTCTTAAAAGGGCAAATCTTGAAACTGGATTTTTTCTTGTCCCTATGCAATGCACAAAACAGAAAAATGTCAAGACCATTGATCAAATAGGCATGATTGCACAAGGGAATGGTTTCTTTCTGGTGGTTGAATGTGGAATGTTGAATAAGTGCTGTTTGGATAACAAAATACATACCACCTGCTCTCTCAGCACAGGTGAATACCACTAAATGATTCCACTAAGATATAAGTAGGCACCCCGGGAAAAGCTCTACCTGAAGAGGTGTACCTAGGCTTCCATATAAGTTTAAACCAGGGGTGTCAACATAGGAGGGGTGTCACATTTGTTCACATAGTCACGGTGGAGTCATGTAAGTTATCAGGACATTTTTCCCCTTCTCTAAACTGGACAAGGGAGTGGCCAGCGCATGACGCATCCAGCCCGCGGGCTGTGAGTTTGACAGCCCTGGTTTAAACTTAAAAAAGCTATCCACTGCCATAGCCGAACCTCTAAGCATAATCTTTGAAAAATCTTTCAGGACCAGCTCCTTGCCAAAACTATGGTCACAAGCCACGGTCATCCCCATCTTCAAAAAGGGAGACCCCAGCCTAGTTGAAAATTACAAACCAATCTCTTTATGCTGCATCACCTGTAAAGTCATGGAATCAATTATTAATCAATCCATTATCCTCCACTTAGAAACAAACAACCTCCAAACTGGAGAACAATTTGGAGCAGTAGCAGGACTCAAAATTAATAGGCTAAAAACTAAATTAATGACTAAAAATTTAACAGAAAAACAGAAAATAGAGTTAGAAGAAGTTATGGAAATACAGGTGACAAAGAAAGTTAAATACTTAGGAATATGGTTGACAGCACACTGTAAGACACTCAAGGAAAATAATTATGATAAATTAATGCAACAGGTAAAGAAGGATTTAGAATCATGGAGTAAGCTGCAACTTTAATTATTAGGCAGGATCACTGCCATTAAAATGAATATTCTTCCAAAATTTCTATATCTATTTCAGACGATCCCAATTAAAATACACAATTTTTTTTTTGAAGAACTCAACAAAATAACTGTTATATTTATTTGGCAAGAAAAAAAACCTAGAATAAATTTAAAGGCAATGCAGAATATGAAGAGCAGGGGAGGACTGGCACTTCCAAATTGGGAGTTGTATTATATTGCTGCCTCTTTAGTATGGTTGAAGGAATGGGTGAATTTAACTAACAAGAGAATATTATTTTTAGAAGGCCATGAATTGCAGAGGGGGTGGCATGCCTTTTTATGGGATGTAGGGAAAACTAGTCAAAAATATTTCCACAGACATCTAATCAGAGACTCATTATTAACTAATTGGAAGAAAATAAAAAAAAAAACACTATATAAAAGTACCAATCTGGATTTCAACAATGGAGGCGATGATTCACCCAAATAATCTGGATATCACTAAAATGATTAAATATAAGGATCTATTGGATACACAAGGAAATTTGAAATCGAGGCAAGAACTTCAAGAGCGAGGACAAAAAATTGATCAGTGGGCATACCTTCAAATTCAAAGTAGATACAAACAGGACAAAAAAGAATTTGTAATCAACAATAAACTCCAGCAATTAGATAAAATTTTATTAGGTTCAGGCAAAAAAAAAATAACAAAATTTTATAATTATTTATTAGAAGTCGAAGTAGAAGAAGAAATTGTAAAAGGGAACATGATTGCCTGGAGTAGGAATGTAGGATGTAGCATCACCTTAACAGAATGGGAAAAGGTCTGGGATAGAAACAATAAGATTACAAAATCGGTAGCATATAAAGAAAATGCCTATAAAATGTTTTATAGATGGCACCTTCCTCCTTCGAGGTTAGCGAAGATGCACCCCAATATGAGTCCGAATTGCTGGAAATGCAAAAAAAAAGGAACTTTTTTTCCATATGTGTTGGTCCTGTACAGAAGCTCAAAAATATTGGCATAAAATTAAAAATTTGCTGGAAGAAATGACAAA
Source organism: Pseudonaja textilis (assembly GCF_049901715.1). Taxonomy (NCBI): domain Eukaryota; kingdom Metazoa; phylum Chordata; class Lepidosauria; order Squamata; family Elapidae; genus Pseudonaja; species Pseudonaja textilis. The sequence goes on from NC_141991.1 coordinate 180,830,057, forward strand.
AGAGCAGATCGAATACAAACCAGTGTCCTTTTTGTTAGGGATCATTGACAAACAAATATCAAAAAAAGCGAAATACATAATAATACACATTTTGACAGAGGCCTGATTAGCCTTTGCCCAATGTTGGAAGCAGCCTCAGGTTCCATCAGAGGAAACGATCATTCAAAAAATCTCAAGTTGTGCAGAAATGGACAAACTAACTTTGGCACTAAAAAATAAAGACACCTCAATATACTACAATAGCTGGAACTGCTGGTACAAATGGATTGAACAAAAATAGATTTTACACTATAAGGCAAAAGAGGATAGGATAAACCCATAGCAGTGATATACAGATATATGTAAAGATTAGGCATGTGTATATGGCATAAATTAAGGGTTATAAAATAAAAAGAGATCTTACAAACTGTTGAAGATGAGAATGTTTTTAATTGCTTTCTATTTTTTATTTCTATTTTCTTCTCTTTCTTTTCTTTTCTTTCATTTGTGTATGTGTTGTTGGTTTGTTTTAATTGTAAAATTTATATATATATATAAAAAAAAAAAAACCTACTCTCTAATAAACAATTTGGTTTCAGGAAAAAACTATCATGTAATCTGCAACTCTTACACTCGATCAGGGCAAAGCAATAGACGCAATCTACATAGACTTCTGTAAAGCCTTTGATTCAGTGGTACGTGACAAATTACTCCTAAAACAAAAATCTTACGGTATCTCTGGACACCTGCATAACTGGATAGAAGCATTCCTGTCAAACAGACAACAAATGGTCAAAATTGGGAGCATCTTATCAAATTCTGTACGTGTCAACATTGGTGTCCCCCAAGGCACTGTTCTAGGACCAACTCTTTTCATACTCTACATAAATGACCTTTCCGATCATATTAAGAGCAACTGCGTTCTCTTCATTGATGATGTAAAGCTATTCAACATCACAGACAATACTGCTACCCTTCAAAAAGACCTTGACTATGTATCAGAATGGTCAAACAAATGGCAACTTCAAATCTCAACAAATAAATGCTCTGTCCTACATATTGGCAAAAAAAATCAGAAAATAAAATACAGGCTGAATAGTCAAGACCTTGTTGATGATCCAAATTCTGTCAAGGATCTTGGAGTACTCATCTCTAATGATCTAAGTGCTAGAGCTCACTGTAACTACATAGACAAAAAGGCATTAAGAGTTGTTAACCTAATCTTACGTAGCTTTTTCTCTGGTAATATTACACTAATAACTAGAGCATAAAAAACATTTGCTAGACCAATACTCGAATACAGCTCATTAGTCTGGAACCCATATTACGTATCTGATATTAACACAGTTGAGAAAGTTCAAAAATATTTCACAAGAAGAGTTCTCCACTCCTCTACTCATTGCAGAATACCTTATGCCACCAAACTTGAAATTCTACACCTAGACAACCTAGAACTACGCCGCCTTCAGTCCGATCTAAGTATAGTATATAAAATCATACATTGCGATGTCCTACCTGTCAATGAATACTTCAGCTTCAACCATAACAATACAAGAGCAAACAATAGATTCAAACTCAAGGTTAATCGCACCAAACATGATTGCAGGAAATACGACTTCAGCAACAGAGTGGTCAATGTCTGGAATACTCTACCTGACTTTGTGGTTTCTTCCCCAAACCCCAAAAACTTTAACCTTACACTGTGTACTATTGACATCACCCCTTTCCTAAGAGGTCTCTAGGGGGCGTGCATAAGCTCACCAACGTGCCTATCGTCCCTGTCCTATTGTTTCTTTTTTTCTTTTTTAATTTTTCTTATATGTATCCATGTATTCATAACTATGTTTTTTTACTTATACCTATTATCTTGTAAGCAATTGACAAAAATAAATGAATAAATAAATAAAAAATAAATGATTGGAGCATTATTTTTTAAACAAATTCAAGAGACGGTCCATGTTGTCATAAGATCTCTGCACGTAGATCAAGGATTGTATTCCAGGGTATTTACTTGAAATATTCACTATATTACTCATTTTTATGCAAAGCTTTTAAAGAGAAATAGAATAATGCAATAAGACATTGATAAACAATATAACATTGTCACTCTTTAAATAAATTTAATTACCCATAATATCTTCAACATTGAACTAAACAGCAAATTCCTGTCTAAAGGAGGAACGCTTTTCCTGCAGTTTACTAAAAGCATGGAACTTTATAGGCTTTTTTTACAGGATCTTGATTGAAATGGACTCACTTTAAAAAAGAGAATATGGGGAGAATATTTTTATATAAATATTGGGTTTCAGATATAGAAAAATAATCCTTTAATCTCAATGTGATTTTCCTCTCGTAACTTATACTCAAAAAATAAGGACTATGCAGTTAAGGTTATGGCAATGCATAGCAAGCTTTGGCTGACAAAGTTATATCAGTTTCTCTGCAATCCTTATTTTTATATTTTAACCTACATTTCCAAGAACATAATTTCTTGAACATGGCTGGTGGTTGAGCTGTGAATATGAGAGGAAGCAAAATTCAGTTTATAGTTGTTGGATATTATTTTGATATTGGACTTCCTCCTCTCCTTATCTATCAGCTCATATAGAACATGATGGTTTAATCTACTTTTCTAAGGTTTTAAAAACTGGGAAATGAATTGAAAATGAGAATAGGGAGGAATGCACCTATTACGATGATTTCCATTCATTTTAATGTATTATACAGCACAATGTTTCTCACCTTGGCAATTTTAAGATATATGTACTTCAACTCCCAGAATTCCTTAACCAGCATGGTGGGCAGGAGTCTTCTGAAAGTTGAAGTTCACACACCCTAAAATCACCAAGGTTGAGAAACATTCAGGGGAGGGATTCTACCAGTTCGCACCTATTCTCTAGAACCAGTTGTTAACATTCTAAGCAGTTTGGAGAACCGGTTGTTAGAAGAAATTACTGGCCTAATCCTGTAAGACAGGCAGGAAGGAAACATTCTGGTGTTGCTTACAGAAACTGCCTCTCCGTTAACCCTTATTACATTCTTGGCAGGACTAGACTTCCTGTCTCAGGAATTTCTCTGGAATTTTTTTCCCCGCCTCTGCTGGTACTTTGCTTGTGTGGAGTGACCATTGAAAAAAGTGACTTATGACCATTTTTCACATTTACAACTGTTGCAGCATCCCCACAGTCACGAGAGGCCAAGCGAGGAGATGCATGCCTCGATGTGAGTGATGTTGAGTTGGCCACACCCAGCCAATAACATGACCACCAAGCCATGTCCACCCAGTCACGTGACCACCAAACCATGCCCACCACCTAAGCCATGCCCACATAACTGGTTGTTAAAATTTCTGAATCCCACCCCTGGAAACATTGAGATAGCATTTACGCATAAGGAGACTAACTGAATTTTGACTGAATATTGTCTGGTAGATAGCTGATATTATGTAAGCCCTGAACATATGGATTGAATTCTGGCCTTTTCAGATTACAGGTCAAGCAGTTTGCCTCTTCTCAGTCCTTACTTGGAGTGATTACTGAGGATCAAATAAATCTCACAGCAGACAATACATATTAGAAGTTTCACTATGAGAGCTGATGGGCTTAGATTGCAAGGCTACTTCAGAGCATAGCTACAAGGAGAAATTGAGAAAATATTACATTCTCTGTTTTGACATCTTTTTCTGTGTTATATTATTTTGTGTAGAGGTGCACAAATGTGCGTCTGTGTGTATAATGAGAGTTAACTTCAAAAGTTTCTTACAAAATCTGCACCAGAGATAATGATGAAAAACACCTATTTCCGATGGTGAAGTATTGGGAGAGAATTGTTTCTATACTGAGGTACATTTCTAGGGATAAGAATAGGTTAGAAGGAAGACATGAATCTGTTGAGTTAATTAAAGATCTACCTTAAGAAATTGAAGCTATTCTTATTACCCAATTTAAGTTTTTGTCCCATAAGCAAGGAACTGTCCTGTTGATTGAAAATGGATTGCAAAGAAATAAATAAGCATTTGTGATTCACTTTACAGTTAAGTTTATTCTAAACAAATTCCCTTTTTAGACATAACAACAACAACTAACTCTTACAGAGTTGTATTTTTTAAAGGGTTATAAAATCATGTAGATGAAACTAGTCCAGTGGAGGGACCTTCCTCAACCACTTGTAATTAGCATGCCTGAAAACAAAAAGAAGTAGATATATAGCATGAGAATGGAAGTATTGTAATAGATCCTTTAATTGACTAATTTCTGAAAACTATTAGTACTTCACCTAGCACAACAGTAACAGTTTGCGGCATTATACTAGACTAATGTATAGTGTTTCCTCCAAAATGAATTTGATATTGCAAAATGGTATAGATGAAATCTACATCATGAAATAGAAGTAAGATGAAGTCCCTGAAGTAACTATGAATTGTCTATAATCTTAGAGTTACATGTGGCCCCAGAAAACTTCTCGGTGGGCTGACCAGCATCCCTAAGAGGATCACAACTGTCAAATTTCCTTTGCCACACATGTGCTGATTCTACTTGAGAAAAAAATAAGCCAATATACTTTCTTTTTCAGTACAAAGTCTACTTTCATGTCCTAGCTGTACACCTGGAATCCATCCTGAACAACTTTGCAAATTATGGAGGAGAAATCAATGAAAAAAGTACTGTATTCATTTTTGCATTCATTGATGCCAATTTCTAATTTTGGAAATTAATGTCAAGCTGTTAGCAACCAACCTCAACTGAAAGCAAGATGTTCTCAGAGTTTCCTTTATCAAGATTTATTGAAAGGAGAATGTGTAAGATTACAGATATCTCAGCAACTGGATTGCTTTCCCTTTAGAATCCAATTGTTCTCTCAGCTTGCTAAGATGAAAATTTATTCCACTATTCATTAACCGGACCTCTCTGAACTGTTGAGAGAGTTTACTGTTTGCATTAGCTTTTCTTTCTTTTCTTTTTCTTTTCATACGATCATGTGCGTTTATTAATAATGAGAGATAGTGGTGAGATTAATAACTTGCTCAGAATTATATAGTCATTTCCAGTTATTTCTTTAAAAAAAAGATACAATGTTCTATACAATCAGTTAATAAAATACTGATCTTCAAATTTCATGACACTTATAAACTCCCTGTTTATTTTTATCTTTTATCCATTACTTCTTCTTCTCCTTTCTTTTTTTTAAGTCCACCCCCCCCCAAATGGTGTATTAATTATTTTAAGTCAAGAAAGCAGTCATGATCATACAATTGAAGCTTCATTTCATCTCTTTTGTATGTGTGCCAACATTGCATGCCCATAAAAAGGTCTAGGGCTTCTATTGTCCAGTTGCAATCAACGTATTGACATTTTCTGCACCATCCTCTCACTCTGATGCTATTCCCTGTAATATTTCCTGACTTCTAAAACCAAAGTACATTGGCCTCTACTAGCATTTCCAATAGATAGAAGAAACTTCTGCAGGTACACTCAATACATGAAGTTAAGTCTTCTATTTCCTGTGAAGGTTGTCCAAGATTATGAAATGCATGAAGCCTTTAAACAAGACAATTCTGGTCCCGTTCATGTCTCAAGAAAATTATGATGAAATGCTTCATAAAAGGTGAATGTGTCCATCTCATACCTCTCTAGTCTGCATCAATGTTATGAAATGTATGGGACACTGACCTCTTAAATTCTGCCAACTGGCACTATAGAAGATCAAGGACAAGGCTTATAGCATTAAATAACTGTCACAATCTGCCATTGACCTGGATTTGGGGTGAAAAGATGAATATACTTGGGTCTATAAAGTCCTTTTCAATCTCCCACACATATTTGTAGGTCCACTTGGCTTAGCTGTTTAATATAGGGATCAATTCTGCATTACCTCCTTCTGGATGTGAGTGGTTTTACAGGAAAAGCCATAAAACATTCATGGACTTAAGAATGTGAACTGAAGCAAACTGAATCTGGACAGATTTGCCTAAAAGAGTTTGTCAAATGAAATGGTGATTCAGGTTTGCTTTGCCTCAAACACTATTAAAAATCCTTTTCATTTACTTTACACAGCTTTACCTATTTTATGATTATGTAGAACTTCAGCACAGAATATCCTATTAAAGGAAAGATTGTTTATATATAAACCATGCTAAAGTGTTACAGGCCTAAGATATGTATCATTTAATTATTCAAAACACATAGAGTACACCCAATGTGAAGGAGGCTGTATTGATCTCTGATTCTTGGTCTTCTAGGAGTGTAGCATAATCAAAAAGACCACCTAGGTCACTTAGACAACTTCTGCCCAATAACTCTCTAGCCTTTGAAGAGTTCTAGTTAAGGAGAACTCAATGTGTAAAGTTTGACGCCTACAGAGAAGGATAGTAGAGACACAGCCTTGTCACCTCTATCTGTAATTATAGTCTAGAAGAATGCCCATTTCCTATGATTTGTAAACATCTGGGATTGTAAAATCACAACAGATCTTTTTATCCCCCTGCCCAAAGAAGACAGAGCTAACCATATTACAGAAAATACTTCCTGTCTAAAGTTCAATATGGTTGGAAAGAGATTTTATTGAGCAAAAGTCGCAAAGAGCTCAGATCCTGGATCCAGCTGCTTTTTTTCAAAAAGGTCTTAATTGGACTGTGCCTAATTGATATATTTTGTTTTATTGAGTTATTCTATTTATCCCACTTTCTCCTCAAATGAATATTCAAGGCATGTAACATGTGACTTGACTATTCTTCTTGGAGTGGCCTTTTGTTACCTAAATAATTAGATGATTGATCTGTCTAACGTGGTTCATGCAACATAATACAACCAAGAGACGTAAGAGAATATTGCTAATAAAATATTTGGAAAACAGCTCTGCGGGATGATTAGAAATCTGACATTCAGTTAAATGCTTTCCAAATCTAACTATGATAGCTCAGACAATACACAGAACTGAAACCAAGTTCCACAAATCTAGAGTTCCACACTTATTATGGAAATTAATATTTTAATACTGACACTATTAGGAATAAAATTCATTTTCTCAAAGAAGAACAACAGCTAAGAAAGATGAATGAGGAAAGGTTTCCTCGTAGATTTCTATTCTTAACCATGATAACAATAGCTCCAATTCTTGTACTTGCACACACAACTATACAATGTCATGCCCCTCATGCAGATACCTTTGCTTATAGTACATGCAGAGACACACATAAACATTTCAACATTTCATCACCCTTTTTTCCTTGGGGTGGGAAAATGAGTAAGACGACATATCTGGATGGAGTTTGCGGACATTACAAATTAATCTTTCTTTCTCAGGATAGCTCAATATTTCCTGAAGAAAACACATAAAGTACAGATGAAACTATCCCCCCAAAATGTTATATAACAAAATGAAACATAATGAAAGTTGTCCAAAGTGCATTTTTCATATAAGCTTGTTGGATGAAGATGCAGCACAGGGACAGATTATGCCTCTGTGAGAAACCTTGTTGCTGGAGAAGAAAAGACTTTTGGGGGTGCAGGCTACTTCCCCAACATCATGACAATTTTTTGGATTGTCTGTATTAGCATTGCCCTCTTTTCCACTGCCCTGTGTAGTTACATTTCTAACTCAGGATCTTTTTCCCCGCTTTGGCACCATAAAATATATCCAATAAAAATGAAAACATAGAATACATTTGAAAAAAATTACACAGGTGTCAAATAGTTAGAAGAAAAAGTAAATATGATGGTGGCAATGGTGGAAAAAATCTCTAATTTATTTCCATATTCTTATTCCATATTATTTCTCACATTATTCCTGGGCTATAGAGAACATAGTTCATTTGATACTAAAGGAATATGCAGGAATTCAAGAATCCAGGTTTGATTGGAGGGAGGTAAGTTTGTTTTTATAAGTTTTAGTCCAATTGAACCCAGGATTTAGATTCCACATCCAGTTAGATTCCAAGTATAGCTTGGCTTATAAGGGGTAATCAGTGGAAAATATACTTTTCTTGTCTTTCATTAAACAATCATCTTTGCAAGAATCTATAACCTCCCTGGATTAACACATTAACTCAGTTAAATGTCCAGGAAAGTCACCTTGAGGAAACTTCTTCTTTCACATGTATTGATAGCGTGAAGGAAAGATCTGTTCTTGGAAGATTATTGGAAAAATATCTTTCATCCTCTGGATAAATCCATCCATTCTTTAAATCCAGAAATTAAAAGGGCTTTTAATACCAGTCTCTTGTGTGAATCCAGCCAACATTTTTACTAGCACTACTTAGCCTTTTTTTTTTTTAATTATTCCTATTGTGCCAGATTCCTCAAGTCAAGTATGTACCATGTAATTCGTTTATTATGATGGCCAATGCAGGTGGGGGGAGGGAAAGAAGCCGATAATTTCACTTATTATTTCAATTAAATTTATGTACATTGGCTGCTAGTTGCGTCAAGATTTATGAACCTTTACATTTCACTTTTAATTAACAAAATCCGAGAGTCATTCAAGCACACCACTAGCATTTAATAGTGGAGGAGATAAATAATTGTAAAAGCAATTTGGCTTTAGGATAGAAGAAACCCAAATATCCAATTCTAATGCAGCATCTCAGAGAAGGTTTCTATGTATGTGTCCTTCCTTCCTTCCACCCTCCCTCCCTCCCTCTTTCTTCTTCTCTCTCTCTTCTTTCTTTCTTTCTTTCTTTCTTTCTTTCTTTCTTTCTTTCTTTCTTTCTTTCTTTCTTTCTTTCTTTCTTTCTTTCTCTATGCCTTTATTCAAAACTATCTAGGACTCAAAAAGAACATTGCTACTTAAAATAAAAAAAAACTAAACTAAATGCATACACACATATGCCTTCTACAAGAATATTCCCAGAGCATGACTCAGTTTTCACTTCAATTACCAATTTGCTTTATTTTGTTGTTGTTCATCTGGTTAGCAAAAGAAGGTAGCTCATTTTCCATGTCCTTGACAGATGCAGGATTGGGAGAGGCTAGCAAACGAAAACCTTTATTTTCAAACAACCTCTATGCTGCCTGCATGCACCTTCTTCTAAAATCAAGGAGAGGGTTCGCTGTTGACTCAGTGAAAAATAAGCATAATATTTTTCTCATAATGTTCAGCAATGAAATTTTTTGTAAGAGACAATACTTATAAGATGCTTATCTCGAGACCTAACCCTAATTGAGACATTAATTTCTCCTACCAGTTCTCCCACTTCCTTTCACTTTATATATGCATTTTTGCTGCTATCCCAAACAAGTATCCAGGAATACAGTACAACAGGTGACGAAGCAGGTCACCATATGAAAAAGAATGGGGCAGAACTATCTCTTGCAGCCGTAGCATATCCGCAGCCATACATGTTATCCAATTCTCTACTTATATGAAGGGGTGTCAAACAGCCTGGGGACTGCTTGGGTGCTTAAATCTGGCCCACAGGGCTGCCTGAAACAACAATGGACTGGCTTGTGATGCCTCTGCCAGCGAAAACAGAGCTCCGTTTTCACTGGCAGTGGATTTCAGGAACCCATTGCAGCTGAAAATTGAGCTTGCGAGGGCTGCGTGTAGCCACCCCAAACTCCATTTTCACTGGTAGGGGGTTGCAGGAGGCCGTCCCAGCTGGAAATGGAGCTCTGGAGCCCATTTTCACTGGCAGAGCACTCAGGCCTCCACAGGCGCCCCCGACATGAGTGACGTTGCGCCGGCCACACCCATCCTGGCCATGCCCACTCCAGCCCCCCCGAGGCCAAGCACAACGCTGATGCGGCCCTCAATGAAACTGAGTTTGACACCTCTGGTTTACACCAACACTCCACATCCCATCTGTTCCTTATTGTTTCTTCTGCCGTTTAAGTTTATATTTACAGTCTTTCTATCTTTACATTCCTCTCTGCCAGTATTTCCAACCAGTAAGTGAAAGGACCAATGCCAGAATTTTTTTTAGATAGAACAATTTGCAAAATGAATCAAGGAAGCTTAACACTTCAAAAGCCAGATTAAGGCAATTTTGTTAAACTTCAGGAATTGCTGCCAACTAGGTTTGCTCTTCCCTGCCCCAACAGTTACCAAAATAGTACCTGTCAAATTTAATGTAAATTGAGGTAATCATAAACAGCAACAAGGCCTTTGAAAATATGGAAATACTGGCAATAAGCGAAGTGGCAAATTTTTAAAATCACTTTCTTACAAGCTGACAATATTAATAGTATAAATCCAAGCAGTGGGGTTGTGGGCTTATGAACAGTGGTGGTATTCTACCAGTTCGGGCCAGTTCTGGTGAGCCAGTAGCAGTGATGAGCAGTGGAGACCAAACCGGTTCTCTCCACTCCTCTGCTGTTGGGCCCGCCCACCCACCTGCGCTCCCATACTCACTTTTATCCACTGAATTTGAAGCGCAGCTGCTTTGCACGGCACAGAATAGTGCTGCGCGGCAGCTGCTGAAGCAACTGGGATCATGCAGGCTTACAGGAGGCGAGTTAGAACGCCTCTGCACCTGCGCAAATGCCTTTGCACCTGTGCAAAGTCTGCATTTGGTGCATACGCATGCAAAGTGTGTGCACGCACGCAAAGCACACCCACCAAGCCACGCCCACCGAACCAGTGCCAAAAATATTTGCGTGCCACCACTGCTTATGGAGTACTTTAGGAGACAACTGCTTCCTATCTCCTTTACTCTTGTCAATGATCATCGTTGTCTTCCTGCAGATCTAACAAGAAAGGTGCCGAGCAAGATAGGCAGAAAAGCCTAGAAAGTTTTTATTTTTTTATTTTTTTTTATTTGATTCATCAATCGCTTGCAAGATAATAGGTATAAGTATAAACATGAGTAAGAATACAGGAAATAGGTACGAATAAATGGGGACAACAGGACAGGGATGGTAGGCATGATGGTACACTTATGCACGCCCCTTAGTTAAAGTTAGTTAAAGTTAGCCTTTAAAGGTGGAAATATCATATTGGACTGGATTACCTTTCAGAGAATATTATGAATTTTGCACCCTCCTATTTGGAACACTACTCACAGATATCGCCAAACACAGGAATGAAATGATGAGGTCACAAGATCAATTGTTGTCAATTCATACTAATTTTGAAAAGTCCAATTGATGCACTAAAGAGTCACCAATGGACAACCATGAAAAGCATAAATCAAGGTTGGGCAACTTTGGATGGGTCAAAAAGCCTGTAATGCTATGACAATGAAAAAAGGGGTGTGATTGAAAATCCTATTTTTTTTTCCCAGGGAAAGTGTTTAAGAATAGGGAATGGGACTTTAAACCATTCAACTTACCCCTGCTGGGAAATCTCATAGTTGAAATTCAGCCATGTTCATCAGTGAGAACTTCAGGTGGTAGGAGTCTAAATGAAATTCTGGAACTGTGTGGAAGCTGCAAGGGCTATATTTGCCAAGGATTAAGGATCTGGAAGGGTAGCACTGAATGACTTGTCTCTGAGGTCATTAAGAGCATCAAGCTTGTAAAGCAAGGGTGTCAAACTCACATCGTCATGGCGGCATGACATGATGTATCGGGACTTTTTCCCCCTTCGCTAAACCAGGAGAGGCTGGGGCCAGCCCCATGGGCTGTGAGTTTGACACCCTTGTTGTGAAGGACAATGTTCTAGCCAACGTAGATTCAGGTAACTAACTTCTATAGAATTTTTACTTTCTGCCTCTTCCCATTTTGCAAAAATCATGTTGGGCTGTTCTGATGATCTACCAGTGGTATCTGGAAAAGTGCAGAGTCAGAAAATAAATCTCAAACTTATATTCAGCAAAATGATAAAATGTATGTGGAGTCAGCAATGAGGAATGAGAGCAGCATATAAATAAAAAAGTAGGTACATGTAATGATTGTCTGGAAAAGTTGTCAAAATGTCAAATAAACTATAAATATGGCAATAAAGATAGATAGTTAATCTAAAGGACAGGACAGGACCATGAAATATCTCATGACAGTTCAGTTTGCACAACAATTAGCAAGAGTGTATATCACTATCTCTTAATCCACTCTATTTCAAAGGATTGTTGTCAGCAATATCCATAACAATCTGCAATGAGGCCAAAATGATGACATATCAGCTATGACATCATCAGGCAAATGCTATAATTATATATTTGCCTCAGGGCATCTGCTGTGTCATAATTTCCCTTCCTTAAATACCTAACCAGGATCGTTTTTTGTTTTTTAAAAAAGAAAGCTCCTCTATGTATTCACCTGTTAGAAAAAGGGAAATAAGGAAAAACAGATTATATTTCTAAGAACTCAACTGCCTCCGACTGGTTTTTTTTTTCCTGAGTTAAAGTATTCTAGTTGTTTCACATGAATAATTAGGATGAAAATAGAAAAATACTCAGTTAAATTGATAAGAACATTTCAGACTGTATTACCCAGATGAAAGAGGATCCTAAGAGGTGGATGAGAAGGCTTTAAGCCTGTGGGGAAGAATTAATGCTGCTAAAATGAATTTTGCATCAAGAGTGATAGACATTTTCAGAGAAATACATGCATTGGTTCCATTTAAACATTTTAAACAGCTTATAAAGGTGAAATTCGTATGAAAGAAACAAATAACTAGAATCAATCAATCAGTCTTTCTTCTTTCTGTTTCTCTCTCTCATTGTCACTCTCTCTCTTTCTCTCATGAGGATGTATGTGTATATGTATGTAGTATATGCATGTGTATTATGTATGTATATGTTTAATAGTGTGTGTGTGTGTGTGTGTGTGTGTGTTTGTACAGGTATATATCTGATAATGGATGTATGTTTGTGCTTGTATGTAGGTATGCATAAGTATGTGAGGACATGTATGTATATGTATGCATATGTATGTACAGTATTATGAGCAACTTCTGTTACTTGCTCCAGCTCCTGCAAATCTAGCAGTTTGAAAGCATGCAAATGTGCGTAGATAAATAGGTACCACTTCGGTGGGAAAGTAACAGTGTTCTGGGTGCATTTGGCTTTTAGTCATGCTGGCCACACAACCCAAGAAATACCTTCAGACAATGTTGACTGTGAATTAGAAACGAGCACTGCCTCCTAGAGTCAGACACGATTGCCAGGGGAAAACGTGTATTTTTATCCTTTTTATATTATGAGTGGGTCTTGCAGCGCTGTGCAAGACTGTGTTAAGGAGGCAAAACAGAGTGGTTTGTCCCTGACCTGCAAGGTGATCTCGGGGAAATAGCCGCCATTTTGGCATCCCTGCAAAGAATTGCGGGCACTCTGAAAATGATGCAGCCACATGATCCCCAGGGATGCATGGCCTGAGCTCCTTCTCCCAACATGAGATATTCAAAAGGTAAAAGGGTGAGGGGTGATGGGGATGTGATGAGAAGGCCCAAAGCCAGGGTGGGCCAGTGGCGCAGGATGGGGAGAGAGGTGGGGTGGTACTGTAGCATGTCTGTAGTCAGTTATAAGGGTGAATGACTATGTGGGCACTGTAGCAGCTGTAACTTTGAAGCTGGGTATTAAGTAGCTGCGGGGGAGGGCTCATGTTACTTCAAATGGCTGCTAAAAACTACCTGGTCACATCTCAAAAACTACCTGTCTAATAACATAGTTAACATAACAAAAGAAATATTGAAAGCATTTTTTAAAATTCAAATAAGATAAAATAAAGTTATTTCAGTTTTAGTTTGAAGATATATATAAAATATCAGAAAATAAAACTGGATATTTTAGTCTAGGTAAAGGAGAGCAGCTAAATAATTTTGATGAGAAAGAAAAATCGTTAAAGTTGAGTACTTTCGAAGTTATTTTACAAAGGAAAAGAAGCTGTATGTAAATTTCATCCACCAATCAAAATTAAAAATTACAAGCAAAAACCAAATACGATTAAACTATTACTAATAAAAATAATTAAACAAATCCTGTACAGATCTTTGGACTGCTTTTCATTCGACTGAAGGTGCTTTACGTACAAATCAAAGGCTTTTAGAATTCACACCTACACACAATCCCTAGAACTGAAATCCTTTTTTGCCTATTTCTTTTAGTCCAGTGTTCTCCAACTTCAAATGTATAGATTTCAGCTCTCACAATTTCCCAACCAGTATGGCCATTGATGAGAACTAAGGGAAATGAAGTCTACCTATCTGCAGAACAATGCCACAAACAATAACAACACAGTCAACTTTATCGAATTGCTGAATGGCATTTGAATACTGTACTTCGCTAAGGTAACAGCATTTAACATTCTGGAAAGACTCCAGGTGGTTTCTAATATTTAAAATTAGAGAGGTAACAAATGGGTCTGTGATGATGCTTAAGAACACGTGACTATTCTCAACTATATACACTTACATAGCGTTGCCAGTGCCCCGAAGTAGAGAATAGAATAACAGAGTTGGAAGGAACCTTGGAGGTCTTCTAGTCCAACCCCCTGCTTAGGCAGAAAACCCTACACCACTTTGGACAAATGGTTATCCAACATCTTTTTAAAAACTCCCACTGTTGGAGCATTCACAACTTCTGGAGCATCTTGTTGCCATAATATAAAGTTGAGGTGATACAGGTAATCCTCGACTTATGACCACAATGGAGGCCAGAATTTATGTTGTCAAGTGAGAGATTCATTAAGTGAATTTTGCCCCATTTTACAACTTTTCTTGCCACATTTGTTAAGTGAATCACTGCAGTTGTTAAATCAGTAACACGGTTGTTAAGTGAATCTGGCTTTGCTGGTCACAAGGTCACAAAAAGGGGATCACATGATCCTGGGACACTGCAACCATCATAAATATGAACCAGTTGTCAAATATCTGAATGTAAATCATGTGACCCTGGGGATGCTGCAGTGATCATAAGGGTGAAAAATGGAAAAATACGTCACTTTTTTCAGTTTTAAACTCGAACTATCCCTAGATGAAGTGTTGTAAGTCAAGGACTATCTATATCTTTTCCTTCACCTGAGGCACACACACTGTTCTGACCTAAACCATTTTTCAATAAAACAAACAATAACCCAAGGGAACAGAAACCTTTTAATGAGTCTTACAAATCCCCGGTTAAAAGGCTGCTGCAAACTAATTAACTTTGATAAGCACAAACCTCACCAAAACTGTGTGAGACTGCCAAGAATCACAGATAAGAAATATTTCACAACACAAGATATATATTCAAATACCAACTTAAGATACTGTAATGTCCACGAGGCTGAGTTTCAAAACGTCTTTGCTTCCTGCAAAGAACGTTCACTTCACAGCTGGATTTTATCTTCTTGAAGGAAGGGCCATTACCTTGCTGCCTTACTCCTGAGTCACCCGTGCTGTTGCAGCTACTCTTTCCTGCGAGCAATCCTGTGCGCATGTGCACGTGCACTTGGCACAGGCCTCTCCGGAACCTCCTCATCACTGCTGACAGCCCCCACGATCTCTGAAGGCAGCAGTCCACTCCCTAATGGTCCTGGCCCCTCATCTGAGTCCTCACTCTCCTCAGCCATCCGCACCTGCTTCTGGCTAACCACAACACACACACACACACACAAATGTCTAGGGTGGGTTTCACAAATGTGAACAGACCGAGACTTACCATCCTGTTTTTCCTTCCAGTCTTGATTGTGCTCCTATCAACTAAAGCCACATCATTTAATCCGGCTACATTTCATACCTTCAGTCCTAATTATCAGTGTTATACAATAATGCTGGGAGACTGTGATTGTCCCACTAAAAATGTGACGAAAGACAATGAGAGCCAAGAAGCTCTTATCGGGTGTATTGAAAATAACTGATAATAAGTGAAGTATTTTTGACTGGCATTTTTTGATTGATTATGTGCCATCAAGTTGTTTTCAGCTCCTAGCAACCACATAGATAGATTTTCACCATCACAAACTGGCCCAATGGAAAGATTAACATGACAACTAAGCAACAATTCCCAATTATCATCACCTAATGATACAATACTCTTCCAGAATAAATTCTATTTTATTTCAGGGATTAAATTTAAAGAAGTGTGATAGAAAAGATTTATAACATTTTTACAAAGATAAGGTACAGGGAAAGATTAGCGTGTTTCTTACAAGAATGAAAACAATGGATTGCTCAAATCTGACAGACGCATATCTGCACAGTTAAGAATAATCTCAATTACACTAGCAAAGCTTTGCCTATTGTTAAAATGTTCCTTCCTAGACTGCTGGTCAGATATGATTTACAAATGTGGCACTTATTAAATCTCATTGATTTTAGTGCAAGAGTTAAGCTCAAACTTTTAAAATCAGTAAGGACTGAAACTTTGGCCAGACTGTGCTCCAAGTATATAATATGCCGTAGCATTTTACATTTTCTTGTACTTGAAAATCAATGTGGCATAACTCTTTTGTAGTGCTCTGACAACAATATTGTAAAATAAAGCAAACTATTTAAAACTTGCCTTGTTCCCAATGAAAATGTAGTTTGAGTACAAACCTATCAATGATTTGTTTTTTTGTTGGTTAAATTCTGGATGTCCCCAAATTGCTGTATGGTAGGCAAAGGTAATTTAAAGCAATACTTTAAAAATGTTTTGTAAAATTAACATATAAAAAGGCTGCCAAATTACAAAAATAAAATGTCTATCCAAAACTAAAGCCTTGTTCATTTTCTTAATAAATCTGTCGAGCTTAAATTACTTTGATTTCTCTCATAAAGAAAGGTCTCATTTGTAATTTTTCCATGTATTGTTAGAGTTGCGGATTTCTAGCTTATACTTATGACCACAATTAAGTCCAAAATTTCTGTTGCTAAGGGAGACAGTTCTTAAGGGGTTTTTGCCCCATTTTATGACCTTTCTTACCACAGCTACTAAGTGAATCACTGCAGTTGTAAGTTGGTAACATGGTTGCTAAATGAATCTAGCTTCGCCATTGACTTTGCTTTTTTAAAAAAAAATATTTTTATTGTACATCACATTTTTCTTTATTATACATCACATTTCCAGTTTTGCAATGTCATTGTACTGGTTATATAAAGTCCTTTTTAGATATACATCATATTATGCACCCTGGTTATAACCATCATTCTCGTAGTCATACAGAAATACACATATAGTCTCTTTTAAGTACACAGTATTGTACGTCATAATTATAACTGCTGTTTTCATAATTGTACCATAACACTTTGTATATTTATCACTCCATATGTTTTAATCTATAGTCATGTACAGTCCAATAGTGATAACGCTTACAATATATATTCTTACATTATGATTAATATTCTGTTTCCTCCTTATCTTTAAGTTCCAACGTTAACCTGTCCAATTCAGCACAGTCTACTATTTTTTAATTACCTTTTCATCTGTAGGTACGCTTTCATTTTTCCAATTTTGTGCATATGTGATTCTAGCTGCTGTTATTACATGTAACATTAGGTACGTGTTTCTTTTATTGTATTTCCCTGGTAATATGCCTAACAAGAATAATTCTGGTTTTAGATCTATTTGCTGTGCTGTCATCTCTTCTAACCTTCTTTTTATCTTTGACCAATATTTTTTTGCCTTTGGACAGGTCCACTACATATGATAGTAGGATCCCGATACCTGTTTCCAGCACTCTGGGGACATAATTTGGAAACATTTTTGCCATTCTTGCTTGTGGCAAGTGCCATCTATAAAACTTTTTGTACAAGTTTTCTTTATAAGCTGTTGACATCATTAATTTGTAATTTCTTTCCCACAATTTTTGCAATTATTTAATCCTATAGTGTACCCCCCAAAATTTGCACATTCTTCTTCCATTTTAAAATTCAATAGGTAGTCATAAATTTTCTTTATTAATTTTTCATCCGTCCCTAGCAGTATTTTATCCAGTTCTTGGGTTCCTTATAGAATCCTATATTTCTGTGTCTTTCTTATGTCTCATTTGAATTTGGGTATGTGGCCACCAGTCCACACCGACTTTGCTTATCAAAGGTCACAAAAGGTGATTGACTCCAGGACACTGCAACTGTTATAAATACATGCAAGTTGCCAAACATCTGAATTTTGATCATGTGACCGTAGGGATGCTGTGATGGTCATAAGTGTGAGGAATGACCAAAGTCACTTTTATCAGTGCTGCTGTAACTTTGTTGTAACTTTGTTGTACTGCAAACCAGGGCGTACAAAACCTTCGCCAGACCAATTCTCTAATACAGCTCATCTGCTTGGAATCCACGCTGTATAACAGACATTAATACAATTGAACAAGTCCAAAAGTATTTCACGAAAAGAGTACTCCACTCCTCAGCTCGCAATAGAATACTTTATGCCACCAGGCTTGAAATTTTGGACCTAGACAACTTAGAACTATGCCACCTGTGCTCTGACCTAAGCTTAGTACACAAAATTGTCTGCTACAACATCCTACCTTTCAATGACTACTTCAGCTTCAACCACAATAACACAGGGCCAAATAATAGATACAAACTCAAAGTAAACTGCTCCAAACTCAATTGCAGAAAATATGACTTCAGCAACAGAGTGGTCAATGCCTGGAACTCACTACTTGACTCTGTTGTCACATCCTCAAACCTCCAAATCTTTAAACCTTAAACTGTCTACCGTGGACCTCATTCCATTCCTAAGAGGTCTGTAAGGGGGTGTGCATAAGCGCACCAGTGTGCCTACCATCCCTGCCCTAGTGTTTCCATTTATCTATTTATTCGTGCTCATTTATTATGTATATACTTATACCTGTTTATACTTACATGTTTATATGTCATGTTAATACTTATACTTGTTTTAATAAACAAATAAACAAACAAACAAATAAATAAATAAAATAAAACTTCCAATGGTCACTAACAATAACATTATAAGTCCAAGATGTCTTCAGCACTAATAGTCAGCTGGAGTGATTATTTTCAAAGATTCTGGTCTGTCCAACCCAGCCATCTGAGAAAATTTTCAGGTTAAATCTGAAACTTATGATGAAGCTAAAGATATGCATTACAAATGATGCGGGGCAATGAAATCATGACATAATGAAAAAGACCATGTACTGAGAACCAGTGCTTCTAAAGAAAGAATAATGCAAGAAGTGGGAAATATAGCAATAGCACTTAGACTTATATACTGCTTCACAGTGCTTTACAGCCCTCTCTAACCAGTTTACAGAGTCAGTGCATTGCCCCCAACAATCTGGGTCCTCTTTTTACCGATCTCGGAAAGATGGAAGGCTGAGTCAATCTTGAGCCAGTCAGGATCAAACTGGCAGTCAGCAGAAGTAGCCTGCGGTTCTGTATTCTAACCACTGCGCTACCACAGCTCTTATAAATATAAAAGTAGAATAAAACAAACGTGGGAGTAGTGCTCCACAGAGTTGGATTCCACAACTATATGAACTATATAGTTGGATATTAATTGGATTAACTATATTAATTGGATTAATTCATGGTGCTAACCTGCTCCCACGTTATGATCATTTTCTTAATACTTGTTTTTAATTTGTACGCCTTTGGGTTGAGTGGCTTTGAAATCAAAGTTTTAAGCAAATAAATAATTTTGACAATTCAAACGACTGAAGATAGCGATCCAACCCTGGAGTTTCAGAGTCACAACTGCAAGGATGTAAGAGAAGTAAGTATCCATCTTTTTATATGAGTTCAGATTCAAGCATTGACAATGATTTCTGCCAACCATACCATTGAGGCCCCAAAAACTCCTTTCTCCGTATCTTTTGGGCATCATCCTTACTTGGCTTAATATTGAAGCTACTGATGGGATATGAATTCAGTGGCGATGCCCTGTAACTAAGAGAGAAGTCACTAAAATCTTATGCCTCTATTTTATGTCCCATAGAGCTGTTCCAGAAAGATACCTGAACTAAGAATGTCAAAAAGTGCTAAGAGAGGAAGGTGAATTAACAGAGCCACACATCCCTTACCATCAGGAATACAGAAAAGAAAACTCCAAGGTAAGTTCTGAGCATGATTTAGATTAGTGGGAGATTAAATTGGGGGAAGGAGGACAGGGAACATAGAAGAAATGCAAGTTGGAGGAGGGAGAAGGAAATTTGCCAGACCGATGTTCTGCTAGAGGAAGCTTTCTGTCAATGGATGGCATGAGGTGAATTCTACACGGTTACTCCAAGTTCTTTTCTTTGTTGCGAGCTTGACTATCAAAGATGCAGCTGAACTCTCTGTCTGCAGAGTGACAAGCAAAAAGAGCCAGGAGCTTATTTTAGAAACAAAGCTGCAAAAAGAAGCCACCCCAATCCAGTATTAGCATTGAGCACATTTTAGCAGTCGATACAAATTGTTTTGCAGGGTATTTTTAGCATTTCGAGATGAAGTATTAACCATACAACTCCTTCGGTGTATGAGTTTTGCTAAAAGTGTAGCTTCTGAAAAGTCAGCTGCAATTCCACCTCTCTCCTATTATAATGCAGACGAATAAGCAATAAAGCAGAGGAATAAACTATAAAGCAATAAATTGCAGGTCCTGTTTGTTGGAGAATATTCTTCCCCTTCCTTTGGAAAAGTAAATCTGAGGTTGGGGGAAGGAAGTCAGGCTTAATTTATGCTTGTAGCTCACACTTAAGAATTCTCCGCAACTCTTCTCTAATACAGAAAAGAAAGGGGTGGGTAGGTGAGATACAGATTAATTTTGCTGAATCATGATTCCAAAGGAGATTTGGCAATATTTGGCTATTGCTGCTTCAGATACCTGGTGGAATTAGTGCTGAAACTAAATATACCACAGGAGCAGATGGCTGCCGTTCCCAGTTGCAGCCCTTCGGTGAAATTACTATCAGTATTAGCAAATAATATATTATATTTGGATGTAGCTAGGATGTAGCAACTCTGTGTCTGAAAATTGTTTTTTTTTTTAAAAAGTTCTTTAAAATAGCTATTTTCATAGCTCTTTAGGCCAATTGTCTAAACCTAGATAATAGTTCCTATAACAGGAACTAAAAGGATAGGGTTTATATTCCTCATGTGGAATGGTATGTGAGAATGATCTTGTCAAGTGCAGGAAATCAGGAGTCCAGGCAGTTCAAATGAATATATAGGTTTATTGCAAGCTTAAGAACCTGAACTATTAACAGTTAAGGCAAATTGTCAGTGGATAAGAGTCAATGGAATTCAAGGTGGACTCAACTTAGATCTCTTGTGGGGCTCAGGCAGGGGTAGGATTCAAAAATCTCAGCAACCGGTTCGCCGCCTGGTTGCTGGGTGGGTGTGGCCTTGGTGGGCGTGGCCTGTCAGAACTTCTGGGAGGCCTCTGGACCCCAGGGGAGGGCATTTTCACCCTCCCAGAGGCTTGAGGGACGCCTCTGGACCCCCCCGGGGAAGGCAAAAAATGGCCTCCCCTGGGGTCCGGAGGCCCTCCGGAAGCCTTAAACAGGCCCATTTCTGGACTTCCGGAACTTCTGGGAGGGCAGTTTTTCAGCTTCCCTCGGGCCCCTGGGAGGACAAAAACAGCCTGGAGTCTCCTGAGGTCTGGAGGTCCTCCGGAAGCTGGAAATAGGCCCATTTCTGGACTTCTGGAAGGCCCATTTTTCTCCCTCCCACAGCCTCCATGCGGACCCTGCACTTACCTGCATCCAAAACAGGCTAAGTGGTGACTCCTAGGAGGGAGGGGACCAGCCGGTTGGTTCAACTACCGGTTTGGTGAACCAGATGTCAATTTAACATCCAATTTGCCCAAACTGGTCTGAGCCAGCTGAATCACACCCCAGGCTCAAGACTGATGATGTGTTTGGCTCTGCTGCTCTGCACATATACTGGCAAGTTAAAAGGTCTTTATTGAGCTGCCTGACCCCAAGTCAACAGTTTCAAGCAGCTTTGAATGAGAAAAGCCCCCCTCTAAATTCCACTGGGAGATCTAAAAAGCCAGCACGAAGAGCCGTCTCATTCTCCAAAGCCAGAAAAGTAGCCAGAGCAAAGGTATTCGAAAAGCAAGATTCCAGACGCTTGAATCAGTCCGTGGGTTAAGGCCAGATCAAGGCACAAACCAGAGATCCAAAGTTCCAAACAGTAGGAGCAGAAATAACGGAGCAAGGAATCTGCATACCTTATTCCAGCAATATTATTCCAGCAATTCTTTGTGCAGGATTAAATAGGCAAGGGTAGTACAGCCCCTCACGATAGACAAGACTGCCTCCTCATGAGTAACCTGGCTGACGGCATTGTGTCTCTATTCCGTCTACCCTGCATGTCCTTGGATCAGGGGGGAGGTGTGGACTCACTCCAGCACCACATCCTCAGCATGATGATTCCCCCAGATCCTTCCCCAGATAGCTCTCTAAGATCTCATCTCAGAGGAGGAGGAAGAACCAATTCCAGGCGCATCTGGAGGTAAGTTGGTCAGTGGCTCCAAGAAGCCACCTGAAGCACAGCTGCAGCAGGACAGTCCTGAGGCTTTGGGTAGAGAAAACACGCAGATTATTTTGATTGGGAAACTTTCAAGTGCTTTGGGGACTCATTGGTCACTGCTCTGTGGACTAGCATTGCTCTGCTTATGGCTGGACTTAATTGGAACAGTTCCAGGTTTTTGCTGAAGAGAGTTGCTGGGAAATATTAATAAACTCACCAAGCCACAGTTATGTGTGCGTGAGAGACAGTGAGTGAGTGAGTGAGAGAGAGAGGGGGGAGGGAGGGAGGGAGGGAGGGAGGGAGAAAGAGAGGGACAGTATTCTCACCTACTGCAGGCAGCTGCTTCTGATCTTTGCCTGAAGTCTCCAGGTCAACCTGCTGCAGCTGTGGCTCCCTCTACTTGGGCTCAGCCTGCTGCCCGACAGATTGTTCCAACTGTGGCCTCTTCGTTGAGCGGGAGCCCTCCATTCCCTGGTCCGTGTCTCCATGCTCCCCACATGCTCCCTTCCCCAGAGGTGCCAGGACTCGGCTCATCTCCCTTCTCCTCCTCCCCCAAACTCGTGTCCAGAGAGGAGGTGGGAGGCATGTCCAATGGCAGACTCCTCCCTTGGGCTCAGCCTGGTCATCTCCAACAGACCTTGAGGGACAGCCACATACTAGAGGAAGAACTACACTCGGGGAACGGTTGGATAAGAGGCAGCTTAGTCCGCAGCCGGAATGTGGGTATGGCAAAGAGCTCAAAGGGATCCCTAGTTTCTTTGGTTGTAAAGGTGATGGAGGAGAAATGTACTTTCAAACTTCAAGATTCAATTAACATAACTTTACAATAAAATGAAATTATTTCATCTGGGCCTACTGTCAGGATTCCGGCAGTTACCCCCATTTAAATCATAAGTCTCGAACTTCAAAAGGATTTATTGGGAGTTAAAATGTCCAGCGCTGGGTGTAGCCGACTCTGAGACACATAATTCATTGTCACCATTGACCCTAGTTTTCCCCCACCCCCTGGGTGTATCATAATTCATATTCTCCAATGAGACACATCCAAAGCCAAGAGTCATCAATCATGCTCTCCAGTTAGAATTTTGCACGGCAGAAACTTCAGTCACCTAGTTATTATCTTTGAAAACATTTACGGAATGCACTTTCGGTTTGCAAGCTGCCACACTGCTCCCCGCTCCCTTTCTGTTGGCAACTCTAAAAAGACCATAGAAATATTTTATGAGTTGACACCTGCTTCTTGCCTGGATTTTCTCTTAAGGCTGACATCACACTATTCAACAACTTTAGAGGGTATAGAACATACTTCAATCAACATTTAAAAGCTTCTCCGCTGTTATTAACAATGTCCCTCTTCACTTCACTGAAGCTTTAGATGTCACAAGTTTCCAAATGATATCACTAGGAGTACGATACATCTAATTCAAATCCACTGGATGCCACACATATTAATGCCACTTAATTTCCCGTAAATTGAGCATGTAGCGATAATTATATTTCTATAGGAAATATACTTGGAAGGGACGTAAGAAAGCAACTAGCATGGTGTAGCAGTTTAGGAGAGACAAGGCCAGGGAGATCCAGCTTCAGCTGCACATCCACCATTGGAAATTCATTGTGTGACCTTGAGTTTCTGATTTTCAGTTTGGCATACTTCGTAAACTTTTTGAGCTGGGGGTAGGGAGGGAATTATCAAAGGAGAATGAATAAGCTTCTGGATGAAAAATAGACTGTAAATCTAAAAAAAAAAATAGCATCAATAACAACAACAACCACAACAAGCCCCTATACTTGCACTTGTAATAAAATTGCTACTTCAAATAAGCATTCAATTATGAAACACTAATGGAAGAGCTTAATATATGTGTCTAAGCGTTATGCACCTCTGGCAAATACTAGATTAGCTGGTGGCATTTTAACAACATTTGCATTCCTGGATAT
Organism: Pseudonaja textilis; assembly: GCF_049901715.1. NCBI lineage: Eukaryota > Metazoa > Chordata > Lepidosauria > Squamata > Elapidae > Pseudonaja > Pseudonaja textilis. The sequence continues at coordinate 180,854,234 of NC_141991.1, forward strand.
GTCACTATTTATGTAACATCTCTAAATGAAAAATGTGATGATAAAAGGAGATCTGAAAGAAGCCATACCTATGTGTAAACTGTGAGGAATGAGATTAAGCAAATGCAGAGGAAAAAATGCCTCCACAAGATAATTTTTAAAAATAAAATAGTCTCAGAGAAACAAATGTATACATTTTCTTCACTGTTCATTATCTATTGCTTTTACCTTCTTTGTTGGCAGCAAATTATCCGATTCCTGACATCAAAAGTCTAAAAGCAAAAGACATTTATTTGGCTCTTGGGTTATTTATTTTTTAAAATCTAAAACTGACTGAATCAAGATGAAGTGCTACAATACGTCAAAATCAATAAAGCGTAGGTTGAATCTGAAAAATAACATTTTCTGCAAAATAAAAGATTACACAAATGTTCCAATTTGCTAAAAACCCTTTTAATCTGCAAAGCTGTCAGGTGACACTATCTATCACTGAGTGCAGACACATAATGGTTTTCACTGAACTCAAAAGATTTCTGTTCTGTTGGTCCTGTGGTCTAACTGGAAGGAAAAATGCAAATCTAGGTATGCACCAGTAAACTTTATATTTACCATCCTCTAATAATCGTGAATCTTCTGAACTGTTATTATCTTCATTGGGCATTTCTTTCTGGATGCACCTGTTCCAAAAGGGGAATACGGGGTATGTCCAATTTATTCCCTAATCTCCCCAAATTTATCTGGCACAGTCTTCCCCAAACTGGACATCCTCCAGATATGTGAACTACAACTTTCAGAATTCTGAGTTCCCAAATGTCAACTGAGGAATTCTGGGAGTTGAAATTCATGGAAGACACTCAAGCTATGGAGCCTTAGCTTTGATTCTTCACTATTGGCTTTCTAATCACCTAAATAATGAGTTACTTAGTGGTTGGAGAAAATATAGTAATGACAGGGAATAGCTGCAAATTCAGAACTCTCTAAAATGGGAATATAGCAGTAATCTGATGATCATTGTAAGGCTAGGTCTAAGGGCTTCAGTGTAACCCAGATTACTAATCAGCATGGGTATATTGACGTCTCAGGACAATCACTTTAAATCAGGGGTGTCAAATTCACATCGTCATAGCGGCATCACATGATGTATTGGGACCTTTTTCCCCCTTCTCTAAACCGGGCATGGGTGTGGCCAGCGTGTGACGCATCTGGCAAATGGGCTGAGTGTTTGACAGTCCTGCTTTAAATGGTGATTCTAGGATCACGATTAAGGTATTGAAATGGGGTTGAAGTCAAGCCACTCCTAGGCTGTGAAAACACACTGGGTGACTTTGGGTTGGGCACACTCTCCGACAGGATTGGCATACCTGACAAGGTTGGCATTATGGGGTGGAAATGATGAGAAATTCCCATGTAAGCTCTAAAAAATATTGTTCCAACATCCTGTAGATTCACTTTGTTATTTTCTGCAAAGTACAGTAAAAAAAAAAAACCAGTTCAATTACTTCCTTCCTGACTCAGGGAAGAAAATAAGGCCATAAAAGTAGTCAATGAAAGGGCAAATATATGAGAAAAAGGGGTGGCTGGTAGACAATAGACAGCTCATAATTAAGGGGAAAGATGAATAAAACCAGACTGTATTTTATCAAAGTTACCCATTTCTTCCATCAATTTCACTGAGCCCCTTTACTGTTGCTGTGTGATCCGTCAGCCTGGTATTGCAAGGGCTGACTGATGATTGCAGGAGGATTAATGTTAGGGTCATAATAAAGGAAAGAAGCTACTACTCCCCTTGATATCTATTAATCTTTGAAGAAATGATAAATGCAGTAAAGCAAAAAATAAAAAAACAAGAGAGCTATAGATTATACATTCTCAATGATTTCCACCCGCCTTTTTTCCCTAAAACAAAAGTTTAACAGTGAATGCAAGTGGCAGGCCTACCCTGTTGGTCGTAGAGACAATAATCAGTACCAAACACCAAGCAAGTCTTGGATTTTACCAGTGAAGGATGAAGAGGGAAGGCAGCTGGTATCTATAGGGTTTTAGTCATGGTTTCCAGAATTCCTCCCAAATACTCACAATAGGTTATGCTTTCCCATCTAACAGGTTAACTGCCTCCATGCGTGGAGGATTTTCTACTGGGAGCCATCAAGCATGCCATATTTTAAGGAAGAAGCAGCTGCAAGCTCACATCACTCTGAGAAGCACAGAGCCGAAGACACAAGCCTGAAGATGATGAATGAGAGTTCATCGAAACGTCGCCTAGATACAGCCAATCATATATATATATATATATATATATATATATATATATATATATATATATATATATATATATATGTGTGTGTGTGTGTGTGTGTGTGTGTGTGTGTGTGTGTGTGTGTGTATGTATATGTATATATATATATATATATATATATATATATATATATATATATATATGTGGATCTTTGGTTGTTGGGTTTTCTCCCGCGTAAGATTCAAGTATCTAGGCACGCGGGAGAAAACCCGAACAACCAAAGATCCACATATAAATACGCGAGAACCTCAGAAAACAAATATATATATATATATATATATATGTATATATATTCTTAAGTTTTCACGGTACTTACATGTATGGTATTCAGCTTTGTTGGGTATTTTCCCACGTCATTGTAGTTGTACTTTTAAAGTTGTAGCAACGTTTCGGCAGAATCTCATCTGCCATCAGACGAACACAATACAGAAGCCTGATGATGGCAGATGAGATTCTGCCGAAACGTTGCTACAACTTTAAAAGCACAACTACAATGACGTGGGAAAATATTTATACCTACAGCAAGAACTGGACATGGACATGGACAGTAATAAAAAGTAGGAAAAGCTTCTCAACTCAGCTTTGTCCATTGTTTTCACCACCCCTTAACTTGACATGGGAGGGTTTTTTTCTTTCTTGCATGGCCATCCTCTCTGCCATCCTGAAGAGCTTCCAGTGCTTTGTAAACCTTTGGATGCTGTGATATAAATAAAGGAGGAACAATAAGGGCAGGTGTCTAAACTCACGGCATTCCATTGTCGTCATGTGACATATCGTGACTTTCCTGACCATCCGCTAAAATGGGGGTGGGCACAGCCAGCACATGATGCATCTGGCCCATGGGCCGCAAGTATGACACCCCTGAATAAGAGTGTCCCTGACCTGTTCTCTTCAATTTCTCTACAATTTGCTACATTTTCTCATTGAAATCAATGGGACAGAATAAATTCACACCAGCTGAAGTTTACATTAACAGCCTGGCTTGGAAACATATCAAGGGGTCAAAAAAGCACTGGATCCAGCAGATTCATGCCAGCTGTTCACCTGGGCTCAGAGTTACTCTTAGTTTGCCTCCTCCTGCAGCCAGAAAGAACTACAAGTAGCCCTAAACTTACGACCACAATTGAATCCAACAGGTATGTTGCTAGGTGAGAAATTTGTTAAATGAGTTTTGCCCCATTTTAGGACTTTTCTTGCCACATTTGTTAAGTGAATCACTGCCATTGTTAAATGAAAAAACATGGTTGTTAAGTGAGTCTGACTTCCCCATTGGGGAAGTGGCTTGTCAGAAGGTCGCAAAAAGTGATCACACGACCCTGGGATTGCAATGGTCATAATTGTCAGTCAGTTGTCAAGCACCTGAATGTAAGTCACGTGACCATGAGGATGCTGCAACGGTCACAAGTGGGAAAAATGGTCACAATTTACTTATTTTTAATGACATAACTTTGAACGGTCACTAAGCAAACTTGTAAGTCGAGGACTAACTGTAGTCTAGATATCTATAAAGACTGCAATGGGGAACCCTGATATCAAAATCTGGAGCTCTTAGAGGCAGAAATATAAAAATGCTATGGCCCTGATGTCATCCCCTAGTTTTGACTACAGCCTAAGTGACAAAGCATGATCTCAGAAATGTATTAATTGGTGATTTCTCTATTTAGTTTTATATTTTGAAAGTCCTATCCTGATTGGTGAATAGTTCATTTCCATGACTTCATTCCTACAACATCAAGACATGCGTTAAATTTAGGAGGCGTTGATCAAGCCTACAACACAGAAAGGATTTGCCATTGTTATAAACCAAAACTTTGCAGTGCGATCAGATTATGTTTTCAGATGTGAGCCACGAAGAGGTAAGCCTTGAATTATTAACACTGTTTTGCAGAGTGGATCTGGCTTTGGTTGTTAGTGGTCTACCCAGCTGATATATGTCTGCAGAGAGAATCGTCCATAACAATTAGCTCAAGCAAAACAACACCAAAAGGAGCTTATTTTTAAAATAAAAATAAAAATCTGAGTTAAAATGAGAAAGTTGGATCCATACTTTGCCTACTGTGAATGGATGGTCTCCATTCTTCATCAAAGGGCTTTTGATGTAATGGAGGTATGTAATCAATTCCCCTTTTCTCTTTGCTTCTTGAAACCTGCCCTCACACAACAACAAACATTACCTTGCCCCTTTCTGCTACTATGAACATTTCTGAGTAGAATTCAGAATGCTCCTGTGTGGAAAAGCAAACACTGAATCAAAATCTCCATACTTCCTACGTTTCCTACATTCCTCACTTTTTCAAAAGCATTTATTGCTTTTCATTTATTGTTTTAAATTCCATTTTATCTTCGGAAGGAAAAAAAAACCCACTAAAATATGCAGTGCCAGGTGCACTGATATTCTAAGGCTGCAATCCTATGTCGGCCTGCTATTCTTCTCAGTTACAAGTGTCGGATGATAGCAAAAAGTGGTGGAGTCCATGTTGATGTTACATTTTATCAGAGTATGACGGTATCGTTTTTGACTGGAGTATGGGCTCTCCTGCTAAGTTCCTTGTCCATGCTTGATATTCATCAATCATGGGATAGTCTCTTGGCTGGTTAGTCGCCACTTGCCATGTTTTTGCCTTAAAGAATTCCTATCCAAGGTTTCTTCTGCTCCGTTTCTTCTGCTCCGGGGTCCTGGAGCTTACACGGCAAGTCTGTACACCAGGGGTATCAAATAAATACAAGGTTCATGGGCTGGATCCAGCCCATGGAGCCATCCTGGAAAATCGCTTTGGCCCAGTCTACCCAGTGTGAAGAGGAAACATTGGGCCACTGTGGCTTCGGCCCGGTCTACCCTGTGCAAAGAGGAAACATTCCCGCTGTTTGGGGAATGGTGCCAAGATGGCCACGCCCTCTCAGTCTGCCACCCCCACTCAGTCAGCCATGCCCAGTGAGTGGCACCAAGCTGGCCACACCCACCCAGTTGGTCACACCCTGTCAGGATTCCAGCAATTGCCCTAATTATGATTCACGCATAGGAACAGGCATAGGAATGTTTTACGAGTTGACACGTCCACTCAGTTAGCCATGCCCTGTGAGTGGCATCAAGCTGGCCACGCCCACCCAGCCAGCCACGCCCCGCCGGCCCCTTGACGTCAACCACAGCCCTGATGCAGCCCTCAATGAAATTGAGTTTGCCACCCCTGCTGTACACTACGGCAAGTGACGGATTATACTTAGGAGCCAGTTATTGATATATTTGAGCAGCCAGCAGGAAATCTGTAGGTAGCCCCTGTGTTCAAAACAAAACAAAGCAAAAAAAAAAAAGACTTCTGCTGATATTGTGACAATGTATTTAATCTTCACTATTTCTACTGACATGAGGATAATGACCGGCCACAGGAGATCTGTCAAATTTCTACATCCATCTTTTTTTTTTTTTTTGCATTATTCAGATCAACCAAAAAACCTCAGAGTGGTTGCAAAACATAACCTTTGATTGTAACTATGAAAGGGAGGATCGAGCATGGACTTCCTTCCAAAGTTTGGATATGTTCAACTCTAAACCATGGATCTGAGATCAAAGTGAAGCTCACGTTTCTCTCGTTTCAACAAGACAAACTTACATTGTTATTTTGCACACAGATTGTTTCATGTTTATGAATTTTTATTGTATGCGTTTTTCATTCCCCTATAGTACATATACTCAGTGTCTTGCTAATATTCAAGCAAGAGGCACTAGAGTCAAGAGAAGGCTTTCTGCTGCAGGCTTTACACAGATTAGTAGTAACAATACAATAGGAGTACAATACAATATCACAAACATGTTTAATCAACCAATAACAACCATAATCCAATACATTACAATTCAGGATGGGGGGGGGGGTGTCTTTCATCTGCTTTAGCTAACCATGGACCTGTTTGCATTATATCTAATGAGAGCTGTGAATACAAAGCACTTCATAATTGCAACCCCCCCCCCCCCAGTAAAGGAAGGTAAGTGAACACATACTTAAATATTTGCGCAACTCAATGCTTTGTCTGAAGTGAAGTGGTTATATGCAATGGATACAGCACACAGGCTGTGAAATGTTGCCCAATTTCGCCCAGTGATTTATGCATCAAAAAGTTGCAAACATCTAATGAGTTCCTATGCAAAATTGCTAAAAACTGGCAAAACTGCCTGTATCATTTTTGACATCCTCACCTAAGATCTTAAGGATTCATACCGCATTTCTGTGATTATTTTTAATTTGGGGTGCAAAATGTCTCCAGAAAACCCAACCTGGTGCCCTGAAGTCTCAACCTTTTCCATTGTCAATCCTTGTCAAATCCCAAATGAGCATGCATGATCCTTTCGTGATGTTTGATTAAGAAATGCTTAATGGAAATAACTCAATAAATAGAGATGGGAGACATCCCAAAGGCTTGAAGGGGTCATATAGGGTTCTAATATGGTTTAAATTTTTTTCAACTACTTATTGGCCTGAATACAATTAATATTCATAAAGAAATAAAATGATGACACACCAATACATTGTGTGGTTTTGCAAAGTAACCTGATGAATTTCATACAGAAAATACTACTGAATTGCTATTAGTCATTAGCTGGGAAATTGGCATCAAATGAACAGAGACAATGAAGAAGAAGCAAGTACCCTCAAGTCCATTTCAACAAACCTCACAGCATTAACGTTGTTTAGCTAACTTGGTAGTTCCTGATTTATGACCACAATTGAACCCAGAATTTATGTTGCTAAATCAGAAATATTTTAAGTGAGTTTTATCCCATTTTATGACTTTTCTTGCTACATTTGTTAAGTGAATCACTGCAGTTCTTAAATTAGTAACACGGTTGTTAAGTGAATCTGGCTTCCCCATTGACTTGGCTTGTCAGAAGGCTGCAAAAGGTGATCAAATGACCCTGGGATAATCTGACCATCATAAATATGAATCAGTTGTCAAGCATTCGAATGTAAATCACGTGACCATGGGGATGCTACAATGATCATAAGTGTAGGGAAATGGTCATAAGTCACGTTTTTCAATGCTGTTGTAACTTCAAACAGTCATTCAACAAACTGTTGTAAGTCAAAGACTACCTGTAATGAAATGTCTTATTTAAACAAAACCCACCAAGATCAAGGCGTGACAAGTATCCAAGAATTGAACCCTAAGCTACATACTACATATTTTCCACTATTAGAAAAAACAATTACTACCAACCTGCCTTCCATCGAGGACCTGTATACTGCACAAGTCAAAAAGAGGGCTGTGAAAATATTTACAGACCCCTCACATCCCGGACATAAACTGTTTCAACTCCTTCCTTCAAAACGACGCTATAGAACACTGCACACCAGAACAACTAGACACAAGGACAGTTTTTCCCCAAAAGCCATCACTCTGCTAAACAAATAATTCCCTCAACACTGTTCAACTATTTACTAAGTGTGCACTATTACTATTAATCTTCTCATCACTCCTTATCACCCATCTACTCACACTTATGACTGTATGACTGTAACTTTGTCACTTGTATCCTTATAATTTATATTGACTGTTTCCTAGGATGATTTGATTGCTTATTGTACTCTATGACTATCATTAAGTGTCGTACCTTATGATTCTTGACTCTTGACTCTTGACGAATTTATCTTTTCTTTTATGTACACTGAGAGCATTTGCACCAAGACAAATTCCTTGTGTGTCTAATCACACTTGGCCAATAAAGAATTCTATTTTATTATATTGCAATTAATCATTCATCATCATCACCACCACCCTTTGGTCCTCTGCAGAGCAGACTGGGCAGTAAGTGTTTTCCAATGGTTTTGATCATTTGTAGCACCTTCAGCATTTTCTCAAGGAATATTAATAATCTTAAGATTTTCCTTAAATGCTTGGTGCCAAGTTTTCCAAGGCTGGCCTTGTTTTCTTTTTTTCCTCCATGGTGGTATCCAACATAGTGCAATTTTTGGATGTCGGTCCAAAAATATGCAAGATATGGCCAACAAGATATTCATCCACAGTTTTCGACAGGTGATCTAAGCCTGATTTTTTGCAGTACCTCTTCATTAGTGATGTGGTCATGATATGAGATATGGAGTATTCTTCTCAAGTAGCGCTGTTGGAAAACATTTAACCGTTTAATTATCTTGGTTGTACACTTCCATGTTTGACAAGAATATATCGCAGTTGGTATAACACTTAAGAGTTTTATCTCTGTGATAATACTTATGGCTGCCGTAGACCAAATTGGGTAGAAGCACTGAAACGTAACCACTGTCATTCCAGTTGGATGGTGAATGTCCTTTATCTGTACTTCTATCGATAGACAGAATGCTACCAAGATAAGTAAATTGTTAGACTTGTTCTATAGCCTGGCCAGGAACTATTATAAGCATATTACCCTGGGCACTTCCTACTGGCATAAACTTGGTCTTCTCAAAATATACTCATAAGCCAATCTTGTTGTAATCTTTCTGTAAGTCAGTTAGTCATTACAATAACATCATACGATACTGATAACAATAACTTCACGATATTGATTATTGAGGAGCAATGACAGGTGTATTCTGTGGTATTACACCTGGGTCCTTGGCTGAGCATTGGGTCTACCACATTACACATCAGAATGATAAACTAGAGATGACTTGGATCAGAACCAATATGCCCCTTCTTGTAGCTTTTTCAGATATATTCTATTTGTCTGAATCTATCTGATAATTTCAAGAGAGACTATTTTGAATGGGCATCAGCTGATAAGACCTTCATTGCTTAGTGCTGAGAATGTAGCTCAGCACCTTCAGCAGCCATGCCAACTGCCTTTGTTGTAAACAGGCTACTACAGAACTCCACTAACATGACTGCAAATGTGATAAACTGTGCCTGCTGGAAGCACTAAAGAGCATACAGAATCATGCAAACTAAATGGATTTTTAAAAGCCTCTTGGTCTATTTTTAGGCCAGGCAAACCTTTTAGTCACGGAGTGTGAAGTGGCAATAGTAGCACATATAGATTGTGCACGCTAGCAAACCTTGTTTGCTCTTTCCCTCTTGCTGCCATTCAGCAGGCTGGTACTGTAAAAGACAAGGGAATGCCATGTTTTAGAGAACATCCAAGGACAGAACTGAAACAGATGACTGAGGAAGCCTCCAGAAGCCTCCAGCCTGTAGAACTTCAGTTAGGACTTTAGATCATCCTGATTCAATTATGAAGAGTTCAGAACATAGGTCTTCTCCACCTAGTCCCCTATGCAGGGAGAGTACAAATTCCAGCTATGCTTTATGCTGTCTGTGGACGGAATCTTAGACAATACAGTACCATTACATCTGGGTATATTTGGATAGACTGCTTTAGATTCATAGGAATAATTTCCAAGGACATCAGTAAACTTAAACTGAGGAATATACAGAAGAACACAAACAAATCTTTTCTCTAATGCCCCTCAGTTCCCAATCGCTTTAGCAATCATTGCATTGTAAAAGGTTGCAAGTGTGTTTGGTTAAACTTTCTTGTCGTTCTCCTTACAACTGAAATCTCCCCGTTATCAGGATTCCTGAACCAGAACTTTATAGATTCTTTACCTTACAGAACTTTTCACAGATTTTCATTCTAAATGTTTGAAGATCTCCAAAATTGCCAGATAGACAAAGATGTTTAAAGTAGGGTTTTTGTTTTTCCATGCTCAGTTTCCTCCCTGTCTTAGTTCTACTTTTCTTGTAGGCCAATACCTACTTTACCAAAGACATCTAGAAATATTGTGATGTTCTTCCATTGGGGGATTATATTCTATAGCAGCTCCTGGAGAAATGGAGGAGTTGATTTTCTGTATAGTTTTTCTATTCTCTTTGTAGTACTTCAATTCTCCCAAGTCAAATTCTATGAGAGATGTAAACAAATTTGACCATGAATTCCCCTGGAAGTGAATATGAGTTCCCACATCACGTTGAACCAAATGCTTGCATCAAACACAGTCTACTAGTATTTGTCTTTCTATGAGCAAAATCTCATGAAATACTGTCATGATAATGAAAGCGGCATGCAAATAGCAGTGCTTACATCTAAAAAAGGAATTTACATTTTAAAGGTCTGCACCAGAGAAATGGATATGTTGAGAAATGAAAGCAGAAGGAATTCTTATATTTAAAAAAAAAAAAATCTTGAGCAATCTACTTCAACAATAATACAAATTGGGGAAGACACATTTTAGAAGCTTGATTTCTTAAAATATGCTGTAGACAGAAATGGCTACAGAATTATTTTTAAAGAGCTGTGAGAAAAATATTTATTGGCACACACTGTTCTATTAGTATGGGAAGAATAGAGAATTTTAGCAATTTCCACATTGCTGGGGCATACCTGTATTATTAACATTTAATATTATGGTTTGTCACACACTCAGCCAGATGCTCAGACTGGAGTTGGCATTTTTATCCACCTATCGAATTCTGCCCAAGGACCTGGAATAGGTAGGTGTTGAAGTTTAATGAAGTTAGAAGGTAATGTTGTAGGATGTGAAAAGCTGACTTTTGCAATTGACTGATGGTTAATCTGTCAATTCACAAAGGGTGGTGCTCCAGTTTTGGGATTGACCCCAAGATGTCTGTTACTATTGGTCCTACTTTGCTTTCTTTTTCTACAGCTGTTCTATTTATATGTTCAGGATTTTGTTATCTTCTCCAATCCTTTCTTTTCTGTTTTGCTGTCTCCAGTACTGCCACATCCTCTATCCAGACATTTTTTTCTTTCCTATTGATAATCGTTAAGTCCAGCATGTGATTGACATGTGCCTATTAGTTTGAATTTGAAAGTCCAAGAGATTTTAGCTGCTTTATTTTCTATTACTTTCTCTATATTATGGTCCCCCCAATCCTTGCTTGCAGGCCAATGATATTTCCTGCAGATCTGCCAATGCTCCTTTGTCATGCCATTGTTTCCAGCCTGTCCATGTGTGTGTGTGTGTGTGTGTGTGTGTGTGTGTTCTTGCAGCAGCTAATTAGATGATCCACTCTTCTTCAGCTTCTTTGCAAATGTGACACTTGGTGTCTGATTATGTCTTCTCTATTCCGGTTTTGTATGCATTCATTCTTAAGGCTTGGTCTTGTGCAGCCAGAAACCGCCCTTCTATTTTGTTCTTCAACTTTCCTGCTCTTATTATTACTAGCTCTTGTTATTATCTATTTTCCTCCTGTTCTTTTTTTTTTTTTAATGTACTGGCCATATAATGTCCCATGTCTCTTTTCTGTTCCTCATTTGATCTTTCTTGTAAACCAGTTTGGTCTTTCCACTATTCAATAGGCCTTCCTGGTATAGTAGCTTTAGTATATCTTCATCACCACTTTTCAGATATTCTTTCAGTCCCCTTTTTCCCCCTTCAACTGTGTGATGTACTTGCAACATTCCACGCTCACCTATTTTCCTTGGTAAGTAGAATCTGTCAACCTTACTGCATGGATGAAGAGCATGATTCATTGTCATTATTCTTCTGGTCTTCCTATCCAGGGATTTTGGTTCTGCTTGAGTCCAGTCCACTATTCCAGCTGTGTATCTATTGACTGGAATTGCTGAGGTTGTTAATAGCATTGATGGCATTTCCTCAGCTGAATTTGGACTTTAGATTCTTCTTCAATCTTTTGATGTTATTCACATTTCTAACGCCCTTTTTCTTGACTTTAGTGAGCTTCAGATTATCAGCTTGAAGGAAACCCAGTTCATCTTTATCCAGACTCTTGCTAAGGCATTTTGATTCCTTCGGTTTTCACCATTTTTCGCCATTTGATGCTGAACGGGCACATTTGTGCAGTCCATTGCAATATCTTGGCTGTATATATGGACAGTGGTGAGCAGCTAATTATAAATGATTATAGTTCATCACAGTCAGTCAAATGTTCAGACTGGATTTGGCTTGTTATATTATATTGTATTGTATTTATTAAATTATTCTCTTGAAATGATTTAATCCCATATCAATGGGATTATTTAAAAGCCCTTTTATATTTATTTACACAATTGGTCCAATACCACCTTTTCCTCCTGACAGCATTTAATAGATCTCTTTTGCTCATGACATCTGTATGAATTGGTAAGGAGGCTGCTTGCTTAACTGATAAGTGAATATGTCCTGGGGGAGGGGTCAGGATTCAAATCTCTCACAGCTTCTGAAAATTCCATTACATATACACTAGTTACTTCCCAAGCAAATTATGGTAATGTGATTTATATGGAGATGCCTTTGCAGGGAAATTGAGATGTTGCAGTGAGTTCAAAATGCAATGGCAAGGTTTTTGTTGGACATTGTACTGGCTTCCTATACGTATCAAAAAATGTGTTTTAGGTGTCTGAATTACATCTGCATTTTTACACAGTATTTTCCTTTACTGGTATTATTTATTATTTGTATTGTTTTATAGAACCTTTACTGTATTCTGAAGTTATTAATACCTTTATTGCAAAGCACCACAAGCTGCTGTGTCAAGAGTATATAATTTTGACAATACATAAATAAACAGCCCAAGCAGATGCATGCCAGGTATATTGCTTTGTTGGCCTTCCGCTGCATTATTAATACATAAGCAATAGCTTTTGTAGAATTTCGAAGTCAATAGCAGATGAAGACTTCAAATAAAAATAGGAATAAATGTACTGTGATAAACTATGCCTTGAACAAACAACAGAAATATAGGACAGATGTGGAATAGTTGCAATAAACTGAAGTAAAACCACTGATAGATAGATAGATAGATAGATAGATAGATAGATAGATAGATAGATAGATAGATAGATAGATATAGATATAGATATAGATATAGATATAGATATAGATATATGGCTGAAATACATTACGATTTCATAGAAGAAACTGGAAATAAAAACTACCACCTATACGGGAGCATCTGTTTTTGCATTTCATTTACTTGTGCATTCTGGGACCGATGTGACTCTTTATCATTATATGTTGCTTCACCGTGCCACATTCAAAAACGAGAACGATCAGCAGCAGCCAAGAGAATGAAACAGACCAGAACGTTACTCTTGCAGTGTATAGTATGGATAACATTGATGGTTAATTTTAAAAACTAGGTCTAAAAACGAGTAAGCGGGAAAGTTAAAAAAAAAAAAAGCAATGTGCATCTAGACAACAGATACCCAAATCTTGGTCCAAATCTTTTAAGAAAATACCTAATGTAGTTACTAATTAGAACTGACATGAAAACTCAAGCATTTGTAACTAGGGGCCTCAGAGGAAAAATGACTCTTAGCAGAAAGGGGCAGAGACACTGAAAAAGGCACATCATTAGCACAATCAGGAAGGAAACGGAGCGACCTGATGGCCTTTTCCAATTCTGGATGATCCATCTTTTATCACGTGCTGCCTTAGTCTAGCCCTCATACAGAAGTGACAGCAGGGAGCAGAGATTGTGACCCAGAAACAGTCTTGTGATATCGCCATAAAAAAGGTGTTGCACATTAAACCCTGAATTATGTTTGTGCTATAACTAGAACAAAGATTTTTTTTGGAGGGAGGGAGGGGGAGGTTTTCGATGATAAAACTCACACCAATTACTAGCCTTTCTTTTTTTCCAAGGATGAAATAAGAGAAACTGCAGTAGGACTTGACTTATGACCAGAATTGGGAGCAGAATTTCCACCAGTAAGCAAGGGGGTCATTAAGTGAGTTATGTCTGATTTTATGGCCCTTTTTGGTCAGAGTTGTTAAGTGGTTGTTCAATGCCACAGTAACATCAAACGGTTGCTAAATGAATGTTTGTAAGTCGAGGACTATCTATAGTATAATTCCTTAGGGGCCTAGGCAGGATTTATGAACAGAAAGGGACTGTTTGCATTTTACAGAGGTCCAAATCTTAAGGGGTGTGCTCCATACTGCAAGCCTCGTAGGGTAAGAAATGATGTAAATTCATGTCAACATATAAATATGGATTAGGAACTTTGCTGGCTGAGGAACTCTGGGAGTTGAAGTCTACAAGTCTTAAAGTTGCCAAGGTTGGAGACTGCTGATTTAAAACATCCTGCTGTAGCAGCAGTGCATTACTTGCAGCTTCTAGTCCATATGGACTCCCAGGTTTTTTTTGTGTATAACCGTGATGGTGAACTTATGGCACGTGTGCCACAGGTGGCACGCAGAGCCATTTGTGCAGGCATGCGAGGCCCAGTCAAACTTACCTGCACTGCGCATGCGCGCGCATCCCAACTGATTTTCGGCCCATTTGTGGCCTTTTTTGGCCTCCCAGAAGCTCGAGGGAAGCCTCTGCAGCCTTTGCAGACTGAAAAACAGGCCCATTGCATCACTTCCTGTATTTCCAGAAATACTGGAAGTGATGAAATGGGCCCATTTTTTGGCTTCCAAAGGCTGCAGAGGCTTCCCTCAAGCCTCTGGGAGGCCAAAAAAGGCCTCAAAGCGACTAAAAATCATCTGAGAGGCGTGCAGGGCAGGTAAGGGGGTGATGGGGGGATCGTGTGTGCATACGCTGGGGGCGTGGTGGGGCCATGCGCATTGACTTCTGGGTGCTGGCACGTAAGCGCATGCGTAATTTTTGGCACAGGAGCCCAAAACTGCTCTATAATATTTGATTGCCAAAACACAATAGGATATCTCAGACTAACGATAGATCAGTTTCCCAATGATTTGCTTGTGAAGCTTAAAAAGCTCTCAAAAACTAGGAAAATAAGCCCAAAGTTGCCTTTGGTATTAATGGCTGTCAGCGTCTTCCTATGTTATTTGAACATCAGGATTCAAGTTGCCAGTCCCTGGTATATAAAACAAAATGTAAACATGAGCAAAGATTTTAAAAGGAATATTAAAATATTTAGCTGATTTTCTCCAGCTGGTTAACAGCAACTAAAATAACTGGATGTCCTCCTCAAATTTGATGAAAAGATTAATTCGTATGAGTTTAAATGTGAAACAACACAGTTTCCTCGTGTATATTTATATGTCTTGTACAATGTATGGATTATACTATCTCAGACTTTATTCCAAATTTAAAAATCTATACAAAATAGCTTAGAAATGGAGAAGGTTGGCCTTGAGGTATTGGTGGGGAGAAATCAGCATCATGGTTTCTCCCTTGTAGGATGCCAAAGAGTTTAGTTCTCTCCCCCTACCCTTTGTTATTTAACATCTACATAAAGCTCTTAGGGGAGTTATCCAGCATTTGAGCCACGGTGGCGCAGTGTTTAGAGTGCAGTACTGCAGGCTACTTCTGCTGACTGCCGGCTGCCTGCAATTCGGCAATTTCAAATCTCACCAGGCTCAAGGTTGGGTCAGCTTTCCATCGTTCCGAGGTAGGTAAAAAGAAGACCCAGATTGTTGGGGGCAATATGCCCCCACTTAGTGAGAGCTGTAAAACATATAAAGCAGTATATAAGTCTAAGTGCTATTGCTATTTAGGGTTATGGTGTCATCAATAGGCAGATGATACCTAACTGTACATCACAGCATCAGGCTAGGCTGGAAATGCTTAAACTAAAACCCTGTTTATACATTGTGGTTTCTCTAAACCCCCTGTTGGTGTTGCACTTGTCCTGAACTGGCAGGTATATGATTCAGAAGTTCTCCTGGACTTGTCTCTTGAGTCCAGGGCTGGGGAAATTTGCTCAGTTTCAGCTGATATGCCAATTTCAGCTTTACTGGAAATATGACGTCCTGACCACACAGTTACTCACACCATCATCACTTCCTGATTTAGACACTGCAAGCATTCCAAACGGGACTGCCTTTAAAAACCACCTGGGAGTTTCGGTTGGTGCAAGATGTAGGGACACAAATGTTCACACATATTTCCTAGTGTGGACATATTACACATGTTATGTTGGCCCTATACTGGCTTCCTAGTAATTTTCAGGTGCCATTTAACGTGTTAGTTTAACCTATAAAGCCCTTTATAGCTTGGAACCAAGTTGCCTGCAAAACCGTATTTCCCCACTAGACCAACCATTTTGATCATGTTGGGAAATGATTGTTTCCCTCCCCCCCCCTTTTCCAAGAAGTCAAGGGGGCCAATGCCAAGGATTACTATTTTTCAGTGATGGGACAGGTTCTTTCCCGCTAGCCTTTTGCTCCATCATTAACTGTTTTCGGGGGAGTGGGGTGTTTAGGGAAGACTTTGGGGGTTTGGCACCATGGCGTTGTGTTACACTGAGTTTTTAATTGTCTTCTGTTATTATCTTTTGTAATGCTTTGTATATCCTCATTTTGTGACTTGTGAGATTGTAGCGGGATAAAAATTTGATAAATAAGATAAATAAATATACTTCAGCATCCCTCACCATTGGTCACATTGCTACTGTAAGCAGTGGTGGGTTTCAAAAAAATGTTCTACTGGTTCAGAGAGCTCACTTCGTGCTCACTTTGCACGCGCATGCACAGGGCTCAAACACTGCCCTCTGTATCAATGCTGGTGAACTGTGCAGGTGTGCCTAATGTGCGTGTGTAGGGCTCAGAGACCACCCTCTGCATCAACGCTGGTGAACTGTGCTGTTTTTAGCTCAGCTGAGAGGCGGCAATCTGCTCTCCACACATATCAGCTGAGCTAATAAACAACAGAATATAGGAGAGGTAAGAGCAGAGGCAGATGGGCAGGCCCAGCCAGAGGTGGTATTTGCCGGTTTTCTGGACCAGTCCAAATTTTTGCTATCGGTACGCCAGAACCAGTCCGAACTGGCTGAATACCACCTCCAACTGTACAATTGGTGCAACTGTGGTTCAGAAACATTAAAGATCCCCAATAGGTTCCCATTTCTGACCATTTGAATTTCAGTCATACATTCCACAGGAAAGAATGTCTAACCGAGAGGACTGAAGTAGGAGACCTTATGAGTGATAGAAGGAAGACAATTATTGTGACAGATCTCTCAAAAAGATGGATGATATCATGCTGAGCTCAAAGACAATTGTAAATTGCACTGGAAGAAATTGAACTTAGAGGAAGATCAGAAGTAGAATGAGAAGGCAGGTCAAGTCAGGAACAATACCAGAGCTATTTTGGAACATGAATGCACCAGAGGGAACGCTAACTTGATCACCAACACCGCATGCTGAAGTTTTGAGCACTGCTTAATTATATCGCTACCATTCAGTTAACAGCTTTATCAGATGCAGTTTATTATAGGCTCAGACACAACTGCTAAGAGAAACACAAATGGAAATTATCTCCTTTGCAAACATAATAGAATTTTCTGATTACTGTAGTCAGGGAGACTTTCTGATTACAGGAGTCAAGACAGAAACTTTATATTTCTTTTCTATATAGATGTATTTCTTCTCTTTATTTTTAGGGATTTTTCTGAAAAACTCCCCCACCCTGTGCTTACAATGCCATCACATTCTATCCAGCAGTTGTGTCTTTTCAGCAGGTTGCCTCTCTCTTACAGAACAATCTTCTACCTAACATATGGTGTGGCCGTGATACTGCTTGCCTTTAGAAACACAGGCAGTACTTGGCTCTTTCCCCAGGCCTTTGGGTTGCGATCTGCTGCAGTCTCACTTGAATAATGGTGTCATTACTGTTTGATCACCAGTTTTATTGTGTGCATGGCAGTTTTGTATTCCTTTGGATGGGTTTTATTTCCTTCCTTCCTTCCTTCCTTCCTTCCTTCCTTCCTTCCTTCCTTCCTTCCTTCCTTCCTTCTGCCTAGAGTCTCACTGGTTGAGATGGGTGGTCACATAAACGTTCGAAATATATACCCCAAGGATAGATCCTACCAGAGGTCACAGAGTGATTTAGTAAATGCATTTGTCTAGGTGAGATCCTCAGTTCAGTCACTTGGGAGAGGTTCAGTGATCAGAACCAAATTTTATCTTAAAATGTCATAAATGATTCAGCACTTTGGAACACTCTTTTACAGACTCTTTGGCAAACTGCTAGGAGCTGCTTTGAGAAAAGGAGTGGGTCTAATAGCCTTCCTATTCTCTTTCCTTCTCACGCCAAACAGCCCAATAATGGAACTATGAGAATGACCTTGGGAGATAAGAGGAAGAGCTGCAGATTAGACAACAACCAAATAAGAGACAGCTTAAACCAGGGGTCTCCAATCTTGGCAACTTTAAGACTTGTTCTGGGAGTTGAAGTCCACAAGTCTTAAAGTTGCCAAGGTTGGAGACCCCTGGCTTAGACTAGAGAAGCAACGAGGCATGGAAGATGTCCCAAAAACGAACCTCTCTAGCTTCCTGGACTGTAAAGACAAGGAATGAGAGATGTACTTTCAGACTTGCAAGATTCTGTTAATTCAATCTTACATTAAAGTTGACTAAATTGCCACACATGATGCCCTCAGGGATGAATAGCTTGCTCAGGAATTAATGTATAAAGGACTCTTCTGAATCATTACATCTAATCCTGAGTATTATGGAATAACAGATAGACTTTCTAAGAAAAATATAAAAGTTCTAAGAATGTTAGGAAGTCCCAGTGCTTCTGATTTTACAAATTAAATGTTAGAATCTCACTGGAAGAAATGCTTGTCTCCAATCCCCCGGGTTTCTGCAACAAGCCAATTTTAAAACACTCCAAAGCCAGCATCTTCCATAGTGGTCTTATTCCCAGTGATTTTTATATGAAGCCCATGTTGATCCAAGCTAAGAAAGTAGAAATAGAGAACAGCAAACCAGATCTTTGTATCTTGACTCACTTTCAGGCTTTATGATACAGAAGATACAGTAGATGCTGCTTGCTCTACAAAAGATGCAGTTAATTAGTTGAAAGATGTTATTATTATGTATGTTTAAATAATATGACCATTGGCACTAGAATGGTGTATTGAAACATTGAATAACCAAATAATGATGTCTTCATACAGGGGTCTTCAAACTTGACAGCTTTAAGACTTGTGGACTTCAACTCCCAGAATCCCCCCTCCAGTCATGTTAGCTCAGGAATTCTGGGGGTCGGAAGTCCACAAGTCTCAAACTTGCCAAGTGTGGAGACCCTTGTCTTAATATAAACAGGTGTATTAACACTAGGATTAGTAATGGTGGCCTGACTAGAAGCTACAATAGAGGTAGAAATAAGAAATAGGAGGAATATTAGCATATTCGATATTATAGAATATAAGCAATAACTAGATGGAAAGATTAGATGTTGAAAGATAGTGTTACTATATATGCTTAAATTATATTATCATTGGCATTAAAATGGAACATTGAAATATTGCATAATTAGTTTAAAATAAATATGTATATTAATACTAGGATTACATAAGTTTGATTAATGTAACAAATATTATTAATATTATTATTATTGCTATTTGTATCAAAATGAATTATACCCAGAGGCCACACTATTCATGTATTGATACTGATGTATATTTAAAAATAAAAATTCAATAAAACTTAAAAAAAAGATTCAGTTAATTAGTCATGAAAAAGTGAGGCCTAAGCAGGTCTCACTTTCTCATGACTAATGTGCCAAGAAAATTGCTGTCATTGTGCCAAGAAAATTGCTGGGTGATGCTCAACATTTCCCACTCACCAAATTTTGCAGAAGGTTCTGGTGACACCGGTTTCCCCTCTGCAGCCACCCTCCCCCTCATATTTGCACATTCTTTCTTTCATCTTTTTCCCTATCCTTTCTTTCAAAAGCAAAAATTGTTGTAGTTAAAAAGACAGAATAACTACTTTTTATATATATTCTTAGAAGTCTGTCTGGGACCATCCCTTATGAAATATTTGCAATTTCTAATTTTCTAACAATTTTCCAAAGATTTTTTTTTTTCTGCAACCTGAACAGGTTCTTTGCAGTGTGATCGTTCTATCCATTAGGTAAACTGGAGGCTTTGCTTAAAATTATTCTCTTTGCTGATTTAAACTATAGCCATGCAAAGCTTTGAAAGAGTGCTTCATCTCGACGAAGATTTGTACACAATCTTTACAAAGATTCTTGTTCAATCGTCACAAGACAACTAATCCTCACAAACACAGCTTAAATTTTTTATTGTCAAACTGCAAGTGTTTTGTTACATGCAAATAATGTGCCACACATTATCATTTCCTAAGTCTTTCATTGAGTGACTGGAAGCCCTGGATGAGAGGCTTAGAGTAATGCAAAGCACTTCACAGACAATAACTATGAAGTGCTCCTCCAGGGGCACAATAGCTCAGTGGTTAAAGGCACTGAGCTTGACAGCCTGGATTCAAGACTGGAGTGCCGCACAATGGGTTGAGCTCCTGTTACTTGCGCTAGCTCCCGCCAACCTAGCAGAAAGTATGCAAATGCAAGTAGACAAATAGGTACCACTTTGGTTGGCAGATAACAGTGTTCCATGCATCTTGGCATGTAGTCATGCTGGCCACATGACCATGGAAGCATATTCAGACAATGCTGACTCCCTCAAGTAAAAAAATGGAGCTTCCTCAAATTGGACATGACTGGACAGGGGTAATCTTTACCATTACCATATCTTTGAAGTGAAAAAAATCACATTTGTCACAAGCTTAATATAAGGTATTGTATTTCTTTGTTTATTTCCTTTTTTAGACCAATAGTCTGTGGCCTTCATTCTAACAAAAGAAAAGCTTAATTTTTCCAAAAACAGGGAAGGAAATGGGGAAGGCATGGCAGCCACATTTTTGTCCCCAAATTCTAAGAGTGACTTCAAATTGATAGCATCTATTTATAATGAATGTTTTCAGTGTTGATCTCTCTCTTGAGAATGATTCTGAATTGTGATTGAAATAGCTATCTCCTCCTCCTCCTCCTCCCAGATTGCCTGATGAAAACTTCCGAAGAAATGATAAGGTAACATGCTTATTTGTCTTTTATAAAATGATCCAGATAGATATCGCTTTAATATGAGTGCACCCACTAGGCCAAGGGTCTTCAAACTTGGCAAATTTAAGACTTGTGGACTTCCGACCCCCAGAATTCCTGAGCTAACATGACTGGAGGAGGAATTCTGGGAGTTGAAGTCCACAAGTCTTAAAGCTGTCAAGTTTAAAGACCCCTGAACTAGGCTATCGTTGTTTTGCATTTGTATTAAGGTACGCCTTGCCTGAAGTTAAACATCTCCAACCAAAAGTTATAAAGGCTAAAAGTGCTGGTGACTATAGCCCTAACAGTTCTGGCCCAGTGGCACTAGGTTGGAGAAGATGCCCTAATGCAAGTAACTTTCAATTTGAGAAGATTAGCAGGATGAGATGGGAGGAAGTAAACAGTTAATTTCACTGCAGCCAAATCCCATTGCAGCCAGAAGCAAGCATCTTTCCAAACAGATTGTCAATGTTTTCAGTCAACTGGTGACTTATGGTGCCTGTTGCACACACAATTGTCGGCGGCACAGGTTTTGAAGAATTGACGGGCACCATTGCATTCTGAGTGATAAACACATATTTTTACCATTTATATTTGTTTTTGAGCCCTCAAAAAAAAATCAGCACTGCCAGTTGGGCAAGATGTTGATTAGAGAACTTGAGCAGAGTTAAATGAAACATAGCCCAAAAGAGACCTAAGAATTTCTTGGAAGAAGGAGAAAATGCTGACCTTTTAAAATAAGTTTTGGAGCCCAAGACATTTTTGTTCAAATAGTCAGGTATATTTTTCCCGTAGGCAGTGCAAATACTAAACAAAAAATACCTGAGCAACTACTATAATATTCTGAAGGGGATATATATAAATATGTGTTGTGATTGGAAGGATCGGTCTGGCTCGGAACTTTGAATCTAATGACTGTTAGATCGTGGATTGACGTCAGAACCAGGAAACGTAATCTGATAGGCAAGCCAGCTAATTAGCACGTTGCCTTGATGAGTATAAAAGGACACAGCTGAGCTTGCGCCTCTCGCCAGGAACAAAATGATTAATGATTACTTGGGATGAAGACGTTTCTGTTTGAGAGCCTTCCGTCTGTTTGAGTTTGAAAAAAAATCTTAGCAGTCTCTGGTTATCCCCTCCAGTTTGTTTTGTTTGTGTAATGACTGTTTGAATTTCAAAGAGGAGTCCTAACAGTTCCTGTCAGCAGTTATAATAAGTATTTTGAATGAGGACGTTCTCCCTTCAGTTTGATTTGATTGTGAAATGGCTGCTTTCCGTTTGTTCGTTTGAATTTTCAAGAGGGGACATAACAAATATGTATGCTATACAATCACACTCTATTCTGTTTGGGTATGTTTTGCATGTGGGAAGCTGCATTCCTCCATAGATCTAGTCTCCTCATGGATGCCATTCTGCCTCAGATAATTAATACTTTTACCAAATAAGATATGCTAGTATCCAGATAAATTCAGAACTGATTTCAATATTGCAGTCTTCATCAAGGGATTCCAACAGTTTTGAAGTCATCAGCACATCCTGACTTTTTAAGAAAATGGGGTGATTACTGACACAAAACAGCTTCTACAGGGCAGTGAGCAATTCAAAAAATATATTCCTTGAGCAAAACGCCCACTTCTTTAAAAGACAAACTGGCGAGGCAAGGCCAGAGATTTCCTCCAATCAGCCTGAACAGATTCCTTCATATAAATTTCACCAACTGTATTTTTATCTCTCTTTAGATTATTCTAAGAAACCCACCCATTTGTCTTCTTTTTCTACTGCATCTGCAAACGTTCAAAGTCACTTACCGTGAATTCACAAACACCGCATCTCACCTGTATCTGAGCATTTAATCCGTATTCACATTTACCCTTCTTTTTCTTTCTTTGAGGCTGAATTTTCAAGCCATCCTCCCCACTACCACCACCACAGCTACCAAAGTTCATCGTTCCTTCATTTCTTACTCCCAGCACTGAACTTCCCTGCATCTTGTATGTCCAATTTTCTTTCTGGTAAAAAGCAAAGACAAATGTTCCCAAAGTGAAAGGGCTGTTTCCCCCAGTTCCTTTACTTTCTAAAAGAATACTCTCAGCAAGTTGGTAAGATTCTGTTGCTATTCAGATGTACAAGGTACTTTTAAATTATATCATCATCATCGGTGTTCTTCCTGGTAAGTTATGTTTTTTAAAAAATGAATATTTCAAGCTCAGGCATCACATGGTTGACTTAAGACCTAGAAAGTGTTTCACCTTTGTAAAGTTTCTCAGAAGAAAACTTACAGCTAAGATCTCAGAGTAACACCATAAAACGGCATTTATTCTGGAAAAGGCAAAGGTAAACTAAAAACTAATGTGTTGTTCTGTTTTTTTTTTCAAGGGAGCTCAGTTATTTGAAGGTAACTTTTATTAAATTGTGCCCATCTTTCATTGATATATCACTCTCCACAGAAAGCTGTTGAAATATAGTCATCCTCTTCTGGTAAGTACAAAATAACTTCCTATAGTTATTCAATTTCCAACACTCATTCAAACATAAATGTTCAGGAAAGGCTTGTATACTTAAAAAAAAATGAAATCATCTCAAGGAAGGTGTTGCAACAGAATTTTTACTTTATCAATAATTTGGGCTTTTCCACCATATGAGGGGGAATAATCATATTTCCAGTTTTCGCAGTTTGTCCTTTTCACATACAAAAAATGAACTGAATCTGCAATTTCTTTTTGCAGACCAAAAGATTTTTATGTTGCTACCTTTTTCTTGACAGAATGATCTGTGCAAAATTACATTCTGTTGACAAAAATGTAATGAAATGTACTTGGTCAACAAAATAAAAATGAGAGGTTTGACAAAAATGCATCTTGTTCACTCAAAGGGCTCTATGGAGCCCTTAATTCTATGTTTTTGCCTACAATCTTCTAAAATTGGAAGGAGAGCACTTAAATGTAAGTGGAATCTTATTATACTTTCAATGCTGTGCTCAACTATGCATCCTTACGCCTGAGTAGTTTCATCAGTACCAATGGCAACCAATTTGCTTTGCTCACTAAAGGATGTACCTTTGAAAAGTTCAGCTTGTTGACGTGTGTCTCTATTTTATGTATTTTGGGCTTCCATGAGGAGTATTTTTTTCTATTTTGCAAGAAAGGAATCATAGAGAGCTTCTGGAATCCTCCATTTATTTTCTTCATCAAAATTGTTTTCAGTTGTCTCTTTCAGTATTTCCTTTCCTAAAGAATTTCCACCCATCAGGAGGTTCTTGTCCCATTAGTTTCTCCTGCCATGAAACCGTACTTCATTAAATTATATATTTTTTATATAATACTCAAAATGTGCGGTTCAACTACATCCATGTGTAGTTTTCCTTAAGATCTAGAATTTCTGCACTTTGCCCCATTGTTTATGATATTTCCACTTTCTCAACAAACTTTTCCCTACTGATTAATACCAAGTCAAGGGTAGCTGATCGTCTCTGTCTTCTTCCACTCTTGGGAAGAAAAAATTAGGAAGTCAGAAGTTGTGAGGAAGTTTCAGTGATAGTTTTGAAAATTGATAAAAAGATCTTCCTTCATCAGAAATGTATATGGGAGACAAGAGGAGGAATTATAAACAGGCAGACAAGAGGCAGACAAAGGAATGGAGGCATGACAAAGATCTCAGAAGAGATTCCCCTGTAGAGGTGAGTAAAGTATTTTTAGACTTGCAAGATTCTGTTAATATAACCTTTCAATAAAGTTAGAAATAGTACTTCTGAATGTGCTTCTTCTTTGGACTACCTCAGAAGACTGAAAGGAAACTACATCTGAATACATGCCTAGGGCCTAGAATGGCCTAGGATAATTGAACACAGCTACCTTAACAATGACCACTTCACCTCAAATCCCCATCACAGCTGAGCCAACATGGGTATTCTTACAGCTGGCTCCTCTCCTGCCACTGGTCCACCAGTGCTCTTCCCCCACGCTTTCATCCCAGGCATTTCACAGAGGGATAATTTTCCCCAGATATTTGGCTGCCTGGGATACTTAAATGTGTATCGGAGCAGCCAATTTGCATGCCAAGAAGTGGGGGGCCCTTGGGTAGGTGGGAGACGCAATGGTTGCTTTGGTGCATGTGCAAGGAGAGATGAAAAAAGCAGCCCAGAGGGAAGTCAGGGGCAGGACTTTTCCCTTCCCAGTCTTTCAGGAAGTTGTCCCCCACCTCCTGCTGGCATAATGACATGTTTAATAACAAGCCAATCTGGTTTCGCCATATGGCTGAAAAATACTGCAAAGCCAATGTTTACTTCCAAATATTAATGAGAACAGCAATGCTGAAACAATTAATGCTGATTCCCAGTTTCTTCAAATGTCAGATCTTTAACGGGAGAATTACAGGGAGTCAAGGGGTGGGGGAGGACTGGCTAGTTTTGAATGAAGGGTTAGGCCAGGGGTCCCCAAACTTGGCAACTTTAAGACTTGTAAACTTCAACTCCCAGGATTCTGGGAGTTGAAGTCCACAAGTCTTAAAGTTGCCAAGTTTGAAGACCTCTGGCCTTAACCCTAACATCCCCTCCCAACCAGCTCTCTCAACAGCCCTCCAGGTGATTTTCAGACACACACAGAGAAGCACATGTGATGATGCTTAGGCCTTCATACCCCAAAAACTTCAGCGGTGGGTGAAGCCAAGTAAGAATGTCTGTCGTGGGTCAGCCATGGTGGGGTCCAACATGAGGTGGCTGAATCAAGTCAGCTGTGTTCAGTTTGTCCCAAGCAGAATGCTTTTGCTTCAGCAGTGAGTTTGTCATGTATGAACTAAGAAGACAGTGAAAACTGACATTCCAAATATCTAAACTAGAACATTACATTTCTTTCTAGACATTTCTGAACTAATCCCAGTGAGGTTACCTGGGTTTTACTGCTATTGCAGTGACAGTCATTCTTGAAAATATTCTAGATACTGTGTTTCTCCAACAATATGGCCTCCACCAATAGGAAGGCCCAGCATGTTTTATTGGCATAAAGTCAAATTAAGCCCCTCCCCCCAAATTTAGGCCTATTTTAAAACATGCAAAATAAGGGGGAAGGGCGGGGGGACTTGCCATTAGGAGCACCCTGCGGGCAGCAATTCCTTGCCACCAGCTGCTCCTAATGGGCGATCATGGCAGAGCGCGGAGAGCTCCCTACTCCTGCCAAGCACGTTTGCTGCAGACCCAAGACCTTCAGTGCTTGCCGCTGTTGGCTTCCCTTCTGCCCATACTGCTGCCATGTTTGGAGCTGCCACTTCTACATTTGGAGCACTGCTGCTGTTTGGAGCTGCCGCTTCCACGTTTGGAGCACTGCCACAGTTTGGAGCACCACTGCCATTTGGAGCACCGCTGCCACTCCAAACACGGCAGCAGCTCGAAACGCGGAAGTGGCAGCTCCAAATGTGGCGGCGGTGCTCCAGATGGTGGCGGCACTCCAAATGGCAGCAGCACTCCAAACATGGAAGCGGCAGCTCCAAACGTGGCGGCGGTGCTCCAAATGGCGGCGGCACTCCAAATGGTAGCGGCACTCCAAACACGGAAGCGGCAGCTCCAAACGTGGCGGCGGAATGGACAGAAGGGAAAGCAACAGCGGCGGGTGCCAAAGGTCTTGGGTCTGCAGCAAAGGTGTTTGGTGGGAGTAGGGAGCTCTCTGCGCTTCGCCATGATCACCCATTAGGAACAGCTGGTGGCAAGGCTGCCCACGGGGCGCTCTAGATGAGGATGCAAGGGGGGGGAATTAAGTCATCCCCGAAAAGACGGCCTACCTGTTTTCTCGGGGCTCAAAAAAAATAAGGTCCGACCTTATTTTGTGAGAAACACGGTAGCTACCTAACAAAAACAAAAAATGCTCACATCTTGGAAGGGTCTAACTTTATCTGCAGTAGAGAATTTTTGTATTGAAAATGAAATCCCGTGAAAGTCTTTCATATTCCCATACCAAAGCCAACTCATATAACCATTTCCACTTATTACTTTTGACTAGTTTCATGCATTTAAAGCGACAATTCCCTAAAAGCAAAACTCAAGTGTATATGAGGGAAGATTCTAGGTCAGTTTGCTTCTTGCGAGTCTTAGTTTTCTTCTAACCTGCCAGGCTTAGTTTGCTTTACAGCTTTCTTGTATATATTTATATGGGAAAAAATTCTATATTGAGTGGAACAATCTATTTTACCATTTGTTTGGCTGCATAATATGCCGTTGAGCAACACTGCACCATGAAAAGGGGAAAAAAAATAAGAGAACCTCCCCACCCCAGATTTACTCCTTAGCATTTCCATTTAAAGGCTCCAGTGAAAACAGCAATAATGCTTTATTTAAGATTTTGGAAGGAATTTGCATGATCTATCTCCCAGGGGTTCTTGTATCACTCAAGTTTTTCCCAAAACTGCTACCAAATTATGTTTAATGTCCCACAAATGATATATTATATATGGTTCTTTTTGTTTGATCATGTTCACTTCTGTTTTCCTACCGTCTCACTTCTTGGAGAATATCCCATACACCATTAAAAGGCAGGTGAATTCCACAGCCCAGGAAATGTGGAAACCTGTTTATAATTTTACTGGCATCCAAAGAGGCAACCATTCCGCTAGATGAATTATTATTACATTTCGTTAGAAATCTTCTTTTTTGCTGGATGAATATTTAAATAAATCAGCATTTAATATTTTAAAACCTACTTAACTTTAAACATAATTCCAATATCAACTGTTTTTCAACACAGTGTAGGTTTTATTATGAATGTATCTGTTTTCTAGATGCTCAAGACAGTTTACATATATTAAAAGTAAAGAAGACGATCTTGGTGGAAATATGCACAAACTGTTATGTAGGTAAAGGGGCTGAAGCAGAACAAGAAAACACTTGGAAAAGGCTCAGGCAGATGCCTTCCTAACTTACTGAACTATAAGAAGGAGGAGGAAATACAACACAATCAGACTTGCTAGATATTATTATTAAAGCAATATCAACCAAAAAAAAAAATTCTAGCCTTGTTGTGGAGTTGATTTCCTAATCTGGTCAACCTTGTAGATACGACAACATGGGAATCTCCCTTCATTTTGATTTCAGTAGAGCAGTCTTGTGAAATAGGTTGAGCTCAGTTAGTGACTGGTTCAAAGTCACCCATGAATATTCACCACTAAGTATATAGATCTTGATCTAACTTCTTAACAACTATATCACTCTAGAATATTTCTAAAATATGAACTTATGTGTTTAATGGATAACTAAATAAAGCCCAGTCAAAACTTTAGTATGAGTATTTTAGTATGCATGGATAATGTCTTTAGTTTTGGCAACAGGGTATTTTAGACTTGAAGTACATAGCAGCTTAGTTCACATATAATAGGAAAACATGGCTTCCTATGATGATGTATTTAATTCGGGAAACAGATTCCTTTCATCCTGAAATTCAGAGTGAATCAGTCCAAATGTACCAAAAACCTAGAGCTTCCCATCACATCTTAACCGAGTCATATTATGGCTCCTTCTTATTTGCAAGCTATCTTCAATATCAGCAGTACAAGTCTATAGATCAAATAAAAATTAGTTTTAATTAGCAACAGGCAAGAAACTATCTTATGATTCAATCTGATGAAAGAGAATATTGCTTCTGAAATTCTTTCAGAGGAATAAAACTATTTGGATAAAGTTGGCTAGAATATGAATTTCTTGTATTTATTTAATTAGGAGATAGCAAAAGACTGTGTACATAAATTCCTCATCTTTGTAATATGTCTATAATATAATAACTTCAAAAATCTGTTGTCTCCTTAGTGTCCCATGTTTCAGTTAAAACTTAAGAGATGATGTCACAGAGACCTTCTGTGGTTCTAAGAAATGGTTAGAATATTTCTCCCTCCAGAGAAACACAAAGGAATCATCTACCCAATTTCTTTCCCCCAAAACTTGATGGAGAATTATGAAAAGTCATTCGTGTTTAAATCCATTAAATATGACTGTGTAAATCAGGCTACAATAAATGCAGTTCAACTATTTGTTGAACCTTTGTCTTCTTCTTTTTAATTGCAAAAGGCCTGCGTTTGTTGTTATAATTTTTCATCCTGCATATATCTTTTCCTAACTTATACATCTTTGTACAGACTTTGTCTGATTAGCATTATCGCTAATATAGGCTTCTTATTACTATTCAGTTTTTAAACAGAAACATATCTAACATCATCAGATTCTGTGAATTATGCCCATTTATGTAGTACGTTCTGGCAGATCACATAATTTTTCTTGAAAGAAAATCATGGCAGATTTATTTTACAATCTTAAAAACAATTTCTTTTGTCTTGCTGGATATATGCCTATCTGCAGAACATTCTGGCATTTTTATTTTCAGTGTCAAAAGGTTTGCCCGTTTATTCGGTGAGGTAAGTTGAATGTGGGGCAGAGAGGAAGCATTTGTATTATGCGCATTAAAATGGATAATGCATGGTGTTAAGGTTGTTATGCTCCAATAGGATCTGTCTTAGATAAGTAGGGGTGCAATGAAAAAAGCTTCCTGTAATTAAAGTCTTGTAAGTGCCTATTCCTAAAAGACGTATGCATTCAGTTCAAGATAATGCTCCTGCATTAAGGATGTTCAGTTTTAGGGCAGATGAGCTGTATTTTTATGTAAAAATAATCAAGGTGAACCTATGCATTATACCTATATTTAGATTTCTTTACATCACCCTGATTTCCAACTTCATAGCAGGATGTTTCATGTGAATATGCCTAAAACAGAGCTTGGGTGAAGGTTTCATTATAGTAATTTCAGTTGCTTCCACATAATCCCCCAAACAATTTTAAACCATCACAAAGTTCTTTATAGATATCCCAAAGTCTATCAGCTTTGAGCTAAGCCAAGGTTGGTATGCTAAGTCCCACTGAAAGCCAAAGGGATTTACTGCAACTTACTTGCTATAATTGTCTCAGTAGGATATCTGGCCTACTCTTAATTATCTTTATCCCATAGTGGTTAGTCTTATTCATGAGAAATGCTGCATAAGTTGGTAGCTTTAGCTACTAACAATTTTAGCTGGGTTAGGGACATGGCATGTTTGGGGTAAGTCAATCTGAAAAAGGATTGCTTTTCCATACTCCAATCTATGCTAATGTTTATAGATGGATCAAATAAGTCTTGGTTCGGGCACTGCATTAAATATGATTTACCAATAGCTTGTTGAACAAATGGCAACTGACCTGATTCAGAGTTAGGGTTAAGCCATTAAGCATACTGATTGAGAATATACAACAATTATGTTAAAACCAACAAACTACATTATGCAATATGTACCGTTCAATATAAGCCATAACAGTCCTGATGTATACATGATGATGTGCTTTAAAGCAGAGAATTGTGAGAATTGCTGGGCCAGTTATTGCTGAATTAAGAACACCCAACATCTCACAAATGAATTGAGTGCTAGGTGATACAGCTCAACATTTTAAGACGAGAGGTTTTCCTAATCTGGGTTTACTGCTGGATTTTACTTTTGTATGTCTGTGATATTACATGCAGTTTTGAATGTTTAGCGTCATGTTGACTGTGTAACATAAGAATCAAATTCTACTGCAATGCAAATACAACTGAGTCATCGCTATAAATATTAAATATTACATTGTCCAATTTGCTGAGCAAAAGTGGACTTCAAATTGCTAGAAGTACAACTGGAGTATAAACGGTTAATGTTCCACTGATCTGCACTGGGACCTACAGTATATTGTGGGAAATATGATTTGTGTTAAGTTCGGGTAATGAGAGGCTGAACCAGGGCATGGTGCAACAAATACTTTATTAAAACAATAAAGGACTGAACGTGCTTGCCAAGCCTGGAACTGGCTCGCAGCGATCAGCAACTGGTTGGACCCCGCAGCCTGCTTTTATAGCTGGCTGCTGGGGAGAACCAACCAATGAGAGGGGACAACCGCCCCCGCAGCGCGAACGGACCTGGGTGGGAACTTCCACAAGTTCCAGGGACATAACAATTTGATTATGAAAGCCAGCTGAGTGCCTTTAAGCCAGCCACTTCCTGTCAGCCCGACTCATCTCATAGGCTTATTGTTGTGGAGAAAAGAGGAGGAAGAAGGAGCGTTAGATACGTTGGCTGCCTTGAGTTATTTATAAAAATAAAAAAGTGGGATATAACTAAATAAACAAATACATTTGATATAAACCCCCAGAATCTATTTTGCGATGTTAAAAGCTCTTTGAAGTCTTCACATCACTTCAGAATGACAATGAAATCCTATTTATCCAGATTTTAATACTATTTTCACTTGCTTGTAAGGCTTTCTTATATTAAATATAACTTCTATGTTTGGAAAGTACAGTGGGAATGGAAAGACCCAAATAAATGCAGTTAGTGGTCACCTGATGTTTGTATTGCTTATAGGTCCATGTTCACTAAACATTTCATAATGGAATGGAATGAAGTAATTCTGAATAGTCCAAGATACCTTCTTGTGGTCTGACCATTAGAGATGCCTCTACCAAACTACTTGGCTTTGATCTGCCTCATTCTGTCTGGTCGAAATTGAACAGAATTGTTAAGTTCGAAGGGCTGGGCTCACAAAGACGAGAGACTCCGGTTTAGTAACAACAGCTCTTTATTTATCAGTCAATTCAGCTTGGAGTATAGCAGCCCCGGCAGCTCTTTTTATAGAGCTCGCCGGGGCTTTAGCGACCAATGACTTTGCTTCGAGTCTCCCGCTCTTGGTATTGACCAATCGCGGCGGACTCTTAGCGAGCCAATCACAGTCGCCCGGGTTGTCCAATCAGGTAGCGGTTAATTGAACCAATAGGAATGCAGGGTTTCAAGTCTCTCGATATGGAACAAGAATTAGGTGTAATACTGGAAGAAAAACCTCCACCCTGTATCAGTGGGGATTGAAAGATTCCCCTTGTTGCAATTGTAATTCTGATATACAAACTATTAAACTTATGGTGCAAGATATGCACTTCCACACCCGGGACAAGCTCCCGTATAAAACAATCTCGCTATATTCCATTTCTCTGCAGTTATCCCCAAGGCAAACCTTTTTGTTTTGGGGAAAAAATATTTTTTTTTCCTTTCCTCACACTGGTCTGGATTTCATTTTATTTATTCTTGTGCAACCTCAGCTTGAGCTGGAACCACAAATTATTCTTCTGACAACCAACTGGGATTGGCCTTTATAAAGCACTAGCTCTATACCCGTGCTTCGCTATGAAACTAGGTG
This sequence comes from Pseudonaja textilis, assembly GCF_049901715.1. Classification (NCBI taxonomy): domain Eukaryota; kingdom Metazoa; phylum Chordata; class Lepidosauria; order Squamata; family Elapidae; genus Pseudonaja; species Pseudonaja textilis. The sequence continues at coordinate 180,886,480 of NC_141991.1, forward strand.
ATTGGGCTTAGTTTTGGGGGAGGAAAATAAGGGGGATGGGAATTGTGCCTCTGCCTAGCAGCATCCATCAGTATTCATCTGGCTAGCATTTTGTCAGTTTGTGAGAGAATTGAGGGCTCTTTGGAAACTGAAACATGGAAATTGAAACAGTATTCGTTGTGTGAGCAAGAAGGAGACAGCAAGGAGCCTGGGTGTGGCTTAGCTCAACTGTTCTGTACTAAAGCTGGTTGCTGCTGTGAAACTAAAACTGAAACTCCTTTCCTTTGCTTGTGTTTTGCATTTGAAACCGATTTCTTTTCATGTGGATAAGGGGGAGTAGAACTCCTTAGCATCAGAGCGTGTTAATAATAATATACAAAATACTAATGCTCTGATGGTCATTTCAAAAAATCCTTTCTTAGTGAGCACCTTGAAGCCAAGAGGAACATATGTGCCAAATTTCAAGTTTGTAGGCTTTACGGTTCTGGAGATTTTGTGATGATGCATGAGTGGTATTTCGCTTTTATATATATAGATTTCTCTGTGCAGAGGTGGAAGGATTGGCCTTAACATAGCACAAAGTGCCTTGCAGACAAAGGTCAAGGCAGTGTCAATCTGCTTCAAGAAAGCACTTCCCTTTAGCATCTGGACCTTTGGGCATCTGCTGCAGATGTGCAGAAACTTGTAATCCATCTCCTCGATTTAGAAGCGGGAACTGTTTCACTTTACAGTACGGCTTCAAAGAGATACTTCATTAAAACCTTCGAAGATATGCACAAATTTATATAGGTGTCTGAACTCTGGAAATTGGAGCCTGTTTTAAGCATGGTTAGTGAGAACCAACCGACAAAAATGGTCTTTCAGAACTTGGCTTTTTAAATCAACAATTTAACAAACTGCAACATGCTCAACTCTATGTAAATATTAATTCAGACCTGGCTTTGATTTTTTTTGCAAGAGTCACAATGCCTTTGTCCTTCCATATGCCCCACTTCCAAGAATCTGAGGATTGCTCACTTTCAGCACTTGGCAATCAATCTCGCATGCCATCCTTCTCATTCACTTTCCTTCTATAAACTGGGTACCAACAAAAGTTTATTCATTTCCAAATATATGACATTTCGCCCGTTTCTTATTTATAAAGAAAGCTGTGCGTGCTTACCTTCATGAAATATTCACAAGCAGAGAATCGAATTTGGGTTATGTTTCCTTTAGGTATATAATTTCTTTGTTTTATTTTGTTTTAAACGAATGCTTTGGAAAGTGGGAGAGTCATTGAAGCACAGCCCAAAAAGACCCAATCTGGAGCAAACTGGTGTGTTCAATCCTCTCTGGATAGTAATTAGTTCAACAGTCTGCATCAGCAAAAGCTATTTTGAAAGGTACTTGCTTCGAAGTGAAGAAAAGTGATGGTCAAGGTTATGGAGTACAGTTTGTGACTTTTTCTACTCCTCGCAAGGGGGAGAAAATTGGCAGACAAAGACACATTATAGCAAAACCCTTGAAGAGATAGAATGCACATTAAGTTTTCATTATTTCCTCCTGCAGAGCCACAGATAAATGTTATAAATACAAAAAGGGAATAAAAGACAAGGCTTAGCTCAAGGAACATTGCAGTGCTGGGAAGACCCATTTGACACTCTAGGGCAGAATTCAGTATCTGAAACATGTTTAGCCTTCTAAATAAGCTAACATTTTAGTTTTAAACAAGCATCTAGCATTGATCAATATATAGAACTCATAGAAATAAACATGGAGATGACATTAAGCAGCGTCCAAGATGCCAAATGCTCAGTTGAGCTGATATCTGAATAGGACTGAGTATAATATAAGCATATAAGAGAGAAAATTAGAAGGACAATAAATAAAAAAGCGGAAGAAACATAAATGAACAATGAAAAAGTAACAAAGGATATTTTCTGTTCAGATTTGGCATCCTGTGTAAAACCTGAAATAATTGCACTCATGCTCAACAGAGAGCACTAAAGTTTAAAAATGGGATCTTGCCACACTATAATTTTGCAGTGGCGTTTTTGTCTTTAAAATCCTTGTTTTAAAGGTCCAGGTGTTCAAATCGTACCCACTTTCTCCTGTTAAATATGTTTCTCTGTGCTTCTTATTTCTTTATTTGATTTGCACTACAACTCCCACCTGGCCAAAGCAATTTTTCATTTTAATCAAAACTGCACAATCATATATTCCCCTGAAAGGCTTCACCGAAAATATGCAAAAGCATTTCTCTCCCTTTAATTTTTGTGTGGATATGGTTGAAGACACTGTTGTCTCTTTGAGACTTTTAGGGAAAAATCAGTTGTAAATGTAAAATATGGGTATTTGCCTATGGAGGTTTCCAGCAAATGGGGAATGAACAAGAACGAACAAGAAACCTCCAGTTATCACAACTCAGTGCTATGAATCTTCAAGTTCTCCATGGCTGGAGAAATTGTCACATAATTCTACATAGTTACAGTGCTGCAGCCAGGATGAAGCCTTGAAAAGGCCTTTAGATAAGGTGCCCTTTGACACTTTGAGCACACCAGGCCTGGCTTCTGTTTATACATGACATAGGACCAGGCCAAGGGTGGGATTCTACAGGTTCGCACCTATTCGCTAGAACCGGTTGTTAACATTCTAAGCAGTTTGGAGAACCGGTTGTTAGAAGAAATTACTGGCCTAATCCTGTAAGGAAGGCAGGAAGGAAGCATTCTGGTGTTGCTGACAGAAACTGCCTCTCCGTTAACCCTTATTATATTCTTGGCAGGACTAGACTTCCTGTCTCATGAACGTTTCTGGAGTTTTTTTTTCCCCTCCTTTGCTGGTACTTTGCTTATGTGGGAGTGACCATTCAAAGCTACAATGGCACTGAAAAAAGTGACTTATAACCATTTTTCACACTTACAACTATTGCAGCATCCCCACAGTCACGAGAGGCCAGGCGAGGAGATGCATGCCTCGATGTGAGTGGTGTTGAGTTGGCCACGCCCAGCCAGTCACATTACAACTAAGCCACGCCCACCAACTAAGCCACGCCCACAGGACCAGTTTTTTTAAAAAAGTTGAATCCTACCCCTGGACCAGGCTATTTGTAGGGTTACCTTTAATCTATTGATTCTTGATTCACTGCATCTAGCACAAAGATATGCTTTGCATCCACTCTATTAAACAATGCCTTTTATTGGATGTCATGCCTTCTCCATGGCAGTACCTGCTCTGTGGAATAGCATTCTCCCCCCCACACACCCCCAAGAATCCAAAAGCCCACTCTATTGGCCTATTTCCCCAGGTGTATAGGCCAGTCTGATATACTTTTATAGCAATAGCACTTAGACTTATATAGACTTGGTATATAAGGATGGAAGGCTGAGTAAGCCTTGAGCCAGTTAGAATCAAACTTGGCAGAATTAGGCTGCAATACTGCATTCTACCCACTGCACCACCACAGTTCTTATAATAGAAAGAAGGCGTTTATCCGAAGTGCCTTTTTTTTTTCAATTGTTGGGTTTTATCTTTCTAAAGTGCTAAGAGTCACTGTTGTGTGATGGATGGCCATACACTTTATTTAAATAAATAAATGTTTCCCAGCATACAATCTCTCTCTCTCTCCCTCTCTCCTTCCCTCTCTCTGATGACCTGCTCCTTTCTTCCATGTCTTTTTTTAAAGTTTTCCTGCTCTTCCTTATCCATTGTATCAGATAGCAGCAATCTAAAGATATTGTAGACTACAGTGACCTTTGTCATTTTTCTCTCTACTTAATCTGTGGGGGGTGAGAGGAGGAAAGCCAGGCCTTCTATTGATTTTGTAGATAGATATGATTATACGAGTCTCCCCTTCTTTCTTCCCCCTGGAAGAAGCAATTTCAGACGGTTCCTGCATCGCCCTCAAGAAAACTCCACAGACATATCCCTAAAACCCCCAAGAGTTAAACTCAAACTTAATCTAGTTTTTATGTAGCATAAATATGGTGAGTTTTCCAAGCTACCAAACTTCTGAGGGGATAACTGAGAATGGTATCATGATATAACTAAAGAGGCCTAAAAATGCTGAACAAGTAATGTCTGCTGCAAAACCTAATTAAATTTTTACCATATTATAGAAATAAATAAATCAGTCTTCATTTTTACATTAAAAATTCCCCAATAAGTGAGGAACCCCGCACAAATAAGAAATAAAGAACTATGCCTTACAGTATAATAATAATTTAACAGTTTTCTTTAGTCAGTATCACTCACGAAGACAATATGTATAGGCAGCGGAGCTCTTACTTTCCCTATTTCTCCATGCTACTTAAACTTGAAGCCTCTGCTTCCTCGACTGAAGTAAATAAGCATTCCCAGAGATTCAGCTTCTCATTATAAAAATACTTATTTTTATGTCGTTATGCAACAAAATATAAAGTTTTCCTAGTTGTTACAGCCTGCAAAATATGTTAAAGAATTTTATTTTCTGCAAAAAATAAAATAAGTAGTTTCCAAAGGATAGGACATGGCTGGGCCCGCTGTATAAGCATTCAGGAATTTTACTTTAAAATGTAAGAACTGGCAACCTAAGATATATAATATTACACCAGCCCTGGTGTTTGTAATAGAACAGGGCATAATACTGGTGACGATAATAGTAGAAAGGCATTTGGGTGATGCAAACTGTCAAATAACAGCAAAAGAATTTTCCATTGATTTAGGGAGGAAAACTAGGAAAAAACAGGTACATTAAGCCTCCGGTGGGCTTAATATCTGTGAAAAAATATAAACACAAAAATATGAAAGAAGAAAAAAATTATAAAACCCAGGCTCTGTTCCATTCTATGAATCATTATATTTACCTTCCACGTCCATAAATTACAGCCAGTGAAACAAATAATTTGGTGGGGGCAAAACGTAAACTCTGGTCATAAAAAGGTTTCTTTGCTCGTGTTAGGAGAAATTGCCTACTAAATGCAATATGAATTTTCTTCCCTTTTTTTCTGTTTTAAGTGTAATTTTTGGAGCCTACACACAATAAAATGGAGTTGATGTTTGAAAACTGGGCTAGACTAATTCATACACTTCCAGCAAGCTCTCTGGTAGATTTACTTTTCAAGAACATTTAGATAAGTCAGCTAGTGTTCAGTACAGCTGCTAGAATACTTGTCTGTGTTAGGTGAATTGCTACATTGATTACCTATCTTTTTCTCAGCTGAACTGGCACTTAGTACTTAACCTTTCAAGCCCCATAAATGTGCTGCTAAATCCAATCAGGTTGACAGCCTTCAAGGAATTTTTAATAGTAGCCCCACACAACCTTCTCCTCAACGAGTAAACCTCAGAGGAGCTAACAAGTTGTTAGTTGGTGCCTGCAAGGCAAGCATCATCTCAAAGTCCACTCAAAGTAGAATCCAAAGCCAGGTCAGAATTCATACTCAAAGATCAGACAACAGTCAGAGTATATAAAACAGAATGGAAGGCGAAAGGCAGTTTCCAGAGCTAGTCGCTGTTGAAGAAGTACGATTTAAGTGGGCCAAATATGTCATTCAGTAGAAAGGTTCAAAGACTAATCTCCCAACAATGGTTTTTTTAAAAAATAAATATTTTTATTATACATTTTTCTTTGTAGTACATCACATTTTCAGTCTTGCAACAACAGTGTACTGGCTGTATCCCATCTTTTTAAAGTATACACCAGTATACTTTGTATATGTTGTAACCAGTACTCTCTTAGTCATACATTTAGAGTCTCTTTTGACTGCATATTGTTATACTTCATAGTTATAACCTTTATTTTCATACTTATGCCATAAGATTCTATATATTTATCTCACTCCTTTCCCTTCTCTACTTCCTTCTCCTTCCTTCACCTCCTGTTTTCTCTTCTTCTCTCCCAACAGTGCTAAACAACACAATATAAGATTACAAAGCCAGAACTGGAAAAACAATTGCAATTCAGATGCCAGGCACAAGAATGTTTGGAAACTCCTTCTCATGAACACCGTACAGCCCTATTTTTGAATGAACCTTTACTTACGAGTAAAACTTTTTCTTAGTGACACCATATCTCTGGGCTGAACCATGAACGGCCTCCACTTTCTGGGATTGGACAACTCTGCAGCCTCTCTTTCAAGATATCTACATTTTATAAAGTTTGTCTCCTCTCCTTCTGTCAGATTTCTCCTTTTTCTGACTTTCTGTGTCTCTGCTTCCAAGTGTCTCATGGGCTGGGACTTTAAGGCTTTGTGGTTTAGTTGCTTCTAATTCTTAGTGACTGTCACTGAATGGATATCAATTTGAGAACTGTCAGTTAGCAATGGCAACTTTGAATTCTTTTAAGCTCAATCTTGTTCCCTCAGTGCTACATCTTGCCACCTTGTCTTGGATTTTCTAAACATTGAGATCTTCTCCAATGATTCTTGCTTCTTAAACTTTAGCTCTATTATTAATGCTTTTTGTGAGTAGCCTGGTTTACTTTGTCTTCTAAGTTGGAAGATAGGGAGCCGTTACTAGGCTGGAAAAACCTCAATGAACATCAGAGGCAGGGGTGGGATTCTACCGGTTCTGTCCGGCTCTGTAGAACTGGTAGCTCTGAAGAGTAGCAGACAGATAGCATGCATAGAACCGGTTCTATGTCCGCTGCTGTTTTGGCCGGGCTCTTACCTGACCTTTATTTCTTGCTTTTTCAACCTCAGCTGCTTTGCGCGGCACAGCTGCAGTTGAAAAAGCAGGAAAATGGTGCTTTTTCGAACACTGCACACTTACGCGCAGTGCTGCTCAACTGTCCATGCAGCACAACTGACAATGTTTCACATGCATGCGCAGCAAAACACCGAACTGGTAGTTATGCCAGTCAGATCCCACCCCTGACCAGAGGGCAAGGAAGAAAAAGTAGAAAACCAGTGTGCAGGCTGATGTTCCAAAATATATAATAATGTGTCATCCAAATAGGGCTGGGCGGAAGAGTTCCTATGTTTTCTTTTCCAGCTCTCTTAATGTCAATTTTCAGCAAACAACTACCAAAATTTAATGGTAGAATCAGAGAGGACTATAGGCAAAAGCTTGCAGGAGTTGCATGTAGTTCTGTTGCTGTCTGTTGCCCATCCTCGATCTGATGTTTATTCTGGAAGTATCCCTACGTTTAGAGAATACTGGTTGAGAAGTCATGAAAAAAACCAGTTTTTCAATGGACATCTTGGTGAGAATGTTACGTGTAATCGGAAAACCATTAACAGAACAGATGGAGATGCGGAGTGGAATGTTGCATGTTACATAGCACACAGGATTGGATCTACTGAGTATCAAATAAATATTCCAAAATCCTTATTTACTTATTTACTTTCCTTATTCCAAAATCCTTATTTACTTTCCTTATTTACTGATCATGGCATTTACCTGAATATGCAAAATAGCTTTTTTTTTTTTCTTGGCATAAAAAAGGAGACAGGAGTATAACATTTAATTGAATATGTAATGACAAAATCAAACAAATCTCATTTGTTTAGTTGACTGAGCTGGTTATTCACTGAAGAAAAAATGTGAGCTAAAAGTAATCAAACTAATGAAGTTGGGCGCTGCTTCTATACAGATCTTCTGCAACCGTCCATTGCACCTGAAGATTTGCTGATGTGAGCAATCTTAAAATGTAGTCAATCTGAATCCTTCTCACACAGCAAGGACAGAGTAATCTAAGTTATTTATGTGCAAATTAGCAAAAGTTTTACTTTAAGGGCAGGTTGTCAGCTGCACCAGAATGGAGAGAAACCAGAATTTGCAGAAAATGTGGGAAAGAGATGAAGTTCATGGAGCTTCTATGGCTATTCTATACATTAGTCAAGAAAACTGTCAATTTGCCATGGGTTGCTCACATACCCCTGACATATCTGCAGCTGTATGAATTATGCTTTGAAAACATATGTTGCATGTATTCACAGCCTATTCCTTTCACATGTTTTAGGTGCACACTTAAAATGAAGAGGCGATCACAGGCCATTCCTCTTCCCTGAACTTATTTTGTAGAATTTTCTTGAATATATAGTAGTAAATATACAGTATAGTAGTAAATCAAATATTATGTGAGGTTGATACTGAGAAATGTAGATCCAAGTCCCTTTTTAATCAAGAATCACACATTGGGGATACCTCTGGGCAAATCACTACAATGTAAGAGGCAAAAGCTCAATGATAAAAACACATGCTTTGTTAAAAAGGTCCCAAATGTCTACCTTTGGACCTGAAGAACATCTCAGGCACTAAAGCGAAGGGAAACTTTAGCCTCCGAACCAAAAATTATACGATGGTTAGCATGTATACAAAATAGATATTCATCCATTGGACTCATCCATCACTGAAAATATACTGTACTGTATATAGTAGTTAATCAACTGTTTGATTTTCCATTTTTGTGGTTTTTTTTAAAAAAAATATTCATCTTCTGTTTGTTGTTCTTAAAACCTGCTAAAGCACCAAATTCTTTTCGTTTTCCAATTAATATTTCAATTTCCTTTAAAAGATCTTCCAAAACCACCAAGTCATTGGCAAAACTACCATATACTGTACTAACCATGTCTTAACTTATATGTTTCTTTTTTAAATCTTTACTCCCACAATTCTACATTTTTTTCCTTATATCTCTCTTCAGTATCTCAAGAACGAAAATAAATGTCTTTTTCTCTTTTGTACAGGGCTTATTAAATCTCCATTCATAATCATTTGTGCTTTCTCACCAAGATGTCCATTGAAAAACTGGTTTTTTTCATGACTTCTCAACCAGTATTCTCTAAACGTAGGGATACTTCCAGAATAAATCAATCTTATCCATTTTATAAAGTTCTTTGCAAAGTTCACATTTTCCCAAACTTATTAAAGGCCTTCTTCTGCATCTAAGATCAATGTGGCTTGTTTTCATTATGTTGCTCCAAATATTCCAAAATGTCCAACACATTTCTAGATTATTCTTTAACTGTCTTTTAGATTAAAAATCCATGTTGATCCTCACAAATAAATTCTTGTACAATTATTTTCAGTTTATCAGCCAGAATCAGTATAAACAACATGATTTATTATCCAAAAACCGGTATTTTCCGGTTCTCTGAACTACTCAAAATTTCCACTACCGGTTCTCCAGAACTGGTCAGAACCTGCTGAATACCACCTCTACCTTGTAGCTACATCACTCTCAAATATCACTTTCTTTCTATTCTGAAATGAGCCTTTTCCCACTCTCTCAATCCAAATGACCAATACACATGTCTGTGTTTCAAAGTTAAATCTTGTCCCTCTTTAAATGTTATGTTGTATTGGCTTTTTTCCAACTCTCTTCCATTTTTCCTCCATGTAAAATGGAGTTCGTCATATTTTGTAAAGGTTGTAAAAGTTCATCTCAAAACATTTATGATAAGAACTGATAATCCTTCTGCTCCAGGTATCTTTACTAATTTAATCTTTTTTATAGCTTCACAAACTTCCCTTATTGTTATAGGTCTTTTCATAATCAGTTTCTGTTCCTCTGTAATCCTTGGTAAATTTTGGGTTGTTTTTTTTTAAGTATTCCTCTATTTTCTCCAGAGAGTCACTTGCTTTATACAAACTAGAATAATATTGATTAAATGTTTCTTGCATGGGCATACTGTTCATTAATATCTCCCTCTTCTAATTTCACTATCATTTTTTAAATCATTACCGTGTTTTTCATATAATAAGGCCAGGTCTTATTTTTTTTGAGCCCCGAAAAAATGGCTAGGCCATCTTTTCGGGGGTGACTTAATTCCCCCGCCTTGCATCTTCGGGCGGGCGGGCGGCTTGGATGTTGACCTCAGCGTTGGTGAGGCACTTAGTATCGGGGTCAACGCAGGCAGCACCATATCCGGGTGTGCAACAAAAGTACTTCTTAACAGCAAGACCCCCCCCCCCGCCATTTCCCCCCCCCATTTTGCATGTTTTAATATTGGCCTTAATTTGGGGGGAGGGGCTTAATTTCATTTCATGCCTATAAAACATGCTGGGACTTCCTATTGGGGGAGGCCGTATTGTTGGAGAAACAGGGTATTATGCTAAGCATTCTCCAGCTTTATTTACAAACTCAAAGATTTTTATTTTGTCTTTGTTTTACATAGAATTATCTGGTAATATCTCTACTTTAGAAAACTTCGTATCAGTGAGTAGTCATTTTTTTTTTCAAAATCCACATTATGTCTAATCTTGAAAAGGATCTTTGTCTTTCAGAAGGTAGGTGTGTTCTCTCAAATCTCTTGAGCGTGAGTGCGCACATGGGCTCACATTTTCTGTTCTGTACTAGGCAAATCAGTTGTTACAGTCTGTGCAGCCCACCTCTGCCCCTCCATTACTTAAGTAATATAACTGAGAAAGCCAGTGAGAGAAACTCCTTCATAAGTAATTGAATCATGACATACCAAGGATGCTGTAAACCAGGGGTCTCCAACCTTGGCAACTTTAAGCTTAGAGGACTTCAACTCCCAGAAGTCTTTGCTTTGCTGGCTGGGGAGTTCTGGGAGTTGAAGTCCTCCAGGCTTAAAGTTGCCAAGGTTGGAGACTCCTGCTGTCAAGACAAGCCGTTTACATATACCTTGTGCAGTGGTGGAATTCAATTTTTTTTTATTATGGGTTTTGTGGGCGTGGCTTGGTAGATGTGGCAGGGGTAGAGTACTGTGGGTGATATTTGCCGGTTCTCCGAACTACTCAAAATTTCCACTACCGGTTCTCCAAAACTGGTCAGAACCTGCTGAATACCACCTCTACCTTGTTGCTACATCACTCTCAAATATCACTTCCTTTCTATTCTGAAATGAGACTTTTCCCAGTCTGTCAATCCAAATGACCAATACTCATCTCTGTGTTTCAAAATACAACCCTCTGAGAAAAAATGTGCACTTGAGAATATAGCCAAAGGAGTAGTCCTTTTCTATAGGAAAAATGCTGTGGAAATTAAAACCAGATCTTCCAGAGAAAAGGTTCTGTATCCGAAGAGTTAAGGATAGAATAGAGATACTTCTCCAATTTCAAATTTAAGCACAGATTTTTAAAAAACCAAAACAAACAAACACAAAAAAATTCAAGTAAAAAGCAACTTTTTATTTTAAAAAATCTTATCTGAGAAGGTAAAATTACTGGTTAGCATTGCACCAAGGGGATTTCTTATTTTCCATGTATTTTAAATCTGCTTTATTATATTTGCAGATTATTATCTACATAAGCTCATCCCTAGTATGTTTTATGCAAATTGTTTTCTCTTTACATCAGATTACTTTCAAATATGAGAAAATTATAATTCTTTTTTGGATTTGTTCAAAGTGTTATATTGTCCTGCCTATTATTCCATTTTTAAAAAATTGTTATCTGTTATTATATTTTTGTCTCCCTTACTTTTTTTTTTTTGCATTGAATTATTTACATTTAAAATGGAAGTGATGTATTATCTATTTTCTTATTTTTAATAAAGAGACATATACATCCCAAAGAAGAAGAGGAGCTATTGCCCTAAAAGCTAGCTGGGCCAGAAGGAGATGTGTAGAATGTATTTAATGTTTATCTACCTTTTTCTTTATTTTATTTTTCAGTAAGACATTGGGTTGTGACGTTAGTGGAGCTCTATCACTTATGTCGCTCATAATAACTTCTCCAAAATCTGCTTCTCCGTTGCGAGAATTCCCAAGAAATTCTCTTTCATCATATTGAATGAAAACTGCTAGGGAAAAAGATGCAGGAAAGTCAATTTCTCTGACTATCATTCTGAATGTTAAGTGCAAAGAATCAGGACCATTTATAAAGTTTCAGCACAGAAGATTTATTGAAACCTATGCACAAGAATCTAGTCAACTAACAGTCAGCACTAAATTGTACTAGATAAAGGCCAATGAACTTGAAGTGGGGCTGGAGTTGGATCTTTTGTGGCAATGCAAGGACTCTAAACTAATGAAGCATTTAATTCCACCCTCCAGCTTTGCTTGCTCTTCTCTTACAATGAAGAGCTTGTGGCAGTTACCTAACTCGGCACAAGACAGTTTCATATACATTCATTTATCTCCTCATCCATCTTTTCCAATCCATTACTGTTTTGGAAATTCTAAGAAGGTTCTAGATCAGGGGTGTCAAACTCAAGGCCCGGGGCCAGATCTGGCCTGTGGGGTGCTTAGATCTGGCCCACAGGGCTGCCCTGGAAACAGTAAAGGACTGGCCCGCAGTGCTCTGCATGCAGTCCTCCTGAGCTCCATCTTCGCTGGTAGAGATTGCAGGAGGCGGGCCAACACAGATGCCCTTGACATAAGTGATGTTGAGTTGGCCACACCCACCCTGGGCCCCTAAGGTCAAACACAACCTTGATGCGGCCCTCAATGAAATCGAGTTTGACACCCCTGTTCTAGATTGAGAAAAGCTGCCCTTATCCAATGCCCAGTGCTTTCTGTGAAGCGAAACAGTTGAAAAACTGGCCATCTTCAGCTCTTCAGAAGGCTCTGCAAAAACCTGATCAAGGAATGGGTGAACTAAAGAACAAAAACACTAGATATACGTGGCCAGGCTCAAATCATAAACTACCTATGAGGAAGGGAAATAATAACTTATGTTGTTCTGCACACAGCCCAAGCAAAATTCCCATGGAGGAGAAATAAAGTAAGTCTGTTCTTTTGCTTCATTTTCCTGAGACAGAATTTTGAGTATGACATTATTAGCATTGGAAAGGCATCAGTTCAACATACAGATTGAAGGTGAGACAATACAGTAAACTTTAATGAGGAAAAAAGAAAATCTAATCTGATCATTTTGGGAGGAAAATTATTTACATGCACACAAGATACCTACTTTTATAATTAACAGTGCTGCTTTTCATTTTAAAATTAAAAACGTCAATTTTAGTTACTAATATCCATAAAGACAAACTTAACACGAACCCATCAGTATCCTTGCCTATCTATAATACATTTTAAAGAGAACGCTTTTCCTCACTTTATTAGCAGTTTACAAAGTGAGAACCTCATTGCTTTTGCTTCTGGAATCACATCACTCCTCTTCAACACCACAAAGTAGGCAAATACTCATTTATTAGATGGAGTGTTTCACTCTCAGTAAATCCTAAGCATTTTTGCCCAACTCGGCTAAACACTTATTCAATCTATCCTTGTTATATTTGGGTTATTTCCACAGCGAAGACTAGCAGCGCAGCATTTCATAGAGGGAGAAAAGCTAATATTTTACTATAATGCAATGGCTTTCCAAAATGACACCTTTCTCATTTTATAATATGCTATTGCATTTAACAAGGTTGCTTTCATTTCGTGCTTAGGAATGAAAGGTGCTATATACAAAATGGAAAGTATTATTAAGATGTGGATAAGAAGAAACGTTTTTTTCTCTAATGCATACAGGCTGCTTTAGCGATGACAATGCTAATAACAACAAAATCCAAATTTCATAGCTCAAAACAAGTGCAATTAGTTTCATTGGTGAAGGATATCAGAAAACGTCATATAATCAGCAGTTCAGCTGATGGAAACTCTATTGAATGAATAAGATGGACATAAAAGGGTCATATAAAGTATCTTCACTATATCCATTTTATTTGAAATATATGTATAGCTTTCCTTATACTCTCAACAGCAACTCTAAACTCTCACAGATTATTAATATTACCAAGTGGGGGAAAAAACCAATTCTTTAAAAAGCTGTAAAACACTATATACTGCTATCCAAAACTTACATATAAGCAGCAGTGATAAAACAATTCAACCAGGTGTTTCACCAATAATGTTTAAATAAGAAATACTACTATTCAAAGAATGAAGGGGGAGGGGGGAATTTTGTCTGTACTATGAACCATATTTCTTACTTACTTACTTATTTAGCATATGGCATAGTATACACGGGCTACCAATTTAAATGTAACATTTCAGCTAGATTAGTAGAACCCAATAAAATATAAATGGTAAAAAGATCTATGTAGAAATATCAATATCTAGGCCATCTAACCATTGAAGTGCAGCATCATTTATATCTTTTTAAAAACCGGCAGATATTGGATTGGTACGTGCCCGCAGCTCAGAGCTGGTCACAATGTGATCTACAGTTTGATGTGGGACTCCACAATCACACTGAGGATGCTTTGCCCTATTTATACAGAGAGCCCTGGCAGATGCCATGTGAGGTGTGAATCCTCTTTAGGACTGTCCATTGCTGATGCGGTAAGTTCAAAGCCTGACACCATTTTTGTGGGTCATTTATATGTCTTCCTATAACTGGGCATTCAGCCTCCCATTTGGTTTTCCATTGGGAATCACTGTTAAAGTTGTTGAGCAGATGTGGGAGCTTCTTGGATTTGAGTCTTCCTGCTGATAAACGGGGAAGGTCAGTGTGCACCGGTAGTGGTGAGTTAATTTTTCTGTATTCCCTCAGCGCATTTTGCCTTCGTAAAGCTGGCGGTGCTATATGACTCAGAACAGGAAGCAGCAAGTTGGAGTTCTTTTAATACATCCGCTTATAATCCTCAAGGTGTCATTAAGTCTGATGTCTAACTTATTAATATGGCAGCTCTTAAGTCATACAGGAACACAGTATTCTCCTGCGGAGTAGACCAACCATAGGGATGATGACCTGAGGTTGGCAACTGAAGGTCCCCACTTAGTTTCACATAATTTCTGGAGTTGCTCTTTAAGTAGACCTTTGGGTCTTCATATGATAGTTTGTTGTTAAAGTAGAAACACACAGTTACTCTTTAGCTAGTGCTAGGAGTGAACCTTCAGTCAGTGAAGGATTTTCCCAAGATTTTAAGATCTTTGGATAGGAGGCTGTCAGCCACCTCCAGGTGTTTTTCTTGTACTGCTATGGCCAAATCATCAGAGTATCCAAATTTTGTGTCCCCTTGTTGCTGGCATATCTGATACGTACAAGTTGAATAGCATAGGCGTCATTACACAGCTTTGTGGGAGGCCATTGTTTAATCTTCTAATTATGTTGTCCTCCATCATTACCTTAAAGGACCTATCCTTTTCCTATTATATAATTATTTATTAGAGGTAGAATTAGAGGAAGAAATTGTTAAAGGGAACATGATAGCCTGAAGTAGGAACATAGGACGTAGTATCACCTTAACAGAATGGGAAAAGGTCTGGGGTAGAAATAACAAAATCACAAAATCGATAGCGTACAAAGAAAATGCCTATAACATGTTTTACAGGTAGCACCTTCCTCCTTTGAGATTAGCGAAGATGCACCCCAATATGAGTCCGAACTGCTGGAAATGCAAAAAAAAGAGGGAACTTTCTTCCATATGTGGTGGTTTTGTACAGAAGCTCAAAAATATTGGCAGAAAAATAGAAATTGGGTGGAGGAAATGACAAGAGAACAGATCAAATTTAAACCAGAGTCCTTTCTATTTGGGATCTTTGATAAAGAACTACCAAAAAAAGTGAAATATATAATAATACATATTTTGACAGCGGCCAGATTAGCTTTTGCACAATGTTGGAAACAGCCTCATGTTCCATCAGAGGAGATGATTATTCAAAAAATTTCAAGCTGTGCAGAAATGGACAAAATAACCTTGGCATTAAAAGATAAAGACACTTCAATATATTATGACGGCTGGAACTGCTGGTACAAATGGATAGACCAAAGATAGATTTCACACTAAAAGGCAAAAGAAGATATGATAGAATCGTAGTAGTGATATACAGATATATGTAAGGATTAATTGTGTATATGGCATAAAATAAGGATAAAAAGGAGGTCTCATAAATTGTTGAAGATGAAAATGTTTTTAATTGTTTTCTATCTTTTTCTTTCTATTCTTTTTTTTTTCTTGTTTTCTTTTTCTCTCTTGCATTTATGTATGTGTTGTTGGTCTATTTTAATTGTAAAATCAATAAAGTATATTTTTTTAAAAAAGGACCTATCACTCAGCATGTTATTAATTAGTTGATAAAGATTTTTACAGGGGATAATATGGCACAGTTTGTGTAACAACCCTTCCTTCCAAACGGTGCTGTATGCCACAACTAGGTCTACAAGCACTGCCATGTTGGAATCCTGCTTCAGTCCTGCTTCAATATGTTAGGCTTATTGAATAAGGGATGGTGCAAAGTACACCATCTTCGGCTTGGCGCCTCACTGGCATCCTGCCATCAAAGGACTAGAAGGGAGGGGGCAATAAACCTGTATGTTTATTGTGGGAATTAGGGAGGGGAGATGACAGCTGTGAAAGTACAGATCAACATGGAATCAGTTCATGCCAGACATCTTCAAGGCTGTTTGCCTTGGTAAAGTGGTAAAGATTACCTATGAAAGTGTGGAAATTTACCAGCCCAAACACCTCAGCGTTCTCAAAATATTTCAGCGGCATTACACTAGCTGGCTTTGGATTGGTTGGGAGGGGGAGGGAGAGGGAATGAAGGAAATAGGTTTGTGTTGATATGGAGGAAACACAGATTCCTCTTGACTTTACTGCAACCAGCATCTTTTAGTAAAAGTATCTTTCACTTCAATCAAATGGAGTCAAGGGTTTTTCCTTCCTAAGGAATCAAACTGGGGCAGGTCTGACAGATGGGACGGAACATAAGTTTGAGTAAACAAATAAGCCTATATTGAAAAAAAAAATTCCCCCCCCCCCACATGTCTAAAATTAAGTTGTATATAAAAAACAACACCAAACACATATTAAACAGAATAGTAATATGAAGCTTGGGTCAAACGTTCTTATGTAACCCAACTGAGAATCTCCCTCCAACCGTTAATATTCAGAAGGCAGGTATATCTAGAGCAATACCTCCATAAAGATCTATGCACTCATGGAAACATGATTGGAAGAAAACTGGTATTAAATTATCAGCATCCTAAACTGGATCTGGTTTTAAGCACTAATCTTACCAGTATGGATGAGTGACTTAACACTTGAAGTAAGAAAAGCAGAAGAGGACTCGGATTTTTTTTTTTTATCACTTTGAGAGAGAATCCCTTAATAAAATGACAGGAACTTCCATTTAGACTAGAACGCCACAGTGTTACTTTCTCCCGTATCTAGGACAGTTGTTTGAACTGTAAAAATAGTATAGTTGTGCCAGAATAGGTACTACTTGAGCGAAGAAAAGTTTTATTAGGGAGGACATTTCTCTACTTCTGTGTGTTGTCCTTCTTTTATCTCCCTTTCAAAACAGCATGGCTAAGTTTTTCCATTCGTTCCAGAACTGTCATGTGTGCAGCCTGCCACAACGTTCCTTTCCTCCTGCTTTCTTTCATTTGCTGCCACCCGTAACTGACATGCACAAGCAAACAAAAAATGCACAAACTGTTGGTAATTTGAACATATGATTACACCAGGATCTGAGCCAAAAAGTACAAGAATATGACAAGATTTTGTGTTTGCTGGAAAATGATTATGTATTTCCATTAAAATGTTGGCAAATCACTTGGATAAATATATAACAAGAAGAGTCTTTCATTTCCTGGTTTGGGAGGTGCTAGATATATTTGGACCCTATTGAAATGTAGATTGGATTTTGAAGGTGACTGACATAAATAATTAACTTTATGGAAGCGTTCGATTTTTAAAATAGCTGATGCTTTATTGAAAAGCTTGGGCAGCATTTGGAATAGTTGCTTTAAATCAATTATTTTGAAATGATTATTTTAAGGAATTTCAGACATTTCAGAAAGAATTTTGTCCAATGCACAACAGTCAAATTAAGCATGCTAATATTGCTCGGTGTGGACCAGACACCTTAACCTCATTCAAAAAGCCTGAGATGTTACTAGTTTTACAGAGTCTGCTTTTAAAATCAAGTTGATTTGAAATCTATACCATAAATTTAACTACATATTTTACCTTGAAATTATTGATATTTATGATTTATGGAATGAAGTGTTGGGTGACGTCATAATGGAACATCAAATGATGTAAACCTCTACAAAAGTTCGTTTCTCTGAACTTCAGGTTGAAAGTTTTTATTCTGAGTTTTTATTGGATATTTCAAAAAATGTAATAGAAAGAATAGATTATGCATTCAGGGGTTGTTGTTGTTGTTTTTTGCTAAGCACATAAGAAATTTGTGAATCAATTTATTCGTATGATTTGGTCATGTCTGCTATTTTTTTTATTTTTGGAATAATAGTGTAACATATTTAAATGGATGTATGGATAAATGTTCTTATGTTAAAGATGGAAATACTATTTTGAATTATATTCCACAATTGTGGTATTTGATTCTTTTTTAATGATGTAGGTTATATTGGGCATGGGGGAGAAAAAGCAAGAGAATTATACTGAGAGATTGGAAAAACACTATTATTGTAGATGTCAAGGACTCAATTCAAGAAATGGGTAACATTAATTTTTGAAAAGGCCATTTTCACTGCCAATATGTTTCCCTTTGGCATTGATTTCATAATATTTTACAATAGATAAATCTTTTTGTTTAATCTGATATATTGCCATTAAATATATATGTGGTATGTTTATGTATTACAGTATATCGATTTAACATGATAATTCTGAGGAGGGGTTTTTTTGTTTGCCCTTTTCATTTCATTTTTCTTTTGTTTGCTTCAGAATATAGCTTAACAATTAATTAGATCATTTGTTTGGATGTATTTATATTAGGGTTTTTTAAAGTCAAGATTCCTTGTTTATATTGTTCTGTGGTGATTTCTTCACAGTCCTGTAGGAGAGGAAGGTTTAGAATAAACAAAGGAAAAGTATTACAAAGGCCTTCTTCTACTCCACAAATAAAAGTATATGATTGAGAATCTCATAATCCTGTGATAAAGTTGGATATAGAGAATGTCATATAAGCATCCATATTTTTTTTATTAGGCATCAAAATGTAACAGTGAAAGATTATCATGTCAGAGGTATGCTGTGAAGAATAGAATTCCAGTGAGAGAGAAAAGCACAAGTTCTCCCAGGAAATAACAAAGATAATTGTGAGTTTATGGGGGATGACAGGATGGGGGAAGGAAGGAAAAAGTGAACAGTATTTTAGCAAATAAATATAGAGTTTAATATACTTATTTGCTGATGAAACTGGAGTCCTGAAGCCCACTATTTTATTTGAAAGCGTGTCAATATGCTTAGAACAAAATGAAAAGAAACTGGAGCAGGACAGGAAGCGACAATAAATACCTCGGTGGGGGGATAGAACTGTAGGGCTGGAAGACACTTGGCGGTCTTTAAGTCCAAGACCCTGCAGAAGTCCTTATACCATCGTGGACTGGAGATTGTCCGATCTTTTCTTGAAAACCTCTAGGGAGGGAATATCCACAATTCTGGGAGGCAAGCTATTGCACTGATTAGTCGGGAAATTCCTCTTTAGTTCCAGGTTGGGTCTCCCTCTGACAAGTTTCTACTCAATGCTTCTTGTCTTGCCTTCAGATGCTATGGAGAATAAACTGACCCAGCCTTTCAAGTATTGGAAGACGGCTATCATGTCACTCCTTAAACACATCTAATTCCATTAGCCGTTCCATCATATGGTTTAGTCTCTAGAGCCCTTATCATCTTTGTTGTTCTTCTCTGCACTCTTTCTAGGACCTCCTCATTTTTATTGTAGCATGGTGACCAGAACTGGGTGCACTATTCCAAGTCTGCATTACTAGTGCAACATAGAGAAATACTACCACTTCTCGTGATCTTGATGCTATCCCTCTTTTGATGCAACTTAGCATTGCATTCGATTTTTTTTTGGCAGCTTCTGGTACATTGCTGGTTCAAGCTTAAGTGGTGATCCAGCAGAACACCTAGATCCCTCTCACAGGTACTACTGTACTTCCTATCCTGTACCTGTGCATTTAATTTCTCCTATCTAAGTGCAGGACTTTACTTTGCTTATCACTGAACTGCATCTTGCTGCATAGGTCCCAATAGGTCTGTCAAGATCTTTCTATATCTTGAGTCTATCTTCCAATATGTTAGCAATGCGCTTAGTGTTATTTGTAAATTTGATAAGAGCCTCCAATCACCTCATCTAAGTCATTTATGAAGATGTTAAAGAGCACTGGGTCCAAAACAGAACCTTGAGGTGCTTTACTACATGTTTCCTTCCAGATAGATGTAGTTTCGTTGAGGACCACACACTGAGTGTGGTTGGTCAGCCAACTGCAAACCCATCTGGCGTTGGTACTATATATCCTGCATTGTTCCATCTTACCACTGAAGCCTAAGTACACTATATCTACAGCATTTCCTAGATTCACTAATTTAGTCACTTTATCAAAGCAGGCAATAGAGTTTGTTTGGCATCACCTGCTTTTAATAAACTCATGCTTTGTTTGGGCATTTATTATCTCCTTTTTAAGTTTCCCAAGTAATCTTGAAGTGTTTTTCTCTCTAAAATTTCCATCCATGAAATCCATCCTAATCTCTCTTAGTTTATTGAAGTCATCAGCTCTCTTGAAATCTAAAATACCAGTCAGACCTGTGCCTGGTGAATTCTAATATGATATGGTCACCATCTCCCAGAGTTCCTACAACTTCTATTCCCTAACCATTTCATCCCTATTAGTGACAATTAAGTCCAGTGTAGCTGTCCCTCTAGTTCCCTCCTCCATCTTTTAGACAAAAAAGTTGTCAGTTAGGCATGTCAGAAACCAGTGCACTAGACATCAGGGGTGTATCTAAGCATGTGGTCTATAAGATAGGTATGCATGTTTGTGTAGATGAGAGAGTCTATTGATTAAAATACTGGACTAAGAGCAGGAAGAACTAGAATCTAGTCTACATTCAGTCAGGCGGCTAATGTTGGGCCAGTCCCTCTGTGTCAGCCCAAATGTCATAGGATTGTTGTAGTCAAGGAAAATAGGAGGAAGGAGTAGATTTATGCTGCCTTGATATCCTGGATGAAAAATGGGATATGAAAATAATAATAGCCCATGTTTTTAGTTGCTTATTTTTGTACAGTCTGTGTCTTGCCCAGTACATATACAATATGCTTCTACGTGTGTGGAACTATCGTGCACATGTTTTGTTTGTATATAAGTGTGTGTCCAAGTAGCACCAATTGCCCTCCATGATGCATATTTTAATGTGGCTGTATACACAAATATATGACTTGGTACCTGAGGCACCTTTGATTCATATGTAGAATATGAAAAAAGTTACTCTTCTTTTACCTTCATTGATTTGCTTTCCGGCCAAATTCACCCCATCACAGTTTTTGCATGAACAATTCCCACTTCCTGGACAGCCATTTTGTGAGACACACTCTAAAATTCCACTTATATACTGAGCGGCTTAAGAAGGATGTGAATGAAATCCCAGCTAAGCTACAGAAAATACCAGAATGGTCAGATTGTTAGTAGATTGCAGGCTACAACAAATGAGCAGCATTGGAGCTCAATATCTCCTGAAAAATCCCTCATAGCAACACAAAAAGCTTGGATCATATTATCTGTGACAATTTTTAAGGCTCTATTTCCAGGCAACGGTGCCATTAAGGAAGGACAAGGCACAGAAATCTGATACCACACTTAAGAAAAGACATCCAAATGCAGCTGAACTTTTGACAAAAGCAAAGTTATGCACATTAGCTTCCAGAGAGGCATACATTCCTTTCAAAACAATTTGCTCATGAATTCCATACTCTGAAATTACCTAAATATACCTTAGCTTTTCGTATAATGTATATTGAGCAAGATAAAGGCCAAATACAGATAATCCTTGACTTACAATTAGTATAGTGATTGTTTGAAGTTACTGAACTGCTTTATGACCATTTTTCACACTTAAGATCATTGCAGCATCCCAATGGTTATGTGATTTGCATTCGGATGCTTGAAAACTGGTTCATATTTACGACGGTTGCACTGTCCTGGGGTCATGTGATCACCTTTTGTGACCTTCTGACAAACAAAGTAAATGGGGAGGTCAGAGTCATTTAATAACTGTGTTGCTAATTTAACAACTGCAGCGATTCACTGAACAAATATGGCAAGAAAAGTCATAAAATGGGGCAAAACTCACTGAGCAACATAAATGTTGGACTCAGTTGTGGTTTTAAGTTGAGGACTACCTGTAATCACTAGGACCAGCTCACCACAAATTCAAAAGAGAAGGATCAGTTCTTACAAAGCATCTTGAAGCTTATAAATCATAAGTTTGCTCCGTGAAATTAGACTTTTGTTAAGAAGCCTTTTTTGGCAGCTTCTTCCCCTTTGCTGAAATGTCAATGAAGTTGCCTATCATCACGCAACAGCTCAAGCACTGAATTATTTAGTTGGAGTTTAATAGCATTATTTTTACTTTTAAACAAAGGGGGAGGAAAAGAATCTCTTGCCATTTTGAATCCAGGACTATGGGGTAATCATGATTATGAAGTGAGGCTATTTCCGAAAGCTGAACTGACATGGACTATTTACTACACAACCATCGAAAGAGACACTCCTCACTTCTTGTAATGACAATCCTGATAGGCTGAAGTTATAAACAATGATCTACATAGACTTCTGTAAAGCCTTTGATTCAGTGGTACACAACAAACTACTCCTAAAACTAAAATCTCATGGTATCTCTGGACACTGGATAGAAGCATTCCTGTCAAACAGACAACAAATGGTCAAAATTGGGAGCGTCCTATCAAATTCTGTACCTGTCAACTGTGGTGTCCCCCAAGGGAGTGTTCTAGGACCAACTCTCTTCATACTCCACATAAATGACCTATGAGATCATATTAAGAGCAACTGCGTTCTCCTTGCTGA
This sequence comes from Pseudonaja textilis, assembly GCF_049901715.1. Classification (NCBI taxonomy): domain Eukaryota; kingdom Metazoa; phylum Chordata; class Lepidosauria; order Squamata; family Elapidae; genus Pseudonaja; species Pseudonaja textilis. The sequence goes on from NC_141991.1 coordinate 180,909,112, forward strand.
TGATGTAAATCTATTCAACCTCACAGACAATACTGCTACCCTTCAAAAAGACATTGATGATGTATCAGAATGGTCAAACAAATGGCAACTTCAAATCTCAACAAACAAATGCTAAGTTTTACATATTGGCAAAAAAAATAAGAAAATAAAATACAAACTGAATAGTCAAGACCTTGTTGATGATCCAAACTCTGTCAAGGACCTTGGAGTACTTATCTCTAATGATCTAAGTGCTACAGCCCACTGTAACTGTTGTAGATTGAGCAATGAGAGGCTAGACCAGGGCATGGATGCAACAAGACTTTATTAAAGTAATAAAGGACTGAACGTGTTAGCCCTGCCTGGAGCAGGCTCACAGCGAACAGCGGCTGACCGAACCCTGCAGCTGGCTTTTATAGCCGGCTGTCGAGGGAAGCCAGCCAATGAGGGGCAACAAACGCCCCCGCAGCATGAACGGACCTGGGTGGGGACTTTGGCAAGTTCCAGGGACATAACACCCCTTCCCCCCAGATGCGAACACGCATAGTCATTTAAATAAGCGGGTGGTCTGTGCTGGCGCCCCAAGCGTCGTAACTCCGGTGAGTTACCAAGTGTCTCAGAGTTCGAGGAAACAGGTAGGGTTGGTGATGGGGTGCAACCTCGCTCGGAGGTCTGCGCTGGTACCGGTGCAGTGCTTCTGGCCGGTGATGTCGTGGCCCCATCTGATGGTTCAGGCGGAGGACTCATCGGGCAGTCCCGGTCTACTGCCTGCTCCCTTGGCTCGGGTGATAGTGGCGAAGAGCCTCTGGAATGGTCTTCGATGAGAGTTTGGTGAGGCACCTGGGGGCTGACCTGAGCCCACGATCCGGCACTGGCGAGGGTACCCTGTCGCTTCCTTAGCTGGTCCAGGTGCCTTCTCCAGATGCGGCCGTCTTCCAGCTGGACTCGGTACGACCTGGAACCGGTGATGGCTACTATCTCTCCTGGAATCCAAAGTGGGTCTCCGGCATAGTTCCTTGCAAAGACATGTTCCTGCAAGACAAAATCTCTGACCCCTGTCATTGAAGCGAGAGGGGTGTCAGGGCAATAGTGAGGGTGGAGCCTATCCAACACAGTTCTTAGGCGTCTACCCATCAGAAGTTCAGCTGGGGATTTGTTGGTGACCATGCAAGGGGTTGAGTGTTGGCTTAGTAAGAAGCGGGAGAGTCTGTGATGCCAGTCTTCTTTGCTGAATCTGGCTAACGCTTCTTTTGTGGATCTAACGGCTCTCTCCACCAGTCCGTTGCTGGCAGGATGAAAGGGGGCCGTGAAGATGTGTCGGATGCCAAGATTGGTGGCAAAGCGGCTAAATTCTGTTGAGGCAAACTGGGGGCCATTATCCGAAACTATGGTATCTGGTAGCCCGTGTGTTACGAATAGGCGGGTCAAGGCCTTGGTAACCGCTTGCGTGGTGGTCGTGGATAGTTGGGCCACATCGATCCATTTAGAGTATGAATCTATGACCACCAAGAAGGTTTTGCCGTGTATTGGCCCCGCTAAGTCAATGTGAAGCCTTGACCAAGGCGCGTTGCGCTCTCCCACTTTGTGGGGGTGGTGACTGGAGGGGATGGTCTGGATTCCTGACAGGGTTGGCAAGAGCTTACCCACTTGACGATGTTGTCGTCCAAGCCAGGCCAGACGTAACTCCGAGCCAACGCCTTCATCCGGACGATGCCCGGGTGGCCCTCGTGTAGTGCCTCTAAGACTGGTGTGCGAGCGAGGCCGGAATGACAACTCGGGTGCCCCACAACAGGCAGCCCTGTAAGCTAGATAGTTCCTGTTGACGGGTCTTAAAAGGTGTGAATTCGGCTGCGAGGTTAGAGCCCGGCCACCCCCTCCTCACCCAGTCCAGTACCTGGGCGATGGTTTTGTCCGTCTTGGATTTGGTGGCGATGTCGAGAGCGGTGACAGGAAGGTCGAGCTCGGTGACATCGAAGATGGCATGGGCCGGGGCCGGGTCCTCAGCTGGAGCTGGCAGGGGGCAGCGGCTGAGGGCGTCTGCGTGGCTTAACGTTTTTCCTGGGCGGTGGATGAGCTTGTACGAGTATGCCGCCAGGAACAAGGTCCACCTCGTCATTCTGGGAGACAACACTTGGGGAGTCTGCTTGTCTCCAGATAGAAGACCCAGGAGAGGCTTGTGGTCCGTGATTAGTTCGAAGTTGTGGCCAAAAAGGAATTCATGAAATTTCTTTACCGCTGCCACTGCGGCTAAAGCCTCCTTGTCGATTTGACTATAGTTACGCTCTGTTGCTGAGAGCGTTCTGGAAAAGAAAGTGATTGGTGCCTCGGAGCCGTTGGGTAGTCTATGGCTTAATACGGCTCCAATCCCAAAAGGGGATGCATCCGCTGCTAGTACCAATGGGAGGTGTGGGTCAAATTGAATAAGGACCGCGTCTGATGTGAGCAGTGATTTGACTGCGCGGCGGTGTCTTCCTTGTGTCCCCAGTGCCAAGGTGATTTTTATCTAAGAGCCTGTGTAAAGGCTCTGCTACTGATGCTTTGTGAGGTAGGAATGACGCATAGAAGTTCAATAATCCCAAAAGGCTTGTAGCTCGGCTTTAGTGGTTGGCGTGGGTGCCTCATGGATTGCCTTGACCTTGGATTCTAGGGGGTGAATGCCTGAGGCGTCAATTCTATAGCCCAGAAAGTCCACCTGTCTAGTGGCAATGGCACATTTCTCCCTTTTTAATTTGAGGCCATGCTGTTTGAACCTGTCTAACACTGCTCTGACTCTCTGGAAGAGTTGGGGCCTGTCCCTGGCCGAGACCAATATGTCGTCGAAGTAGGGTACTACGCCAGGGAGGCCCTGAAGTATACGCTCCATGAGGGATTGGAAGATGCCAGGGGCAACACTTACGCCAAACTGGAGACGCCTGCACCGGAAGGCACCCCTGTGGGTCACAATAGTTTGTAATTCGGCTGTTTGGTTGTCAACAGGGAACTGTTGATACGCTTGTGACATGTCCAATTTGGCAAAAATGTTGCCAGGCTCAAAGGTATGCAATAAATGTTGAATGACCGGGACTGGGTAAGCGCTAACTTGTAGAAAGCGGTTAATTGTTGTTTTGTAATCTGAACAAATTCTCAGACTGCCGTCCTTTTTAAGGGGTGTGACAATTGGCGTCTCCCATTTGGCGAAGTCTGTCGGCTCAATGACCCCTTGCTTTAATAATTTATCCAGCTCTGCGTCCAGTTTAGGCCGAATGGCGAATGGGACTCTACGAGGTTTCAGCTGGACTGGAACCACTTGGGGGTCAACTGCAAATGAGATGGGGGTACCGTTATAACACCCCAACTCATCGCTGAATACGTCTGAGTAGTCAGTGAATAAGGAGTCAGTGTCAGAAGCTGAGACAGCATGGACTCCTGTTAACCCTAGGCCGAGGTAGGGGAACCAATCAAGCCCCAAGAGACTAGGGAGGTTGCCGTTAACTACCACTAGAGGCAGGTGGCCTTTGAAAGCTTTAAAATTAACAAGGAACTTGCCTTTGCCGAGTGCTGGAATGTCCTTCCCTTAATAGTCCCTCAAGGTGATCTGGCACTTCTGGAGCTGGTTTCTGGATAGTCTGGGCTGGATTTTCTTGAGAGTGCTCCAAGAGATGATTGAGAGTGCTGACCCCGTGTCAACCTCCATACGACAAGGTTTACCTTCTAATAAAATGGAGAGTGTGATTTTACTAATAGAATGACAGGTGTGGTTAGCATGGTAGCAAGTGTGACAATTTAGTACTTGCCTTTGGGGTCCAGAATGGGAAAAGGAAGGAACCTTATGTGCTGAGTTGTGCGCGGCCTGGCAGACTCTGGTGATGTGGCCTTTTTTGTGGCAATTGTTGCAGATGGCACCTTTGAATTTGCACGAAGCTCTCGAGTGAGGTCCGCCACAGGATAGGCACAGGATGATGTGTTTGGGCGCACTGTTGCTTTCTTGCCTGGTTCCTACCTGTGGTTGTTTGGCATGAGCGAGGCGGTGGATGTCTGGTTGATCGTTGGGATCATCTTCGTTGACCACCTCTTCTGAGTGAATGGTGGCACAGCTTTGTTTGGGAACGGGACCTTGAATCTCGGTGGCTAACTGGGTTGCCAGTTCTGCAGCCAAGGCTTCCTCGACGGCCTGGGAGAGGTTGAGATCCTTCCTGGCAAGCAGTCGCCTTTGGAGGTGAAGGTCCTTGACCCCGCAGACGAGCTGGTCGAGGAGCATGTCATCTAAGTAGTTCCCGAACCCGCAGTGGAGAGCTGCAGTCCTCAAGGCGGCCATGTACTGGTTGACGGTTTCCTTTTCAGCTTGCTTCCTCATCCGGAAGGTGAAACGCCTCGCGATCTGTGAGGGCCTGGGGGAGTAATGATTGGTGAGGATCTCCAGCAATTCTGCCCAGGGAACATTCTTTAACTCACGTGGAGCAACGAGTGCTGTGGCGGTATCAAAAACAATGGCTCCGCAATAACTGAGGAAGAATGACTTCTTTCTGTGCTCCCCAGCATCAGCCAGACCAATGGCATCGATGTAGTGGTTAAAACGATTTTTGTATGACTCCCACCTTTCTTCATCAGGCTTGAACGGTGGGAAGGCTGGGTTGGAGTTCATGTTGTGAACTTCTGCAGGTTACACTGCTGTGAGATCTCTCTGGGACGACAAATGGCCCTTCGTGCTCTTGTCAGACTAGTGACTTCAGCTCTTGAGAGGTTACACAGAATCTCTCTGTTCTCTCTGGGTTACGCTATGGCTCAGGCTGCAACGGTCGTTGGCAGCGTTATTTGAATTTCGCGCTCCTGGAGAGCGTAGGCAGTAATGGCTGACCACAGCTGACAGTGATTTGAATCTCGCGCCCTGTGCTGGCGTCAGAGACTCCCAGAATGACAGCACCGCGCTGTACTCCGACTCGAATTCAAACGACAGCCGTTTGAATTTCGCGCCCTTTTTGAGCTGAGCGGCTGCGGCTCACAGCGCTTCACTTTCCCTGTAGCTTGCTAACCGAGCGGCTACAGACGCTCTTCCTTTCGCTTTTGCTGACCGAGCTCTCCGGCGGCGCGGCGGCGGCTCAGCAATTGAGTGATTTCAGCAGTTGCGGATTGCCTCTGGTAGCCATCCCACCTTCGTCGCCAGTGTTGTAGATTGAGCAATGAGAGGCTAGACCAGGGCATGGATGCAACAAGACTTTATTAAAGTAATAAAGGACTGAACGTGTTAGCCCTGCCTGGAGCAGGCTCACAGCGAACAGCGGCTGACCGAACCCTGCAGCTGGCTTTTATAGCCGGCTGTTGAGGGAAGCCAGCCAATGAGGGGCAACAAACGCCCCGCAGCATGAACGGACCTGGGTGGGGACTTTGGCAAGTTCCAGGGACATAACAGTAACTACATAGCCAAAAAGGCATTAAGAGTTGTTAACCTAATCCTACATAGCTTTTTCTCTGATAGTAACACACTACTAACTAGGGCATACAATACATTTGCTAGACCAGTACTTGAACACAGCTCATCAGTCTGGAACCCACATTACGTATCTAATATTAACACAGTTGAGAAAGTCCAGAAATATTTCACAAGAAGAGTTCTCCACTCTTCTATTCGTTGCAGAATACCTTATGCCACCAGACTCGAAATTCTAGACCTAGAAAACCTAGAACTACGCCACCTTCGGTCCGATATAAGTATAGTATGTAAAATCATACATTGCAATGTCCTACCTGTCAATGAATACTTCAGCTTCAACCATAACAATACAAGAGCAAACAATAGATACAAACTCAAGGTAAACCACACCAAACTTGATTACAGGAAATACGACTTCAGCAACAGAGTGGTCAATGTCTGGAATACTCTACCTGTCTCTGTGGTTTCTTCCCCAAACCCCAAAAACTTTAACCTTAGACTGTCTACTATTGACCTCACTCCTTTCCTAAGAGGTCTGTAAGGGGCGTGCATAAGCGCACCAACGTGCCTACTGTCTCTGTCCTCTTGTTTCTTTTTATTTCTCTTATACGTATCCATTTCATGTATTCATAACTATGTTTATACTTATACCTGTTATCTTATAATTGCTTGACAGATAAATAAATAAAATAAATAAATGATGAGATCAGATGATTCACCAGCTGATGGAACCATGCAATAACTTTCACCTGCCCCAGTAATAAAGATCCATTGTCATGAGAACAATGATGCCTCAGGTTAAAATGTGGCAGTGCTGTGTCCTAGTTGAGGATGTCAAGGCTTTAACTATAAACATAAATCTAGGGAGATTTACATTCCCCTTGAAGAAATCATTTGGAGGCTACCCACCCTCATTGAGGGAAAGAGGGTGGCTTCTTTCTGCTTCTCAAATTTCTTTTTCCTCTCACTTTTTCTTTTCTTCAATCGAAGGCTGCCAAGTGAAAGACTCTTCACTCTTCCTACCCTCTGAACACATTGCTTGAAATTACACCATGGAGTATACTGAAAGCAGCCTGGGAGCTGCAGGTGTTCTTTGTTAAGTAGTGCAAGAATTTGTTCTCACACAGTCAGTGAAAAACAAGATAATAGAAATTCTGATTGTTGCAAAAACAAATGGTAGATGGAAAGAGGCCAGCCTGTGCAAAGGAGGGAATCAAGCAATCTATTATGTAGGATGGGAAGGGAAAAGAAATATATGAAGGTTTGAACACGGTTTCTATAAATCTTGGATCGCAGCATTTTAATCACAGCACAGCTCTTGTTGAATTTTTGTTTTGGTTATGGCTTCTCAACTTTCTTCAAAAAATATTGTCATAAATTCTTGAATTTCTTGCAAGTCTGCCTAAGTGGCTTCCACTGGATGAAGTCTGACAAATAGAACTCTGGAGCTGCCTCTGTGCCTTTAACAGTTGACTCTCATAATGAGTTTGTGTGTTGTTGTTTTTTATTACATTAAGAATGGACAACCTTAATCATATCAAGTAATTATTGAGATTTTCTTTTCATGATATTAAACAGGGACTATTGTTTTTACTTGGCGCCACAGAGGCAATACAAGCGGATTCGTATGTTGAACCTTCATCACTTATTTACTGCAGCATCAAGCAGTGACTTGATTTGCATGGGTGAAAGAACCATTGCATGTCAAATTCTTGAGCATTATCTCAGATAATGTCAAGCACAATGTTGCTCAATAGCTGTTCTTTCCATATTTAGCTGTGAGTCACCAAGTAATAAGTTATCAAATGATAAATGCCAGTGTATGAATCAGACCACACAGTGTTCCTCAAGAATAATTTCAAAAGTCTCCCAACATCGCCTTTAAATCTCCACAAGTTCTAATCTCTAGGTTTCTGGAAATGGAACGAACCTGACATGGGGTACACTGTGGCAGAAAAAGTACTTCCAACCCCATCAAGCACCCCTCTTTATTTTGGCATCTTACACAGAAAATCCCAATGGAAGTTTTCCTAAATAAAGCAGAAATCACTCCAACAAAATGCCTCTATATAAACGAAGAGGCAGTTATATTTTATGCAGATGTCTGGCTCCTGATGTCCTAACTATTCAAGATTAAGAGTGTATCTCCCATGCATTCATTGCTATATTTGCATACACATTTCTTTCCTTAACTATTAGATATAAATGCAGGGTCACATCATTATCAGAATGAATACATATAGGGCTAAAATAAGAAGGCTCTGAAATTTAACGTAGCTCATTTTATCTATAATGCTCATTCATCCCTTACAGTACATTAGAGACATATTTTACAGTCAGAGGTCACAATGCAGACATTATTAAAAATCTGAGCAATAAAATAGCCTAGTATACTGAATAATAATATTACACAACAGGATGGTAATGATGATCAAATAGAATTTCACCAATCACCATCAACCTTCAGCTAAGAGAAAGATAATAATTTCCTCCTTTGAACTTCCATGAAAATTGAAAAGAACCATTGTTTAGATCTTTCCAAACAATGTTGTACAAAGCAAATAGCAACAATACTTGTGTGACAGATTTAACTTCCATCAAGCTAGGGCAAAGGTGCTCTTCCAAAGGAATACTATTAAATCGCCCTTCTGGCTGTGATGTCGGCAAAATACCAAATCTAAGCTAAAGGTAAGAGTGAGTTTGGTATAAAATATTAGCATAATAAGGAGTTGCTGAAAAGTGTATTGCAAACAAAGAAGGTAGAAAAAGTGTTTAACCCTTTATATTATTTCAAAAATCTGTTGTTTCAGCTAAGACAAAGCTCTCTTGAAGGATATCAGAGTCAGATATTGGACAGAAAGCCTGCAGAATTTTAAGTCCAAACTAATACCTGTCATTCATGATGATGCAAAATTGTCTTGTAAGTTCAAAGAGGTTGAGAAGCACACAAAGAAAATTAATTTAAGCCAAAAATTTCAAGTGGCAAAGCCATTTTAAATTAGCATTCTCACTAGGGACATTCTAGGAATTCATTTGAAAGTGAACAGTCTTGACTTTCTGAAAGCATATGCAGTTATAGAATTATTCTGAGGTTATCTACATTTTATGAGATAATTTTTGACTTATGAAATGCACAAAAAAGGCAGAAAAAGTTGCAGTCTTGACCATAAACTGAGTGATATATAAAATGTGCTGGATTTCCATATTGAATTTATTTTAAATATGGAAATGCAATGAATAAGTATTTGCATAACTTATGTGGATGAAAAGCTATAAGTAGTCCCCACTTAACAACAATTCATGCATTGACCATTCAAAATTATGAAAGCGCTAAGGAAATAGTGATTATGACTGGTTGTGAGAGAAGTGATTGCTATTTGCACTTCAGAAGCATAGCTGCCACCAGGCAAGTTGCTTCCTACCCCATTTCCCCCATACATTCAGTTATTCACCCACATCTTTTCTCACAAGTAACCAATAGCAATAGCACTTAGAGTTATATACTGCTTCACAGTGCTTTCCAGCCCTCTCTAAGCAGCTTACAGAGTCAGCATATTGCCCTCCAATGATTTGGATCCTCATTTTACCCACCTCGGAAGGATGGAAGGCTGAGTCAAGCTTCAGCCTGGTGAGATTCGAACTGCCAAATTGCCGGCAGACGGAAGCAGCCTGAAGCACTGCACTCTAACCACTGCACCAACGTGGCTCAGTTCTCCAGTTGCCAGTAATAAGTGATACCCTGGCGTTTTCAAGGTAGCCTCACCCCATCCAGGCCCTCAGCTTACAAAAGCAAATGCAAAAAGTAAATCGGGTGTAGGAGGAAAGAAGATAGCAAATGACAGGATAGCGGAAGTGACATTTGCAGATTGGTAGCTATTACAAGCAGACAAGTCAACTGCCAGGACCAGCAAGCTACAGTGAGCAGCTTGTCCTGTTGGGAGTTCTCACTCAGAATTTGCCAGGAGCTCAGTAGCAATTAGAAGATTAGAAGACAACCACCCAACTAGTATAAAAACTTTTGGAAAGAGGCAAAAGCTGTATGCCATTTTATAGAGTTACAGAATTTTACTCATACTGTGTATTATTACTGAATGTTCAAATTCAGAGTGGCCAAAAGGATAGGGATGGAGGGGGCAGGTAAATAGGCAGGTGGCGGGGAATTGAAGCGGAAGCAAACATAGCAGAGCAGGAAGCATTCTGTCCTTGCCTAAACAACCACAACCAGAACTATTCAAACAGCTGTCGCTAACACATAACTTTACTTCGACCCTTTACCTAGCAATGGAAATTCCAGTCCCAATTAGGGTTGTTAAGTGAGAACTATTTGTAATCTGATTCACCAGTCTTGAATCCTTATGAATTGCTTCCTTGATCATAACCGAAGTACAACCAGTGGAACAACAATAATACAGGAAGCTTAAAATTCCTGTCTGCTGTTCTGCTTTTCTTGTTTTGTATATGGTAATTTTTACATAGTTGATTCCTGGCACAGAGTGTTAGTTTTTAAAATAATACATTTTTCCCCCATTGATATCACGGACTAAAATCCAACCCAAAAAGAATGTGGAACTTAATTTTGCAAAATCACAGTTTAATGCAGGAAGAATCATGTACACAATGCACGTATCTCAGATTAGAAGCACTTTCAATCTTTTGTACCACCTCACAAAAGCTGCTTTCATACTTCGATTGTCTGAATCTCCCATTTCCAGAAAATTTAAAAGAGAAACCGGCTCTTCCAGAATCTTACTAAATTCAGCAAGGTCAAAATAGTCATCAGACGTTTGAATAAATATGAGTTTCTAAAAATCTCTGATGGGGGAGGATGTATATTTTTACCTACTTCTAGTCAAAGTGGAACTCATTTATTGGCATAATATTGCTTTCCTTGCCTTTCCGAAATATGAAGTTATGCTTGATGATGCATGAACAAGGAGTCCATGCAACAAAATTAGTCCTGCTTGGTACTATCTCAAATAGCAAGCATAGAACTGTGTGTTTGAAAGCTTCTCTAAAACAGAAACACTGCACCCACGAAAACAGCATAGTATGGATTCTTCTCAAACTTTTTCTGAGAAACAGATTACCAGATAATTTCCTATCTGTGGAGCCAAAGCAGTACAGTACAAGAGCTGAGTATTTCCAAGCCTTAGTCTAGTCAGCTCATTAAATACTTTGTTTGCTTGGAATATTTCTTCAGGTTTCCAAACACAGAGCATTCAAATCACATACAACTGCTAGGAACATCAGGGATTGAGGTTATGACTGCCTCAATAACACTTCCACTTTCCTACTGATTTCTCTTTCCCTCTTTTTCTTCATATGCTGATGATGCCAGCAGGGTCCACTGATCTCTTCTTGTTGAGAACATCATTCTCAGATGTAGGAGGTGAAATTCTTCATTATTCTGATTACTTGCACTCTTCTTGATGCAAGGATCTACACTTTTCCAAGGATTGCAGAGGTAACTAATAGTGCAAAATGAGCAATTTAAACCAGTGGTTTTCCCCCCCCCCCCTTTTTGTCTGATTTTGGAGGGGGGGGGTTGGTTTGGTTTTGTTTTTGTTTTTTAAGAAGCTGTGTTAGGCCTATTGTAGGGCTTTTATTACAGTTTTTTTAAAAATATTTTCTGCTTGGGGTAAAAATGGAAAAGTGTCACCTGTTTCCAATAATTGAATAGTAGCAGGAATTTTCTGGAGGTTCCCCATAAAGGATTTTTGGAATGTGCCTTTGTTAAATTATACACCTCCATTATACTTTTATAAAACACTTAAACTTATTAGTGAAGTGGACTTAAGTTATAAAGAACTTGAATATCCTAATGAATCAGTGGCAAAGAGGATTTTTTTAAAATGCATAATTCTTATGAACTTACATGATCTGAAGAGAAACCAGAGTATGAACTTAAAATAAGATTAATGAATCAATATTCTTTGTCATGTTCATTAAACTGCCCACAGAATGCTTTAAAACATATGGACTCACTCTATTAATACTCTATTATGGACTGATATCTACAAGCCTGTTAAGATATGGTACAATTACTGTTATATTTCAAGGATGTGAATCTGTTTTTGAATAATATATGAAAAATCTGGAATTTATCACTATATGAAGATGGATTTTTTTCAGTGTTTTGATGGGCTGGAAGTAAGGAAGATCACTATTTGGCTTTGTAAATTTACACTATTTACCCCAAAGTTAGTCTATTCACCCCAAATTTACCATCTTAGCTCACAGACAAAAGTTTACCTCCTGTTTAAGTCACAGCATAAACAAAAGATGTAGTAATATAATTTCTTATAGTTAAGTCTCAATATTAAGTTTAAATGCTACTTTCTGTATGTGAAATAACATTTTCATAGGATTTTGGAGTATAGGTTCGGAAGATTTGGAACCAATGTAATATAATGATCAGGATTTTGGTCCAAGTGTGTAGATTCCTAGATTCAAACCACCATCAGCCACAGAATTTCTAGATTAGTTATCTTCTCAGTCCAATCTGTCTTGTGTTGAGGAGAAAAATAGAAGATAGGGCTAAGTACTCTAATAAATACATAAATAAATAAATGCATTCTGTAAACAGAGATAATCTAATTTATCCCACTTCCAGGCATAATTTCATTATTACAGCATTCCTTTTTTAAAAAAAATATAATTACAGCAACAACAAAAAAATAGGACCTAATGTGCTGCCTGAATCTTCAACCTACCCACCCTCGTTTTAGATGAAACATTTGTATTATGGAACACGTTTATTTATTTGTTCAATTTATGTGGCCAACAATTTCAAACATACAGTATGATTTTGGGTGGCTAATAAGGAATGAAAACAGTGAAAACATCATAACAGAAAAACGATTATACCTAGCTGCCAAAAATGGAAATAAATCTTACAAAAACAATTGTTTTGGTTCTACAGTAATGCACTGAGTTTGGCTAGTTCAGTATTTATATTTAAATATTTTGTGAAAGCAAAAGAAGGAATTCCAACTTGGAAGATAATCTTTTCTTGCTTATGGATATGTTCATGTACAGATTTTAAGCCAAAGGCATTAAACAGTACATAAACACACTGTTGCTGGAAATGCCAATTGCTTAGCAGAAAAAACACATAAACATGTTTGTATATAAATAAGCGAATTATGTTCCCACTTTATCTGTTTACTTAGATTTATGGCCTAAAATACCAGGAACATAAGAATTTTCCTCAGATCTCACCAGCTATGCAAAGCGATTGATTATTATTTTCCAGAAGAGGAACTGAGGCAAAGATAGTAGAAAATGGCCCTATCAAATGACTGCTTCTAGGGTGTTCTTTTTTTAATCCATGCAGTTGATACTATAATATTAAAGATTATCTCAATCATCTAAGATAATTAAGGGGCTCTCTTTAGAGAAGGAGATGGTGGATAATTTCTGTAAATTAACCAAACTCTAGAAGGCCTCCAAGATCTCTTCCTATCTTTTATTGTATGTTATGTTGTTCTACATACATGTCTATATATGTAATATGCTGTGAGAGTAATCTTGAGAAAGAGAAGGAAGAGCTACAGCCAAGGAGATGGTGAAATAAGAGAAATCTCACTCCTGAGCAGGAATGGAATTGAAAAAGGCATCTTGGGCTCAACCATTTCTAGTTCTTTTTAGCAAAATGGCATGGAGGGGAAAGGGACATTCAAAGTTGCAAAATTTTGTTTCTATAAACCTATAATAAAAAGTAATTTTAATCTTTGTTACTTTGGTGTTCAAGGCTGGTCTACCTTAGGGGCTGTCAAACCTCTCCCATACACCCATGTATATAAAACCTCTAATGGAGAACTATTTTTATCATTGTTGCAGGAGATCCTGTATCATGTCGGGTAACTTCACACAAAATACTAATATTCTTACATAAATTGGTAATCTACAAATATGGAGTAATGTTAGTTTTAATTGTCTATCCATCCCATCATAGGAAATATTCCTAAAAAGTGTGTCAACCCCCCACCCCCGCAGCCCCAAATGTTCCTGAAAAAAGTGTCTCACACACACACACCATGCAATGTAGAGTTCACCTGTCAGCTTCCATGTCATGCAATGACAAAAATGTTTCCCTCTCCTCCATTTGGCTGTTGGTGCATAACCCTCCTATTCTAATATTCACTAAGCATCTTCATGAAAAGGATGTAAGGCAAGCACTGACTAGATAATGGATTGGTGTTGCTGTTGTTGTTGTTTTGCTGTTTATTAAATAAAATCTCCTTTACTTTCACTGTCTAAGAGAAAGGGGTAAGAACGTTTCTAAGGACAAAAGCACCACAGCATTCTAAAAGACAACCAGTAATTGCAAGCAAAGCTTTAAAAAAGAATCCACCCTGATCGTTTAAAAATACTTTGCAACTATGATTTAAAAAAAAAACAGATGTCAAAAGAAACCTAAAATATTGACTCATTTTAGGTGGAATAAGATTAATGTTTGCAGTGTATAATAACAATCACTTAATGTACCGGGAAAAGAGCCATTATCGACAAATTATGAACCATGACTGGAAACGGATGAGCGAGCTTCTGCCTCGCCCCTGTTCAACAATAGGCACACAAAGAAAACATCTAAGGACTCTATCTTAATTGTTCCTAAAAGTTTTCCATATAAATGTTTGCTTAGTGGGTGAGCTGGGATGTTCAGAGACACCATCTCAATCTTTTATTTCACAACAAAAAAACATTTCATCTCCTTAGGGTTGATGAAATTGAGGCCCACCCCAAATTGTGCAGCTCAACAAGTACATCAGTCTCTTTCCACTTTTAGGAAGGATCCAAAGGGCAACAAAACCAAGGTTATCAAGAACTGATATAGAGCGGGGTGGCTAAAGTTTTTAAGGCTGCAATAATTTATCGGGGTCATCTACTTCAATATTTGCAGTGTGTGAAGACCAGACTGTGATTTAGAAAAAAACACAAAACAAATATGTTTTATGGCTTAATGTGACACCTGAATTAGGATACTGCGGTTTCTTCAAGAAATTATGAACGAAACCAATCATGGCTTAAGTTCATGAATGGACTTATTATACGATTCAGAGTGCGCTGCAGAATCCACATACAAATTGCTTTGCTGGGAGTCCCTTCTTTTATGCATGCTGGTGACCTCCATCCATGCTAGTGACCTGTGGTGATTTATAGAATTTTGGAGGTTTATGATTCTTGAGTCATTTCCAAAGGGGGGGGGGGGAGGGATAGCTGCTGTGAACAAGTAAAAACAGCCTCTACACAATACACCAAAGAAATTGGATGTGGAAGCATTGTTAAAACCACAACGGTGGGGGAGGGGGGTAGCTGTACTCCCCCCATCTTAAACAGAAGCCCTGTCTCTGTGTCTGTATGAAGTTCCTTGTGGGTTAACAATCTTCTTAGTAAGAGGGATCCCCATCTCTGTCTTAAAATATCATATTTTCCTACCATAATGTTTTGAGCTTTTTCTTTCTTTATCAGAAGCAAAATCTTCTTCTCCCCCCGCCCTGCCTTATTGGCACCCAATCAATAAAGCTGCACCACAATCCGTGTATCATGGGATCTGAATCTGACAGCTATTGTTAACACATCACTCAAGACGGCTGGAGTTGAATTTATATAATGCCAACAGGGCAAAGTGACACATCGGATTCAGTTTACAGCCTTTGTTTGGTGAAGGTTGGCAAAGAAAAAAAAAAGATGACCGCAAGACAAAAGTGTTACACTATCCTGAGGTACAACCCTGCAGTGATAGGGCATCATTCCTCCCCCACAATTTATGGGTTTTCGGCATTAAAAAAAAAAAGCGGTCCTGTCCATTATCATGTATGACTTCAGATTCAGCCCCAATGGCTTACTCAATATGACAGCATCCCCTGCTTCTATGGCTTTCAACCCATTAGTTACTAAGTTGATCAAACTTTGCTGGCAATGAAAAGAAACATCTAACTCTTACTGTAAGTGAGTAATGCTAGAGATATCCATATGGATTATGAGGAACAAAGAGATTGATTGAAAGCAATTAAAACGTAGTCTGTTGGGATAGGAGGAAAGAAGTCGAAAGCCCTGCTGGGTTTAACTAAAATGAGAAGCGGAGAACAGATTGCTGGGAAAGGGGAAGAAGAAAGGAAAAAGAAAGAAGGAGGGGGAGAAAGAGGAGGAGGAGGAATATAACATAAAAGGACTTGTAGATGAGGCAGTACTTTTGGGGGATCTACATGCAGAAAGAATAATAGGAGCTGCAGCATACTGCAAGAATTCTTAACATATGTAAAGTGGAGAATTAATCAGCAGAGAAGCCAGCCATCAGGAATCTACTAGGGTAATTAAAAAGAACCAACAAAGATATTGTTTTACTTCTAATTTATATGCCAACAGGTACACATGAGGATAACGATATAGATTCAGGGAAGGAGGTAAGTTCCTAATTCTGAATACACCAAGACTGACCTCTTATTTTTTCTTCATCACCATCAGAATTGTTCAGCCCTGGTCAAGCATTATAGCTGTACTATATAGATAGTCCTTGCTTACCAACTGTAATTGGATTGGAAACTTCAATGCTCAGCAACACAGTTGCAAGGCACAAAAGCTTGTGGCCATGACAACTTAAATCCAGAGTTCTGGCAGTTCTGGTTGTAGTTAGGCAAATCTCGCACAGTTGCAATGTCCGGCAGTGACATGATTGCCCTTTGCAAATCTCCTGCTGGTTACCCCATTGACTTTGCTTGTTAGAAGCTGGAAGTGAAGATTGTAAATGGCAATCACATGACCAAGGAATGCAGCTGTCAGGACTCCAACATGTCCGGCACGTCGTAATTGAAAGCCGGTTGCCATGAGCCCAAATCACAATTGTGCAACAGCTGCAACCACAAGGACCGATTTTAAGTCCCCCTTGTTCAGCACTGTCATAACTTTGAATGTTGCTGGCTCTGTAAACCCTAACAGGAAGCTCCGTAGACCCTACTGTAGGCAGAAAGCCTACTTGGGGCTTCTACTCACATTTGAACTGGATCAATAAACAACAGCTTGTGGGTCAAATCCATCTTGATGCCTGTTTTTGTATAGCCCATAAGTTAAGAATGGATAGGATAGATTGCCAGTGCCAATGCTCAGCCAAGTTTCCAGGATGAAAAATATGGTTGATTGCTGGGGAAAGCCCATGCTGGACAGCAGTGGTATCCTGTTAAGCAAGTTCCTTGCTGGTAAGTTGACATTGTCCAATGGCTTCTGTGCTCCTTGGTCTGAATCCCGGCCAGCTACATCTATGCTAATGCCATAGCTGGATGACTAGTGATTTCATCTACAAAACAGTATATTCGGTGTCCACCGCCAAACAATAAGGAATATGATTATAGCTATTGCATACTAAATTACATGATAATTTTATTGTTATCATTATTCAACTAGGAGACTGCCCCATTGATGCCTTGCTCAATTTACCCCTTCTGAAGATCTTCTTTCCAAAGATCCCTTCTGAGAGATCATGAGAATTGGAGCTACTTCCAAAAAAGCTACTTGCTTCCAGGAAATGCAAGGTGTTTTCTTTCTGATAGAGCACCTAACTGACTCAATATTCAGCCTTGTAAAGAGGTTGCATCACCCCATTCTGGAAGCAACCGCCATTATCACAATTTCTCAGAATGGTGCAATTTTTCAAAATATGCCCATCTGAGCGATCGTGCGAATGGGGACCATTTCCAGGATGGCACAAGGCAGCCTCCGCAGGAAGGCGGTGCATTGTATTATGAGCTGTGGTGGCACAGTGGTTAGAATGCAGTACTGCAGGCTGCTTCTGCTGACTGCCAGCTGACTGTAGTTTGGAAGTTTGAGTCTCACCAGCTCCAGATTGACTCAGCCTTCCATCCTTCCGAGTTAGGTAAAATGAGGACCCAGATTGTTGGCAGCAATATGCTGACTCTGTAAACCGGCTTAGAGAGTGATGGAAAGCACTGTGAAGTGGTATATAAGTCTAACTGCTATTGCTCTTCCGATCCTGCTTACAATCTTTGTGAACTGTTGTCTTCTGGCAGAAGATACAGAGCAATTAAAACTCGGACCAAATGTTTTCTAAACAGTTTTTATCTCAGAATCAGAGCTGTAATTGTACTTAACAATGAACTTAAGGACCACCATCAGTGAGCTGTTGGACAATATTACTTGGTCTGGATGCTTGTGTGTCTTTGGGGGCAGGGAATTTTGATGGGTGGGAGAGTGTTTGGGGTGTGTGTGTGTGTTGGGCCTGGTCTCTGGGTGTTATGTGAATTTCACTGTATGTATAATCTGTGTATATATGTACAATGACAATGAAGTATTATAAACTATTGTTATTAGCTGGGCACTCTTTTTGAAAGGCAGTTCTCAGAAGTGAGTAGAACAAGGCACAATTGAGTGAAAATACCATCTAGCAAGGTAGGAAATTGTGCAAAAAGGGGCCTTAGGGGATGACAGAGACCCTGGAAACACCAATGTAGGTCATTTGTGCACTGAGGAAGTGCTGCATATGGGCGCAGGCCTGGGCCAGCACTAGGTCTCCCAGAGACTCCTCTATCCTCTCAGGCATCTATGATGTTCTACTTAATGACAATAATGGAGAAAGACAGCATAGTGGTCATTAAGCAGCTCAATCACATTGATGCCTCATTTAACAATCACAATGATTTGGAACAATAATTCAGGGCTCAATTGTGGTCATAAGTCAAGGACTACCTGTAAATCTGAATGAAATTGATTATAAATCTTAAGCTATATGACTGCAGAGTGCCTATATTTAAAATTGTATTCTATCAAGAGATGGGATTTGGCACTCAGTGACTGGTTGTAACTGCTGCCTTTGTCCGGGCATGGAATTTCTTCTGCATAATTTCAGTTGGCTGCCACTTTCTGACCTTTATCTGGGATGTTATCATTCATAAATCAACTTTAATTTCATGCAGCTTTGGCCAGGCTGCTTGGGCATCTTATCAATACTGATTCCCTCTTTGATTCAAGTTGATTGGCCCATGAAATAGTCCCACTCATCCTAATTTGGGGGCTTAGTATTTATAAATTAAGTTAATTTTAATAGAATAGAATAGAACAGAACAGAACAGAATAGAATTCTTTATTGGCCAAGTGTGATTGGACACACAAGGAATTTGTCTTGGTGCAAATACTGTCCGTGTACATAAAAGAAAAGATAAATTCGTCAAGAGTCAAGAATCAGAATGAAAATTTAATCAGAAAATGAAAAGAAAAAGAAAAGAAATTCCAACTAAGTCACATGGCACACAACTGCAACCTTTGTACTAATGTGGATTAGGGACTGGATTATGTTCTTTTGGTGTAGATATGTGGGCTTAATGCTCTCTGCCTCTCCCTCTTTTGGGGCATTTATGTGGCTGTCAAGTTAAATTTCAAGTTGCCATTTGCATTTTATGGCTTCATTTCAGAATGGACAAACACATAAAGGGCTTTGGGAGGAAGAGAGAAAGGAAAGCCTATGTTTCTGGAGCTATCAACCTATTGTTCCTTGATATATATATATATTTTGTTTAATTTTTTTAAATGTAAAGTCAGATTCCAGATGGTAAAAAGATGTTGGAGACTATTTCATTGTTCAGGAGTAAGGATATTTCCTTACTCTGTTGATTGACTCAGTTAGTTGACTCTAATTTGATTGTCATTCACTTAAGAGGCAATACAATCAAAACTACATTGCAAAATTAAATATTTTAAAAGGGAAAAACAGACAGAAACCTTAAGCAACTTTTTTACCAGGTGGTGGTGGTGGTGATGTATACTAAAATGTCTTGTAGCTGAACAGATTCAGGAAGCTATTTACCACCAAGATATCAAGATCTTTGCTATTTGTTCTGAATGCTTAGCAAAATGTTGAGAAGATGTCATTTTCAAGACCTTGTAATCTAGCACTAGGAGTTGAGAAATCATTTGTTTCTTATATTTCAGCAAACATACCTAATTAATGCTTCTCAAACCTACATGTATATTAATACACACTTCTATATAGAATGCCAAATTAAACATCTTTTTCAGAAAACCGCAATACTGTTCGTTATTTTTTAAAACACGCATAAGAAATCATGTATACAAAATGGATCTCTTTGAGAAAATTATCCATATGCATGCGTATACATCTAGAAAATATTGCTGATAGGGCAAAAGCAAAAAAAAAACAAACCCTGTCAGTTAAGAGAAATGTGAAAAAGCAAATCTTCATGCAAAGCTGTATTTTTCCTTAAAATTGCAACCAAACACAGCATTGAGGTAACCCAAATTTAAAGAAAAGAGGAAATAAACACAAAATATTTGATCGTTCCCACATAACAGTCATATTTTATAACAGCCTAAACCAATTTTGAATTATCTATAACTCTTGAGACTACAACAACTAGAAACCCCTCCACCCAAAAAGAAGTGGCAAATAAGTCGCAACTTAATCTCCACGTTTCTTAGAAAAATGTTGCAAGGCCAGTCTTGTTTTCTTTTGTGATCCCTTTTAAAAGGAACAGTATAAAGCAGGACTGTCAAACTCCTGGCCCGTGGGCCGGATGTGTCACATGCTGGCCACGCCCACACCCAGTTTAGCGAAGGGGGAAAAAAGTCCCCATATGTCATATGATGACATGAGTTTGACACACCTGGTATAAAGTATTGTAGTGTCTCTCTTTCTCTCTCTTTAAAAAGTGTCATTTGATACTGGACTTGGCCCCAATTGCAGCCTATTGCCCACATATCACAGATAGGAGGTTAATCAGTCTGGAATCAAAGCCATGATAGGTCTGTAAATTCACAACTTTGATGTGGTGCTTTGAAGAAAGAAGAACAGCCTGATCAGCTGCCACCTGGAGACAGAGAAATACAAGTCAGCCTTCAATTTGTACTGTGGAAGGAATAAGGAAGAACGTGAGAGGTTGATGAAGGAAGATAAAAGTATATTTTATTTTATTAATTTTATTTATAAGATTTGTATGGTTGCCTATTTAGAGCACAATTCTGGACGGCTCACAAATTCCTAGAAAACTATCTTTGGGATATCAAGAATCTGGTTTTGATTTCTTGTCCAAAGTTTTATTTTAAGCAAAATGGGATACTGCTAACACAGACCCCGGTGACAGCAGAAACGCATAGTCTCCATAATTTCAGGGTTTTTTTCCTTTTTTGTGGGTTTGGTTTTTTTTTTTTTTTTTGGCATCTATCGTAGTTATAAGGTTGCTGTCGATATATATTAAGAGTTTCCTGGCATTCATTGATGCATGCTGAGATAGTTTTAAAAAGAGATCAGACCAATTTATTTACTAAATAGCCCAGATAGAAATGGTGTGTTCTGCTTCTGGATAAGAAGTAGTAGGTTGGCTGTGATGGAGCTTGTGTCTCTGAAGGTGATCAAAACAGGTAAGATGGCATGGATGGCATCACTAGCGAAACTTTATGTCTTTGTACATGATGTCAAGGCACATGCAAAATAGGCGGATCTTGGATCATATTGCCATATTTGCCATATCATCTGTTTTGATCACCTCTGTGGATGCCACAGCATGTCTATGGAGATTCTCAGTCATGGTTGTACCAAAGGTGCTTTTTCAGGAGGCAATTGGACTTTCTTGTTTTTCTTTGAAGACATTTCGCTTCTCATCCAAGAAGCTTCTTCGCTCTGACTGGAAGGTGAGGAATGGAAGGATTTATATCCCTTGCAAATGGCCAGCTGTCTGCAAGAGATATAAATCCTTCCATTCTTCATCATCCAGTCAGAGCTTAAGAAGCTTCTTGGATGAGAAGCGAAATGCCTTCAAAGAAAAACAAGAAAATCCAGTTGTCTCTTGAAAAATCAGCTTTGGGATACCACTGCCTGGTGAACACAGGATTTGGTTCTAAATAGATTTTTATTCTTATTTAATAAGAGATAAACTTAAATGTGAAATTAAGAAAATGAGCCTCTGTGAAAAACAACAACCAGAATAATAGCAGGCAGTACAAGAAAGGCCACTGCTGTAGATGATTTATTTACAGCTCAGTCATCAGCAAAAAGTCAAATTGGCCTTTGATCC
Organism: Pseudonaja textilis; assembly: GCF_049901715.1. Classification (NCBI taxonomy): domain Eukaryota; kingdom Metazoa; phylum Chordata; class Lepidosauria; order Squamata; family Elapidae; genus Pseudonaja; species Pseudonaja textilis. The sequence goes on from NC_141991.1 coordinate 180,930,538, forward strand.
CTAGAATGAACCCAAACTAGATGAGGAATTCATCATGACTTAAGAAACAAACATGTTTGAATAAATCCTCCTTGCTCCTTACATGGTTCATCTGGCATTCCATATATTTTCTCTGAAAGAAAACGGCTCAGATATACTTTGTCCTACCTGGTTTATATTTCCATTACATTTGCATATTCCAAAACCAGCACTGTTTTCCTGTTTATGTTTTTCAATATATTTGGCTTCATTTAAGAACAATTCATGCTAGGTTTAAACTGATGAAAGACAGATTAGCAACAGCAATATTTTTGGCATGTGAAATTGTCTCTAAGCAAGTATTTATTGAAGTGGGAAAATTGCAGTAAATGATAAACAGGATAGAGCTGTGACATTCAATTCCATGTTATTTTTCTTTTAAAAGAATTAATATTCACGTAAAATATATCTTCTTTTACTATCTCCTTCTACATGCCAATGAACTATAAAATGTTTATTACATCTCCTATCATGCACTATAAGTACTAGTTCATATTTGATCTCTATCAGTTGTCTGATTTTCCATTAAAATAATTATGGAATTAGAATGGCAAATTCGTAATGTAGCTTATCATGCATAAGCACAGTGTGAATGCAGCATACTAATACTGCAAATAGTAATAATAAACAAGATAATATTCTGATCAAGAAAGCCATAGATATTTATAAAATCTTTCCAGGAAGAAAGGCAGTGTTGCTCATACTGGACATGACATTTTAAAATCAGCTTGTCTATCTCTCAACATGGAAATGCAAAGAAATATTTGGTATCTCCTTTGATGCCATCTAAATTCAGATGAAGATAGGAGGGTCGACTTAAGTTGGCAAAAATTCCACTTAAAATTAGTAAATTGGTGGTTTCCATTACAGGAAATCATGGGGAGTAATAATGTTAACTGGATCTAATTACTTGGGCTTCAAGTTAATTAAATGATATTATATTGCATTTTTTTAGATTCAGTCAACTTTTTTCATCCTAGGTATGCCATTGAAATGTAGCTTTTGACCACAGAAAAGTTTTACATCTTTTGTCCTGAAGTTTGAGTGAAGTTGATTCAAGCTTGACCTCAGCCTTCATGTAAAATTTCTCCAGAATAATAAAACTGAGTATGTATTATATCCAAATCAAATTATCTGGACTATTCAAAAAATAAAATGTACTATGGGAATCTCAATGAAACACAAGGATACTTCTGCAGGTTCAAGCATCAGGCAATGGACAAACACCAGAATGCCTCTTTTATATATTACAGTGTGTTATCACTCCAAAATTGCTAGTAAATCAATAGCTTCAAAATAGGTGGCTAAATCTGTCTGACAATAATATATTCTACCAAAACAATTTAAAGCAGATTACATAATTGTAAATTTCATCTCATATAAAAGATACAAATGAGATTCAATTTCAAGAAGAGAAAATGAAGCTCACAACAGATAGTCCTCAACTTACGACCACAACTGAGGCAGAAATTTCTGTTGTTAAGCAAGGCACTTATAAGTTTTGTCCCATTTTACCACCTTTTTTTTGCCAAAGATGTTAAATGAATAACTGCAGTCGTTAAGTGAAATTATATGGTCTTTAAGAGAATCTGGTTTCCCCCATTGATTTTTGCTTGTTGGAAGCTGGCTGGGAAGGGGATCATATGGGGATCATATGACCCCCAAGATAGTGCAGCTATCATAGATACATGCCAGTTGCCAAGTGTTCGAATTTTGATCACATGACCATGGAGATACTGCAAAGGTCATGAGAGTGAAAACTGGCCATAAGTTACTTTTTTCAGTGTTGTAACTTTGAATGGTCACTAAACAAACTAAACTAACCAAATAATAGTAAGTCAGGAATTGTGAGTACTTTGAAATAAATGTATAGGACAAAGCCATCCAATTTTTACTAATATTGTTACTAAACAATTCTAAGTATGACTGAGAAATTAAGCAGAAATAGACTGGGATTTCATACAGGAAAGATAAGATAAAATAAGATGAGATCAAATCAGATAAGATAAGATGGTACAAATAAATATGATATGTAATGTAAATTGATATGGTGCAATGTAATGCAATGCGTTGTGATGTAATAAAATGTAATGATATAACACAATGTGATATAACATAATATATTAACAAGTGTTGCCTTGCAGCTTCCTATTTGATACAGCTATATTATATTATTGTGAGTCAATTAGTTTTACTTTATTCTGTATAAATATAAGATTGTATTTAATAATTATTTATTTTTGCCTTTTTCCCTTCCCAAATCTTAAAGCAACATCTCTAATCCAATGTATTCCACAACAACCCAATGAGGTAAGTTGGGCTGACACATGAGGGTCTAGTCTTAAATCACCCAGAACTACATATATAGTTGAAGAAATATACATATATACATATACATTTACATGTTGATTTTCATAGGATGAATATTTAAAATCTGTGTTGTGGAAGGGCTTGTTTTCAGTTCTCCTTATGCCATCACTTATGCTTCAGTTCTCAAATTGAAAAGCAATTTTGTACACCTATGTATACCTGTATTTCAATATTTAGAGAGTGAAAACAATATAATAATTGTAATAGTTCTATGGATCAATTTATTTTTTTAGTTTCCTTTCTGGTCACCATCAGCCACAATTCTCCCATTTTTTTCTTCACCACGAGAATGAAACTAAAGCTAATGTATGAAAATTTACCCAATGTATGAAAATTCACCCAAACTAACATCATTTTCTTTTTAGTGGAATGAGGCATCTTGATCACAGCATGTGCCTTTCAGAATATACTTCCAGAGTCCTCTTTTATATCTGGGAACAAAATCTGTTCATTAAAGCCTATAATTGTAATTGCCATTTATCCATCCAGCGATAAAAGTAAGGGAACAAGATAATTTCTTCTGATTTTTGGTGCATGGGGTGGGGTTGTCCACTGTCTGTTGTTTCAAGCAACAAACCTATGAGTGTCTTAGATCAAACCTATATGTGTATGTATCAGAGATATACCATACAATCACTTCAGATGTGGTATTCAGCAGGTTCTGACCAGTTTTGGAGAACTGGTAGTGGAAATTTTGATTAGTTCCAAGAACCGGCAAATACCACCTCTGACTGGCCCTGCCCCCATCTATTCTCTGCCTCCCAAGTCCCAGCTGATTGGCTGGGTCTTCTTTTGTTGCCCTGCACAGGACAATGGAGCTGGAAAGCAGGTTAGTGGGGTGGGGAAGGAATGGGATTTTATAGTAACCTTCCCCCAGGAGTGGGGAAGGAATGGGGATTTTGCAGTAACATTCCCCTGCCATGCCACCAAGCCACACCATGCGCACCAAGCCACGTCTACAAAACCAGTAGTAAAAAATGTTGAATCCCACCACTGATCCACTTCATTAGAACTATAGTTCTATATATCTGTATATATCTCTCTCTCTCTCTCTATCTATCTATCTCTCTATGAATGCCATATTTCAATAATACTGCATACTGTTGACAGAAGGGGCTCTTGTCCACAAAAGTTTATGTTTCAAGTTGGCCTTCCAGGTGCCACAAGATTCTGTGCTTGCTTTTTCCTACAGGCAATGAAAAGAGATACTACCTGTTCCTGGAATTATTTAAACTACCGTTTGCAATTCTAAATGTAACAGTACTGTACAAGATTCAGAAGACCTGAATTATCAGCAAAACTGCCATGAAGCATTATAGGCTCTTGATCGACAGATCCTTCCCACTTCTTTCAAGCATAAATGCATTAATTATTTCAAAGGTGGCTGACTCTGAGCCAAGAGTAAAGTATTGGGAGAAGAAAGGATCGAGTCAGAGAGCAAGAAAAGGAAAGGAAAGGAAAGGAAAGGAAAGGAAAGGAAAGGAAAGGAAAGGAAAGGAAAGGAAAGGAAAGGAAAGGAAAGGAAAGAAAAGAAAAGAAAAGAAAAGAAAAGAAAAGAAAAGAAAAGAAAAGAAGAAAACCAGCAAACTCACAATGGTCTAAGCACTGCAGGTATCACCTGCCTGATATTGTTTTCCCATTTTTCACAAGAACCCCCAGGGAGTATTTAATCACAGGACCTTATTTCAGTGGATTCGTAACATGTTCCAGTAGACATACTGGGGAATATGTAATAGGTCCCTCTGGAGTAGTAAAAAAGAGAATCATTTTCTCTTGGAATCTGACATACCATGGATCAGCTTTCCCAAACTAGCTACTCTCTAGAAGTATGAATTAGCTCCCAGCTCCATCGCTGACAAGGTTAAGAACTGAAAGGCCATTCATATGATGGAAAAAGGTACTTACCACATTTCTCCTGATTAAAATGTCAGGAATTACCTTGTTTAAAAAGACAGTACCGATGCCAAGGTTTCATAGTCCGTGCAGTCAATTTTGAAAACACCGTTGCTCATTAATGGACACTGACTTGGAAACATTTCTCTTTGCCACTCCGTGGATCAGGGCTGCAAAATCAGCGTGTGTTTGAAGAGCACACTAACAGATGGCTTTGAATGGTGATTTTCTATCAGAGGGTACTCTGTATAGTGTGATTGGATTGGAAGTGGAAGAGCCTGCTGACTCAAGGCTTTTGCTTAAATTTTGTGCAAATTTTTGTGCTTAATACAAGAAGAGGATTGCAGTGTCAACCATTCCAGTTTGTTTGATGCCCATGAACTCCGGGGCCTATCTAATATCTATATCTATGTCTTAGTCTGGAGAGGTGATGGGTTATGCTAGCTCTGCCATAATTTTTAATCTTCCGCTTCTCAGGGAGTGCTCCGTCCGATTTGAGGAGTTATTTCTGACATTTTTGCTTTGCTCACTTTTGTTGCTGCTTTCTCCTTTTCTCCTTTTATGTGGCCCGCCAGTGGCCAGTGGATCATACAGCGGATCTGGCAGCAGACTTGGACAGTGAGGAGATTGAGGGGGAAGATGGGCCACTCCTAGAATCTCGGGAAGGCTTTGACGAGTGCTCTGCGTCGGAGGCAGAGATGGCCGCCTGGGCCGCCTGACAGTTGATCAGGTGCCTTCAGAGTCAGACATCAGTGGGGCAGAAGATCAGCTGGAGCCTATTCCCACTGTGCGCATGCACAGAGCTGCTAGGAGAAGGGAACAGCTAAGGAACAAGGGTCGACTCGGGAGTAAAGGCACAGGTGGACGGTGAATGGCCCCTCTCAATAAAGAGGAGTGAAAGGGGAGTGGTCTTTGCAGGAGACAGTTAGTTCAATTCATTAGGGTGAAGATCTGTTCCTGACTTCTTGCCAAGTAATTGCTACTAGAGCATGGCGTTTAGAAGACATCGGCCTGACAACTCTCCAAGACTGATAAAGGTCTCCAGTTGTGAAATCTCTTAACAGACTGTTTGCCAGGACTTTGCTGGAGAGGAATTCACCTTAACCTAATAAAAGGGGTTTTATCAGAACAAGGAGTCTGCTTCATGATTTTGGGAAGCCTAAGTCAGAACACTTTTCTCCTATAAGCCATCTGATCTTCCCAGTTATCCCTCTGTCCAGAAGAAGAGAAGAAACCTTCTCTTTCCTTCTTTACAGGTCAAGACAAACATGTCTGTGTGTACATTACACAAACAGCTACATCTCTTTTGTCTTCACATCCAGAGCAACCTATTACTGAAGGAAAGTACTATTCACATTATCATGCTAAACCATGTTGAGATTTTGCTAAGCACATTGTGTAAATGCATCTATGGTTCATAACATAACATTCTGGATGAGTCCAGCCATTTGTTGTGTACAGGCAGTCCTCAACTTATGACCACAATGGATCCCCAAAGTTTGATTGCTAAGTGAAACATTAGTTGAGTTTTGCCCCACTTGACGTGCTTTTTTTGCCACCGTTGTTAAGTGAATCACTGCAGTTAAGTTAGTAACACAGTTGTTCAGTGAATCTGATTTCCACACTGACTTTGCTTGTCAGAAGATCACAAAAGTTGAATTTTGATCACGTGACCATGGGGATAGTGCAATGGTTGTTAACTGTGAAAAACAGTCATGAATCACATCAGTCCTGTTGTACCTTTGAATTATTGTAAGTCGAGGACTACCTGTATTGAACAAATGTTTTTCAAGGAACCATCCGTAAGTGATTTTGTTGTTAAGGTTGGATACATCATCCCTTTCAGTGGTGGAATTCAATTTTTTTTTACTACTGGTTCTGTGGGCATGGCTTGGTGGGCATGGCAGGGGAAGGATACTGTAAAATCTCCAGTCAGAAGTGGTATTTGCCGGTTCTCTGAACTACTCAAAATTTCCGCTACTGTTCTGCAGAACTGGTCAGAACCTGCTGAATACCACCTCTGATCCCTTTCCATCAAACTGTTTCTTTAATGGAGCTCAACACAAGAGGGATCACCTAGTATCATATTTTCCACCTCTGCTCTGGCACTGCTAAGTACAAAGAAAGCATTTCTCCCTTTGCCCTTGTCCATATTAATTACCCCAAATAATGTTTCCATTGATTCTAGAAAGCTCTGTGCTTTTAACCTAGATAATGCAAATTCTTGCTGTTATTTACCTCTCTCTACAACTCAGCTTTTTCCTCCGTTTTGTCTAGGGTTAGGGTTAGTATAAAAAACGTTAAGCTATATCTTTGCTTGCTGAATTGTGTGTTGTATACTTGCTCTTTGAATCCAGGACATGTCTGGGAGTTTTCTGAGTGAAGCTAAACTGGAAATTATAGCACTTTTATAACTGAAACGTTGCGAGCCCAGCAGGGAGCCAGAACGAAAGCCTGGGCAGCCAGATCAGCCCGAAATAGCCTAGTCAAACAAACATCCTAATTTATTTGCAGTTGCCTGGTCATGCACATAGCTTAACCAGCACTCAAGAGCCCACAAATCATGAATTTGCATTAAGGATTAAAAAGCCGAAGAGCATTTTACATGCCCACCAGCTTAAAAAATATTTTTTGAAAATGGTAGTGAGATCGGGACCGGAATATTCACATCCTTGGAAAAGATGGAATTTGGATGGATTTTTAAACATCCACTGGTTTTGTCCAGAAGAAGCTCTAGTCAGGCTAATCTGGATGAAAAGTAACAATGTATTGTAAAAAAAAACTGAAGCTGAACTTTGAACTTGAAGTTGACCCAAAGTGGTCCTTCAGGAAAGGAGATCTGGGACAAGCTATAACCACCCATGCATGTTCAGGAATGAGCAACTATATGTTGATGCTCAGAAAACACATACATTTCAAATTATTAAGGAATGAAATTTCAGGAGAACATGTACTAGAGTGCATCTATTCACAAGATACTAAAATAAAGCAGTCTGAATCTTTCTGGTGATTTAATCAAGGAAGTGTAATCAAGATCATTATCATAAAACTATTAAGAAGCCCCTGATGAAATTTTCCTTGAGAATATAATTGCCAAACTGGAGGCATCAGCAGGATCTGAATGATGCAACTTGAAGACCATTCTCTAAACCAGATAAAAGGAAGAAATGTAATCTATCTGTTCTGAATTAGAAAGGGTCATATTAAAAGAAGATGCAAGGCTTTTTTCGTGCGACTGTTGATAAAAATAGGATCTCCAATCAAAGTCCAATGACAGAAATGGCACAAGAGAAAGATGAATGCAGATGTCACAGAAGAGAGAGAGGGAGGGAGGGAGGGAAGGAGAGAGAGAGAAGTCAAACCTTTATTGAAATTGCAAGAACAAGGTGCAAGGAAAGAGCATATTAGTATATTTATAAATTAATATATTCTCATTCATATATTAGTAAATTTAACCTGAAGTTGGACATGATCCATTATATATATATGTGTGTGTGTGTGTGTGTGTGTGTGTGTGTGCAGCATTCAGCTTTGTTCGGGTATTTTCCCACATCATTGTAGTTGTGCTTTTAAAGTTGTAGCAACGTTTCGGCAGAATCTCATCTGCCATCATGAGGCTTCTGTACCATACATGTAAGTACCCGTGAAAACTTAAACTTATATATATATATATACACACACACACATATATATATGTGTTTTCAGAGGTTCTCGCGGGTATTTGTATGTGGATCTTTGGTTGTTCGGGTTTTCTCCCGCGTGAGAGAAACCTGAACAACCAAAGATCCATATATATATACATATACATACATACATACATACATATATATATATACATATACATATACATATACATATACATATACATATACATATACATATACATACATACATACATACATACATACATACATATATATATATATATATATATATATATATATATATATATATATATGGTATTCAGCTTTGTTCGGTATTTTCCCATGTCATTATAGTTGTTCTTTTAAAAAGGTAGCAGCCTTTCAGCAGAATCTCATCTGCCATCATCAGGCTTCTGTATTGTGTTCGTCTGAGAAACGGCTGTGAAAGTCTGACTCACAGACGAACACAATACAGAAGCTTGATGATGGCAGATGAGATTCTGCCGAAACGTTGCTACAACTTTAAAAGCACAACTATAATGATGTGGGAAAATACCCGAACAAAGCTGAATACTATACACATACATACATACATACATATATACATACATACATACATACATACATACATACATACATATATATATATATTTTAAAAGTAAAGGTTTCCTTCACACATATGTGCTAGTCTCTTCCGGCTCTAGGAGGCAGGTGCTCATCTCCGTTACAAAGCTGAAGAGCCAGCACTGTCTTCGTGGTTATGTGGTCGGCATGACTAAATGCAGAAGGCGCATGGAACGCTGTTACCAGAGTTGGTGTTCAGTAGGTTTTGACTAGTTCTGGAGAACTGGTAGTGGAAATTTTGAGTAGTTTGGAGAACCGGCAAATACCACCTCTGACTGGAGATTTCACAGTATCCTTTCTCTGTCATGCCCACCAAGCTCCACCCACAAACCAGTAGTAATAATTCTTGAACTATTCCTTCTTTCATTCTTGTGTGTGTGTGTACACTTATAAGCTTTGAAGAATCCTACCAAGGAATAGTTGGTTTAGCAAATAGTATGTCAATAGATATATGTAGAAGAGGTTGTATTGAACTGAAATGCCTGATAAGAATAAAAGAAGGAATATTTCAAGAATTCTATGATATAGGAGAATGGATACAGATTACATGTCTGGGTTTTTTATGCAACATGGCTGTAACATTGTGTTTAAAAATGGACTTTACACTATTGTACTGTTGAAAAGAAAGCATAAAGAAGTTAATCTGCTGGAAGCTATGCAGCCTAAAGCAGAATGGCAGCATGCATAATAAACTTGCAGAATGGCATAGATGATTTAGTCACAGAAATGCATCTGCTATTAAAAAAAATAAAGATTGTGGATTTATCGGTTTGAATATTTGTCCTTACAAGAAATAAGGGGAATCAAAATGCATTCTTTAAAAGCAGAAGGAGAAAGATACAGTTTTGCTGGACTTAAATTCAAATAAATCAGCCAGGCATTGATATTTATTTTTTCAGACATCTGTGGTACCTTGTCAATCAAAACGAAAGGTGGGAAAACCACATTCTAATGTTCACAGACTGTCATTCCAAGTACAGCACAGCTCTTCTCTTAACCTATAAGAGAGAATATTTAAGAAATTCAAACCATACTTTGTTTACACAGAAAATGAATTCAACAAAAAAATTAACATATTAAATGTGTTACATATTATTAATATTAACATATTAATAATCTCTGATAGTGGAGATATTACATAACTACAAACTTGAAAAATATTTGAAGAATAGAGGCATAAAACATGAAAGAAAAACATTATATTAGAAACTTAATAAAGTAGTGTTAGTATGCTAAGCGTGGTAAAATAGTCAAGATTACCAGGCAATTTTGAGGAAAAGGATTTAACATAGCTACAGATCTGCAAAACTATTTGCCAACAACCTGTATAGATAAAATCTCATTTGAGTGGTAGAATGGGAGTTTACACAATCAATCACTCCTAAACATATTTGAATATAAATCTTAACCATCCTATATTTATTTATTTATTTTATTTATTTGTCAATTGTTTACGAGATAAGTAAAAGTCTATACATAATTATGAATACATGAAATGAGTACATATAAGAAAAATAGAAGAAACAATAGGACAGGGACGGTAGGCACGTTGGTGCGCTTATGCACGCCCCCTACAGACCTCTTAGGAAGGGGTGAGGTCAATAGTAGACAGTCTAAGGTTAAAGTTTTTGGGGTTTGGGGAAGAAACTACAGAGTCGGGTAGAGTATTCCAGACATTGACCACTCTGTTGCTAAAGTCGTATTTCCTGCAGTCAAGCTTGGTGCGGTTAACCTTGAGTTTGTATCTGTTGTGTGCTCTTGTGTTGTTATGGTTGAAGCTGAAGTATTCATTGACAGGTAGGACATTGCAATGTATGATTTTATATACCATGCTTAAATCAGACCGAAGACGGCGTAATTCAAGGTTTTTCTATATATCCCAAAAGAAAAAAAAGAAGAAATTAAATTTCAGAACCTAATAACAATAAGTTGACAAAAATGTCAAACATAGTCTAAGCATCTGGCTGAGTGTTTGAAAAACCATAATAATTAGGGTTTTGCAGTTATCACTCAATTAAGAACAAAAGTCTACAATTATTTTTAACTGGAAAAATAAATACATGCCACATTGCTCATTTTAATGAAGACAGAAGAATAATCTCAGGTGAGCTGCAATATTTAAATATTTGTGCAAATCAGCAGCACTAAGATTTTTCCAGGATGGTCACAAAGAGAAGCAAATAATACTAATATTAATATAGTATTAATCACATGACACTGTACAGTCCGAAGATGATATGAGAGTGGGAATGAGTCTGAGAGAAATCAAATAGGATTAGAAAGACGTCTGATACATGGTGAGACCCACAATTACAGTTCAGAAGATTTCAAACATCTAATAAAAGAATCCTGCTGAAGAAAATGTGCTCATTCCCAATTCATGAAAAGAAATAGAGGGAAAGTGCATGGGAAGAAAAGGGATCCTTGCGCAAAAATGAAAACAAAATTGATTCTGAAAGAACTCTCAAAGAGCAAAAGAAGACATAGGCTGAAGTAGGTTTTTCAAAACAAAGCACCATGCTTATGAAAATCTGCAAGGCCATAAAGCTTGATTGTAGCAAAGGATCGCACACACCATCATGTGCTGAGGATTATGACTTTTTTTTTGCACAATAGTTAAACATGCAAATATGTGAATACTAGAAAGTGTAGCAGCATTTAGGAAAATATTAAGTGGCACACTAAGATACTGTACAGTATTAAAACAATCTTTCTGCATGGTGATCTGAAAGAGGAGGTTTATATATGCTAAACAACAAGCTTTAAATATCCAAGGAAAGAATAAATTGTTTAAAAAAATACCTGTATGAGTTTAAAAGAAGTAATCAGGGCATGGTTTAATAAATCAAATCAAATGTTGAATAACCGGGATTTTGAGCAAGGAAAAACAGTGCCATTTTTATATCCCAGAGTTAAACATGGAAGACCGGTGTACAATCTCTTATATGGATATTTTCATTGTACATGCAAAGGACAAAAGTGGAAATAGTGAACAGGATGAATAAAGAAATGGCAGTAAAACATCTTGGAGATGCTATCCGCTATCATGGAACTGCACAAAAAAATGGAAGGCACTTGCACTACCAAAACAAAAGATCACAGTCTCCAGATAACAATGAGAGAAAGGAGTAAAATACATCCATGGAAGTTGTATACCTATAGAAAAAAGAAGAAAGCAAACCAAGTTGACATGTAATGATCCCTATAGTATAGTTGAGGGTAACTACTATACATCACAACTATAGGTAGTCCAGACATAGCCAATGCTGTCGGACTGCTAGCTAGAAAGGTCAGTGAGCCAAACAGGAGGAGTAGACAGGAGTAAAAACATTAGGCAGATACTTAAAATTAACGATGGACTTTAATATAAAACCAATTAATCATCCAATATTTATTGGACGTAGACATTCAAGTTTGACAGCATTATCAACTGCAGGAGATACATATATTTTACAGAAGTGCACCCATTGCTTAATACAGTGAAAAACAAGCTATAGTAACCTTGCCTACAAATGCCAAATGCTGCACTGCAGATCAAGCATTCAGGAAAGTTGCAGAGCTGACCAAACCACTATTAGACTTCAAAATAAAAAAAAATCATATTATTTTAGAAGAACATAGGGTGTATAAAAAACCTATACACATAAGCAGTCCATCCCCAGTATAAAACAGATGTGCAGATGTGGTATTCAGCAGGTCTGACCAGTTCTGGAGAACCGGTAGCAAAAATTTTGAGTATTTTGGAGAACTAGCAAATACCACCTCTGACTGGCCCCGCCCCCATCTATTCTCTGCCTCCTGAGTCCCAGCTGATTGGCTGGGTCTTCTTTTGTTGCCCTGCACAGGAGAATGGAGCTAGAAAGCAGGTTAGTGGGATGGGGAGGGAATGGAGATGTTATAATATCCTTCCCCTGCTACGCCCACCAAGACACACCACACCCATCAAGCCAAGCCCACAGAACCGGTAGTAAAAAAAAAAATTAATCCCACTACTGCAGATAAGTTAAATTGTAGTAAATGACTGATAGCAAGACAAGGGTCTAACCGTACTGCACCACTGATGATATGGTAGCAGATGCCCTCACCAAACTACTGCCCAGAATCCTTTTTTTAGGCTGAGAGAAGCATTGGGATTCATTTGAAATAGTGCATGGTGGTATAATCACATGTTGCACAATTTGTTGTGTATAGATGATGAGAAAGGGAATGTTGTATTATCTTCGCCCACAAACTGTTTTGCTTAATGGTGCAGAATCGAGGATTCAACTGGTATCCTTCTTTCCATCTCTGATCCGATGTTATTATGTACATAAAAGGGTTAATGCAGGAATAAGCCAAGGCCCCTCCCCTTTGGACCTTCTGTACTGGATTGTTTCTAGCAGCTCTGCAAAGTTTGGGCCTTTTGATATAAAGATATAGACAATGTGAATTGCATGTTGTTACTTCTTCATGTCTTTCATCCTAGCTTTGCCTGCCTTTGATCCTGTTTTTGCCAGTACGTCTGCTTGCTCTGATCTGGATAGAGGAATTGATTGGGAGTGAGTTGGGTGCAGAAATTGTGCACAATTATTTTCTAACATTTAGCTTTCTAATAATTTGGGGGGGAGGGATGAAAAAAGAAAATTGGGAAAGCTTGGAAAAACATTTCCTTCAAAGGAGGTGTGAGGATAAAGAAGAGTATAACACCTACTCTAAGTATCCCCCAGTACAGCAGAAAAGAGGTTGAAAGAGAAAACACTTTGAATAGAGGAGAGGAAATTGTCAAGGAAATATGATCTCTGCCTTCTCCTCTTTAAAAGAACCAACAGCTGCTATTGAGACTCTCTCTCCTTATTCTGAAAACTGTTGATTTCTTTCCTCTGCTTGCAGGACCACAAAAGGATACTATTGTGTCTGGCACTATAGCTTTATGAGACCATTCTTACAGATAATTTAACAGAAAAAACTGTGCAGCCATTTGCAACTGCAGAGCTTTGTCCATATTACATTCAAAAGTGATAGAAAATCATGGCTGAGCATGCAAAAGGCCAACTGTGCACAACACTCAACAAAAATAACTTCTTCCCAATAGAGTCTTCCAGAATCCTAATGCCCAAAATTAAAGAACTCGGGAACAAGGTGGCTGAAGCCATTCCTAGGAATGCCACTCATAATATTAAACAGCTTTTCTGATTAAAAAAAAAAATTGTGTAAGGAAATAAAACTATTGCCACAAAAATGGGGTTATGGAAAGCTTTGAAGGCATGCTTAGGTATAAGGAAGTTTCTTAAAGCAGATTTGTAAACTGACATGGAGGCCCACTTCAATGCAGGGAATCAAATTTGAATCACGCTTTACAACTTGATGCCTTTTTCTGCTACTTCTGGGATTGTTCCTCTTAATGTGCAATGCTGGAACTTTTCCATGGAGAGAAAGAACAGAAATGGAGTTGAGCGGTGCAATAGGGCCTCTGACATTGAATTAAGGGCTGGCCAGTGAGTTTTATCAACTCATTAAACTTGATGCCTGAATTTTTTTTTTCAGAGGCCAAGTTTGACATTATCATTCTCTTTCTCAAGTATCATTCTCTTTCTCAAGCCTCAAAACTTTGCTTTCTCTTGCATTAACAGGAAATTAAACTTGGTAATACTGTATAATACCAAGTGTAACCTGCTACCTTCACAACTTTTAGAGTTCAAGTCAGCTGTTAAAAATTGAAATCCACCTCAAAGCTGACCAATCCAGTGGGCTTCCTTGAGTTAAAATTTCCTTTCAGAATCTGCACAACTGAGCAGACGTTGTTATTTTGACAATGAATGAAGGGGTGATAGGCAGAGACAGGTCCTGACCTAAACGTTTATTGCTTTTAAAAATAGAAGGTGGCCAGCTTCTTTCTCTGGGCCCTTCTCAAAAACGCACTCCATTTTTGCGTCCCCCATTTTGGGAGACTGCAGAGGCCATGGGAGAATGAGGTGTACTCTCATGTACTTCTGAACCCTACAGAAATCGCATGAGAGTATGTGACCATCTCGGCCCTCCAAAAAAAAAAAAAATCACTTTTGGATGGTTTTCAGAGCTGAAGAAGCCACGGAAGAGCATTCTCCAAAGCCACTTCAAGGATAAAGGCTTTATGTGACACAGAATTGCCTCAGGTAGGCTGCAAGGGCCTGTCAGCAGACAAAGAACTTGAAGGCAAGTGGTGTGAGGCAGATCCTGGGGATCACATGATTGGCTATATTTTACAAATAAGTGAACACACAAAGAATTGTTTTTATTTTGTTTCAGGTGTGTGTACACACACACACACACAACACACACGTATATGAGACATGCTAGCAGATTGAAGTTAGGCATTTTCCAAGTTTTTGACATGTTCAGCCTAAAAGGTTCGTCATCACAGGTTTAAAGTATCTGCCCTCCAATTGGACAATTTTATAGACATTTTAATGTCTCTCTATTATTTGGTCTTTTTTTTTTCAAAACCGAAACAGGAATCTTGAAATATTTTAATGGGATTATTTTGTCCTTGAATCTCAGACTGCAATTTCAAATCCAATCATATCCTTCTTGACTCTTAATTCTCCAGTTTGAATCAAATCAAGTCTGATTTGCAGAGGGCTCATTAAAAGGAATCTTCACATTATCAGCAAAGAAAAATAAAAATTTCAGAATTACTATCCGGCAGCTACATCATACACACCAATTACGAGGCACAAGGAGGCAAAAGTTCAAGTGCAGATTGGCTCAGTTACTATTGTTTCTGAGAGCACTAATGGACATATTTTAAAAAATAAGTGAATACGCAAAGAATTGTTTCTACTTTGTTTAAGGGGTGTGTGTGTGTGTGTGTGTGTACATACATGTATGTATATATATGTATGTGTATATGCGCGCACACACACAAGTTGTGGTTTGTATGCAATATATTTATATTTCAGTTTCTCCCCTTTGAGTTTTATTTTCATTAGAGGTGATAATACATGAATGAATAAACAGACTGAAACCCTTTGAAAAAAGAGGGAAAATTCAAAAAGCTCCATTCAGAGCTTCTGTTTTATTTTTTTCCCCCATACTCCATGCCCATAGCTTCACATTATGATGGTGGTGGTGCATGAAAGTATATTAAGTAGCCAAATGCACATGCGCATGGGCCAAAATTAATCAGAAATTCATCACCAGAGTCAAATGAAGTGGAACACAAGCCAGTGCCTACTCATGGAAAAACAAGGCATTAGAAAAAGGGGGGAAGTTACTTTTCCCTAATGCACTGAATGATGCAAAGCAGGTCATGTTCTCATGTTTCCCCGCTGCTCCAACCTCACTTCTGGGTACTTCTGAGCAAAAGAAAAATGCTCAAAGATGGTGGGTTTTTTTTGTAAAGCCCCCTTAACTGGTTACTCCTCCAGTTTTCATTTACACTTTTGATGTCAGCTCATCTCCATTTTGACATATTGAGCACTTTAGCTGTTATTGATTACTTGGACTGTGCTTAATGCTTTAAAGAAAAAAAGTGCAATGCTGGAGAGTCAAATAGATGTGTTTCCTTTATGTTTTGCCCCGTGAATACTTAACCTATTGCTATTTTTATTGCAACAATTAAAAAAGAAAAACTTTTGCTTTAACGCTACACTTATCCCAGTATAAGGTGATCTGGTACCCAGAGCTCCATTTATTCCTCAATTAATGCAACGCTCTAGGAAGAAAAATCTATATTTGTGTACTGTCAAAACAGCAAAAACTTCAGTGAAAGAACTAAATGCAGAAGGACCAGTAAGGTTCTACTCTTATTGTTTATTCAAACAATGTGCATCTATCCCTGGGGTGTCAAACTCATCGTGTCACTTTGTCGTTGCATGATGTATCGTGACTTTCCCCCCCTTCACTAAACCGGGGGTGGGCGTGGCCAGTGTGTGACGCATCTGACCTGCGGGCCATGAATTTGACACCCATGATCTATCCCATCCTCCAAATCCTAGAGTAAGTTTACGTAACACACTAAACAGTAAGGCAGTCTCCTTGACTCCAATTTAACATAAAGTATAGATGCAGCCATTTTGGTTCATAAATCATGATTCATGGGCTAGAGGCATGTATGAATAAGCTGCATGTCAACCCTGAAGCTGACCTGACCGAGGAACCCTGACACTGCACACTTCATAGCTTTTAAAAAAACATTTATTAACATAAAACAAACTGAGTGAACTCAGACTTGGAAAACTACTCCATTGAATGCATCATACAAACATGCAAAATAAGTTAAGTGGCTGCACATATATCTGACTCAGATCAATAGCTGACTTCTTATATGATCTGGGTCAAAATAAACCTAGAAGAAGTGGAATGATTTTCCTGCAGTTTGTGTTCCTTTTCAACAAAGGATTTTACAGTGCTTGAATGTTTTACTCCAGACTGAATATTAAGCTAGTTTCTACCTATCTTGTCATCTTGCCCTCTTCATATAACACAAGGCTAATTAACCATGACTTATGTAGTTGTTTTCTCATCCTCACCAGTAAACAACAATGTGGATATGAAAAACAGACAAGAGTTTTTTAAAAGCCATATTTTGCAGACTGGACAGATTTGAATCACTTTTTTCTTCAGTGATGTTACAGAAACTATTAAAGTCATTCCTGACAGTTGCTGAACCACAGGCTTCCAGTTACAGTTAACCTAAACTGAAGAAGAGAAGCAAGAACTGTGCTAGTACAGCAATATTTAATGGTACGAATGCTAAGCAAACATGATCTCTGCAATGGTGTGTTTCTTGTGCAAAGTAACGATTGGGAAAGATCTCAAATGATCCTCATTATATAAAAAGAGGATAGCTTCATAACAGCAGTAAAGATGGTTCAAGTAGGTAGTCCTTGAACACAACACAAAAAGGACTGATGTATATTTATCATGCTTGAGATCTGTGCTTGAGTCTTTCACTTCAGTGGCAATTGACTCAAGCAGAAGTGAACTCTCGCTAGAGTCACACCAAACTAAGCAGCAATAAGCACGTCTTTAAACAAAACAAAACAAGAAACCCTACAAAGGCCTTTTCTTTACATTCAGCCTTTATTTCAAAGCCAGAAGGAGCAGCTGGTAACCGTGATTAAAACTGTGCTTGAATTCCTGTGACAACAAAACACAAGATTATTTTAGACCCAGAAAGCTGAGATCCTTTGCATTAAATTAGCATCCAAATAAAACAATGCAGCGATGACCATTACTTCTGCCCAATGATTCAGCCTTACACTGTGATACTAAAAAAGCACATCCAGATGAGGTTTATTATTGTGAAATCATTCTGCATTATTTATAGACTTTTATATGGTAGGAAGTCAGATAATAATTTTCCCCCTGGGACTTACATGGGGTCCCAAGACTGCTGCTATCTTTTTTCTTACCAGAAAACAAATCTTTTGAGGGGTAAAATAGACAGATTTGCTGTAGAATGTCTTTAGATAGAGAGAAATTGTTAGTGGGGAGGTTGTTAAATGTCGCTTTTCTTCCTCCCTATGCAGCGGTGGGATTCTACAGGTTCACACCTATTCGCTAGAACCGGTTGTTAACATTCTAAGCAGTTCAGAGAACCGGTTGTTAGAAGAAATTACTGGCCTAATCCTGTAAGGAAGGCAGGAAGGAAACATTCTGGTGTTGCTTACAGAAACTGCCTCTCCGTTAACCCTTATTACATTCTTGGCAGAACTAGACTTCCTGTCTCTGGAACTTCTCTGGAGTATTTTTCCCCTCCTTTGCTTGTGTGGAGTGACCATTCAAAGTTACAATGGCACTGAAAAAAGTGACTTATAACCATTTTTCACGCTTACAACTATTGCAGCATCCCCACAGTCATGAGAGGCCAGGCGAGGAGATGCGTGCCTCGATGTGAGTGATACTGAGTTGGCCACACCTAGCCAATAACATGACCAATCCCAGTCACATGACCACCAAGCCACGCCCACAGAACCAGTTGTTAAAAATTTGAATCCCACCCCTGTCCCTATGGCTTTGTTTCTTTCATACACTTATCCACAGAACTTCTTAATTTGGTATCAAATGAGGTAGCATTCATTAATTTTCCTAAGACTTGCACATTACTTTCACAAAGATTTGCCCACTACTGTCTTGAAGACTTCTCCTCGACCCTATGAATACTTGGAAAAATATTTCCTCCCTCTCCCCAGATTCCCTAAGTTTGCCCCAGTTTCATGAACTGAATAATTAAATTTGAGAAGCCATTTTTGCTCATTTAAAGGTTCACTTCATCAAGAGCTAGATAAGAAAAAAAATATTCTAATTTATACAAATAAGTCTGTGGGTAATTCCTGATTCAGAAATCATACACAGGAATAGATGGCTGGCTGTTATGAGAACCAAAAAAGCGGACAGTAGATTTTTAATTCAATTCAGAAAAGAAGCAAGAAAGTCCAACACAGCTGGATAAAATAGTAACATTTCCTTCATAACAGTAAGAAATAATTAATTACATAATCGCATTTTGCATAATTTCATGTTGTTCTCAATCTAATATATTCCACTCTATGATGGAATAGAATACAATATTTTTATACAAATGCATAAAGATCAATTTAAAAAAAACAAAAGATATTTACAATGGTTGATTTTGCCTTAGCAAGTACATTGCACATACTAATTTTCTAAATGCCATCCCAAAATTGAAGTTCATTCTATAATACAGTTCTTCACCCCATCCCAATAGAAGTGTGTGTGTGTGCATCTGCCTCCCAGGTACAAAACTTACGATGTTTGAATGTAGTTGTTATTATCTACATGTCATTTTGAAAGAAATACAACAAAGAGGATTTACTACTGAATCTGATGAATAAAAAAAAAACCAAATAGCACCATTATATCCTGGACATAAATAAACCTCCCTTTTTTTCCAATTTGATCACAAAACAACTTCTGCTAAATAAGGATCATAGAGTATTCTCAAGACACATTTTGAAACAATCAAATCTTGCTCCCAAGATGGCAAATTTTGTCAAGATGGCTTACCCAAACTGACATCACACCGCAGTTTTGGAGTGACTGCAATTAATTGGTGCCTGCTCCTGTAGTGTACAGATGCTGAGGGGCAGAGCAACCTGTTCTCCTTTCCCACTGCAATCTCCAGAGCTTCCAGGAAAGAGTTCTATATTAAAATGTAAGTAAATGATCAGTGATTGGGGGTGGGGAGGAGGATGTAGGACCTGGCAGGGCGGGAAAGTGGACCTAAGGCCTATGGGAACCAGTGGGAGAGCAGATAGACAGGGGAATTGTAATGGTGAATCTTCCCAAATTTTGTTCACAGGACTGCAAGGGTGCTGCAGTGACCATGACTTCAAAAATGGACGGTAAGTTTTTTGGGAGTCCATTATAACTTTGATCTCTAAGCAATTTTGATCTCTAAGTAACTGGTCATAAATCAAGGGATTTCTGTAAATGGATGGTTGTAAGTCAAAAGCTATCTGTACCAATACATATTTATTGGCTGAACATTTACTAACATTGATGTTATTAACAAGTAGAGAAGATCGAAATTGTTTTTAGAGAGAAATGAGGATCTTTACTAGAATAAAGAAATTATTTTATTTTGTCAAATCTAACACATACGCATGGCTTATAAATTATGTGTGTGCTTTTTATATTGCTAAAATACTTTTAATTGAATGATTTTAATATGTAATGCGGAGGAAAGAGCTCATAACAAGAAAAGTATGTGTGCAAATGGGGAAATAATGTATAGATGCTTTAATTACATATGCAATTACAATAAGTCCTTGAAACCATATAGTTTTATGAAAGGTTCCCATGAAAAGGTGAGTTATGGAAAGTAATTTGAAGGAAAAGAGGCCTAAGCATTAGCAAAATATTTTGAGAAGGAGTTCCAAACATAAGGGATAATAATGGAATTTATTTCACCAGGTTTTCATTGGGTTTTCCATTAGTGTTCCACCAAACTAAGGAAAACATCCTCTTGGCAAAGGACTAAGACATAGCTTGACAGAGAAGGTTCTTCATACCTTAGCCTCCTGTAGATAGATACGATAGAGATAGATAGATAGATAGATAGATAGATAGATAGATAGATAGATAGATAGATAGATAGATATCCTCACACAAGGAACTAGGGAGAAAACTCTTCAAGGGACTAAAGGAGAAAACAAACTTTCATCTCACTCAGCCATCCACTCCTGCCTTTCATCACCCACTGGGCTGTTTCTAACATTTTTTTAAGATACAGTAGAAAGGATGGATATTGTCAGATGACATTCAGAAACCGACCATTCTTAACAAAGATTCTGAGACTATTTTTAATGAACAGTTTCCATTTGCTGACAAAGGTTTAAAATCCCTAATAGAAGCAATCAGGACACTTCAGTTTGATGGAAGACATTGCAGATGGAATCAAGGTCAACAAGAATGTATGAGATAATCCATGGAAGATTTTGAATGTAACCCAATGTAGGAATACTGTAGACCTAACATAAACTTCAGAATTGTCACATAAGCAAATAATGACAGAGATGAATAATTTGAATTCTAGAGTAGAAAATGAGATGAAAGAAAATGAAGTCACAAGCATTTATTTTCATTATTAAAAGTTATGATGTTACATGTTAAATATATCTAGTTAAAGGGGGTACAGGATTGAAGTAGTAGCAGGAGTGGTACATTTACTGTGGTTTCTGAGTAATCACTGGGCTACAGCTGGCTTTAATAACTCAGCTAAACACTGTCTCCTGCTACACATTTCCAAGGGCATCCAAGTTTAGTAGTAACTTTTTAATAATATAAAAGGAGCTACACATGTTGGTACCATATACCAGAGGCCCAAAACTCTTCATTCGTTATCCTGTGAGCACAGATTACTGAAACTGCATTACCGAGACTTAATGTGGCAGGATTAACACTGCAAAGAACTAGTGGGGCTGTAAAAAAATATTGTCTACTACAGTATTCCATCAAGTTGTTTTCATGCTGAGGATAATAAACAAATGTTGGCCTTTAAGTGGTAGATGATGGTAATAACCATTCAGTAATCATGAATGTAATTCTGCAAAATATGCTGATGATTTCCATGTCATCCATACAGCTCAGTTTCTATTTCTTTTTCTTTAAGGTCCATATATTATTAACAACTCTTAGGTATACCCCTGCTATATCTGGAATCCCATCTGGTGAAGGTTGATGGTTAAAGGACTGAAAGGGGATGGAAGATCAAGTACTCCTGCCCACTATTTCTCCAATAGTCTCCCCTCCAACTTGCACAGGGCAATTTGAAGAGATGGTGGGGCAGCGGACCACATGAGTTCAATGGCTGTGTTAATTTTCTGAATGAATAAATAATAAATCAACTGCCTTGGGCTTCATACACAAGGGGGGGGGGGAGTCCATCCATAGCATGATTCAGCATTTGACAGGTTGATGTTTTTCATTAATCCACTAAAATAGAATCCCAGAGTTATTTCAGTATATTAAATTTCCTCACGTGTCCCAATTATCATGAGAAATATATAGAAATAGGATGTGCTAAGAAGAAAAAGACCAGAGACGAGACTGTGGTAAACCAAACAGAGCTTCTCCACAGCTTTTCAGAATTTTGAAAAAGTTCTGGTTTTGCAGAATGTGTTTTTCTTTCAATCTCATATGAAGTAGACTGATGTAACTGAAATAAGAAGTGTAAAATACTATTGAAATATACAGTACGACAGTAACGTTAATCTAAATTTCTTTGCAGAAATGCTCGTTTTCCGAAGCTACCCATCTGAGCTAATTCAGTTCCCACTTTCTCCAAGCATCAATATTTTCAATAGTTTTGTGGCAGAACAGAAGGTGTCCCTTTAGCAATAATGCATTTCCCTCATCCTTTCATAAAATTTAAAGCAAAGCTGTTCCCTAATAGATTTTAGCCAGACCAGGCCAACTGGGACAATTGAAACACCACCACCCCTCCCCAAAGCACTGTGTGGGTGGTATGAAGGCAATTATTTTTAATCGTTCAACATTCATACAATGAATGAAATGGGTTGCCGGCCTGTAATTTCAGGTTCCCTATTAGCCCTGTTTGAATCTTTATTAGTTTGCTCATTATTTACTGTCTTAAAAAAAAAAAAAAGGATAACAAACACAATCAAACCCTTTGGCTAATAACATGCCTAGTTAAGAGTGATTCTATTCTCTTCCCATAATCTAAAGAGGATGGCAGGGGTGACATTCTCCATTGCCACAGAAGAACAGAGCAGATGGCTCTTCATGGCTCCCCACTGACCAGGCCTTCACGAAGCTTTGATGTCAGCGAGTAGCCTGCCCTCTTAGGTTATGTGACATAAATACAGCTGGCCTAAAGGAATAGAGCTCGGCAAGGGATGTAGGAAGTTTGTGCGGTGCATGCAAAAGATTAGCATGGAGAAGAGCTGGTTGGTAATCATCATGAAGAATCATCTCTGAATGATTCATCCATCTTAAATCACCATTTAAGATGGACCCTTGTTTATCATTAATGCCTATTAACTACCACTATGGCTGCTACTGATGATTTTAGTAAATATAAAGTGAATGTATAAGCAAGGGTAAAATACAATCCAATATTCTTCTCATCTTAAAAGATGAACAAACTGGAAGAAACAGCTACAGCCATAGTCCCAAGGTCTGAACAATATGGTTTGGTATATCTAGGGAATTTAATCCTAAGCATTTTAATCCTGTTTTGTATGAATCCAGGCCACTGTCCAAATATGTATACATAGAATAATATTTTTCAAATAGATTTTTTTTAAAAAAAATTCAAATAGAGAGTAGGTTTGATACGATTTAATGCTATGAAAGAAGAAGCAAAGTTATCTTGAGAAGTATTTTGTGTAGTTTATGAATTATGCTCTTTTCTATGAATACATTTTTGAAAATTCATAGTTCAGGAAAATTAAGAAGCTATAGGCTTTTAAAAATTCTAAAACAATAGAGAAATTGTCTTTTTGAAATCTACATCTGCAATATACTTGGTTTCTTTGGAAATAATGTTATACTAGGTTTTTTTCCTTTTCTGTTCTTTTTTTTAACTAGGTGAACTTTAACATATCCTTTGTAAAAACAAGAACAAATAAAACAAAATAAGTGAAATAACAAGCAGCTATCAACTTAACAGAAGGGAAACTTCTTTTTGATATAAATGTTTTATTTTTATTAAAATGAATATTTGTATACTGCATATATACAAATATGAAGAGAACAAATACGAAGAGAGCAAATTTCAGAAGGCCAAGCACTGGAGTGAGGTGGGAGGGGAAAATATATAATTATCATACTTTGATCATACAACTATACAGGTTAAAATTTCTTCCATTTTGAAAGAGCAAACAGTATTGTGTCTACCAATATTCATTGTCAATTTATTGAAAAATACCAAAATGTCAAGGGCACTTTTATATGTTTATTCCACAACAAGTCTATCAATTTTGAGAAGATGAATATTGAAATGGTAAATCTGACATATAAAAAGAAGTTGCTTTTTTTAGCTATGAACTGTGGAATAAAAAAAACCCTTAGAACATCAGGTAATGATCCCAATAAATCAATTGGATTAACATTTTTTACACACACACATCGGTTGTGGACTAAAAGTTCTCTTTTCTAATGAAGCAACTAACAAGGTCATCCCAAAAAGACCTACCTGATTAAATAGAACCTTCCCTGATGAAGTAGCACAGTTGTTCTGATAACACCTAGGCAGAAAGGATTAGATTTAAGAGGTTTAAATTCTTCAGGCATAACTGGATTGTAGCTTGATTTGCATAATATTCTTGTTCTGAAGAATTGTCTCACTAGTATTTGTCATTCTGTGTTCATTTATAGATGTTCCTACTTTCCCTTATAAAAAATAAATCACAATAGCTCTTGAAAGTCCCTTCACTTCTCATACTATTTAAAAATCTTGAACAACAAATACAAAAACAAGTACTTTCATATTAAGTTGTATTAACTCAAAACTCTTCCAATAGCCAGAGCTTTTTTTAAAAAAGACAAACTTATTACTCTTCTATATCTAGTGAGTCACTCGGTTTATATCCTTCTTAAATCTAATAAAGCTCTTTGGGGGTTTGCAAGATACGCATCTAAAATATCCATGATGCATTATATATATTTAAAAAAACTTCCATGGAATTATTATAAATGGTAGAAAAAAACAATCATAAATATTAACTTCAATTAATTTTACTCAATCACAATAATGATGTTGTTTCAAGCTGTAAATTAAGAAGCTCTTTTTTTTTCATTTCCTGAATGAATCAGGGAAGGGGCTGTCTCCCTAACTCCCCCATTACTACCCCCCCAAAAAATGTTGCAGTGAAAAGCAGTGCCTATTAGCTTCATCTCCCCAGTCACAAGTAGGGTTATATTTGGTCTTTCTCCCACAATGGTAGAATTTATTTTAACCAAAGTATGCAGTTGTGAAGGTAAGCAGGTGCCAAGACATTTTAGGCTTAATAGATCAAAATCAGCATGTTTAATTGCATCTGGAAGCCTAGTGAAAGGCCTGGGGCTCAAGTATAATGTGCTCCTTCTTATAATTGTCGCTTTTGAGTGGTATTTAAAGACAGTTGCTCTATGTGAATTCAAGCCTAACCTTCTTGTATTTCAATCTGGAAGCGTGGCTCAGCCACTGGAACCGTTGGACAGAAAAGTAGCCAGATTGCTACTCTTTAGGAACCCTCTGCAATCTATCTTCTATCTCCAAGCAAACTTCCCTCCTTCCATCCTCTCTCCACAGAAGCTTAGCACCACCTGTCACTCCCAACCCAATTACCCTTTCAGGGAGGTCTCAAATTATCTTCTTCTCCAAACAATGAACATAAATGGGAAAGCCAAGATGAAAAGGACAACATCCATGCACAAAAGAGATTGTAACACTTAAGCATTGCATGCAGTGACTCTCTGCTCCCATTGTAATGAGGAGGGCAGCAAACATCTAATTAGAACAAATGAGTGATTACCAAAGTTACTGGAAATGGTATTCAACTCAAGCCAAATTAGGAGCTGGCAGAACAATAAGTCACCTGTGTGTATCAAAGCTTGTTAGTGATAAAGTAAAATTTTAAATGCATCATCTAGAAGACAACAGTTGGGTTTTTCAACAAAAAAAAATACTTATATGGTATATTAAACAGCCTCTTTTCTATAAAAATAATAGTGTGAAATTGGGGCTGTGTGGCTGGACTCCCTTATATAAAAGCCACCCATTTTCTGCTACAGAGGCTTGTCTTCATAGCTTTTGTCACATAGCACACACAATGCATCTATATGAGAAGATCACAGTCAAATTGGGAAGAAGGTACAGAGAAACACTACCAGACTTGGGGGTGTTGTGGTGGAGGGAACAGGGGAATATTCAGTGAATCTCATTCACTGGCTAAGCCCATACATTCATTGCAACTGCTGCTAATTATTAGTGTTTCTATTTCTTTTCTTTATGATTTCTTCAAGCTTGCTCATCTACTCATTTTCTCTACTGCTATTGGCTTGCTTACCTATTTCCCCATTGCCCCCAGACAGTTTGGAGGACAGGTAAACTGATATGTTGCAGCACTGAGAAAAAGGAGAAAAGTGGAAATATTCTTGCTGTTTGATTCCCACCCAATCCAGCCATTCCTGGAATAAAACAGAGCTACAGTACAGTTCTTACTTTGGTTGGGGGGAAAAAACAACTCAGAGGGAGAGCTGGTAAAAGGGATTGCAACACAGGCAGTCCTCGACTTACAACTGTTCATTTAATGACCATCTGAAGTTACAAGGACACTGAAAAAAGTGATCTATGATCGTTTTTCACACCTATGACCATTGCAACACCCCTTATGGTCACTTGATCCAAATTCATATGCTTGGCAGCTGACTCGCATTTACGACGGTTGCAGTGTTCCAATGTCATGTGATCAGCTTTTGTAACCTTCTGACAAGGTAAGTCAAATTCACTTAACTGTGTTACTAACTTAACAATTGCAGTGATTCACTTAACAACTGGCAAGAAAAGTCATAAAATGGGGCAAAACATACTTAACAAATGTCTCACTTAGCCACAGAAATGTTGGGCTCATTTATGGTCGTAAGTCAAAGACTACCTGTACTTAGTTCAGAGTGATCCACAATTATACAATCACCCCAATTCTAATGTAACACACAATTATACCGTGATGACACAAAAATAACCAAGTCACAAAAATAGAAGAAAGTCCCTATAATGCCTCCAACTTGGCCCCAATGTCCAATTATCCTCGGCTGGATATCAAACTCTTAAAGGAAACAGTTTATGGAGGGAGTAAATGCAATCTGCACCCAAAGTAAAGTTATTTCGAAATAAAAAACCCAACACAAACCACGTTGAAGGAATTACTACGGCAGGCAAGGATGATTAATTGCAGACTTCTACCAGATAA
Organism: Pseudonaja textilis; assembly: GCF_049901715.1. NCBI lineage: Eukaryota > Metazoa > Chordata > Lepidosauria > Squamata > Elapidae > Pseudonaja > Pseudonaja textilis. Next base: position 180,957,488 of record NC_141991.1, read on the forward strand.
CGCAGCAACCAAAGTTGGGAGGAAGCCAAAACACAGATAAACTCCGACAAGATTGCACGCTTTGCTTCCAGCAACTTTGCCATGTGCAGTTTGTCCTTTTAAACAGTCCTCCCAGCTGCAGCCCATGAAGGGGATCAGGACCCCTTCCTCCCCCGTAGATCACACAACTCACATTTCTCCCTTATCTCCTCCTCCCTGCGGGCCCTAGGATGAAGAGAGGATGGGCCTGGGTCTTCCTCTGGCCTGTGCCCTTCCCCAGTTTCCTCCACACCCACCGGAGCCACACTCCCACTCCCTGTCTGCTGTTCCACTCTCCCTCGGAGTCAGACTCCAACAGGAGCATGACATATACAATCACCCCAATTCTAATTCTTCTTCTGCATCTATTTTTTTTTTTTTAAATCGTGCTGTGGAAGACATTATTGTTTAACCAGGATTTTTTAGATGTGCTTTATGTCACAATACAAACTAACTATTTGGGATAGAAGATACCATTTATCTCCCTCTCAATTTACCTTGTCTTTCTATCATGCTACATCTTGGCATTCTTGGTGGTAAACATGAAAAAAGCAGTCTGCAAAAGATAGGAAAAAGTAAAAGAAAGAAAAGGAGCAACTTGGATATTACTGTTGTCAGTCTTGATAGATTCATTTGGCATGCATAAAGCACCTCTAATTCCATGGTAGTTCCAAGGAGCCTTGCCAAATGCTTTGGCCTTCCTCCAAGCATTCTCATTTAAGAAGCCCATCTTTTCCTTGGCTAGAATCCCTAGAACAGAGGTAAGCAATGCGGTGGATGGACACCAATGCGCCTGCAGCTGTCCTCTTTCGGTGGTAAAAAGCTTTCTACTTGTCCTTTCTGTTTAAAAATAATAACAAGGAATGGGCATGTTAGAAATGACAGTTACCAATTTAAAGGCACTCTTTAAAGAATTTAGATTTAAACAGCTTCAGCCCAAGTCTTCAGCTCTGAGAAGCTTCTCGGATGAGAAGTGAAACATCTTCAAAGAAAAACAAAGTAGTCCAGTTGCCTCTTGCAAAAGCAAAAAAAATATTTCATTGATCAGTGGCATTGAGTTGTGGTGGCGCAGTGGTTAGAATGCAGTACTGCAGGCCACTTCTGCTGACTGCCAGCTGCCTGATGTTTGACAGTTCAAATCTCATCAGGCTCAAGGTTGATTCAGCCTTCCATCCTTCTGAGGTGGATAAAATGAAGACCCAAATTGTTGGAGGCAATATGTTGACTCTGTTACCCACTTAGAGGGCTGTAAAGCACTGTGAAGCGGTATATAAGTCTACGTGCTATTGCTGTTTTGCAAAATCTCAGGATACAGTACCGTGTTTCTCATATAATAAGGCCGGGTCTTTTTTTTTTTTTTGAGCCCCCCAAAAATGGCTAGGCCGTCTTTTGGGGGGTGACTTAATTCCCCCCCCCTTGCATCTTCGGGCAGGCGGGCGGCAACAGCTTGGATGCTGACCTCGGCACTGGTGGGGCACTTTGTATCAGGGTCAACGCAGGCAGCATCATATCCGGGTGTGCAACAAAAGTACTTCCTAACAGCAAGCCCCCCCCCACACCATTTCCCCCCCCCCCATTTCACATGTTTTAATATAGGCCTTAATTTGGGGGGGAGGGGCTTAATTTCATTTCATGCCTATAAAACATGCTGGGACTTCCTATTGGGGGAGGCCGTATTGTTGGAGAAACAGGGTATTTGACTTGAGAAAGACCTCTAGCCCATATCAGTATTTAATTTTATCGTGAGGCCATGCATTCCCTCATCTTCTTTTGGTTGGATTACTGCAATGTATTCTACATTGCAGTACGACAATGTGGTACTACAATGTGGGCTACACTTGTAGAATATTTGGAAACTACAGCTGGTACAGAATGCAGCAGTGCAGACAGTTGTAGAGGCCCCTCTGATGGCACATGTAACTCGTGTGAACAGCACTGGTTGCCAGTTTGCTTTCCCTTCCAATTCAAGGGGTTGGTCATTACCTTTGAAGCCCCTTATGGCATGGATTCAGGCTAACAGAGGAGCCATCTCACCACAACGGGATTAGTCTTCCCAGCTGGCTCCAGCGGAAGAGAGTTATTGTGGACTACATCTATTAAGGAATTTCAGCTGGCGGGGTCTAGGAGAAGAGGCTTTTCTGTTGTGGCCCGCACCCTTTGGAATATTCTCCACACCTCTGGTCTTCTGAAAGAGCCTTAAAACCTGGCTCTGTCAGCTGGCTTGGAGTCCCAACAGATTCACCATCCCTAAGTTGCCTATACTCTTGATTTGTATTTAATCTTCTTAATTGTAATTGTCCTGCATTATCTTTTTTACCTTGTCTCATTTTGTAAACCTCCCATAAGCACTGCAACAATGGCACAGGTAGCATATAAATTTAAGAAACAAATACATTTTAGGACTAGAATACACTATTGATTTTCAACTTGTAAAAAAAAAAACCCCGCTTAAAACAGTTGTGTTTTCATCCAACATAGATTTTGAAGATCTGCTTTGAATATCTTTTTTTTTTTAATGATATATTAGTGCAATTTGTTTTTCACCATACAATGTGTTGAAGAAGAAACATCATTATATGTAACAGAGTTTGATATTATTGTTCTATTCACTAACCATTTTCTACACTCCAATCAGAGATTTTTTTTTAAAAAAAGTAAGTTGTTAATGTGTGTAGAAATGTTTTACTACGGTGGATATAAATGTTGGAAGTTGAAGTGCTTCTTGCATATAATTTGAGCATTCCTGAGAGCAGGAACCTGACCTGAGCAAAGATTAGTGGAACAACTCTTAGAACTATAACAGAAAAGAGATGTATTTACCAGTAATGGATTAGAGGGATTGGCAAAGCCTAGGATCTAACAAGCCACAACACACTAAGGGAAAAGTCCTAGACCATGTGTTCTGCCCCTGTGTGTGATTCCAGATTAGCAGCCTCTTAGACAAAGAGCAGGCACAATTCTAGACAGAAAGGCACAGAGTAATTCCTGTCTCTCTATCTGCCCCCTACTGCCCCCTTGTGGTCAGTAGGTCATGAGGCGCTGAAGAGTCAGGGCCATTTGTTTTGGATTTCCAGTAATGCATGACTAAAAATAAATAAAAAATGGATAGTTATAAATAGGCAATGGTAAGATAGCTAAATACAGTTGCATTTCTGTACTTTTAGAAATCATTATTGATCAAATTTGTATGTTGCCTGGCTCTCAGTGATTCTGGATGTCTCTAATAACTAAAACAAAGAAAACGCAATAATAACCACGAAAAAAGTAAAAGATGACAAGGACAACAGACTGAACAAGAAAGAAAAGGGGAAAAGGTTTCATTCTTCCTCACCAAAGGCCTCAGGAAATAACCAAGTCCTCAAGGCCCTTCTAAATATCAGCAGAGTGGGAGCTTTGGAGGTACACTAAACTAGGAAACCAAAGTTATTGCGGGGAAGCTTCATTTATTATAAGATTATAGTAACAGAATCTTGCAAGTCTTTCTATTCTCTCCATCTGTCCACAGGACAACTAGGGAAGGTCAAGACTGAGATGTTTACTCCAATTACACTCAAATTTCTTTTGTTTGACCGTTGTCTTAGTTGAGGCTCTTCCCCCAGTTCCTCAAGGTTACTCTTATTGCACCATCTGAATTGCAATGTTGGTTTTGTACACACCCAGATTCTGTTAGAGTTAGGCGGCTATTACAAATGTTATAAATAAATAAAAAATAAATCAAGGCCATACAGTGCTACCCATGTCAGAAGCAGCATGTCTCTACATCTTAATGACTGGGAAAAAATGAACAGGAGCTTGGTGGGTTTCCATATGTAGCTGAACTAGAGCACATGTAGCTTGACTAGAGCACCTATCATCTAGATTGGCCTTTCATCCAATACATTTGGATGTTTCTAATTTTAAGGCTATGGTCGGGGGCGGTGAGGGGAAGAGAAAAGGTAAATCAATAGTACCCAAAAAATAAAGATCCCCCACCTCATTACTGCTGAGCTTCCTTCATTCACAGCCATTAACATTAACCATCCGCTGTGCAGCACAAGAGCTTTAGGATGGAAGACCCATCACTTAATGTCACAGTTCATCTTTTCATGCCAATCCCCATCTGGACAATGCCCTCAGTACAAGGCTAGGTGTCGCTTAAAATCCCGGATTCTAATTATAATGCCCTGCTCTGTTCAGTCCCTCCTAGCTTCCTGCCTAGCACAGATTTCCTTTTCAACTAGTCAGCCCATCTGTCCGTCATTCCCAATGAACATTGGGAAATGCTTCCTCATGAAAGTGTCCAGTGAAGTAGCCATTTAAACCAAAGCAGCAAAACAGTCACCCTTTTCCTTTCCTTTATCCTTCCAACGGCGAGAGTCCCTCGGAGGCATTTGTGGAAACTGTTGCTTTTAAGCTGGCTTTTGTGGAGAAGGATTTCATGACTCTTGACCCCCTGGAGGGCTGCTCTATGACCCACCACTTTTCTTTACCATCTGGCATGTTTCCTTGTATCAAATGTGCCAGTTCAAAGGTCAGCATAAACATGCAAAGGGCAGCTTTGTCCTAAAAGTTGCCAAGAATGGGTGGGAGTGCATTTCATGCAATGGCTGAATCCAACTAGGCAAAATCAATACTGTAGTTCTATGAGATGTGTGTGTGTGTCTGTCTGTATACATGCAAATGTACAAACCTGCATATGCATACACACACACACATATGCATTTACATATACATATTCATGCTTGTGTGTGTGCGTGTGTGTGTGTGTGTTAGCAATGATTACAAGCAAAGAAGGTTGTGACACATACAATTCAGAGGCTTTCAGTCTCCTTGGAAGTGAGAGGGAAAGGGGCTCTTTTTACTGGTCTGCGTTGATACATTACACAAAAGACTGGACATAGCCTAGAGGCCTTGACTCGTGAAGATTAGAAGTAGGCCAGTGTGAGTAAAAAAAAAAAAAAAGATATCATGACTCCAGCTGTCAGGTCAACATTTGTTTACATCATTCCCTCCCCTGCCCCAATCAAAAAAGCTCTGCACAAATTGGTACTTTTATCATTTTATGTCTTTTAAAGGACTTGCGGGAAATCACTATTAAACGTGGTGTGTTCTTTTAAATGAGTACACTGTTCATAAAATATAGGAAAGGGAATTATAGCTAGGCTAACTTTATCATTTGGCTGCAAATGCTTTCCCTCTTTTGGCTCAAATGTTTTTGTCAGTTTTTTTTTTAAAAAAAGGTATGTTCTGTCACTTTTCCCTCTGACTTCCGGAAGGAGAAAGAGAAACTTTCCTCAAATGGGGTGAGGATCATGAGTGAGCCATTGCATATGTGTTCTTACTTTTAACTTCCAGAAACAAGAAACAAGGATTTAAAGGGTGACTCCAGATTTGCTTATTTCATGGCATTTCCAAAAAATCCATACAAGAAAGTATGTTTTAAATTTCTCATGATTCTCTACAATATGCCGTTCCAGGGGAGAAAATCCTGTATCACTTTTGTTTGTTCGTTTATTTGTCACGCAGTTTGTCTGTGCTCCCATTTCTTAACATTTCAATTTTCTTGTAAGTGGAACAAAGTATGGTTTGTCCAAAAAGGGAGACTAGTTTAATGTACTAGTTAAGCAGGATCAGAAGTCCCAGATGTGTTTTATTTCTACATATAAAAAAAAAATCCAACTAGTTTCATAATCAGTTTCACTATCTGGGCTTCATGCCAGTAACAGTATCTCATCCATACATTTTTGAAAAATCAGAAAAAAAAGAAAAGAAACAATAAAATGTACCATTGGAAAAAACTTGAGACCCAATTCGATATAGTAGTTACAGTGCTGCCTTACAAACCAATAGGTTATGAGCTCTAGTTCCACTATTAGGCATGAAAGCTGGCTGGGTGACTTTGAGTCAGACCCTTTCTCTGAACCCAATTCACCTCACAGCCTTGTTGTGGGTGGGATAGAAGGAGGAAGGAATATTGGTATATTTACTACCTTGAGCTGTATGTGAGGAAAAAAAGTGAGATAAAAATCTAAAAAGTGGGGAGGAGGGCTCCTGAAGCACACGCATACAAACAAACCCATACACAGGTACGCTCACATGATTTAAATCACAATCCTCCATTATTATGCTCACATAATTTTGAATAGAGATTATTCTTTAAAGTTATATTTCCCCCACCTGCCTTTTCATTTTAAGTACCTTTTCACAGATGTTAGCACGATCATCCTGGTTATTATTTGGATGGAACCCCACTAGGAAACACCATAGCTGTAAAAAAATAAATTGGGATTTAAAAAAAAAATATCCCAGAAGAAAGAGATGACAAACCATGGACATAATGCAGTTCAGGAAACTGCATGGATATAGGCTCCAGAGGTCAACCCCAGTATGAGGCATCTTTTATCGATTTACTAGCAGAAAAGAAACAAAACCTATTTTGGGAGGAAGGAATATTGGTATGTTTGCCGCCGTGGTTGTACAGTATATGAAAAAAAAGGCGGAATTGGAAAAAAAAAAGACCTCGTGGGATTTTATTTTTACTTGAGTTTAAGGGGATGAAAGAAGAACAAAATAGTGCAGAAGATGTTGTTGTTTAGCTCTAGGTCCAATTACCCGGTCGACAATTAGCCAAAACCCAATCCTATCTGAATCTAGGCTAGTTTACGGGGTTGATGCTGGTGTTATCTGATCTCTTTTATTTCCCTATGCAGCCACAAAGAGAACTAAGCTTTTATTCTGAAGAAGGCCCCTTCTCACGCGAAATATTCTTTCATCCATATTTAATAGTGCAGCTATATAAAACTGTATTAGACGTAGACTACAAATAAGGATGTTTGTTTGAGCCAGAAATTCCATAATGCTCTTCCTGGCAGATCGCCAGATAAATCAAAATAAAAACAATGGAACAATCTTAATGAACCTTGATGTACCAGCCAATTATGAACCTTAGCATTTTTGTTTTCTTTTTAAGACAGGAGTCTCTTTTCAAGAGAGATCACCCACCACCCACCACTCTGTTAAGATTGTTTCTAGCTCTTCAAATATCATGATGCTTTCAAAGTTTCAGAAGGGGTACCGATATTTGGCAGAGCTACAGAAGTCTGAATTAAGGGCCTATGTTCTATTGAATCCTTATAGAACCGTAACAATAGTTGTCACGTGGTTGTTGCTTCAAGAGCAATTTATCCCCCACAATTTATTTCTGTGGACAGGGAAATATTTGTTACACAGCGCATAGGAAGCCTTATTTGAACCGGTGATTGCGTAAGGATAAAATGCAGAGTAAGTGGGGGAGGTGTAAATCCAAGAACATTTTAGTCTGATCCGTTCGTTACACCAGAGACTATTCAATTTCCACTTGTGTCATGATGAAAATGACTAGTAGCAGGTGTGTTGCACTATGTTCATGGGGGGAAGGCCCACCCTGAAATTCTCTTGAGATCTTCAGTCTAGAGAGCCTCAGGCCTGCTATGCTTTTACCTTGTTTCCTCTTTCCATTTACTACTGTCATCTCCCTTTGTCTCAGTCACAGTGTCAAAATTCCCAGGCATGTGGGTGTGTCAATTTTCAGGGGCAAGCTACTATTTTAAGACAGTTTAGTTGTCATTTTCACTGACCATGCTTAAGCCGTTCACATTCTTTTTTTTTTTCAATTCTTTAACATTAAAAATGCTGGCTGCTCACCTTCCCATGGATGAATACAGGATGACATCCGAATATAGCCTCCCATGAAAGGGAAAAACAACCTTTGCAAACCACAAATATCAAACATCTTCTTACTTCTATTTTGAAAGACCTGTGAGTCCTATCAGTCACTTGGAGCCAAGTTTCTACCATGCCCGATTTACAAATTGCCAGTGGATCCTTTAGGAAGTCCCTGCCCGGCAAAACACATCTTGTATTTGACTATTTATTTATTTATTAAATTTCTAAGCTGCCCAACTCCGAAAACAATTAATGCACTTTCACAAAATTAAATGCTGAACACCCAGACACAGGAAGACATATAGATGATCCTATGCAAAAGGTATCAGGTTTTGAACTACTTTGCCAAAGATGGATGACCTTAAATAAGATTTGCACCTCACAAAGCATCCATCTGCCAGGATTAATTATATAAATGGGTATAGCATCCTCTCCTCAGCATGACTGTGCGATCCCATGCCAAATTGTAGATCACATCATGAGTGGCTGTAAGCTGAAGGCATATACCGATCCAGTATCTGATTTTTTTTTTTTTTCAGATAAATGATGTTGCACTTCCCCACGCTCCATTTTTTGGCTTCCTGGGCCTCAAGGAAGCCTCCTGGGAGGCTTTCTGAGGCCCAGGAGCCTAAAAAATGGAATGTGGGTTGTTGTTTTTTTAAAAGCCACGCCCACCCAGTCACATGGCCATGCCCACCTAGCCAAGCCCACCAAATTGGTTGTAAAAATATTTGCATGCCGTGTGTGTGTGTGTGTGTGTGTGTGTGTATGTTTTCTTAAGTTTTCACGGGTACTTACATGTTAGTACAAGCGGGTACTTATTCTTCTATTGGTCTGTCCAATGTATGTGGCCGGGCATGATGCACAGGGGACTTCATATGTGCATTGGTATGAGGTATGAGGTCATGCTCATCCTTGGTATGAGGTCATGCCCAGCCACATACATTGGACAGGCCAATAGAAGAATAAGTACCCGCCTGGAGGAACACAAAAATGCAGTAAAAAACCTGGAACACACTTCCTCACTAGTCCAACACATGAAAGCCACAGGTCATAGCGTCAACTTCAATGGCACCAAAACCCTAGCCACCATAGAAAACCCAAGCCGCAGAATTATCAGAGAAGCCATAGAGATTGAAAAAAGACCTGAAAGCATGAATAGAAGAGATGATTCCATAAGACTGTCAATTATTTGGAAGCCTGCACTCACAAACAAACAAATCTCCACACCACTAGCCAAGCAAACACCTGGGCACAAACAGATCCCCCCTGATACCTCCAGCTCAAACACACCCCAACCAGGCACCCAGATGAAACCTAGCTTCCTAACTAATGATAGCCGTCCATTTACTAGGAGCCAAGCTGCACTAAAAGCCTCCAATACAGGAACACAACGTTGCCAGCCAACCAAGACACAAAAAAAGCCACAAAACAGACAGAAGATATTAGAAACACCAATCAAGCAGAACACAGCAAACTCCAAGACCAATAAACACAGACCAAGACTCCCAACCAATCAGGATGAAGAAAAAACCATTCTGGCACAGCAGTAGGCTAGCCCCAAATTTAAAACTAAAACAACTGTAAAAGTCTGACTCACAGACGAACACAATACAGAAGCCTGATGATGGCAGATGAGATTCTGCCGAAACGTTGCTACAACTTTAAAAGCACAACTATAATGACATGGGAAAATACCCAAACAAAGCTGAATACCATTCATGTAAGTACCCGCGAAAACTTAAGAAAACGTATCTACATACACTACACACACAAACACATGCTATATAGTAAATACATGCATGTTATGTCATATGCTAAATAATAAAATAAATTAAAAAATTAAAAACAGAAAAAAACATGTTTTTTATATAACGATATTGATTTAAAATATTTATAATTTATAATATGTGTAAATAAATAAGTGGTAATTATTTTTATATTCAAACTGCTTGACTCCATAATGACTCTACACACGCACGCACGCACTTATACAGAGTGTACGATTCCCCCACAGTTACAACACATTTTATTAATTTCCCCCCTCCTCTCAAGAGTATGTTGTTATATTTAAGAATGCTGAGCAATCCCACGTCAAATGAGTAAGGAAAGAAAATGGCAATTTCTATGCCATTACGTATAATGTAACTTACATTATTATTATTGTAATAAATATATATACCATTACACATACTGTAACACAGTATGTGTCTCTGGGACCGGCCTGTGATACACACACACACACACACACACACACACGATTGCCCCAAGAGAACAAATGGGGTGGGGTGGGGAATCGCAATTTTACCTTATGGCCTGAGGGAAGAGAGCCTCCTTTTTAAAGCTTGCTTGAAGGCGAGCTGGGTGGAGCAAATCCCTGTGGAGGGGATGCTTATTCCAGCACAGAGCAAAGAGAAGGCCGCATCCGGATCCCACGCTGTTTAATTGTGGCACCCAAAAAAACCATCTCACGCTGCCTGATGGTGGTAGGCCGGGCAGATCCCACAGAGATGGGAGAACTTTGGAGAACTTTGGACCTTTGGAGAACTTGGCCTGAGGCCTAACTTCAGGCCCCGGGGTTGGCTTATTAGTGAAAAAAAACAAAAAACCTGACTTTCTGTTATAGAATAAAAATAGCAATTGTTCCAGGAGCCCCATCATATATGGGTAGTTCTCAATTTACAACCACAACTGCGCCCAAAATTTCTGTTGTTCCAGGGAGACATTCCGGGTTAACTGAGTTTCGCCCCATTTTACAGCCTTTCTTGCCACAGTCATTAAGTGAATTCCCTGCAGTTGATAAATTAGCAACTCGGTTGTCTGGCTTCCCCATTGACTTCGCTTGTCAGAAGCGGGTCGCAAAAGGGGATCACTTGACAGCAATGGTCATGAATATGAACCCTGTTGACAAGCTTCTGGATTTTGATCGCATGATCGTGGGGAATGTGAGGCAAAAGGTCGTAATGGTGAGAAACGGTCATAAGACACATTTTTCAGTGCCTCCTATAACTTTGAATGGTCACTGAACAAACTGCTGCAAGTCGAGGACTACCTGCACAATTCATTGACTAGAAACACGGGACAGAGCAGGAGCTTGGCTTTTAGGCCATCCAACTAAGCCAGTGGTTCCCAAAGTGGGCGGTACAGCTCCTGGGGGGGGAATGACTTCAGGGGCCACTAAGAGGCAAGGGGAGGTGGCAGACGAGAGAGGAAAGGGAGGGAGGAGAAAGTGAATGAGATATCTAGTCCAACCACCTGCTCCAGCAGGGTTAGAAGGGAGTGTGTGTGTTTGTGTGCACGGGTGCATGGCTGTCAAAACTCCAAAAAAAAACAGGTGAAGTGTCTCCGGGGAGGTCCGTCATAAATTAAAACACTTGCTAAGCAACTGGCCATTAAGCCAGGACCATTTGTATTTGGTTTGCCAGTCACAGGGCCACCTGGCCACACCCACCCAGTCACATGATCGCTAAACTACGCCCACCCAGTCACGTGACCACCAAGCCACAGCCACAAATTAGGCCACACCCACAGAACCGGTTGTTAAGACATTTGAATCCCACCCCTAGGTGGGGGGCACTGAGGATGAGTTTGTAGCACCACGGGGGCGGTGGACTGAAAAAGTTTGGGAACCACTGAACTAAGCCATTACAGTATAAAAAATTAATTTTGATATATTGGTAAAATTAATTTTAAAAAAATAATTTTGATATATTCAGGTCTATTTCAGCATCACTTAAATTATTCCAAATCCAGCCAATCATGTCACGCATCAAACTTCATCAAGGAAAAACTTCTGCTAGTTCAGCACGAGTCTCCTAAAATCATAAAAATTACCCAGGGAAGCTCAACATCAGTTTCAGAGTTTCTCCACCCGGAGAGATGCCTTCACAGGTAGTCCTTGACTTACAAGCATTTGTTTAGGGACGGAAGTTATAACGGCACTGAAAAAAAGTGACTTATGGCCGTTTTTCACACCTGCTATTGTGGGAGCATCCCCACATTTTTTTAAAAAAAATATTTATTTGATCCGTCAATCGCTTACAAGATAATAGATACAAGTATAAACATGAGTAAGAACACAGGAAATAGGTACAAATAAATGGGGACAATAGGACAGGGACGGGAGGCACAATGGTGCACTTATGCACGGCCCCTTACAGACCTCTTAGGAATGGGGTGAGGTCAATAGTGGATAGTTTGAGGTTAAAGGAGTGGGAGTTACAGGATGTAACTACAGAGTCAGATAGTGCATTCCAGGCATTGACCACTCTGTTGCTGAAGTAGTACTTTTCTGCAATCAAGTTTGGAGCGGTTTAAATTGAATTTGCACATGAGATTACATGATCAAAATTCAGAATTGATTCATATTTATGACGGTTGCAGTGTCCCAGGGTCATGTGATCCCCTTTTGCAACCTTCTGACAAGCAAAGACAATGGGGAAGCCAGATTCACTTAACAACCGTGTTACTAATTTTGACAAATGCAATGATTCACTCAACAACTGTGGCAAGAAAAATCGTAAAATGGGGCAAATTCACTCAACCAATGTTTCACTTAGCAATATAAATTTGGGGCTCAATTGTGGTTGTAACTCAAGGATTACCTCCATAGGGAAAGCTGCAATTTGTGTGGTGAGCCTATCATCAGATTGAATGGATTTTGCCGCTCACTCACCCCAAGCCCACACACCTCAACAATTAACTGTGAGAAAATTTTGATTTCTGTCCAAATTGGTTGCAGCAGAATCTGCAGTAATGCAAGATGAAAGGGTGGGAATCTTAAAACATATCAGGCATCTCTCCAAATCATCCATTCGTCATTTATTATGGGATCTCAAGCCTCACATCACTTCTCTTTACCGGAAAAATGTTATGCGAGATCATTTGCCAGAAGCAGCTGAGTCAGACTTTAAAGTCAAAATCCGAAGTGGTGCTTCTCACCCTTGGTCACTTTAAGATGTCTGGACTTCAACTCCCAGGATTCCACAGCCAGTATGCCAGAACTCTGTTTCTAACAACATGCTGGCTGGAGAATGCTGGGAATTGAAGTCCACCCGTCTTAAAGTTGCCAACAGTGAGAAAGGAAAACCTGTCATACTTTTAGGAAGAAGGAAGTCATCCTCTCGAGTAGTAAATACCAGGAAATGCTTACAAACCCAGTCATGAAGAGTAAGCTGTGATCAAAGGAGACTCATACTCTGATTCTTATGCCATAATTGAAGAATTCCTTTTCTGTAAAACTAAAACCTGATTAACATCAGGTTAAACTCCCGTGTTATATCACTTCAATTTGTCCTCTTATGTTTTACTGCATTTTAAAATGCTTTATAACTGCATTCTTTTTTTGGTTAATTCTTTTTTTTAAATTATGAATTATGCTTTTCAGATTGTATTCCGCCCTACTATCTTTGAATGAGGGCTTTAAAACTATTTTAAACATAACTATGTTCATAGTTAAGAGTATAATAAAAGATCGGTGTTATAGAATATCTATACATTCTGTGTTTTTCTAGTCCTGTATACACAATGGTCTGAAATTCTTAAGATGACCTATGAGATAGGTAAATTTAAGACTAAAGCTGTTTGTGGAGTTTCACAGAGGATCATGACAGAACATGGGATGGCAGATGTCAACATTTATACATTTCTCCAGTTCGCAGTGCAGTGAAACCTTTGAAATTGAAAGTACTGTATAGTCATAATGCCAAAACAGTTGCAGAAGCTGGATTTTGAGCCTACTATTGAATATAATATAATTTCTATTTTTTTCAACCAGCTACATACTAAATCCTGTCTTCCAAAGTTTTGCCTCAAAAACCCAAACATCTTTGTTTTGAATCCCTTGCCAATTGGGTAAAGATTGTACATTGCCTTGAATATATAAGCCATTAAAGTCAGTAAACAGCTAAAATGAATAAAACAGTAACTTACGCATTTTTAACACCTCTGAGTCAAAGGGAGAAAAAGAACAACATGGAAAAGGAACAGATGCTCTCTTTTAAATACTAGAGCCACAACTGGGAATATGGAAGTTGTAACTCTTGCCATCTGTTTTCAACTGTTCATTTTTGTCCTGCCCTCCTACAAACAAGTCTGATTGTGGAGATCTACTCAGCAGAAAAATAAACAGAATCAACAGCGTATCAAGAAAACGTGAAAAGTGCTCCTTTAAATTTACCAAAACAAGAACATTTTCTCGTAATTATCTAGCATGTATTCAAATTGTGCTGAATCCCGGTTGTCTTTTTTTTTTAAAAAAAAAAACTTTTATCTTGTTTTATGTGGAATGCATACTTCCTGTAGTCAACCAATTGGTTCAGTGGAATAGTTATTTCATCTTATATGGTATAATAACCGGGCATTTTTAGGCATCAGTGTAAATCAGATCTGCTTTGCAGTACATTTGAGACAGCATCTTTCCATTTTAGCAAAGTGTTGTCCAGATTTTCAATAAAATGTCTGGACATGGGTTTGCTACGTGGAAGCAGAGGGAGGTTTTACTTTAAAAACAAACACACAGTGAGCTGGAGTATTGGCCTTTTGTTTGCAGAGCAAAAGCAGCTCACTAATTCTCCTTGGCCTCTGCTTAAAAGGTAATGGTTCTCCTTCTCTAATCATGTCTGACTTTCGGGAGTGGTGCTCATGTCTGTTTCTTTTCTAAGAGAGCCAGATTCTATGGTTACGTGGCAGTGTGACTGTATGCCGAAGGGTGCAGAATGTTGTTACTTTCCCACAGAAATGATACCTGTTTATCTACTCACATTTGCATGCTTTTGAACTACTAGAATCTGAGGCAAGAATGGGAGCTCACCCCGTGGCGTGGTACTTGAGTCTAGAACTGCCAACCTTCTGGATGACAGCCCAGCATCTTAACCACTTGTCCACTGAACTCCTTTTGGCCTCTACTACACTTTCACAATACTTCTTGGAATGATCATGTGACCATATGCAATCACATCAGCCCTACTCACAAATTAATAAATGGCAAGTGTTCCATATAATTTCTGCTCTTGATGGTGGGGCTCCAATGACAAACTTCTTCCATTGACAAGTTGGCTTTTGACATAAATGTCTACATGAAAAAAAAAGGCTTTGTGGGTAAAACCGTAAGAAGGTTGGCTGTGATACAAAACAGAGCCCTGCTAAAATGTAGAAACCAGTATGTGTTTAATTGCATATATGAATTTGTCTGCAAGCTCCATTTGAGCAATGGTGAAGGTAGACTTATCGAGAATACTCATACAGAATGGGTTTAACCGCTGAATGGAGCAATAGTTATTCAAGTAGAATTGGAAATGAAAATCTTGCACAATCCTGAAAGTGGGGGACTTTTGCATTCAAAAGAAAGAGAAAGTCAAGAGCCATCTTTCATATTTCAACAATGAATCAGATTCTTTTTTCCACCCCCTGCCAACTGATGTCCATCCCATCATAAAACAGGTGTAGATTTCACTTCAACATTTTATATCTTTAACTTGGTCTAATCAAATTTTTGGAGAAACTTTGAACACTTAGAACTTAGAAGCCTATATTCAACACACCAATACCTAAAATTAGAACATCTGGGTAAAACATGGAAAGACCCAGAGCATAATGCTCTGTCAGTTGAGCTTTGAACATCACAGTGGGCAACCTGAAACCTTCAGCTTGCACGTGACCTTCATAAATCTTCAACGCAACTGACACAGATGCCCAAGCTGGATTTTATTTCTGCCAAATTCTCTGGAAAACTGCACTCCCACAAGTGTATCTCATTTCATAAAGATGACAGGCATGTGCCTTTGCAGAAAGAATGATATGCAGGGATGACTCTTTCTAAGCATCAGTGCCCTGCTATAAATTATGCTCCAAAGACCAGCTCACAGCTCGCTGAAATCATAGTTATGATGGGAAGAACAGTGATGCAAGAAAGGGAGAATTACACTTGCTTATATGAGAATGTGTGTTTATGGTTGTGTGCAAGAAAAGAGCCAGAAAAAAAAAGGAACAGTGACTGTATGGCTTTATAGTTGAGGGAATAAATGTGTGTCTGTGGAAAGATGCAAAGTGTGACTCTAAGATATGGGAAGATGTTATATTTGCGCTGCAGCATGCTGAACCAGTTTAAGCTTTGGGATAATCTTCAAGAACACCTTTCATCGCTAAAGTATGAATTAATAAAATTATAGTCGAATGATTGTTTAATAATGATATCAGGCTATATAATTGTTGATTGATAATATGAGCTATTATGCAATATAACTACAATGGAGACTATGAAATGGATGCACAAAAAAAAGTGATAAACCAACCGATACACTGTCTGTAAACTCATGAAGGAAAGGATGATGTTTTTATGTTTTATGTGTTTTTGTTTGTTGTTAAAATTAATAAAACTGTTTTCAAAAAAAAAAAAGAACACTTTTCATAAAACAAATTTTTAACTATCCAATTGCGAGGTGATTCATAATCAGGGAGACTCCAAAAAATACCAGATAGAGGCTTGGAGGCCATAGGAAGCCATGAATCACAAGTTGCCCACCCTTGACCTAATATGATTTAACTGGAAAAAAGCAACAACAAAAATTAATGCAATATCAAATGAAATAAGATGATATTGAAACAATCAAAGGAAGAACTAAGGTAAATCCCATAGATGCATTCTACAGAGTGTCTGTCTGTCTGTCCGCCCACCCGCCTGCCCATCCATCCATCCATCCATCCATCCATCCATCCATCCATCCATCCATCTATCTATCTACATGGCCTCCTAACTCATACAAATGACTCTTGCAGTCATCTTATAGGAATAAAATACACAAATTCACAAATTTAACCCCCAACATTGAGGCCTTTCAAAATAATGCCATTAGGAGTTGTGGAATGGTTCAGATTTAATTCCAAAAAGGGTGGTTGGGGCATATAGGGACCCATGCTTATGCCATATGTGTAACTCTTTAAATGGATGATATAAAAAGCAGCTTCATCCCTACCACCACCACCCCTCTGGGTTAATGTTGTAGATATAAAGAGCAGAAGGATTATCCAAGGAAAAGATACGGCTGCTTTAAAGAGCTACAGTCAACCCTATCTTGGCATTCCCACCCTCTCCAAAACACTTTTTCCAAATTGTTTCTCTAGTGTTTTGCTGCTGTGAATACCAGCAAAATGCAATTCCTTAGCAAATCATGTACAGTGTAATTGTTTCCTGTTTCAAATAGATAATGTGTGCCAGCTACCAGAAAAAGAAAATAAGAAATGACCCAAACGTTTTTCTCAGCGCACTGATATTTTATTTTACAAAGTATTTATTTTAAGAAATCAGTTCAATAAAAATGAAGCAACCTTTGTCAGGGTGATTTGAAATTTTAGTAGGCAGATGACCCAGTAAAAAGGAGACTCTCTTCACTTTCTTTGGAAAAAGCACTTAGGCTGAGTTGCTCAAAACACCCAATAGGAAGGCAATAGACATACCTAGAAAGAAAGAGGATTTTCATCTCGCACGTAATGTAGATGTTGGTATTTTATAGGGATGATTTTTAGATAGATAAATAGATAGATAGATAGATAGATAGATAGATAGATAGATAGATAGATAGATAGATAGATAAAAGATAGATAGAATTCTGTATTGGCCAAGTGTGATTAGATACACAAGGAATTTGTCTTGTTGCAAATGCTCTCAGTGTACATAAAAGAAAAGATACATTAGTCAAGAGTCAAGAATTATAACGTATAACACTTAATGATAGTCATAGGGTACAATAAGCAATCAAATCATACTAGGAAACAGTCAATATAAATCGTAAGGACACAAGCGACAAAGTTACAGTCATACAGTCACAAGTGGGAGGGTATAGGTGATAAGGAATGATGAGAAGATTAATAGTAATAGTAGTGCAGACTTAGTAAATAGTTGGACAGTGTTGAGGGAATTATTTGTTTAGCAGAGTGATGGCGTTCAGGGAAAAACTGTCCTTGTGTCTAGTTGTTCCAGTGTGCAGTGCTCTATAGCGTCGTTTTAAGGGTAGGAGTTGAAACAGCTTATGTCTGGGATGTGAGGGGTCTGTAAATATTTTAACAGCCTTCTTTCTGATTTATGCAATATACAGGTCCTCCATGGAAGGCAGGTTGATAGTAATTGTTTTTCTGCAGTCTTAATTACTCTCTGAAGTCTGTGTTTGTCTTGTTGGGTTGCAGAACCAAACCAGACAGTTATAGAGGTGCAGATGACAGACTCAACTGTATCAGTAGCTCCTTATTAAAGAAGTGGTGTGAATTGAAGCTTGTATATGCTTAATAATAACAATATAATCATTGTTTATAATGTTGTGAGATGTTATTGTTCTGGGGGGTGCTTATTGGAGTTGTTCTCTGTGACTGTTGTAGGTTTTTATTCTCTTTTAATATTGAGTGTTTGGTTTTCATTTTGTTTGCATTGTTTTTAATGTGTTGTTAGCCACCCAGAGTCAAATCTGCAAGGTTGGCAGCCATATATATTAAATGAATGAATATCACACTTATCGTTTAAGGAATTTGACACATATTTTGATTAAAAATAACCCAGAATGGGAATCAAGCTTCCTTATTTTGGAAAGACTAAATATTTATGTAACTTAAAATTCACTGAGTAACGTGGCCTTCATTTAGTCAAGAGAGAAAAACAAGTACCTCACCCAGGTCACTCTTACTACTCAAAGCTCAGTAAATGTTAAAATGGAGAATAGAACAGATCAGAGGTGCTGTTCAGCAGGTTCTGACCAGTTCTGGAGAACAGGTAGCGGAAATTTTGAGTAGTTCGGAGAACTGGCAAATGCCATCTCTGACTGGAGATTTTACAGTATCTTTCCCCTGCCACACCCACCAAGCCATGCCCACAGAACCGGTAGTAAAAAATATTTGAATCCCACCACTGGAACAGATATATAGACTTCATTAGACTCCAGAGTTAAATACTATGTCACAAAATTTCTATGTTGTGAATCTTTGAGGTTGGAATTTTATGACATAGTTATTTAACTGGAGTTTTTTGGGTTCTGTTGAAACTAAGAGCACAGATATTTCCCTAAAATTACTGTAGTTCAAATGGCTCAAGTGAACAAAAGGATTTCCTAGCTCATGAACTAAGACACTAACTGCATTATTATATCAAAGAAATGGTCCTTTCTACCTTGTGTAAATAAGGTAACTTCTCTTTTACAATGTTTCTGTCGAACCTGCTGATTTCTAGACCTTCATTTTGAAAAGAAAATTCTGAAAATGATTCTGCAAACTCATTCAGAAACATGGTCTGGGATGTTGTTTCATTTGTGGCTCTGCACACCAGTAATTCTCAAACTTTTGCCAGAGGTATCTTGAAAAAATGATCCTATGGTTTCCCCCCCTACCCCCAAAAAAATTTCTTCACTCAGTTCAGGATTAATATATTGGCTGGCTTCAGCAAGATGCCAAACTCATAGTATGGTTATGTTAAATTTTCCCTTGGCTAGTCTTTCTGGTTTACAAGATTCATTTGATTGTGAGAACTACTTTATTCATCCATACTCATTAGACAAATGCCAATTTCCATCCTAGTGTTTTCTGAAAGAAAAATCATATTTTTTTCTTGACCATTGTTGACCATTTTAGTAAATGATGGTGTTACTTAAGTACAGTGTTTCTTCTGTCTATGTATGTAGTTGTCCATTGACCAACACCAATGTGTAAAATCAATGGTCAATGAGAAAAACCTGTCAATTGGTAAAACCCAACTCTACTTGGTCTTTATTCTTGATAACCATTGTCATGCCTGAAATTATCCTTGCTTGTTTCTGGGTTTTATATACTTGGTTACTTAACTATTTGCTGTAGTTCAGATCCTGTTCCAACCTAATAGGTCTCTGAGCAGCTTACACACTTCTGTACAAAATAAAATTAAAAACAATCTTCTATATTATATTATTATTATGTTCCAGCATAACCCTGGAACGCCTCGAGCAATTTCAACCAAACTTGGTACACAGATGACTTACCCTCTGGAAACAAATACTGTGGGGGTAGTACAGGATTTTCCTGTCTAATACAGGATTGGGATAAATAAATACCCAGGCAACGCTGGGTTATCGGCTAGTAAACAATAAAAATGAACTGCAACTGCAAGAAATAGCCAACAGTATATACATCTATAACAGGAGAGTCCCATTCATAATAAATCCATTCCCAAAGCTTGATGGAATAGCTAAGTCTAAATGGCCTTTGGAAAAACTAACGAAGTGGAGATAGCTTAATCCAAAGGAAAATGCTGTTCTAATGATCTGGGCCACAACTAGAAAGGCTTGTCCGCGTGATCCCTGAAGAATGACCCTTCCTGGGGGACAATCCCATAGGTAGCCCTTCAGATTTTACTGAACAGGCAGAAGTCGCTGTAAGAGATCATCCTGTATCCTATATAAGCCATGTAGGGCTTTAAGGGTGACAACCAGCACTTGAATTTTACCCAAAAGAAACTCGATGCATCACTTGAAGCAGAGGGACAGCCTTGAAGTTCCATCTATAACCATTCTGGCCCAGATGAAGCTTCCAGATAGCCTACAAGAGCAGCCTGAAGTAGAAAACGTTTCAGTAGTTCAATTGAGAAGTGACTAAGTATGAATGGAAAGCAAAGCTTCCCAATCCGAGAAAAATCATAACTGCTATATAGCAATACCACTTAGACTTATATACCACTTTAGAGTGCTTTACAGCCCTCTATTATATGCACTTAGCCATAGTTGTCACCTGCTGTGAGTTTGAGAGAACTCCAAGGTTACAAACCATTACTACAGAGGGCAGAATAACCCTGTCCAGAATCAAATAGGGTCAATCTCTAGTATCAGAGGGCTTTTAAACCCATTGCCTTTCCATCTTGGTGGGATTCAGCGTGAGCCTGTCCCTCTGTCTTCAGACCACAAGCTCCAGGCACCAGAATGATCGAACCATCTAGGACCACTACATGGGTGGCTATAGGTGAACTTATTGGAATGAAAGCAACTTCTACACATCATACACTACTATGGTATATGCAGCTTTCACATATATCCAATCATTTACTTTTGTTTGTTCAAAAGATGTGATTCCACAGTGGGGAACCCTATTCTTTTTTATGGTGAGTACCTTTTTTTCCCCTCTGGATAGCATCAAGCATACTGCAATGTCCAAGGTTTCCAGAAAAATATAATGGTGGCTGTGAAAAGACCAAAATCAGCTCAGCTACAGATGAGCTCTCTTTCTCTGGGATGACTAAGCAGACAACTACCCTTTGCTCCAGAATTAGTCTCTAGAAAGGGCAATTATGATGAACAATGCAGGAGTAGGAAGAAATGCTCTGTTTGTCTCTGGAAAGCCAAGCTAGCAGAGAGTTCACAAGCTGTATCCCAGTGCTTTTGACCACTGCATGACTCCTGAGGAAACAGATATCATTCTTAAAGGTTAAGCACAACAAACAAATTTACCTTACGATGAGAAAAATGTCAGAGGGGAAAATTAATTACATTTGAAAAGATGCTCGGGTGTAGCCAAAGACTTACCTTGCAGTTAAATCAAGATCTTACAGTTTCTAAAATGTCAACTTCATTTTTAAACCTTAAAAAAGGAGCGATGGTAGACAGAAGGGCAGAACATTTTTGGTGCAGAGTTTCTAATAAAAGAACCATCAGTACTGCCTCCGATAACCTTGCCTTGCAAATAAACTTTGAATATTAAAATAAGAGACAACAGTGAAACTAGTATCTGCAAACTTATAAATTCTTGTGGGAAAACTTAGCCAGAAAAACAACAACAATTATAACCCTGAGTGAGAAGACGCTTAAGCCTTATTGACATTTCTTAACAGGTTTAGAAGCTTGGTCTAATGGTGCATTATAATTGTACCAATGTAGTAACTTCACTGCAGACCTAATTACCTAAACCAGGGTTGTCAAACACTCGGCCCATAGCCAGATGCGTCACACGCTGGCCATGCCCACGCCCGGTTTAGCAAAGCGTGGAAAAAGTCCCAATACGTCACATGACACTGCTGTGATGATGTAAGTTTGACACTCCTGATTTAAATGAACTAACTTAAGAGTATTTAATTTATAAAGTCTGTTGGTTTTGATTTGGGAAATAATAGATGGCTATCATGTCATTGATTTTTTTTTTAATACATATTATCACGTTGCCCAATTCTCCATGAATTTATCCAGACACGATCTAAACTAGTGTTCATCATATCAGATAGCAGCAAATGCCATAGTTTAATTATACATTAGCCATAACTTAGTTTCTGGGAATAAACCACTTTGGATTATATTTGATTATGTTCCATCAACAACCACATAGATAAGATTTTTTCCATGACTGTCTAACCAGGTTTCCAAGGTGGATGGATTCAGTTATAGAAGCAATGGATACAAAGTTGGAAAAGGTAGATAGATAGATAGATAGATAGATAGATAGATAGATAGATAGATAGATAGATAGATAGATAGATAGATAGATAGATAGATAGATAGATAGATAGATAGATAGATAGATAGATAGATGTGGGGGGGGAAGGGAGAGATTGCTGCTGGTTATCCCCTTTTTCCTTCCACCTCTCCCAGCTTTAGAGCCTTTTCCAGAAGAGTAGGTCTTTTCATAATATATCTAAGGTAGGGTAATAAACCAATCACTTCAACTTAAACATCCATATGATCACTGATTAGTTGCCACCAATTTTTGTTCCTATCAGCATTCTTAACTAATATGGGTTGGGAGTTAGCCTGCTTGGATAAGACATTCATACAAATTAAAATGACTTCAAATAAGTTTAACCAAAGTTCTAAGCACATCCTAGCTCTCACGTCTCCTGCAGGACAACTCGTGAAAGGAATTCTGAAAAGTAGTTTCTGAGAAACTCCCCCGAATGAACTGCCCTCCAAGCACAGAAGCTCACCAGGCACAACTTATTTTTACAAGGCTGGAGTTTTGTAGAATAAATTTTTCATTTAGTTACAAGTGTGCTTTCTCCCTAAGCTTCCACTGCTTAGAAGTTTCCAACTGTGAATGGACTGCTTTGTTCAGGTTGGTTAGTCCAATCTCTGTTTTTTGGCTCTGAATATATAAGATGAAGTGGCAGAGTTGTGCTGGTTAGCAAAAAATTTTAAAGGATGTTTTAATGCTCTCATAAAACTGCCTCTAGGGCTGGTCTTTCCATAAAGAAGCTGCAGGGTGGACATAGTTAAGAACTGCTGAAGGTTTCTTCTATTTCCCTAGCTAGGTTCTCTGGGATGTTCCCTTCCAGCTTTTTCTTAGAGAAATAGAGGCCGTTCCAAAGAAAGCACCAAAGTACAATCCATGAACATTTCTATTTATTAAGAACGTCTCTGGAGCACCATGATGCTAATGCTTAGTGCACTGGGTCATGCACATTTCCCGGGTGTTATTACTGAATTTAAAAAACTGTTGGTGAAGGAGTGAGGAAAGTCACTCCAAGCATCAATTTGGCTGGGTTCACACAATACACTCAGCCAGCCCCAACCAGACATATTAGTTGGAATTAGTTGGACTTAGACTTATCTATCGCTTCACAGTGCTTTATAAGCTGCTCTAAGCAGTTTACAGAGTCAGCCTATTGGTACGAACAATCTGCATTGTAATTTTACCCACCTCGGAAGGATGGAAGGCTGAGTCAACCTTGAGCCTGGTGAGAATTGAACTGCCAAATTACAGGCAGACTGCAATACTGCATTCTAACCACTGCACCGCCACGGCTCATAATATAATATTATAATATATAATTATATATAATAGCAACTGATTTATAATAACATGTAAGCCCTGCTATAATATTTATATACTGTATAAGGAGGAATACTCATAACTGCATGGTATCTAAGGCCTTATATACATCACACATTTCCACATGTATTGCACTGACTGTTTTAAGCTACCTATGTGGTTGTATATAAGCCTAAATGCTACTGCTATTCTTTCTGGTTAAGGCCATAATTGGTTTTATGTATTATACTCAGCCATGTTAACTTAATTTGATGGGTGATGTGGGGTAACTTCAAATAACATGTTTTTCCAAAATACCAGGTTCAACCAGGTTCTTCATCCCATTTAACTGAAATGATTCTCAGATAAGGAAATATAGCTCACAAGTTCTCTGCTGAGAAGCATAATATTATTTTTAGCAGAGGCATCTATCCGGCTTTATTCAGAGAAGCAGTGGATAGTATTCAGCTAGTAAACCATGGGAAAGGGACCCTTTTGTCCTCACACTACAAGTTAACTCTGCACTTTGGTTTTTGAGTCACAGCTGTCTTTTTCAACCTACAGTACAGACGATCTGGCAGAAAGCCTACTTTTTATATGCCCTTGGCAAGCGATCAGTTGAAGTGATTTGGTGAAAGTCATTTGTCATTGCTTGGGAAGAGGTTGCTTTGAGAGACAAACAAGGGACTGACAGGAAAAGTGAGAGAAAGTGGGGTGAGGAGAATTCAGAGAAAGAAAGAGTTACTCCCGCTGATACACATTCTGCAAGAGGCTGCGTTAATGTGATCTTTAAAGATACTGAACCCTGGGTATTCCATTACATCAGAAAGCTATATATCAGGGTTACCCAACCCCTGGGCTATGGACAAGTACCAGTCTGTGGCCTGTTAGGAATCAGGCAGCGGTGGGATTCAAATAATTTGACAATTGGTTTGTCCAGGGTCAGGTTGGCTGGCATGGCAGGTGTGGCCCATCTCCGTCCTCCAGCTTTGCTGCACATGAAGGACAAGCTTCCTGCAACGTGCAACCTGACCCTGGGCAAACAGGTTGTTAAATAACAACCCCCACCCCACCCCATACACACTATCAAAGTGGATCCTGGCACTGCAGTGGAGAAACGGGCAACAAGTGGCTGGCACGAGTGAAGGAGGAGAAGCAGGGAGAAGAGGGAGGGCAGCCTTCTCCTTCCCTCACGCCAGCCATTCCGTTGCCCATTTCTCCTTGCAGTGCAGCACTCAGGATCCACTTTGATAGCGGGGGTGGGTGAATAATTTAACAACCAGTTCTCCTGAACCAGTGTGAACCATCTGAATTCCATTACTGGAACCGGGGAACACAGCTGGAGGTGAATAGTTGGCCAGTGACAACGCTTCCCCTGTATTTGCAGCTGCCCCAAAACATTAGCATCACTGTCCTGCACACACACACCCATCCAGGCAAAAATTGCCTTCCACAAAACTGGTCCCTAGTGCCAAAAAAGGTTTGGGGACCACTGCTTCATATGGATGTTCCTGCATGTACAGTAATTCAGTGCAGAGTTAGAGACTTCATGTTCCTTCATATTTGGTTTATTTCGTTTCCAGGATTCTAGTCCACGAGGGACTTCAGTGATATCAAAATGATAGGCCATTTCCCCTTTTTAAAAAAACATAGATGAGCCAGCGTGAATGGCCATAAGTCAGAAGATGCTCATGATAAATTTCAAAAAAAGTCATATGTAATCTTAAAAACCATGGAAATGCAGAGCCAGGGCGTGCATATTAGAATATTTTTGAATTTGTTGAATCCTGCAGTATGGCTCCTGTGGAATTAAGCATATACCCAAAAATTATTACTTCAGAATGTTCTTTCTATTTTTGGTTTG
The DNA here is from genome assembly GCF_049901715.1 of Pseudonaja textilis. Lineage (NCBI taxonomy): Eukaryota > Metazoa > Chordata > Lepidosauria > Squamata > Elapidae > Pseudonaja > Pseudonaja textilis. The sequence goes on from NC_141991.1 coordinate 180,982,788, forward strand.
TTCTTTTTGTGTTACTCTGCTCTTTATATTGAGTTACAATGAACAACAGTTGTTTGGAGTTTTCTGGTTTGGGTGTTACTCTTCATCTTCTCCATCTTTTAAACAATTAGAAGAAAAATTCCACCAGACCGTACAATCTCCACCCAAGGGGCAGATAATCCTCGACTTATGATGACAATGGAGCCCAAATTTTTTGTTGCTAAGCAAGGCAGCCGTTAAGTGAGTTTTGTTCCATTTTGCAACTTTTTTTTCCTGCAGTTTTTAAGGAAACCTTTGTAGTTGTAAAGTGAACCACACAGTTATTAAATGAATCTGACTTTCCCTATTGACTTTGCGTTGTCAGAAACCAGCCGGGAAGGTTACAAATGGTGATGATCGCATGATCCTACAACATAAATACATGCCAGTTGCCAAGTGCCGAAGTTTCGATCATGTAACGATGGGGATGCTTCAAAGATCGTAAGTGTGAAAAATGGTCATAAGTCACTTTTTTTCAGGGCTTTTGTAACTTCAAACGGTCAGTAAACGAATGGTTGTAAGTCAAGCACCACCTGTATTTCTTCAAAAAAAATCCCACCAAACGAGATGAGGCAACTAACCTCATTACCCATCTGGTAATGTTTGTGAAATATTTTTCTCACCAAAACTATTGCCAGGGCCTATTTTAATCATCTTTTAGTTGCACATGAATATGTTTAAATACTATTTTAAAACTATTTTAGTATTGTTCACACTTCAGCTTGCTTTACTGTTGCCTTTACTATAATATTAGGGTTGCCTTTATTGCTATAAATATTATTATTGACTTCTTGCTTTATTTGATACTGCTTTCCTTGGTACATGATGTTTTTAGTGGGTGGCTGCTGCTTTGTTTTTTTTAAAAAATAGTTTTAAGTTTTATTAATTTAAAAGAAAGAAAGAAGAAAGCATACAAAGTACAACTGCTTTGTCTGTTTTATATTGCTTTTTTCTTGTCTTTTACAATGAAACTGAACTGAATCCATTTCTTTGCTTTTTTTTAATCGATTTTTACAGTGCTAAGAGGACTGTGGTTATTAGCTGTTTATTAGCTGTTTAAAAATACATAGCAAGATAAATAGGTGGATGAAATGAAATTAGCTCTTTGTAGGCTAAAATCAAAGATTTTACAGAAAATGTTATGTGATATATGAGAATGTATATTTAAGCTACTTATGAGAATTAAATACCTTTAGAAAGAAAGAAAGAAAGAAAGAAAGAAAGAAAGAAAGAAAGAAAGAAAGAAAGAAAGAAAGAAAGAAAGAAGGAAGGAAGGAAGGAAGGAAGGAAGGAAGGAAGGAAGGAAGGAAGGAAGGAAGGAAGGAAGGAAGGAAGGAGAGGGAGGGAGGGAGGAAGGAAGGAAGGAAGGAAGGAAGGAAGGAAGGAAGGAAGAAAGGAGAGGGAGGGAGGGAGAAAGGAAGGAAGGAAAGAAGGAAGGAAGGAAGGAAGGGTTGTGTAGATTTTAGTAAGAAGGAAGATAGGGTATCAAAAGGGAAGAATGCTAAAATGCTAAAATCTATCATCAATCATTTTGGTTTAAAGTGACCAGTTTTATTGATCAGTTTTGTTTTGCTTTGCTATGGTTTTGTTTTTCTTCAAAATACCTTATTTTGTTTCAGAGAAAGGTATATGATGCTCTTTCTTTTTCTTTCCTGATATTAACTAGTTGGGTTTTTTTTCTTTTCAAAAGCAGAATGGCAAAGCTGTGAACACTGTAAAGCAGAAAATAGATTTTTGATATCTTGGCTTTATTTTTCAGGATCCAATTAGGAAGGGCTCATGTCCCCCTCTGGGCTTGAGCATGAGATAAACGATGCAGAGCCACAGAACGAAAGAAAAAACTGGAAAGTCAGAGGTTGATGGTGATGAGTTCCGGCTGCATCAGGGTAAGCAATGTTTTAAGCCAAGTGATGTATTTTGTTGTTGGTTTGGTCACACACAATAACAATAATAATTCTGTAAGCAGACTTCAAAGGCTGCACATGGCTGGCCGTGATATCAACAAAGAGAATAGGATGAAAATTCTGCTTTCTGGACCTTGGCGTGTTGGAGGGAAGGAGAAATCTTAAATAGCAATAGCGCTTAGATTTATATACCGCTTCACAGTGCTTTGCAGCCCTCTCTAAATAGTTTTATAGAGTCAGCATATTTCCCTCAACCATCTGGGTCCTCATTTTACCCACCGCAGGGGGATCCAAGGATGAGTCAACCTTGAGCCGATGAGAATCGAACTGCTAAACTGCTGGCAGCCGGCAGTTAGCAGAAATTGCCTGCAGTACTGCATTTTAACCACTGCGCCACCATGGCTCCTGTGGAAAGTTACTGGCCCCCTTTTGCATGGTTCTCTCCCCTGTGCTGCCCCCACCCCATTCATGCACATTTTGTCACTAATGATTGGCAGCATATTTAGAAGATTACCACCAGGAGTTGCCAAAATGGAGCCATGAGATTGCATGTGACCTAATGGCTGAGCGTATCTACTCATTGGCCTGTTCAAGTCGAATTTCAACAGATATAGCGTATGATCCTGTCAATTTCTACACTGTCTCCAATCTTAGTTGAAATATCCATACAGCTACCTATTGTTTAAATTTGAAAGCACAAAGTCAACACTTATGTACATTTATTTATTTAACGTATGGCATATCATACATGGAATTGCTTTATATAGTAACATTTCACTTAAATCCAAAAAACACAATAAAGTATGCATGTTAAAAAGATCTGTATATACTTTGTACATGGAAAAAAATGGATAAAGAAGATGCTTCTTTAATTATAACAATTACATTAAACAAACACTATGTCATTTTTTTTTTTAATGGAGGATAGGTTGACAAAATGAACAAGATTGAAAGTGGATGTTCAACTAGATACTCACTGGATATATGGCATATATTATTAAGCTAACACAGTTCTAGTTTGCATAAACAGAAGGATAGAATCAAGATCACGTTAAGTGCTAATATCACTTTATAATTTCTAGGTAAGGCCACACTTGGAATACTGCATCCGGTTTTGGTCTTCATGATGTAAAAAAGATGTTGAGACAGTAGAAAGAGTGTAGAGAACAGCAACAAAGATGATTGGGGACTGGAGGCTAAAACATATGAGGAACGGTTGCAGGAACTGGGTATGTCTAGTCTAATGAAAAGAAGGACTAAGGGAGACATGATAGCAGTGTCCCAATATCTCAGGGGCTGCCACAAAGAAGGGGAGTCAAGCTATTCTCCAAAGCACCTGAGGGCAGGACAAGAAGCAATGGATGGAAACTAATCAAGGAGAGAAGCAACTTAGAATTAAGGAGAAATTTCCTGACAGTTAGAACAATTAATCAGTGGAACAACTTGCCTCCAGAAGTTGTGAATGCTCCAATACTGGAAGTTTTGAAAAAGATGTTGGACAACCATTTGTCTGAAGTGGTGTAGGGTTTCTGCCTAAGCAGGGCATTGGACTAGAAGACCTCTAAGGTCCCTTCCAACTCTTCTCTTCTCTTCTATTATTATTATACCTCACACACAGAGACATACACATACCTACAGTATACATACCAGCTGCTCTAAGAACAGCATCTTGGCAACAATCATTCAGATCATTAATCTTCCCCGTTTGCAGGCAGAATTTCCTGCTAGTTAAAGGTAGGCAGTGGTGAAGCTCTTGCTTAAGAAGTACCTTTGTGCCTGTATAGCTTTAACAATTATCAATTAATATATATTTATTTATTCATCATAGGTAATATAGCCAGCCACCTTACAATCATGTTCTAAAATGGGCAACAGTGCTACGGTTATAGGATCTCTCAGATAAAATGTATGATCTTGGCTCCTTCCAGTCTGATTCAGACTTACATTGGCATGCGAACAACCTTTGTTATTGAGATGGATGCTCTCTACCAAGAGAGAGATAACAGGAATATAACTTTATGAATAATCTGAAGTCTTTGAGGAGATTGTTTTCCAAGTTGCATTGACTACCATATCTGGAAATGTGGAGGAAGTAGGAGCTATATTACAAAGGGGCACCACAACTGTCTCCCTGAGTTTGGAAAGAGTGCAGAAAAGAGCAACAAAGATGACTAGGGGGCTGGAAGCTAAAACCTATGAAGAATGATTGCAGGAATTGGATTTATCTAATCTAGTGAAAAGAAGAACTAGGGATGACATGAAAGCAGTGTTCCAATATTTGAGGGGCTGACACAAAGAAGAGGAAGTCAACCTATTTTCCAAAGCACCAAAAGGCAAGACAAGAAGCAATGGATGGAAACTAAGAGAGAAGCAGCCTAGAACTAAGAAGAAATGTCCTAACAGCGAGAACAATTAACCTATGGAACAGCTTGCCTTCATAATTTGTGGGTGCTCTGTCATTGAAGGCTTTTAAGAAGAGACTGGAAGCCACTTGTCTGGAATGGTATAGGGTCTCTTGTTTGAACAGAGGGTTGGACTTCGAGGTCCCTTCCAATTCTATTATTCTGTGCGCTGAGTCCTATCCAAATATGGCATTTGACAAGTTCTGCTGAACATTTGGGATTGATTTGGGCCAGGGGTGTCAAACTCAAGGCCCGGGGACTGGATCTGGCCCACAGGGTACTTAGATCTGGCCCACGGAGCCGCCCTGGAAACAGCATGGTGCCTCTGCTTGCGAAAACGGACCTTGGGAGAGCCATGGGCAGCACTTTTGGGAGCCCATTTTTGCTGGTAGAGCGCTTGGGCCACCACAGGCACCCCCAGTCTGAGTGATGTTGAGCTGGGCACGCCTATCCTGGCCACACAACCCCCCCCCCCAAGGTCAAACACAATCCTGATGCGGCCCTCAATGAAATCAAGTTTGACACCTCTGATCTGGGGTATCCCAGAAGCTCCATTTATTACAACTAGTCCCAACCGACGATTGGTTGTTTAGCAGTTGTTTGGGGTTACGACTGACTTGAAAAGGGGGACTTATGACTTGGGTTCAGAGTCAGGCTGCATGACTGGAGCTTGGCGACATGGCTACATTTAGAGCCGTTTACAGTGCCCTGCGGTCACATGACTGTGTTGTAAAATAGTTTTGCAAAAAAAAAAAGGGCATTACTTCACTGATCAGCATATTTTGTGACCGTTAACAACATGCAATCATAAACCTCCATTACAGTTGTATGTCAATGACTACCTGTATATGACTTAATGATACTCAGTTATGCTTTTCCTTTCTTATGAGCTCAGGCTTGGATGTTTCCAGAGTGAACCCCTCTCTGTCTCCTGGTTGAAAAGGACTGAATAAACTAAAGCTAAACCCAGATAAAGCATAACTCTATAAGATACGGGTTTCAATCTTCCAGAGATACCATATTTCCCTGAAAATAAGACTCTGTTTTATTTTTTGCCACCAAAAAGGGCACCAGGTCTTATTTTCAGGGGATCTCATCCACTGGCTAACCTCACTTGTGCATGTCGCCCCCAGCCTCCTTTTCGCTGTCAGAGACCTTCAGGAACTTCTTCTGAGGCCAGCAAGGCTTTCTTGAAGGCCTCTTCAGCAGATAACAGAGCTCAGGACTGATCCGGAGCTTTGTTATCAGCTACAGAGGCCTTCAGGAAAGCCTTGCCAGCCTTGCTGGCTGCAGAAGAAATGGGCCAGCATGTTAGGTGTTGGGGTGTGCCAGGCATGGCTACAACTGCCCAAAGGTAAGTAGTAGAGCAGCTCCACCCCCCCATCCCCACCCTAGCTTAATTTTTACCCATCCACTCTGGAGTGGGCAGGATCTTAATTAGGGCTTATTTTGGGGATAGGACTTATATTGGGCACATGTGTAAAAATCAAGCTAGGACTTATTTTCAGGGAAACAGGGTAGATTGTTGTAGAAGACATGAATTCACATTCCCCTCATTGACCATAAATGCAGTCCATGAATCCTAAAACCAGTATAGATAATGGATAGTCTCATAACAGCTAAAGCAGAAAAAGTCAGGTATCAACCACTCACAAATCTGCAGTGAATGGGTGGTGTATACATCTGTCATATAAATAAACAGACTAACTCTTCAAAACGAAGTCCCATTCAGATCTGACACCTGGCAAATTTAGTCACATTTCCCATGATGATAATAATCAGGGTGCTGGAGACATTATATAATTCTGCATTATGTAACATTGCCCAAATGGCAGATCATTGCTTACCACTGATTCCTATACTTATTCTCAAGTGCCGCATAAAAGACTGGATTAACTCCAAAGATTTAGAATTTGCATTTTGTTTACTAGCAGACGTTAAGATAAGTATTGCACCACATTGGAAAGCAATAAAAAGCACTGAAATTTTTGATCTGGAATAAGATATGCAATTAACATGGCTCATAAAATCAACTTCTTTTATTAGAGGTCGACAGAACCTCCATAGTGATAAGTTTATACAAAAGAGGTTAGCATGTATACACTTTTGAAATGACACATTTGAGGTTATGGTCCAACTGTGGGTTTGGGTTTTTGTTTTTCTTTTGTTTTTTGATGTTATCCTTGGGCTCGGAATGTGTTTGCAAGCGTGTTCTTGATAAATCATAGAAAGAAGACATGAATGAATGAATGGCTGAATAAATAAAACTTTCTTATTCAGTCAAATAGAAAAAATCTGGGAATAGCGGAGGACTATTAGCAATGGAGGGACTCAGCCAGTTCACACCACTTCAGGAGAACCAATTGTTAACATTCTGAGCAGTTTGGTAAACTGGCTGTTGGAAGAAATCATTAGGGCAGAGAACTGGCTGTTAAATTATTTGAATCCCACCACTGACTATTAGTATAGTACCGTAATACTATATAGTATGTTGTTTTCTTTACTTAATTCCATTTAGTATTAGCATCCAAAGTAGGTTGCATATTATACTATGGACTAAACATATATCTGTTAAACATCTAACATGCAATAAGAAATTTTATTTAAGTGGAAACTAACATTTCAGTGGCTTTTAATGTTTGAAATAACAAAGCTGAAGATTATCATCACCCTTAAGCTGCAGCACAATCTTATATTTCTATTATAGTTGCTTTCTATAACATTAAGAACTGGATAACATCAAGAACTGATTCCTGAATGTTCTTGCTTTCATTTTCCCCTAGGATTTTATTTTATTTTATTATTTTAGAATGTGGCATGCAATGCTTTTTTTTTTTTAATTGTGAGCTTGAAATTAGTTTTGAGAGCAGGATATTTTTAAAAAATTGATCTGTAAGCTGTTTTGGGCTTTGATAACTTTAAGGTGTGCTATAAATGTTTTAAGTAAAAAAGTAATACAAAGCAAACTATTCAAACCAATAATCTGCAGTACCAAAAAGATACGGCATGATAACATCCTGAAGTCATAACTCTGAAAAACAAAGGGCCCGCATTATAAATAATAAAAGGACGGTTTATTAACACTGGCTGATAATATTTAGCTGTCTTAAACTGCAGCTGGGGTCAGAAAGCATTTGGAGGAAAACTGAGAGTCGTGAAACTTTTCTAAACAAATAGGAATAATTGTTCACAGTAATTCCCCTCCCTTCCCCACACACACAGTTGGAGTAACAGAAAAGTTTCATTTCCCACCAGAAACATTGGTTGTAATGTGATTGCTGACTGCCCAAGATCACACACTGTGTAAGTCCTTACAAGTAGTGGGAGCCTTATCTATTAACAGGCAAACAATCCCCCAAATAAGAAAGAATAGTCCAAAATTGAATCTCACGAAAAATCAGCAATTAATGCTACTTTCCCCTCTGAGCAGCCTGATCCAAACCGTGTCACAATGTAGTCCAGAGATCTCCAAACTTGGCAACTTGAAGACTTGTGGACTTCAACTCCCAGAATTCTCCAGCCAGCTGACAGGAGAATTCTGGGAGTTGAAGTCCACAAATCTTAAAGTTGATGTACCCTGATTTAGTGCATACAAGTTTAACTTGTTCAGAACTCTTTCTTTTTATTAATTAAGATAAATGGCAATCCATTTCCACTAAAGCAGAAATATTGCAACCACTGAATTATCACTGAACTAATAAATACTTAGGAAATGAACCAGTCACAAAAGTATTTAATTCAAGTGTGGGTGCCTCTCTATGTGTTTGTGTGTGTGTTTGTCGATCTGTCTGTCTCTCTGTTCAAGCCAGCTTTTTTTTTTGGGGGGAAGGTTTCTAATGACCACCTGTGCTAGTTCTTGCAGCTTTCTTGACAAGGCTTTCCAGAACTGGCTGCTTCCTGGCTGTTTCCTAGGGCTGAGAGAGAGAGTGCATAAGCCTAAGGCAGGGGTGTCCAACCTTGGCAACTTTAAGACTTGTGGACTTCAACTGCTGGCTGAGGAATTCTGGGAGTTGAAGTCCACAAGTCTTAAAGTTGCCAAGGTTGGACACCCCTGGCCTAAGGTGTTCCGTACTAGCAGGCTTGAAAGCCTGCGTTCCTATTGGTCCGGAAAAGCCGGGCCCAGATTGGAAGATATGGTACTCTCTGATTGGCTCATATAACGTTTGCCGCGATTGGCTAATACCAAGCGCGGCAAGCTCAAAAGCCTGTCATTGGCTGCCTAGCCGGGGCCAAGCTCTATAAGAAGAGCAGCCTTGGCTAGGGGTTTTGTCTCAGTATCTGATTGCTAATAAAGAGCTGTTTGTTCACTACCACGAGTCTCTTCTCTCCTTGGGACCCACCGCCCAGACTTAATATAACGTTACTCAGTTGGCTTCATATCCAAGGTGAAACTAGAGCCCTGATGCCTTAGCCAGCTATCTCTATCTTCAATCAATATAAGTATCATCAATATCAATACTTAACCAATAACCCTGGCATAACTTAAGTGCTGATCACCACAATATAAAAAAAAGTTGCTGAGAGTCTGGAAAGAGTTCAGAGAAGAGCAACAAAAATGTTTAGAGGACCGAAGGCTGAAACATGTGAAGAATCCAGTGTGTCTAGTCTAATGAAAAGAAGGACTAGGAGAGACATGATAGCAGTCTTCTGATATTCTACAAAGACAAGAAACTATTTTCCAAAGCATCAAAAGGCAAGACAAGAAACAGTGGATGGACGCTAACAAGGGAGAGAGGCAACCTAGAACTAAAGAGAAATTTCCTAATGGCAAAAGCAATCAACCAATGGAATAGCTTGTCTTCAGAAGTTGTGGGTGCTCCACCACTGGAGGCTTTGAAAAAGGGACTGGACAACCATTTGTCTGACATGGTATAGGATTTCTTATTTGAGTAGTTTGGACTAGACGATCTCCCAGATCCCTTCCAACTGTATTATTCTATGTTCTCTACTTTTAATCACTTGTTATCCTTTGCTTAGCTATTAGGCCACAAAAAAGAGAGTTGAGATAGGATTCCCCATGGCCAAGAACATTATTTACTTAACCAGGGTCTTATTAAACAAGCCAGAATCAGATAGATTCACAAACATGCAGATACAAAACCTATGGTTGATGGCTAGGCTTTAGCATTATGCTACGTACAGTATGCTACAATCAAACAACTGATACTCTTAAAAAGGTTTTGCATCGTTTTCACTTCCAGCCTATTATTGTAAAGAGGAGTATTTGAAATTTTGCTTTGCACTTAAATGCAGTTCACCCATCAGGTAAAACAATTCTAATCTCTCTCTCTATATATATATATACATATATAAAAGTGAAATACCACTCACGCATCATCACAAAATCTCCAGAACCGTAAAGCCTACAAACTTGAAATTTGGCATGTATGTTCCTCTTGGCTTCTAGGTGCTCACTAAGAAAGGATTTTTCAAAATGACCATCAGAGCATTAGTATTTCCTATATTATTATTAACACACTCTGATGCAAAGGAGTTCTATTCCCGCTCCCCACCCAAAAAGAAATCTGTTCCAAATGCAAAACACAAGCAGAGGAGAGGAGTTTCAGTTTTAGTTTCGTAGCACCAAGCAGCTTTATACAGAACAGTTGAGCTAAGCCACGCCCAGGCTCCTTGCTGTCTCCTTCTTGCTCACACAGCAAATACTCTTTCAGTTTCCAAACAGCCCTCAACTCTCTCACACACTGACAGGACACTAGCCAGATAAATACCGATGGATGCTGGTAGGCAGAGGCAGAAATTTCCCCCCCTTATTTTCCTTCGCAAAAACTAAGCCTGACCACATAGTTTCGTAGCGAAGCACGGGTATCCAGCTAGCGGGTTATACATAGTTTACAGTTTGTACCTATCTATAAAATCTTATTATCCAAAAATAATTTGAGGTTTGGGGGTCTTACTTCAGAGTCTTGAAAAACAGATAATAATATTCCTTGTTTGTAATGAGATTGAATTGATTTAATTAAACTTTAACTTTAATTTCTCACTTTGAGCAAGGACGTATTTCACACAATACATATGCATTCCATAATAGTCCCGGCAACTTGACTGTTGTTACTTTAAGCCTTTAGAAAGCTGAAGATTGCATAAATATTTTCTCGCCGGGATTGCTGTTGTATTATATCAAGTTCAATCCTTGATCTGGAGGAGGAGGGAGGCAAAAGGGTAAAATTGTTTCATTTCAATTTAAGCTAGACTCAATTTAGATTGTAACCCATTTGTCATCTTTATAGCCATGTAAGCTATTTAGCTTGTCTGCTATCTGCTCCTTTTGATCCAAGCCAGGGGAGAAAAAAAAGAAAGAAAGATAAAGCTAGGATAAATCCTGAATGGATCTCCAAGGCTACCTGCCTCTGAAGGGAACTTGGTGGGAGAAGTTTTGGGTTTTCAGTTTCCCCCCCTCTTGAAGATCAGGCTATTAGTAGCAAAAACAAAGCCCTGGGATTTGAAAAAAGATACTTGGGGAGAAATTTGGTTTCTTAGGCCATGATGCATCCTACCAAGACAAAGGTCATTCTTGCAGGACCAGGGATGTGTAGAGGTACCATAGTCCTTGACGTATACCCACAATTGAGCCCAAAATTTCTGTTGCTAAGTGAGACAGTTGTTAAGTGGAGTTTGCACCATTTTACGATCTTTCTTGCCACCGTTGTTCAGTGAATCACTACATTCGTTAAGTTAATACCATGTTTTTTTAAGTGAATCTGGCTTCCCCACTGACAAAGGTTGCAAAAGGTGGTCATATGACCTTGGGACCCTGCAACCATCATAAATACAAGTCAGTTGCCAAGCATCTACATTTTGATCATGTGACCAACGAACGCAAGTGTCACTTTTTCAGTGATGTCACTTCAAATGGTCACTAAATGAACTGTTGTAAGTCAAAGACTACCTATATTGTGTCTCACTTCAGTTCTGTTATCCTGATTATGGGTGGATGTTCTACCCACTGGCTCAGAAAAAAGCCTTTGACTCCTTTGTCCAAACTAATGACTGGCTGCACAGTCACCACGTCCAACTCACCACATCCAACTCACCACGGCCAACTCACCACAACCACTTCACCACAGCCAATTCACCACAGCCAATTCACCACAGCCACCTCACCACAGTCAACTCACCATCGCCTACTTGCCACAGCCAACTCACTACAGCCAACTCACCAGAGCCAACTCACCAGAGCCATCTTGCCACAGCCAACTCACCACAACCACCTCACCACAGTCAACTCACCATCGCCAACTCATCACAGCCACCTCACCACAGCCAACTCGCCACAGCCAACTCACCACAGCCAACTCATCATGGCCAACTTGCTGCAAGATTACTTGTTGCAGGACAATTTAATAATTATATTTAATTATTTGTAATCAATTAAACATATTTTAATTTTTGCCATTCAAATTTCAATCTGCCGCTTCTTTTTTATCCTTTCTTTTAGATTTTATTCCACCACATCTTTGATATTAGTGTCACTCTTGTCCCACAATGAGTTTTCCTGTAGCAAGTTAGCCGTGGCCTGGTGGCCATGATGAGTTGGCTATGGCAGGTTAGTCATGGTGAGCTAGCTGTGACGAACTGTCATAGAGCCACAGTTGAGAGTTGAGAGAAGACCAAACAAAGTTAGATCCAACTCTCTTTCTGCTCCTGTCTCTGCTCTGGGGATTTATTTCCAGGTTGGGATGTCCACGTCTTGAAAAATAGCTCTTCTGGAACTTGAAAGTGCACCGAGGGATGGATCTCACATTCCCTCTCTCTCAAGGCTCAGCCTGTCTCTGCTCTCATAAGAAGGAAATCTTGTAGTTCCCTTCTAGGAACTGTAAGGTTTTAACTTGGTTCCTCATATTCATTCTGACATTTCTATTTTATCTACCCTTCAAGTGATGACAAATCAAGTTCTTTCCCCAAACACCATCTTACATCATTGGTCTCCAGGGGAAACTGAGTTGATAATTTAAAACAGTCCTATAATTATAAACTAAAATGACTCCACAACACCGGTTCTGTCCTAAATATATGGACCTGAGTTAAAAAGAAAAAAGAAGCCGATGATAAAATTCACCATCACACAACAGATTGACAGTTCTATGACATTTAGCGGTTCCTATTTGATAATAGGGAGGATAATGAATTCTAACTTTACCTCCTTTAATCCAAAAGGATTAATTCAGGGATCATAGAACTATTTTGTTTACTCTGAGTCCTAATAAATTAAAGCCGTTATTTATCCAAACATGGAAAGCAATTTATAAAAAAAGATAGAGGGAGAGACAGAGCTTTGCCGCCCATCTGATAACTGATCTTAACATTTCTTATTACCCCAGTTATTAACCACTATAAAAGGAAGAAAGTCATTTCTCTTTTTTTTCCCCTTTTGGGCAAGATTGGCCTTTGCTGCAGTGGTAACGGCAGGTTCCAGTATTGGAAAAATACGAAAGCAAGGAGCTTTTTGACATTTAAGGGTTATTGCATGAGGTAGGCTAATAGGATGGACAGACGGCCTTCCTCTGCGCACAATCACTTTCCTTTTGAAGCTCCCATTGATTATATTAAATATTTATAAGATTTTAAACAAACGCTCTAATACGGGGAGCTGAGATCAGACATAAAGATTCCGCTCCCATTTCCTAGCATCCAGCTTTACTTATTTAAAATGAGCAATAAGCTTCCATAACAACAACAAAAACAAAAGAAAATGCTCCTTTTTCTCCTTCGGGGAGATTGAAGATGCATTGAACATGAAGAAAAAAAAAATGGTGTGGGGAGGACAGAACCTTCCTCTAAAGCCTCTGAATAATTTTAGTTTTCAGAACTTAGAGCTTGCTAATGATAAAACATATTGTAATACTTGCAAACAGGAGTGCAATTATTATTAAAGGTGGGTGTTAGATCTGGGAGGATGGTTCAAGAACGGAGGCAAGACTCAGATAGCAACAACAGCTCTTTATTAGTGACTTCAGATCTGAGCGAACTATCCCAGCCGCAGCAGCCCCTTATATAGGGCTGGCTGCGGCTAGGCAGCCAATGAAGGCGATTTGAGTTTGCCGCTCTTGGCAGGGCCAATCGCGGCAGCCCGTTTACTGGCCAATCGCATCAGTCTATGGCAACCAATCACGATCGGCTATCAGCAGGCCAATCAGGTTTGCAGGCTTCGAGCCTGCTAGTCCGGAACAGTGGGTGTGAACAAAAGTTAGTTTTTTTCCTCTACTCTCCTGAATTTTTTCCCCCTCAACATGAGATTCCACCAGAAAATACTATGAAAAAAAAAGAGGAAATGCCCCATCTCCTCCTGGTACTGTATTTTCTATGTCCCTAATTTCTTCATAGTAAGGTGGAGCTGAGTATTATAGCAATAGCACTTAGACTTTATATACCACTTCACAGAGCTTCACAGCCCTCTCTAAGCAGTTTACAGAGTCAGCCTATTGCTCCCAACAATCTGGGTCCTCATTTTACCCATCTCGGAAGGATGGAAGGCTAAGTCGACCTTGAACCCGTCAGGATCGAACCCCTGACTATGGGCAAAGTTATCCTGCAATATTGCAGAAGGCATCATGTTCAGAAGGCATAAATAAGGAGAAACAAATAATCTGAGCGGCTTTTGGTTCATCATTGCACTTGGGCAGGGTCCACACTACAGCAATAGCAATAGCACTTAGACTTGTATGCCGCTTCACATTGCTTTATAGCTCTCTCTAAGCAGTTTACAGGGCCAGCATCTTGCCCCCCCCAACAATTTGGACCGTCATTTTACCCAACTCAGAAGGATGGAAGGATGAATCAACCTTGAGCCAGTCAGGATCGAACTGCTGGCAGTTGGCAGAATTAGCCTGCAATACTGCATTCTAATCACTACATCGCCAGGGCTCCTGGTTATGGCTATATCTCCATCCCACTCATACGCACGTCGTTTACCACCTGTAGAGATATTTTCTCATTCTAAGGATTTCACAGGCTTTCGCCTAGACAAAGAGCAAAGAGCAGGAAAAAGAGGAACAACACTCAGTCCTGTGGTATGGCAGATTTATTTACTCTAAAACATATGTTCTCAGATTCAGAACACACGTAGGTTTCTGGGAAAAATGCTCCTCTGATGTTAAGGTTCCTAATGAATGCCAAGCGGGTTTTTCCCTAAAAATTAAGAATTTCTTTGTTAAAGCGAAACAAAGATATATTCCCCAAAGACACTCGCAGATTGCAATCTAACTCTGCTGACTGCCAGCAGTTCGACCCTGACTGACTCAAAGTGGACTCAGCCTTCCATCCTCCCATGGTCAGTAAAATGAGGAGCCAAATTGATGGGGGCAATGACTCTGTAAACTGCTTAGAGAGGGCCATTAAGTAGTATATAAGCCTAAGTGCTATTGCTATTGCTTTGCCTTCCCCCATGGTTGCTCTTGGCCAGATAAGATTCTTGGGCATTTGAAGAATTCAGATCCTCATCCTGAATTTCTCAGTTCCTTTCTGTTCCCATCTCCTTTTATTTGAGCCACTGCAGCCCACACTTTGGGGCAGGAGACCCGTTTCTTTTTATGGGCTTATGTTCAGGGTGGGGTTCTATCGGTTCAGCCTGGTTCTGTAGAACTGGTAGCTCCGTAGAGCAGCTGACACCAAACTGGTTCACTCCGAAGATCTTCTTTTCTTCGGTTGGGCCCGAAGCTTCTTCTAGCCTGTTTTTTATTCCCTGTTAAAGCAACCTTCACCACAGCTGAGTGCTGCATATCAGCAGGAGAAGGTTATTGCTTGCAGGAGAAGTTGATTTACAAGTACTGTGCATGCGCACACAACGAACTGATTATTATGCCAGTAGGATCCCGCCCCTGCTTATTTTGTACCTTTTGGGGTCTCTCGTCCCTTCAGATACACATGCACAACTGAGACAATTATTGCTGTTGTGGTTTTAACTCCATCCATTTGGTACTTCTTCTCTGTGCTCCAGCAATACTTTCATCTTTGGGATTTCTTCTCCTTTCAGGCTTTTTTTTTCTAAAGATCTTGCAAAAGAATCTCTGTATTTCACCCTGGCCTCGTGAGGATAATGGCTGTGCTGATTATGAGGGTGTTTAAAATCTGGCTTGCTGCCTTTCGGTTTGGGCTTTCTTAACCTAAGTTATCTGAGAACCTCCAAATGTTACTCAACTATTATCTCTCTTCAACCCAAGCAGTATGGCCAATGTGAAAGATGCCAAGAGGTGTCATTAATATAGCTGGACTGCACAGAGATCATGTTGGCATGGTCTGCGGAGAAAGAACAACTTCATAACATCTGGAATCCGCCACAGGCTTCTTTCCATATTAAGGTGGATCACTGGTACTTTATTACCATAATAATTATTATGTGTCTTTAAGGGAACAACGAGAAATCAACTCCATTCCACTCCTGAGTTGTTCATCCTGGAGCCAAACAAGAATAACTAGACATTCATTGGGAGGCCTGGTAACAAGCAAATATTCTAATTGTATTTTGTTTGATCAACAACTTTTCAAACTGACAGGCAGAAATTGTCCATTTCTTTTTATAGATGGAGCAACATTTATTCTGCATTACCTCCTCACCATAAATCAGTACTAAAAGAGGTTTTAAAATATTGCTTGTTGGCAACAGTTGCTTGCATTTTGTTGGAAACTTAAATGGATAAGAGCTTTTCTTGGTATGATTCTGACCTAATTTTGACAGTTATAAACCTAACTCCGGAACAGGAGGACATCTGCAATAGATAAATTACTTCGACTAATTCCTTACCTTAATTACATTTTATCATTGCATAGCAGCACGCTGGTTTAATGCTGAATAGTAAAGATAGATGTGCTAGATAACCCTTTGCCTACTTTAAAAATATGAATTGGCATTTGATATCTTCCCTCCTGTGAAATAATATTTTTCAAATGCCCTGGTATTGGATTGATTGTTTCCTTTACCACGGCCAAGTACATTATCAAAGATTTCCTTGGAAACTTCCATTTTGTTTTGTAACAGGACTTAGACTATCTTTTGGAGTACTGTGAAGCACTTTTGGAGGTTTGAGATATGCTGTGACCCACTGGGGAAGCTGGCAGCAGAGTCAGATAGCGAGGAGGTTGGGGAGGAACCTGGGCCAATCCTGGAGGATGAGGAAGACTTGGACGAGGGCTCTGCATCAGAGGCAGAGATGGGGCCAGGGCAGGCTGGCAGTCATCAGCTGCTTTTGGGCTCAGACAGCAGTGAGGTGGGGGTGCAGCTGGAACTGGTTCCCAACCTGCGCATGCGTGGAGCTGCCAAAAGGAAAGAACAATTACAAACTCAGGGTCCACATGGTAGTAAGGCTACAGGTGGATGATGAATGGCCCCTCCCATAAGGATTTTAAAAAGGAGCAAAAGGGGAGGGGGCTTTTGCAGGAAACAATTCGTTCGTTCATTCGTTCCATCATTGTGACGATCTGTCTGTGCATCCTAGAGACTATGTGCTAAGCCCTTCCTTGTCAGCACTGCATTTGGAAATATTTCCTGGGAAGCTTTCCAAGATCGATAAGGTTTGAGCTCCTAATTATACCCTTGAAAGACTGTTTGCCAGGCCGTTGGCTGAGTGTGAATGCAAGAAATTCACATTTGTTTAATAAAAGGTGTTTGGTCAGGACAAAGAGTCTACTTAGTGCATTTTGGGGAAGCTTAGGACAGAACAAGAGGTGCCATGGGCGCAGCTTAAGTCTGTTAAACATGGAATTTAAAACGCTCCCCTAAAGTCTCATTTGAGTTCTAAGCATTAAAGAAAAAAATTATTCTGAGTACATAAATCTGTGGCAAATTTATGTTGAGAGGGAACGTGCTTTAATAGATCCCGCTGTGTGGATGTGGGTGAGCATATGTATGTGACCATCTACACAGCCTCACAAGATAAAAGTTAGATTCAGATCTAAGTGAAATTCTTCAGATCTCTTCTTCTGTGTAATGATATATTAGAATGATGTAGGGGACAGGTCTTGGGAACGATCAGATAACAGAAACCGTAGCCTGCATCTGCAAGATGGGTGGAGCAAGAAGCTCCAAAGGGAATTTTTCTAAGTTTTCAGACTGTAACAGCAACAGTGGGAGAATTGTACTTTCAGACTTGCAAGATTCTGTTAATGTAGCTTTATAACAAAGTAGAATTAGCTTATCCTGTTGTGTTTCCTGTCTGGTCCACCTGGTAAGGATGACAACTGGGAAAAATGTTTTATTCCTTTAATTACTTCAGAAAATATTTAAAATTTAAGCTCTTAAAATTTAATGTAATGGTTCTAATTAATCTGGTTCCTTAATCCATTATAAACTTTCCTAAGTGAAATTCTTGTCAAGCTTATTACTGTTGATCTTAAATTCTTTATATTATTATTTTACTCTTTTCTTTAATTCTCTAACCTGGAATTATCATTCAATTGGGTGAGTTTTTTTTTCTTGCTGCCCTAAATATCTCCTTTAGCTATAAGAGAATTGTTATGTCTTTAGGACTGGTTGGAGTCCCCAACCAGGTCCGCTGTTTGAGCGGGAGCACCAGCAGCTCCCATTGGTTGGCTCCGTTTGACAGTCGGCTATAAAAGCCGGCTGTCGAGCAGAGCCAGCCGTTGTTCGCTTGCAGTCTGCCTTGTTAGCTGGCAGACGCGACAACCCTTTATTCCCTGAATAAAGACTGTTACTTGTATGCTCTGGTCTAAGCCTCATCTGTTCCATCACTCTACAACACTGGCGACAAGGATGGGATGTGACCGCAGGCTAGCCAGAAGCACTCGCATTCAAAAGAGCTGAAATCGCTCTAGCGAAGCCACGGCGTTGAACCGCAGTCGCCTCACTTACAGAGAGCTCAAGCTCAAACCGCTGCGATATGAGCTGTAAGTCACCCACGCTCACAGAAGAGCGCGAAATTCAAACCGCTGCCGTTTGAATTTAGTCACTCAGCGGGCACGGCACTGTAGCCACAGTCGCCGACGCTCCCAGAGAGCGCGAAATCCAAACTGCTGTCACTAAGCTGAAGTCAGTTACGGCGCTGTTAGCCGTAGCCGCCAACGAGCGCAGAGAGCGCGAAATACAGACTGCCCTTACAAGAGCCGAAGTCACTGAGCGAGTCTAGGGCGCTGTAGCCGCAGCCGCCAGCTCACGATAAGCGCAAGCCCTAGGGGCATGACCACCCAGAGAGATAGTTCAGTCTGCCAACGACACCGAGGGTCCCAAGATGAACGCCAATCCGGCATTTCAACCATTCAAACCCAACGAGGAGATGTGGGACTCCTACAAGAATCGCTTCAGCCATTACATCGATGCCATTGTTTAGCTGACGCCCGCGGAGCATAGGAAGAAATCGTACTTCCTTAGCTACTGCGGGCTGCAGTCTTCGACACTGCCACGGCACTTTTCGCACCACGTGACATCAGAAGCGCCCGTGGAATGAACTACAAGAAACACTTTCAAACCACTACTCCCCAAACCTTCCCAGATTGCAAGACGCCACGCTGCTCAGGATGAGGAAGCAAGCCGAGGGGAGTCCATCAACCAGTACATGGCCGCCCTGAGGACAGCAGCTCTACAATGCGAATTTAAGAATTATTTAGACGACATGCTTCTCGACCAACTCGCCTGTGGGGTAAGAGATCTGAGGCTCCAAAGACGTTTACTGGCCAGGAAAGATTTAAATCTTTCCCAAGCAGTAGATGAAGCCCTAGCTGCTGAACTCTCTGCCCAGTCAGCAGCTGAGATTCAGGGCACCACACCCAAGCCTGGTACTTCCACCGTCCACTCGGAAGAGGTGATGACCGAAGCTGACCCCACAGAATTTTCAGACATCCATCGCCTCAAGCAGTTGAAACAACCACAGGTAGGAGTGAGGCAGAGAAACAGCAGTGGCCCACAACAGATCCCTTTGTGCCTAACCTGCGGAGGTGCCCACTCCCAGGCATCTTGCAGGTTCAGAAACGCCAGCTGCCTAAACTGCCACAAGAAAGGTCACCTTGCAAGAGTCTGCCAGGCAGCACGCGCTCTTCCTCAGAAACTTTCTTCATCTCCCGGCCTCCAAAGGCAAGTAGAAGACTGTTATACTTGCTACCACGCTAACCACACTTCCCAAACGCCAAATAAAATTAAACTTTCTGCATCCCATTCCCAAGATCCCACGCCAAGCCAAGTTGATACCCCGGCGACCTCGGAGCCTTGTTCCATGGACTCGATGCCCACCAGCAGTTTCCCTGAACCACGACGTTCCGGTCACCAGCGCAATCCACCCACGTATCTCAAAGACTATGCATGTTCCCAGCTAGGGGGGAGGAGTGTTATGTCTTTAGGACTGGTTGGAGTCCCCAACCAGGTCTGCTGTTTGAGCGGGAGCACCAGCAGCTCCCATTGGTTGGCTCCGTTTGACAGTCGGCTATAAAAGCCGGCTGTCGAGCAGAGCCAGCTGTTGTTCGCTTGCAGTCTGCCTTGTTAGCTGGCAGACGTAACAACCCTTTATTCCCTGAATAAAGACTGTTACTTGTATGCTCTGGTCTAAGCCTCATCTGTTCCATCGCTCTACAACAAGAATTATAATCCAGAGCTATTTAAGAAATTAAAGTTTTAGTGAACCCATTATCCTTACAGGCTTCACTGAGGCTGTGAGATTGTTGCCTCCACTGAAGCTCCTGGCACTCAAACTCATAAGTTAATCACATTCCTGCAGTCTTTTCACATGGAGCAACTGTCCAAAGCACAAGTTGGCAATCTCTTGGCCTTTACCTCGTCCAAGGTAGCTCCATTAGCCCAGGGTTATTGACTAACCATTGCTGTCTACTGCAGTGTTGTTTCTGCTCTTTTGGAGACATCTCAGTCTGCCGTTAACTCACCCAAAAGTTATCCATTCTACTCAGAGAAAATGTGATTGTGACAGTTCTTATATGATCTGTTTGATGGTCAGAGACATCTGTAACAGGCTACTATAAAAACTCACTATAAAGAAATCAATTTCATGCCCACTTTAATGGAGCCAGAAGATCTCCTGCTGCTAAGAAAGACCTTCCTCTCACTTTTCAGAATATGGCCTTGATAGTTAAGAGTTTAGCAGAAAACTCACTGGTAGTAAGAACTTTTCCATCAGTACATCCCTTTTCCATAACCAAAAGCAGCTGCATATGATTGGTTTTTAATGGGAGTTATTAATTTCTGATTGGCAACTAGGTATTAGGAAAGAAAATATTATTGAAGCTTGCATTATATGTGTGTTTCTTTGTTAGTACCAGGAAAGACTGCATATGGTAAGCTGTATCAGCTATGGATAAGGTGAACATTCAAAGCAAGGCTGTGTGATTATGCAACTTGGAAAACAGCTTGTTTTGTCTTGGACTGAAACCAAATTAATAGATCTGCTTATAATCATGAAAATACATCTACACTTTTTTTAAAAAAATTGAGATCTGCAATACACATTCTATTATTTGTGCCAATTTTTATATCCCCTTCTCAGCTTTGCTAGTCAGAGTGATAGCTCTTCAAACTGAAGGAAGTTGTACCAAGTATGACACCCATTTTAAACTGATCTTAGAAAGGGTTCTTGGAATTGCCTGGGTTCACCATCAAAATTATAATGATTGGTGCTACTTTGCAAGCAACATTAATGATGCATCATGCACACTTATGCTACCTAGGCCAGCCATCTCAGCAGTTTCAAGAATATTGATGTGCAACCCACAGACATTGATTTGTAAGACTTTTACAAAGAATAAGAAGGGGCGGGAGACAAATTTATCCAAAGAAAACTTAAGTCACACCACAAAGATTTCTTATTGCCTCAAATGAGGAACCACAAATGGGTAGAGAAGACAGTCCAATCCAATTTGACAAGTCATCGTGAAAGTTTGTGAGATCTGTATAGGTTCAAAAGTAAGTGCTTTTTCATATGCAAGCTTTATTTTTTTAATATATTTTTTATTGTTTACAACTATAAATATCAAGCACAATACAACCATTTTGGTATTACTTTGCCATACATACAAAAATATAACCAAACCATTAGCATTCCTATTATTGGTATAATATTTACATTTCGATTCTAATCATCCTAACTATTTTTGTTCCATCTTCTCCTCTTTTTTGCAACCACAGGTAAAACTTATTCCAGGTGTCGTAATATTCTGATTCCCCCTTATTTTTCAGTATTAAAGTTAATCTATCAGAGTCTGCACAAACCATTATGCTCCTTATTAGCTCTCTTTTCGGTAATGAACTTTCATTTTTCCAAAATGGGCATAAACCATTCTTGCCTCTGTCAATACACATATTATTAAATATGTTGTACCTTTGCTGTGACCTTCTGTTATTATTCCTAAGAGAAATATTTCTGGCTTAAATTGAATGTGTTCCCCACCATTTGCTCCACCCATGTCTGTATCAATCTCCAATATTGTCTTGCGTGGTTACATGTCCACCACATGTGGTAGAATGTGCCTGGTAAGTCCTTACACTTCCAGCATTTGGGTGATAAATTTTTGTACATTTTGGCAAGCCTTGATGGGGAAAGATGCCATCTGTAGAACTTCTTGTATAGATTTTCCTTATACACCATAGCCATTGTTAGTTTCCTATTATTTTTCCAAAGATTTTGCCAATTCGATGTTATATCCAAAATTTTTAATCCACACCACCATTTTACCTTTGACATACTCTTCCTCTAGTTTATATTTTAATAGGCATCTATACAGCACCTTAATCAGTTTGTCATCAGTCCCTGTCAAGCTTTATATTTGCAATGGAAACCATTATTTAAGTTTTTAATTGTTTTAATCATCAACCAGACTTCTTTTGCCCAGCTTTGAAGATTGACTCTGCCATATGCCACACTGCAACTAATTACAGCATTTGATTATTTAGAAATAAAAGGAAAGCAATGGAAAGGGATGATATTGTGGTGGAGTTAGTCTGGACTCCCAGGATGGAGGGCCTGTTTTCCAGGTGACAAAGAGGCAGTGGAGCTTGGAAAATTTCATCGGAAGGAAGAGAGTTAAAACAACTTCTCTCTCGCAGTCCCAGAGTATATCTGTAGTTATGCAGATAGTTGCTTAATCTGGCACAATTGATATCAGGCCCCCAAAACCAAGAATGACACGTGGAGTTACTCTGGAGTATTTTTATTTTCTTGATCTTCACCAATAGACAGAATCTTGCCAGAATCAAGCAAATATCTACATAACTGTAGATATACTCTGGGAACTGCTATGGATGAGCCATTTTAGCCCTCTTCCTACCAACCAAACTTCCAACTTCCACTGCCTCTTTGTCCTCTGGAAAGTAGTCCCTCCCTCCCAGGAATCCAGAATACATTCCACCACAGATATTTTTCATATAGGTATTACTTGTAGGCCTCACATAGATAGATTTAATATTAATAGCAATGTATCTACCAGTGGTATCCCATATAGGATACCTAGGCTCCAATAACAAGCCCCACTTATCATTTGGTCATGCCAAATGATTGAGATGGCTTTGTAATGCAATGGGCACCTATAGTAAAAGCAGCCCACTGGATTGAATTTCTGCATCTCTTCCTTTTTTTTCTTTAAACCAAATATAGGGGCTCATGTTAAATTATGTTTTAAACATAATTTTCATTGAATGCTTGTTTATGTTAGGCATTACATTGTTAACAAGTGGCAAGTCTCCCTGGTTTCATTGTTTTAACTTCTTTGTGAAACCCACTTTGGGCTTCTTCTTTTAATGAAATGCTGGAAATAAATGTTCCAAATAAATAAGTAAACTATATTGATCCCGAGCCTTCCACTGCATGGCTAGATAAAGAGATGAACAAACAGATCAATTCTATCAGTCAGAACAGGGAGATCCAAAACTAAGGCCAGGCTCATATGCTAGCAAGATGGAAGGGAGTGAAGAACAGAGTATTTCTGCTTGCTTTCTTTTATCACATTCCATCTTTCTTTCTGGAGAGGTTTTATAGCTTGCCATCTGTTGCCGTGGTCTTCAACCTTTCTGGCTTGGCGGGCTGGCGGAGGTGGCGGTAACAGTGGTGTTGCGGTGGAGAGAGAGGATGGTTTTGTGCACATGCATGGATTTCAGAAATGCAGCTTGGTGCGCGTGTGTGCATATGCATGCTCACTCATCATTTACATGGCTCAGTTCTGAACGGCCTATGGACCAACACTGGGCCATGGCCCAGAGATTGGGGACATCTGACTTACTGAATTCAATGGATCCATCACATACATTCTCGGCTTGGTTTTTGCCTCCTTTTTGAAAATCAGAATGTTTAATAAGACTGCCCTTTTAGATCAAATCCCATTGGCTGTAAGAAAGCTTCTATGAAAGTTGACAGCACTATAAAAAGAAATGAAATGAACTGTATACTGTACAACTACCCTGCCTATTTTGTGTGTGTGTTTTATAAGGATAGAGTTCATGAACTCAAAAGGGCTTTATAAACTCGATTTACAAACTGCCTTTCAGTCAGGAGCTCAAGGTGGAAGTAAGCTATTGTGGTTGAAAGTGAATCTAGAACTCCTTGCTTCTATTTCAACCTCTTAACTACTACACCAAGCTGTCTGTCATGCCCCCATTGGAGCCAACAGAGATCGAGGGGGCAGCTTCACTGGCTTCGGAGAAAAACAACAAGGAAGTCACAATGGAGATGAAGACCTAATACAGAGAAAGAGTTTGGGGATTGTTTTTTCAACGGTAGGGAATTTTGCTACCGTTTTCAAGAATCATGGTCAAACACGATGAAAAAACATAGTTGAAGGTCGATGTGTGGACATCTGCAGGATCGTTTGGCATTCATCCAAAGGATAAAAGCCGCATTACAATTCTGTGACTCAAACTTATAGGTGTATAATGTCTCAAGAGATGTACAAATGGGGGTGGGGCTTGTATTGCAATGGCATGATGCTAATTCCATCATTCTGCCCCCTCTGTACTCGGCATTCACTCACAGATGCTGCTGGTTCAGTATTGAACACAATGATGTTACGTTCAACATATGACCCACGGTGGCGCAGTGGATAGAGTGCAGTACTGCAGGCTACTTCTGCTGGCTGCCTGCTGCCTGCAATTTGGCAGTTCAAATCCTACCAGGCTCAAAGTTGATTCAGCCTTTCATCCTTCCGAGGTGAATAAAATGAGGACCAAAATTGTTGGGGGCAATAGGCTGACTCTGCAAACCGCTTAGCATAAAGCACTGCAAAGCGGTATATAAGTCTAAGTGTTATTGCTATTGCTATTATCACATCATTTTTGAAAATGACAAGAATTATATAATTTGTGGCATGACCTGGCTAATATAATCAAGATCATTTACTTCATGTTTGCAACGGTGTCATAATGCACCCAATGTTATCCATCCCATTACATACATAATATCAATGTAAACCAGCCCAACTTATATTTTGATCCATAATGCTGTTTCAGTCCACAGCTGAGCTGTAATGGAGGGTGGAAAAACTAAAGAAAAACTCAAGCACTTGCTTTTTGTGCTTATATTTATATATATAAACACACATATAATTTCAGTGGTTCGACTGCACTTTTTGAAACTCTAAGTAGTATTTTATTTCTCCCTTTCCCCCCAAAACAAGCACATACAAAAATGAAGTGACAGTTTGTGGCACACAAGGGAGTGCAATTAAGAGTATTCATATTGTCACCTCCTGAATAGACTTGTCACATTGCTATTCAGAGTTTCTGTCTGGTGACAGAGAAATATCAGAAAATATTCTGATTTTTTTTTTTACAAAAAAGCAAAAATCCATTGTACTGCCACAAGATATAATCTTTATCTGCATGTAATAGCCTTATTAAAAAGTTTGCAAGCAAATGCCTTCTGTGATTCTAAAGAAGAAATGTAGGTGTGTGTGTGTGTGTGTGTGTGTGTGTTGAGGGGGGAATCGTGATATTTAAGCAAAAAGGAATAAGAAAAGATGGGAAGTTGATATGGGGAGCGTTCCCAAAATTCTAATATAAACAGCAATAAAAGCTCTCAAAGAAACAGGTAAAGCTGCACATTGAAGTTGGGATAAATAGGCTTCATTTGCTGTCCAGCTCTCATAATATCCATGTATAGTTTTGCACCAAAGTCCATAGCAGCCTTCATCTATATCTGGCAACATGGATAACTTTTTGCATATCCCAAAGATGCTTTTCCAAAAGTTTTCTTGTCTTTTTTTCTTGAAAATGTTTCACTTCTCATCCTGAAGCTTCTTCAGTTCAGACTTCTTCAGTCAGAACTGAAGAAGGTTCTTGAATAGGAAGTGAAATGTTATTAAGAAAAAAAAAACCAAGAAAGTCCAGTTGCCTTTTGGAAAAGCATATTTGGCACAACCATGACCTGGAAGATTGAGAACCTCCAAAATAACCTTTTGCATATTTTTTCCTAAAAAAATAACATCAAACCTCCACTCTCTCTCTCTCTCTCCCTTCCTCTCCCTTCTCCCTCCTCCCTTCTCTTCCTTTTCTCTTTCCCTTTTCCATTCCTCATGAATACGGCTAACAGAAAACTGTTTTTTCTACCTATCAGTATTACGTTTCAATTGTGATTTACGTGGCACATCACCTCTTATTACCACCTTTTTTCCTGTCAGTTAACAGAAGCAGGGCAAGTTTTCTTATCTGCTCCTGCCATTAGCAGCCTTCCTGCTCTGAGTAATCCTATGGGGAGAACAGCATCACAGCTCCACGGACGTCACAAGCAATAATTCTACCATTGTGTTATCAATCTTTGCTGCAACTCATTAGCATGGGGAAAACAGTACAAAGGCAGCAGGAAGCAAGTACTTAGCCAAATTTTTCTTTCAATTTTTTTTAAAAAATTGAGCGGCAAAGGACTACAAACATTAGTTATTGGGGAGGCTCTCTTAAAATAATTATGTAGAGGGGACATTAAAACATAAGGGAGCTGATATAGACACATCTAATGTTACTCAACCCACTTTAGAATCTGCTCTATACCTAACATTTTATATTCTTTGTTTTTTTCAGCTTAGGTGTGGTAGCCTTAGTTTTCTCATTTTTAAAACAAAAGAATAGTTATCAGATCAAATTAATTCCACATATTTGCAAATATATCCATGATAGTACAATGTGAATATGCTATGAAGAGAGGCAGAATAAAATAAGTCACTTTCAAGAGGAATAGTAACAGACTATCAGAGACGTCCATTTTGGAAACTGGCATTCCTTAGCATGTTTTCAACAATTTTCAGATTTCAGACAAAAGAAGTAGAAGTAGTTTTCAAATAGAATATTTATTATGGGCCATACTGAAGAACCACTAGCATTTCTATTAACACATTTAAGAGTTGGATACTGAAGAAATCACTAGAAATGTCATGCCCCTTGTTGGAGTCTTGATTTTGAGGGGAAGATTGAGGCGCTGACAGGGAGTGGAAGTGTGGCTCCGGTGGCTGCGGAAGAAGGATTTGGCGTCTTCCCAACTGTGTGTGCTTTGTTATCTTTTGGAAGCCTGCAAATTTATTATCCTGGCTTGTCTTGTTAATGACTTCAGCCTGGTTTGTGTTGGTTTTTTTTAATTTCTAATTTATCTGTACTTTGGGTTCGGACTGCATTTCTTCCCTTTGTAGACTGTTTTTGGAAGAGTTTGATCTCCAGCCGAGGATAACTGGACATTGGCGGCCAAGTTGGAGGTATTAAAGGGACTTTATCCATTTTTTGTGACTTTGTTGCTTTTGTGCCATGCCCCGGGTCATCACAGAAAGCTTTCAAGTCTCTCAAGAAGAGACTGGACTGCCATTTGTAAGAATTGGGGTAGGGTCCCCTGCTTGGGAGGAGAGTTGGACTAGACGACCTACAAAATCCCTTCCAACTCTGTTAATCTGTTAATCAAATGACCGCCCATGAATTCAAGATTGCAACACCATAGGATTGCAAAGTTTCTAGCCTTACTTATGGAGAGGTTGAATCGTGCATACACTGTGCTAATGCCATTGGTATATTTTAATGATGGTGTCTTAAGGAAGCCATGATGTCCCTTAACTGAGACGAAATTGTCTGCTTGGTGTGTGATGTTGATGTGCTTTGAGGTTGGAATTAGAGTTGAAAGGGACCTTGAAGATCTCCTAGTCTAACCCCCTGCTTAGGCAGGAAACCCAACCCAGGTTGATGATGGTGATGATGTACCGTATGTATGGTGAGAAAACTTCATCCAAAGCCCATGAGCTTCAAACAACATCTCAGTGGCCAAAGCTGCAGAGGAAAGGAGACCTTGATTGGATTCAGAAAAAAACAAAACATTAATTCTTATGTCAAGCAAAAGAGATGGCACTCCAAGCACAGCTTGTGTTGCTCCGTCTCTCCTCTCAAGAACCAAGAAGTTTGTCTTTATTCTCTGAGTAACGGCATATGTTTAGTCGGTTTGCACTAGCTCCTTAACACCAGCTGCAATGGCTTAGGAAAGCATGGCCTCTTGGCAATTTCACTAGGAATGCTCCATGGACAAATGCCAGCTTTGTGAACATGTGCTGGGTGAAGTCAACATGTGCTAAGGAATGCCAATTTGTGTGCCTGAGCTGCATTTCTGAGCAGAAGAAGAATCCAAAGCAAAGACAAAACATTCTCTCCCCCGCCCCCTCTTTTCTCTGTGTACATTTATTTATCTATGGATTGAATACAGAGAAAAGCCACAAAGATGATTAAGGAACTGGAGGTTAAAACATACAAAGAACGATGGCAGGAATTGTGTCTATTTTAATGAAAAGCATGACTAGGGACAGATGTGGGATTCAAATTTCTTAACAACTGGTTCTGTGGGCGTGGCCTAATTTGTGGGTGTGGTTAATATGGGTGTGACCCTAACTTGTGGGTCATGTGACTGGGTAGGCATGGCTTGTATGTAAATATTGATTTTTTTTTAAAAAAAGAGCAAGTTTTACCCAAAATCAAGCAAAGCAGTTTGAGTTGCTCACAGAATCACAGATTCACTCAGAGATCTATCTATCTGCAATCTGCTACTTGAGTCAGTGGCACGATATGCCGGTTCTCCAAACTGTGCAGAATTGTAACAACCGGTTCTATAGAACTGGTCCAAACAGGTAGAATCCCACCCCTGACTAGGAATGACATGATAGCAGTGTTCCAATATCTCAGGGGCTGCCACAAAGAAGAGGGAGTCGAGCTATTCTCCAAAGCACCTGAGGGTAGGACAAGAAGCAGTGGGTGGAAGCTAATCAAGGAGAGAAACAACCTAGAACTAAGGAGAAATTTCCTGACAGTTAGAACAATTAACCAGAGGAATGACTTTCCTTGAGAAGATGTGGAACTGGAAGTTTTTAAGAAGAGGCTGGACAACCATTTGTCTGAAATGGTATAGGGCAGGGGTCCCCAAACTTAACAACTTTAAGACTTGTGGACTTCAACGCCCTTCAATTTTGAGAGTTGGAGTCCACAAGTCTTCAAGTTGCCAAGTGTGGAGACCTATGTTATAGGATTTCCTGCTTAAGCAGTAGGTTAGACTACAAGACCTCCAAGGTCCCTTCCAACTCTGTTATTCTAGGATCACCCAACTTAAAGAGTGTGACAAGAGCCCAACGACACAACTATTGTTTGGGAGGTTTAACTTTTTGTTTCAAAAATAGTTGTACAAAAATGTGTATTACTGGAAACTTTCCTATATTGATCACATTCAGTCAATAGGATAAGCACTCTTCAAATATCTGACTGGTTGTCACATAGATAAAAAGCAGAATCTTATTCATTGCTAACCCAAAGGGCAACAACATCTTAAAGTTTCAGGAAGTAATTTCAGGCTTCATGCCAAAAGGAATTTTCTGACTGAACTATATTAGCCAGTGGAACAGGCTCCCACGTTTTCCTTCAAACAGAAGCTGGGGTTGGATTAGATGACCTCCAAATTAAATATATTTACAATAATAGATTAAATAAGTAATTTGCCCAATATGAGACTATCATTCCCCCCCACCCGCCCCCAATGTTATACTATTATAATAGACTGTGGAACGAGTGACCCTCAGGGCGCAGTGGTTAGAGTGCTGTACTGCAGGCCACTTCTGCTATCAGCTGCCAGCAATTTGGCAGTTCAAATCCCACCAGGCTCAAGGTTGATTCAGCCTGCCAACCTTCCAAGGTGAATCAAATGAGGACCCAGATTGTTAGGGGCAATACGCTGACTGTGTAAACCGCTTAGAGAGGGCTGTAAAGCACTGTGAAGAGGTATATAAGTCTAAGTGCTATTGCTATCTCCATTTCCATTTTTTTTTAATTAGTTGAAGGGAAAACCATGAAATGTGAAATAATTTAATTGAAAAAATAATGTACCTTTGGAGACATGTCTTTCTACAGGTAAAGAAATTCAATTCTGGTTTTGACCTGTGATAGTTCTTTTCACTGATCCCTTCTGTTTTCCAAATATGCCTTGAATCAGAGTCCTTACATTTATTTTACTTGCCTGTTTCTCAGTGCATTTATAACTACTTGTTGCAGTAACCCTTTCACACACCCCTCTTGATTCAGCTGAGCAGCACGTGCGTTTGTGATATAACCTAAATCCATGGATTCTTCTTACAGTTGATTGCTGTGTATCACATATTCTGAAATCAGCACTTGCTTTCTGGATGCACAATTTACAGCAAAATAGGAGACATTATCGTTTTTGAGACATATGGAGATTTTATTCAATGGACCAGGCATTGCATTTATTTGGTGGTGAATCCATAGATTGCCCATTCCCGAATATAGGCTGTCTGGAATTTGAAAAGGAAAAATGATAGGAATTGAAGAAATAAATATGCGATCAAGCAGGACTAGTACTGCTTGGCTAATGTATGTCCATGGGGGTGGGGGGTGGAGTAACACAGAAAGGGCACCATAAACTTTGTTGCCTCGAATGCAATCACTTCAGATGTGGTATACCAATTACCAAGCAAATGGCAATCAAGCTGATAAATTTCAATTAACTTGCAAGCACATCCAAGCCAGCCAAGATAATGGAGGACGCTGGGAAACTTGCATGTGAAAGGCAAGGTCCCTGAGGTGTCCTACGCATCAAAGGAAAACCCAATAGTATGTGCCTTAAGCGGGTCCCAATCTGAAACTATTCCTTATTTATATTTGGCAATCTGGGGACCATGTTGACCCTGAATGAAAGGAAGAAAGAAAGAAAGAGACAGACAGAGAGAGAGAGAGAGGGAGGAAGGAAGGAAGGAAGGAAAAGGAAGGAAGGAAGGAAGGGAGAGAGAGAGAGAGAGAAAGAGAGAGAAGAAAGAAAGAAAGAGAAAGAAAGAAAGAAAGAAAGAAAGAAAGAAAGAAAGAAAGAAAGAAAGAAAGAAAGAAAGAAAGAAAGAAAGAACAGCAAGCAAGGGCACAATGTCAGAATGCCAGTGGTGTGTTTATTTATTGAGAGAAAGAGGGAAAAGGGGGGGGGGGCAGTTTTACTTTTTCTGCCTGACTGCTTCAGTTTTATTGAAGGAAAATTATCCATCACTGGGAAGCTCGACCAGAGTCAGCGAAGCAAGAGATGGGCTTATCTTTTAGTCAAGGCTCCCCCTTCCCCTTCTCCCCAACCCCCCCCCCCCGCCACCTCCTTTCAAGACAAGTGAATGTGCAACGCATCTTTATAGTGTGTGGGGGGGGGGGTTATGTTGGGGTGGTCCTGGTTAAGGGGGAAAATATATATCTTCAATGCTATGATAATTAGTTCAATCAGCTTGGCTCTATCTCTCGAATGAGACCGGACTAGATTCTCTCTCTCTCTTTCTCTCTCTCTCTCTCTCTTTTTTTTTCCTCTTTTTTTTCCTGTGGTGGGGGGAGGAGAAAGAAGAGGGGTGGTCTGCTGTTTCCGTTCTGATTGGTCAACCATCGCTCCTTTTGTTTTGGAGATGATTACAGAATTGACTTTCAAGTGCTGCGCTCTCTCTCTCTCCCCCCCCCCCTCTCTCTCGCTCTCTCTCTTTCCCTCCCTCTCTCTTTCTCCCTCTTTTTCTCTCTCTCTCTCTTACTCCCCCTTTCCCCTTGCCTCCTTATCCTTAAATGGTACGTGCGCACACCCCGCATCAATCCTTCTTCTGAACAGGCGTAAAGCTCCCTTTTATGCAAAGCCTGTGGCCAGACATTATGCGTTTGCCATGGTAAGTGCCTTTTTTATATACATATATAGATATACATACATACAGGCAGGCAGACAGACAGGCAGACAGACATATATTATTATTATTATTATTATTATTATTATTATTATTATTATTATTATTATTATTATTATTATTATTATTATTATTATTATTATTGATTCCCTCCCAACCCATCCTCCAACCTTAGACTTTGGGAGGGAGGGGGAGTCGTGAAAGAGAGAGAGAGAGAGAGAGAGAGGCACACACACACACACACACACAGAGGCACAGAGAGAGAGAGAGAGAGAGAGGAGGTTTGGGGTTAATTTTTTTAGAAAAAAAAATGTGCAAAAGGTTTTAAGGGCGAGCGTGTTCGGAAGCAGTTTCAACACCCACCCACTCCCCGGCCGCCCCTCCTCCATTCAAAGTGTGCGCGCCCGGGCAAACTTCAAGCTCCTGTGGAAGACTAAGGGCGTACTAGCAGTAGTAGTAACGGGGTGTTGTGGTGCCGATCTATTCTTCCTATTGCCGGAAGCTACTTTCGAGAATCCGAGGTGCAACTTAAGCGGGTTGCCAAAGAAAAGAGGCGTTTGGGGGGGGGCGGAGTTGGGGGGGCTGGGTCCGACCCCTTAGGGCCGCCCAAGAACAATGGACCTGGCTTCCCATTCATAGCAAACCCCGCCGCGTCTCCTCTCTTCGCCCGCCGCGCGTTGCGTGCGCCTGTTTAAACTGCCTTCCCGCCTGCTCGGCGCTCGGCGCTGGCAAGTCGAAGTTTTCCCACGGCTTCCTTGGCCGCCCCGCGCCTTCTTTGGGGGGGCAGCCCGTCTCAGCTGCGCCTTTTGGCTTTGGATCGCCTTGGCTCGTCCGTCTCCGGAGTCGCGGGGGGCGGAGGGTTGTTTCCCCCCCCGACTTCGCCCCAGGAAACGGTGAACCAAATTGTCCCCCTTCGTGGGAAGGATGGGGGAAAGAGGGGCGAACTTCTGGGCTCCCGTTCACAACCTTGACGATCTTGTCCGTATTACTCCATACGCTGCTGGAGGAATACGACAAGCTCAATTCATATTTCTGCTCAATGAAGCAGACTTGTGTGCCAAAGGTGCTTCCCACCCACCCCCCAAAAGGCAGCTGGGCTTTGTTCTTGCGTTGTTGTTGTTTTTTCCTTGAAGTCGTTTCGCTTCTCATCCAAGGAGCTTCTTGGGTTCGTCTTCAGGGGAAAGCACCTGCCTTTTGAAGAAAAAAAAAAAAAGCACCTTTGGGAAGTCATGACTTGGATGATTGAGAATCTCCATAGACATTTAGCAGGCTTCTAGACCACATCTTAATTATTTTTTAGAGATGGATGGATGGATGGATAGATGGATGATGGATGGAGAGAAGGAGGGATGGATGGAGAGAGAGAGAGAGGAGAGAGAAATATGGAAGTATGGGTGAAATATGGATATGTGTGTGTGTGTGTGTGTGTGTGTGTGTGTTTTCTTAAGTTTTCGCGGGTACTTATATGTATGGTATTCAGCTTTGTTCGGGTATTTTCCCACGTCATTATAGTTGTGCTTTTAAAGTTGTAGCAACGTTTAAAAGTCTGACTCACAGATGAACACAATACAGAACACAATACCTGATGATGGCAGATGAGATTCTGCTGAAACATTGTTACATATTTCATCCATATTTCCATATTTCTCTCTCCTCTCTCTCTCTCCATCCATCCCTCCATCCCACATATACACATACACACACACACACACACACACACAGAGAGAGAGAGAGAGAGAGAGAGAGAGCGCATTAGTGGTTCCCAATTCTCCAAGCTCAGCCTCCCTTGTCCTTCAGATGGAGGAGGACACCCTGAATGGGAGTGGTGGGAACTGCAGCCCAACAAATCAGGTGGAGAAATCAGTTAGAAATTATTCAGGCTGGTTTAGCCTACCTCTTGACAGATAAGAGTTCTCTCCTAACTCTAGATCCTTGTCTTCTGTGCTACAGAGGTGTTTCTTTTCGATACAGTTCCTGCAACCTTGGAGATTGAGAAAAGAGTAACCCAAGGAAGCCATTGCAGAATAAGGCTTTGGATAGGGTGGTGTACTGTTGTGGTAACATCCTGGTCTCCTTCCAGGGAATGTGGTTTCCCATAGTTTTTGTTGAGTTTTTGTTGAGTTGGGGTTCCAATTTTAAAAGAGGTGCTTTACTTTTTGTAGTTATATTATGCACAGCGATTCAACAAACTGAGAACTTTGCAACTGCGTATCTATCAGCTTTGGGTGTCAGGATTTATTTATTTATTTTTGCTATAACTGACTATTGAATGAATAGTCAGATTGGCCAAGACTTGTTGTTGTTGTTGTTGGCTAGTAATTAGCATTGATATGTGTGTGTGTGTAAATAGTCTTGACATTCTGTTCCTAATTATTTTCATATAGGGAACAGGCCTTTATAGTTGCTAGCTGTATAGCGCAAACGCACCAGCCGTGAAATATAATGGTGAGTCATTATAATTATTGACCATTTTTTCCCCCCCGACAAGCATATATCCCATCTTCCTATCTCAATTTCAAGAATGTTCCTAGGCAGGAATTCAAAGGGACTTATTTCTAGTGCACGTGATAAAGGTCATTTTACCCAGATGCCATGCTGCCTTTTTTTAAAAAAAAATGGCATTGTTTGTGAAATAATAATAATATAATAATAATGTTTACTGTCACTTGTGCGGTGGAAAGGAATAATATTTCCTGCCACTTGTGCAGTGGAAAGAGCTTTTGACAATTCTGTTTAACCTACTGTTTGGCTCTGATTTGTAGGACCAGCAAAACAACCGGAAAAAAATCCTGAACTGTTGTTTCTACAAATGTCAGGGGTCCCTATAATTTGCTGTTAATAAACCTAATTATTTTTAATGGAATGTCACTAATTGCCATCCACCTCCGTTCTAATCATTAGTGCTATTGAGCACCATGCAGGCAGAACTTCAGATACTCAGCTGGCTTCGGTCTTGCTGAAATGAAGGGGATGTACACTGGGAAGAGAAAAAAAAACTCACAGTACAAATAAGTTGTAAGAAAATAATAGCTTGTCTTATTTTTCTCAGCCAAGCTTGAAAACAGCTTTTTAAGAAAGAGATTGTTGCATTAAAAATGCAAAGCCTTGGAAGGGTCCATATCCGGCACATGCCATCTAACGGGTTTAGGTTTTCCCGTGATACTAAAACAATGCACCGTTTTGGCTGTGGATTGTAACTTTGTAAGCAAACTCGATTTTTAAAATGATTTTTAAACCAGGAATGTCACTTGGTAACTAGTGGCCCTATCTGCTCCTGCATTTTAACGATTACTTTGATTTACAAAGGTGGATCAGGGAGAAATTTTACTCCCTAATTTCAACACATTTAGTTACTGTTACAAGAATATCTATATTAACTTAATTTCAACAAATAATATGTTACAGTGAACTTATGCTAAGCCCAAAGTTAAACTTCTGCTAAATCCATATTTGTCGCCTAAAGTCTTAATTGAAGCTACTGTCTTTCAGTTGCTTGAATTGTCCGATCTGCGGATTAAATATCTAAACTATTCTTAAATAAAGGAGCAAGGTAGATATAAAGTTAAAACTTCTTATTCCATCAGTACACTTGTATCCTTAAACCTGGTAAAAGGCAAGAATCCAACAGGTATAGCTCCTTATACAAGTGCTCCTTTTCAAAGGCCCCCGGAAAGGAACACTGTGCTTATCTTCTGTTAAGTATTGCACACTCTGTTGGAAAAAGATTGGTTAGAAGAGGAAAAGCCTAAGGCAGGAAAAGTTGAGAATGGAGAAGTTGAGTCCTTTGGCAAGACAATAACTTAGGGAGAGGTTTGTTTCCCGCTGAATGAACAAACACAAAAAAGGATTTTGGCTTCGTAAGACATTAGATTTTAACCACTTTATCTTGTATACAATTCAATGGATTTGCAAAAAGGCCGAGTCAATAGCAAAATGGAAAATAGACGAGTTGTCCCAGTGAATTTCACCGTTCAGAAACTCAAGGAAGGAAGTCCTAGCTGCTTTTGCATTTGGCCACTTTACATCCAATAATAATTGGTTTCATATTGTCAGCAAAATTGTCCCAAGCAATGCTGGAAATGAATCTGCATTTTTGCTATGTTTAGGACTTATTTCATGAATTCTTATCTAGACCTATCTTTGCCTAGTGAATTGCAACTCTGGGTTTCTTTCTTTCTTTCTTTCTTTCTTTCTTTCTTTCTTTCTTTCTTTCTTTCTTTCTTTCTTTCTTTCTTTCTTTCTTTCTTTCTTTCTCTAATATAATTAGCTGTGCTTGAGAAATCTCTGTTCAGATTTAGTTACTTGCCTCAGAAATAGGTCTAAAAATGCCAAACCCTGCTAATTAGTACCATGACTGACAAACATTATAATGTTGATTCCATTTTAGGGAAGAAGGAGAAAAAAAGCAATTTACTTTCTCTCAGTGAAAGTAACCCCAAAGTTTATTTGGACATCAAAAATGGATTTGTATTTTTGGTGATCTCATTTGGCATCTGGTTCTCCAAGCAAATTGGGCCTGGAAAAGGCTACAAATGAGTCAGATTTTCTGTTGTGGTAGAGGACATTTTACACAAACTCCATTTAAACCCATCTCTGTATAGATTGAATTATCTCTGTCTGTCAGGCAAGGCCTCCCCCCTTCCCTCAGGTATGGAAAATGTATTTACACTAGTTTCCCAACTCACAAGCCACTTTCTTAACTATTAATTTCCTAATAAGGGTGAATGCCATAGTCAAAAGATTCCACTAGAAATATCTCCCTTTCTTGTTCGCATCTACTGACAAAAGAAGAAGACACAATTTGTTCCAGGACTGTTGCTCGAATCTAATGGAACAATAGGTAATGTTGCCAAGGAAGATAATGTTAACAAGAAAATCCAGCGGAGAATTTTATTTGTAACAATACTGAAGGATTCTGAAAGATTCCTTTTCTTCTGGACCAAATTCTGCAGACAGATAGCTATTAGTGAACACACAAATGGCACTGACTGCAGTTTGGGCAAACCACGTTTATAAGTTACGAACAAGAAATGATATGAACAAGAATAGCTAATCTACGTAGGAAAACTTATTTAGATTAGGGGACAGACAGGAGAAGACATATAGATTTAATAAGCGGAGTTGTATATCATACTAAGCCATGGTTTGCTTACTCGTATTTTCTTTCATGACTGACTGGCTTCAGATACTGTGCTAAACCATAAATCATGGTTTTCAAATAACTGCGTCAACTTGTGCCAATTTTTGGGAGATATCTCTAACAATTTTTGGAAAATGATATTTACTCATACTAATTGGCTCTTCACTCATATAAACCAGGGAGTGATCCTAACTGTTCGAGAATATGTATTTTCTTAACAGGGATGTTATTATCCACTATTAATTATAATGTGTCAGTACTTTTTTTAAAAATATACTGTAAATAGTGATGTGTATGACCAGAATAAAGTTCTATTCTATTCTTCTAAACAACTGCTAGTTTCGTGCAATGTGTTAAGACCAAACCTAAGAAAACACGTTATGACAATGTAGACATACATAATCCACAGTACTTTGAAAGCCTAGGATGAGATTCCTAGATCTGCTAAAAGTTTATAACGTATAATGCAACAAAAGAGGAAAAATTATGAAGTACACAGCTGGAAATTAATTGTATCCCCTATCTTTAATTTTCAGTAAAAGCAAATCTAAATAAAATCCATTTTAATTGTCCCGTTTCTAATTCACTCTCTTGGGAAAGCAGGCTCCTGGCAATGCTATATAAAAGTCAAGCATGGACTGTAATTTCCAGTTTCGTGTGAGGTGTGAGCCCAAGTTTTGTGATGACTTACAATAGACTTTGCCACCTGTTTTTTTTTTTTAAAAAATATTGCTTCCCCCCCTCATCCTCAATTTGTGTAGCTATTCTGCATTGACTGGGAATAATGAATGTTGTCGTTAATGCATCTGGGAGACCCTGGGCAGAGAAAGATGTGCTTAGGGTGTTCTCATACCGAAAATGACTTCTTCCATATCTATGCATAAAACGACAAGGCAGGGGAAGAGAGGCAGAGGGGGAGAGAGAGGGAGGGAGGGAAGAGAGAGAGAGAGAGAGAGAGAGAAGGAGAGCGAAGAAGGGAGAAGGGGAGGGAGAGAAAGAATGTCCCTTATTCCTCCTAATTTCTTATGTGCCTTGATAAAATAGGAACAAATATACATTTATGGTGGAAAGTAAATAATCTGAGGGAAACAAACTGTTAAGCAAACAACTTCTTCTTCTTCTTCTTCTTCTTCTTCTTCTTCTTCTTCTTCTTCTTCTTCTTCTTCTTCTTCTTCTTCTTCTTCTTCTTCTTCTTCTTCTTCTTCTTCTTCTTCTTCTTCTTCTTCTTCTTCTTCTTCTTCTTCTTCTTCTTCTTCTTCTTCTTCTTCTTCTTCTTCTTCTTCTTCTTCTTCTTCTTCTTCTTCTTCTTCTTCTTCTTCTTCTTCTTCTTCTTCTTCTTCTTCTTCTTCTTCTTCTTCTTCTTCTTCTTCCTCCAAGCTGGAAAAACACATATTTTGGGAGTGTACCTCTATCAATACTGAGAGTGGCTGACTGGCTCCTCTCAAGTGATGGTGAAATCCAATAGGTTCCTTTGTTGTTAACCTTCAGGGGTAGAACTATAGACCTGACTGTCTACTCCCAAAGCTTCATCCTGTTGGTTAGCGGATTAATTCCCGAGGATGAAGCCCCATTTGGGGGTTCCAACCATTGTAATTGATAAATCCTGGTTTGTGACTAAGCGGACAAGTACTGAAGTAGCGGCTCAAAACTAGAGGTTGTTCAACCAATCCAGGTGAAAGCCAACCATAGATTAGGGCCATCATCACTGCACCGTGTATGTACACACCTTGGAGACTAATTACGCAGTGTGAGAGATCAGTGATAGGGTGCTTGGCCTTTAAAAACCAACCATTTAAAATCTGTTAACGTAGAGTTTTAGTTTTCATGTGAGGGAAGCAACTAGCTTCTGCAGCTCAGGCTATTTTTCATCCCATGAAGCCTCCTTCTTTCCAGAGTAGAGAAAATACATACAGAAAATACATCTCTCTCTCATATCTTAATTTCTTTTCTTATTTCAGGGCTAATGCCCTGGGGTGGATCTATGACATAGGTTGAGAATATTATAAGGGATGATGGACTGTCCCTTCCTTTAGCATTGCTCTACTGATCAAATTTAAATCACTCTAGAGTACTACAGCATTGACATCACCACCACCTACTATTCTCTTCCTCCTCCTTTAAAGTTCTCCAGCCTCTCAGCATGTACCATCCGAGAGTCAGAAGTGTAAATTATTTACGGTGGTACTTTTCAAAGTTGTAAGTGAACTAATTGTGTGTGTCTGCCATATTGTGTGCAGCAAGAATCACGATTAGGGCACTGCAAGTGGTCCTTGATTTACAGAAGTTCATTTAGTGACTGTTAAAAAAATTACGAGGGCATTAAAACAAGTGACTTACGACCGTCTTTCACATTTACTGGCATTCCCCCCACCCCCACGTTCATAGGATCAAAATTCAGGCTCTTGGCAACTGACCCATATTTAGGATATGAATATAAAGTTCAAAACACAAAATTCATATGAAGTACACAAGAGGTTACAATATAAATGGTGGGGAAACCCACTGAATATAACAGGTAATACAGGTAGTCCTTGACTTACAACAGTCCCCTTATTGACCGGCACTGAAAAACAGCACTGAAAAAAGTGATTTATGACCATTTTTCACACTTGTGACCATTGCAGCATGGTCACGATTTATGTTCAAATGCTTGACAACTGACTCACGTTTATGACAGTTTGCAATGTCTCGGGGACATGTGATCACCTTTTGCAAACTTTCGGACAAGCAAAGACAATGAGGAAACCAGATTTGTTCAACAACCCATGTTACTAATTTAACCACTGCAGTGATTCCGTTAACAAATGTGGCAATAAAAGTTGTACCATGGGGCAAAACTCATGTGACAAAACAGAAAGTTGGTGCTCAGTTCTGGTTGTAAATCAAGGAATACCTGTACGGGCTCTTAAAAAGACTTAAAGAAGAACTAAAGTAAAGACACACCGTTAGAAAAAGAGAAAAAGAAGTAACAGCTGACTTGCGTGACTCTTTTTCTCGCCCATCAAAGCTTTAATGAGTCATTTCAAAATGGCCTGTTCCAGTCTATGACAATGACCATTCACATTCAACATACGAGTAGCCAGAGTGGAAGGACAAAGGGCTTGTCTGTCAGGAGACACACAATTATGTTGTTGGATAAAGTCTGGGATAATGATATGATTGCCAAGCTCCATCCAAATGATCCCTGTAGGGGGTTGCAGAAAAGAGTGTCCCTTATCCACCCCAGGTTTTGTGTCTAAATTGTCCCCTGGGTGCAGGCATTCCCTCGTACTGCTGAGATTAATGTCAAACAAAGGCACCCATAAAGAAGACCCATCAGGCTCCTACTGTAGACGTCAAGGGCGTAGCCCTAAATCCAGTGAGACTTGTGCATGCACGTCTGTGTGAGTCTTTTGAACAATGGCTGAACATCAAGCTTACTTGGTCAGAGGGAATTTCAACATTCCCTAGGGGAAGCAAAAAAGAAGGAAATGACCTCTGAATAATGGGAGAACCACAACCAAAAGTGAAGGCAGATGTGAGTGTCTCAGAAAGCTCTGTGTGGAAAATGATGATGATGAAGAAGAAGAAGAAGAAGAAGAAGAAGAAGAAGAAGAAGAAGAAGAGGAGGAGGAGGAGGAGGAGGAGGAGGAGGAGGAGGAGGAGGAGGAGGAGGAGGAGGAGGAGGAGGAGGAGGAGGAGGAGGAGGAGGAGGAGGAGGAGGAGGAAAATCAGGGGTGTCAAACTCAATTTCATTGAGGGCTGCATCAGGGTTGTGTTTGACCTTGTGGGGGTCATGGCCAGAATGGGAGTGGCCAACTCAATGTCACTCATTGAGGCTCTTATTTTCGGCCACATCAGCCCTCCCGGGCTCTGTTTTTGGCCACAACAGCCTCCTGCAGTCCTCTCCCTGCAAAACAGAGCTCAGGGAGCTGTGCAGCCCACCCGGGCTTCTAGTTTGACCATAACGGCCTCCAGCAGCCCTCTACCAGCAAAAACATAGCTTGGGGAGGCCATGGATGGCCTTCCTGAGCTCCCTTTTTGCTGGCAGAGGCACCACAGGCTGGCCCTTTGCTGTTTCCAGGGTGGGCCTGCGGGTCAGATCTAAGCACCCTGTGGGCTGGATCCAGCCCCCGAGCCTTGAGTTTGACACCCCTGTGATAAATACTCCTTCAATGAACAAATGTTTTAAAATTCCCGATGCTGTCAACCTCCTCAAGGTCATGCTTGTTGATCGCATCATGTGTGAGGGTTCCAAGTAATACACCCATAGCAAACAAAACTTTGAGGCAAAACTCCTCAAAGAATAATTTTATTTGGAATTATCATATTGTCACGTATCTGGTGAAAAGCGACTCTGAAGGCTCCCATAGTTTGCACCTAATTAAAGGTAAAAGTTTGTCACTTTCTCAAAACGATCAGTCACATGGTTCAACCACATCATGATCCAGTTGCCTGGTGATATCACTCCGCCTTCCTCCGACCAGGTGTGAGAATGTCCTTGGTTCCCAAGAGAAAGTATTTTGTTTTGGCTACAGAATCCCAACTATCTCAACTTCCCTCTCCCTCTCCCTCAGCTCCAGTGTGGCAACACTGAAGCTGTCAAAATGGCTTCGGTCAGGTCAGCTTCAGGGTTGACAGGGTTGAATTTGTCCATCAAGAAAAGGTGCTCCACATAAATGTGACATGGGTCAAAAAGAGAAAGGGCAGATAGCCCTCAATTTACAGCCACAGTTGGGGTAGGAATTTCTGTGGCTACTAAGTGAGGTGGCTGTGAATTGAGCTGTGCCCAGTTTTACGACCGTTTCTGCCACCGGTGTTAAGTGAATTGCCTCAGCCACAAAATGAATGAAGCTAGAAAAAAGTGGAATAGATAGCACCACCACTAGATGGACTCGCAACTGGCTGGCAAACCGTATTCAGCGAGTAGTCCTTAATGGGTCTAAGTCTACATGGAGGGAAGTAAGCAGTGGGCTGCCACAAGGTTCTGGCCCAGTTCTCTTCAATATCTTCGTGAACGATTTAGATGAGGGAATAGAAGGGGAACTTACCAAATTTGCAGATGATACTAAGCTGGCAGGAATAGTTAACACCCAAGAAGATCGGCTCAAGATCCAGATGGATCTTGACAGACTAGAACACTGGGCCATATCTAACAAAATGAATTTGAATATAGAGAAAAGTAAAGTCGTACACTTAGGCAAAAAAAACCAAAAGTACACATATAGACTGGGTGAAACCAGGCTCAACAGCAGTAACTGTGACAGGGATCTTGGAGTCTTAGTGGAAAACCAGCTAAATATGAGCCAGCAGTGTGCAGCAGTAGCCAAAAAAGCTAATGCAATCCTAAATTGTATTAACAGAGGATACAGTCAAGATCAAGGGAAGTACTAATACCTCTCTATAAAGTCTTAGTAAGACCACATCCAGTTTTGTTCACCACATTATAAAAAAGATGTTGAGGCTCTAGAAAAAGTACAGAGAAGAGCAACCAGGATGATTAGGGGACTGGAGGCTAAAACAGTTTAACGGTTGCAGGAACTGGGCTTGGCTAGTCTAGTGAAGAGAAGGACCAGGGGAGACATGATAGAGGTTTTCCAATATTTGAGGGGCTGCCACAGGGAGGAAGAGGTCAAGCTATTTCCTAAGACACCTGAAGGCCGGACAAAGAATAATGGATGGAAACTGAGCAAGGAGAGATTTAACCTGCAAATAAGGAGAAACTTTCTGACAGCGAGAACGATCAACCAATGGAACAGCTTGTCTTGGGTGCTTCATCACTGGAGGCTTTCAAGAAGAGATTGGGCTGCCATTTGTCAGAAATGGTGTAGGGTCTCCTGCTCGGGTGGGGGGGGTTGGACTAGATGACCTACAAGGTCCCTTCCAACTCTGATTATGTGTTAAATTGAATCATGCAGTTGTTAAGCGAATCCGGCTCCCCTCAGTGACTTTTCTTGTCAGAAGCCAGGTCACACATGGAGATCGCATGATGCCCCTACCCCGCCCCACTTCAGGAGGCTGTAACCATTATAAACACATGCCTAATTGCCAGAGGCCCACCTTTCAATCGCGTGTGTAATAGAGATACTGGGATGATCACACAAGTGCGAGGAGCGGTTGGAAGTCACTTTTCAGTGCCTTAGAGCGGTCACTAAACCAAGGTTTTGTAAGGGGAGGATTGTCCGCGTAGGATGTCCCCACAGCTGTGCAGTGAAAAGAAACATGGCAGCCAGCGTGTTGTTGTTTTACCTGCTCCTCCCTCAAAGCTTTGGATCTGTTGCCTCCTCCGCCATACTTAAAAGATACAGGAAGCTGATTGCTTTTGCCCTTCGCTCAGGGTCCCCATCATGCAGAAGAGGCCCATCTGCAAAGCAGGGATCTTCTGAAGCAGGAACGGCCAGGGAGAGCAGGAGGCTAATTTGAAAGGAGGGAAAGAGCGGGGGGGACGAGAGGAAGAATCTATTTTCGACTGCCATTTGTTAGCAAGTCAAGCATTACCTTCTAAAAATACGCTCCACTCTTAACTTCCCAGTAGGTGCATTCTAAGAATGCCGCCATATCTTTAATGTAGATTAAACACAAGCCGAGGAGGCATCGGGGCTATGAATGTTTGTTGAGATGCAAAAGTGTTGCTTTGGTGTCAGTTTTTTTTCCAGAACTGAGCACCATCTTGCCCATTCACCCTCGCTGTTCATTCCAGCCATTAATTTTGTTTCTCTTTCTCTCTCTCTCTCTCTCTCTCTCTCCCCCCTCCCTTTCTTTGTTTCTAAGCAAGCAGCCAATTAAATTTCACAAGGCCCTGAACGACCATGGATGGAGTTGTGTATGCTAGAGTCCATTGTCTTCTGTAGGGCAGACAAGTAGGAAGCAGATGGCTCAGGGAGACCAGAGAGAGAGAGAGAGAGAGAGAGAGAGAGAGAAAGATGACCAACAGGGAACCTGCTGTGCCCTTCCAAATGTGACTTTAAATTTATTTATTTATTTATTTGTTCAATTTGTAGAGCTGCCCATCTCAAATTGACGACTCTGGGTGGTGCACAATCAGAAGAAGAAAAAAAACCACACAATTACAACAGTTATAACACAATACAACTACAACAAAATCCAATTAAATACAAATAGCTGCCAAGGTTACGATCTGTTAATATCAACCAGCAGCTAAATGCTTCTAAAGAAAGAGTTGGAGACTCAGACATAACATTGTAGCGTTCTCTATTTTTTTAATACAGTATTTGCAGAATTTATTTTATTTTTTAAAAAAAAAGAAGACTTCCAATTTTAGATAGGGGTATCAAAATTAATCTCTCTGGGGGAACTTTG
Source organism: Pseudonaja textilis (assembly GCF_049901715.1). NCBI lineage: Eukaryota > Metazoa > Chordata > Lepidosauria > Squamata > Elapidae > Pseudonaja > Pseudonaja textilis. The sequence goes on from NC_141991.1 coordinate 181,026,653, forward strand.
GGATGTTTTCCCAACTGATACAATTTGGGCTTTTCCTTCTGAATATACAGATAGATTTCGACTTGTGACCTCAATTGAACTCAAAATTTATGTTACTAAATGAGACGTTTTGTTCAGTGAATTTTGCCCCATTTAACGACTTCTTATTGACACTGTTGTTAAGGGAATCATTGCAGTGGTTAAGTTAGTGACATGGCTGTGAAGCGAATCTGGCTTCCCCATTGACTTGGCTTGTCAGAAACTCACAAAAGCTGCAACCGTCATAACTATGAGCCAGCTGCAAAGCGCTTGAATTTTGACCATGTAACCATGGGATTGTTGTAACGGTCGTAAGTGTGAAAAATGGCCATAAAGCCATTAGTCAGGTTTTTTTTAATGTCATTGTAACCTCAAATGGCCACTAAAAGAATTGTTGTAAGTGGAGGATTAACTGTATTTGAGTTTTTGCCTTGACCTACAATCCAACTGACGTCCATTCAACACACATGCTTATTAACCTACAGTTGAATACAAAACTTCTCAGTTAGTGAATTAGCTGTTTAGTGCAGGAGAACACAGGTCAGCTGTCCTTGGGTGTGCAGGCAGAGTCTTGCATATGTAGTTGTAGTTGGGGATGTCGAATTTGGCAATTCATACAAGGACCTGTGGATTGGAGGGTCTCCACTCAGCATTGGGATTGGAAGCAAGATATTCTGAAATGTACATATTGGAATGTCTTGTAGCATTATTTATCTTTTTGTAACCTGCCTTTATTATTTTTTACAAATAACTCAAGGCAGCGAATGTAAATACGCCTCCTATTTTCCCCACTGTAACAACCATGTCAGGTGATTAGGCTACGAGAGAATGACTGGCCCAAGGTCATCCAACTGGTTTGGATGGTTGAGGTGAGTTTTAAACTCACAGTCTTCCAGTTTTTAGCCTGGTGTGTAAACCACTAGGCCAAACTGACTGTACACTTATACTACATATATATTTATAACTACATAATTTATAAGTATATACACTGGCTTCCCTAAATTCAGTGGAACTTGATCCCAGCAGGAGCAACCAATTTGATACCTAGATGATTTGGGCCCGACACGAATAACACTATGTGCTTAATCAAAATCTTAACCCCACCAAGTTGCCTACATCTGATTTATAGCAATACAGCCCAAGATTTATCCATATTTGTGGTAGTGGGAAAGTCCGTTGCACTGGTAAGGAATTTATTCCCCCTTTTGCCAAGGAATAAAGCTTCTATAACTTTTGGCAGAAAAAAAGAATATCGAATGGCAATAAAAGCTGAAATTCCAACTTTGCACAGAGCTTCAACATTGTCAGATGCCTTCTTCCATGTTCCAATAGAAGAGTAGCGCCAGTGGTGGAATTCAATTTTTTTTTTACTACCGGTTCTCTGGGCGTGGCTTGGGTGTGGTATGGCTTGGTGGGCATGGCAGGGGAAGGATACCACAAAATCCCATTCCCTCCCCACCCTACCCCACTAACCTGCTTTCCAGCTCTGTTCTCCTGTGCAGGGCAACCAAAGAAGGCCAAGCCAATCAGCTGGGACTCAATGGGAAGCAGAGATGAGAAGAGATGGGGGTGGGGCCAATCAGAGATGGCATTGGCCGGTTCTCTGAACTACTCAAAGTTTCTACTACCGGTTCTGTAGAACCGGTCAGAACCGGCTGAATGCCACCTCTGTGTAGCTCAGGCTTGAATTGTGGAGTCCTTGGTGGTCTCTGAGCTTGGTTATTTGCTTGCAGTTGCCATTTTCCAACATCATCAGTGATGAGGAAGAGCTTTGCTCTCTGTTTATATACAGTAGCTTGCCTTGCCAGTTTTGGTGGGGGTGTAATTTTTTCCCTTGATAGTTCCTTGAGTAGGGTATAGTATTGTTTTGTGCTTGATTGTTTATTTAATCCCTGCTTATCTGGGTGTTGGCTGTGTTATGGTCTTCTTGTTTCCTTAGCTTTTTGTGGTCTCTTTTGAATGGTGTGTAAATGTGGTTATCCCAGTGTGTCTATTAATGGCTGAGAACTTGCTTTTCTCTAATACCTCATGTAATATACTAAGCCATAGATGGACAGCACAAGTCATAGAATTCTCCTCCTTTTTTTGGAAGGGGTTGATTTCCTAAAATGTCAATTGCTGAAGATAACTGACCAGGTTTCCTGTTATGAGATGGGAAACACACCAAATGTGTTTAATATTGTTCAGAATTTTAATTCCCAATTTGCAGGGAAGAAAACTAGAAAATCTTAGCTTCATTCCCAAGGGTGATATGTCCCCTCCAACTTCAGGCCACCCACTCTTTTTGTTTGTTTTGTTCACTTTGCCTTCTCCCAAATTCTTCAGTGGGATCCTTGGCCACTGAAAGGCTACCTACAGTAAGGATGGGAGGTGGCCTAGAACCAATGCTGTTTTCTCTGCTCCTAGCCCAGGATTTTCACTACTGCACCATACTGGTTACCAGTGTGACACATTTAATGATAGGACCATGCAGTGTTTCGGTTTTGATTGCAGGAGAAAACAACCCCAAATTTTAGATCTGGCACATGTGTACAGCTCTCAAAAACAGTTGGGCTTTTATTGAGATCATATGGCAGATGTAGAGGGCAACCTTATGGCTGCTTTAAGGCGTTCCAAACAGAAGTGATCTCATGCTCCTGTGTACTCCAATGCATCTTTTTTATTATGATTCTTTTCAAAGTTAGACACAGTGATATTTGATATGAATTTTGCAGCTGCTCCCTCTTTAATTTCCTATAGGGTTAGAAGTAGTGACACTCCATGGATTGGGGTTACTGCACATTATTCCTCCCAGATCCTTTGATTCAAAAAAAAAAAAATCCACATAATGTGGCCTTTTTATTTCAACTATTTACAACGATGATTTTTTTTTTTTAATTAACCAACTGTTCATATTTTGGGGACAAGAATGGATTTTTCCAAACACGAAACCTAAAGACACTCCAAGTGACTGATGGTCTAGATACTTTATTGGATGGCTGCACTTTTGCTCTAGATTCCAGAAGAATTCAAGGGCTGTTGCACAGCACGGTTTAAACATATTTTGCATTTTGTTGTCTGTATCTGGGCCGGTTACAGTGGAGGATATCCAACTCTGAACCCAATTCATTTAAGATGCTGGCATTAATCTTGACAACTCATGATCTCAAGAGCTTCATCTCAAGAGCTGTAGTGGCACTAGTGGTTAAAGTGCAGTACTGTAGGCTACTTCTGCTGACTGCAGGTTGCCTGCAATTTGGCAGATCGAAACTCACCAGGCTCAAGGTTGATTCATCCTTCCATCCTTCCGAGGTGGGTAAAATGAGGACCCAGACTGTTGGGGGCAATAGGCTGACACTGCTTAGAGAGGGCTGTAAATCAGTGGTGAAATGCTACCGGTTTGGCTCGGTTCATCCGAACTGGTAGCAAAACTTGCTACCGGTTGGGCCCAACTGGTAGTAAAAAAAAAGCTCTGACGATCAGCTGAGAGGAGAAAGAAGAGAAAAGTGCAGAATCGGCCCTCCTACCCACCCCTGTGCTTTTCTGTTCTTTATCCTCTCAGCTGATTGGCACAGCAGAGCCTCAGCTGGTGTTTGGAAAGCTGTGTACGTGTGTTAGGTGTGCGGGCGTGCATGCGCGAAGTGCACAATCACCGAACTGGTAGGGAAACTGGTAGAATCCCACCACTGTTGTAAAGCACCGTGAAGTCTAAGTGCTAAGTCTTAGATAAGTCTAAGTGCTAAGTGCTGTTGCTATTTGTACAAAACCTAAGAATCTATGTCTTAATTTAAAGGCTTCTAGTTCTTACAAGGATACATAACCACCTTTCTGTGCCTCTTTCATGCAGCAGCAGCAGCATGTGGGTTTCCTAAGCATCCTTTTTGTTTTGGTTTGATTTTCTCTTTGGAATGGTACATCATGTTCTGACTCCAGAAAACATCAGGGAACTTTCTTCCCAGCCTTTGTCATCTTAATTCTTTAAGACGGTTGAGAAATTAAAGAATTTCCACACAGCAAAGTGAGAAGGATGGGGAGTTATCCCAACACATCTGCAAAAAGCATAATAGAGAATGTGGGTCTGGCAGAAGCAAAGAACAAACAAACAAACAAACAAAAAGAGTCAGAATAAATATGAGTGGCCCTAGAACTCCCTGGATTAATAAACAAATGAAAACAATGATGAATCCTCAGTTGGCAGTGTGGTGGCCTAGTGGTTAAGATGCTGGACTCATCAACTGGAAAGTTGGCAGTTTGAGACCCAACCGTGTGACAGGGCGAGCACCCATCCTGACCTCAGCGTCTGCCAACCCAGCAGTTTGAAAGCATGCAAATGCAAATAGATAAATAGGTACCACATTGGTGGGAAGGTAACAGCATTCCATGGGCCTTTGGTGTATAGTCATGCTGGCCACATGACCACGGAAGTGTCTCTGGACAATGCTGGCTCCCTTACCTGGGAAATGCATTTGAACACCACCACCCTAGAGTTGGGACATAACTGGACAGGCCAAACTTTTACCTTTAATTCTCAGCTATACAGGAGAAAGTGCTGTTGCCCAGTTCTAGTTTTATTTTTAGATTAAGCCCAAAGATTCCTTAACAGGAGAAAAATAGAGTCTCAAATCATTTTATTTAATAATTAAAAACTTGAAAACTTGGAGGTAGAGGATAACATCTTGCTGAGGTTTGATGCTTCATCATTGTTTACCAATGTATCACTAGAAGAATCAATGTCCTCGGTCAGCCGAATATCAGAAGGAAGGCCTGAAGATATTACATACCTGATAAAAATTTCTCATTTCCTTTAGAAAAAAGAACATTACAAACATAATTCCTGGTAGTCATTGCTGTTAACAGTTGTTACCGATATTATTCTAGAAGGCTCTAAGCAGACAGCTTTAAATCTGTGCTAGATATATTCATGTGCATGAATTGTCTGGCACCATGGGAAAGAGCTGCTGAAATTTGTAAACCACTCGTATGGACAACATGAGGCTATAACATTTATTAAAAATAAGAATAGAATTCCATTCTTGGACATTATAATTAAATGATGTGATGAGACACATCTACACCAGGAAGTGTACAGGAAGCAAATCACATGCAGACTTACTTCAGTGCTGCATCCTCAATAAAAAAAACAAAACATTGGTTATTAAATCACTTATGTACAGCACTGACAAAATAAATGATGCAAATAGTACAAAGAAGGAAATTAATCACCTGTACATTACAAAGGATATAACTACAGGAAGTGAAGTAGCAGAATGTCCAAAGAAGGATTATATGCAGGCCTTCCATTCATCTCAAGTGTGATTTGCAGGCTAAAGGGGAAAAAAACCCTATTAAATAGAAAAGATATAAGAACCAAAGACTAGTACGGTGGACAACATACAACAGCTGCCACTTTCTGTTAAGGATAAACGTCCCCCAGCTAAGATCCAAAGAATATATAAAATAAATTTTCAGTGTGGGGACAGTTACGAAAGGTAAGTGCATTGTAATTAATGCAGTGTGTAAAGCTCTATTGTGTTGGTTCGAGCAAAACTCATCCCGTTGTGGTTTACTGAGCTGATTATGGTTAAGTATAGTTTTCATATGGTTGTACATAAATCAAGGAGAAGATTATACAGTGGCATCTTGGTACTCAACTGCTTTGAAACTCATCGAATTTGGTACTCAATGCATTTTGATGAACAATTTTTGACCTGGTATTCATTGTTTGGTATTCATCACACAAGATAGAACTTGTTGGTGTCAGTTGCCTGGTGACTCACTACAATATTCCTTATGGGGAAAAATTGTTTGGTACTTATACAATTCATTTTTTTATTATGTGTGTCTAACTCATAAGTTGTCAGGGGATTCTAATGGATCAGCAACTTTGGCTGATTCTTAGAAGATCAAATTATATTCTACAGCCCATAAAGTAGATCTAGCTCTTGGACAGGTAACGTTTTATCTCCCCCAAACCTTGGAGATCACAAAGGCAGTGTTGATCAGTATTTCTGACAACAGATTAGGTAATGGATCTCTCTGTTGGAGGACTAAGTACATCAATTTGGATAATGTATCCTCTTTCCTTACAAAATGACTGTGGGACAGAATTTGTTGTGACTAGCAACGTACACATCGTGTCTTTTGTAGTTCAGAAGAACTGTCATTTGTGATACTTTAGTAGAGAGCCCATCAGGGGTGGGATTCTACCGGTTCTGTCCAGCTCTGTAGAACCGATAACTCTGAAGACCAGCAGACATAGAACCGGTTCTATGTCTGCTGCTGTTTTGGCTCACCTGCTCGCCCGGGGTCTTACCTGACCTTTATTTCCTGTTATTTCAACCGCAGCTGCTTTATGCAGCACAGCTGCGGTTGAAAAAGCAGGAAAAAAGTCCTTTTTGAACCGCTGCACACCCGCGTGCAGTGCTGCTCAGCTATCCAGGCAGCAAGCTGATGATGATTTACATGCACGTGCAAATCATAAATCACTGAACCGGTGTTTACACCGGTCGGATCCCACCCCTGGAGCCACTTGAAGTAGTTAAGGCATCTGGCTAGAAACTGGAAGACCCCTAATTCTTGTCCCACCTTAAGCTCAAAGCCAGTAGGGTGATCTTGGGCCAGTCACTCTCTCACAGCCCTAGGAAGGACACAATGGCAAACACATCCAGAAAAATCTTGCCAAGAAAACTATAGGGACTTGACCAGGTTGTCACCAGGAGTCAACACTGAGTCAAAAAATATAATAACAATAGCAACAACAACAACAATAATAAAAATAATATCACAACAATAACAACATCCTGCTACAATATCTGTAACATCATCAAACATCCAGATCTGCCTATACCAAGTCATTGGTAAGGACTCGACAGGTAGACAAAAATGCCAAACCCAGTTTGACTGTGCTAAAATAATAATCATCATCATCATCATCATCATCATCATCATCATCATCACATTATTTCTAATTCAAAAGATCCAGCATGTTTGCGATATACTCATACAACAAATTGCATACACTTGCTTGACTTTACAATTGTGCTAAGCCAGGGTTTATTAATTATTGGTTGCTTATAATGGTCCAGTGGCTTGATTCAGAGATAACACATGGTTTACAAATGACAGTGGTTAGCTTCATAGAGCACTTGAAACCACAACCAACCAACCACGTCATGAGTTAATATAATGCCACATCTGATTGTGTATCTTTTCCTTTAAGTCATTATCATGTTGGCCATTGTCTGTATCATTGACTGTAGCATGCCACCTCTAAGTTTATGGCATCCACATGTTCTGCGTTGCAACTCTCCATAGGCAGAAACAATATGGGGAATAGTCAAAAATAGTGCAAGTTGAAATCTTGAAATCTTGAATCTTGAAAGCATTTCAGTCTAAGCTTGTATCTGGGGACCACTTTTTTCTCTATATATATTTGTATGGTAGGAAGCCATAGAACTGAATCCCCTCTCTGTTCATAATACTATCTGGGTAGCCTCATATTGTGGCATTGTCGTTTCCATCATCCCTACCATGCTACCTGGAACAGAGTTCAGCAATACCTGAGGGACCATTTTGGCCCAAACTGACAAAAGAAGTTTGAAAAGAAGCACTTTAACTGATCATATGTGAATATAATGTGAATTATATCATATGTGAATCAGAGGTGGCATTCAGCAGGTTCTAACCAGTTCTGGAGAACCGGTAGCGGAAATTTTGAGTAGTTCAGAGAACTGGCAAATACCAGTTTTTTGGAGATTTTACAGTATCCTTCCCCTGCCACGCCCAATAAGCCATGCCCACGGAACCGGTAGTAAAAATATTTTAATCCCACCACTGATGTGACTATAATGCAGGTCAGATCCAGGGTCTTTCCACATCCAAATATTTTTGCTAGGCTGCTAGGCTGCTTAAAGCTTTGGATATTCCTCCCCCACACCACTGTCACCTGGTTATATTTTCTGTTAAAAAAAAAACAAAAAACAGAAAATCCTCCAAAATGTTATATCCTTTAAAAATTATTATTAAACAGGAGAAAGATGGACTCATTTTGTTTGTATGCTGTTGAATAGTCCTCAACCGAGAATGATCTTCCCAGGTTTTTTTTTTTTTTTTAAACAGGCTTGCCCAATCCAGCTGTATATTTTATATGCTAATCCAAATTCTATTTTTGTTCCCGTCGCAGTTTTTAAGTGATTATAATTGTTGCTCTTCAAAAGCCAAACAGATGATGATTGCTGCTTCAGGAATACACCAAAAAGAAACTGGCTTTCATTAAACCTGCTCATCCTCTTCATAATTATCCCTATTTTATTTGGCTAAGAAGGGGTGGGGGTGAGGAGTGGTGTGTATGGTTCACAGAAGGCATCCTGGTTATTTAAACACCGCTTTCATTGATCTAAAAGAAGGGGTTGGGGGGGAGTATTGACCAGGGGTGGGGCTGCTGGGGGCTCACAGGGGTTCGGGAGATCCTCTAGCTAAGATTCTGCACAGTTCAGAGAACCCCCCAATCCCACTCCTGGTTGGCCCTGCCCACCCCACCCCGTCCCTCCCAGGAGTCCTCCCGTGGCCTGTTTTGGATGCAAGTAAGTGCAGGGTGGATGGGGAGGCTCAGGGAGGATGAAAAACGGGCCTCCCGGAAGTTCAGGAAGGCCGAAAACACCCCGGTTTCTAGTTTCCAGAGAGCCTCTGGAGCCTGGGAAGACTGTTTTTGCCCTCCCGGACACTCAAAAAAAGCCTCTGGAGCCTGAGGAGGGCGAAAATGTCCCCGCCATTGTGGTGCAGGAGGCTGACTAGACCACGCCCACCATGGCCATGGCCATGCCCACCCAGCAACCAGGCAGAGAACCCATTGCTAAAATTTTTGAAGCCTACCCCTGGTGTTGACACTATTCAGAAGGTGGAATCCTAAGTGATACTCTACTTGCCATACCTCTGGAGTGCCAGAAATCCTAAACTATCAAGCAGTGTAGGCCAGCCAGGAATATAGGTGGCCTTCCACTTAACAACAGTTTGTTTAGTGACTATTCAAAGCTACAACTGGCCCCGAATGACTATTTTTTCACACTTCTGACCGTCGTAGAATTCCCAGGGTCATGCGATTTGCATTTGGATGCTTGAGCACGGACTTGCGTGTGTGACGGTTGCCGTGCCCCGTGGTCACGTGATCCCCTTTCGTGACCTTCAGGACCAGCACAGTCAATGGGGAAATCAGAGCCACTTCATAACCGCGTCACTAATTTAACAACTGACGTGATTCACTTGACCAACGTAGCAAGAAGTCATCACACGGGACAAAACTGAATTAATACGTTTCTCAGTTAGCCGCACACATTTGGGGCTCGATTGTGGTTGCAATTTGAGGACTACTTGTAGTGCAGGGCAGTTGCAATTTCAGCATCTCTGAGGAAGGGAACGGAAGGGAAGATTATTCTGCTAAACATGTTTATAATGGCAATCTGACAATTATTTCCCAACATATCTGTTGGAAATGAATACTACAGAAACTACTCATAGTGGTAATTAGAGGGAATGTGGAATAAGATGCAGGCAAAGGGGAGCCAGGAGAAGTGGAAGAGAAAGCTAGCTAGCTTCATCCATCATGTCAATATGTCTTCAAAGCAGGCATCTCCAACCTTGGCCATTTTAAGACTTGTGGACTTCAACTCCCAGAATTCTTCAGCCAGCTTGGCGGGGTCTCCAACCTTGGCAACTTTAAGACTTGTGGACTTCAACTCCTAGAATCCCTCAATCAGCTTTGCTGGCTGAGGAATTCTGGGAGTTGAAGTCCACAAGCCTTAAAGTTGCCAAGGTTGGAGACCCCTATAAAAGATTTGGAGGCAGAGAGCAGAAGATGAAACAGAGTCAGCAAACAGTCAGCAAACCAAGCTCTCCTTTTTTCCGATGATAGGTCTTTTTTGCTCTTAATTGCCATAAGAGAAACATTCTCTGATCTTCTGCTGTTCTCTGAGGATTTGCTGTATTTTTTTTTAATGATAATAATAACAGCCGAAAGAACCATTTGTATCTTAGCTACGGGGCGGTGTTTTTAAATGGGTCTCTCCTGCTGATTGAAGTAACGGGGTAGAGTCTCAGCTAGCCAGGCCCTAAGCTGCTGAAGGTTTTAAAGGTCAGCATAAACACCTCAAATTGTATCCAGTAGGCAATTGACAGCTAGTGTATATCTTTCATTGCAGGCATACAATGTACTGTTTACAAAGCCCGAACACCACATTTTGTACCAATTGCAATTTCTGGACACTTTTCAAAGGTAGCACTACACAGAGTACATTGCAGGGTTGTAACTAAAGCGTAAATAACTGCCGTCAAGTCTGAACTGCCTGCAAAGTATCAGATTTGATGTATTATAGTTCTTGCACTTCTTGCTCCAGCGGCTGCCTATGAATCCATAATAGAGTCAAAGACAGGGGTGGGATTCTACCGGTTTGGGCGAACCCCTTGCTCCGAAGATCAGTTGGTAGAGAACCAGTTTGCTGCAACAAGCATGTAGGTCCTCCGCTGCCCTTTCTTGTGTTTATTTCCTTTTTCCTAGAGCGGATTTCTTTATTATTATTGTTCACATTTTACAAATCTTCATCCTAATATTAACAGTACAGTGACATCATTATTACATATACCAGTCTTATATAAATATATACATTTATATACATTCATATACATTTATCTATAATTTTCTTATCTCTGCTATCCTTATTTCTATTGTTCAACCATTTATACCAATTGTCCCAAACTTCATAATACTCCGATTCTTCTTTATCCTTTAATTTTAATGTAAGTTTATCCATTTCAGCACAATCTAAAAATTTTTGAATTACTAATTCCTCTGAGGGCGTGTTATTTGGTTTCCAACATTGTGCGAATGCTATCTTCGTTGCTGTCAATATATGTAGTAGAATATATTTCATCTTTCCCCTAGATTTCCCTTTAATTATTCCCAACAAGAACAATTCAGGTTTAAACTCTATCCGATCTTCCACTATTTCTTGTATCCAACTCCATATTTTGGTCCAATATTTGAGCATTTTTAAATGCAGAGCGTGTGTGTGTGTAGCAAAGCGTGCGATCACTGAACTGGTTGTTATACTGGTGGAATCCCACCCCTGATCAAAGAGCATTCCTAAATTATGAATCTTGATCTTCCCGGAGCAGAGGAAGCTCTTGGATGAGAAGTGAAACGTCTTCAAAGAAAAACCAGGAAGTCCAGTTGCCTCTGGAAAAAAGCATCTTTGCTCTTTTGGGGGCTACAATCTCATTTAAAACAAGATTTTATCTGACTCCTGAAGTTCTCCCTTTGAATAATACTTCCATCTGATCTGGATTTAATTGCCATTTGTTCCCTCGCATCTAGCCTGCTATTGAAATTAGTTTCAAGTGGCTTTTTGGAAGTTGGATGATAAGGTGCAGTAGAACTGGGTGCCATCAGGATATTGAGGGCATTCGACTCCAAAGCTCTGAATGACCTCCATCGGTTTCATAGAGCAAGGGTCCCCGACCTGCGAGACCTTCCCTCTACCCGGCCATGGTCTGTTCTGAACCGGGCCGTGCAAATGCGCGAAGCAAATGCATCAGAGTTGTGAGGACACAGTTTTCTCAGTCACGTTACTAAGAATGGGATTTTTGAGTTGTAGCTCCATTTGTGTGAGTGGCGGGTGTGCACTGTGCAAATGGAACCAGGTGCATGAACAAGCACCTGGTGTTCACATGGAACCATCCTCTCCTCCCTCACTGGGCTGCCAAGCTGGAAAGGTTGGGGGATTGCTGGCATAGAGGACAACAAATAACTCCATGGGAAGCCATAGGTCAATGACTTAGATGCCAAGGAGTAATCCCCAAGCCCACCTTGGGACAAATGTTAAGACTTGCAATACAGGGTTTTCATGCCCTAACCTCATCCATAAGCACAGGGAGGATATCATGTTTGATGGTACTGAGAGCTGCTGAAATGTCCTAGAGAATCAATCGTCATATTCCTACTTCTAGAACCTAACAGAATATAGTACAGGATCTGTCTTCCCTTAGTTTCTTAAAGCAGACAGATACAGATATTATCTCATGCCCACATATGATGAATAACATAGAATAACATAGTTGGAAGGGACCTTGGAGGTCTTCTAGTCCAACCCCCTGCTTTAGGCAGGAAGCCTTACACCAGTTCAGACAAATGGTTATCTGAAGTGGTGTAGGGATGAAACGAGTAACATGGGAGCTCCTGGTGGACTGTGGACAGTAACTGAAAATTACTACACCTAGTTTTTTGCATAAGTTATTCATCAAGGCAACATAACCTTAGTACCATACCATAAATGAAATCCCGATGAAATGAGTCCAGATAATAAATTTCATGCAAATGCATTAGAGCTGTGAGGTCACAATTTTCTCGGTCACATTACCAAGTGTGGGATCTTTGAGATGTGGCTCAAATTTTTTTGAGTCCCATAATCTAGATGATCATGGAAATTTTCTAGATCAAGGAGATAGGGATATTTTTTTTTTCTCAGCCCCATGTAAAGGCCTTGCAAATTATTTGAACAGAAAGCAAGACTTTATAAATCAATATCTTTTATCCTTACATCTCAATCTTCTCCATGGTATATTTACATATTTACATATTCCCTCATTCTTTTCCTAATTGCCATTTTATTTTCTTTTTATTTCTAAACCACTCATTCCAGGCATCCCAGGCCCTATAGTAAATTGAATCTTCTCTGTCTTTTATTTTCATCATTAGCCTGTTCATCTCTATACAATCTATTATTTTTTTTATAACCATGCCTTCCGGTGGAACCCTTTTTTTTCCTTCCAGAGCTGTGCATACAAAATCAAAGCAAGACTTAATATGCTTCGGGAGGAATGGATTCCTCTTTTAATCTTGGGCCAGAATTTAATTAGCCAGAAGGGCCAAACAAGCCAATTGTAAGTTCCGATACTCTTTCCACATCCTCAAGATCTACAAACTGAAAAGAATCCATATCAATAGCACGCCGTTTCCCAGATTATCTGTCTATATCTGGCTATCCACATGCTGTGGAATAAAACCCATTTGGCATCAGTTTTCCTCCTTTTTCAAATATGGAATAAAATAAATGGCTTTGCTTAATTGATCCAGATGATTTTAGCAAGATTTTCAACTGTACGTATCCCGTTGTAATTATTTTGGTAGCTGCTTTGAGCGCTGTTAGTAAAAAAGGGGGACCACAAAAGTAACACATTAAATGAAGAAGATTATTAATTGCACTGAAGCTTAGAAAGGTGGGATTGATGCCATTTTCATCCCTTTGTTGTGGTATATTAATAGGTTGAAACCTAAGAATGATCCCCCTTCCCTATCTCCCCCCGCCATGAATTGAGGGAGTGAGCCCAAACAATTGGTCTGAAAGAGTTAACTTTAGATACAGTACATTTTTTAATGGGAATCAAGGGAGGGAGGAAAGGAGGGAGGGAGGAGGGAAAGAGGATGGGAGGGAGGGAGGGAGAAAGGAAGGAAGGAGAAAGGGAGGGAAGGAAGGAGGGAGGGAGGGAAGAAGGGAGGGAGGAAGGAAGGAAGGAAGGAAGGAAGGAAGGAAGGAAGGAAGGAAGGAAGGAAGGAAGGAAGGAAGGAAGGAAGGACTTTTAATTTATCCAAACACCAGGGAATATTTAACTTAGTCTCATTCCAGAAGCAACTGGCAGATACCAATAGGAGGCCTAGATGAATTATCAGCCAGCGAGGCCATGGCAAATTATCAAATCAATGCCCCCAAACTCCAAGGATAGAACTTCAGTACCTATTTTAGGTGACACCCCAGACAACCACTTTAAGAGTGAGCTGCTACTGCCTTGGACCAAGGGACTGAGGAATGGTGGGAATACCCGTGTGTGTCCTGATACAATCAAAGCTGTTGCTTTAGGCTACTGAGTGCTGACACTACTGAGTCTCCAGATCAGTGGAACTCAATGGGACGTGTTTCCATGGTGGAAGCTAGAGGCATATTCCACCTGTACACAAAAACCTGGCATCTTTTGTAGCTTAGCGGCCTCAGAGAGCAGGATGATAAATTACCGTTGCCACAGGAAATCCCACCGAGACCAGCACACATCTGCACTCTTCCAGCAAACTTTCACACTAGATGTTACACTTTTGTTTAAAAAGTTAAATCTGCGGTCCTACCTGTCAGCCACTACCTGGGTCGGTCTCTCCCAGAAATGTTGGCTTACATCTCCCAGCTTGTTTGGCCAGCAAGGCATAGAGTGAGTGATGGGCTTCCAGTTGTATTTGAATACAGTTGATACATGCAGATCTCCACCTCTCTCGTCCTTCAGTTTATAGAGCATCAACCCCATTGCTCATTAGATTATACCACTGGTAACTTTTTTTATCTATTTGGCTTGCTTGAGTTTATTAACCACTTTATTAACCGTGGTGGGCACAGTGGTTAGAATGCAGTACTGCAGGCTACTTCTGCTGACTGCCAGCTGCCTGCAATTTGGCAGTTCGAATCTCACCAGGCTCAAGGTTGACTCACCCTTCCATCCTTCCAAGGTCGGTAAAATGAGGACCCAGATTGTTGGGGGCCATAGGATGACTCTGTAAAACCACTTAGAGAGGGCTGTCAAGCACTGTAAAGCAGTATGTAAGTCTAAGTACTATTGCTGTTGCTATTATGCCTGGCTACTTTTCTCCTTGGCTTTCTTCACAGTGAAATATCTGGCTATGAGCTTGTGGGCTACATGGCTTATATTGGAAATAACGGCTGAATCAACACAGAGCAGTCTTTCCTAATGGTGTTCTCGGTGTGTGAGGCTGGAACAGCTATCATTGCAACCAGATCGGGAATAGTTGAAGCTATCCCTTGTGTGTTTCAAGAATCCAAATGACCATTGGAGGACAGTAAAAGACTAGAGCTCTTTTTACAGTGGTTCTCATTTAAGGACCGCTTGTTTAGTGATCATGTGAAGTTATGATAAGTCCTCGAATTTTTCAGCTGTTGCCCCATCCCATTGTGATCTGCATCCTTGTCTATCTCCTTCCCACAAGCAAAGTCAACAGGGAAGCCAGCTGAAAGTTGGAAGCCACAGTCATCTAAAGCCCTTTCTTAATGACCCACGTAGCCCTCACATAACAACAGCAACCAGGACTGCTAGAACTGCTGTCACTAAGCAGTGTGGTCAAAGGATTTTTTTAAAAACTTACGACCGAGTCACATAATGACCAAATTTCTGATTGCCAATTATCATCATTAAACAAGGACTGTGCATGATGTTAATTGAATAAGTCCATGGTAGCAGAGGCCTGGGCACCCTTTGGAATGCTGCAGCTTTTCAAAGATTTGCTGTAGATTGTATTTAAAACAGCCTACAGTTTTGTTGTCCCTCTTTGCTAATATGCAAAGCGCCCATTGCTCTTTAAACCTCCTCCTTCTATCCTCTAGACCAGTTACCCCAGTACTGCCATTTATCTTACATCTTCCTCCTTCGGGCTGGCTAATGCGGCATTACCTTTTCATAAGTCCAAGATTGCCTGTCAAGGAGATCTATAAAAGTAGGGCTGTCAGCGGATTTTTCTGGGAGACAAGCTGTATTAGTTGTGTGACAAGGCTGCTTTCCCATTTTGTCAAGGAAGGATTTATTCCAAGGCTGTCCTTTCTTGCATGGCAATATCCATACAAAAATTGACCTGTCGATTTTGCAAAAGGTATGAATTTTACAAGATGAGATCGTTGGTCAACAATTCAGAGCAAGAGCACCGTTTAGATGATGGAGAATGGATCATTTCGACCCTCTCGGGGTTTCTGATTCTATACTTCTTTTGGTCTCTTTGGCTTCGGTAAACTCGCACGTTCTGTCAACCTTGTCAGGTAGTCCAGATAAGAAGCACTCCTAGAAATATTAGTTCTACGTTTGTGATAAGTTTACATTAACAGAATCTTGCAAAGCTGAAACTAATTCCCCCCTCCCTCCCTGAGATCTTTACAGTCCAAGAAACGAGGGAGGATCCTTTCTGAGATATTTGCCATGCCAGGATTCCTTCTGCAGGCTCAGCTGTAAGTTGTCTAGTCCAGTGGTCACCACTGGGCCGGGGACCACTGGTGGTCCCCATGAGAAAATTTTGGTGGTCCGCAGAGAAATGTCACCCCCAAAGCAATTAATCCAGGAACACACGGCTTGTGTCGCTTGCATTGCGGACAACATGAGATACTGAGGGGAGGGGGGAAAGGGCGGTGGGGGGG
Source organism: Pseudonaja textilis (assembly GCF_049901715.1). Classification (NCBI taxonomy): domain Eukaryota; kingdom Metazoa; phylum Chordata; class Lepidosauria; order Squamata; family Elapidae; genus Pseudonaja; species Pseudonaja textilis. Next base: position 181,042,873 of record NC_141991.1, read on the forward strand.
ACTTGCCCCACTTGCCCCATCCACCTTGCCTGGCCACCAGGCTGCTTCTTTCTGCTTCTTTCTTCTTCTGCTTTTGACTGCACGCAAGGAAAGCAGCCAAAGTCTTTCTTTCTCTCCCCCAAACTCTGCCAGAAATGAGTCTTTGGGACCCTGCAAGGCATCCTGCTCCAAGAGGCTGCGCCAGCAAAGACTCATTTCTGACAGAGTTTGGGGGAGAGAAAGAAAGACTTCTGCTTCTGCTGCTTTCCTTGGATGAAGCCAAAAGTCTCTCTCTCTCTCTCTCTCTCCCCCTGAGAACAGAGCTGGAGACGGTATCCTGCAATCCCAAATAAAGAATGATTGACGGGTAGGAAAACGGGGTGGGGAATTTTCCTGCAGAGTTTTTTGGAGATTTTCCCAGAATCTCTGGTCCATGGGATTTAAAATTATGAGTTTGGTGGTCCCTGAGGTCCAAAAGGTTGGCAACCCCTGGTCTAGTCTGTGGCTCTTCCACCTGTCTCCCAAGGTCATTCCACATACCTTTAGAACAACGGTCTTCAAACTTGGCAAGTTTAAGACTTGTGGACTTCAACTCCCAGAATTCCTCAGCTAACATGACTGGGGGAGGAATTCTGGGAGTTCAAGTGCACAAGTCTTAAAGCTGTCAAGTTTGAAGACCCCTGCTTCAGAAATTCTGAGTACTGGGCATGGTTTCCATTTTGCACAAAGCCATGTTTATGTTTAGTCACTTATTACACGGTCATAAAACATGTTCAACAAACTTTAATGACTGAATTCATACAATATAACAAGCCAACAAATCACAATGTAGGAATTTAACGTGCCTATTGTAGGAAGAAAAATCTGGTCAGATTCCAACCTGAGAGAAAGACGCTGGAAATAAAATGGAGGCTTGGTGCAAGTTTATTTGGTTTCCAGAAACTTCAGTGACAGCAGCATGTTTCTGAGGTGGCTGACAAAATGGTTGAGTGAGTGGATGGATTTTTGTAGGGTTCTGGGGTTTGAGATGTTCCAGGGGGTTGAGTAATGTAGTGAGCCTTGTGTCTTTTGCTATTCTAATGGTGGTGGGTACATCCCATCAGCTCCAGCCTTCTGTGGGAGCTGAGGCTGAAGGTTTTATTTATTAATAGATTGGCCCAGTCTTTCTTAATAGGTACAAAATATCCATCTCTAAAGACTCGAGGCTTTTCCTTGAGGCCATGGTAGGAAGACGGAAGATGGAGGGCTGCTTTCTGCTTTGTTAAGATCTTTCTCCTTTTCATATTCCCCAAAATATTTCATTCTCTGGAGGGCGGGGGAGCTTCCCACACTATGTCCAGCACTTGTTCCACCTAGCCAGGTATTTCAGAAAACCGGAACATCCCCTTCCCTTTTCTTTTCCCATGTCCCAACTGACATTTAAGATTTTGCGATGACAGATATGCTTTAGATGGATTAAATAGTGGGAGTGGGAGAGTTTTTTCTCTAAAGATATTTAGAAGGGATAGAAATAGATCAAAAAACCAGAAAGGTAAAAGGACCAACATTCCGTTGTTAAAGTCTCAAGAAAGCAGACCATTTAGAAGATCTCTGCCTGGAATTTTGGGGATCACTGCAAATGCGATAGCACCAAAATTAAATGGAAAAATAAATTGGATTTTTATCTTGCGTTAATCCATAGTTACAGAATAAACCACATTTGTCTTAGTTTATAGAAGACACTAAATCACAAACCGTGATATGATCTACAATAGCGTGGTTCAAACCACATGCTAAGCCAAAGCTAAACAAACCACATTTTAGCTTAATCTGCCTGTAGATTAACACAGAAGATCCCTGGGTAACAGGCTGAGCTATACTTATTAGAAATTATTTTTCAAGTCAAATCAAGTAGACCACATGGCACCCTCCAGCTCTTTTGAAATAGAATTTCCATAATTTTTGGACAGTGACCATGCTGACTAGGGGTTATCGAAATCAAAATCCTAGACATCTGAAAAGGGTCAAGTACCTATTCTTAGGTAGCAGAAAGGGAAAAAGATGTGGGAGATATTATTGAATGTTTTACCCAAAGGTCTAAGTTCTAGAACAGGGCTGTCCAACCTTGGCAACTTGAAGACTCGTGGACTTCAACTCCCAGAATTCCCCAGCTACCAGCTGGGGAATTCTGGGAGTTGAAGTCCACGAGTCTTCAAGTTGCCAAATTGAAGAGCCCTGTTCTAGACGATCCCTTATAGCTCCATGTCTTTCTTGCATACGTTGGCCAAGTTCATATACTGCAATTGTTTAAGTTTGATCTAGTACACTTTTATGAACCCAGCTACTGTTGCTGGTGAACATAATATGCAAGTGATAAATGGTGGTTTGTTTTATCATGTGAAGTCAGTAACCTCGACTTACTGATGATTAAGAAAACAGTGTCTTGGTATGGCTTACACACATACACACACACACACACATGCAAATGCAATAGGAAGCTGTCAGTATAAATGATACTGGGTGGGGTGAGAATGTTTTTGATAATGTTGCTCTTAGGAGATTTTTGCAAGATTGGCTTAGATTTTTCAAAGATGCTAGAAATGTCAATGTATGAATGCCGTAGTATTGAACAGTGGAATGTTGTTTCGTAGACAGGAAAATTTGAAACTTGTCCTTAAGAGGTTTATCGATGCTGCTTTTAGGAAGTTTCATCTAGAAAGTGTCAGGTGCTACTGCTATCCATCTACAAAGATATTCGATAACGATGAGTAACTTAGTCAGAGCAAGGCCATTTTGTGGATCTCATTAAATATTTAGAACTCTTGTTGCACTACTGAGCTACAGACAAGGTTGCCAATCTTGGGGTTAAGTTTCCTGTGCCAACATTCAGTTCAGTGAAGCAATATGATGAAATATATAATTACAAAAATAAACATTTTAGGGAAAAGTCACCCCAAACATTTTCACTAAGTCATTATCAACTTTCAATCAACAACATATGGTCTTTAATGACCATGATCTTATGGGTAGACTTTATGTTCAGAAAGAATCATCATTGTAAACAGAGCAATTTGATCTAGAAATGTTTTTTCAAATGTGCTTAATAGTCCCAACAAAGACCCATAAATTTCTCAAATATAGTTCTTAAAGCTATATTAAGAACCAAGCAGATAGGTTGCGTTCTATTTTTGAAGTCCTCCACTTTTGATAGGCTTTGGGCTGGAGTTACAATGAAAGCTGTAGAAGAGAGAACACAATATTTCCTATGGCATTCTTAGAATTAAATAGAAATGTCTAATCGCGGCAATCATTGGGGAGAGAAAAAGAAAGAGGCATGAAATTATTGCAAAAGGGCCTTAACACAATCATGAACTTTTTTCATTAATGGAGTTTTGGGCTACAGTCTTTGGATTTTGACTGATCTTTGCAAATCCAGAGGTGAAATTTTACAAAACGCAAGGCAGTTTAATCCTGAATAGGATCAGGTGGCATATTAAGAAATAGTAGTGTGCGCCGTGTTTTTTTTTTAAAAGAAACCCTGCAGACAGGCACAGATTTATAACTTGCAGGATTGGTGAGATCCTATATGTAAGAATTAAGACTCTTTGAATTCAGTGGGTCTTACACCCAAATAAATAAACATCATATCCCACCTTCAGTATCGGCCCTCAATCGGTGGATTATCAGACTGGTTTAATTGAATGATGTGAAAGAGGGAAAGGTTATTCTAAAAATAGGAGTGGCCTGGACCAAAATGAAATTTGATTTAATTTAACTTTACGTTTCAATTATTAACTACTGATAATACTTAAGTACCCCTGATGTATTTAATCGTTCTTCCATTCTGCCTAATTAAAAATAATCTTTGATAACATGTTTAGAGGAACTCTTGGGGATGCAACTTAAGGCTTTTCAAAGCCTGAGATTCTGTGTGTGCTGCTATTTCTTCCTTTTTCCTGTTTGGGGGGCGGGGGGGGAATGAGGACAGCAGTCTATTGCCAACGTTATGTAAAAATAACAGAGATTACACGTGTGGGAAGCACTCTGTACATTATACATGCATGCATCAGTAAATAGCAGGTATTGCTAGTGTTTGTATATTTACTCAGATAAGGGTATTTGCTTCCAAAAGGTCATATGGCTTCTACACAAGTACCTTTACTGCTATAATCAGAGTGAACCTCCAGTTTTCAGAAAGAACAAGGGATAATAAAATAATATAAATGACATATGTTGTCATCCTAAATGACACCGATTGTAGTCCTGAATGTAACGCTTGGGAGTGAGTACTGTTGATTCCTAGGGCTGCATTTTCTCGTATGAGAATGTAGACCCATTAGTCTAGTAGTCAGTTCCTCACATTACTTTAGATGTGTTTTAAATATGCCTCCATCCATGGTACAAATCTGTCTCTTGTACATGTGATCTTATTATCTGAAGATCTAATTATATAGTACTCTAACCATCAAGAATATAGAACATCCCCCCCACCCTTAAAAAAAGGTAGTAACTAGTAATGGGCAATAGCCATTATTTTACAGCACTATATCATTAGCAGAACAATTACTGTAGAAGAGAGATATTTTAGTGCAATGCATCCGCCTTTTTTTTTTCCTGCCTTAGCTAATTGCATGAAAACATAAAGCCCCTGTTCCTGAAAGCAGAACTCATTTGTAGCTTATTTTAACTTGTCATACAGTAGGTGCACACTCATCATTAAATTAGCTGGCATTTCCTTCTTCTCAAAGGAGCTTTGAAAAAGTTCATAAAAACGGTTAAGATACAGTACATAGATCTTACTTGTTGGAATGCCTAAAGAGCTTGGGAAGGAACTTACCTGATGTTCTCTTAAAGTATGAAGAACGCATAACATACCTTATTAACTAGAGAATATATTTGCAGTTTTTGAATATATGTATAGATAGATGTATTCAAAAATGGAAAATATATTTCCTAGCTAATATATATTGTATATTCCTTATCATATGTGTGTGTTTGTGTGTAAAAGCCATAGCTATGTATAATTAGATAGCTAGATAGCTAATTAGTTAGTTAGTTAGGTATATGATTGATAGATAGATAGATAGATAGATAGATAGATAGATAGATAGATAGATGATAGAAGATAGATGATAGATGATAGATGATGGATGGATGATGGATGGATGGATAGACAGACAGACAGACAGATACTCTATTTTCTCAAAGTCCTTCCATACCTGGCATTTGCATCCCATATCAGTTGTGCCACTGTGTTTTCATACCGAACCTGGGCAATTGAAACTAATAGTACTAACTAGTACAGCTCAGATTGAAAAAATGGCAGGTTTTGGGGTACTTCATTTCCCCCTCCTCTTGCCTCCTTTCACTTCCCAATCGCTTGAATTTAAAATTACCTGGTAGATTTATCAATGTGCCGGATTTTATCCTCCTATTCAGTTTCTAGTCATTTTCACAAACCTTCAAACAACAACCACAACAACACCTACAAGCCTTAATATTCCCTGTTTATAATAAATGACAGGCTTAGCTAACTCTAACTCTTCTACCTCAACCCCCTTCCCAGCCCCTGGACTCAAGTGAGCCCTTTTGTGTGAACCCTAGACAGACCTCCCTTTAGTGATTGTCAACTGCAACCCTGAACTGTGGTTGAGAATGTCGGAGAAGGAAGGGCTTGGCTGCAAAACCAGGGGCTTCTACCATGGATTAAGAATGATGGCTTGACAACCAGACAGCTTTCCTCTTGTAACAATAGGTCGGGGTTTTTTTTTTGTGGGTTTCCCCCCAACACCAAAGTGCACATAACATGTATTGGAAAAAAAAATGGGTAGGAGCCAGTCATTTTGCCCCCCCCCCAATCTTTACTGTGTAGTATTTGGGCAATGAGGGTTTGTTATGCCAAAAGGGGTAGGATTTACATGGAAAAATTGATGGGCTTTCTTTCTTTCTTTCTTTTTTGCATTCTTCTGTTAATTAGTTGGAGAGCACACTGATTGCTCAAGGTGTCCCTACCTGCTTTCAGCTTTCCAAGGTCAGCAGGAGTGAAGATGATTGAAAGGCTGATTCAAAATACTTTGGCCAGGGAAAAGGGATGCCTCGTGGAAGTGCCGAAAAGTCAGGGAAAAGGGGAAAAAGAAATTAATAAAAAAAACCTGCCCTGATCTTAAATAATTGCACTGCCTGTGCAATAAGGGTGCCCAATCTAAGACTCCAGGACGATATTCAGCTTCTGAAAGCTTTGAGCTGAGCCCGCTAAGTAACTTCATAAACTGCTGCAATACTGAATGTAATAAAAGGGGGGAAGTATTACATGCCTAGAGAAGCATCTTAGCAAATGCATGTCGTTTATTTCATTTAAGGGGAATTGCCTTTCACTTTCAAATCCAACTGAGTTTTTCTCCTGGTCCTTACCACATATGCAGCTCAAATGCAACCCACATCTAGGCTTTCCCTCCCACCCACCCACCCCCAAAATTTTATGGTTCTCCGATGAGCAAAGATAGGGCTGCAGTCCCTCACCCTCCAAGTTCAGAAATCTCTTAAGGATTTTTTTTTTTTTTAAGTCCAGGACGTGTGTTTCTTCTATAAGACAACAGCTTTTATGAAAAACTAGCCCAGAGTATAACTATATCACTCTTGGGATACAAATGAGCTGAAAGCAAAAGGCAAATATCAAATGAACAAGAAAGCAAATGGGATAATGTTATTTGGTACTGTCAGCTCATTGTAAACAAATATTGGTATTACAAATGCTTCCCTTTCAAAGTGATGGATTGTTATGGTTCTTATCCTTCTGTGGTTAGGAGTCCAGTCTGGTATTCCTCAGGTATTTTGAGCCGCCACTTTTATCAAGTCCAGCCAGCATGGTCTGTGGTTGGTTCATGGTCTGTGGTGATGGAACAGTATCTAGAGAACATGCAGCTCCAACAAAGAAAAGAGCTGTGGCTGTAGATATAGACAATATAATGGCTACCTTCAATATTGTTCTAGATTGTGATCCAGAGTGACATTTTAATTTACTTTATTTCTACACCATTTTCCACAATGCTAACTAGAATTCTGAGTGCTAACTGCAATGGTGAATCAGATGGTTAGAAACAGAGTAATTGTCTGAGCATAAGCCTGCAGCCCGCTGATGCCAATAGCCATTATAAAATCCATATTTTTGATTACAGGATCCTACGTGCCAGTAAACCATAGTTACAAAGCCAGAAGTTACACGACCCATGTCAGATTCATGTATTTCTAAAGCCACAAAAATATTGATGACATCAATAAGATGGCCTTCTCGGGATCAATGAATTGGCTATTTCAACGCGAAACATTCACTTGAAGGATGCTTGTTTTTCTATTTACAAAAAGTGTTCTGAGACAGTGAATGTTTTAAATTGCTGGTTTAAAAATGCTTTTTAAATATTAATTTGACACCTTAAGCTATATTGATTGCTAGCTTCCAATCACCTTTATATAGATAAATATAGATATAAAGACATAGATGTGTGTGCGTGTGTGTACTTTTTGTTGTTTTATGAAAATTTAAGTCATTGTCTTTTATCCTTGTTGATTTAACTTGCTGTTAAATTGCTATTTGAAGCTGTTGGGAAGAAAGGCAGTGTATAAATATATGTCAAATGAATAAACATTGACTGTGCATGTTATCAAGCTTGTAGAATCTGGATTAGAACCACAAGGGATACGAATATACTTAAAAGGTCCAAGAAATTTTCCACAAACCCATTCTGTCTTCAGCTAACTGAACAAAATCTGATTTCCACCAGAGCCAGTTTCTTATTGAAGGAGATACGATCCTAGCCCCTGACACCATTAGCCTTTTGGGCAGGGTTTGTTGCTTACACAAACATATGGCTCTTTTTTTTTTTTTTTGTATATCCATTCATTCTTCCAAAACTCATTAGTCTGGCTCCCTCTTCCCCTTTCAGAAATGACTTTGCTAATTTATGATCCCTAAGGGGCAGAGTCTCTTGCCTCTGTGGCTCTCTTTCACTCCCCTCCCCCACCCAGACATATTTACATATGTACACATGGAGAGGTCAGGTAATATTTGAGCTCAGTTCAAAGATGGATCCCTGTAGCTTGTTTTGAAACACCAAGGAAGTGGATTTGCCATTATCTCCTTCTGAGATCCCTCCCACCCGCAATCAAACATTCTAGCTTCCTGCCCTGCTATATAGTAACAGACTCCCTCCCACAATTTAACAAGCTGGATTCTGTTAGTTTCTGAGTCCAGCTAAGGTTGGAAGAAGGTAGTGGCAAGTATTGTTACCAAAATAATAGGACTCAGCCTGGTGTCAAAGTGTTCTTTTTTTTTTTTAACTTTAGACACATATAAGTCATTTTTCCACACCCCAACTTAGAAAGCCTCTAAGAGAGGCAGCATGAAGCATCCAACCTACAAAAAATGTAATTTCATAGGCTTTGTAAAGCTTGGCAGAATTCGGTGCAACTTTGAGAATTTACAATCAAAACAACAGCAAGGATTATTGAGAGAGGGAGAGAGAGAGAGAGAGAGAGAGACAGCAAAGATGGATAAAGGTCTGGTTGCTTCCATTCCATTCATACTGGGATAGTTTTTATCGAAGCTAAAGTTTGGCTCATTGCAAAGCTTCCCACCCCCATATTAAAGTGATTATCTATCGAAGACCTCTGGATCCATCCTCATCTCTGCAGCGTGCTGATAAGGCAGCTGCTTCTCTGCCGCCTTGTCTCCCTGGGCCTCGGTCTGCCTTTCGGTACAAACTGTGGCTTTGTTACTATGGCCTGGTGCTGTCACTTTCTCTGTTGTGCAGGCGTTTGATCCGAGCACAAAAGGGGGTGGAGAGGGGAGGCGGCTGTGGAGCTGATCGTCTGGTTGATAGTCGTGGCCTCCTCCTCCTCCTCCTCCTCCTCCTCTTAAACATGCATTGCCCCCAAATGGCATAGAAGCCAGGGGATAAAGGCCCATAGCACCTAAACGCTTTAGCTCAAAGCCCCGGCGTTGCTCCCTTCTCCTTCTATTTTCGGCAGCTGGAAGAGAAGTAGCGCGGTTTCTCTCGCCCTGAATGCAGACAGATGGCTTCCTCCAAGCTGAATCCAAATAATCACCATTTATCTTACCTTTCAAGAAGTTAAAGGGTGGCTGCTGTCCTTGCCTAGAACGAATAATTTAAATTCCTCCCACTCCCAACTCGCACAAGAATAACACACAATATACTCTTCGTTGGTAGTTTCTTGAGCGGTGCGAGAGAGAGAGAGAGAGAGAGAGAGAGAGAGAGAGAGAGAGAGAGAGAAAGGATTGTCACTATTAAGGTTGCCTTGAATTTGCGCGCGTAAAGGGCGCGCGCGTGTGTGAGAGAGAGCGTGCATGTATGCTTGGCGAGAGAAGGGAAAGAAGTAACTTAGTGAAGCCCGTAACCTCTCAGTTTGATTTCAACGCGTGCAGCGCGATCTTGGGCATTGTTTCGGCGGAAGAGTTTCATTCAGACCCTGTCCTTATAGGCGAGAGGCTTTAGATTATTTTAAGAAGGCTTTTCTTCCAAGCCAAACGTCCCTTGCAGTCCCGGCTGTTGTAATGACTCCTAAAGGTATTCTCTGGGAACTACTACGGGTGTGTGCTTCCGTGGCGAGAAAGCGGAACGAACCACCTAAGAAGAAGGCGCAAGCCGACGATGCCCGAACGTTTCAATCAAAAGCAAGGGAAGCCAAAGAAGGAGAGAGTTGAAAAGTTATTGTAGACGGGGTTGTTACGCGAAGCAACACTTGGAACTGCGGCCCTTCTGGATGTGCGGGTGCTAGAATCTCTCCTGATGATAAACACGAAGGGCTCCCATTGAAAAATAAAGTGCTCTAAAGGCTGATCTCTGTGTCTGCGTGCCCCCACCCACTTTCTGTGATAACTTGGCCTTAAGCGCATTCTTTGACACTGGAGATATTTTAATTGAAATTATTTCTGTCTCTATCACTCTCTCTCTCTCTCTCTCTCTCGTATGTTACGACTTATATAAAACAATGCCTCTTCAAAAGGAAGCTTAAAAAACAAACAAAAAACTCCCACAAGCAACCGCGTTGCTTTGGACTCCTATCACCTTTGAAAATTATTACTCCTCTTCTTTGAACCCGTTTTCTTTCTTTCTGCAACGGATCGTGGGAGGCGAGAACGGTGCGGTTTAGCGAGGAGTCGAACCGCGCGGCACCTCTGTCCATGGTTCTGAAAAAAACAACCACCATCCCACCATCCCGAAGTTTGAAAGGACAAAAGCATTGGAAGCGGTTTCTTTCTTTCGCAAATCTTTCACAGTTGTGACCGAGAGCTTGTTTTGTTTTCCCATCACGCTATCTTGGACTCTCGAGTTCGGTTATGTTGTTATTGCTGTCCAAAGTTGGCTTCTACCTGTTTAAGTGCACCTAAGAAGAGAGGAAATATTCTGCTTTAAACAAAGATGCCCCCATTGCTGTTTGTCAAGAGGAAGTGTGCGTGTGTGCGTGTGCGTGTGTGTGTGTGTGTGTGTGCATTTTTAGATTTAGCTAGTGTGTGGGATAGACTTTCCCTCCATTTGTATGTGTGAAGAGTTGATGTTGGAAAGCTAAATTTCTTTGGGAAAGTGATTTTTGCACAAGGCCAAGTACACATTTTAAAAAATGGGGGGGAAAAGGGATAAATACCTAGAGTGACACTGGTCTTTATTCCTGCTTAATAATATTTGTTGCACTGTCAAGTTCATACATGCCGAAAAGTTTTCTATATGAAAGGAAAATTCGATCCATCAAATTGACAAATGAGTATCATAGCACTTATCCTATATATAGGTTGTGGCACCTTCTTCTATAAACCTCATTTAATAATCCTAGAGGAAGTTTGACAAAATCTCACTTTTTAAGTAAAATAAGGAGGAGGAAGACATGTAGTGGGGTGGGGATGGGCGGGTGAAGAAGGAGGAGGAGGAGGAGGAGGAGGAAGAGGAGGAAGAGGAGATGCTTCTGAACCTTCCGAGATTTGATTATGCAAACTTTGTAGTTTTGCTGTTCAGATTTTTTTCCCCCATGGGTTGAACAGAAGATAGAAAATCATCTTAATAAGCATCCTAATCGTTACAGAAAGCTACATTCCTTTTACTGCTTCTATAGCATTGCTACTGTTGTTAATATATCTCCCGGAGTCCTGACTTCGGGTTAGAACTAGCAAGATGCTTGCCTTGGTTTTTGCCTATTGATAGCCCAGGATGAGGAGCCCCTTACCTTCTCTTCTCTTCTAACTCATTCTTCAAATGCCGATTTTCCCAGACAATGGTCGGGCTTCATCAGAGGGACAATAAGGAAGGAGGGGCGTGTCTTTATGCAAGGATACATTGTTTCAAACCTCTTCCCCACCCCCCCCCACCCCCAAAGTTGCTGTGCTTTTCTTCAAACGTTGGCATTGTTGGGCATGACTGAACCCAAAAGGATGGGTGTGGGTATCTTTCTCACGCCCTCCCAACATCAGAGTTTGAAGTAGAATAAAGGAAAGCACCATCTATCTTTTTCACACACACACACCCCCCCGCCCAAAATACATATAGGGTATCAAGCTTGGAAGTCTAACCCACCCTTTTCCTAAAGGGGGATATTTGTTTTAAAGCACTGCAGGACTTCTTAGGAAAGTGATGTCCCTGGTCTTCCATTGCTCTAATTTGGAGGTCGATTTGTCTCTGACATCAACTGGGGATGCCCACTAAGATTCAACTTTCAAGGAGTTCCTGTTGGAGCCAGCCTTCGGTTAGCCGGTTAGCCTTACGTGGATGGGAAGGGTCGCTTTGGTTTCCTCTGTTGTGTTGCTATACTTGAAGTTAAAAAAAAAAAAGCAAAAGCAAAGCTTCCTTCTCTGAAGAGTGTGTCGGCCAAACAGTCGGGTCCTCGCAAGCTCTCATCCGTGGCCATTCCTCTCTGCTGAACATTCAAGGGCATGCAGATCACGGAACACTAACTTGCATGGCACCGCTCTTCTTCTCGGGCTTCCCTTGAATCTCCTTGGATTAAAGAGATAAGGGAAGGGTACAAGCAGTGCTTGATCTGTGCAACTCCAAGTACGCTAGGCAGACACCCCACCCCTCACCCCGCCCCGCCCGCCGCCGCCGCCTTTCTCTCAGCAGATGTGGGCTATCTAGAAAGCTGTTCTTCTTGGAGAGGAAGCGGGTTGACTTAGGGAGAAGGACGCGGAAGGGCAGAGGCGTGAAAATATACTCTCTGTTGTGTTGATGGCCGCCAAAGAACCAAAATCCTCAATGAGAATTATAATTGGGAGAATGTGCTTAAGTATAGGGGATCTCTCTCTCCTCCTTCTCTTTCTCCTTCCCTCCCTCTCTTTCTCCCTCCCTCCCTCCCTTTCTCTCTCCCCTCTCTCTTTCTCCCTCCCTCTCTTTCCCTCCTCTCTTTCTTTCTCCTTCCCTCTCTTTCCCCTCCCTCTCTTTCTTTCCCCCTCCCTCTCTCTTTCTCCCTTCCTCCCTCCTTCCCCATCTCTTTCTCACTCTCTCTTTCTCCCTTATTCCCTCCTTCTCTTTCTCGCCCCCTTCCCTCTTTCTCCCCCATACGGGAGGAACGTGAAAGTATTTTCTTCCCCAAGCTCAGCTCTTCCAACACCTCCTCAAAGTTTAAGTAGCGAAACGTGCTACTTTGATTTTTTGAGGCAAGTTCATGGAGAACCGGGTAGTTGTGGAAGCCGCAAAGTTAGTCAATACAAAGCAAGAAGCAGGCCCAGCCTTTGGCTTGAGAAGTTGCCGTGCGTTGTGTTGTTGTTGTTGTTGTTAAATCGGACGTGGTTCCTTTTTTAATGGACAAGTTCGGAGAGGGAAGTCGGGCTTTTTTTCTTTTTGGCTTCTTAAAGTTTTCTTCCCCGAACCTTTAGCAGCTCGGTGGCTCTTAACCAGGCAGGCAGGCAAGGAAAGGGCTTGAAGGCGTGTGGGTGCAAGCGCGACTTTCTTTGCTTTCTTTGCCGCGGGATCTCAGCCCTCGCGCAACGCGCTTGGACAACAGGTTTGGGTGCCCGAAGCGGGGAAGCATCCCAGCGGAGGGTCGAAACATACCAAGCCCCCCCCCACCGTCTCCCCGCCCCCCCACCACCACCACCAAAAGGATGGGGGAAAGATGGTGCAAGGATTCCTCAGGCTTGCAATGGTCTCGTTTAGGAGAGGAAAAGGTGGGAGTGGAAAGCGGGGGGGGGGGGTGCAAAAAAATAAATAAAAAAATACATTTACAGCGAGAAGGACAAACGCAAAAGACACGTTCGCTCCGCTCGCCGCCCGCCCGCCCTCACGCCGAGCAGCAGGGTGGTACCATCGCTCAGTCCAACGCACCTTGAAGGGGGGTGGTGGGGGGGTGGTGGGAAAAATAAAAATGAAAAACGGGACTCCATCGAGCCCGCCGGAGTGGCACCGGGCGGCAGCCAATCAGAGCCGTCCGTTGGCCGGGGGCGGCGCCAGACGCAACGTCTCGGACCAATCGGAGGCCGAAGCTGCCCTGCGAGCAAGTTCCGTTGTCTCTGGATTCGGCGTATGCTTCCGCGCGTGGCCCCCGGGATAGGTGGGAGAGCCTGGCACGGCTGCAGAGACACATACACGCGCACACTCGTGCGGAAGCAGAGGAGCGCCGGGTGATCCGGTCCCTATAAATCTGTGCTGTAGTCCACCTCCCATTTAAGGCGACCTCCCCCCTTCAGCCTGTTCTCAGATAAGAGATGCTGCAGCAGCTGACTTCGATTGGGAGCTGCTAGAAAGAAGGAGGAAGAGAGAGGGAGGCTGTATTTTAAGAAACCCTCCTTTTCATCCCTTCTTTCCTTTGTTCTTACCTTTTATTTCTCCTCCCTCCCCCTTTTTGTTTAGTTGTGTTGTAACGGGAAACCATTCGATTTTGCCACGCTCCTTTTTTTTTTTTAAAGTTCCCCCTTTCTTTTTTTTTTAACCCCACCCCCCCCTTTCCCAATTTCTTTTCGTGTTCTGGGAGTGGAAAACAAAAAAAAGAAGCGTTGATTTAAAAAAAAAATCCTCCATTTTTTTAAAAAAAATCTTCTGTTTGCAACTGTCCGCAATTTAGGTTTTGGGTGTTGTCTTGAGACCTACCCATTTGATTTTTTATTTTTTTTTTAAATTGGGAGACCTTACAGTATTCTCTTTGTTTTTTTTTTAAATAAAAAAAAACCTGAAGCGAAACAAGGTAAGTTGTGCTTTATTTTATTCACATTATTATTGCCACATAGAGACGATTTTTAAGTTTCGGAGGTGTCAGGTTGGCTAGGCTGCCTTGAGAGAGGATAAAAAGTGCACGAGATCCAATTAAGTTTATTGCTCACAGTCTGCCGCCTGGTTTCCAGCAGCTTCAGCACCATCGGTTGAACAGGGTTAGCTACTCCGTACCATGTAGAGTGGCAAAAGGGGTAGACGGTGTGCAGTTTTTTTGTGTGTGTTACGTTTTGTTGTGTGGTGTGCATACACATTTAGGAACCCGCACGCAGAAAAACTGTGTTAGCTCGCTAGCTTGGAGGTGTGAAGTTGCCTCAAAGCAGAACCGCTGACCTTCGCCTTGGATCAGCGGAAAGTGCTCAACGCTCGGCTGGGGTGTGTGTAAGTGGCTGACTGAATGAATGAATGGAAGGAAGGAAGGGCTGTGAAGGGCTTAAACCGGCGTTTGCAGATCAGACGGGATTAAGCTTCCAACTCTAATTGTATTAGCCGAATAGCATTGGCTTGGCTAAGAAGGGGAGGCAGAGACAGAGAGAGAGGGAGAGAGACGGAAAAAGGATGCGTGTAGCAGGGATTTGAAACGGGGGCGGGTGGTGGTGGTGGGGAATCTGCAGACCTTGGTTTGTTAGCTCTCAAAGCGGATGCCTCGAGATATGCCAGGTTGTGTGCGTGTATGTGTGTGCGCATGTGAAATATATATATAAATGCATGTGCGGGTATAAAGGGACTGGATGGGAGAACCAGGCTCTTTAAAACCCTTCTAATGTCAGTTACAGCGCTCTGTAGGGAGGGTTCAGCTTTTATATCCGGGAGCCACGATTTTCTTTGTTCTGAAGAAGGTTGTGGGGGGCGGGAGAGAGAGAGAGAGAGAGAGAGACCCGCTTCAGTTCTGGATACAGCCGAAAGGCGTTTGGCTCGGGAGCTCTGCTGGGGTGTGTATTCCTCATTAGGTGCGGGCAAGCCATTTCTTCAAGCCGCTGTCCTTGGTCCTGATTGGGGAGGGGGGTGCGGCCGGGGCGGCTGTGTTCCAGCCCTGGGAATAACAAAGGCATTCCCTGGGAATATATATATATTCTTATATATTCATATATAGAGGTGTGTGTGTGTGTGTGTGTGAAGCGAAAGTCCGTAGAGTCAGCCCAATACCGACCCATTAATGCTTCCGTTGTGAAATTGACACCATTCCAGAGATAGAAAGAGAGAGAGAGAGAGTGCGAGGCGTTCCCGGTTCCAAACCCTGCTTTCATTTCGCCTGGTGTCAGCATCTCGGGAGGAGGAGGAGAAGGAGTGGGGAAAAAAAAAGAAAAGAAAAAAGAAAGCATCTCCTCCTGTTGTTTAATAAAGAAAGATGTCACACAAAAACCCTCTCCTGTCTCATCTCCCTCGCGCCCCGCTCCTGACTCGGACGCGGTTGGCTTTTGGAGGAAAGAAGTTGGTGGCGGAGAAAGGCGGTGATTCTGGATAGGTAGCAAGCCAGGCATTTGAACAAGATGGCTTGAAAGGAAGAGATCTGCCGTCTCTTGTGGCTGAAATTACGGAGGTTGCGGTTCTATCAAGGACCAGCCTCAGGCTATGCTGTTGTCGCTTAATTTATGCCCAGCACGTTACTGTGCAATGCATGCATACAACCATCTCTCTTTCACAGGAAGAGCTAGGGTCTCCATTGTAGTGCTTAGTCCGGGGGCCTTAGCTGCTTTTCCTCTCCAGTTTCTTTAAAAAAATAAGAGGGAAGCAAAGGAGCAAGTAGTTGCCATTGAATTAGCCCTCGAGGATTTCAATGGGCTGGGGTTGGGGGGGCAGGTGGCTTACCAGCACAACCTACATATTCCGAACTAGAAGGAGTGTTAGACATCTGAGCACATGATGATCTCTTGATAGGCTAAGCTTCTATCGTGCCCCATGTGCAAGTGTGAATAAAATACGACCCCATGTTAATAAGTTCTACCATCCAGCTGCATTCAAGTATGTAAGACACCTATAGGAAGGGAGTGGTGTTTGTGGGATCATCTGGAGGGCAAGGATTTATTCAGTTTTCACACACACACACACACACACACACACACACACACACACACACAACCTCCAAGAGCCAAGCCCATTTTCACTTTGCACATGGTGGTGCTACTTAATGAGCCTTTAGCTGAACCAGTGGAAACATGGCATGGTTTCCATCTTTATAGGCTACTAGGTAGGAATGGTTTGAAATGTTGGCTTTTCCAGGCCATGTTGTCACTCAGGGAGGCCAGGTGATGAAATGCTGGAAAGTTGTTACACTCTCCGTGGAGGGCCCACTTAAAAGAGAAGCAGCAAACTCAACCTGCACCACACTTACAACCTATAGGTATTTCATATGGGGAGTATTGAGGAGCGCAGTGAGCCACTACAGCTGTTGGTGAAAGGGGTGTAGCCCCAAACCGTCACCGTCTGAGGAGGGTTAGGTACCTCTACTATTTTTAGGTACCATCAGGGGAGGGAGATATCAAGTGAGCTCTATCAAATATTGCTAGTATCGCAGTATCATATCGTAAGCCATAACAAAATATGCCTTTTCCGTGCCCTGACCTTGTATGTCCTCCTTACTCAAAAAAGTGGGCTGTTGAGACGCTTGCCAAGCGAATATGGCCAAGGTGATGCGGAACATTATTGCTGAAGCTGCCTTGGTGGGTCAGCTTGTGAATTTAAAAAGGTTGCAGGCCTGTGCAGATCCCGCCCCCCCTCACACCACTTAGGAACCCAAGGGCACTAGCCTTTAAATGACCCTGCAGCAGGGAATGTAAAGGTCCCCTGGAAGGAATAGAGAACTCAGCCAAATTCTCCCCACAAGGTTGTCCGTAAAGAGCTTCCGAGTGAGAGACTTTAGGGAAGTGGAAAACAACGGTGCCATCAGACTGATCTGGCCAAGAACCAGAACAGAAAACGGGGCTGTGGGTGATAGGATTTAGAGGTGCCTTACGGACAGGGCTCAGATGAGAAAGCTTGAAGGTAGGTGTTGAGCTCTGTTTCCCCTTTATGGATGACCCTCAAGCCTTCAGTGTGAGATTGCATTCTTTACCGCTTTCCTTACCTCCCTATTTTGGGAGTTGAAGGATTGCAAATCTCATCTAGCTGGCAGGAAAACCATGGTTCCAAAGCCACCTCTATCCAGACACGTTCCTTTTCCAAGGGCTTTAGGCCCCTTGGAGTTAAAAGGAGCCAGGCCAGCATTGGCACGATGAGGAATCCAGAAATCTTTACCTAGTTGTAAGTCCCAATTAGATCAGTGGGACTTCCTGCAGAAAGAATGAGCATTGGAACCCTTTTCAGTTGGTGGGGCTATGACTCTCAGGTTTTGGGAAGTTGTGATCCCAGTACACCTGGTGAACTGGTGAAGGGCATCCAAGTGGCCAGGCTGTAATTGTGCTTTTCAGGATTTGAGAGATGCCAGAAACTGGCAAGACCGAGCTCCTATGGAAAAATATCATAAGTGCATTCCCCAAGTCCTTAAGAGATACCGGGAACAATACTAGCTCCGGCCCTGCACAACCAAAAGTACAGCTATCTGGAAAGCATTTAAGTCAGTTTGGATCCAATGGGATTTTTGGCCAACAAGCCTTCTCCTCCTTGTTCATTTAGAGAACAGGACTTTCTGTTCAAATCTGAAAACCACCACCCTTGGCATGACGGCTTAAGTGCTTTATGGATGGGAGCCACAAATGATTTCCCTCACAGAGCTCCATAGCCAAACATTAATCTTTAACTATATGCGCTGCAGTTAAGAGGCTTTATGGATTACAGCCAAAAAATTGCTAATTCGAAAGACTTTATTCCATAGTCATCGAGCTGACCCGTAGAATTATTTTAAAGTAGATTACAGCTTGAACTGCTTGCTCACTTTCTAAGGTTACTTTGAAGTAAGTGGGGAATTCAACAGGGATTTCTCACTGCATATGGGTCCCCCCTTTTAAAAATGTAAATGGCACTGAATTTTTTGGTAAACATCAACACACAGCTCCATTCTACTCATTAGGTAAAGGAAGGAACTACTGAGTTGAAAGGGATCCACTCCCAAATATGTCTCCTCATGGCTGGGCAGGTTTAGGACTGAGCTTGCATACTCATTTCATGTAAAATTATTAACTTACTAGAATTAACTTCTTGGTAAGCATGCACTTTGGTTTGCAGATGTAATCCTAGGCACCTATAACTAAGGGTAAGCCTGCTGTAATTTTGCAATCCTCTGTTCTTAGAAAATACTCAAGGGAGACCTGTGACTTTACACTACCTCGGACAACCTGCTTCTATTTAGGAGATAAATCCCATGTTTGACACAGGCCTATTGGCAACCCTGCTCACTCCTGTTCCCTTTGAAGGGAATTCTGGAGAAAAACGAGGGAGTTTATTGTGGTTGAGACCTCTTCTGTAGGCTGAATTTTAACCCCTTTAATGTAAATAGAGTTGATTTTGCTTAAGAAGTACCCATAACATGTGTGGCCTTCCACGTTTACAATTGGAAGTAACTGCTCCTCTGATCACTTTTTGGATTTACTACCAAGAGCAGGGATGCCTCCCTCCCCCAGTAAGGGGCACTTAAAACCATGGATTTAGAAGAATTACTCGAGGCAAAGATCCCATTCCTTGAAAACCCAGTAGTCGCACAAACGTAGTTAGAAAAATAAACAGCAATATAAATGAAGGCTTCGCGCAAATCATTGTTTGAGGAAACCCCATTGGATAGTAAAGCTGTTTTTTTTTAAACCGGAAATTGAAAGCTGAGACTTCTGGGATTTAAAACTTATTACCGCAGGATGTTAAGAAAACCTCGAAGCAGGTGGTCTTGATAAGGGAGTCTTGGGTTTTTTTAATTTTTTTTTTAAAAAAATTGAGTTGACTCCGCCATTTCGGCGCAGGCGCATTTCAGGGGTGCCACCTTTTGGTGAAGACTTGGAGGGGCCGTTTTTTACTTTTTTTTTCCCGCCCGCGCCTGCGAAGCGTTTTGTGCAAAAGACTTAAACGCCAAGTCTTTTCTTTTTTTTGCACTGAAAATTGCCAAAAAAAAAAAAAGGTCAGATATGATTTTTCTTGGAAAGGGGAGGGCGGGCAGAACTGGATATTTAGCCCTCCACGGCTGTTGCAAAGGTGGTGCAAATCCACCAGTTACTTTTTAAAATATATATTTAAAATATTGCCGTTCTCTCCCCCTTAGAAAATACAGGTGAGATCCTTTGCAATTGGTTTATACACGTGCCAAAAAGGGTACTCGGCATTTCAAGGGTGTTTTTATTTTGTATTTTTAAGACGGTGCGTCCCGGTACTTGCTCTCTGCGTTATAATACTCTCGAGTAACTCCCGCACTAGGTGTAAGATTTACTAAGAATTACCACTGAACCTGGCGGCAAAGTTTGTGGGGGGGGGAGGGGGGGGAAACTATCGGTTGACTTCTTAGGCGTGGCGCTGACGCCTTCCCACCCGGGCAAAGTAAAAGTTGAAAAACCGAAAGTGCCTCTCCTACCCAGCGCTTTTCCTTTTTTTAAAAGCCAAATTTAGAAATTCCCAGGCAGGTAGGCTTCTGCGACCGCCCTTTTGACGAGCTCCCCCCCCCCCCAAGCTCCACTGTATAAACCACCCGAGTTGCATAGAAGTTGCACACACCTGGTTGGAATGGCAGCCTAAAGTAAGGCCGGTGCCCCAGAAGCGCAGCTCCTTCAGGGCGAGGGAACTAATCGGAATGAGGGCAGGGGAGGAAAAGGGCAAGACTTGCTTCGGCATGGGGAGAGGGGCCAAGGAGGGGATCGATGGACATACGGGATTTGCACCGAGCGGCGCTTCCTCCCCATGGATAGTAGTTGTGTACAAAAAAATTAATGCCGGGCGACTTTTGAGGGGTTTGCAAAACCAAGAGCAAATTTGCTAAGGGGAAAAAAAAAGCAAAAAAATAATATAATAATAATAAAAAAATCCCTGGAGACTTTTAAGGGCTTTGCAAAAAAACAAAAAAAAACCAAGAGCCATTTGCTAGGGAATAAAAGAAAAAAAAAGGAAAAAAAACCCACAACCCCCCCAAGATGGCTCGTTGCAAGCCGCGATCATTTTTTATTTTTTTTTTGCACTCGAAGAGCGCTTGCCCGGCTTGCAAGGGGAACGAAGAGGTGGGCGGGGTTCCATGGGCGGGAAGCCCGGCCAGGTGTGCGAGATGTCAGTAAATGGGAAGGCGGCCGCGTGCTCCTAAATTCCCTGCGCAGGTGCGAGGAGCGCAGGTGTGGCGTGATTGTCGGCCGGGGTGAAAAAGGCGTGCGCGGGAGTGGTTGCTTTGCCTTCGACTCGCTTGGAAAGGGGACCCGTCTGAGACCCAGTCGAGTTCAAGCTTTGGGGGCTTATATCAGGTTAGAGCCTCGTGGGGCTGGGGGTGGGAAGGGGAAACCGGGTTGCCACCGCCTTGAAGTAGGTTCTGAGTTAGCCAAGATAGGAATGAAAGTCGGTTTTTCACATTTTTCTTGCTGTGCCCTTTTAACCGCAGTATAGTTTTGACTTTTTATACTTTCTTTTTCCAGGGTTCCAGTACCAAAAAAAAAAAAAAGCACCAAACGAACCTTAAATGTTGTGTTAGATATCTTATGCTTATCTTATGCTAAAGCAAGGAGTGTAGGCATGTTTGGGTATGGTATGTGTAGGCAGCCATAGGCACAGCCATGTTTGCAAAATGCTCTTCGTATATTGCCTTCTTTGGGCTTTTTGCCAGTTAAACTGGGTTGTAACTCACACAGGCCCATAGTTGGTTGCATTAGCAGCTGCACAGCTTGAGGAGCTGGGATAGTAATAGCATTTACTTATATACTTACAGCCCTCTCCGAGCAATTTACAGAGTCAGCATATAATTGTCCCCAAAACAAACTGGGTCCTCAGTTTAACCACCACAGAAGGATAGAAAGTTTATCAATCTTGGGTGAGACTCTAACTGCCTGCTGTCAGCCAGACAGCAGTAGTATCCCCGTAGTACTGCATTCTAACCACTAGTTTGGAATAGGATGTGTTGTAAAGCAGAGTTTCTCAATCTTGGCTTCTTAAAGCTGTGTTTGTATGGACTTCAGTTTCCAGAATTCCCAGCAAAAGTGGCTGAGGATTTATGGGAGTTGAAGTCTATGAACGTTAAAGTTGGCCAAGGTTGGAGAAATGCTGCTCTAGAACAAGGGCCTCAAACCTTGGCAGCTTTAAGACTTGTGGACTTCAACTCCCAGAATTCCTCAGCCAGCTTGGAATTCTGGGAGTTGAAGTGCACAAGCCTTAAAAGTTGGCCAAGATTGGAGACCCCCTGCTCTAGGACAAGGAACTGAATGAGTTTCCAGAAAAGCACTGAGCAGAGTTAAGGATATTCTAGAACCAGGAAGACTTGATAGATTTGGGTGGAAGGCAGGTAGGTTTCAACACAGTTCTTTGATTAGGTTGTGCAATTGTGGCTGTAGCACTTCCAGATAAAAAAATTCTTTATATTAGTATGCTGACTATAATGTTAAAACTACAAACCATTGCAGTCTTGTGTTGGAGTAAACCCCATGTTTAGCTGAAGCTTTTTAAAGTCAGTACCCTTATCACCTTTTGCATTTGTTTGTTGAAATATTGGAAACAAACCTGTATTAAACCTTGCTGGGAAACTTGAATTCTGCCAATTCAGTTAAGTTAGTGACTCTTTTCTTAAATAAAAATTGAACCTGGGGGAAGCAGTTATAGGGGCCCAAAGCAGCCCCCTGCGGGGTTCTTAGGAGTATGCACAATTACTTTTGGGAATACAAGTGTGAGCTATTTTATTCCCTGTATACCATTTTGCTAAATTACTGTAGAATCCAAATTGGTTTTCCAACCAAATTGATGCTAGAAGGAATCTTGAGTTGCTGAAGGCCACAAATGGAGTTGATGAGTCTTACTTCATTTTTTTTAGGAGGGGGGAAAATGACTCTAGTTGAAAATAGTGAAAGTCCGGGACCATGAGTTCTTATAAGTGGGCTGGAGGGGAATTTCTCAACTTGGTGGATTAGATAGAGTGGTGATTATTCTCAGTGAAGTATAATAGCATTCAGTGTAATTGAAAGCTAAATGCAGATGCAGCAAATTGAATACAAGTAAGGAAAAAGTGAGGCAGGCCAAAACCAGCAATTAGCTATATGCATAGGTATCTAGGTGCATACACATGCAAGCATCTCAGAACTAATCTGTAGCTCATACATAAATATTAAAAACATTGACACCATTGCATTTTCTAAATTAGGTAAGTATAAATTATGGCTATATCTAAGGCCTTTTGATTGGAAATGGCAGAGGTTTTCATCTCATTAAATGAATGGCAATTACTGGATTGGGCCATCTAATGCTTATTTTAAACAATGTTCTATGCAAACTAATAATTAAAAATTGCTTTTATTATATTTCTTTACTTTCCTGTCATTTCTAGCTGTTTTTAGTAAAAATGTTCTCTTATTAGTCCCTTTTCTTCTTTAACTCACTGACCTATTTTGGGGCTCTGGGAAAGCTAAGACCTCTGTACCTTGTGCATCCTTAAATAAAATTTCAGCACAAGATTAGACTGTCCTACATCCTGAACTGGTAATTATAGTAATTGTGTATAGTAATTATTGCTCCTTAATTAATCTTGAAAGTTCATGTTTTGCTGAGTGTGGTAAAGGTATACTTTCAAACTGAGTCCACCATATTTAACATTGAGCCTGCATTGTGATGTACAAACAAAATACAGCTGTCAGTGTAATAGAAATGGTTGATTCTGGATCTAAAGCGGACATTGATCTGAAAAGCTATTAATATAAAGTGATTGGTCTGCATTTGGTTTGAAGTAGCAAAAATTGTAGAGACCTATAATGTAAAAGGTTATAAGAAATAAGCCATCTGGACTGTGTAAGTGCAGCATAAGGAATGCTGAATGTTATGATTAAAAACAGCTTAAGCAGAACCTCATGAATGTTTGTATGAAATTAGAATTCCAAAATGAACATGAAAATGAAAGTGTGTATGTAATGATTCTAAATTGCAAACCAAGGGGAAAAACTTTATCTGAAGAACAGATCAGCATCATCTTTTGCTTATTACTTGAGTAAAACTTGTCCTTCAGTTAAATAGATACTGAGTCATTACTTTCAAATGCTCCTACAGCCTTGGTTTTAAAGAATGAATCACAGAAGATGGTTTATTGCATCATGGTGAGCAAAGATGGAAATTGTCTTGTATAAAAATAGACCTACATTTGAAAAGGATAGTTTTTCATTAGGTCCATTTTTTGTTACAGACCACCCGGTGAAGAATGCTGGTTTGGGCTTCCAATTAGAATAAACTGAAATACTTAAGTATTATGCTTTTAAGTTAGGGAGCATTTGGGGAAATAGTCCTTAGCGATGGAAAAGTGGGCCAGTTGCTTGTTCCACTTCTGCAGAATTTGTCCCTTGCAGTGCCTGAACAAAAGCCAATGTCACGTTTTACCTTTTGTATATATTCATTATTAGGTTATGGTTTCTGGAGGAACATTGATGCCATTCCTTTGTAGTGAAACATTGCCCACGACATTTAATTACCAGATGAATTGTGAGACTCCTTTCTTATTAGTCTGTTTTCTTCTTGGTGTTTGGCTCTGAGCAAGAATACTGTATGTTGACTGATACTGTATGTTGTCACACTTAAAACGCTTACCAAGCCATCAGAGCAGGTGATAGTTTTGTTTACGTTTTATTTGAGCTGTGGTTTCTTCTCAGAGCAATTCCTTAGTAGTTAGCCACTATCCATCACTTTGCTTATCTGCTGCTGATTTTTCCCCCACTCTTTGCTGACCTTGCTTTCATGTTAAGAATGCGCATGAATGGAATTTCTCAATATTTTAGTTTGAGCCAAATAGTTCGATCTTTTAAATGTGAATATTATTCCTCAGGGTTTGTTTTTTAATGCTTGTTGCTTAAATGTCTAGGCACCGAATCTTTTTATTTTGGGTTCAAATAAAAGGGTCTCAAAATGTGCATTTCGAATTTAGTTTGTGAAAGTTAATATCTAGATCGGGGGTCTCCAGTCTTGGCAATTTTAAGCCTGGTGGACTTGAACTCCCAGAATTCCCCAGTCAGGGGTCTAGATTATACAGTTTGGTGCACTGGATTATCTCCCACATTACTTTACCTTAAAACTTGTGACTCTGATGACATTCTTGCGAAGAAAAGAACAAGAAACACCTTTTAGAAAGCATAAGCCTATTTCTATTTTTTTTTTTCTTAAAAAAAAATGTAACGGAGCATGTGAAATAAAATACCAAACAAAAGGGAATGTAGAAGAATGCAGCAGGTGGGTTTGTTTTATCCCTTTCTGCAGAGAAAAGAACTGGAAAGTGCTGCCAGTATTTGAAGATCAGCCCATGTTACTAGCTCAGCAGGCTTTGTTGTCAAATTGT
Organism: Pseudonaja textilis; assembly: GCF_049901715.1. NCBI lineage: Eukaryota > Metazoa > Chordata > Lepidosauria > Squamata > Elapidae > Pseudonaja > Pseudonaja textilis. The sequence continues at coordinate 181,067,440 of NC_141991.1, forward strand.
GGGGATTCCAACATCTAATGGATTACAACTAGAGCTGTGTTTCTATATTATGTGCCAAATTATACAGATAGAAAGCAACTGTAGCTTTACAGCGTTGCCTTGCTTGATTCGGCTGATTTTTAGTAAGGGCTGCTGAGATTTGGATTGCAATTTGAAGAATGCATATTTGGAATAAGCCCCATTGAACTCAGCAGGGCTTTATTCTTAGTAAATATTTGATTGGAATTACACTGTCAGCCCAGGAATGGTGGGGGAGCTGTTGAGCCATGAAGCATTACAAATATTTTGGGGATTCCAAGCATGTTCTCTTTATTTGCAGGGTGTAAAATGCTTGAAAACATTTCTGCATATGTTGTATTTAATTGCAAGAAGCTAATTCCAGCAGAGGGATTATAACTGTTAGCAATTGGTCAGATTGGTTTATATAGGACCTGCAGAAGAAATGTTATCAAAGTCCTCTCTTTGAAGAGGAATATAATTGAGAGAATATAAACTGGCTTTGTGGAAGCACTTCCACTTTGCAATCAAAATCTAGCTAAAGAGAACTACTAGTGTTTTGTAGTACTAGTGTAGATACAGATTAAAAATGTTCTTATGTTAAGTAGTACAGCTTTTGTTTGTTACATCTTAGAACTTAGTTTTGCAGGCCTACTAAATAGGTGCTTATTACTTGGTGCTACAGTAAAGTGGATGGTGTTTTGCTGATGTAAATAGGGCTATGTCTAAATCAGGATTGTCAAACTCACTGCCTATGGGCTGGATGCATCATGCGTTGGCCACGCCTACACTCAGTTTAGCAAAGAGGGGAAAAAGTCACAGTATGATGCTGTGACGATGCGAGTTTGATACCCCTGGTCTAAACAGATTTGTTGTGGTTTGTCAGCAGCAGGTGCGGATGGCTGAGGTCTTGGAGAGCGAGGACTCGGATGAGGGGCCTGCGTGTGATGCAGGGATGGGGCCAGGACCACCAGGGAGTGGAATGCTGCCTTCAGAGATTGTGAAGGCTGGCAGCAGTGATGCAGAGGACCCCAAGGAGCCTGTGCCCAGTGTGTGTGCATGCGGGGCTGCTCCAAAGGAAAGAGCAGCTACAGCAGCATGGGTGACTCAGGAGTAAGGCTGCAAAGTAATGGCCCCTCCCTTAAGAGATAAAAGCCAGCTGAGAAACCAAAGTTCTTTGCAGGAAGCAAAGAAGTTTTAGCACTCAAGCCTTGTGGACGTTCGGAGTATCTTGGTGTTTGGAGACTTTGTGTTTGAAATATTTCTTAGTAACTTTATCTAGTATTCTTGGCAGCCTTGCACAATCTTGGCAAGGCTCGTTCTTATCAGAGACAATTAATTTGAAACAGCCTTTTAACCATGAAGGAACGGAATTTGTAAAGAATCATTAAAAGGTTTTGCTATTACCTCTGTTTCGTGTTTGTTTCCTTGGAACAAGGTTTGAGCCAGAACAAGATTATAGTTAGTTTACATGTTGGGAGACAGGGAAAGAAGAAAATAACCCCAAATGCTCTGGTTTCTGTGTTTTTCTAGATGTATTCCTACTAAGACCACAATTCAGAATTTCTAGTGAAACATTTGGGAATGCCACCTTAGGTTCTTTAATAATCAAAAATGCTTTTCAAGTTCACATGGCAATTGCTATGACACAATAATGGCAGGTATATTTGGGTTATGGTACGTAGCTAAAACCTTTGAGGCTTGCAATAGAGACTTTCATTTTTCCAGGGATTTGATCAGAAGCAAATAACTAGTATTGAGCTTGACATTTATAAGAACAATTTAGAAACCTGTTTTTGCAACAGCCAAATTTCCAGACACTATTCCTTTATTTCATTACTTAGCAATTAGCATCACCTATTGAAGATTTTAACTGAGCATTTTAACTTTCTAAATAAACTCCATCCTTCTAATGTTCCTTCTGTTGTCTATCAATACAAGCTTGGAACCCATCAAGTCATGTGTGAAGTTATAGGTGTTTTTTACCCACTGTGTTTTCTCTTTCCTTGAACTATAATTTTAGTTGTAGTCCTCCATCTGTAAAGAACATTTTGTAGCTCTTCTGTGCCCTCCCCGTCTTCTTTTTAACTACTTTAAATAATGGGATGTCACTGGCAAACTTACACCCTTCTGGTATAGGCCATTTATGAGCAACCTAACATCAATCCACCTACAGATGCTTTTTGGAGCCTATGGTTCCTGTGGTTTTAGCTGTATGCTTATCCCATTACTTTAACAAGTTTCTCTGGGATATTTGCTGAGTGACTTTTTAAAAAGAATACAGTATTTTGGGAAGTGTAAGGAAATAATATCTGTGCTGACATTTAAATACCTGTTTGTGGGCATTCTTAAAATCTATAAAGGTCTTTGACCTTTTCAGAAATTGGGATGTTCTTTTTTTTTTAACCTTTTCATGTTATCTTAAATTCTTTCTGTAATCTAGAAAAAGTCATTAAGGCAAGTGGCTTGTTTTATTTTGTCACCTGTTGCAGATGAATACATGTTAGATCCAAACACGACTCTCTTAATTTGTTGTATGAGTCTGAACAGATGAAGTAGGGAATATTGTTGGGTGACGGACTTTAGATGGATGATAGAAGCTTATAGTATATAATATAAAATTGATGTAGTTCTAGAAGTGGTTAGATGTTTAAAAGGTGTACTTCTGAATGTTTCAAGATGGTATTTTTCTTAAATACCCAGATAACCCCTTATTCCACTGCTGTCTCCTTTTCCTTGTCATATCAAGTACAGGATTGTAGAGGTGTTAAAGGCAGTTTAACACTTGAGCTTGTGAAAGTTATAATTGGTGTTAAGATTAAACTTAAGTGTTGCAAAATCCCACGTAGTACTATGCTAGGTGTTATTGTGAAAAGGTATATCAGTGAATATTATAGGAAAAGCTAAAAGATGCCAGTTCTAAAAACATCTGTATAAACGAAGTGCTCTCTGTTACAAATAGCTGCTTTGGCAGGTAATTTTGGGAGTGAGATCGCTGTACATCTGGATTGTGACAAGTTGGGGAAAGCATCTCAAAGATTGACATCTCAAAGATTGATTTATGTGAGGATTTTGTAAAGTGCTAATGTTCCCTACCAAAATGTTTTATTTCTGAGTTTAATCAAACTTAACTGGAGATACTTTAGTCGAGGAATGATTTTAACTTTTAAATTGTCATACATACTTAAAAATTTAAATTATATATTGATTTTACATAGCTTCCCAGTTGCCTCCCACATGATGGAAAATTAGATTCACATCTGCCTAAGTCATATATGACATGTGGTGCTGTCAAACCTATCACCGGACTGTAGTAAAAGAATCCTTCTAAATAATACATCTTATTTCTTGCCAAAATTTGTGGTCTATTGAACTGTTCAAACTATTTTTATTTCAATTTTGCTCCCTTCCCAAGAAGCCAAACAGCTATGTACATCAGTGTCGGTTTAAAATAGCTCTTTTTCCTGAAGTAAGAATGCACCCCATAATAGCTTAGACCCAAACGCTTTCTTCAGTAACATTGTGCATGCATGGAGAGAAATATTTTAATAGAATATGAATTCTATTTTGCAACTTTTAAATCAGTTTGGATAGGACCTCTGTTCTGATGAATGTGAATTACACGTATATGCTTTCGTGCTATTCTCAGGAAATCATTCAGAAGCTCATCAGTGTACTTGAACTCTGAAAAGATTTAGATTTCAGTATGATAAAGTTCTGTATGGTTGCTGTGTTGGATGTTGTTTGGTTGCTTGCTCAACTATAGTAAAAATACACATTAAAAACAAGCTGAAATTCTGGCTAAGAAAATTGACAAATTAATAGTTGGGTCAAAATGTGTCTCGTTGGTCAGGAATCTAATATTTAGTTGAACTTGACTCCAGAATTAAGAAATTGTAGAATTAATTGCTGTTTCAGTTGAATTGTGTACCATGTGGTGGGTTTTACAGAAGAACTGCTTGCTGTATGTGTTTGCACAAGGTTTACGTTAGTGTAACCAGCGTGGCCCCTGTATTAATAATTTTCTGTTAAAAAAATCAACTAGACTAATAATCTGATTTGTTTGTTCATTTAATAGCAGAACGTTCCATATGCTCCAGTTACAACTCTGAGCAGGATTTTTGAGACTGACTTGCATTTCTGTATGTACCACTCACTTCCAATCTTGAATCTGCAAACATAACCAATTAAAAGGTAGGAGGCAAGCACTGTTATCGTTTCTCTAACTAGATTGTTTTCCTTGAGTCTTAAAATCACAGTAGGATCAAATTAATAGTTTATATCTGCTATTCATTTACAAGTATTATATGAAAATATATTTCTTTGCTGTTTACTTGCACCCCAATGATAGGAAGTGCTATTATGGATGCTCTCTAATTAGTGGTGTAGACACATATCGAAAAACATCCATTAGTCATTATAAAGGTCCCTCTGCTTTCCCACACTAAATAATCAACTATATTTTTGATCTGAGAAACATGAAAAGAGTTATAGGTTTTGTTTTTTATAACCTGTCTATATTAAGAAATTAAATATTCCTGATAAGTGTGCTGTGTAAATTAAAAATGCAATTCGGTATAGTATAACCAAGCCCATAATAAAGTCAAAATACACAAACATCTAAATTTTGTAGCATTGTACTTTTAACTATTTTTGGAAAATCACTCCAAAAACAGTTTGTTACAGTTCTGGAAAGGTAGGTTGTTTTCATCTTTAAATGTATTATTGATGCTCACCATTATTGTTGTCCTTTATTGTTGGTGCTGCTTTACCGTGTAAAGTAAAAGCAACTGCAGTAAGAATTATGGTTAAAATGTTGTATATGCAGACAATGTAAATACCTTAAGGTGTATCGATATTGTAAATTTAGAATTATGCTTTTAACATTGCAAGAGATAGGTCTGCAGTGTACGAGAATGGATTTTTAGGTACAGGTAGACTTTGATACAAGTTTTATATTGGTTTAATGACCAGAATTGTAATAGCACGAAAAAAAAGTGACTTAAAACTGGTCCTTGCATTTACAAGGGTAACAATGTTGCCATCACAGTCATGTGATTAAAAATTTGGGCATGTGACAACTGGCATTTACTACAGATTTAGTGTCACATGATCACAATTGGGGACCAGACTGGATTTCCTTAATGATTACGTGATACGATGTGCGATTCACTTAATGACTGAGGCAGAAGTCCTAAAATTGGGCATGATTCACCACTTAGCAATGGAAGTTCCGATCTCAATTGTGATTGTAAATTCAGGAGTTACCGGTATGTGTATGATTAATCTGTGGCTCCCAAGGCTAAAATGCTCCAGATTTGCTCAGTTCTGGAATTGTTTTTTTTCCCCAAAAGCCCCCTGCAATCTTATTGCTAAATTTTAAGTTCTGCGATTGCTAAGAAATAACTGAGTTCTTTTCTGTTATATTGATGATAGAAACATAGCTCCATCTGTAATGTAGGTCTTCAATACGAGTTCATATTTTGAAAACAAACCCCAACAATTTTAAAGCCCTTTAATGTTTTAAGAAAGAAAGAAGCAGCAATATCCTTCAACCCTCCCATTCACATTTGCTTTAGCATATTCTGTGCCCAAATAGTTAACTTTCGCTTGCATTTTCTTGATTTGTGAAGAAAAGACTAAATTACTATTATGTGAAATTTGTATTTATTTATTGGGTTCTCATTGCATTTTCCTATTGTCAATCCAAGTGGCCACCAGCAAGAATAAATCATGAAAGAAAATTTATAAATAGAAGGAATAAATGGAAATCAGTTTTTTTAAAAAAAAATGTTTTCTTTTAAAAGAGCAAGCATCTAAAAAGTAGCAGCACAAATGATCCCCAAGTAGCAAAAGCTGACTAAATAGAAAGAGAAAATATGCTGCTACCATGCTAAGAAAAGGGTAAACACTTTTGTACAAGTTGCATAACCAAACAAAACAACTCGGAGGATTCCTGTTATATTTCCATGAAATATATTTGGATTATTGGCAGGGCATATAAAAGACCCTTAATGAAAATCATAAAGTTCAGGCTGAATCATAGTGGAGGCCGAGTTTCTATTAGATAGAATGGTTTGAAATTACTGCTTTGTGGAAGTGTGTTTATGGATGGAAGAGTTTGGGTATATTATAAGCCATATAATTCTAAAAACTTGTCAACACCTTGGCTGCAGTGCTTTTGCTTTTGTAAAAAAACCCTGTGCAATTGCCTCATGTCGAAAATGCTAGAGAAACTGATTTGGCCTTGTAGTGTAACTAATTTACACTTTGCATTTATAGTAATGAGTAGATGTCCAGTTGAAAAATCCATTAATTTTTTGCAAGAAAAATAAGTTCTATGTTGCTTTCAATAAAGGAGAATATTTGTAGCTCAGGCTTGAAATGAGGGGTCCTAATTGATGCTCTCTGAACTTGGTTGTTTTCCTGCAGACATTTCATGACCCAGACTAGGTCACATCATCAGTGCTAGACAGCATCTTCATTAGCAATGATGATGTGACCAGGGGTGCAATTAAACCCGTGCAACATGCGCTTTGCACACATGCAGAGCATTTGCTACTGACCTTCTGCAGCAATCTGTGTTAAACAGCTGGTGTGTGGCAATCCGCTGTGCTGCGCGAATCAGCTGAGGTTGAAAAACAAGATACAAAGCATAGACTGAACTGGTGTGTGAGCCCAACAGCTGGTCGTTGGAGTGAACAGTTCGCTCACAGCTGATCCTTGGAGCTACTGGTTCGCCCGAACCAGTCCCACCCCTGGATATGATATGATTTGGGTCATGAAACATATGCAAGAAAACAACCAAGCTCAGAACACCAAGAGCCCCTTAAATATTGCTTTTCTTGGGCTCCATTGGAGAAACTAGTTGTTGGTTGCCGGATTTTATTTTAGAGCTTTTATCTTTAAACTGTAGATTAGAAAAGAGAAAGGGCTTTTGCAAAGCTTAGAAGTATTTGTCTTACATAACTAACCTCTCCTAGCATATCTGGGACAGATTATAATTGTTACGTTTCAGGTTTTGTTAGCTGCTGTTCAGTATCATATCTGAATCCTAAATTGCAATTAATCTTCAGTAAATATTATTTTTAAAATGGTTGAAAATAGAACCATTTAATTCAGATGTGCTTGTATAATATAGATTCTAGACTTTGGCATTAAAGTTTTAAAGTAAATAAGATGGTTTTAAAGCCAGGATGAGTAGTGAAAAGAGCATGCAACTTTATGGCTATATCTTGCTCTTTTGCTGTGTGGAGCTATGGTAATATAAAGTAGCTAATGTCTCAAAAATATGTTGAGTGAAAAGCAACCCAGACCTACAGTTGGCAACATAGTGAATCAAGAAACTTTGCTCCTTCCCCAGCTATATTTTAAAATATTCCTGTAATAATAAACTGAAAAGTGATATTCAGTAGAGTACTAATGTCTAGCCTTTATTTGCAACAATGTAGTTTGGCCTCCACAAATAATCCAGTATGGTAGAAGAAAGTGATGGCAGAGGCTAAATTTAACTTCTATTAATGTGATGCCTTATATCCCAGTGTGCTGATTGTGACAGCCAATCCATCTTTAAAATACTCGATAAGCGTACTTAACCTGTCTTCGTAATTCCAAGTATGCCACCTTCTCCCCCAGAGTGGCCTGCTTCTGACTCATAATCAAGTGGCATTTTAAAAATTAACATGTTTATTGCATTTTCGGTTGGTTTGCTTAGAAGTGTTAAATTCTCTTTGTTGAGACTCATTGAAGTGAAAGAGTGTTGTGGTTACCTGCTAATTATCAAACTTAGATTGATCCTCATTTAAAACTCAGCAGAACAATTCATTTTCATTTAGTAAATTCCATATGTTGAAAGTGTCTAAACTATACTAGTGTTATCTCTATTCTTGCCTACTATCTAACTTCTTTGTCTAAATCTGATTGGTAGAGGAGACAAAACCTATTCCATTAATATTGTATTTTTTTCTGAAATTGAAAAGGCCTAAACACTATACCTTTGTTTAGAGAGGACATTCTACTTCTGGATTATCTTAGTAGTAACATGTATCTTTTGCAATTCCACCTTTTCTTTTCTGAGATGTGGGACAAGAACTCTACAATATTTCTCATAATGGGAATAAAAATATAACAGCCACAATCAGAAGGATTTTATCCAAATAGATATCACTCTCTTGCCTATTTATCTCTAGCGTAGAATATGACCCATCTACTGTACTTGAGGTTGATATCTTGTGTCTATGATTGTATTGTTCTCTAGTCTGTTCAAACAACATCAGAAGTCAGTTGTTTTCCCTGAGGTTTTTTTTTTAATGTTTAGCCATTTTTTAAAATTCTGGAATAAGCCCTGTTATCGCCTTATCCCCCAAATTAGGTTGACTATTTGCAACCCATTCTAAATATTGAAAGAAGTCCCCAAATAACCCTTACTCTAGGTGGTTTAAAATAAGAGAAATTGAAGTGATTTATTTGTAGACTTGTGCAAATTTGATAGTGTGCAAGTTAATCTTGCTTTGTACTCATCTGAAATGTTGAGGGTCTAGACCAGAGGTGGTATTCAGCAGGTTCTGACCAGTTCTGAAGAACCGGTAGTGGAAATTTTGAGTAGTTCGGAGAACCGGCAAATACCACTTTTGACTGGAGATTTTACAGTATCCTTCCCCTGCCACGCCCACCAGGCCATGCCTACAGAACCGGTAGTAAAAAAATTTGAATCCCACCACTGGCCTAGACTAGCTTGGAAAGTAGAAAAAATATCCCGGAAAAGAAGATAGTGATAAACCAGTTCCATAATACCATCAAGAAAACTGCTTTCACTCATTAAGAGTTAAACCTGACTTGTGGGTTTAACTTTGTATTCTGTGCAGTAACCCAATAATAAACTATTATAAACTGCTATTATAAACTGATACGGTTTATTTGTTCAATATCAATCTTGTTTTTATCCCAACATCTCACGTTGGCATAAATAACACACGCTTCTGTAATTTTTAATCATGACAATAACGATCACTTTCTGAAGTAAGGTAGTAAGTAAGGTAGAATAATTGTCAAAAAGTCACCAAGTTTTCATGGCCGAGAGTGGACTTGAACCTGAGTCTTCTATGTCCTAAATCAGCACATTAAGTTGTGATTTTGACCTCTTTATACTATTCCTTTCTTATTTATTTACTCGCTGGTTTCTATTGTTTATCCATTTGTACTAGTTTTCCCAGACTGTATAGTACTTTGAGTCTTCCTTTTCTTTTAATTTTAGAGTAAGTTTATCCATTTCAATGCAGGTTAAAGTATGAATAATAATCAGATATATAAAATAAGTATTAGAATAATGTTTGCTATATAAGCACCGTCTAATTAATTTGTAATGTGTATAGTGTTTTTCATTTTTAACGAGAAGTTTTGTATTTAATATTTTGTATTTATCTTTTTAATATTTAATAGAAGTTTTTGTAAAATTAAAAAAAAAAGTTGTGGTTTTGATTCTAATGCCTGTTATCACAAAGTTGGTCCTGTATCTCTAAATCAGGTTTCCAAGCTGTGTTCATAGTAGACATGTAACTATTTCATTTAAAAGCTGGATTATCTTATTTTCCATACTATATTTTCCATGACTGTGCATGTAGTTCTTGACTTATGACCGCAGTTGAGCCCAAAATTTCCATTGCTAAGCAAGATCGTTAAATGAGTTTTGCCTCATTTTTACAATCTTCTTAGCCACAGTTGTTTTAAGCTATAATACCATTGTTAAGTGAATCTGGCTTCCTCCTTGACAGTAAACCTTTCTCTGCCATAGTAGCTTTTGATTGCCTGATCTCTCATTAATTTGGACAATCCGCTTTTAAGCCTATTCCAGTTCTCTATTTTTACCATAGCTGCTGGCAGCAAACTCTGTAGTATAGTTATGTGAAAAATTCTTAGTCCTGAATCACCCTACATTTAGTTGTAGTGGATGATCTCAAGTTCTAGCCTCATGAGAAAGACTAAAAAAAGGTTCTTTGTTATTGAATGGTTTTCCAGGCCTTTATCATGCCTCTTTTACCCTCCTTCACTCTAGGTAAAGATCCTTGTTCTCCTATGAACTGTTCAGAGCATCCAGCAGTGGGGGGTGCTTCAGTCTCTGCATGTCTAGGCTGGGCTTAATTTCTGAAACGCTCCTCCTCCTCCTCCACGGGACTCCTCCCCAGCGTTCCCCAGTTTTGGCTCAGCCTTGTGAGGGATAGGCAGTGCTTGTGATTCTTCCTTGGCCGAAACAGGAAAATTCATTTCTCTACTAGCAGGTTTGAAAATTGATCAGCTTGTCTTTAGAACTCTTTGGCCTTCTAATCGCATTACGATCTCTCGGCGTTGGCTCTTTAACATCAGGCAGTCGGAGATCGCTCGCATTACAGGGAAGCACTGATTCGCGCCCCAAAGCAGAGGGAGGCTTTGGCGCTGCTCTGCGCCCCTCCCCACAACTGCTCTTTCTACCCCTGCCACTCCGACAGATAGCCGCAGAGTTTCTTTCTTCTGAACAGCGGCATGAGCTGTTTGCTCACAACAGAGTCGTATCGCTTTCCTTCTCCCCTCTGAACGCCGCCTGGGGGTGGAAGATTCAAATGCTTAGTGCCTTCCACCCTTCCCCGCCGTTTAGCCTTATAGGAAGAGCCCTCGGAGGCTACTCCTTCACACGACGGGAGTTTGCTGCTGGGGAGTGCGCCAAAAAAGTTAACGGCCGGAGGCCATTTTTTCTTACAAAGACCTCGTGGCCACACTGACTGTATTTCATTTCATGCTGCATGAGGTACTTTCTGTCCTGAGCAGAGGTTTCTCTCAGGAACACTTGGGATCGTTATACTCTCGTCTTGTTTTTTCTACATTCGGGGCTATTCCTACATTTAAATTGTTGGCTTAACCCTCGCAGCCCAATCAACCCAGTGGCACAACAGCGAGCACATAGGCCTGTGTCCACCTGTGCAGGGAAGCTGTTGAAGGCCTCTACCTTTATCAATTTGGGCCTTTAGGCATTCTCAATTTGGCTGTTTGGTTTTCAACATTGTAGCCTCGTGCTATTTAATTGATATTCATATTCATATAGCTATATATATTAGTGATTATATAACAACAGCAACAACAACAAAACAACAACAATAATTATTATTCGGTATAATATTTTAATATCAATAAAATATTATTACTGAGATATGACTCATTATAGATAGGTATTAAAAAAAAGAGAGAAAGGGGGAATAAAAACATCATCAGGGCAATTGGTCTGTCCTTAGATCAGGCCCCTGGGCGTGCCAACCGCCTTCACAGTATTGCATTGAATAACAAGCATGCTGTAATTCCTTCAGTCGAAATGGCAGGTGGTCATCTCAGGCGTCATCCTTGAAGGTCAAAGACAAATCTCAGCACAAACCTAAGCAGGCTAAAGGGAATTCTAAAGCTTCAGAAAGGGAAGCCAACAGGCGCCATAAAGCATTAGAAAAGCAGATAAGTGCACACGGGAGGCGCACAGGGCCTCACAGGACTTTCCCTCCTCCAGTCCAGGTCCGTCTACCTCTTCCCTCCCTCCTCCCCTAGATCTCTCCTCCTCATCCAGGCGCAGCTTGGCTCCCCAAAGCCAACAGGCCCAGTTACCTGGAACACCGACCATGCAAAGGGCTCCCGAAGCTACATTCACTCCAATGGCTGCCAATCTTCAACAGGACGACATTCTTCCAGAGGAAGTTCCAGAGAGGATGGAGGCCTCGATGGAGCTGGCAATCTGCCAGGGAATCACAACAGGTCTTCAACACGCAGTTCTGACCAGGAAACATCATGTAACCTCTGATTATGATTCCCAATCACTGAGGTCATTGATCAGGTCGGAGCAACACTATACCCAGGTACATTTACAATGGGAAGTGCCCCTCCAAGGGCCGACTGAGGAGGAGGAGGAGGAGGAAGAAGTGGATCAAATTGAGCAAATGGAACAGATTGAATCAGGATCAATACATGACAGCGAGCCCCTGTTGGAAGCGGACCCCTTAGAAAGTCTGAGGATGAGAGCCTTGTTCCTGATCAATCTGTATTTACAGGCTTATTCTGCCCACAACTTTTCAGATCTCTGTTGTTTAAGGCAAAAAACATTGCACGCCTGAACAAGTCGACCCCTTCTACCACTCCAGCTCCTTCAGAAGAGGGACCAGAAGATCTAATTTTCAATCAACCAGTAGTCGAGGCAGAGGTGATCCCAGTTCCTCCCATGTTTTTGGACCTGGTACAGAAACAGTGGGCGTCTGCAGCGGCGTACCTGGCCCCTACTGGACATGACAGGAAATATTTCAATTTGGCCCCTGATTTCTCAAAATTGTTGAATATTCCCGAGATAGATGAACCTATAGTGGGATTAGTGTCCTCCATTCCCAGTGAAGTGCTGGAGGCATCAAATCCGGAGGAAAAAAGGGCTGAGCTAGCCTTACGCAGGGCCCATCAGTCTGACGCATGGGCCATCAGAGCAGCCACGGCCGCCTCCTTCTTTACCTGTTCTTCTCTCAGATGGCTCTGCCTCTTACGGGAACATGTCCCTAATTCCAACGTTAGAGCACAACAAGATATTGCTAAACTTATAGCAGCCGCAGAATTCTCAGCTGACGCAACATATCATGCGGTCAAGTTTTCAGCCAGGGCCATTCACATGTCACAGCGCGACGCGTACTATGGTTAAAACATTGGCAAGTGGACCTTAAGCACAAATGCAAGCTGGCTTCATCTCCTATTGAGGGAGACTGACTGTTTGGCCCTTCTCTTGATCCGCTACTAATTGAAACCCGAAACAAAAAGAAAATTCTACCTTCCCTTTTTTGGAAGTCAGATTCTAGAAACCCTCAGTCCTTTCAGAGGGGATCCTTTCAGACCTTTTACCAGGGACCCTTTTCACCCAGATACCAAAGACCCCCATCATTCAGACCAGAGCAGCAGCCAGACAGGTCCGACTTCGGGGATAGGAGCAGAAGGGGTGGTCAATCCAAGAGATCTTTTCGGGGAGCAAGAAATAGGTCTTTTCAGCGTCCAAGATAACTCCCTGGACCTGACTCCCATTGGCGGATGCCTTAACTTATTTGTAGACCAATGGGACTCCTCAACGTCTGATTCCTGGGTCAGAGACATGATCAGATTTGGCCTTGCGCTGGAGTTTCAATCCTCTCCCCCAGATTTTTTCATGTCATGCCCTCTCTCCAGAGATCCGGTTAAATGTAATCTCATGGAAACAGCTATCCAACATCATCTGGATATACGAGCCATCCAACCAGTAGCCTCCAACCAACGAGGACGGGGTTTCTATTCACAACTTTTTGTTCCCAAAAGTTCGGGGGTGGTGGCGGAGAGCAATATTAGATCTTAAACGTCTCAACCATTTCTTAGTATATCGCAAGCTTAAAATGCACACTCTGCAATCTATCTTACTTGGTATCAGAAAAGGTGACGTCCTTACGTCTATAGATCTGACAGAGGCGTACTACATATTGCTATTCGGCCTTCCCACTATAAATTTCTGAGATTCTGTTATAATAACCACCATTTCGAATATGTGGCCCTTCCTTTTGGACTAGCTTCTGCCCCCAGGACCTTCACGAAGGTTCTCGCAGCTCTAGCTGCTCATATCTGTGATATCCCTGTACGACTCCAGTGTTACCTTAATGACAATTTTGTCATCTTCCAATCATCAAGCAGTCAGAGATATTCAGAATGCATTAAAATCCCTACAACAACACAGGTTCTCAATAAATTGAAAAAAGAGTCATTTAACACCATCGACTCGGTTAATCCATCTGGGGGCAGTCATAGATATGGTGGAAGGCAAAGTTTACTTGTCACCAGATAGACTAGCATTCAGCAACTAGTTAAGGAGATCAGGGGTCTTAAGAGGGTGTCCCTAGCTGAACTATCAAAATTTAGGCAAGATCTCATGTATATCTATCATCCCTTGGGCCTGGCTCCACACTAGATCCCTCAAGTAGTTCCTGCTCCCGTGCCAGTGCTCCGGCCGAAGCAACTCCAAATACAAGGTCAAGGTACCATCAAAGGTCCTCATATCTCTTCTCTGGTGGACCAGGCCAGTCATCAACAGAGGCTGCCTCTTCTAAGAGCTACACAGACTTACCATCACCACCAGCCTGTTTGGATGGGGAACTCACGTTCAATTGCTCACAACCCAAGACCGCTGGTCAACCATAGAACAGCTGTGCAGCATAAACTGGCTGGAGCTTCGAGCAGTACACCTGGCTCTCCGCAGCTTCCTTCCACAGGTATGCAATCAACACATACTAATATTGACCAACAACGTAACAGCCAAAGCTCACATAAAAAGGGGGCACACAGTCGAAACACCTCATGTGGCAAGCGGAGTGCTTGTGTCGTTGGGACCCTGTTTCAAGAGGCGGTCAGGAGATTCGGGCAGCCGGTGGTAGACTTGTTCGCTTCCCCCCTCAACTCTCAGCTCCCCAGATTCATTTCTAGGTACCCCTCACAAGGAGCGGAGAACTTCAGTGCGCTCCGCTGCCATTGGCCCCAGGGTCTTCTGTACGTATTCCCACTAGCTTTGGTATGTCCCACTCCTGGATGCTCTGAACAGCTCATAGGAGAAAGGGGTGTTGGTACTTACCTGATACGCCCGTTCTCTTTGAACTGTGAAGAGCATCCAGTCCCACTCCCCCTTTTTTTCCGTCTGGTGGGGTCCCATTTCGGCCAACGATTCAGAGCAAGTGGTTTTTATTCTCTCGTCTTCGCCAAAACTGGGGAACGCTGGTGAGGAATCCCGTGGAGGAGGAGGAGCATTCCAGAAATTAAGCCTAGCCTAGACGTGCAGAGTCTGAAGCATCTCCCACTACTGGGTGCTCTTCACAGTGCAAAGAGAATGTGTGTATCAGGTAAGTACCAACGCCCTATTTCTCTAGGCTCTCCTTAAAGGAGAAGCTGACATAGCTCTTGTTCACAGCCCCTTTTTGTACTTTTTTCTAATATTAAAATCATAATTAATGGTCTGTGTTCTTTCCAGAGTCATTAGAGTACAATTACTATCAACCTCAGCAAAAAAAGATTAATGGTTATGATGGGCATGCTTAAGTAGATTTAGAAGGCAAGCAGTTTGAACAAGATGGGTTTTGTCATGCCCTTGTTAGAGTCAGACTCTGAGGGAGAGAAGGAACAGCTGACAGGGAGTGGAGGTATAGCTCCGGAGGTTATGGAAGAGGCTGGGGAGGGGCAGAGGCCAGCTGAACAGTCAGAGGAAGTACCAGGCCCATCCCGTCTTCATCCTAGGACACGCAGGGAGGAACGGCGAAGGCAACAACTTGGCTTTTGAGAGAGGAAGCGGCCATGATCCCCCTCATTGGTTGCAGCTGGGGAGAATAGTATATAAGAGAGACGGGTATTGCCAGAAGCAAAGCGTGTATTATTTTGGACTGAAGTTATCTTGCTTGGCATGCTTCCAACAGACTGCTTTCTCCTTGAAGTTGGTAATTACTTATCCTGGTCCGTTGTGGAAATTCCTTCATTGTAGTTTATTTTAGTTTTTTATTTCACGTCTATCTGCTCATTAAGTTCGGACTGTATTGCTTTCTTTTGAAGACTATTTTTGAGTACGTTTTATCTCCAACTGAGAATTATTGAACAGTAGGGCCAAGTTGGAGGCATTAAAGGACATTTATTTATGTTTTGGATTTTGTGATATTTCTGTTACACTCTGGGTTATCACAAGTTTAGTATTACATGAATTAGTAGCTTATACTTCCTTGTCTTTTCTCCTTTGGCACAGTTGCAAAGAAACCTTTTGTTGATAACTCTGATTTTTTGTTGGCTTTAAACTGGAAAAATTAGTGGCTCACTGAAATAAGTTCCAGTTATATTGTTACTGTGAGTTTGTTTCAATCAATCTTCCATACTATTAACCATAGTTTGCTTAGAATAACAATAACAAAAATGTAAAATGCAGTTAACTCTTTGTTTAGTGACTGTTCAAAGTTAACAGTGGTCCTGAAAAAAGTGACTTGTAACCAATGTTTGCACTTATGAACTTTGTAGCATCCTGGTGGTCATACGATTGTGATTTGGAATTCGGCAATTAGAATGTATTTACGATGGTTGCAACCTCCCAAGATGACATGACCATTATTAGTGACCTTCGGGGAGGGGGGGGAATCAGGTTTACTCAACAGCCATGTGATTATGACCGCATTTCTTATGACAGAACTTCTCATCCCAATTTTGATTGGAAGTTGAGGACTATGTGTAACCAAAATTTACTTTCTCTTCATCTTGAAGAAATTGGGAGATTTCTTGTGCCACTACACGTTTGAAGTTCTCTGTTGCATTTCTGCAGATATTTGCATGGAGTAGTTTGGATTCACCCATTGCACCAAAGCAGTGTTTCTCAACCTTAGCATGCTGGCTGGGGATTTCTGGGAGTTGAAGTCCCCTTCTCTTAAACTTACCAAGAGAAACACTGCACTAAAGTAATAATGTTAGCTTGTTTGTAAGTAGCTGGGGGTTAACATGTTTTTAGTGAGCCCAACCATTATCACTTGAACACCATAGCTGATAGCATGTTTTGTGAAAGTTGATATTGTGATTAATTCTAAAAATCATGATTAGATGTGTTTTGCATGCTATTTCTCTTTATGAGAAATGTGAATTTTAACATTCCAGTTGATACATTTAGGATCTCAACACCGTTTTGGTGACTAACCTAGTGTTTGAAGAAATATCCATCAGGTTCAGTTCCAAGCACGGAGAAAGACACTAGAAACATGGAGGCTGAAAGGTGTTTTATTGATAGACAGGACCACATGGCCTGGGCAGCTGACTACATGGAGTGGAGAGTGAACTTGAGTTTCCTGTTCCTGTGCAAGAGCATGTATTCTATTGGCTGCTGTCAGACTCCCATCCTAGGAGTTTGTCTGAGATAAGTTTGGTTGGTTGTAGTGTGCTGATGCAATGAAGGGCCTTGTTGTGCAATTCCTATTGTGGCTGAAGGCTAACTCTATCTTTGCTCAGAGCCAGAACTTGCTGCAAGCAGTAATGGATTACCAAATCTGCATTTCTAAAGCTGCCAAGCTCAGTATCTGCTTGGCCAGCGGTGGGTGGAGGGATGGGACAGGGAGATGAGGCTCTTGAGTTTCTGTCTCTTTTAAGATTTCCATTTCTCTTTTTGGAGAAATATAATATTCTGCCTTTTTAATATTTTCCAAAATGAGAGAGGTAACATCCTTTACCAAGTGATGATTATGTATTTTAGAGTTGCTTAATTTCAATTATACCTCATTTACACACACACACAAGTTTCAGGCCACTGTTTTCCAAACTTTTTATGTGGACCTCAATATGATCAAAAGCTTTTGAGGATCCCACCTCTCAATGCCCTATGTAGGCCCTGTTGCTAATATGAGACATGTGAGTATTGTAATACCAGTCCTCCAGATAGCATTTGTGAGATTACAACATCAAAATTTATTTTCAACTTTTGGTACTCATATTTGAAATATTGTGAGATTTTGTACAAGAAGGCAATTTGGTCGTTCAAGGTATATTTTTATTTTGAAGATGACCGCAGAGATGCTCCTGAGCCATAATTTAGGTGGTTCTAGAGAATCTCAGTTTATTTAAACCTATTTATAACTCTTACTTTCAGAATGAAATATAGCATTGATTATTGAAAGCAAAGTTGGGAACAGGTATATATATCTTAGTGTAGCAAATAAGAGAATTAATTCTGAATGTTTAGATTATTTTTCCATTTTCTGTGTATTCTTTGTGTAACTACTACTACACCATCATTTGGAAGTATGGTAGTCATACTACTAATTAATGAACTAGTTTAGATTCTCCTGGAATGGATTTCGCAGGTCATAACTGGATATGTTGCTTGTTTGGGTTGACTGTGTCTATGCAAAGTAAGGTGAAACCCACCCAGAATCTCCTTGTAAGGGAGGTGGGTGGCATAAAAATAGTAATAAATAATAAAGTAAAGTAAACAGTTGATTCTCCAAACTCTTCTAAAATTAGTTCTGATATTGGTTTCTCCTTATTATCCAAACTATTCTCTATGCCGGGGGTGTCAAACTCGTGGCATCATGTTGTTGTTATGTGACGTATTGCAACTTTCCCCCATTTGTTAAACCAGGGTGGGCGTAGCCAGTGTGTGACGCATCCGGTGGACCGCGAGTTTGACACCCCTGCTTTATGCCAAGAGATGGCGTGTTAGAAGTTTGCCTGGAATGACTTACTATATAATAGTCTTCAGTGTGACAACAGTATGACAATTGGAAAGTGCTTGTTTTCTTTTTTTGCTACTGTTCGAAGGTTTTGATTTCTATCACATCTGATGTTTATTTTATTTTGTATTAATTTATTTTTATCCTGCCTTTATTACTTTTTATAAATAACTGAAGTGCGAGCATAATACTCCTTCCTTCTCCTATGTTCCCTATCGCAACCATCCTGTGAGGTAGATTGGGCTGAGTGAGAGACAATGACCCCAAATTACCCAACCGGCTTTCATACCTAAGGCAGAACTAGAATTCCTAATCTCCTGATTTCTAGCTTCATGGCATTTTTAAAAAAAAGATATTAATATTCTCACAAGTTTGTAGTGTTAAAGGACATTGTGAGGTGAATTGGAAGGGACAACATAAGTGCTTATGTAGCTCAGCGTAGGATATGTATGCAGTTGGGTTCACCCTTCTGAATTTGGCCGTCCTCAGTGGAAGGCAATATCACTTTTATGTATACTAAATTTGTTTTAGCTTAAGCAGATTATTCAGTGGTGAACTGAAGTTAAACACTGGCTATATTTGGGCTGCTTTTACTGTCATAGGTGTACTTGTAGGCTTTAACGGCCCAATAAAACAAAAGCTTCAATGAAGCATTCATACTAATTTGTTTTTTTGAAAGCAAGCTTTAATTACTAAAATGTACTTCTCGAGCACTTTAATGGACTAACTTAGTCACTACCTAAATGAATAGAATTTTATTATGTGTCTGTTAAACCAGAATCCCCCAATCCTTGGTCCACGAACCAGCACCGGTCTGCGGCATGCCAGCAAGCGGGTCGTGCAAACAAGGGAAGCCCCAGGGATGCAGGCAGCATACAAAATCATGCCCTCCCGCCTCTGGTCTGTGGAAAAACTTTTCTCCACGGTCCCTGGTGCCCGAAAGTTTGGGGAGCGCTGCTTTAAATTATTAAACATACTATACAATGCATAGAGTATGTAAGCCTTTTATAATACAGAGCCAAAGATCCAGTAGTTAAGGCACCAGGCTAGAAACCAGGAGACTGTGAGTTCTAGCTTTATCTTAGGCATGAAAGTCAGCTGGGTGAGTTTGAGCCACTCGCTCTCACTCAGCTCATGATGTCAGGCTCAGGCAAGAAGCTGGACAGTCAGTTCCTGTCACAATGTTCAACATTCAGTTGCTTTGAAAAGCGCACTCTGTGCATGTGGGAAAAACACAAAGGAAAAGAATGTAAGACTTCTGAGAGATGTTAATGAAGTCAAATATAAGAACGGGTGTACTTTTTCTCTAACACTTGAACCCTTATAGCTATATAAAAACTATATTATTCTATTTTAGCTAGCTTCAGGAAAAAATTAAAGTTTCAGGAATAAGGTTTGGAAATTCAGTAATTAGCATCTATTACATTTTTTGGGGGAAAGAATGATTTTGTGGTTGGGTTTGCTGTTCCACTTAATATTAACAATTGTAGGATTAAAATTCTAGGAAAAATGGAAGCATCTAGAAAAAGAATTTCCCTCCCCCCCTTTTTTTCAAAAAGTTGAAAAAAGCTACTAAATATTTCCAATTTTTTTTAAGAAATAAAAATAATATCACAAAATCTACTAAGAAGCATAATCAATTGAAATATTCATGCTAACTTAAGAACTGAGCAGCATGCTAAAGTCATTTTCATTCCGAAAAATTAAAATTTTCTGAATTCCATGGAAATTATTAAGAGAATTCAGAAGCCTTTGTAACTGCTAACAGGCTTCAGTTTTGGAGGCTTATTTTGGTTTTAATGTTACCTTTTTGTTTAATTTTCCTAAACAGGTAGAATTGAAAGAAATTATATTTCTTAGATCACTAGCTTTTTGTTTCATTTATAAAAAAATTGCTCAAATGAATAATAGTAATTGAATAATTTGTATAAATATTGGGTATCTTTGTTAGTAGTGCTATCAACCAAATTAACAGTGATTTTATTTCTATAAAATGTTGTAAAATATTAACTATTTCAATTGTCTCTGTTTTTATACTTCCCCGTCTTCAAAACTTGCCATGTTGCTTCAAAATAAATTTCTGGTAATTTTATAATTCTAGTTTTTAACCATCAGTAAATATGAAGTAACCTGGTTATTTCAGTATGCCTAATATCCCTTGGTTGCCTTGGATTCTGCACTTAAAATCTCTGAACATTGGATAACAATGATTACTAGATGTATTTTGAGTAGTAATTTTTGTTGACCAATTTAGAATGCTGTATAGTACATTCTCATCCATGCTGCGCTGAGAGTCCAGAAATGGGATATGACTCCTCCCTCTGACGTCATAGAGCTGAGTCTGCCACTAAATAAAAAGCCAGCCCCTAGTTGGCTCCCCAGCTTTTGACTCAGCTTCTACTTCTAAAGAGCTAGTGTCTGGATAGGAGAAAGAGCTAAACGTAAAAAATCATTAGCAAAAACAGTAGAGAAGGAGTTTCAGAAGAGAAGCATTTTCAAAGCTTCGACACAGCTTCTGGGGCTCCAGTTGAGCTGTGCCCAAGGGGAGCAGGAATCCGTTCTCCTGCAGCATCAAGGCTTTGGTGCTGCCATCGAGGGAGCTGCGAACCCAGGGAACACTCTGCAAGCCTCCCACGCAGTTCCTTCCACCTTACCACTTCACAGCTGATTTTCAGAGCTTCATTTCGCCACCTCTCAGCTGATAGAAGATAAGTGTTTGTTTGATCGCTCGGGGCTGTTAGAGAGCCTAGTGAGCGAGTGAGGCAAAAAAGCCTTCCTAGAGCTGGAACACATGGTGGGTGGCCATTTTGGGTGGCAGTCAGACATTTTGGGTGGAAGTCAGACATTTTGTTGGAGGGGCCTCACAGCTGAATTTGCTCAACTGGCCGGCACTCTCATAGGGGAAGCTCCCAGCACCCCGCTCCTTGGGGGGGGGGGTGTCAGTCCCTGTTCTCTGCCTTCTTCCAAGAAGCCCCATCTCAGAGGGGTTTTCCCAGGCAACAATAGTTCAGTTGCCCATCTCCCCAATCTGATTGGGGTGAGTATGAGGAGAGGGATTACACAGTCACTCTTCCATGTCAGAGGAAGAGGAAGGTGAGATCAGGGATCCTAACTTATCAGAGGAGGAAGGGCTTAGGTCTGATCAATCCTCATCAGCAGTGGTTTTAAACCTTCTCTGTTTAAACTGGTCCTACACAAGGCCTTGGTCACAGCCCAATTAAACCTGGAGGAGGTGGCTCCAGAACTTCTAGCAGCTTCTACTATCCACGGGGACTCTTCTCAAAGTCAGTGGTCCATACAGAGGTTCTTCCATCCCTGCTGTTATTTCTGGATTTGTTCAAGGAGAAGTGTGCCTCCCCTGGGACAGGGCCTCAGCCTTCTTCACACAACAGGCGTTTTTTACAACATGGGCCCTTCCTTGGTCAATGCTCTCCTGGTTCCAGCTGTGGATGCCCCAGTGGTTGCCTCATTTTCAACATCAGGCACTCTTCCACTAAGCCAGAGGATGTGCTCAAGGTGGAGGACAAAAGGTCAGAGCAAACTCTTTAAGCATACCCACCAGGCAGTGACCTGGATGGTCCGGGGCTCCACAGCATCCTCGTTTTTTATAAGGACATCTCTGCGATGGCTGCGCCAACTGCAAGGTCGGCGTCCTACTACCAATTTTAGGTCACATCAATACCTAAATAAAATCATTGTGACGTCAGAATTCATGGCTGATGGTACACTGAATTCGGCAAAATTTGCATTATGGGCCATGGCACCATCGGTGGTGGCCAGGAGGCTCCTCTGGCTGTGAAATTGGCAGTATGATTCCCAGCAAAAATGGAAGCTGGCCTCCACTCCCTGCGCTGTAGAAAAAAACTGTTTGGCGATGCCCTGGAGGCATACTTTGTGGAAACCAGGGACAAGAGAAAGGTTCTCCCCTCAGTGGGGAAGAAGTCAGAGTATTGTCTAGCACCATACTATCGACCTTCCTTCCATCCCAAGTCCTCTGCTCGTTTCTCTCGGGGCCAGAGAACTTCCCTCCTCATCAGAAGCAACAACCTGAGGCTGCAGGCAGGCAGCAACAAATCCTTTCGAAGAGGAGGAGGTCATTGTTTCTGATGCTCCAAGTGAATGCCCTTTCTTCCCACCCATCGGAGGTTGTTTGGCCTTTTTCACCTCCTGATGGGAAGAGTTGACATTGGACTCTTGGGTGCTCAGGACGGTGAGGTTGGGTCTCCAGTTTGAGTTCCTCTCCCCACCCACATGTTTTTTTTTCTCTCCTGCTCGGTTTCTAGGGACAGCTCCTAATGGGCCCTCATGTAATCAGCCATTCAACACCTTGTGGACATAAGAGCCATGTAGCTGGTTCCAGTAGATCAACGAGGGCTACGCTTTTACTCATCTCTTTGTGATCCCAAAAGCCTTGGGAGGGTGGCGAGCCATTCTCGACTTTCAAGTTTTTGAACAGGTTCATCCCATACAGGCATTTTAATATTCAGACTTTGCATTCAATCCTAGAGAGTGTTCGGGAGGGTGATCTTCTCTCTTCCATAGACCTCCATATTCCCATCTGGCTCCATCACCGCCAGTTTCTTCATGGCTGTTACCAGAACAAGCATTTCCAGTACCAGGCCCTTCTATTCAGCTTCATATCGGCCCTCAGAGTCGTCACCAAGGTCCTGGCAGCTTTGGCAGCTTTGCTTCAGGTTGTTCCAGTGTGGGTCCAATGTTACCTGGACAACATCCTGATTCATTTGGCATCGGTCTACTCTGCCCATCGTGACCTCCACACTACGTTGCAGTTCCTACAAGACCACGGGTTTTCTATCAACTTCAAGAAAACCCATCTCTCTCCCACGACTAGACTACTTCATCTCGGCGCGATCATAGATAAGTCTCTCTGCGAGGTATTTCTCTTCCCCGATCGCAGGGAGAGCCTCAACGAGTTCATCTTTCAGATTCGAAGGCAGTGCACAGTCCCCTTGTCTCACCTGTCCAAACTCCTCGGGAAAATTATTTCCTGCATTGGCACATCGTCCTGTGGGCACAGCTCTGTGTTCAAGGTCTTCAATGCTTCCTGCTGCCATTTCAACAGGCAGGGACCTGCCACACTTCCATTAGGTTCAGGTTCCACCACAGATCCTCTGCTCCTTCAGATGGTGGCAATCTCCAGCAGTCTGGAGAGGATATCCATTCAGGAAACCAGACAGAATCCTGCTCATCATAGATGCCAGTCTTCAGGGTTGGAGGGCTCATCTAGCTGGCTAGATAGCCCAGGGGAGTTGGTCTTTGGGTAGATAGGGCCTGCCCCATAAGATGGCTAGAGCTCAAGGCCATCTTCCTAGCCCTGAAGCATTTCCGGAACAGAGTGACAGGTTGCCACGTGTTGGTCATGATGGACAATATGGCCGCAAAGGCACATGTCAACAGACGGGAGGACCAGGTCCAGGGCCTTGATGAGGGAAGCAGAATGCCTGGGGCGGTGGGGGGAGAGATACCTTTCCATCAGGGTGGACCACATTTCAGGGGTCGACAACACCCAGGCTGACTGGTTGAGTCGATCCAGAGTCGATCAGTCGGAATGGAGCCTCCATCCATCCTTGTTCCTAGATCTGTCCCACAGGTTCAGAACTCTTGCAGTAGAACTCTTCACCACCGCTCAAAACACATAGGTAAGCAGATTCTTCACCAGATTTCTGACCCAGAGGATGGAGGGGACCAATACACTTCGGAGCAAATGGCCTCCAAGTCTCCTCTATGCCTTTCCCCCTCTTCCTATCATTCTGGCAGTAATTCGGAAGATGTTGGAGGAAAAGTGGAGCTAATACTCCTGGCACCCCATTGGCCCAGGAGACCCTGGTTTGCTGATCTGGTGAATCTGTCTGTAGCCCAGCTGTGGAAGATCCCGGCCAGCAGGATCTCTCTCCATCAAGGAGCCTTACTCCACCCAGATCCTCAGTGGTTCTACTTAGCCATTTAGCGCTTGAGTGGCAATCTCTGAGGGATTCTAATCTCCCTGACAGGGTGATAGAGACCATCCAGGCTTCTCGCAGGCCTTCTACTACTCGCATCTACGATGCTACCTGGAGGGTCTTTTCCATTTGGTGTTCAAAATCAGCCCATTATCCCACTTCGGCATCTGTCACAGATGTGTTAGTATTCCTTCAAGATGGCTAGAGCAAGGGCTGGCACGTAACATCCTCTGCTGTCAGGTGGTGGCTCTGTCATCAGTGTTGTCCTGGGACAATTATTCATCTCCATCTCATCCTTCAGTTTGAAGGTTTTTGAAGGGGGCTTCTAATCTAGGCTCCCCCCTGTAGTTCACAGGTATCCCACCTGGGATCTCCGTAGAGTTTTGCAGGCCCTTGCGGGACCCCCATTTGAACCTCTCAAATCTGTATCGCTTCAATTTATGACCATCAAAGTGGCCTTTCTAATGGCCATTACTTCAGCCAGGAGAGTATTGGAACTTGCGGCACTCTCAGTTAGACAGGATCTCTGCATTTTCCATGAGAACAAGGTGGTTCTGAGGCTAGATCCTGTGTTTGTTCCTAAAGTAAATTCTTGGTTCCATCGGGCACAAGACATAGTGTTACCAGATTTCTGCCCCAAGCCCCACACCATGAGTTGGAGGGCAAGTGGCATACATACGTTGGATGTAAGATGAGCATCTACATCAAATGTACTGTGGTTTTTCGGACGTCCAAGGCCATGTTTGTATCGTTTCATCCTAATTTGGGGGGGAACAAGGCTTTGCCATCTACTACTGGTAGATGGATCAGAGCATGTGTCTCCAAGGCCTACCAGTTTTTGTCCCTGCCAGTGCCTAATGGCACATTTCACTAGAAGTGCTGCGATTTCTGGCACCTGGACTACCCAGGTGAACCTTGAGGAAATCTACAGGGCAGCTACCTGGACATCTCCTTCGCTGTTTATATGGCACTATCACCTGGAGTCCTTTGCCTCTGCTGATGCCACGTTTGGAAGAAGGGTACTTCAAAAGGTTGTCCCACAGTTGGAGTGAGTGGACAAGACTATGGCCCTCCTGTGGACATGCAGGCTTTGGTATGTCCCATTCCTGGACTCTCAGCGCAGCGTGGATGAGAATGGGCATTGGTATAATTACCTGAGAATACCCTTTCTATGCTGCAAGAGTCCAGACCCACCCTTGCGCATCTGGTCTTAGTGTGTGTGTGTGTGTGTGTGTGAGTGAGTGAATTAATTTCACTATTTATCTTCCAGAGACATGTCTGTCAAGAATCTTCACCTAAAAGCTGAGAGCCAGCTAGGTGCTGGCTTTTTATGTAGTGGCAGACTTAGCTTATGACATCAGAGGGAGGAGTTACATCCCATTCCTGGGCTCTCTTGCAGTGTAGATAGAAAGGGTGTTGTCTGGTAATTATACCAACGCCCATTTCAGAGATGTTTTTGGTGAGAAGTTTTATTTTTCTGCACGCATTGCCAGTTAAGACTTTCACTGCATCAATGGCAAATATATAATGGCATTGTGAGAAACATTTTTTTTTATTATTGAAAAGTCATCAAGTTGCTTTGTCTTACTTACTTTGATTTGACGTGTTCTCTTACTGTGCCTTGGAGCACAGTAATGATGTTACAAGAATTAATTGTTCTGATAGTAGACTCCGAATATTCACGGGCAAGCTATGTATTTTTGTCCATAGCCTTCTCGTTAGAACATCTAAGTGTTTCAGTCATGGGCTGGCAAAGTTGAATTGTGATTGAAAAAATAGGACAATATGAATTGTGTTCCTTTTGCTTGGAGATACAAAACTAGTTCAGTGAAGAATGGTGATACAGTACAATAGAGCATAGAATAATTTGTTTAAAATGTGTATCTTAAAGTACAACTTACTTGTATTAGTCTCTTACAGGAAGAAGAACACTTAGTTTGTGAACAGTTTGTGAAGAAGCTCTTTGGCGAATGACAAGCTTATATGTATATATGTATATATGTATGTGCAGTGGTGAGAGTCAAGTAATTCAACAACTGGTTCGCCCAGGGTCAGGTTGGCCGTCATGGGAGGTGTGGCCCATCCCCGTCCTCCAGCTCCACTGCACATGTGGGACGAGCTCCTGTGATGGCCAACATGACCCTGGGCGAACTGGTTGTTAAATTACCACCACCACTACCCCGCTACCAAAGTGGATCCTGGGCACTGTGGTGCAACGAAGAAACAGGCCAGGGAGTGGCCAGCACGAGAAGAGGAGGAGGAGCAAGGAGAAGAAAGAGGAAAAGCAGCCTTCTCCTTCCCTCGTGCTGGCTACTCTGTTGCCTCTATTTCTCCATTGCAGTGCAGCGCCCAGGATCCTCTTTGATAGCAAGGTGCATGGGTAATTTAACAACCGGTTCTCCTGAACTGGTGCAAACCAACTGAATCCCACCACACACACACACACACACACACACACACACACACACACACACCTCATTCTATTATTGTCTGCTGATCTTAGACACTGAGTGGTAAACAACCACAACCAAAATAGAGAGTCTTCAAGATTTAAGATATATAATACTTTTTCTGATGTAGTAAATATTCCAATTCAGGCTCAGACTTCTTGCTACGGAGAAAGAATCTCAAGTAGCATAGAGTTTTTGCTTTCTTCCTCCACTAAGGACACATGATAGCTTCTGTGTAAATTATTATTGATTACTCTGGTTATCTATATAACTCTCTGCTGACCCCATTAAATGTTGTTGAAACAGAGCGTATTAACACCAGAATTACTGCAGTTTGGGCTTAGTTATACTAATGCAACTCCACTATCGTTCAGATTCAAATTAATCTTCATTAGCTTCATTGGCTAGTGATTGTTATTATAATAGTAGAACTTGGACCACTCTAGCAAGAGTATGGATGTCAAATGTTCAAATAATTTTTTCTTTTCATTAAAGACTTGCTTTCAGTAAGAAGTATAGTACGTGCCCTACAGAGATAATACATACCTTACAGAGATAGTGTCATAGTTGTGATAGAATATCTTTAATAAAGCTTGTGAAAAGTTGCCTCTGCAGTTCAATAATCTGATTAGGCTGGAACAGGAATAAGTTATTCACATCTTTTTTTCAAGGACTTTGCAAATGCAATTCTAGTTTGCTCAGATGACAGGATAAATCTTTTTTTAAAATATAGGCTTTAAGAGACAACCATGGCTATTGTCTTATACATTCAGGATAAGATAATACAGATGGTACAAAGAATTCCTTATAAAAATTTAAAATATCTGTAACATAACTTAGAGCAGGGGTGTCAATCTCATGTCATGGCGGTATAACGTGACATATTGGGACTTTTTTCCTTTTCGCTAAACCAGGTGTGGGCATGGCCAGTGCGTGATGCATCTGGCCCACAGCCCTGACTTAGAGGTTTAAGTTTATCATTTTGCAGCTAATATGTTTGCACTGAGTGTAGAATCAAGTTTTGAATGGTATTTTTGGGATTTGTAGGATGACAACTTTGTTCTGGGCTTCATTGAATATTATGGTTAATATAGAAAGTGTGTATAAGTCATGGAGTAAATCAGATGAAGTTATTAGAGAAGTTCCTCTAGTTAATCTGGAAATGTTCGTGGCTAAAATGGGATAGTTATCCCCAAAGAAATGTTGTGCTATTGATTTCTCACCTGATCTTGTTGGTTAACGTTGATCTATTTGTACATTTGTCATGTAGACCTGCTGTCCCTCAAGATAAGCCGAGAACAGAGCTTCAGTAAGAATTATAAAGTTTTAGCAGATTTAACATGGATGAAGGTGGTTCATAACATATAAAAACGTTCTGTGATAATAAGTAATTTTTAGATGATTATTAAGATATTATTAGCATGAGGCTATTCAGAGCATTTAAGGCATAATTTGGGTTTGAATTTGGAAGTCAGTGTAAATGAAACAAATTGTATAATTAGATATTCTCACCCTAATAAATCAAAATTCCTGTATACTTTTCAAAGGCAGCTCCAGATAGAGGACATAACAACACCAATCCAATCTAGAAATAACTAGGAATCTTAAAACTGTTTAAATCATGTCTGTTTTTTCTCAGTAAGTTGAATCCTTGGGGTTTAGTAGATTTCTTGTTTTATTTCCAAAGCTTTTGTTTTTTGGGTTCACACACAATTATGTTTCTGGTTGACCATGTAACAGAAATAGTTGCTAGCCTACATGGCATATTGGTTAATATGTAGTAAAATGTGAAAATACAGATTTAGGTTCACTATTATCCATAGAAGTTCACTGGGTGATTTTAAATCAGTCATTTTCAGGCTAACTTGCTTCATAAGATTTGCTACTATGGAAGGGAGTTTCCTCTGTTTCCTACTTGGAGAATAGTGGGTTATAAAACAAATTAATAATGAATAAAGAGGTATTTATATAATGTTCTAGCACTAAATATTCAGAAGGCCATAAGCTGTCTTGCATCAACAGATCAAACTGTAACTCTAACCCCCCCCCCCAAGTTGTTATATAGTTATTAAAACATATTACCTGGCCTCCTGAAAACTAAGAGAGATGTAACACGACAGAAAAAATGTTTATATTCATGGGCCACTTGCATACTTAACACGTGAGAGCCTAATTCAGGGAGCATCAACACAAAACATGAAGAAAATAAACCAATACAGTAATGGAGGACAAAATCTATAGCCCAAAACAGAAATGTCTGTTGATAGTTTGATATCTATTGTTAATGGTTCTTTTGGATTTTTTTTTTTTTTAAATAATGAGCACAAGTTCTTTTCCAGTACTAATTTTATCCCAGACTAAATCAAGAATGCATCTTTATTAGACAGTTAACCTTTGAGGTAAGTTTACGTTTGGAGTATAAGTCAGAATGACTTTGGTGACATCAGTGTTTCCCATTGTAGTCCTCAACTTACAATAGTTTGTTTAGTGACCGTTCAAAGTTACGATGTCATTGAGAAATGTGACTTAACCATTTTTCATAATTATGACCTTTGCAGCATCTCCATGATCATATGATCAAAATTCAGGTGTTTGGCCAATGGCTCCTATTTATGACCTTTGCTGTGTCCTAAGGCCACGTGATCACCTTTTGCGTCCTACTGACAAGCAAAGTCAACAGGGAAGCCAGACTCATTTAACAGCTGGGTTACTGGGTTATCAACTGAAGTGATTCACTTAACAATTGTGGCAATAAAAATTGTAAAAGATCACTCCTACTTTTTCAGTGTTCTGGAAGGGCCTTAAAACGTGGTTCTGCTGGCTGCCCTGGGACCCCAGTGTGGATGCTCTGTGCTGGAGAAGGGTAGAAATAAGATCCTACCCAATGCTGCCCATTTCCTTGCTTTTTAGTTCCTATTTAATTCTTGTTAACTGTTTTTAACATTTTTTGAGCCGCCCAGGGGCGTTTCAACAGTCAGATAGGGGGCATATAAATAAGGATCCTTTGAAGTATTTCTAAACCAATTTCCAAAGATCTCAAGGAGTTGTATGCCATAAGTCAATAAGACAGCAAAACCATTTAAACCAGGGGTCTTCAAACTTGACAGCTTTAAGACTTGTGGACTTCAACTGCCAGAATTCCTCCTCCAGTCATGTTAGCTCAGGAATTCTGGGAGTTGAAGTCTACAAGTCTGAAACTTGCCAAGTTTAAAGATCCTTGATTTAAACAGTCACATTTCCTATTTAAAAAATTGTGGTAATGGGGAATATTTTCCCTACTCTTTTCTAAACTGCCCAAATTCCGAAAGAAAGAATGCAGATTCCAAAACGTTTGAAGTAGCAACTGGAAAATATCTGACCACAAACCATGAAGAGCAATTATTGATAATATCCATAAGTCAAACTGCCTGTATGTGATCCAGATCTAAATCATTTAAGGCTGCAGCAAACGATCACTGGCACTTTGTATTTCGTTTAGGAAATTACAAATGAGATAAAAGCTTAGGGTAAAATCACTCAATTCATAAATAAAAATTCATATGATGTAAAGTGAAAATCCATCTTGAAGACTCAATTATTTGCAAACTTCATTACTTGGTAACCCTAATTTAAGCATTGTTTCTGATGCTCAGTAGCCATGGCAATTCTGTAATATTTCTTGATAAGAGATTCTTAATGCATCAGACTAAAGGAATATTCTTCAAATTTCTGAGGATCATTAAAGAATATAAAAGGCATGTCTCAGTGGATCTAAAAACAGTCTAATATTGGATCAAGTATTCAGAACTTGCTATTTTCAATATTTCAGGTTCTGATATCTTTTTTCATATTCACTTCAAAATAAACCACGCCTTACCTGGTCTGTGCAACAGACATGAGGCTCAAGGACCCCACAAGAAAAGAAAACAGCTTAATTCCATTGTCCATCTGTCCTATTCAGTTATGATGGACAGTGTCAATCAGTAATTACCAAAGGTCACAGAATGGTATAGAATGGAACGGAATGCTTATATTATTTTCTTAATGGTGATTCTGATGGTAACATCATTTTTTTTCCAATATCTACATAGATTTCTTTCTTTTTTTAGGAAAAAGGTACACCTAGGTCATCAGTAGCAAAGTCTAGAGGTCTCTATAATGCAGGGGTGTCAAACTTCTTTTGTCATGGCAGCATCACGTGACATTTCGGGACTTTTTTCCACTTTGGTAAACCAGGTGGTCAGCCTTTCTTATGGTCCAACTTTCACAGCCATACATTGCAACTGGGAAAACCATAGCCTTGACTATACACACTTTTGTTGGCAGGGTGATGTCTCTACTTTTTAGTATGCAGTCTAGATTTGCCATAGATTTCCTCCCCAGGAGCAATATTTTTTACTCAACCTTTATTTTGAAGTCTTCTGTTCAGTTTTTCCATCAAGTTTTCTATTTTTTTTTTATTCTGGACTGAAGCTATATCTCTAATCATGCATACAACTGAAATAGCCATATACTGCTTTTTATCTTGTGATTTTACTTCTTTTCTTCAGTCTTTTTTGTCTTCAATTTTAGATTATGTTCTCTTGCACTTGGCCAAGTGACATGCATAATGAAGGACAAATAAAAATAGCAACAATGAATAATTAAGGGATCATATTCCAAGTTTCCTTTTTAGCAATTTCCTCCCACAGTCTAATATAAACTGTAAGTTAAAGGCTTATCCTAGAGATTTTGTTGGAAAGTCCACTATATATTGGAAATCATGACCATGACCATGAAAATAAACAAACACACATCCTTTACCCTTCACACATTGAACCGGAAACCCCTGATACCACACCAACACTACACTATACAGCACAATTCAAAAGAGCTACTGCCCTGGGATAGAAGCTGTTTTTCAGCCTATTTGTCCTTGTTTTTATTATTCTGTACCGTCTGCCAGATGGTAATAGTTCAAAAAAAGGGTGCCCAGGATGAGATGGATCTTTGAGAATGTTTTGAACTTTCTTAAGGCAGCGGGAGCTATAAAGCTCTTCCAAAGAGTGTAGAGCAAGGCTGTCAAACTCTCATTGTGTGATGTATCATGACTTTTTCTCCCTTCACTAAAATGGAGGTGGCATGTCCAGCGCATGACACATCTGGCCTGCGGGCTGCGAGTTTGACATCCCTGTTTTAGAGTGAGCAATGGAACGGCTTTCTCGTAAGGCTGCGATAGGTCAGGCATGAGTTGCTCTTTTCCTAGTTGATTGGACTGAGTCTTGTCAAAAGCTAATTAGCTTAGCTCCACCAACCGTGGGTGGCCACTCCGAGCTTTAGACTCAGTTCTCAGCCAGGATGGACACAATCGATTGCCTCTCCTCCTTTGCTTGGGCAAAGGCAGCTTTATTCTCTTCACATAAAAAAAAGAAAAAAGTTTCAAAAAATGCAATATTTAAGAAGAGAAGCAATATTTATTATTTTCTGTCCAACAACCAGATTTCCTACAGAAACATCATCTTTACATATTTTCAGTGCAGGTTTTGTGTCTCTAAAAAAGTCTTGTCTGACCTTCCTGACTTTCTCAATCCTACCTATTTGCTTTTTTTGCTTCTACATTTTAGAATATTCATTGTATCTCCTGATCTCCCAATATTAGATACTCAGGTAGAAGAGAAGAACTCCCTAATTAATCTCTCCCAATACAGATAGTCCTTGACTTACAACAGGTCATCAACTTCAAAGTTACCATTGCAGCATCCCCATGGTCAACTGATCAAAATTAAAATGCTTGGCAACTGACTCACATTTATGATGCTTGCAGTGTCCTGGGGTCATGTGTTTACCTTTTGTGAGCTGCTGACAAGCAAAGTCAAAGAGGAAGCCAGATTCACTTAACAACCATGTTACTGACTTAACAAATGCAATGATTTACTTAACAATTGTTGATGAAAGGTCATAAAAAGGGGAAAAATTCACTTAAGAAATGTCTCACTTAGCAACAGAAATTTTGGGCCCAATTTTGGTTGTAAGGTGGGGACTGCCTATACAGTGCCAAATTCAACAAAGGGGATTTTTTGCTGCTTCGCTGTTCTTTTTAACCAAATCCTTTAGCTATTACCTGTAATAAAAATCTACCTCAGGTTTTTTTCAGGAGAGACATTGTATGTTATGTCTGCCGCCTTCTGATAAGGAAGCTGCCACAGAAGAACCGCCTCAGGAAGACGAGTGTATGGAAGAAAAAGTGTTTGATCAGAATAGTGCATGGGTGTTCTTTAGGTTCATTGAAGTGAATCTTTGTAGTAGGCCAAGAAAAAAAAAAAGAAAGATTCGTTATTAATACTAGATAAACATGAAAGCCTTCCTTAAGAAGGGAAAGATAGGCCAGAAAAGTAAACAAAATAGTTATGCTACTGCTCGTTGAATGCATTGTGAGTGCAACATGCATTATAGCAATGGTACTTAGACTTATATACCGCTTCACAGTGTTTTCCAGCCCTCTCTAAGTGGTTTACGGAGTCAGCATATTGCCTCCAACAATCTGGGCCCCCCTTTTACCAACCTCGGAAGGATGGGAGGCTGAATCAACCTTGAGCCGGTTAAGATCGGAGTGCTACCAGTCAGCAGAGTTAACCTACAATACTGCATTCTAACCACTGTGCTGTATATCTTAACCAGATGATTTCCTAACATGAATTCAAATCTCTTAGCAATTCTAATTTTTCCCTCCATTAAGGGCACCCAAAGCTGCTTCCAAAATGGATTGTGTGCGTGTGTGTGTTACACTTTGAGCTTTGAAAGGCTAGAAGAAAGACTAGATTTATACGTGAACTAGAGTAGTGTTACAGATGAAAATAAAGACTGCTTCAAGCTGACCTTGATTGATGGTGAAGAAAACCACTCTTAATTTTCAAGTGAGTCTCCAGAAAAGTACCAAGGAGAGAAGATGGAGATTTCTCTTTCAGAAATTAAATTGAAGAACAAGTCCGTGTTTCTGACATTATGCCAATTAAGTGTAGGGCTGCATTGGTAGGTTGGTCAAATTTTGCTTCCCTAACACTGATGTCCATCTTTAACACAGGAAGTGTGTGGACTAGCCAGAAGATTTCCAGATACCTATACCTCCTTACCATGTGAAAATATGAACAGCGTTCTGCTATCTTCACTTCTGAAGAGGTGATAGATGATCTCTGAGATAGGAAGAAAAATTACTTCTTACAACTTCATCCCAATTTTTTTTACAATGTAGGTGTTATAGATAGAACTCAAACCGCATAACCCATAAATGGATAAATGGAATGATTGGTTAAAAGTCCTGGTTTGCATGGAACCTCAAAATAAATCACTTTATGGCATAACGTTGGGTACGAACTATAGGATTTGCACAGAATTTCCAGCTGTATGGCTTTTTTTAGACATTAGAGGAAGACATTTCAGAGTAAACTATAGCTAATCTTATTTAATCAGAATAGAGCTGGAAGGGACCTTGGAGGTCTTCTAGTCCAAACCTCTGCTCAAGCAGGAGACCCTATACCAGTGATGGCTAACCTTTTCGGCACCGAGTGCCAAAATGGGAACGCACGTACACCCGCATGCCAGAAACCAAAAGAACAGATCGTCTTCTGGTGTCCGGTGCGCCTGATCTTCTGGTTTCTGGTGCATATGTGCTGGCTGTGCCTGGCCTTATGGGTGTCCTTAGGCCTGTCTGCCCCCTGATTCCCGTTGGGATGGTGGAACATCCCCATTGATAACCCTGTTCCGCAACTCCTGGGAACTCGGAGCCCCTTCCTGGCCTTGAAGGGAAAGGGTATCGGTGTTTCCGGGGCTTGAGTCAGGGAGCTTCGCCCCAATACTGGATGAAGCACCCCTATCCAGGATGAAGCACCCCTATCCAGCCCGCTACCGAGAACAAGCCAACAGAACTCACCCCCTACTTCTGCCAAGGGAGCGTGATTGCTTCCTGGCCAGCATGCCTCCTCTTACCCTGGCGCCGGACAGACGTTCCTCCTGCGTGGAGTCAGCTCCTGCGCAGCTCTGCCTCCCCAGAAGAGCAGTAGCAGTAGCCACAACAGGATGAAAGACTGGAGCAAGAACTGCCACTGTCAAGGCCAGTGGGGCAGTGGTGGTGCATACGTGCAGCCCCATGTCCCCAATAGAGCAGCAAGGGCAGGCACAGGGGGAGAGACAGGAGAACTGTCACTGCTGGGGCCAAAAGGGGTGGCGGTGGTGCACACGTGCGGCAGCAGGAGCAGCAGGCGGAGCAATTGACTGCCCAACCAGCAAATGCTGCCCTGCCTGCTGCTCCTTCCATTGCCAGGAGCTAAAGGGTGACAGCAGTTCTCGCTCCTGTCTCTTGTCCTGTGCTTGCCACCACTGCTCATTTGGGGAGGCGGGGCTGCGTGTGTGAACCACTGCGCTCTCTCGCAGCCAGCGGCAGCAGGAGCAGTGGACAGGGCAGCATTTGCTGGCTGGGCGGTCAACTGTCCCATGCTCGAGCTGGTCAGTGCGCAAGGGGAGCAGTGCTGCTGGCCAGGATGGCCAGGCCTGGGCTTTCCTTCCTCCCTGCCTGACAGGTTTCTTGCATGGCTCAAGCCCGCGGCACTGACGTGCGTCCACAGTCTAGAACATCTGGCTGGCAGCGCTGCTGGGAAGATGATCTGGTTTCTGGCACCAGCAAGTCTTTGCGTACACATGTACGCAGAAACGTACACAGGTACATAGTACACAGGTACGCAGAAACCAAAAGACCAGGTGGCCAGCGTGCATGCCTGCTCTGGGGACTGGAAGAGCATCTTCCCAGCACGCACATGTGAACTTGGCGGCTGTTCTTGTTTTTGTGCACATGTGCATTTGAAGTCCCGCTGGCCAGCGCGCCAGAACTGGAAGAGTAATTGGCAACAGCTGGCGTGCCTGCCGCAGGTTTGCCATCACGGCCCTATACCATTCTAGACAAGTGGCTGTCCATTCTCTTCTTAAAAATCTCCAGTGATGGAGCACCACAATTTCTGAAGATGTAAATCATGTGACCATGGGGCTGCTGCAATGGTCACAAGTATGAAAATGGTCATAAGTCTCTTCAGTGCCATTTTTCAGTGCCGGTCAGTAAGAGAACTGTTGTAAGTCAAGGACTACCTGCATTACACTACTTCCCCACCATTTATATTGAAACCTTGTGTACTTCGCATGAGGTTTGTGTTTTGAACTTTATATTCATGTCCTGTTTTCATTCAAACCACCTTTTCAGGCATTCTGAACTATCCTTTGCTAGCTTTCCTTTTGTTTTGTGTTTTTACAGCCTTTTGGGGATTTTACCAGCTAGGTTTTACTAGCTAGGCCAGCCCTTCTCAAAAGAAGAAATGTGATACGAATGCAACTGCTGGTGTAAGAAATGTAGAATTGCTTATAGAATGAGTTATAGCAACTTTGTTTTGATATGAGCTGCTTTGGTGCCTATAAATATAAGTAAAAAGTAGTGTGGAATTAGAATTGTAGTTAGTTAGGATTTATTTTTTACTTCGTTCTGTGTGATCTGCAAATTAATAATTGAAGCAAACTATTCTTTTAGGGTAATGTAATAAAAGGATTCATTATTTTTTTTGTTCTCAGGAGCTGACTGGTACATGATTTTCTATTTTAATATTGGGAATCTGAATTTTGCTTGACATTCCAGAGCAGCAATATTTTGAATACAACTAAAACTTAAATATTGAATGTAGCTAAGCTCTGTTTCTTCAGGACTTTAATTTGAGAGAGAAAGGTGCTTTTATTTTTAAATTTATTGTAGATTACAGATAGTCCTCAACTTACAACAATTCAGTTAGTGACTGTTCAAGATTACAATGGCATTGAAAAAAAGTGACTTATGACCATTTTTCAAAATTACAAACCTTGCAACTTCCTGATCATATAATCAAAATTCAGATGTTTGGCAACCGATTCATACTTACGACCATTGCTGTGTCTACTCGTCATGGGATCCTCTTTTGTGACCGTTTGACAAGCCAGGAGAAGCCAGATTCACTTAACAACCAGGTTACTAACTTATCAACTGCAATGAATAATTGGGGCAAGAAAGGTCATAAAATGGGGCAAATCTCAACAAAAGTCTCTCTTAATAATACCAATTTTGGGCTCAATTGTGGTTTTAAGTTCAGGACTACCTGCATTTCGAAATTCTTTCTAACAATGAATTTTGTAGTCTAAACAGCAATCCCCCATTAGGGCTGAATTTCTATTTGTCTTGAGAAGGGCATTATCAGGGCATTATGCATTAAGGCATGAACCCAACTCTAGCTGATGTATTCTGATTGCTGGCTCATAACTGAAAAAGTAACGCATGTAGTTTGTTTTCCACTAACATATTAGGTTTTCTTGGAAAAGATCAGCACTATATTCCCATCTCCTTGTTGATATCATAAACAATTTCTGTCCAGAATTTTCATGCCAGGATCGTAATGGTTTTGACACTCAGCCTATCAAAAGATTATCCCAAAGGATTATCTTGCAATTTAATTATCTTTCTGTGTGGGTTCAGCTGCCTAACATGGATTTATTGGGAATATACTTGTGTGGGTTAGTCTTCCCAAATGCATTTTTTTCTATTGATTTTATCCTTTCCTCCTTTCTTTTTTTGGTTATATTGTAATTCCGTTATGTAACTGCCTACAGTTGTGATTAAAGTAGCATACAAATTGATCTACAAATAAAAATAGAATAAATCATGCTGAGGTGGTTTTGCTGTTTATATCCCTAGATAGTTAAACTCAGCTAATCATACCCTTTTATAGACTCAGAAAATGGTGAAATAATTGATGGAAATCAGATTTAGCAGCACCCTCAACTTTTTATTCTAAAGCAGGGGTCTTCAAACTTGACTGCTTTAAGACTTGTGGACTTCAACTCCCAGAATTCCTCCTCTAGTCATGTTAGCTCAGGAAGTCTGGGAGTTGCAGTCCACAAGTCTTAAACTTGTCAAGTTTGAAGAGCCTTGTTCTAAAACATTAGAATTAAGTAGTGGTACATTCGCTATTGCTGATAACTTTTTACCATATTCTAAATGGCCAAGAAGTTGATATGCCTTCACAAAAAGAAGGTAAGGAGCAGAATTCAGCTGAAAGTGAATTAATCTATGTATTTCCTTCTTTTCATAATTTTCAGAAACTAACTTGGTCTACCTTAAGAAGATTAAAATAGTAGAATGCTTTGAATATATGCCAGTAAAATTCTTCCTGTGATGCTGAAAGTGTTCCAATCAGTTGCAGTTAACATCTTAAAATGTAATTAGTAATCACTAGTTATCATGCATCTTTATAGCTTGTGTATGTATTAAATGTGTTGGCCTCGGGGCAAGTCAGCTTGGGTAATCCGAGTGTGGTTGTTTGCAGAGATCTCACAATTAATTTAGCAAAGAGAAATCTTAAATGATTTGAGTTGCTTCAATTCTCATATCTCTGTTAAGAACACTATATATATTGGGTAGACATCAACTGTTGTTTTCAACTTGGTTGGTTTAATCTTCCTGCTCCCTCCAAAATTGCACAGGTATGTAGATACTGTAAGATGGGCTTCAGAATCCTGTTGGTGATGCTTTGAAAAATTCATCTTATGTCTATGGTTTAAATATTAGATGATTAAAAACATAGGTATTTAGATGACAGGAAAGTATTTGTTAGATTTATTTGCTAAAAAAATAGGTTAAACTAGGAAAGTGAGGCCAGGTGTGATGGTTGGTAACATTCTCAAGGTTCTCAGCAAAAGTGCAGTTCCTGACAACAGTGTAGGTCAGGGGTGTCAAACTCAATTTCATTGAG
The DNA here is from genome assembly GCF_049901715.1 of Pseudonaja textilis. Lineage (NCBI taxonomy): Eukaryota > Metazoa > Chordata > Lepidosauria > Squamata > Elapidae > Pseudonaja > Pseudonaja textilis. Next base: position 181,105,845 of record NC_141991.1, read on the forward strand.
GGCCAAAGACAATCAGAGTCGTCTTTGACCTTGGGGGGGGCTGGATGTGGCCCGCTTGACATCATGTCGGGGGCATCTGACAATTCTCTGCCAGAGAAAACGGGCTCCCGAGCTCTGTTTTCAGCAGTGATGGCCTCCTGCTGCCCTCTGTCAGCGAAAATGGAGCTCGGGGATAGGGCTGGGGGCTGTGCACAGTTTTTCACTGGCAGAGGCACTGTGTTTCTCTGCTGTTTCTAGGGTGGCCTGCAGGCTAGATCTAAGCACCTTGAGGGCTGGATCTGGCCCCCGGAGTTTGACACCCCTAGTGTAGGCAATTCATAAGTGGTATCGATGTTTAGGATAAAGAAAGGCTTCTGATGTATAATGTCCAACAATATGCACAGATAAATTCCCCCACCCAATTTTAATATAAGTAGTCCTTTACTTATGAGTGGTCGCTTAGTGACTGTTTAAAGTTATGATGGATTCCCAAAAGATTTTTATAACCCAGTTCTGAAGTTCTGATGGCTCTATTTCATGTCCCCCCTCCCTGTACCTCCTCGTCTGCATTTCGGACACTTAGCAACTGCCCTGCATTTATGACTTTGCATTGTTCTGCAATCATGTGACCATCATTTATGATTTTTTTTTTTTTACTAAAAATGACATTCTGGTTTTGGACAAAAATCCCCCATAGCAAACAATGGCTTTGCTTAATTGTTGCCATAAATGTATTTTAGAACAATATATGATATTGTCAAATTACCTGTTCTGTGGACTCGGTGCTTATTTATTTTTGCGCTCTGCTTCCAATATTAAATAAGTCAAGGTATACGTAGACATTCTTTAACAAGTAGATGTAATTCTTTTTATCTGTGCAACAATGTAGTTGTTGTTAACACCAAACTATACAGTAGTAGAACTTATATAATATTTCTTCTGGCATGAAAATAATGTGCTTCAACTTGTTAAGTGTTAACGGTTTCCTCAGTCCCCCCAAAAAAATGCCTTTTGATATGACTAAAGCTTCTAGTGAATATTTCAGAACTGATGACTAGCAAGCAAAATGGAGCATAATGAAAGTATGTATAGAAATATGTATTTTTTCCAAGTGAAATTACTTAGTTTTTATGTGTATGGGAATAAGACTTAGAGAAATCTAGAATAATACAGTAGTTTGGTTCAATTGTTAAATATGTTTTTAAAAGCAAGCTTATTTGTTCACTTGCTAGTGTATTATTGGAATAAGGAATTTTTTGCTTAACCCTTTGCTTTTCTATTAATGTTGCACTGTAGCAATAATTGTGTTGCAACCTGTCTTAATTTTTTTAAAGCAAGGAAAATAATGCCTTAACAGAAATATGCAACTTATCAAAATTATTGCTTGATATTTAATTGGGCACAGAAGTTTCAAATTGAACACATATTCAAATTGAGCAGTATTCTCATTGGGTTCTTTTGGCTCAAACTATCTGGTTGTTGTTTTTTCCCCCCAATATCTTTTAAAAACTAGAAATTATTTAATATGTGTTCAAGTGAGGCTTGGCTTGAAATTTTGTTGATTTTTCCCCAGTCTGGGGCATATGTAATTTAAAAAAAAATCACAGTTTTTCTGTCGATTCTGTTTAGCATCCAGAGTCCTTCTGTTTAAGTTTTTTTTTTCTGTGATTTTTTGTTGTCTTTAATTTGAACAAACCTTATAGTGAAAATCTAGATAACAGATTGATAGACAGATAATTCATTATGCTAAACCAGGGATGGGATACTACTGGCTCTATAGAACTGGTAGCTCTGAAGAGTAACAGACACTGAACCGGTTCTCTGTCTGATGCTGTTTGGCCCACCCACCCGCCTGGGCTCTTACTTGTCCTTTATTTCCTGCTTTTTCAACCTCAGCTGCTTTGCGCAGCATAGCTGAGGTTGAAAAAGCAGGAAAAAAGAGGCTTTCCAAACGCTTGCGTGCCTACACGCAGGGCTTTTCAGATGTCCAGACGGCACAGCTTAATTTTTTACACCAAACCGGTAGTAACACCGATTGAATCCCATCCCTGTGCTAAACAACCAGCTTATGCAATTAAGCTAAAATACTACAATACCATATAATAGAAATTTTGCAGATCAGTGAACAGCTTAATAGCATACAGAGGTGCAAAACTAAACTCTATAGGTAATAATGAGAATAGTAATAATACTGAATTGTATTCCAGCTCTTTGGTAAAAAATTCTGAAGAATAGGATGAATCAGCCAAACATATGATGAACATTACTACGCACCTAAAAGTGTCCACACTGCCTATCCCACATAACAATAAACAATGGAAACTTGGCATTTTGTGGAATCTTCTAGAAAGAGGGCACAATGTCAATCCTTACTAGAACAAAGGCCTAGTTATTTCAAAAATACAGCATTAAGCAAGATTGGAGAAATGACCATTTTATGGTATCTCATGAAAGTATTACTAACTTATTTTGTTGCTTTTCGAATTTTGGTATTGAATACAAATACAACATTTAAGATCCACATATACTGACGAATAGTTCAACACATGTTCCTAATTAAGTAGCTTTAATCCAAAGTAGGTGTTAAATTTAGTCCTGGTGGCTTTTTGAAAAATCTCCAAACATTAGTCAAGGAGGAATCCATTCTGTCTCAGATGGAATCTTAAAATACATGCCTTCCTCCAGACAGAAAAATGGGATAGGTGGTTTACCTGTTACTATGATTAAGCTCCAAGTAACCATACAAAACCCTTTCCTTGTTGATACAAACTATTACTATCATTATAATTATAATTAAGATTTAATAACATCATGTTACAATTCCTGGATTGTGTTCTTCCTTTTCCCCCTCCTATTTGTATGGTTTTAATAATTGCCAAATCCATCAATAGTAATTCAAATCACTATAAAAGATTTGTGCTTTTATTTTTGGCACTTGGTAGCTATGAAAAGTTTTCCAAATATTTGCAGAACTGGTATCTTCTGTCAAGTGGATAAAGTCCCTATCCTGTTTGCTAAGGATATGCTTGATTTAAAATAAAAACTTCTAAAGGAATCAAACATCCCTACTTAGAAAATTATTTTGGAGTTGTATAAATATTTCATGTCCCAGAAGAACAAACTCGAAACATTTTGAGTATTCTGCCACAGGGTATTTTTGATTCTCTGATAGTGAATTTAAGTGATTCTTCCTCACTGCTATCTACTCTTTCCCTCAACTAGTTTGGAATATTTGTCATCCCTTTAAGTGCACACTTTCGTCCATTATATTAATATCTAAGTAATTTTTGGCACTGATCAATTTCAATAAACCAATAGGTTTTTAAAAAATGATTAGGTTCCAATAGTAGATCTGCACTATTGCATTTAACTGGTACAAAACTGAAGTAGCTCTTGCCTGGGTTTACAATTTAGTGGCACAAGCTATAAATGATTATTTGTGTGAAAGGTAGCCACTGTATTTTGTTAAGTTGATGCTCATTGTTATATGTGATATATTAATGGTTTATATAAAAAAACCATAAGAAATCTAAAATGGATAAAATGGAAAATAGTGACTAAGAGATTTGCAGAAAAATATTGAAATTGGATGGACTGTAATGATTTTTTTAAACCTGTGAGAAAAACAGCATAGCTCACCAGTGTTGATACAAAGGGCGGTCTTTGAGCCCTGCATGCATGCGTGCAAAGTGCTCTCTCAGAACCAGTAGTTAAAAATTTGGAAACCCACCACTGTATGAGGAGATCACGTTTGCAGCATTATTTATCCGTTCAAAATAGCAGGTGTTGTTAAGGTACCTGGAAGGGTTATTTAGTTCAGCTGAGGTGTGGCAATCCGCTCTGCTATGTGAATCAACTGAGCTAAAAAAACAAGGGAATATAGAAGAGGTAATAGCAGCGGTGGGTGGGAGGGGCCAGCCAGAAGTAGTATTTGCCTGTTCTCCGAATTACTCAAAATTTCCCTTACAAGTTTGCCAGAACCGATTCGAACCGGCTGAATACCACCTCTATCCACATTGTATAAATAGTTCCTTCTTGATTGTGTGGTTCTTGAAAGCTCACAAGGTATCGAAGAACAGAATTATGCAACAATACGGGGTCTAATTGATGTTGGTTGTTCATGTTTTTCTGTAGTAGGCCTTTCTGGGGGATTGCATACTTTATTATTAAATTTTGTTCACATATTCAACAATACATCTGATAGATATTTTCTTATATATAGGTAGTTTATTGATTGATTAGTCTTACAACTATACCCTAAATAGAAAATAAATAAAATGCAGGATATAAGTCCAGGGTAAAATAGATAAAAAGGAAACATAGTAACACATATGTTAAATCAACATTCAGATAAATACATCATATTTACATTATACCCCAATCTTTTCAATATAACGAGTTTTTAGATTAATTGCCTTAACTATAAACTAGGTTTAAAATGTAAGTCAGAAAGAACTCAAGTAAATGATTTGAGATAATAAGATAATAAGATTTTTATTTCGTCATTATTTTGAGTTCCATACATCATTCAATGTCTCTTTATATTTTTTTAATGTAAAGAAAATTTCAAAATGGTAGAAAATTTAAAGAATTATCCCTGGCATATGGGATAGTTAGAGGTAGAAATTTACACAGTTTGCTCTAGGAGTTCTTAATGACTCTGTTACCCATTTTGAAAATCTGACATAAGCATAGAACTCTAAATGAGATCTTGACTGAAGTACGATCACTAATTTTCAATTACAAGTGAAAATTTCACTATTACTTGATGTTTCTTTTTTTTTCCTGATCTACATACTAAATTAACCCTGCAAGTTGATATTCATGTAGTTGTGTGCCATTGTTTTAATGAGGGAATTTGATTAATCCAAAACACTACTGATTTCTGCATTCATCTAGGTTACGTTAAGCTGTTTATTTTATAGGTCCTGCAGTTGACATATGCAACAATACGGGGTCTAACTTATGAAACCTGTAGTCTGAAAAACTGGAGGCTATTATGGTTTCTCTGTAACATACAGCATTTCCCCCCCTGCATTTTAGCCAATATTTCATTGTCGAACCAAATCGTAGGCTTTGAATTCAGATGTTCTGACCTAGGCTTCACCAAATCACGAAACAGACTCCTTGTCCTGACAAAACCCCTTTTTATTTGGCTAATGTGAATTTCTATCATTCACATCCAGCAAAGTCCCAGCAAACAGTCTTTCAAGGGTGAATGCCTTCTGATGAGTAGGCCACATATTTTTGTTTTTCTTGGCTCTGAATTGATGCATAATTATGACAGCTAGTGTTCTAGTTTATTTAATTGCTTATACAAGTAGCCTCTAAATAGTAGAATGCTGGAGGGGAAGAAGATTTCAGCTTTTGACTGATAAAATAACCTGCCCGTTTTTTAAAATCTTCAGCCATTTTTCACATTCTTTTAATTTTTGCTGCCCAGTTTGAAGTTATACAGGTGTCTTACCGTTATCTTGAAAATAAAGTGGTGTCTTAAAGCACTCCGTTTGAAATCCTTTATGAACTCTTTGCTGCTGCTTATCCCAAAGCTTGGAGAATAACGTATCAGGTATTCCAAGGTATTTGACAAATGACCCTTTTTCGTGCTGTGGACTTGTGATTTCAAGTAACTAGTTGCAGAATTCCCAGTGGAAAAATAATGCAATTTGCATTTTTTTTCCTGCTGGGGAGAGAGTTCTTTCATTCAGAGGCTTATGTTGTTTCATTTTAGTATTAACAGAATTCTGACAGGCTTTTGAAAACGTTTTATTCCCATATAGCAGCCAGTTGCTTTGAACTGTTCGTCATAGCAGTCAAAAGGTTTTTTCTTGGAAAGCTAAAAGAATATCTTATTGTGAATGTTGCTCATAAGTTCTATTACTGAACACTTTGCGTTTTAGTTTTTATCAATTCAAAGGCATTTTATTTATTAATGCACTCTGGCTTAGAGGAAAAAAAGAGATATGGCTTATATCTGCAAAAAGGAGATAGGAAAAACTGGATCTGGTTCTTAAATATAGGAGATGACAAGGGATAGTAGATGAAGAATTTGAAGGATTCCCCCCCTCCCCCCGCAATTAGGCTGAGCGAGCACATCGTATGCGAAGTGCATGATGGCTTGATATTTTTTAGAGATGCATTTAAAAGCCCGTTCTATCAAAGGAGTACTTGGTACTTCAAAAGGATATTGCAGTTATATAATCAGTGTAAGGGGGGAGAGTCCAATTATATTCCAACAGTTTTTCCTAGGCTAGCAATGTCAATTTATTTTTGGATTGTAATCCTATATATATATATATATATATATATATATATATATATATATATATATATATATATATATATATATATCACACACACACACACACACACACACGCACGCACGTCTTGGTGTGTTCGGGTCTTTTCCCATGTAAGATTGAGCATGATCTGAGCTGCCGTCTCTGTAAATACTGGTGGGGATGTTGGCTGTGTTGTCATTTCTTGATTGGTTGATGGAGTTGATGTTTGCAGATTGGCTGGCTCTTTCGTAAGAACCTGTGTGGCTGAGGTATTGGCCGTGTGTCTTATCAACCTCCTATGTTGTAATGACCTGGGTCATGGGCTGTATGATGACCTTCTGAGTTCTATTGTTGTGACATCCTGGGTCTTGTGCTGTAATCTCCTGGGTTGTAATGACTTGGGTCATGGGCTGTGTGATGACCTTCTGAGTTCTATTGTTATGACATCCTGGGTCTTGTGCCGTAATCTCCTGGGTCGTTGGCTGTGTTGTAACATCCTGAGGTTTTGTGGTGTAACCTCCTGAGTTCCGTGATGTGATATCCTGAGCAGGTGGATATGTTGTGATGTTCCGGGTTTTGGTTTGGCTCCAAGTTTGAGGCCTGGCTATGTGTTCATGGTGTGTGTCCTTTTGCTTGCTTTGGGGGTCGGTTGTTGTATCCAGGTTGTTAGAACACAGGAGGCTGAGAGACACACAGCCAATACCTCAGCCACACATGTTCTTACGAAAAAGCCAGCCAATCTGCAAACATCAACTCCATCAACCAATCAAGAAATGACAACACAGCCAACCTCCCCACCAGTAACAGGCAACAGAAAGAAAGTACAACTACTTAACTCATTCTTTGCATCAGTCTTCATACAAAAAGAAACTATATCTCAACCCATCAAAAACATAACTGTAAAAGACAGACCAGAAATAAAAGTTAAAATAAGCAAAAAAAAAAATATATTAAGAGAGCACCTGTCTGATCTTGATGAGCACAATCCTAAGTTGCATTAACAGAGGGATACAATCAAGATCAAGTGAGGTACTAATACCACTCTATAAAGCCTTAGTAAGACCACACCTAGAGTACTGCATCCAGTTTTGGTCACCACACTATAAAAACGTTGTTGAGACTCTAGAAAAAGTACAGAGAAGAGCAACCAGGATTGGAGACTTAAACATATGAAGAATGGTTACAGGAACTGGGCTTGGCTAGTCTAGTGAAGAGAAGGACCTGGGGAGACATGAAAGCAGTCTTCCAATATTTGAGGGGCTGCCACAGAGAGGAGGGGGTCAAGCTATTTTCTAAAGTGCCTGTAGGCCAGACAAGGAATAATGGATGGAAACTGAACAAGGAGAGATTTCACCTGGAAATGAGAAACTTTCTGACAATGAGAACAATCAACCAATGGAATAGCTTTCCCTCAGAAGACTTTCAAGAAGACATTGGACTGCCATTTGTCAAAACTGGTATAGGGTCTCCCGCTTGGGCGGGGGATTGGACTAGATGACCTACAAGGTACCTTCCAACTGTGGTTTTCTGTTATCTGTTAAGGGATTTGATCTGCCAAATTGTAGGCAACTGATAGTCAGCAGAAGTAGCTTGCAGTACTGCACTCTAACCTCTGCACCACCGAGCCATTGATGCCACGTTTGTGGCATTTCATATTCCATTGTTGAAGTAGTACATATAGTTCTTAGCCTACAATGGTTCATTTAGTGACCATTCGAAATTAGAATGGCACTGGAAAAGGTGACTCGTGACCACACTTACAAACATTGCAGCATCCTGATTGGTCATATGATGAAAAATCATCCATTTAACAACTGACTCATATTTGTGATTGTTGCAGTGTCCCGGGGTCACGTGATCCCCTTTTGTGACCTACCAGCAAGAAAAGTCGGGGGAAGCCAGATTCACTTAACAACCATGTTACTAACTTAAAAACTACAATGATTTAAATAACTTTGGCAAGGGAAGTCGTCAAATGGAAAAATTCACTTGGCCACTGTCTCACTTAGCAACATGGGCTCGCTTGTGATTGTAAATCGAGGACTACTTTGTGAAACATTTTTTTGTTCTTCATTTAATTCGATTAAAAAAAACCTGTTGTCAAAGTTTCTCTGTTGTCCTAAGAATAAGGTAGACATTTTCCTTGGTTTAATGCTATATTTTATTTGTTATTTGTTGAAAATTTGTTATCTTTTATAATTTTTTTTAACTTTCTCTTTACTGTAGTTTTCTGAAATTCACCAAGAAGCTAGGTGTGATTCAGCGGGTTAAATTTAGCTAAGTTCATTTGTGCTTCCCCCAGTAGATCTTAATGTAACAGTACAGTGCACGGTTTAATTCGAGATGGAAATTTTATTGATAGAATTTAAATGTAAACCACAGAAATAATTTAATTATTTATCCAAAACTAATGTTGAGATCCCACTTGTACTGTACTGATGTGACTGATGTAATATCTCTTTTCTGATGATGTACCACTTATGCGATGCCATCATTTCATACGAACTCAAAGAAAGTCCTTTATGTCTCCATTGTGATGGAGATACATTTGCTTGGAATAAAAACACAAGCTGTTCTCCCGACTGTAGAAATCGTTGCTTCCAGTGACTGCCCTGGAGATGCGCAGAATATTTAAAACAGAATCACTCAGCATTTAAAATGCCCTAAATTCAGAGTGCCCTATTTTGAAAGGGTGTGTTTTGATAAAGTTCAGAATAATGGGGTATTCTGAACATCTTGGAAGTGTTTTGAGCTCAAAACAATATACCATACTTAGAACAAGCTACTTTAAGCATAATACATTAATAAAGGGCTTAAAACATCTTGTTTTTGCATTCAAAATAGATGTTTCAAGTTGTAGAAGGGGCGTTTTTCAGTTGAAATGTTGTTTTAAATAGAAACATACTAACACTAAAAATTTCTCCTGACGATTTGCTGATGGGCCAAGTCTTTTGTTTTTAGAAACGTCTTCATTTGAGTGGAACATACAATTTATGTACAGTAGTCCTTGACTTACAACAGTTCATTTAGTGACCAGAGTTACAGTGGCATTGAAAAGACTTATGACCATTTTCCACACTGATTACCATTATAGTATTTATGACTGTTGCAATGTCCTGGGGCAGTGGTGGTATTCATTTTTTTTTAACTACTGGTTCTGTGGGCGTGGCTTGGTGTGTGTGGTGTGGCTTGGTGGGTGTGGCAGGGGAAGGATACTGTAAAATCTCCATTCCCTCCCCACCCCACTAACCTGCTTTCCAGCTCCGTTCTCCTGTGCAGGGCAAGAAAAAAAGACCCAGCCAATCAGCTGAGACTCGGGAGGCGGAGAATAGATGGGGGCAGGGCCAGTCAGAGGTGGTATTTGCTGGTTCTCTGAACTACTCAAAATTTCTGCTACTGATTCTGAAGAATCTGTCAGAACTGGCTGAATACCACCTCTGTTCTGGGGTCATGTGATCACCTTTTGCAACCTTCTGACAAAAAATGTCACCCAGAAGGCCAGATTGAATTAAAGCTGCTGTATTGCTAACTTAATAACTGCAGTGAGATTCACTTAACTGTGACAGGAAAAGCTCGTAAGATGGGGCAAAATTCATTTAACAAATGTCTTACTTAGAAACAAAACTTTTGGGCTCAATTGTTGTCATAGGTCAAAGGCTACCTGTATACATATGTATATTTTTCTCTAAGTCAGATTGTTTAAATCTCTACAATATATAAATTGGGTTTAAGACTTGCCCTTTTCTTCTTTTTCTTACATTTTAAATGTAAGCTGTGCTAAGTCATACTTTGGTGTTAGCACAGTGTGTGTGAGAGTGTGTGTGTGTGTGTGTGTGTATGTATAAAATACAAAAAAACACCATTGAAATAAAGTGGATGCACATTCCTTCATTCATTGCAAAATCGATAGCAAATTTAATAGCCTTGGCTAACTTTATTTCTGGATATTGCTGACCCAAATCTTTTTTCCAGATTTATGATGGTTGCAGTGGGTCATGTGATCACCTTTTGTGACCTCCTGACCAGCAAAGTCAGTGGGGAAGCCAGATTCATTTTGACAACTGTGTGACTAACTTAACCACTCTGGCTAGAAAAATCATAAAATGGGGCAAAACTTACTTAACAAATGACTCACTGAGCAGTAGAAGTTTTGGGCTCAGTTAGTTGAGGATTACCTGTACTATGTAGTAATTTACTGTTGAACAACACGTCTGGCCTTTCGCATCAAAACAACAGTGGAGATTCTTTTAAAATGAATCCTAGAGACGCTGTGATAGAAACCAAGAAACATGTTTAAGTTGAAAGGGATTCAAGGAAATCTGTCCGGTTGTCCAAAAATGTAAGGTATAGAACAGGCTTGTCCAACCCAGAAATGCCACAAACGAATGGATGATCAATTAGAATGGATACAATAAATAGGTATCTGGAAACCCAGAAATCATAGGTATGACTGTTGTGTAGTGCCAAGGATTTTGTTAGAAGAAAAATAAAATATTCCTCAAAGAGAACAAAAAGTGACATAGTCCTTAACACGGGGAATTTAAAAAGAAAAAGAAAGTAAATAGTGCAGAGCAGCAGTGCACAGAAATGAAGCAATAATGTTGATCTCTTGGATTTTTAAAGAAGTCTTCGGAGAAATCTCTGGAGTTCCGTTTTCACTCCAGATCCTATAGGGTAGAAAAAGATAGTAAGAAAACAGCCTGAGGGAAATACTGAATAGAATTGTGTTAAACTGAAGTAGTAATAATGAAAAGTGATTCTAGATCTTGCTAACAAATTGTTCTCAATTCACCAAGTCTAAATGGAACCCTTCTAAAATTTCTTAATTAAAAAGTGAGAAAACTTTCTACCCAATGTAACGGAAGTTTTTTTTATTAGAGAAATAAGGATTTCCCTATATAAATGCTGATTTTAAAATGGAGATATGCAGGTATTGTAAAATGCTAGCTTTTCAAATTGTAGCACATATTGTATAGCATGTCTTTTTGAAGAATGCAGAAGAAACCTGTTCTGCAGATGTAAGACTTGCTTAAGTAATTTTTAAAAATATTTTTTGGAATATGGCAGCATACAGTGAATAAAAATAATGTCCTCTCGTCACTATCTATTTGGATTTTTCAAAAGGTCTTTCTTTGGTTATTACTTTTCAAGAATGCTGGTAGCCTACAGCAACAGGTGATGGTATTTTTAACTGATTTCTAATTGTTTAACAGAAAGTAAAGGTGGAATAACTATACAGTTTTATAAAAGAATATAAACAGCAGTATGTTACTGGGATTGCTGTTTTTAACTTATTGATAAATGACTTGGTGTTAGGTTGAGCAATAAGGGGTTCAAATCTGCTGATGTTATCAAATATATAGAGGAAGGAAACAGACAAAGCAAAGATTTTGAACGTGTTCCAAGGACATATATAAATAGATGTTTATTGATGTGAAAAGCAAATCTTAATGATTGACTTGAAGTGATTTGTAGCATATCTCTATGAAACAGTCACTTGGGGTTTAGTGACTGAAGTCATTTTAGTTCCATATGGAGAATCATTAAAAATAAAGTCATTTATTACAAATGAAACGGTTACCTACATTAAAATGCATACAACACCCACCTTTGCAATGCAGTATGTTCTTATCATACCTCAAGTGTAGAACTGGAAAATATATTGAAATGGAGAATCAGATTTATTAAGTCCCTTTGCATGCTAAAAAGGATTACAGCGTTTGAGATTCTAAGTTAGAGGAAGAAATGGCAAATAGGAAGTGAACTTGCACAGGAGAGAAATGTGGATAAAATTATCCTGTAGAGGATGAATATCATCTTTCTAAAAAATATTAAAATGTGGAGATACCCAAGGCAATGTAATGGTAAAGATTGCTGTTTTGCAGCATATGTGTGGATTTATCACAACTGGGCATCATATCTATAATAGAATATTATGCTGAAGTTTTTGGTCTAATCATGCACACCTATATATGAAACTAGCCATTGTTTTCCATTTCTGATTTATGGTGATGATAATGATAGAGCACAGCATTCTTGTAGTTCTACATACATGTTCTTGGTAACTATTATAAGTTTGCCACCATTATAAGACTGATCCAAGGTTTGATCCAAGTTGCTTAGTATTATACATATTGGATAACAGTAGTTTTCCTGGATTTCTAACCTATTTTTTAGCCTCTTGCACATTAAGGATTCAGTTTTTCTGTTGGAAGTATGAGCAATTACCCCTGAGCTTCAACAATGCAGATTAATGAAATTTATTATAAATTGAAGACTTACCAATCATAAATTAACTTTGACTCTGGTGGGCCTTTAAATGCTGACTTGAAGATTAACGTTCCTTTAAGTTTGAATTTCATTTTGTTTAGGTGCCTCAAGCAAATACACAGATCCATAAAATGGTCAGAAGATTTAGATTATTGTATAATTTATTTATTTATTGGGTTGATATCCCAGGAGTTCAAGGTGGTGTCCTACATAGAGCTTCTTTAGTTTGGGCTAAGAGTGAGTCCTGAGACTCCTTGTTCTTAATCCCTAGCTTGTATGCTAGTTGCAAAATATTTAATTTGGTTTTTATTTATGAGAGTCGTATACTATTGGCTATATAGTATTAATTTCCTATCCAGCTAAATTTCTATTTGGACAAAATCCATCCTTTCCTACTTTGGTACCAAAGCTTTATAAATAGGATGATAAAAATGATACTATTGCTGTTTTCAAATATTAAGATATATCACCCAAAGGACAGTGCCAGTTTTTCTTCTCCTCTCTTTTGGAAATACTACCAAATCCCCCCACTTCTACCATTCTGATAGATTTTTTTTTTTTTAATTCTTGACCTTGCCTAACATGTTGTTGTCTTCCTACTACAGATCTAATATATCTTTGTTTCTTAAATGTTTATCAGATTTCAAAGGGAGAGTTTAACAGTTTGTGATCCAGGTTTCCAGGATGTAAGAAGTAACTGTCATGCTGATTTCAAGAAGAAATTTTTATTTGATGTTGGCATTTTTATCCTTTCTTCTATAGATGTTTGGTATATCTCCCATTCTCTCCCAACTATATATTCCAATTCAGTATTAGTCAAATTTAAACTCTTTAGTTCTTAGTTTGTTGTGTGTTTGTATATGTGTTTGTGTAATAGTTGTGCAAGAATGTATTTTTTGAAAGCAGCTAATTGCCCAGATGAATTTTCTTAATCTTATGTTATAACTAGTGTTGTTTCTATGCATATTGACTGAATTTAAGATTAGGCCTATTGAAGTTTTGAATTGTCTCTTCTGTTTTAGAAAAAAAATTCCCTGCAGTTTTCAAGGATTAGGCTTTATTTAAGAAGAGAGCATGTTAAAGAAGCATGCTGCTTTTCTAGAATATTATTTTTACATTTATAGGAACGAATTATATGGCACCAAAGTAACAGAAGGTGTTGCAAATTGGTCTAATACAGAATCTTACCAAGTGAACTTTTTCCAATTATAAAAACTTCTTTTGCTTTCCCTATTGAATCATGTGAACTATTTTTAACTCTCTGCTCCCCGCCCCCGGTTAATTACAAGTGGGTTTTACCTGGGCAACATCCAGGTAACCCTGGTTCGATGTGATGTTTCAGGCACCGTGCTACAAACTGGGAGACTCTGAGTTCTAATGCTGTGGCAGGCACAAAGCTAGCTGGGTGCCCTTTTGCCAGTTTCATGCTCTCGGCCCTGGGAAAGAGGCAGTGGCAAATTCACTTCCCAAAAACTCTGCTAAGAAAAATGCAGGCAGTCATCCAGGCAGTCATCAGTTGTCCAAAACTGACTTGAAAGCCCCCAAAACAAAACTCTTAATTCCTAATGAGAAAAAAAAAATACTCTGCAGCATTTTTTTATGTCTTTGAACTGCAATGCTGTGCTAAATTTAAACTTTTCTTGCTGTAACACTGAGGCCCATGTGGGCAAAGAATATTGGCAATAACATTGACTTCTTTGGAGGATTGAGCGAATGATACAGAGAAGTTAGATTTATTGACCAGATAACATGGCCAATGATAGAACACAAATGTATCCTGTACTGCTATTTTATTAGAACTTGTCAAGGTATTATACAATCAACTAATAAATTCAGTTTTGGTTGGAATGTATTCCATTTCAGGCTGGATTTTTCTCAGTTTATCTAATTCATACTCCACGTGGAACTTCCGTCCTTAGAGAGTCACCGTTTTACAGTAATGTGCGTGCATTTCTGCACTTAGAAGAAGAAAAAAAAACCCTCTTGCTAATATCTAACTGCTTGAATGAATCAATATATAGTGCTGTTGCATGTAATGCTTTAATCTTAAAATAAATTTGTAATAAAGCACACATTATTCAAGCTTTGGATCTGGCAGATTTTGTTTTGGCCAAAGAAAATGGGTGATATTTTTGGGTGGATCAATATGAAGGCCTGCCTTAATCAGTCATTTCATTTCTTACTATAAATAACCTACTTATTATAAATAACCATATAAATTTATAAATCCATCAAATGAGCCATATGAATTTAAGATGTGGCCTAGTGACTGGTTTTCAGAACAGTGGTGCCTCAGAAACTTCCGGGAATTAATATAGATAATCCGTGTTAATTTCCCATCTTAGACGGTTATGTTAAAATCATGACATGTTGCAAGTGGCATACTGATTGATGCATTAGTCCTTTTCTAGCTCTGCAAAATTCAAATGTCTGGTTTTACAATTTGTGCGGGACAGCATATTATCGAAGACATTTCTATATGTTTATCAGCTCAATTATTTCAGTAACACTGCTTGAGTCTTTGAACTGAACTGAGTTCATACTATCAATGATATTGATGGCATAACTGTGCAAACAGATTAGTCTACAGAGCTGGACATCAACTGACATAATGCCACAAACTTCATAAAAGGTTACAATGAAAGCAATCTCTGGCACAAATTTTTTTAAATAACCCGGCTGAATACTTTTGCCATTATTTCTACCTCACCCAACCCATTTGTTTTTCAGCACCAAGATCTTTGTTAAGCTGAGATAAGAGTTCTTGTAGCCATATGTTGGTGTATATGCATTTAAGATAGGTTTATAAAGATGGATGCAAAGTAATTAGCTTGTTCTGCTCTTTTACACCCGGCTTCTAAAAATACCTTAATTCCTGAAAGAAAAAGAATTTGAAAAGATTAGATTGGAATTGCCTGAAATTCTATTAAGCCACACTGCATGGACGTGCTGGGAATATCAATACCATCAATGTAAAATTTGTACGAACTGATTTGTTGCATTATCTTGCTAATCTAACATATGGTACTTTTTGTGTCCATATTGCAGACGGCAACTCCAAACTAACATGGCAGTCAGACTGTGTGATGTGGCTTCTCTGCTTAGAAGTGGTTCGTGGGCAGCAGAGCCTTGGACTGGGGTCTGTGGGATTTTTCTTAAATTCTGTAGGCTTATTATTAACATGTTGCACTAGTGCTGAGGCCATACCAAACACTTTAAAATTATATCTGAATTCATTTTGTACGCTCGCTTATAAGTTCTGGCATAGATATTAGACTATATCCTGGCTTGGGGCAAGGTTCATGGCATACTTGAAACATGTAAATATCGATACAATTTTTTTTTCTTCTAATGCTATATCTTCCCTCATCATAACTTTTGAGTTTTGCTCCAGTACAATTTTCTAATTAAAAAGAGCAGAGTTTATATTAAAGCTGCTTTGGTATGGTCTGAATGCTGAATAACCATAACTCTGGAAATGACTTACATTGTGTATTTTTTTGGTTACTAAAGAAATTACAGAATTCCATTTGAGTCATACATTTTCTTGGCTGGAAAATAAAAACAAAAAACTCAAAGCTGCTGAAAAACCCTGTTTTCCAACAGGTGAAAACATTATTTACGGATAGGGTATAATTTCTTTAAAAGATAGAATATTTGGTATGGTTTTATTTTGAGGAGCAGATGGTTCTGTAACTGAGACACTGTAATTTCAGATTATATAGGCCATTACAGCTGTTCATTTGAATGTTGCTTTTGGATTTCATTCTTGCCATCTAAGCACAAAAATAAATATGCAGATATGTGAAGATGGTTAGTTATCCTTTAAGAAAAGATCAGTTTAATAATGCTTAAAATAACTTTCTAGAAAGCTTCACTCTGCAATATTGTGGCCCATATGTTCTGCATGATACAGGAGGAACATTTGAAATAACAAACTGCTTAAAATACCTTTGGATAGTTTGTACATGAACAATTTAGTTCTGTTTTGAAATCAGAGGAAAGAGGTTCATAAGTGAGCATATGTTAGAGGAACTGAAAGGAGTGTTCATTAGGAGACATTTGGACCTCTTAAAACAAACATTGCAGGCATACCTCATTATCCCAGAATTGGTCATTCTCGGGTTGATAGCTCATAATCTCCTACCTTCCTTTTTTTCAAGGGAAATGTTTATAATTTCCAAGTACTGTCATTCCATTTTCTTTACCAAGATAATAATTTGGACTTCATTAAACTACCTAAGATTGAAAATAAATGGATTATCAGAAGGCCAGTTGAGGAGAAATCTGAGGCTGAGTTCCTTCTTGAAGCAGTATTATGGGCACACTAAACTAGTTCTTCACTTCTAAAATGAGTTCTGTCTTTTCAGATTTGATTAAAATTTAAATTCCATTCTTATCTGGAAATGATAGCTAACAGGTATTCTGTGGTAGCATTCCTAAAATAAAAAAAAAGTTTTTCTATATTTAGGAAAGCTCTTGCTTAAAATGACAAAATCTTTTACTCTTCTATCAATAACTTCAGTTTTCTGTTAGCTCAGTTTCACTGAAGACATAGTTATACTGCTTGGGGTGGTGGGGGGCACTGTGAGAAACAATAGAGGTCAAAAATAGTTGATAATAATTGGTGATGAGGCAAGGAAGTGTTCATGTGGTTATTCCAGCATTTAGTACTTCTTAATCCTTGTCAATCACAAAGTTTGGAAGAGAAAAACTCTTTATTTTGCCAGCAATATAACTAATGTGGCCAATCCACTTTAATATTTGAAAAGTAACCAAAACAGTACATTTATTTTTAATAATGTCTTTTATGAAATCTACTGTTGATTGTCATTGCCAGTTCATCATTTGCAATAATTATATAAAGCTTTATGTGGAGTTATTTGAACAACGTTGAAATTTTATCAGAATTTAATATTTAACCAGTTATTTCTTGGGGTTTACTGAATTAGCTTTGGCTTAGAAAAAAACATTTCAGTAAGCCTTTGTAGCTTTATTTTTCTAAATCGGCTTTATTGTTAGAGAATTACAACAGCTTTGTTTTTATTATAGAACAATAATTGCAGTCTTGGCAATTGGGCACTCTTGCATAATGTCAAAGCTTTAAATTCATAGCTAGAATCACTAATAGATGGTGAAATATGAATTCTGACAGTTCCTATTTTCTCTGTTTTTAGCAAGTAATTGCTGCCATGGAAACACAACTGTCTAATGGGCCAACTTGCAATAACACAGCCAATGGCCCTACTACCATAAACAACAACTGCTCATCACCAGTTGATTCTGGGAACACAGAGGACAGCAAAACCAATTTAATAGTCAACTATCTCCCTCAGAATATGACACAAGAAGAGCTCAAAAGTCTGTTTGGGAGCATTGGTGAAATAGAATCCTGCAAACTTGTAAGGGACAAAATCACAGGTATGTAAACAACAGGCATTTGCAATTTTATGTAATATATGCCCTCTGTTGAACATTTCTAATAGCATTACTTGTGAATGGCACATTACCCTAGAAGGTGGATTAATATCTCTCGTGAGCTACAATATGAGAAATGAGCTTTAAATATATATTCAAAAAATAGTTGTATGGGCTGACAGTGTCTTTCGCATAAAATTACTTAGTTGCAAAGACAACACAATATTTGGCTGCTTCTTAAAGGAATAGGAAATAAAGGAGTGTAAAAGTGCCTGTATGTAGATGATTTGTTATGCAGTTGGGGTGAATTGGTTAACGAGATGTTTCATTTATTTACAAGATGTTTCATTCATTTATTTATTTCATTTATATACATGCCACCCATCTCTATACAAAGTAACTCTGAGTAACTTTAAATATTAAGATTATTTTCTATCTTTGTCAGCATTCTTAAATTTGCTACAAAACAACAAAATAAAAGCAATTGAATTTGTAATATTTAGACCTAGATAAAATCTAGATATCCTCCTTCCTTGACCCTCCCCCCAAATAATGGATAAATCCATTTTCTTTGAAGTTGTTGTCTGGATGAGATAGTTAAATTTATGTTAACTCATTCCATTTTTGTAATGACATCATTGTGCAGATTGATGCACATTACATAATTTGTGGAATGATATCATTACACAAATGTTGTAAATTGTCATGAATGACATAATTTGCATTTTATTGTGCGTTTGGGAGTAACAGATGCTCCCAGCCTCTTAGATATTTGAACTTTGTTGTTATCATGTCACCCCAATCCTTCTTTTCATTAAACTAGGCATACCCAATTCCTGCAACCATTTTTCATATGTTTCAAGTGCCTCCTGTCCCCTAAGCCATCTTTGTCGGCCTTCTCTGCACTCTTTCCAGAGTTTCAACATCTTTTCTATATTGTGACCAAAACTGGGTTCATTATTCCAAGTGTGTTCTTACCAAGGCCTTATAAAGTGGTACTAACACTTCATGTGATCTTGATTCTATCCCTTTGTTAATGCAGTTTAGGATTGTGTTGACTTTTTGGACAGCTGCAGCAGACTGCTGGCTCATATTTAAGTAATTGTTCATTAGGACTCAAAGATCCTTCTGACAGTTACTACCATGGAGTCAGATATCACCTGTTCTATTGGTTTTTCTCGCCTAAATGTAGAACTTTACTTTTTTCCCCATTGAATTTAATTTTGTTAGATAGGGGCCCAGTATTCAAGTTGTCAAAATCCTTCTGTATCTTGAGCCTGAGAGACTCAATCCTGAGAGTCACGTCCTGAGAGGAGGCATATCCCATGCCATCAAAGCAGCTTTTTACCATTAGCTTTTGATATCAAGCATCCCCCATCCAGTCTAAAACCAACAGTATCTATAACATGACTGTTCCCTTTTGCTGTAATAGTTAAGCTGGAAAAGTGGGAGGAAAAGCAATTTAGTTAAAAGCCACAAATCAATACTGTAATACTCACTAATATACTGTAAGGGACATCACTGAAAGTAGCCAAGTTTTATTTGTACATTTTGATTTGAGTTCTGAATGATCAATACATCATTGGAAAGACTGAAATACTTTGCATACTCCTATTGCAATATTTGTGTTAGTTGCTATTCCTTTCCTTTCCTCTCCTCTCCTCTCCCTTTTAACTTTATTCTGAACATAAGCATAGATTGTTCATGTGATTTTCACATTGTGAAATCACGAATTCTTAAGCCTTCAGATCCTACACAATCTCTTTCTGTCAAATTCTCTGTGTGGTTTCCAGTTGGCCGTAGTTTACCATTGTTGCACTATTCATCTGGGTCATTTTCTCAAAATTTGAATGTTTTGTTTCAGAGTAACAAGGAGTAGATGCCTCTCTTAGTTTCAATGTTCTGAATTTGCAGAATTTTCTTGGCATCTTCTAGGACTGCATTTCATTTTGTCCAGGATTTATTCTCACTCATTTCCACATTGGAATCTTGGCGAGATGATACTTTGATATATTTTTTTTTGTATTTTGGCAAAACTCCTGAAATTTCAGACTCGAGAATCAGTCTAGGAATCTGATAGGTTGCAAAAATCTAATACTTCATAAGACATACACTTTATGACTGAAAACTGGCTTGAATAAACTGGTGGCTTTTCTAATTAGGTGATGCTTTAAAAGCATTTTGTTTAATATATTTTAAGTCTAGAAATAATGTAAATCTGTTTGCCCCACTCTATTTCATTATGGCCTAAGTCCCTTACTTTAATATTTTAATATAGCGATGTCGACCTTGTGTTACCCATTCAAAATAGGAGGTCATGCAATATGTAACATAGAACAGAAAATAGAACAAAGACCCCAGAGCAAAATTGAATTTTGTTCCTACATATCTGGCTTTTTCTTTTTTCTTTACCTTCCAATTGAAGGTGACAAATAGACACAAGAGTTTTAGTATGATATAGATTTACTTGTAATGCTTTAAAATGTTTAAGGGCACTTAAACATTTAGCATTCTACACTCCTGTGGACTCATTCATAACTAAGACATAATGTTGAAGACATTAGGTGAAGATATGAATGTTTAAAAGATGCCCCAAATAAAATGCTGCTGCCATTAAAATACCAGAGTGGATGAAAAAGTATTTCAGACATACTGCTATCATACACAGGGCCCAGTCCCAATCACCAGAAGGTAACAAAAATCAAGTTAGAATGATCAGATATTGTCTGCACATTTTACATAAAATATATAGGTAGTCCTCAATGTATGACCACAGTTGAGCCAAATTTCCATTGCTAAGAATGGCTAAGAATTGCTAAGTGAGTTGTGCCCCAATTTCATGACTTTTCTTGCCACAGTCAAGTGTATCACTGAAATTTGAAGTGGATCTGGCTTCCCCATTGACTTTACTTGTCAGAAGTGATCCCATGACCCTGGGATGCTGCATCCTGTTCGAACCAGTTCCAGAGAGTCCTGAATTTCAATCACATGACCACAGAGATGCTGCAACAGTGCAGGTGTGAAAAACGGTCATTAGCCATTTTTTCAGTGCCGTTGTAATTTTGAAGGAGGATCACCCATATCGATAACTTAATTGCCTGGCCTTATGCAGGGGTGGGCTGCTGCCTGGTCGCACCAGTTTGGCCAAACTGGTAGTTGTGATCACTGGCTGCGGCCGCCGACCCATCCCTGCGCTATCCTTTCCATTTATAACTCACTTTCTGTCTCGGTCTCCCTGCCCATGCTGCCCAGCTGAGTTCTGCCCACGCCTCCTGGACTCATCTTAAGTGGATCTGGTTTCCCCATTGACTTTGCTTGTCAGAAGGTTGCAAAAAGTGATTAGCTGCATGTTTGAAGCAGCGTTTCACTCCCCAAGGGGCGCGTGTAAGCTTACAACCAGCAAACCAGTTGTTAACGTAAGCGCAGCCCACCTCTGGCCTTATGTCTTGTCCCATGGTTTTCAGTGAGGAAAACCCCATTTTTTTTCCTATCGTGTTTCCCCCAAAATAAGACCTGTCTTATATTTTTTTTGCCACTGAAAAAAGGCACCAGGTCTTATTTTGGGGGGATGTCATCTACCAATTAACCTCACTTGTGCGCATCACCCCTGGCCTCCTTTTTGCTGTCAGAGGCTTTCAGGAACTTCTTCTGCAGTCGGCAAAGCTTTCCTGAAGGCCTTTGCAGTTGATAACAGAGCTCTGGATCTACCTGGAGCTTTGTTATCAGCTACAGAGGCCTTTAGGAAAGCCTTGCCAGCCTTACCAGCTGCAGAAGAAATGAGCCATGAAGGCAGGTGTTGTGGTGTGCGAGGTCTGGCTACAACTGTCCAAAGGTAAGTAGAAGGGCAGTTTCACACCCCCCCCCATCCCCACCCTAACTCTGGAGTGGGCGGGATCTTAATTAGGGCTTATTTGGGGGGTACGGCTTATATTGGGCGCATATATAAAAATCACTCTAGGACTTACTTTCAAGGTAGGTCATATTTTTGAGGAAACAGGATATCTAGTTTTGTATACTGCCATGCATTGATTGAATGAGAACCTAATAAAGACGGTTAATCTGACCATCTATTTAGACCAAAACTTCTTTTTCTCTCAGCTTTATTTTTCATCCCAATGTTTATTTTATTTTTACCTGGCTTAAAGTAAACAACGTCTGGTACCTGCTAAGCTACAGGTTAAATCTGCACAATCTTGGATGGAAGTCACCTGTATGTATGAGAGGCAGGCAATCCATAGTGAGTGGTATAAAAAGTGTCATTCCAGAGATACCATGTTTAATGTATAATATTTCTGTGCCAAATGTCGCATGATCACATCCTGTCTGGTTTAATTTTTCATGAGTTTTCCCATACTTGAGTTTTAGCCTAAATTTTGCAATGCCTAAAAGGATCTGAATCTGATATATTTTTTATTTAAGGTCTCTTCTCTTCTCGCCCCCTTTTCATTTTGTTTCTTAAACGCTAGTCACAATTTTAAATAGAAAGTAAACACGTCAAGCTTCTGGTCACTTTTTCTTGACAACGATATGGGTTTACCATGGTTGACTTTACAAGTGAAGTATAAGATGGAAAGAAATTAAAGCTACTTCTCAAACATGGCAGGGGGAAAAAAGAGGACTTTGAAATCTACACTGGATTACTGTTTTGTTTCTTCATATACCTACTTCTTGTCTACTTAGACCTTACCTTCTAAAATGCTACTTTTCCCCTCCCTCTGCAAAATAGTTTAGACCGGTGCTTTGAGTTTTATTTCTTCTTGCAGAGAGGTAATTTTGTTCTTTAGATGCACAATTTTCTTTGCTTTCTCTCACTTCATTTAGGGTCATGTTGAGCACTTAATTGTACTTTTATTTCGTAAATAAATTCTAAACCCGGCCATGGAATTTGCTCAAGTGTTTGTTTAAATAGGTAAATTGGTTGGGTCAGCAGAAGGAACGCATAACATATCCTTCTATTGAAATCCCATTATTTTCCATTCTGCTTTGGGTGGCTGGTAGATTGCATGTGTGAGTAGCTTTCTTCCCTACCTTGACTGGTAGATTGCATGTGTGAGTAGCCAAACCTTTTTATCTGGACTATTTTCTGTCAAGTTTGAGGCCTTGTTACAGCACTGACACAGCACTGATTGACTTATTGACCTTTGGCAGGTGCAGGATGGAAATAGCGCATCCATCCTGGTCCTCGTTGACCTCTCTGCATCGGTTGTGGTATCCTTCTGGGCTGACTCAGAAGGTTAAGCAGAGGACACGTGCTACAGTGGTATTCCTCCTTTTTTCAGAGCTGGTTCTTATCATTATTGGTTGTTGTGGAGGGATTATGCCTGAGACCTCTGCTTTACAAGGTGCCTCGAGTCTCTCTCTCTCTCTCTCTCTCTTTAACATCTGTATAAAGCTCTGGGGAATGTCATCCATTAATCTGAGGCAACATATCATCAGTACACATAGATATACCTGTCTGCCCTAGACTGACCTAAATGATGCTGTTGAGGTTCTGCCCAGATATCTGGAGGCTTTGGGGATCTGGATGAGAAAGAACATGCTTCAACACAACCTTGGTAAGATTTGGTTACTCTTGAGTTTTGACCCACCCACCACATCCAGTGAGTTTTCATCTTAATCTTTAACACTTCAGAGTTGATGCCAAATTTGGGGTACTTCCGGGCGCACAGCCCCTGCTTGAAAAACATGTGGCAGCCATGGCTGGAAGAATCTTTACATGGGTTCATCTTATGTACCAGTATTCTGACCAAGGCTTCCTGAGACAGTAACAAACCCACGCTGTTCCCCCAAACCTTTGTTTTTATTTCAACAGCTGTGAATTATATGCATTCACAGCCCATAATGAGTCCCAAACAATTTATGAATAGTCCAACAGAAGTCTGCCACAGTCTTTCGGGATAAGGCTGATAAACACCCACCTTTATATCCCTTGAAATGCTGCCAACGACTAAATTGCCAATTAGATGTACATGGCCAAATGGATCACAAAGTCAACATAGAACTTCAGATTTTAAATCGACCAGAATGAACAAAGTTGCTTCCTGCAAAGGCTTATGTCCCTTTGCTCCTCTTTTATATCTTATGGGAGGGGCTAATCATCTCCAAAACTTACTCCCGACTCACCCCTTTCGTCTTAACTGTTCTTGCCTTCTGGCAGTTTTGCACAAGCGCACAATGATAACAGGCTCCCCCTGTTCCTCTGCCTCACTGATATCAGATTCTGGAGGCTCCGGAGTCAGCACATAACTCTCAGATAGCCCTGGCCCCATCTCTGTGTCGGACGCAGATCCCTTGTCCGAGTCCTCCTCAGACTCCAGGACTGGCCCATGTTCCTCCCCACTGACTGACTCTGCTGCTAGCTCCGTAGACTGCCAGCGGACCACAACAACCAGTTGTGCCCATTTCTGGATTGGGGGGGGGGGGCTACCCATGGTTACTCAGGCCCTAGTCATCACCTATCTGCATTACTGTAGTGTGATGTCTACCACTGATGGACATTTAGAAGCTGTAACTGATCTAGAATGCGGTAGCCGAGACAATTTTAGGCACGTTCATGTTATCTACACATATCAACAGCCTTGGAGATGGTCTTGAGGGAAATATTCAGAACTATTAGAGAAACAAAAAGGAAGGAAACAAAAAACATAAATGGACCTCCTAAATTCTACTAATATAAGGACTAATTCTAATCTTCTGATGGAGTTTCCTAATTTAAACAATCTAAAAAAAATGCATACTTATATCTTGGTCACCTCCTACTTAGACTATTGCAGTGTGCCATACACAGTGCTGACCTTGAAGACCATCCTGAAGCTCTTAATTTGTCTAGAAAATAGCAGCATGGACAATTATGAGTACAAACTCATGCACTGCCACAGTGACTTCTAATAGTAATAGCGCTTAGACTTATATACCGCTTCACAGTGCTTTACAGCCCTCTCTAAGCAGTTTACAGAGTCAGCATATTATCCCCAACCTTCTGGGTCCTTATTTTGCTAATGTTGGAAGGAAGGAAGGCTAAGTCAACCTTGAGCCGGTGAGAATTGAACTTCTGGCAGTAAGCAGAATTAGCCTGCAATACTGCATTCTAATCACTGCACCACTGTTGCTCTTGATTCGTGCAGTGCCATAACTTTAAAAAGGTAGTTTAAACAAGCGCAGTACAGAGATATGCTTAGCTGTTCTTTTAGTAAGAGTTGGGATAAGTTGGGATCCATCTATAGGTCTTCCACTGATAATTAGAGGTTTTGATTAGGGCTTTTCATGATAAAGAATCGGTTCCTACATTATGTCTTAAGAAAAGCTGTTTCTGTACAAGTAGGGAGATTTTTCATAAGCCCTACAGCTCTGCTCCACGGGATAGTACAGCAAAGATTGATGTTATCTGTGTTTGGTATAGAGTCAGAAAGCCAGAATGTTTAATGCCTACCTATGGTCCCATGTACAAATTATACCAAAGTATGAAAAAGGATGTCTTAGTCGCCATCTAGATGCGAAGCATATTTCAAAGGTCTCTTGCTCTATATTACCATTGTGAACTTGGTCACATGCTAACAACTCAATAGTTAGATAGTTTTAGGAGGAGCCTTCTGAGGCCAACCATGAGAAGTTGCCTTCAGAATATGTCATCACTGTGTATGAAGGAATGTTAATAGAATAAAATACTTTATTGGCGAAGTGTGGTTGGACACACAAGGAATTTGTCTTGGTGCAAATATTCTCAGTATACATAAAAGAAAAGATACATTCGTCAAGAATCATAAGGTACGACACTTAATGATAGTCATAGGGTACAGTAAGCAATCAAATCATACTAGGAAACAGTCAATATAAATCATAAGGATGCAAGCGACAAAGTTACAGCCATACAGTCACAAGTGGGAGGGAATGGGTGATAAGGAGTGATAAGAAGATTAACAGTAATAGTAGTGCAGTGCAGACTTTGTAATAGTTGGACAGTGTTGAGGGAATTATATGTTAAGAGGTTTATTAGAAATTTTAGGCATATGGACACTGAAGAAAAAATGCAATCCTGGAATGGCATTCTATAGAATTTGAAGAACATCAAGACATGCCTTGTTTTACATCTTTCTGGTGGGTGTGTTCTGCATTAGGGCAACATTATATACCCTGTACAGATAAATTATGGTGGTCATTAAACAAGTGACCACACCTGATTTTATTTTTTCCCAGTGGTCATTAAATGAATACAACAGTCATTAAACAAAGCCATTATGCTTTGTTTTTTTTGTTTTGCTGGAAACCAGAAGTAAATGCCAGAAACCAGCAATTTTTCCCGAAATCACAGTCACATGATGGTGAGATGTTACAAATGAGTGTAAATGCAAACAGGTTGCCAAGCACCTAAAATGCAATTGTGTGACTGCTGCTAAGTTCTTCGGATCTTAGAAATCAGGTTATAAATAGCTCTGGCAAGATCTGTCTTGACTTTGGAGGGTTGCTAAGAAAGGACTGTGTGTATGCAGTTTCAAATAGGTGTTTGCAAAAGGGTTTCAACCTACACTTAACCCATTTTCTAAAGGACGAAACTTATTCCCTTAACACCCTTCCCCAATTGTTCTTTCTCATTTTAATGGGAGATTTGTGGAGGCCCTCAAAGTATTGCCTCATAGTTGTACTTCTAGGAGGATTGTGGTTTCCTGTACTTTTTTAAAAAATTAAAAGTTATATACTCTCTCTATATATTTAAAGAAAAGGTTGCGTGAGATAGGAACCTGGTTAGCAGCAAGCAACACACTTGGCAACAGACTGATGCCTGCAGGCAGTAACGTTGCTCATCCCTGATTTAAATCAAATGAGCCACTGAGATTTGTTCACATTTCTGACATTTCTTGCATGCTGAAAGTTTAATAATGAAAACACATTAATTTACAATGAGCAAACATTTTTCACTGAAGTGGGACTTGAGTGTAGTTTTTGAGTGTAATATTTTAAATTGAGGGAATACCAATAGCCATTTTAAATTTAAATTTTAAATTGAGAGAATACCAATAGCCATTTTAAATTTAAATTTTAAATCGAGGGAAAACCAAATAGCCATTTGTTACTAGATGGCAGGACCATAAAACTCTCCCGTCTTGTTTTGCTTCACACATAAGCACAGATTTTTTTTAAAAAAAAAAAATCCATCTTTGCACATGTAAACTGTACTCAGATTAGCAGACTTGGAAAGCTCAGAACCTCTGCTTGAAGGAAAGCAGACAACTGAGATGAAAATGAACATTTTCATGAGATGAAAAACTGATGAATTTAGGGATTTGATAGGTGATTTGCATATTACCTACGCCTTTGTGATAGAGCCATTAATTTGTTTTTATGTGATTATTAGTGTTAAATATTTATGGAGGAATTTAATTATAACTATTGCTTTAATTAATTTCAACTTCATTGATTAAATTAAAATTGATTTCAATTCTTTTTTTAAAAAAAATCAGCCTGCTTGTAAAGCTTTCTGAAGCTCAAATCTAGAGGAAAGAAGAATCAGAAAGGATATTTGAAACGTGTTATGTTTGAGTTTGCTCTGAAATTAGCACAAGTGGGAGGATTCTGCATATTGGTTCCATTGGTTGGGCATTGTAGGAATAAAATGCTGGACAAACACATTTTTCTTCTGTCCCCCTAGGACTATTTCATTCTTAATATAATCCTACAGATTAAATTCAGTGGTGTTTTTTTCTTCTTGTTCCTTGGATATAGGATTGTGGTTTTTGTTGCTTTCTTTATTGCCATTGTTATTCTATTGCTCAGCTACAGGGTAGCAATGAGAAACAAATTATTTGATGTTTTAAAAGCCTCTTAGCTCATCCATATGCAATTTATTAGCCACTCTAGTATTGTCTTAGTTACTTATTTGTCAGATCTATATCCCACTTTTCCTACAGGAGTTTAAAATACACTTGTATATAAGCCCATCTGTGGATAAGCCAACCTTCAAAATGTTAATTAAAATATGAAAAATTGTGAAAATTAAAACATGACCATTTTAGGGGTTGGCTTATTAGGTTGCTTATAATTGAATATATATGAGTATAGGTATTTTTAAAAAGCTGAGGGGAAAAACTAAGGTATGTATATTCATGGATAAGCCAAATACAATATTTATGGTGTGTTTTTGTCCTTCAACTCCTTGGCTTACCTCCCAGTATATATGGTAATATTTATTCCTTTATTTAAAATATTTCCATATCATCCGTTCTTACAGTTCAATTCTGGGTGGCTCACAACAACAACAACAGAGAAACATCCAGCACTAACTCATTTCCCTGGGATACATCCACAGCCCTCCAAGGCTCCAGCAATTTACCCCAGTGCTTGGTTTTAAAAGGCAGGTCTTGATGGCCTTCCAGAAGGCTAAAAGAATAGAGGGCCTATGGGAGGGAGAGAGGATCTTCCACAAGTGTCATGGTATGTGGCAATGACCTGGCGAAACAGGGCAATGAAAGACAACCCATAAAAACATTTAGATCAGGGCTGTCAAACTCGTGGCCCATGGGCTGGATGCATCACGCACTGGCCACGCCAACACCTGGTTTAGCAAAGGGGGGGGAAAGTCCCAATAGGTCACATGATCCTGTCGTGATGACGCAAGTTTGACATTCCCGATCTTGATAAAAGGCAACTTAACCTGCAAGACCAATGTGGATTGGATAGAATGTGGGAGCTTTAAAGGAAACGTGACAGAGACAAGTACTTTCAGACTTGCAAGATTTTGTTAATGTAACCTTGAAAAAAAAAAACAAAGCTTATCTGGTCATGTTTCCTATCTGGTCTACCTCTCGCCTGACATCAAAGTTTAATCCCCAAATAAGAACTTATTTTTTTCCCCTTAAAAAGCAACAATGCTTCCCTCCTTTTTTTGGTAGGAGAGAATTGTTTTAGCAGCTACAATGAAGTTGATAGCATGGTGGTCTCTATTTTACTTCAGTCTCCCGATGACCAGGATGGCAAGCCTATGGCATGTGTACCGGAAGTGGTACAGAGAGCCATCTCTGTGGGCACTTGAGCTGTCGCTTCAGCTCAGTTCCACTGTACATGCGCATGCGGCTCCCACCAGCCAGATGATTTTCAGGTATCTGCCACACATGCGCAGGGGGGTCGGGGGAGTGCATGCATTGTATTATGGGTGCAGGCATGTGTGCGTGCTCTCGTAAGCGCACGCATGCACTTTTGGCACGCGATGACAAAAAGGTTAGCCATCATTGCCCTGTGACATGTTTTTGAAGTGGGGAAGACTTTGAGAATTGGAGTGATTACTTTCCTCCACTAAGTCCACCAAGCTTGATACTTTATCTTGATACTTCATTTTAAAATCACCTCAGCCTAAAAAAAACCCAACCACAATGAATGAAACGTTACATTAATATTAATTAAAGATCAAAATACCTACTTCCAATCAAGTAAATGTTGACAGCTCTTCAAGGAATAAATTAGTCTAGTTAAAAAAAAACTTATTAGTTAGAGGAATAGGAATAACATTAATGTAATTGGCTTGGAACCTTTTTGTGTTTTGTAATTAAGATAAGTATAATTAATTGTTTTATGGTTCTCTGAAATGTTCTTAAGCATGTTTACTTTATTATGAATATTTTTTTAATTCCACAAAAGTGTATTTCATAATATTGTAGTAGAGCAGGGTTGTCAAACTTGATTTCATTGAGGGCCGCATCAGCGTTGATTTTGACCTTGGGGGACTGGGGTGGGTGTGGCCAGGGTGGGTGTGGCCAGCCTGATGTTACTCATGGGTGCCTGTGGTGGCTGAAGCGCTCTGCCAGGGAAAACAGCTCCCGAGCTCCACTTTTGGCTTCAATGGCCTCTTGCAACCCTCTGCCAGCGAAAATGGAGCTCAGGAGGGTCTCGTGGCCCTTGCGAGATCCGTTTTCATTAGCAGAAGCTCCATGGGCCAATCCTTCGCTATTTCCAGGGTGGCCCCATGGGCCAGATCTAAGCACCCTGTGAGCCAGAGCCAGCCCCCAGGCCTTGAGTTTGACACCCCTGTAGTAGAGCATCTGTCCTGAAAAATCTTGTTTCAGGATCTAAATCCTAGAGATTATTCTGAGCTTTAAAATATCCTTCATTAACCTGGTATCCTCTGTATTTTGGGGGTTCCATCATCTAGAAATTCTAACCAGTTTTCTGAATATTGTAATCCTAATCCACTAGAAAGAACAAGGCCTGAGATAGAGATCTTGCTATAGATAACCGAGTTGCTGTCTGCATAGCTTTGTTCTATTTCTTTTGTATAATCAAAAGTCTTCCATCTTGTTCTTAAAGATGGATGGATGGATGGATGGATAGATAGATAGATAGATAGATAGATAGATAGATAGATAGATAGAATACTTTATTGGCCAAGTGTGATTGGGCACACAAGGAATTTGTCTTGGTGTAAATGCTGTCAGTATACATAAAAGAAAAGATACATTCGTCAAGAGTCGAGAATCATAAGGTGCGACAATAATAGTCATAGGGTACAATAAGCAATCAAATCATACTAGGAAACAGTCAATATACATCATAAGGATGCAAGTAACAAAGTTATAGTCATACAGTCAAAAGTGGGAGGGGATGGGTGATAAGGAGTGATGAGAAGGTTAATAATAATAGTAGTGCAGACTTTGTAACAGCTGAACGGTGTTGAGGGAATTATTTGTTCAGCAGAGTGATGGTGTTCGGGAAAAACCAGTTCTTGTGTCTAGTTGTTCTGGTGTGCAGTGCTCTATAGCATCATTCTGAGGGAAGGAAGCTCCTTAATGGAGAAAAAGGACTGTTGTTGAGGGAATTATTGGGCATCATTTATTTCCCCTAAGCCCCTCAATCCCTGAATAACAAGTTGGAGGTACTCACAACTGGAGATCCTCTGGGCAACTGCAAAATACCATGTTTCTCACATAATAAGGCTGGGCCTTTTTTTTTTGAGCGCTGAAAAAACGGCTAGGCCGTCTTTTCGGGGGTGACTTAATTCCCCCCCTTGCATCCTCGCCACCAGCCGCTCCTAATGGGTGATCATGGCGAAGCACAGAGAGCTCCCTACTCCCACCTTTGCTGCAGACACCTTTGGCATACACCGCTGTTGCTTTCCCTTCTGCCCATTCCGCCGCCACGTTTGGAGCTGCCGCTTCCGTGTTTGGAGCACTGCCGCTGTTTGGAGCTCCAAATGGCGGCAGCAGCTCCAAATGTGGAAGCGGCAGCTCCAAACGTGACGGCGGGCGATCTTTTTATTTTGGTCTGTGCGAAGTTCAGAGTGAGCATGAGAGAGAGACTGCGATGCCTCCATCCGAGATGGCAACCTCACTAGTGGATCACAATATCTTGTCAATATCTACAAGGAATTATCTCCTTGCAGAAACACGAAGCCGGTTGCTAAAGAGCCAGAAAGCAGCAAGGGCGCCTGGTGGAAAGGACAGGGTCACGATCACACGGAGATGCCCAAAGCGCGGAGCGCACATAACTAAAGGCAGCGCACGCAGTTGGCTTGGGGACTACAAGGCAGCATCTGCGCCTCTTCCTGGGCACGTCTCTAGGCTGCTTCCCGAGCTACGGGACGCTCTCCTTTGCCTACCAGCCCTTCTTCCTTGGTCTCCCTGCCATGGGGTACACCCACTTCCTCCTGCAAATTACGCCTTGCAACTCTTCTCTCCCTTTCCTCTCGCTCCAAAAAGATTGCCATCGTTTCCCGCCAATTCAGGCTTCCAGCCACATTGTGATCCACTAGTGAGGTTGCCATCTCGGATGGAGGCATCGCAGTCTTCCCTCTCTTGCTCGCTCTGAACTTCACGCGGACCAAAATAAAAAGATCGCCTGCCGTCATGTTTGGAGCTGCCGCTTCCACATTTGGAGCTGCCGCTTCCGCATTTGGAGCACCGCCATCATGTTTGGAGCTGCCGCTTCCGTGTTTGGAGCACTGCCGCTGTTTGGAGCTCCAAAGGCGGCGGCACTCCAAACACGGAAGCCGCAGCTCCAAACATGGCGGCGGAATGGGCAGAAGGGAAAGCAACAGCGGCGGGTGCCAAAGGTTTTGGGTCTGCAGCAAAGGCGTTTGGTGGGAGTAGGGATCTCTCCGTGCTTCGCCATGATCGCCCGTTAGGAGCAGCTGGTGGCGAGGAATTGCTGCCCACGGGGCGCTCCTAACAGCAAGTCCCCCCGCCCTTCCCCCTTATTTTGCATGTTTTAAAATAGGCCTAAATTTGAGGGGAGGAGCTTAATTTGATTTTATGCCAAAAAAACATGCTGGGCCTTCCTGTTGGTGGAGGCCGTATTGTTGGAGAAACACGGTAGGTTTGAGAATCATGTAAGCTTTATTTGCCGATTTCTGTGGAGTTCTCTTTTACTGACGTTGTTGTATAGGTAGTCCTCGACAACCACAATTGAGCGGAAATTTTCTGATGCTGAGTGAGACAGTTGTTAAGTGAACTTTGCCCCATTTTACAACCTTTCTTGCCACATTTGTTAAGTAAATCACTTCAGTTGTCAACTTAGTAATAAGGTTGTTAAGTAAATCTGGGTCCCCCATTGCCAGAAAGTTGCAAAAGGTGATCACATGACCTCCGGTGCCGTTGGACCTTTGAATTGTCACTAAACAAATGGTTGTAAGTCAAGGACTACCTATATTGGTGGTGGAATCTTTGATGCTGCTCCCTAGCTAGGAGGATTCATTTTATAGTGTCCTACAATGTGGAGCTTATTCTGCTTCCTTTAAAAAGTAAGAAGCAATATAATAAAATGTGTAATGCATAACGAAGCAATGTAATGAAGAAAAGTTGAAGAAAAATGAGCCAGCCTAGTTGAGATTACACATAAGACCCTTTAAAGTAAATGCTAATAGGGATTTAGGGGAAACTAGGCAACATTTTTGGAAATCTTCAGGTCTGAATGTAGGAAGTGAACTGTTTTGATTGCGTGTGGGTGTGTGTTACTAATAACAAGGGCAATGGAGTAATATATGTGAGTAAATGAATACAATGTGTTCTGAATAGGGGATAAACGGATAACAATATAATTTTCTGCTGGTCTCTTGTCTATTTACACTTAGGGAGTGAAGGGATGCTCTGCCAACTTCTTAAAAATGTCAGTGCTTTTTTAGATTCATGTCGGCTTATGGGTAACAGTTCAAAATGTTCTCAGTATAACACAAATAGAAGCAGGCACACACACATGTGTGTGTGCATATATATATATATGTATATATCTGGTGTGGTTCAATTTTTTTGCTACCGGTTTGGTGGGCGTGGTGTAGCTTGGGTGTGGCTTGGTGGGTGTGGCAGGGGAAGGTTACTGCAAAAATCTATTCCCTCCCCACCCCACTAACCTGCTTTCCAGCTCTGTTCTCCTATGCAGGGCAACAAAAGAAGACACAGCCAATCAGCTGGGACTCGGGATGGAGAGAATAGATGGGGGTGGGGCCAGTCAGAGGTGGTATTTGCTGATTCTCTGAACTACTCTAAATTTCTGTTCCAGAACTGGTGAGAACTGAATACCACCTCTGGTCTATATGTATATGTATATACGCTGCTATTTGTACACACACACACACACACACACACACACACACACACACACTTCTATTTCTGTTACATACATACATACATATATATACATACATACATACATACATACATATTAAATATAAATATATATAAACTAGGAACAGCATCTACAGCTATTACAATAAAATGTATGTGATGAACAACCTATAACATCCAGAATGGATGATTAATATGGAAGTCATAATTATATCAATCTTACAATAGCAATCACCAGCAAGAAAACATTCACACACCAAAGGCCCTCTGGAATAATTTGATTTTCAATGCTTCTGAAAGGCTGTCAGACTATATGCAACTCTAGTGTCTATAGGGAGGCTGTTTCATAATCCTGGGTCCATAACAGAAGAATATTTAATAATATCTTAGGTTTCAGTCTTTTTAGTGTGGCATCATGTTTTCCAGTATGATTATGTATATTAAAATGCTGAGTGTATAGAGGTTAATATTTTATTTTTCCAATAGCCAAAGAGGTTACACTAAGAAATACCTTATTCAGGAATGTCACATTTTGGGCCATTTATTTAGAGAATTGCCAAACTTAATTCTGGATGAAATGTTGAAAAAAAGGGAAAAATTCTGCTTTCTCAGTGTATCAATCTCCATTATGTATATCTCCAAGTCAGTGGAATGCAAGACACGCTGTCCTGGTTAGAAAAATAATTTCTAGATTTGTTAGCCTTATTATGTAGTAGCCGTGGTGGCGCAGTGATTAGAATGCAGTATTTCAAGCTGACTCTGCCCATAGCCTGGAGTTTGATTCTGAGTGGCTCAAGGTTGATTCAGCCTTCTATCCTTTGAGGTCGGTAAAATGAGGACCCAGATTGTCAGGGGCAATATGTTGATTCTGTAAACCGCTTAAGAGTGCTGAACAGCACAATGAAGTGGAATATAAGTCTAAACGCTATTGCTATGTAGGCCAGACAGGAAACCTGTCTAAATGAACTACTTCTGCTTTATTATAATGTTACATTAACAGAATCTTGCAAGTCTGAAATATTTCTTTCCTCCATCCCCTTTACAGCCCAAGAAGTAGGGAGGATTTCTTCCAAGTCTCTTGCCTAAGCCTTGTCCATATTTCTACTGCAAGCTAAGTTGCCTTTTATTTGACCATTTCATTGGCTGGATCTCACTCTGTCTCCCAAGGTCATTCACACATGCTGTTACGGGATTAGAGATACTGCTTACAAAGAACAGGATGAACATGCTTGGAATAATATGAGCTTTGGTTATGTTTATGGCATATCGGCAAGAATGAGTCATAACTACCCATTCTCTTAACAAGAAATGCAACATGACATAGGTACAACTATGGCTAGTAACCTACTCTACCCCCCCACACTAAAAAGTGAAAGTGTTAGTGGTGAGGTCAATACTCTAGGCACATTTCATGATAATCATATGAAAGATTATTATGTGACACAAGATGAATAAATGGTAAAGCTTAGGAAATAAGCTAAAGAAAAAAAATCCAGAAATTATGTTGTATATCTGAAATTAACAGAAATGGGAAAGATTTAATAATTCTGAATGAAGATGGAGTTAATATATGCACAGAACTGAAGGGCTAAGTTTAGTTATGAATCAGTGAGTAAAAAGTGTGTTAGAAGACATAAGTTGGTATATGCAGATTAATCTGAGGGCATTTTAATATAGAAATCTGCACGTTATTAGTAGATGCATATTCCACTTCATACTTCATCCTGCAGTGGATAGACAATGGCTAAAATGATGATTCCCCTGAATGCTGATAAAGAAGAATGAGAGATACATTTTCAAGAAAAATGTACAACAAAATGTGATCAGGGAAGGTAATGGGATTCTTCTGTTAAATGACATGAATAAAATAAGAGAGTTCATAAAAAGTGATTGAATCATTTAGAAATCCCAGTGTGAATGAAAATGGTGACTGGTAAATATTTGTGCAGAAAAAGTTACCTTTGTTTGGAATGTATGTTTTAAGATTGATTTCATTTTATGATAAAATGGAAACAGTGAAGGACGCATGGGGGTGATAGGTGTTGAGTGTAAGAGAGAAATTTTTTTGATAGTATCGAGTGGAGCTTGGGAAAATGGACATGGAAGAAAAGTAAAAATAAGAATACATTCTAGGTCAGGGGTGGTAAACTCGTGGCCCACGGGCCACACACATCACGCACTGGCCTGTGGGCCGCGAGTTTAACATCTCTAACTCCGCCTCCAGTTTAGCGAAGGGGGAAAAAGTCATGTCACGTGATGACGTGATGCCCTGAGTTTGACATCCCTGTTCTAGGTGAAAACAATAAGACTGAAGGAATAGAATTTGTGAATTGTATATAGAAAAAACTATTAAAAAGATAGATCAGTGTCCCAAAGACAATGAATGGAAAGTGGATGTAAGGGGGGTGGGGAAGGATGTGGAAGAAAACGCACAGTGGAAAGAATTGTAGAGCAAAATCGTGGCATGGGAAGCTATGTTAATGGGAAGAGTGAAACAGGATACATGGACAATGATGAAATGAGGCTGTGAATGAGAAAATGTATGCAAGAGAATATTTGCGACTAACAAGGAAGATAAGATTGTATTCTAAGTGGTATCATAGAAGATAATGGTAAAGAATATAGTCAAAGAGATTGAGGAATGGTGAAGATTAAAAGACAGAAAGAAAATGCAGAATGATTTATATTGTTTTCAAAGTTTGTGAAGAGAGCTATCCAGATGGAATTCATTTTAAAAAAAAAATTATGCAAAGTAATAAAAGAAAAATAGAGACCAGATGTTATTCTTCTGCAGATCATTGAGAAATGTATGAATGTGAGAAATCAAGTTTATTGTACATTTAATGATGTAGAGGAAGCTTATGATAGACACAGTGCATCGACTTGTACTGTAACATGTTTTATATGAAAATGCACTTGAAAAATGTGAGAAAGATAGGATATGAAGAAAGTAAAGCATGCAAGGGAAAAAGCAAAATGCTTAATGAGTAGTTCAACATTGACCAAAGAAAGAACAAGACAAAAACAAGTGATGTCTACTAGATTATGCATTATATTTAGTCATCGGTGCACCAGGAATGCTTGCAGTGACATTACAGTGGTGTTTTGGTCGGACCAAAAACAGATGCTGATTGAATGTGATTGAATGCTGAAATGGTTTAGTCATACAGAGAGAATGAATGTCACAAATCACAAAACAAGTACATGAAAGAATGAATGGGTCAAATGGAAGAGGAAAAATTGTGCCTAGGTAAGATTCTTAAAATGAAAAAATGGAAGGAAGGCATTGTAGGAAGGAACATAGAAATGTGGTGGAAAAAAGAATGGTTGGTAGAGATAAAAAGGTGTAAGTTTATTATCGATATTGCTCACATGAACCAAATTTAGCTCTTATCTTCCATCACTTTAATTTCT
This sequence comes from Pseudonaja textilis, assembly GCF_049901715.1. Taxonomy (NCBI): domain Eukaryota; kingdom Metazoa; phylum Chordata; class Lepidosauria; order Squamata; family Elapidae; genus Pseudonaja; species Pseudonaja textilis. Next base: position 181,142,746 of record NC_141991.1, read on the forward strand.
TTGACTTATTATGTTTTGCAGCCTTCTTGTCCTTTTCAAATGTTTACTCTAGTGATAGATATGTATTGTATAAACTCTGGTTCCATGTAAACAGCTTTATGTCCATGTAGATATTGTGTTTAGATACATTTAAATACTGTCCAGTCCCTGAGACATTCTTAACTTTGTAAATATGATCTCTTCCTTTTATTTTATTCCAGTTTTTTTTTAAATATTATAAACTATTTAGATTAGTGCTTCCCAAACCTGGGTAATAAATGATCCAAAATTGGATAAAAGTGGTTTTTCTTTGGGTAACAACACATGACCCAGTTTAGGTTAATGATCTAACTTAGAATAACAGTCAATGCAAAATGTTATTTGAAGAAAAGAATCTGTGGAATCTTTCTGATTTAACAATTCTCAAGGAACATCTTGTGGGAACTGGAGAGGTTATTTGCAAACACCTACATGTGAAAGTAAGATTTTCCAGTCTTACCTTTAAAAACAACCTTTCAGCTGTTTGCTGAACCCTGAAAATCGTTTTGGATAATGAAGGAAAAAAATTAGGAAGCACTATCTTAGAATAGTCAGAAACTGCTAATTTGTAAATAAGTGTATCTTTATAAAAGATACGAAGGGAATAGAGTGCTATAAATAAGCTAAGTGTTATAAATTGTTTCAAAATATTTTTCTCTTTGTAAAACATGTTTTTTTTACATTTTCTCCAAAACGGATGAGTCTAAATTTTATGTAACAAGAAATCTCCATCTCTGTTGTAAAGAAACCTGTCGATTTTTGTTTTGAATGGGTTACTTACATAAACCACTAGAGGGAGCTAATTTACTACCCAATATCTGCTGGAAACGAATTAAGCTTTCACTGTATTTTGGATTTGTTGATTGATTGATTTGATGGTGGTGTTAATAAATTGGCACCACCATTATTTAAGTAAATGATATGACAAGGGGAAAACTCAGTTCTGTTGCTTAAAGTGTCTTTTTTCTCATTTCAAATTCTGATACCATAACATCTTGGGTGAAATCTTTTTTCCCCCCTACAAAGGATATCAATACTTTGACAATAACCTGTTTTCTTAATATGCAGTATATAGCCATCTAAAAAAAAATTTTCATGCTTTTTTCATGCAGAGGATTTAGAGGATTGATAAAATTCGATAATTAACTTTCTTCTTTCTCCCTGTTTCTGTAAATATTAGTATATTAACCTTGAAGCACTGAACAATGCCTGTACTTGGAAATAAACCATAGCTTAGTGCAGCATATGATCGAATCCTTATATGGCATGTTAGTTAACTCTGAACAAACCATAGAGCATAACTAATTAAAGCAGATTTCTGAATGATAAGTTGCTGATAGTAAGATTTACTTCCTGCTATCTACTAGAAAATTCTTCACAGTTCACTGTTCTTACCTGCCGAGGGACAGGTACAAGTGTATTTTCCTTGGGATATGGGATATGTCTTTGCAAGACTGATTTAGTAATGGTGAATGGCACGCTACTGAAGACTGGCAGTCTTCTAGCAATTGTTTGGACTTTGAGTTGCAAATACAAACAAGATATAGTATTTTTCACAAATACAAAAGCTGACATGAAGGCTTGGGTTTGTTTCTCCTCTTCACATGCACGCACACACCAGTTCCTTCGGCCTAGCCATCTGCTGGCTATTATTATAAGAGTGGAAAAGTAGAAGTACTGTACATTCTCCAGATAAGCTGTTCAGAGCATCCATTGTTTGGGGTGATGCTTCTGTCGCTCATCTGATAGGCTGGGCTTTAACTGAGAGGATGCTCCTCCTCCACGGGACTCCTCCCTAGCGTCCCCAGTTTTTTGCTCAGCCTTTGTGGATATAGGCAGCTTAATTTCCTTTCCCTTGGCCAGAATAGCAAAGGCTTCAAAAGGAGACAACAAAAAGGTTTGCTTTTAAACTCTAAACAAATCCTTTAAGGCTTTTAGTTTCAATGAGTCAAGCAGCTCCCTCAAGCCGAGGGAGCTCACCTTAGCTTCAGATAATGATCTCTCGCCCCCAGGACGATCGGAGGCGATAACACCTCAGCCGCATGGCTAACAACTCACATTTCTTAACCCGTACCATTACCATCTTTTCAAGCCGAGCTGCTACGATCGCCGCTGCCCGCACCCAATGGGAGAGGCTCCATTTTAAAAGGGTCCAAGGTTTCTTTCTCTCCCCTGGGAACACCGTCTGGGGTGGGGGCATCAGCGCCCATCTGCCCCACCGCGCCTTTTCATTCAAGGGAAAACTCTGCAGTATCAACTCACCACAAGGTATGGAAGTGCTGCTGAGCCTATTTAACTCATTACGCACCTAAAGAGATAATGGCTGGCGCCATTGCAGACTCACTAACCATGTGGTAGTGATCTGCATTTTATTTCTGGAACTATGAGAGGCTTTTCTTTCCCCAAGCAGGGGTCTCCTTCCTGGAACCCGGGGGAAATCACCCTAATGTGTATATGTATGCATGCATGCATGCATGTATGTATATATGTATGTATGTATGTATATAGATATTCAGATATAATTATTCTATTTTGGACCCTTATTCATTAAGGAGGAAACTGTTGCCTTATGCCCTCACAGAATTAAACAGCAGCATCACAGCGAGCACCAAGGCTCGTGTCCGCCTCTGCAGGAAGCTGTCGCAGGCCTACATCTTATTTCAACAATTCCTCCTTTCTAGGCCTATGAGGTGTTCCAAATTTGGCTAATTCGGAAATAATATTAATAACAAAATAATAACAAGAATAGGAACAAGAATAGGAATTCAATATTCTTACATAAGATTATACAAAACTAGGGCGCATAGTTTTAGGGTTCCCTGGCCATTGCTGGTTCAGGCTCCTGGGCCAACCGCCCAACATTTCAGCCTCATTAACAGTAATATTTAATAAGCAGTCACAATGGCAAGCGGCAGTAGCTCAAGAGCCATGTCAAATTCTCAAAACAAATTGAAGCATTTTAAAGGGTACCTTCTAAGCAGCAGAAAAAGACACTAACAAGCACCATAAGGTACTAGAAAAGTACATGAAGAAGTTCATGTGGGAGGATGAAGAAAATTCTCAAACCTCATCTCCTCCAGGCCTACTTTGGCTCCAATCCCCCTCTGCAACCACCCCTGGATCTGTCTGTGTAATCCAGACACAGCGCAGCTGCACATGATCAGGTAGCCCATCTAGATCAGTACAAGTGACACAAAGTGCGTCTGTGGCCACATTGCTCCAACAGCGGCCAGATTCTGTCAAGATGATGACTTACTGGAAAAGATCCCCGCAAAGATGAGACTGTGGATGGAATTGGCAATAAGCCAATGTATCTCTGCAGGGATGCAGCATAATGCTCTGGCCAAAAACAGAGCGCTCCTTCCGGTCATTAAGCAGGACAGAGCATCCTTACCCTCAGGTATCTCTCCACAGGAGATTCTGTAGTTTCAGATATACTCCCACAAGGTATATAGAAGAAGCAAGGGCTATTGATCGGGTGGAGCCAGAGGACTCAGTGTTCTCCTGCTCAAATTCTAGTTAGATTTGCATCGGCTCACAATAAGAGGTGGTGGTTGATGCTATATCTTGATGACTAAAACAACGCCGGCATCATTTTGTTTATAAGAATTCCATGGCATTATCTGTTGAGAGGCAACTTCCCCTCACAAGGATCTCTGTGAGGATCCAGGGGACATTTATGCGGACCTCTTTCTATCAGGCTTCCTTTTTAAGTTGACAGCCCTCACAGAATATAGCAGCAGGGTAACAGCGAGCGCCAAGGCCCGTGTCCGCCTGGGCAGGAAGCTGTTGAGCACCAGTGACTGCAGGATCACCCAATTGCAATACAGGTCCTGAAAGGTGTTCTCTATTTGGCTTCACAATTTGATTCCATATTCAGTCATCTAATTATGAGTTTGGTAACAGAACAACAATTTATGTTAGTAGCTGTGCACAGATATAACAGTAATATTATCAATAATATAATATTAATGATATCAATATTATGAATAATAACATAATAACAAATTGAATTTACCCCCAAAAAAGGGGGGGGGAGCAAATATCAAGAGGATTCCCTGCCTCTGTTTACATCAGGCCTCTGGACCAGTCAATATTACATTAATATCACATACACATATAGCTATATAGATATAGATATTTCACCTCGTGGGCTTTAGGTCAGAATCTTCAAGGGCAACCAAAAATACCTCCAGAGGACAATAAACCAACTCAAAGTAGGTCAAAACGTCCTAGAGAGACCTCTAAGGCAACAAATGATGCCAAGAGACGCCCTATCTTTTTAAAAGATAAGCATATCTTTAAAAAAAAATGTATGAGGGAGGTTGAACAGAAGTCTCAGTCCTCTTCCCCAGCCAGGCTGGTCCCAGTTCCAGAGTGCTCGCTTCGGCAGCACATATACTAAAATTGGAATGATACAGAGAAGATTAGCATGGCCCCTGCGCAAGGATGACACGCAAATTTGTGAAGTGTTCCATATTTCACCTTGCCTCCATCCTTGCATCTCTCAATGCCATCCAGGAGAGCCTCAGAGGGACCGGTTCAACCCAGGCCTTCAGCAGCGCTACTTGCTTGACAGACAGTTGTGGGACCACACCAGAATTCCTCCTCCCAGAGGATACCCCTGACAAATTGGAGACCTGAAGGAACATGGCAATTTGAAGAGGCGCAACTGGGGTACAGTAGAAGTTGATGGCTAGGCAGCCTCCACAATCTGACCTCGATTCTAACTCGATTTAATTACTATGCAGAACGGACCCTCATTACCAGCAGTCCTTCAGAGGAGTATTATATAATCCAGTTACACATTCACATGATGCACAGGAGGAGGGAGAACTAGAGACCAGATGGAACAGGTTGAGGAAGGGTCTACTCACAACAGTGACCAAAATCTGTCAGAGGCGGATCTCCTAAAAAAAGGGGGCATGTCAGGCATTAAGCCAGACCACCGACCTTCAGGACTGTTTCACCCTCAGACTTTTTTCAAGTCTGTTGTTTCAAAAAAAAAAAAAAAAAAAAAAACCACCTACTGCCTGCCTTGATATTCCAATCCTCTCAGCCCAACAATCATTACTGTAAGTGGGGGTTCAGACAATTTAATCTTCTCCCAACCAATAATGTAAGAGGAAGTCATAACTGTCCCACAGAGGTTCTTGGACTTCATCCAGAAACAAGGGGTCTCTTCAGTGGCGTATGCCCCTCTTACAGGATATGATAGAAAAATTTTAATTTGGTTTTCTGATTCTGCTAAATTTCTCATCACCACGATAGTAAATAAAACAATAATGGCAATTCTCCTCCTCCTCTGCAATTCCAACGGAAGCAGAAGAGGCTCTCAAGTTAAAGGATATACAGGGTCGAGTTGTCTCCATGTAGGGCATGTCGATCTGATGTGTGGGCCATCAGAGTGGAGTCGGCCGCATCCCTTTTTTTTTACTAGATTGTCTCTCAGGTAGCTCCGGCATCTGAGGGAAATTATCTCAAATTCCAATATCAGGGCGCACAAGAACGCCGCAAAACTCTATTAAATTATCTGCTCGAGCCAGGGCATCTCAGGTTACTCCTCACCTACTGCTGTGGCTTCAGACATTGGCAAGCAGATAACTAATGGAAGCTTGCTTCCTCCCCAATATAGGGAGATAATTTGGTTGGTGGTGCCCCTGACCTATCTCTGATAGAGACTAGAAGCAGAAAATAAGTTCCTCTCTTTTCATAGACCCCAAAATAGTCCTTCCCAGCTTTTTGGAGAGTTCCTTCGTTCCCTCTACCGGGGACTTTTTCTCTCCAGACTCCAGGGACCGTCTGGACGCATGAATCACCAACAGTCGGATAGTTTCTGATCTGGAGATAGATACTGAAGGGGAGGGCAGAGCAAAAGAATCTCTTCAGGAACATGAAATAGAGGTTTCCGAGGCACAACATAGGCCTCACGACTGTGCCCCTATTGGTGGAAGGCTCAAGCCTTTCACGGACAGATGGGATGCCTCTACCTCTGTTTCCTGGGTTAGAGGTATCAGAAGATTAGGCCTGGCTATAGAATTTCCATCCTCTCTGCGGAACCTTTGCATTACTTGTCCTTTCTCCGGGGATCCTGTTAAAGGGGGCATGATGGAGACAGCTATTGTTCATTTATTGGAGATCCAGGCAACCGACCTGTGGCACTAGATCAGCAGGGGCAATTTTAGTTTTAAAATCACTTAATCGGTCCCTAGTTTATAGGAGGCTTAAGATGAGTATAATGAACTCCATACTTCTGAGTTTCAGAAGGGGCGACTTTCTACCCTCCATTGACTTAATGGAGGCCCATCCCCACATTCCAATTAGATCCTCACATAGCAAACCTCTTAGTTTTTGTTAGAATACTCAACGTTTTGAATGCGTTGCACTGTCCTTTGGGTTGTCATCTGCCCAAGGTTCTTACAAAGGTTCTGATGGCTCTGGCTGTCCATCTCAGGGGAACACCTGTTAGATGGCAGTGTTATTTAAATGACATTTCATTATTATCTTGTTCATATAAACAGGCAAAGCAGAGGCCTTAGCATCAGTCATCACTAGGAGAGACTTGCAGTCCATTTCTCATCACCCATGCATATGCAAGTTTCTTGCGTGGGGCTACAATTTTACGGCCTCCTGTAGTGCATTGATATCACATGTGGGACCTCAACAAGGTCCTTACCGCACTCAAGAAAACTCCCTTTGAGCCCATGTAGACTATGAGTCTCCATTCCTAAAGTACAAGGTGGTTCTCTTGGTTGCCATTACATCGGCCAGTTACATCTTGGATCTAGTAGCCTTGTCAGTTAGACAGGAGCTCTGTATTTTTCACACAGACAGAGTGATCCTTAGTCCAGATCCATCTTTTACCCATAGATAAATTTGGGTTTCCACAGACCATAGGAACTGATACTCCTGTACGTTTGTCTGAAACCGACATAAAACCTGGCACGACAATGCCACAATCTAGATGTAAGGTGAGCTTTCTGTATATATTTCAACCGCACAATGTGTGTTAGGAAACAAAAGTTCTCTTCGTTTCTTTTCAACCACCCACCATTGGGTACAAGACCTCTTCCTCAATGACCAATAAGTGGCTGAGAGCACAATTCCCAAATCCTATGAGACACAATCTCTTCCTATACCCAGGGGTATCACTGCTCATTCGACCTGGAGCGCTGCGATGTTGACAACATGGGCCACAAGTGCCAATAGAGGAAATTTACAAGGCGACAACATGGGTCTCACCATCGCCTTTTATTTAGAAACTATTAGAATGATGTCTTCGCCTCTATGGAGGCTGCCTTTGACAGAGTGCTACAAAGGGCCCATAGGGACCAAGAAAAAGGGGAATCCAAACCAGATGGAAGCCCTCACATAGACATGCCAAGCTTTGGTATATCCCAAACAATGGATGCTCTGAACAGCTCATCTGGAGAAGAAAGGGCGTTGGTACTTACCTGACACGCCCTTTCTCTGTGAACTGTGAAAAGCATCCATCCCCACCCTTATTCGTCTGGTGGGATGCTATTCCAGCCAAGTATTAGAAAGGGTGATGGAGAAGAAATATTTCATCAGTTCAACTTCGCCAAAACTGGGGACACTAGGGAGGAGTCCCGTGGAGGAGGAGGAACGTCCTCTCAATTAAAGCCCAGCCTATCAGATGAGCGACAGAAGCATCATCCCAAACAATGGATGCTCTTCACAGCTGACAGAAAAAGGGTGTGTCAGGTTAGTACCAACACCCCTTTTCATTCCTCACTGAATTATTACTAAATCACTTTGTAGGGATTTTTCTTCATGTTGGTTGCTTGTGGAATCGTGACTTTTTATGCACAGAGGAAATTAATTTGCATGGATAGAAACTCTTTAGTGGTGTACCATTCATACATTCAGTAACATGCAATGGGTCTGGTGCCACAGCTATCATTATCATGTTGGCTGTGGAATTCAGGGATTTGAAGTTCACACACCTGGAAATTGCCAAAGTTCCATCCTGTATAATTGCAAGATTACAGATGGATAGAGCTGTGGTAGCACAGTGGTTAGAAGGCAGTAGTGCAGGCTAATTCTGCCGACTGTCGGCAGTTCGAGTCTTACCGGCTCAAGCTTGATTCAGCCTTCCATCCTTAGGAGGTTGGTAAAATGAGGACCCAGATTGTTGGGGACAATATTCTGACTCTGTAAACTGCTTAGGACTGTAAAGCATCGTGAAGTGGTATATAAGTATATATGTGCTATTGCTAAGATGGACAGTTCTACTTAGCGCTTTATTATAGCATTCTGTTAGAAAAAAATCCTCAGAGCAGCAGCGCAGAGAATGTATCCATGCAGTGGAGATCAACAAATGAACGTGATAAAAGCGAAGTCAAAGCTTTGTTACTTAGGGGAAGGCCTGGAAAAAAGAGACCACTACAACCTAAATAGCTGTCTGTAATGGTGACCATTCCTGAGTTACAGCAAAGATTTAGTTGTTTCTTCTTGCTCAGGCTTGTCTTGAGAAGGTTGACACAGCATCTCTAGAGTCTTTTCTAGAGCAGATTTTGAAGGCTAATACCTTCTCAAGGGATTTCAGCACCATCTTACTATATCCTAGACTATAAAGGAATCTTTGACATCAACATGATTGTGATTATTATTTTTTTACGCTGCTCAACTCCCAACAACTCAGTATAAGTTATTGGGAGTTGTACAATAAGTCACATAGTATGGTGGTTCGTGTTTTGTGGCAAGTTAACCGCAGTTGGTTGCAACATGATAAGTCTATCCCATTTTGCATTGGAAATGGCCTTGGGACACATACAGAAGTCCCTGTTACTAAGTAGAATGGTTTGGCTGCTCAACCCCAACAAATAGAATTAAGACACCATTTAACTTTGTGGTTTCATTTTACTAGTCCAGTTTGATAAAATAAGTAGTCCGTTGAGAGTTGATTGAAAAGCACATTTGTTTTCTTTATAGCTAAAGTCATCCACTTAGCATTCTGATCTGCATATACTAGATATAGATGGCAATAATAATTAATTTTCTATGGATAATTCCTGCGGCTTGAGCATGGCACGGCTGATTCTACTCTAGAAGATACGCAGGTTCAATTGCTTCATTTTTTCATAAGAGAATAAAGTTGTCCTGCTTGATGAGCAGAGAGATTATGTCAAGGTGGCATCTCTTAAGAATCCAAACTCTTATTTTTCTGGGGTCATGAAAAATATTTAAAAGAAATGATTCCCTTTTAAATATTAAAGCATCTTCTTCTATCAGGTATGCACTGCAAATTGGGCTGGATCAGTAAGTGTGACCATAAATAACATGCTTGCAGAAAACCACTAAGCCTTCCATAGGATGCAGTTGCTTTAAAGCTGCAAAATAGAAGTGAAGCTTTAGTTCTTCTTGCCATAGTTTATGAAGAAACTTTATGAAGCATTTCTTCCAAATGCTTGGCTTGGCCGCTTTTTCTTTTACCTTCCTGCTTTTCACTGTGTTATAGCTGAAGACTTGGAGCAAGAAGGGATACAGTGCAATTGATAGGATGTGCACTGTTAGTTTTGTTTGTGATATGTGTTTTTCCCTCCCACATGATGTTCTTTCTCATTAAACCGATTCAGGCTTTGTTCTGGTTTTTAACCGTATGCCACATAAAAGTGCCTTTGCGTTAGTAGGCCAGAGTTAAAACTCACAATTATAAACTTCACTAGTTTTGACTTTTTCAATTTCAGAAAAAAAATGAGATTTTATTAGAGATAAAAGAGAGCTATACAAAGCGCCTTCAAATGTTGACACCATGTCCTTTTCCATTTTTAGTGATGATCTGAAATAAAAAATATTATGAAGACTGTCAGAGATTTCAAGTGTTTCAACAACATGAACAAAGTATTAAGTTGGTTCTGTTAACAAACAGGATTTTTTTGGTTATTCATCAGTTTCTTCAAAACTTAACATCTGTTAAATAGTTCCAATTATGGCCGTGGATTTCAAATTGGAAGAGATCAGGGAATGTGAGTATATGTGCACATACACATCCCCCAAACAAGACCAATACAAACAAAAAATGCATATTACAGCTTTTTCCGATGCAAAACCCCAATGTTATATTGATGTAAACACTGGGCATTTACCAAAAGCAATGGGCAATATAATGGTAGAATCTCAAAGATGCTATGTGATGTCTTATATGCCTTTTATCTTTTCCTTTAATGAAGCTGTTTTATTCAGTGGAGGTTTTTGATAACAGAACCAACTTTTGTTCTTTCAGTATAAACTCCTTGAATGTGCCTTTTCTTCTCTCTCAAAATCCCATTGAATAATCCTAATAGATTTAAATGGATGAAAGTCCAAATAACACTTAACATTTCATATTTGTTATTGGAGTTTCATTGAGTTCCATTGGCGGAGATTCAGCAGGTACGGGCTAATGTAAAAACTTACAAGTATAGCATGAATGGTGCTTAGATGTAAGAGTAGATTCGTTTCCTGACTTTGCGTTTACTAAAGATGTAGCAGTGACTTAACAGGCAAACGCATAGACTATCTTGAAATGTAACTAGCTCATTAAGGACACATTATTCCTTGAATTGCTGGCAATTCCACGTGGAAAGTAATGGTCTAATTTGACTTTGGTCTCTTAATTGCATAGGCCTCACTCCATTCAGGTGCCGCTTCTCTCAGAGATATCTATTATGTTCATAATTTTTTTTCAAAATGCAGAGAATAAGGAGGACCAAATTAAAAACGAAATATGGTGGCATGGTCTTTATTTGCTTCACGAGATTTTCGACATGATTCTATGGAAGGTCTTAAAAATTGAATTATGTTTGGAATTAAAATGGAAAAGAAGGAGCATCAGCCTATTTGCTAGCTTTTTTCAACTGGAATACAGCAGAGAAGACTAAGAAGTGAAGGTAACATTGCTTGTGCAATCCTGTAGAAATTAGGTATCTGATGTTCTAATCTGGCCTTGGAAATCTGGAATTTACTAAAGGCAAGTCTTTTCTTAATACAATGAGGATAGCATTGTACAATAGATCAGGTGGGCTGTGAAGAGCTATCAGTAGTTTTATGACCTTCCATTTAATAGGGAAATAGACTCATCTTGAGCATTCCCCACATAGCCCAGGAAAGTAAATTCTTATTTTCCTACCAATTGGTTGCCTCTGTCTTGGAGACTGTTAACTGCTCTTACTTGTTTATCACATTCCTGCCTGATGCAATCAAAGAGGCTGGGATTATGGTAATTAAGAGCAACCAGACAAGGCACTCAGAATTAAAACATGCCCATGTTTAAAGTACAGTAGAGGCTAAACATGCAAGGTATATATGGGTGTGCCTTGTCCTTCACAATGAGCTCTCAGAATAACTGTTGTTTTCCCAACATTTCTAGAAGGCTAAAGCTGAGGAGAGCAACCTGGATTTTAAAAGAGCTGGCGTGCACCTTAGGTATTTTGAAACTCCTGGCTCGAGGAGAAATGTTGGTCCAATGAACACTTATTAAATACCTTAAAATTAAAAAAAAACCAAACATTTATTAAATAAAGATGCCTGCCTTGAGCAGGGTGTGGACTAAAAGACTAAAAGTGCTTCCAACCCTATGATTCTCAGTTAACCCTGTTTCTCTTGTTGTCTTTGGGACTGAAGCCTCTTTTATGCCAGTAGAATTTTTGCTCCCCTTCACATCAGTGTGCGTTCGTCTTTCATCCTCTTCCTTCTTTAAATTCTTAGCCATTTATATTGCGATCTTGCCTTTTTTTTTTACTTGTTTCTATGGTATTTTTCCCTTCTGGAAAAAATCTTTGCTTCCATGAATCTCCTATGTTGTCCAGTCATTTTGTTATCTGTATGAGGCTGTTTGAAGAAATTGGACCTGGCATGAAAAATCAGAAATTACAGTGAAGAGAAGAACAACTGGCAAGGTCAGGCTTCTTAATGATGAGGTTACTGGAACAGGACTTTGGAGGCATCCAAATCAGCTGTGATGGCTCAGCTTTTTCTCGGTTAGAATAGTTGAAGGATGCTGTTGCTGAACTCCCTAACGCTTAATTTGCATTCCCACCCCCCTATAGGTTTTCATTCCATTTTATGAAAGAATCTGTTTTAAACATTTTTCTTTCCTAGAGAAATTATCACCACTGAAGCTTGATGTTCTGCTTAATTGGTTTTCACAAGCGTTGTGTGAATGTAGGCTTTCAGTGTATGCTAATCTCATCAGCTCATCCAACTCTGTTTTAAAAGAGTTAGGAGATCAGCTCTTAATTAGTCCATCCTCAGATTAGTCATGCCGGCCACATGACCACGGAGCGTCTTTGGACAGCGCTGGCTCTTCGGCTTTGTAACAGAGATGAGCACCGGCCCCTAGAGCCGGAAACGACTAGAACCAGTGGTGGGATTCAAAAACTTTTACTACTGGTTCTGTGGGCGTGGCTTGCTGGGCATGGCCATGTGACTGGGTGGGCGTGACATTTTTTGCAGCCCCCACCCATTTTGGGGAGCTTGCTCCCTAAGGCTCCTCTGGGGCTCTGGAAGAAAAGGAACAGAGCATGGGAGGGGCACGCAGCTCCCCTCCAAGCTTCGTTTTGAGAGCTTCCTAGCCTCAGAGCCTCTGGGGGGGGTGTTTTTGCTCCTCTAAGGTTCCTCTGGGGCTCTGGAAGGCAAAAAATGGAGGGGGGGCTGAGCTCCTCCCTCCATTTTTTGCCTTCCTGGGCCTCAGCAAAGGGAATCCCTGATCGTATCTATAGCTGATTGTCGGGAGGGAAAAAAAAGAAAGAAATGCCTTAGGCAAATGTCAGGCAGGCGGGCAGGGTGAGCAAGCATCGGGCAGGAGGGCAACTGTGGGGGGGGCGTTGCCAGCCAGAACTTGCTACCGGTTCAGCGACCCACACCAAATTCTTGCTACCAGTACGCCCGATCTGGTGTGAACTGGCTAAATACCACCACTGACTAGCACGCGTGTGCAAGGGGAATCTTTATCTTCATCTATCCTCAGATTGATAGGCCAATGGCATAATGTAATGCAGGGGTGGGCAAACTTTTTGGCTTGGGGGCCTCATTGACTTTTAAAATTTGACAGACGGGCTGCCACCTGGTGTCGAAATGCCTGTCATTACAAGTCAAAATCAAATGAATGCAATCATTCAATCATTCACATCAAACCTTAATTCTGTACCAATCTTCGGCGGGCCGGATTAAAAAGACCAACGGGCCGGATGTGGCCCCCGGACCATAGTTTGCCCACCCCTGATGTAATGTATAGAATTGTCTCTTTCTTTCAAAAGGTTCTCCTCTGAAAATAATGGCCATGCTACATCCTCTGATTGAAGGATGGCAGTGATTGATCTTCCCCAAAGATTTACTAAGAAATTTTTTTTGCCATAAGTTGCAAAATCCAAGGATTAAAAATCATAGCCATTCTCTTACATTATTCTATTGCATACTAATTTCTGTGCTTCCTTCACTGGACTCATCAACCCTTGTACGGCAGCTAGGGGTAAACAAGGCAAAGTAGCCTTTCCTACTTTTCATGAAGTACCTTACGCCTCCAGCATAAGAAGTTGGATTTTTATAATGCATCTAGTTCCTTCTGCTTTTAGGATGGGAAAATAAAGCACAATGACAGAAGAATTACAATCACATATATTCTAGGTCTATGTTATTTCAGTTAAAAAAGGATTGCGATAACAGAACTTGAACAGACTTTGATGATCACTTCTCTAATAGAGTAGCTAGCCTTGGTAAATCATAATTCAGTTCAAGATAACTTCATGTGTTTGCATGTTAACATCTTAGAGCAGGGGTCCCCGAACTTGGTAACTTTAGGACTTGTGGACTTCAACTCCCGGAATTTTCCAGGCAACTGAGCTTGGAGACCTCTGGCTTAAAGCAATGGGGTATTATTTGGATCTTAAGTCTTGGGGGTCCGTGACCGCATAAGTTATTTAAAAGGGTATCTGTAGTGAAGAAAAGATGGAGAACCACTCATCTAGAGCAATAGTTCTCAAAACATTTTGGTTTCAATATGTATCTGTTGATACATCACATTGTACCTATCAATATTTACTATGCTAAAAATGAAAACTGAGAAATGTTTTTTTTCTTCATTGACTTCATGGATGCCCTGAAATAATCTTGGGTCCCCAGAGCATATTTTAAGAACTGCTGAACTACAGAACAATATAGTATATTACTAATTTCTCATTGTCTGCTTGCAATGGTGGTGTGTCTTAAATTTTTCATTGCTAACTCGGACACATTTGAACCAAGATTAAAAAAAATTGAAAAGCTATAGTAGCATAAAATGGAAGGAAATACTGTAATGCTGCCAATAGTTTTCCAATACTTGGCTGCTAATTTTTCTTCTCTCTTAAATGAATATTGAATGACAGATTAAGTGATTTTAATTATAGCAAGGCAGGGAAGAAGCTATTTAAAAAAGAAATTCTGAGTGATCCTTAAAATCCTTCATGCCTTAATACCAAGCCTTTTATCACTTGATGTAAATTCAGTAAACATATATTTTTCTTTTGAAGCATTTAAAATAGCATCCCAAACAATTCCCAGGTATAAGTGTTCCAGCAAGAACAGAGAACACTTAAATATCAACTTTCCTTAAATAGCTTCATGTTCATCCCAAGTCACCAGAATAGTAACAGATTTAAAGGCACAGTCCTATTTTCCCCACCAACTGTTAAGTTGTAAATTAGTATTTCATGGTCTTTATAGTGGTAAAAATAGTTTAAAACAATTGGTGTTACTTTATCAAATATGTACATTTTTTCCTACATTTCTTTCAAATTTAGTAAATACCTTACCTAGAGTCAAAGAGAGATAAAGATGTTCTTGGCTATTCACAACTTAAAATAATTCAATTTATTTAAACATTTATGTGGCTACCTCTCTTCTACACAGTGAAGAACCCGTTTGCAAACAGCAGCATAAAAGAACTCAATAATCAAGATAAATATAATCCAGAAAGAGCGGGGGAACCTTAAGGCACCATATAACAAGCTTGCAAACCAGACACACTTATATTGGGTTTAATATAAGGCCTGGTAAGAAAGGTCTTAACAGACTTCCATATTTCCTTGAAATGGGCTTAGAATTCAAACCATATTTTTAAAAAAGTGATATTACTCATTTGAAACAATCATTGACTAAACAGTCATACATATCATACACAACTTGAGTTCTGCAACCAGAAACCCTCAGAAAGTTGGTACTAAGTTATATTTGTAATGAGACAAAAAATAAAATTATTAAATATATGGGAAACATTGATATAGACTGTATTTAATGCAAGTTGGCTCACTTTTAAATTATATCAGGTTTAATTTTGCACTGGCCACCCATTCATATCCACACGCTACTCTTAAATATAGGGAGGCTTAGATAGCTAGTAAAGTTACTAATGAAAATACAGTTCCAACTGTGCATATTTTTCTTGATTTTTTCTTATAAGTAGTAACACAAAGATTATGATGGCAAGACATCAGAAAATTACAAGGAGAAAATAAAGTGCAGCCATCTAACTTCCCCTTTCCAAATATAATTTCATGTAGGAGAAGGAGAGGCAGAACTTAGAGGTGAAGTCAAGAGAGGAATCAGTCTGGAACTGTTACGCTTCCACAAGCGGTCTAAGTCCAACCCCTCTTGAATTCCACTAACTCTTCCCTAGTACCAATTTAGTGCTGACCATTAGTTGACTAGATTTTCTTGTACAGGCATGAGCAATAAATCAGCTTAATTGAAACTTAATATGTTATCCTGGTTCATTATACCTGACATTTCATGAACATGAAGGCGTGATGATTGTACAATGAAAAACTTTATTTCAGTAAATAAATGTTCATTTTGTAAGACAGGATCATTCCTTTGTTCAAACACCATATAATAACTTCAGTAATAGATTAATAATAGGTTCATTCTTTTTACCATATCATAGTATTGCATTATAATTTTCTGAGTGGATATGGTATAGTATAATTTCTTCTATTCTAAAAATTGTTAATGTAAGCATGGCAAGTTTGGTGGGTAGAATATTTTTAAAAATTCTAAGAAATACAACGATTGTTTTTAATTTTTAAACATCCATCTTTAAAGATATTAATGAACAAGAAGATTTGCTTTCAGCCTTTTTTTTGAAAACTGGTTAGACTCTTAACATTATTTTGGTTTATGACTATAACTTTTCATGTTGACGTTATAAAGTCAGAAACTTGAATGCTTTTTAATTTAAATATAAAAGAGGTGTATGATTAGCTTGGCTTTTATGTGTTTATCAGGAAAAGGTTTTGTTTTCTAAGCTTAGAAGAAATATAGGATGTTTACATAAAGATTCAAGATAGACTTGACCATTGGACATTGGAGAAACATGACTGGTGGTGACATCAGTTTTTCCTTGATCTCATTACCTTTACACTATTATTTTCTTAAGTTGTATTTCCTTTGGCAATAGCAATAGCACTTATATACCACAGTTTACAAAGTCAGCATATTGACCCCAACAATCTGGGTCCTCATTTTACCTATCTTGAAAGGATGGAAGACTGAGTCAACCTTGAGCCTGGTGGGATTCGATCTGCCAAATTGCAGGCAACTGGCTGTCAGCAGAAGTAACCTGCAGTACTGCACTCTAACCACTGCACCACCAAAGCTGTTGTCATTTATTCATAGAAAAAGTGTAGCATGGAATCAGGAAGATAGTTGGATCATCCTACTTCTTGCTTGTAGACTTTTAATGCCTTGATTTTGTGCATCTGTGGCTTGTATCCAAATAGTTCTCTGCTTTTCCCTTAGAATAAAAATACATTGCCTTAGATATTGACACAATATTAAGAGGGGTTCTAAGATGTGTGTAACTTCATTGGATTCAGGAATTCAATTTCCAAGTCTCGTTTATGAAGGTGACAATTCAGCATTGAAGTTCAAATAGTTTGCCAATGGTGACTTTAGCCATGTCTGAACTTTTATATTGTGTTCAAACTCTGGCATACAGCAATCATATTTGATTCATGACAGCTGACATTCCTAATGATGTCCCTATCTTTTAGTTGTCAAAGTTTGATATTTTTATAATTATTACTCTGAGATAATTGGCACGAAGTTGTTGTATACTGTGTGGCGTGCATATTCACAGTACTTCAGATAACATGCACGTACAGGTTTTTTTTTCTTAAAGAAGAAGTGAAATTCTAGAAGTGGTAAACAGAGATGCTGAATTATCCTTCTGTCCTTGACATGTAAAACTGAAGAAACAAGGTTTTTGTACTTTCATCGGTGATTCAGGTCTAATTTGAGACATCTGATTTTTGTCTCTTCAGGAAATCCTTAATCCATTTTTGTGTTGCAAAAAAAAACCCTAAATGTCCTCAGAATGAAACTGCTATAAAATGATCTGATCCCTTGTAGAAATACCATCTACTCAGTTGCTTTCTCTTTCTCTTTGTTTTTTGGGTAGCGAAACCTGGATTTTGGGTCTAACTTTGTAATTTACTTAGTGCCTTGTAGATTACATTTCCTGCATTTTTAAAAATTAACTGAATACATCATTTTCCCCCCTTCCTGGGTTGTTATACTCTTTTGTAAACTAATCTGACATTATAAAAATTGGTTTTTACTAACGGCATTAGCCTGTCATTGCCAAGGTTGATTTTTAGGCCTTAGCAATTTTCTAAAGCCCCTTCAGGAATATTTGAACTACATCATAACAGTAACTTCAGTATGACCTTATGTATTTTTTAATTTGAGTTTAGCTTGTAGAATAGCTATAAGATCTGCTGCTATGCTGAGCAAGGAACTCTTAATGACGTTAATGCAATTTTTCTCTTAATGTAGGGATGCTTGTATCCATTTTATCTAGACCAACGGTCCCCAACCTTTTTGACTGCACAGATGGGCGGGGGGGGATGGTGGGTTTGTGTGCTCAACCTAATTCCATGCATGCTTAAATGAAGCTTTGCACACTCCCTCACTGCTTGCATGGTCCGGTTCCCATTGGTCCACAGATCCGGGGGTTGGGGACCTCTGATGTAGATAACTTTTCACTATGTTGGACAGTGTAAACAGTTCTGTTGAATTTCCTAAACATTAGGACGCTGCTCCAAAATATGATTCCAAGATTATCAATATCCCTTTGCCTGTTGTTATCATGTAACTGTGTTTTATAGTTTTTTTATAACAATTATAATAATTGTTAGTATTTGTGCCAGGCAAAAAAGGATCAGGACCATAGTTTATAGTTGTTGTTCAAAAGATTTATTGCTAAAGCCTATATATACAAGAATCTAGTCAATTAATGTTCAGGATTAAATTGGCACCAAATAAAGGTCAACAGAATTCAAGAGGGGCTGACTTAGGTCATTTGTATGAACGTAACAACTCTAAACTGATGACACCTAACTCTGTCCCCAGCTCTGCCTACTCGCCTCCTATAAAAAACTATTGTTTTTTAACTTTGTTGCAGACAACGCAAATTCATATGTTTCGTGAGATAGGCACCTATCAAAAATTTTAAAAAACCATGATTAAGAGATTATTTTGATATGGAGCAGCAGTACTTACTGCAGTTGTAATATAAACTGATCTTTGGACTGTCACTTCAAAATTACTAAACCTTCTGAAATTTAGTAGCTATGTCATGTCACAATTTTTAGCTAGTAAGCATAATGGCTTCGGAGCTTTCATTACTGCGGTGGCGCAGTGGTTAGAGTGCAGTACTGCAAAGCTACTACTGCCTGTAATTTGGCAGTTTAAATTTCAGCAGGCTTAAGGTTGATTCAGCTTTCCATCCTTATGAGGTCAGTAAAATGAGGACTCAAATTGTTGGGAGCAATATGCTGACTCTTTAAACTGCTTAGAGAAGGCTGTAAAGCACTGTGAAGCAGTATATAAATCTAAATTCTACTGCTATTATTACCTAACACTTGATCACAGCTATAGCTCATAAAAGTAAATCTCATTACCATAACTCTCTAGGAATGGGTTCGATTGTATATAATAACCCATTTTTTAACCTTTATTTTTATTGTCCATTGTATTTTGTTTAATTGATATGAGAATCACCTTGCTGAATAACGAGTTATGGCAAAGTCAAGACTTTGTGATAAAATGCATCTTGCAAAAAAAGGAAAGACAAATAAGATAGAAATAGAATAATGTAATAGAAATAATAAAATCTAAAAATATTGAGTAAGATGGTTTCAAATTGTTTTAACAGGGGAGTTTAAATTGTTCATCAGTGATGCTGTATTTAAGCGATAGCATCTTGATTAAGTGATAGCTTAATCAAGGAAAATGCTAATCTCCTTCCCTGACAATATTTGTTGGTCAGTGTGAAATTAGATAAATCTATTTTAATATGTTGTTTTATTAGGAAAGATAGAGATTATCTTGATGAATCATGAGATTGAATAATAGAATAAACACTGCATCTTGAAGGCCAAAAGTATAATACAGGCAGTTAGATTGGGATCAAGAAAATTATGTATTTGATGAAAAACAACTAGGATATTTCTGAGCAGGTAATAACGGTGGTCTTGAAAGCCCTTGTATGTACCATCTTTATAGAGATGGTGGGTTTTACTGAGGATTTCAGGAGTTAATGACATTACATTTGTGCCACATTATTTTATTTGTTTTAATTGACATAAGATGACAAAATGGTTATGAGATGCACTCTGTAATGTTTTAAAACCTCAACTAAAATGGGCGTTGGTAGAAGTTACCCTGAACGCCCTTTCTATCTATGCTGCGAGAGAGCCTAGTATGGGTTGACTCCTTCCTATGATGTCATAGCTGAGTCTGTACTAAGATATAAAAGCCAGCCCCCGGGAGAGACCCCAGCTTTGGCGAAGATACTTGACAGACTGAAAGGTGTCTCTGAAAGCCCCAAATAAATACAGAAAGATATTTTACCCTCTCCGGACGAATCAAGGGAGGGGCTGGGCTCTCTCACAGCATAGATAGAAAGAGCGTTCATGGTAACTTCTACCAATGCCCCTTCTCCTCCATGCTGCATCGAGAGCGAAGGATGGGACATACCAAAGCTTGCAGGTCCTCGTCTGGCTCATCACACCGACTGTGGAACCACTCGTTGAAGCACGTGTCTGCCGAAGGCTGCAGTCGCTGAGGCAAAGGCATCCAGACGGTAGTGTCTAATGAAAGGAGATGGGGATGTCCACGTGGCTGCACGACAAATCTCCTTCAAGTATGCTTGGGTCGCCCAGGCAGCAGAAGTGGCCGCACTTCTGGTAGAGTGCGCCATCAGACCTCGGGGAACTGGAAGGACCACAGCTTTGTAGGCCTGCTCAATGCAAGACCTGACCCACCTGCTAATAGTAGGAGAAGAGGCCTCGTGCCCAAAGTGAGAAGGGAAAAAGGAAACAAACATGGCTTCCAACTTCCTGAAGAAGGAAGTGCGCTTAATGTATATTCTAAGAGCCCTTCTTACGTCTAGCGTGTGCCACTGCCTCTCTTAAGTCATGGTGCAGAAGAGGACAGAAGTCAGGCAAAACAATGTCCTGGGACCTGTGAAACCAGGTGTTATGAGGGGTCCAGACAAAGAACAACCCTATCATCGTGAAAGGAACAAAGGTCCTGTCTGATGGAAAGAGCAGCAAGCTCACAAACCCTCCTGGCAGAAGTGATGGCAACAAGGAACACTACCTTCAGAGTCAGGAAACGGAGAGACACTGTTCTAAGAGGTTCAAAGGGGGGCTTTGTAAGGGCATTAAGGACCAAATGAAGGTCCCAGGAAGGATACCTGTGAACCACCAGAGGGTGCAGGTTGGAAGTCTCTTTCAAAAACCTCCTGGCCGAAGTGTGATGGGATAAGGAAGGAAGCGAACCCCATGAAAGGACTGAGGAAAGGGCCGCAACTTGCCTGCATAAGGTGTTGGGGGCCAAACCTTTCTCCAGCCCATGCTGAAGGAAGCTAAGAACTTCTGCCAACTGGGCTGAAACAGGAGAAAGACCCTCCCTGAGGCACCATCAGGAAAAAGCCTTCCAGGTGGCATCATAGATGCACCTTGTAGAAGGTTTGAGAGAAGCCAGGATAGTGAGGATGACCCTTTCTAGAAGATCAGCCTCCTCTAGCCGCTGCCGCTCAAGTGCCACATGGTCAGCTTGAACCACCAGAGCTCTGGGTGGAGCAGGGCCCCCTGGTGAAGGGAGATTAGATGGCCAGGGATCCTCCAAGGAGAAGCCACCGATAGAGTGACCAGGTCCGCAAACCAGGGCTCCCTTGGCCAATAGGGTGCCAGGAGGAGGAGCTCCGCACATTCCTCCAACATCTTCCGAATTACTGCCGGAATGATGGGAAGCAGGGAAAGGCGTAGAGGAGACCCTTGGGATATCTGCACTGAAGAGCATTGGGCCCCTCCGCTCCCTGGCAAAGAAACCTGGTGAAGAGTCTGGTGACTTGGGCGTTTTGAGGACTGGAGAAAAGATCCACCTCCGCTGTTCCAAATCTGAGGGAAAGATCTCTGAATAGAGATGGAGGAATGGATCATTCTGCCTGGTTGACTAGGCTCCTGCTGAGCCAGTCGGCCTGGGAGTTGTCGACCCCGGAGATGTGGTCCACCGATATCAATAACAGGTGTTTCTCTGCCCGTAACCCCAGCCTTAGAGCCTCTCTCATGAGGGCTTTGGACCTCGTCCCCCCTTGCCAGTTGACATGAGCCTTTGCGGCCATGTTGTCCGTAAGGACTAGAACATGAGAGCCAGTCACTGATTGCCTGAAATGCTTGAGAGACAGAAAAATGGCTCTGAGCTCTAGCCAATTTATGGGAAGGGTCTGTTCCGATCTGGACCAAACGCCCTGGACTATCTGGCCCTGCATATGGGAACCTCAACCCAGGAGGCTGGCATCAGTGGTTATCACTAGCCTGCCTGGGTCCCTGAACAGGAGTCCCCTCCAGATAGATGGGGAATGCCACCAATTGAGAGATCTCCCGATTTGTGGCGGGAGTGGGACCTTGATGGATGAGTGGCTGGTTCCTGCTCGTTGGTAGGGAAGCAGGAACCATTGGAGAGCTTGGGAGTGGAGCCGAGTCCACGGGACGATGCCAATACAGGAAACCATCTCCCCCAGAAGTTTGGACAGCAGCGACAGGGGGACAATTTGATGTTGCTGGATCTGGCTGATGATCTCTGCAAGGCTCTTTCCACGAGCTGGGGACAGGAAAACCTGGCCCGACATGGTATCGATGACTGCTCCCAAGTGTTGCAATTTGATTGTAGGAGAGAGCTGGCTCTTTTTGGTGTTGATGGAAAATCCGTGGCTCTGGAGACATGACAGGGTAATTTGCAGATCCCGATGGGCCGCAAGGATGGAAGAGGAAAGAATCAAAATGTCGTCCAAGTAGCATTGGATCCTCACTGGAATAGAACGCAGAGATGACACCAATGCTGCCAGAACCTTTGTGAAGACCCTTGGAGCTGACAAGAGGCCGAAGGGAGGTGCTCGATACTGGTAATGGGTATTCTGATAACAGAAACGGAGAAACTGGCGATGATGAGGCCAAATTGGGATGTGGAAGTAAGCCTCAGTGAGATCAATGGAAGAGAGGAGGTCGCCCTCCCGAACGCTGTCTAAAATAGAATGCAGAGTCTGCATTTTAAATCGTCTGTATTTTACAAATTGGTTGAGAAATTTAAGATCAAGGATGGCTCGCCACTCCCCTGAGGCTTTGGGAACAATGAAAAGGCGAGAGTAAAGCCCACGTCCCCGTTGAGACGGGGGAACAGGTTGAATAGCCCTGATTTCAAGAAGGTGCTGAATGGCCTGATTCATGAGAACTTGCCTGGAAATGTCCCGAGACACAGGACAGATTAAAAAAATTGGGGGGGGGGTAGGAAGTCCAATTGTAACCCTGACCTAATAGTGCTGAGCACCCAGGCGTCCGTTGTTGACTCCTCCCATTTGGAGGCAAAGAAGGCTAGGCGACCTCCAATGGGTGGGGAGAACGAGGGATTACTTAGAGCGATGGAAGGAACGACCCCCTCCCCCCCAAAAGGGCCGTTTACCAGTAGAAGGTTGTTGCCTGCCAGATGTTTCCGCCCGTTGGTCTTGGCATTGGGAGTATGGCCTGTGAGAGCGGAGGAAGTGAGATGAGGTCTCCGCTCGGAAGGCAGGAGGGCGATAAGGAGCAGGGCGATAGTCAGCTTTCTTCCCAGAGGAAGAGAGAATTTTATGTTTATCTCTGGTTTCGATGAGATAAGGATCCAGAGCATCGCCCAAAAGCTTATCGCCTGTGAAAGGAACTGAAGCCAGCTTCCATTTTCGACGTGACTCTGCCTGCCAATTTCAGAGCCATAAAAGTCTTCTTGCTGCTACAGAAGATGCCATGGCCTTGGATGCAAATTTGGCAGAATTGAGAGTGGCATCCGCAGTGAATTCCGCCGCTGCAATAATCTTATTAAGGTCTTGGTGAGACCGAAGGTCAGAAGCAGGCAATCTATTCTGGAGTTGGCGCAGCCACCGTATGGATGCCCTGGTGAAGAAGGATGCTGCTGTTGAAGCCCGAACAGCCCAAGCAGCGGTCTGATGATTGCGCCTGAGGGTCTGTTCGGAATGTTTATCATCCGGTTTCAGGATATCTTCTGTCTCCGTGGGAGTGTCAGAAGATGAGAACGAGGCCAGAACCAGAATGTCAACAGAAGGCACTGCCAGGGCATTGTCCAGAGCTGCGCTGACATTGTAGAAACGCTTATCTAAAGAAGATGGGCGAGGACCTGCTGAAGGAGAAGCGCACTGTTCCTTGACCATGTCCAGGAACAAAATGGGAGAAGGCAAAACCTCTGCATGCGCTACAGTCTTGGAGAAGAGCGAATCCCCTTGGCTAGAGGGATTTCCTTTTGGCTCGGGAGCCACTTCCTCTGGCGACAGCTTGGCAGTGACCAAGGCCTTGCTGAGTAATGGTCTGAAGAGAGTAGGTTTGAAGACCAATGCAGAGGATGTCTGCTCTGGGCGAGAATCGACTTCCTCTGAAAGATTTTGGTCAAAAATCTCACCCTCTTCACACTCTGAATGAGAGGAGTAACTTGTGTTCAGATGGTGAAGGCCTTCCTTCCTCATCAACCTCCTCCCATTCTGGTAGAGAAGAATGGACCCTGAGGTCCTGAGGCCTGTGTAAATCAGGATGATGAGGCAAGGAACTTATAGATTGAGAAGGGCCTGAAACCTTTCCAGAGGTTGAAGAATTTGCTTGAAGCCTTCAGCCAATCCCTGCCTAATGGCTGATGAGACTACATCTTGGATATCCCTTGGTCTATGCTCATGGTCAACTTGAGGGCTTGTTCTGCTGTGCTTCGAAACAATGTTATTTTGGAAAAGAACAGAACCAATTCAGGAATGTTAAGCAGAACTTTCTTTATAAAGTGTGCTTAGGTTTACCAGTTCTAGGCTTTAATCTAAAATAGATTAGATTAGGTGGATTAATCTATTAGGTATACATATTTTCCTTTCTGCTTTGGATTATTTTAATGTTCTTCTGATTTTTAAATCTGTATATCTCTGTATTTTTTTTAGTGATTGGACATACTTACATAGCTGCCGCTCTGCTCCTTTTCAGAGTAAGCAATAACGTTCAAAGCACAGAAAAAGTGTAAGAAACAGACACAAAATTAAAAGCACGAGACAGAGAGTGGGAGAGAAGAAAGTGCAACTAAATCTAATGTATTCCTTTTAGTGCATTTCTCAATCCCCATTTATTAAACTTACATGGTTACCAAATCAGAAAGATACAAGAAGATATTTTTGTATGTTTTTGGAGCTCACCATAATTTTTTTATCATATCCATACCTTGCTTCATCTATTGGCTTTGTTCTTCAAACATTTCACAGGCATATTTTTGAAAATCCATGCTTTTCATCCACTTACAATTGTCTCTATCTTCCCCTTCCTTTCAACCCAGTCATTCTTCCTTTGAATATTTGTTTGCAATGTGATTCTCATTCTGTGTAAACAAAAAGGCATTGAAGAACTGAGGAGATGATCCTACATTCCCTGCTCAAAATCAAACCATTGGCTAAACATGATATGTATTCTCACGAATGCTCTTCTTGCATTCAGAAACTTCAAATTATTGTAAGGCATTTTGCAACTCAGGCCTATTTACTTTATCACATGCTTTCTTTAACATATTCATATATTTTCTTGCTGGAAAGCAAAACAGTCTAAAGCTATACAAACATCCAACCTGTAATAAGATCACACTGCATTTCTCCGGTTTTGCTTGTTAGCAGTTCTCATATTATCAAGTTTGAATCAGAAGTCTCTTGGGTCCCTTCTGAGGCATATTTAATTATAATTATTGTTGGCTGTTTTTTGTCATTATTTCTTCCTCTCTGTTGTGACCTGCCAGCTGCCAGCAGAGCTTGCAGCAGACTCAGACGATGAGGAGCTGGGGACGAACTTGGGCCAGTTCTGGAGTCTGGAGAAGCCTCTGAAGGATGCTCTGCATCAGAAGCAGAGCCAGAGCCAGGGCCGTCCAACATTTCCCAGCCACCGGAGAGGCAGCTACCTTTGGAGGCTGAGATAAGTGGGGAGGAAGAACAGCTGAGGCCTGGTCCGTATGCGCAGAGCTTTGAGTAGAGAAGAACAACCAAGGACCAGGGGTCAACTTGGGAAGCAAGGCACATGTGGATGCTGAATGGCCCCTCCCTGGCTGGGGAATAAATAGAAGGAAAAGGGGAGTGGTGGTTGTGGGAGACAACCGTTAGGATTTATGTCAGAAGATTTGCTAATTGTGGTTCTTGCCTCAGACTGCGGGAATTTAATTTACAGCTTTGCAGCTGGAAGCTCCCAGCTTGGCAATTATCCCAAGGAACTGATAAGGTCTATACTTCAGTTCAGCCTTGGAAGGATTATTGCCTGGACTTTTCGGTGTGTGAATGACAGTAATTCACAGTAGCTAAATAAAGAGGGGATTTGGGGGGCCAGGAGTCTGTTTGTTGGTTCTGCTAAGGCTGGGTCAGAACACTCTCTGTGTGTATCCTATACTACAGGGATGTCAAACTCAAAGCCAGCGGGCTGGAACTGGCCGGTGGGGTACTTAGATCTTGCCCGTGGGGCCACTCTGGAAGTGGCAAAGGACCAGCCCGCGGTGCCTCTACCAGCAAAAACAGAGCTTGGGAGGGCCACATGTGGCCCTCGCAAGCTCCGTTTTTGCTGGCAGAGGGTTGCAGGAGGCAGTCACAGCCAGAACGGAGCTCAGGAGCCCATTTTCACTGGCAGAGCGCTTGGGCCACCATAGGTGCCCGCACATGAGTGATGTCAAGCTGGTCACACCCACCTTGACCACGCCCACCCCCATCTCCTGAGGTTAAACACAACCCTGATGTGGCCCTCAATGAAAATGAGTTTGACACCCCTGCTATACTACTTGTCCAGTATCTTTATTTTGAGACTGAATGTATGGGGAAATAAGCCTCCCCGTGTACAATGTACAAATAGTTCTTGCGGTTCGTTTAGTGACTGTTCAAAGTTACAACGGCACTGAAAACAGTGACATGACTGTTTTTCACACTTACAACTATTGCAGCATTTCCATGGTCACATGATCACAATTCAGATACTTGACAACTGACTCACATTTATGACCGTTGCAGTGTCCCGGGGTCATGTGATCCCCTTTTGCCTTCTAACAAGCAAAGTCAATGGGGAAGCCAGATTCACTCAACAACTATGTTACTAACTTAAGGCAGTGATTCCCTTAACAACTGTGGCAAAATCCACTTAACAACTGTCTTGTTTAGCAACAGCAATGTTGGACTCAGTTATGGTCATAAGTTGAGGATTAGTTTAGCTGGAATACCTAAGTGGGAGTAGAGGGTTCCTTCACCATGAATTGGGGCAAGATGTCGATCCTGTTCAGTAAATTATTAAACCATTTCCGTTTCTACTTGTAGCATGCTGTTGAAGTGGTTATTTGAGGTTTTTCTACTGGTATAGATTCTTTAGGAACTTGGCAAGCCAGCTGCTGAGGAGAATATATCAGTTTTCTGTCAGCATAGTGCTAATTTTGATCTGTTTCAGTAATACGGCATGTGTTCAGTTCACACAAAAATTGACTCACTTCTAAAATATCTGCCCCCTGTTGATCTTCCAAGTTGAATCCAAGGGCCCAATAGTTTATTTTTTCAAGAACCTCCAATGTCACTGATACCTTGGTGGTTCAACAGCTTCCTTGTTTTAGTGCTTTGATGTCTGCCTGGAGCTTATTATGGATTGTATCCTTGCTTTGTTGTTTCCTTAATTGAATTCTGCTTACAACACCTACTATTTTCTTGGATATTACATCTTTGCTATTATTACTTATCATTAGACAATGCATACGCTGGCTATTTTTTAGATTATAGCTTTTGCTTCTACTTTCTATACATCATTCTTGCATCTTATTTACATATTGTGCCATCTTTTTTTTCATGTATAGATGTGAATCACATACGTCTTAATTCTGTCTGCTTATAATCAGCTTCCACAGAAGTGAGAACAGTAGTATATTGCACTAAAGTAGAGTTCCTCTGATCCTTTAAAGATTAGCTTATTTATTATGAGGTTGCCTTTCGTTGACTTTAATCAGTTTTTGTTAAACCCTTGAAGGTATTATCCTGTAAAAGGGCGGTGGGGAGGATGATTCAAAATAGATCCAAAAAGTTTGCTTGTGCCTGGGTGATCTGTAATATTCCATTATTGAGAAAATTGAACCTGAAAGTTTCCAGATCAAAAAGACTGAAAATTCTAATATATTCTGTGTTAACATTCTCTTATGTGTGAAAATGTTTTCATAGGTTATTTAGAAAACTGCACCAGATTAGCAGGGATTATTGAAAAGGATATAACACCCAGCAACTTCACTAGATACTTTTTTTTTTTCAAGCAGTGGGTTTTGGTTTAGCAAAGTCTATATTTTCCACATTAAGCTCTATCTGGGTTTTAAGACATTTTATGAGATTTTTTTTTCTTTTTTGGTTTATTTATTCTTCACTAAAAATCTTAAAAGATGAATCTTTCGTAGAAGAGGCCTAAGTAGCTAGACAATGCAGTGTTGCTCAGAGCAGCTGTTTGCTTCCTGAGGTGATGCAGAAATATAAGGCAATTTGTTTGTATAGCTGGGCATATTGACTGTATTTTCTTTCATGAATCTTTCCTTAGCTTGCTTTAGTTTACTCTGCCTTTGATTTATATTTAAATGTATTATTCTTGTCTGCCACCATTTGTTGGAAATGTAGAATGCAAATCTAAAAACCGTATGTTTTATCAAACCTCTGGGCATTTTGAAATTAAATCATTTTTAAAATTGTTACTTTGTCCCTATGAAATTAGGTGAAATCATGTAATTTTAAGAATGACTTTCCTACTAAGTGATCCATGTGAAAATAGTGAGATTTTGATTGCAATTCAACTGCAGCCATTGCAGATGTTAGATTTGATCTCTGTAGAGTAGCAGTTTTTGCTCTACAGGCTGACTTTAAAGTGTGATTACTTCGTAATTGTTGTTCTTTGTCAAATTATTTCAAGTAGCCTTTTTTAAAAATTTACCCTGATTTTTTGGGTCTATGACCATACAGCAAACAAAATAAATAATGTGATGTGGCCCGCTACCTGAAAAGGTTTGCTGATCCTGCTATTAAAATACTTTAGCTGCCTTTTCTAATGGATAATGACTCACAAAATTAAGATACTGACTATATTCCTGATTTGTTTTTCTATGATTGTAAGGGCCTCTAGTCCTCAGAATCAGAATGCGACAACTTGCCACAGCTAACTGACATGTGGCCAACTCGCAGGGCCAACTTGCAGCAGCCAACTCACTGTGAGACAACTTACCATGGCCAACTCACCAGGGGGGACACTTCACTGCAAGACAGTTTAACAATTCACTTTCATTATTTAAAATAAATAAAAACTTGTTTTCATTCACATTTCATTTGGTCTTTCCTTTTGCAGCCTTGCTTTAATTATTCTATTCCACCATTTCTTTGATATTAGTGTAACTCTGAACCCGTGGCGAGTTGTTTTGCGGCCAGTTGACTGTGGCAAATTGGGCATGGTGAGTTGGCCTCAGCAAGTTGGCTGTGTGGCAAGTTGTTATAGACCCCCTCAGAATCTTGTTACCGGCAGAAGGTGAACTAGTGTTTTCTTTTTGTTTTTGTCAGTCCTCCTCTTGGTTTGTGGATAGCTACTGCTTCAGCAAATTATGGACTTTGGATGAATTGGAATAATAAAAAATAGAAATACAAGCAATATCTTTAACTTGTTCATAAACTTGCTTACTAATTGTTAAATATAAGATTATATTATATAAGAGCATATATATTATATAAGAGCATATTTATCATCTTTTAAATGTTTTCATTTTTCCTGTTTCAGTGAGTGTGCTACTCATATTGTTGAAGTTTTTTCTCATGTGGTGTAGCTTTAGATGATTTTTATTAATACAAAATTCAAATGAAAGTTCTTTATGTACTCATGTAATGTTTTTTTCTTTCTCATCTTTTCTTTATCTCCAGGACAGAGTTTGGGATATGGATTTGTGAATTACATTGACCCTAAGGATGCTGAAAAAGCAATCAATACTCTGAATGGATTGAGACTTCAAACCAAAACTATAAAAGTATGTAAACTTTTGAGAGTAAAATTAATGCTAGAATAAAATAGCTTGAGTAACCTGTCCTATGTATTTCTAGAAGCTATATAGTTTGGGAACTAATTATAATTTGTTCATAAGCCTTTGCTGGAGCTTACACAGGCAGTTTGCATCTATTTGCAACCATATCAAAAGTAAATCCCAATATCTATCAAGTTACGTGATACTGTATTAATATTGACAATAATATAAAATATAAAGCACTATATTTAAGATTTTCCCTGATAAATGTTCCCAGCAGCTGAATTTTCCTTCTTTGAATTCCCCTGTGCATTGTCTCATGGTTTTCATAGACAGAAGACTTCTAAATAAATTCAATTTTTTGCCTTGCCTGAGGGTTGCAGGAGGCACAGCTGATTATGTCTTTGGAACAGTCATTGAAATGTGCTTGTTGCGGTGAGAGAGGTTTGGAGGAGACAAATGGGGTGGCTTCGGGAGACTTCTAGCCTATGAGCCACAATTGTTCTCTGCTTTCCTAAAATAATACATTGATTTTCTTGTCATTTGAGATACACCGTAGATTTTAAGCAAAAAAGATGTGGGGAAAGTTAGATTATCTTCTCATTGGTATCTGAAATCACATCTGGCTATATCTTCCTTCTTCTGGGTTAAAAAATCTGGATTTTGGAGTCCCTGGTCTTTGCACATTTTTTTAAAAAAAGATTGAATGAAATACTGAATTTGGTTGGCATAGGTTCTTTACTTAGGCAAGAGTGAATAGCGATATATTGGGGAAACATCAGGTGTAAGTACAGGTAGTCCTCAACTTACCAGAGTTCATTTAGTGACCATTCAAAGTTACGATGACCCTGAAAAAAGTGACTTACGATCATTTTTTCACACTTATGACCTTTTAGCATCCCCATGATCAATGTGATCAAAATTCAGATGTTTGGCAGCTGGTTCATACTTAATGACCATTGCTGTATCCCTGGGTCTCATGACCACCTTTTGCAAGCAAAATCAAAATCAACGGGGAACCATGTGGTAGGTGGAACTTACGTAAGGAATGGGTACATAATACCTGTTCCCTTTTCAGAGACAGTTTTCCTTGTTCTTGGTCTCTGCATCTCGATCTCCCAAACAGCAATTTCCAGGGAAGAAAGAAATGGCTCTTGGCAAAAACTGATTTCCTGCAGGGAACTTTTAAAATTAATCTAAGGACCGTAAATAATCCATTCCTGCCTTAATCTATAAAGCACGTTAGTTTTCTATAGGGCTAAGGCTGGTCAGATAATTCTTTTCAAAGTTTTATTGTAGAACTGACCACCATTAAATGTTTATGTAACATTGTTACGTGTCAGAGTAATATGGTTATTTTTAATCAAATAAATTAAGTAGGTTTTCTTCCCACTTCCTGGTATTTAAAAGTTATAAATGCATTATCGTGAAGGAATGAGTAAGAAGAATGTGAAAAGTTCACTCCAGTCCCTCTAATCCAAAGATTTTTTAAAAATTATCTTGTTGGGTTCTCATTGCAGCAATTTTTATTGTTCAATGAAATGAGTTAAAGAGTTATTTGCTTCTTTGGGAGCTAATTCCCTAAAACGTGGATTTTATTTTAAGGAAAGTTAAATATATTGGCAAACACAATACAATACATGCCTAAAAACCCTAAAAACTATCATGGCTTAATGAATTTCAACATGATGCAGTCTATTTTACTAGCACTCGCAATGACAATTCTTTCAAAATAAATATACCAATTTCATATCCTGCTGAAGCGAGTTCTATATTTATTATAATTTTTAAAATATATGCATTCCTTTTTCAATGAGTTAATTGCTTAAAATAGAACTATTGCTTGGACCGATAAGACAGATTTGCAAGAAAATTAATAGTATACTCTTAATGTATATATTTGCATAGATGCATGTGTGTACTCATATGTGTCACATAATCATAGGTAGATGAGAGTATTCAGTGATGATATTTTTTGATTAGCAACTGTGTCAAGAGAACTGTAAAATATGTATGTATTGATAAAACCCCTTTAGAATACCTGAAGGAAATGAAGTGTGAAGGTGAGGAAGAAGCACCTTCACAACCTTTGTGTTCTGTTCTTTCTATATCATAGAACATTGATCCTAGCAAGTGGCAAAATGAGATCCTATTTGGAAGTTTAATTAAAGTGAGTGAGTTTTATTGATGCTATCAATCAGCAAAGATTGAGTGAAAGGGCCTGGTGCCAAACCATTTAGTGCTCTTGACAGGGTAATTAAATACCACAGGACTGTTGTCTCAAGATAAAGTGAAGAGCCTTTTGCAAATGTGATTCTTTTGTTGGGTCAAAAGAAAGGTGTTTTCCCTTCCTAAATAGTATATAGGGAGACTTTTAAAAAATGGCCGCTTGTTATTTCTTTCTTGTATACAAATTGGTTGATTTTGTCAGCTTGCATTTTTGAAGGGTTCACATAAAATACTTGGATAAAAATATTGTTTTAAAATAAAAACACTTTTAGAATGCAGGGTAATTTAAAATTGGGTTGTTGTTTTTTTTTCAGTTAAACTCAAGCCTTTTTGGAAAAAAAAAACATAAAAATATTAAACCTCACCAGTTAAAACTCCAAAAATGCATAATTTCTAAGAACTTTCATTAAGTATTATCTGCTTCCGATTTTTCTAGTTAATCTGATTGTTGAATATTCTGTCGTTCTATGAGGCTTATAGAGAACACTAGAGTTGTCAGATGTGGCATTTATTTTATTTATCATACGGCATGTGTTAGCCAGGGTTTACCAAGGTAGCTGGCTGCCTCTGTGAAAGGAATTTTTTTTGGGGGGGGTATCTTTACTGGTGTGACGCCTGAATGCTGGTAGGCAGTTGTGGGAGGCTCCTTTCCTGTTCCTCTGCAGTTTATTCGCTCATGGGAATTGAGCCGCCAAGCTGCCGTCCTCAGTGGTGTGCAGGCCCAGAGCATATCAGAGTCTGTTGGAACAGGTCAGTTGGACTTGAATAGAAAAGCAAGGCAAATAAATCAGACATAGAGCACAAAATTGAGACAGAAAACTATCTGATGATCAGAACAGCAGGAATCAGAATCTTGAATGCCTTTTACCTAACAGGGCTATATAAAGCTATAGGTCCAGTAAAGCACTGAAGTCTGTTGAACTGGATTTATGGAATGCTAAGGAAGGAAATATATTGAATGCCTGAACGGTGAATTCTTCAAATAAGGTACACATTTTAACATTCTTTTCTCCAGCACATCAGTTGGAGAATCCACACATGGGTTGACACATGCCTTTCTGCCCAGAGACTAAACCCTTAAACTTTCACCACGCCCATCTGTCAACCGTCACTTTCCCAGTTCATGACTCAGTCATAGGGATGTGACAAAAGTTGGCTCTCAAATCTTTGGATAGAAAAGCTGGATTCTTCATTCTGACATCTTGTGCTGGCAGGTTTGATAACAGCGTTGATGTTAAAACTACTAGGTACTCATCAGAATTTGAGAAACTCTCCCCCCCGCCCCCCGAACCTGGTAATGCATGATGATTCACCTCATAAATAGTTTAATTCATATTTAGTTTTCATTGTTCAAACCAGCAACTTGAAATGTCAGAACAGAAAATATTTGTGTTACCCAATGTGACTGGTAGGGGCGGGACGATTGCTTTTGTTATTATTGCAGGTAACTCAGCATTCTCTGTTTCTTGTTATAAAAGTTCTGAGTCATCTGTTTGTATGCTTGAATTGCTGCAAATTATTATTTTGATCCCCAACCTGGCAAGGCTGTGTAAGTTGGCCGAGACATTGGTACCAATTGAGACGTTGGCGTGAGGATTTTGGGATATCATTGCCAAGTGACTGTTTTTCAGCCTTATTTCAGGATGAATAATGATGACTACTTTTCTTTGCTGATTGTGTTTTTTTAAGCAAGACACTAGAAAATTTAAAGCAGTGTTCTAACTGAAGAACAATAATCATTTTATTTAAATAAGGAAATAAACAGTATTAAATGCTTACATTGATCCATTGGTGAGTTTTAATTAATTTATTAATTCATCCAGAAGACCATATCCTCCCATTCTCCTCTTGAGAAAAAAAAAAATTAGTAACTCCATCTATGATGGACTGATAACCATACACTATGATCATTTGCCAGAGAATACTTTTTATTTTGTATCATACAGGTAGTCCTCAACATATGACCACAGTTGAGCCCAAAATTTCTGTTAAGTGAGACATTTGTTAAGTGAGGTTTGCTTCATTTTACAATCTTGCTTGCCTCAATTGTTAATTGAATCAGTGCAGTTGATAAGTTAATAGCCTGGTTGTGAAGTGAATCTAGCTTCCCCGTTGAGTTTGTCAAAGGTCGCAGAGGGGGATCACATGGCCTTGGGACACAGCAGTGGTCATAAATGTGAACCAGTTGTCAAGCATCTGAATTTTAATCATATGATCATGGGGATGCTACAAAGGTCATAAGTCACTTTTTTCAGTGCTTTTGAGCCACGATTGTTTTTCGCTTTCCTAAAACAATTTATTGTTTTTCTGGTCATTTGAGATATATTGTAGATTTTCAACCAAAAAGATACGGGTAAAGTTAGATCATCCTCTTGTTGGTATCTGAAATCACATCTTCCTTGTTCTGGGTTAATAAATCTAGATTTCCCTACTGTTTGCAAAAAGAAAAGAAAAAAAGAAAAAAGATTGAACGAAACCGTGAATTTGGTTGGTACAGTAGATTCTCTTTGCCTAGACAAGAGTGATTAGTGATACTGCAGTGAATTGTAATTTTGAATGTACACTAAACAAGCTGTTGTAAGTTGAGGACTACATATATATAGCCACTTATGTTAAAGTTTTGCATAGTTCCACTCACCTATGGATCCTGAAAATAAAAGTAAGGATTTATTTTAATGTTTTCCAATTCCAAACAAACAGTTACTACGAACGCACAAAAGGCTTCAATGGTCCAGAGCAAAATGAAGATACTAAATTGTTCTGTATCCCGAGAAAGTTCTTATAGATAGCCTTTTATTTGTTATATACTCCTAACATGCCCTCCCTTTAAGGAACATTTTATTCAACCACCTTCTCCCATCAGCTTACTTCAAGAAGCACCCTCTGATAAAAACTAAATGCAGAAAACCCCTCCTTAGCACAAGGATAGTAATAGGTACACTGGTTGATCCTTGTTTTCTTCAAAAAGAGATCCCAACTAATAGTGGTATATCAGTCCAGAAAAGAAGATGATTTCAGTAGGTTCCATACAGAAGCAGACATGAACAATTTTGCTTGTTTAAATACAAGTTTTAAAGTTGTTTATGCTAAGCAGTGGTAACAGTTTTGAAATATATATCCAAGGCTTGGTTTAAATTATTGCTTGCTTAGATTTGTGATCCTCATATGTATAAGCAAGAAAGCTCTTGCTTTTTAAAATAATATAGATGAAGTAATAATACAGAGTTTTGTTTGCTACTCTTCTGTCAGAATTATGGCTGACAGTACCCTTTTTCTCAGAAATTTATAAGAATAAATGTACACGTTTATAGGAAAAAATAGAGGCACACATGCCCTTTTAATACTTCCATATTAAAGTACATCTTAATGCTGTAATGCAGGTGTCCAATCCACAGCCAATAGTCCAAATATGGCCCTGGACAGCATCTCCATAAGATTGTAAACTTTTAACAATATTATATGCATTTATATAATTAAATTATATATATTTTATACACAGTGAAGAATAATACCCCTTCACTCAGTGCCGCCCAAAGGTTGAACATGCCTGATGTAATTAGTACTAACAGGAAGAACGTTGCAAGTTATTTGAAATTGAAATTAAGGCTTCCTATTTCCTCTTCATGTAAGCAAGGAAAGAGTAGATAAGGATTAAGGAAGGCAGCCTTATTCTTAATGCTATTGCTTAGTACTGTGTTCAAATCCATTTTCATCCAGAAATTTTATTATTAAGAATTGGACTCTGCCACTAATAGATTATATTGTTAATGCTAACAAAAGTATTCTAATCTAATAACTCATCCATTGCTGATAGATAGGAAACATATTTTGCCATTAAATCTTTGTGGAAAGACATTGGTTAAACTTAAAGAAAATAATTTGGTTTGTGCTATAACTAGATAAAATCTTTATACGGTATTATGCAACTAAGTGCCTTTAGGTCTTTTAATTTCAAAGCACTTGCATGCAGTTGTAAAAACAGAAAGGGATTTATAATCCCTTTTCTCTGTCGTTTCCCAGATACAAGTGGCCACGTTTCCCTGAAGCTCAAATTAATCTAGAAAAGGGTAAATAAAGATATCATTCCTTTGTTGGTAGCAGCTTATATGTGTGGAATTGAGACCAAGGATCTGTGAGGGAAGAAAGCTAAATTAAGTATACTTGAATATATATATTTCATTCAGATTGCCTACCAAATAGGTGTTGGGAGATGTGTAAAATTTCAGGTCATTTTGATCACATACTTCCTGAGAAAAGAGAGATTCAAAAATGAATCTGTATTTTTTTCCCTGCATTGTGGTGTTGATCAAAATTTCTGTACCATATTCCTGCTATATTATCATATCTTGGGTGCCTTTAGCGTACAGCACATTCTTAGTTTTTTACATAACATTTCTTTTTTTTATTTTGAAAGAACTGAAATGGTATGCTGCCCACAAAAATATCACATTAACTATACACCTATTATAATTAAGTTAACAGACATAATCCTGGAGATCTCTCATTTTGCTCCAGATTGAACTAAATTTAGTAATGCCCACAAATCAATGACTTTTCTTTTTGCTAGATTTTGATAACACATAAAAATTAATCTTGCTCCTTCCAGAATGTTTCAATACACCATATTTCAAGTCTCTACCCTGCTACTAAGTTATAGAAGAATATATAGAAGGATATAGTGGTGCAATTGCACATATATTAAATCTTTTTTTCCCCCCAAGATTGTTTCCACAGTAGGCACATATTGAATTATGTGAACTTGTGGGTGTGTAGCTGTTATGGAATGTGGGAGAGATGTCCTTTCTTAGAATAGTTGTCATGTGTTGTCACCAAATAAAGTAAGGAGGGAGTACAGAACTTAGAGAAACTAGTGGAGAGTCCTCAATTGCCCTCAGGTTTACACTGTATTGCAGACTTTGAAGCAACCTTATCTTAGAGTTCAAGACACTGATTACACAAGGGGTGGCTTATAAATCCTCACCAAGTTACAAAGCACATGTTTTTTGTAGAAACAGAACAGAATAGAATAGAATAACAGAGTTGGAAGGGACCTTGGAGGTTTTCTAGTCCAACCCTTTGCTTAGGCAGGAAACCCTATACCATTTTAGACAAATGGTTTGCCCAATCTCTTCTTAAAAACTTTCAGAGTTGGAGCATTTAAAACTTCTGGAGGCAAATTGTTCCACTGATTAATTGTTCTGTCATTGTTCTGTTGTTCTTCTTTGGTATGCTTACTTACTGAAGTTTAGGAATTGTGAAATCGGTCACAATGGTTTTTTTCAGTTATGCTAAATCTTACTTAGTTTTCCTGCTAATTTCATGCATCAGATAAAGGCGTAGATCCTTTAACTATGACCGTTGAATGCTTGTCTTTCACCCCATCAACCTGGCAGCTTGGCTGCTTTTAGACACAGGTCTATTGGCTTTCAAGAGACCGGTAAACGGAATAACCTTAGCAGCCTTACTAAGATGGAGAATATTGCACTGGCAGCTTATCTTTTGGGGAAATTTAAAATTAGTAAAGCTAATTTTAATCCCAAATTCTTGTTCACATTCACCCAAGCTCACAACTCGAGTTAAGTGAAAGGCATGTATTAAAACACAGTTTATAAGCTGTTGATTAACAAGCACTAGCTCTATACCCGTGCTTCGCTACGAAACTAGGTGATTGGGTTTAGTTTTTGGGGAGGAAAATAACGGGGGGGTGGGAATCCTGCCTCTTCCTACCAGCATCCATTGGTATTCATCTGGCTAGCGTCCTGTCAGTGTGTGAGAGAGTTGAGGGCTGTTTGGAAACTAAAACATGGAAAGTGAAAGTGTTTTTCTGTGTGAGCAAGAAGGAGACAGCAAGGAGCCTGGGCATGGCTTAGCTCAACTGTTCTGTACTAAAAGCTGGTTGTTGCTGTGAAACTGAAACTCCTCTCCTCTGCTTGTGTTTTGCATTTGGAAGAGATTTCTTTTCAGGTGGGGAGGGGGAGTAGAACTCCTTAGCATCAGAGTGTATTAATAATAATATACAAAATACTAATGCTCTGCTGGTCATTTTGAAAAATCCTTTCTTAGTGAGCACGTAGAAACCAAGAAGAACATACATGCTGAGTTTCAAGTTCATAGGCTTTACAGTTTTGGAGATTTTGTGACGATTTTGTGAGTGGTATTTCACTGATAGATAGATAGATAGATAGATAGATAGATAGATAGATAGATAGATAGATAGAGATAGATAGATAGACAGACAGACAGACAGACAGACAGACAGACAGATTACATTGTCTCATATAGTGGAAAGATGAAACAAAAATTTTACTTAGATGAAGCCCAGTAATTGTTGCTTTGGCTAATCTTTAGGTTAACACAATTTATTAATTATGGACTGATATTGATAGCACATCTACTATATATTGGGGAAAAGTTTCCAATTTAACAAGCAGACCAAAAGCTAAGAGTATGATGAAGGCAAAGTTCTTCCAACTTTGACCTTATGAGTTACATTGTGGCTAGTGTGTCCCAAAGGTGCTCTTCAAAAGTCAGCTGTATTTTTCTTAGTTTTTGCCCTAAAATTTGCTTCTCATCCAAGAAGCTGCTTCAGTTCTGATAACCATGACTTTCATGATTGAGAATCTCCATAGGCTTGGCTGGAGTGAGTATGAAACTTAAATATATTCTAAGTTAAGTATCTTCATACTTAACTTAGAATATATTTAGTTTAAATATTGTTAGAATATATTTAGTTTAAAACAAACTCAAATCTATATCCAATTATCCTTTTTCTAACATGGATTCTTTTTTAAATAAAATGTGGATTCTTCTTCTCCCCCTCCCCCAAAAAAAGTTGAACAGGAAAGACTTTTGCCAGTGAATTAAACATATTTGTGTGACTCCATACAATTTTCAGTTTGCATTGGAAAACTTTCCAATCAATAGCATATTGGTAAATCCACTAAGAAATTGAAACTGCCAAACTTTCAAAAAGTTGTTTTAATAACTGATATTTATTTATGCAGTGGTATTAGTCTTATTTCATGAAATGTATTAAAATTTTGTGTAGTGAAATGTGCAAAGGTAATTACTGCATTTTTCGCACTATAAGATGCACTCCCCCCCCCCAAAGTGGGTGGAAATGGCTGTCTCATAGAGCAAATATTGCAGCGGGGGAGGGGGGGTTGGTGCGATGCCTCCGCTGGGGAATGCTGCAGCCTTTGCTACCGAACAGCCAATTGGCGGTTGGATCGGCCTCCCAGAATACTGCCAATCAGCTGTACAATCAGTGGCAAACGGGCAGGAATAGGCGATGGTGGTGATTCCCGCTATGTAGAACAGTTGATTGGTGGTGGTATTCCGGGAGGATGATCCAACCGCCAATCAGTTCCCTGGCGGAGGCAGCAGCTCAGCTCAGTTGACCGGTGATGGATGCAACAGAGTGGAGCCCTGCAAGCCACATGCTGGGGCTGCAATAACGTGCTGAAGCTGACTAAAACTGTTTGCTGTTTGCTGCGAGGACGCTAGCAAGATGAATACTGGATGGATGCTGGGAGGCAGAGGCAGATTTTTTTTTTCTTGTTTTCCTCCTCTAAAGCTAATGTGCGTCTTATAGTCCGGAGTGTCTTATAGTGCAAAAAAGATGGTACATCTTACTGGAAGATGTATATTTTTTTCAAATAGAAACAGTTTGTGGTTATGTGTAAATGTATTTTCAAACAACCAAAATTATGAAAACCAATTTTTAAAATAAGACTTTAAACTGGCAATTCTGAAATGATGACATGATGTTGAACTTTATCATTAAATTACAAATTGCTCTGTTTTCTTGGATATAATGGATCTTGCGTATAATGGAATATATTTCTTTCACAAATAGATATTGATTAGTTAGAATGGAAGACAATATATTGAAATGGAGGACTGAGGAAGGGGCACCAAAAAACTGTAATTTTGCTATCCGGAGTTCAGCTGTTTCCTTTTTCTCTTGAGGGGATTCCTACCCAAAGGTGGGATTCAAATAATTTAACAACTGGTTTGCCCCAGGCCAGGTTTGCTGTTGTGGGAGGCGTGGCCCATCCTCCAGCTCCACCGCACATGTGGGACGAGTCTCTCATAATGGCCAACCTGACCCTGTGCAAACCTGTCACTAAATTACTCCCCCACCCCGGGCACTGTCAAAGTGGAGCTGCTGCACTGCAATAGAGAAATAGGCAATGGAGCAGCCAGCACGAGGGAAGGAGGAGGAGCAGGGAGAAGAAAGAGGGAAAGGGGCCTTCTCCTTCCCTCACACTGGCAACTCTGTTGCCTGTTTCTCCATTGTAGCGTCCAGGATACATTTTGATAGCAGGGGGGTATTTAACAACCGGTTCATGCGAACCAGCTGAATCTCACCACTGCTCCTATCCCAAAATTCAAAATAACATTTCTTTACGGAAGAGATGTTTTCAAAAATATATTTTTTATTTTATTTATTATCCCTGTGCATTTAGGGCAGCTTTATTATTTATTTTTATAACTGCCTGTGAATAGTGCTGTGACTCTCCAAAGCCATGGTTAAACACAGGGCTGCTTGATCTTTTAAGAACTAATTGAATTCATACTGTATCATTGTGCATGTTTGGTTTTTCTTTTTTTTTCTTTTTTGCAGTTACTGACCCTAATTCATTTTTTTCCATTTCTAAAGATAGAAATTTAAAAAATGTATACACTTCATGTTACTAAATTTCAGTTCATAACTAAACCTAAAAGTTCAAAATAAAACTAGAAATGAATTTCCACCTGCCTCCTACTTAGGATACTAATACTATTTGCTAAATAAGGAGTTCAATTATATTGTCCCAAACAATGCAGTTATTGCTGAATTACTTGTCCAGTGATAGTCAGAGACAATGTGCTATTTTGGTCAGCGTTCTTTCTTCTTTGAAATATTTTTGTATTTGGAGCTCTTATTTACTTCGACATTTTGACTTAGAGCCACAGAATATCCTTTTTGAGTGACTGAAAAGTGCTCTAAAGCACCAATTTGCTTTGGAATAAATTAGCTGACAGTCCTAGTTCCAAGCAATTTTACAAACCAAATAGTGTTCTTTAGACAATTTAGTGTACCTCAACGAATCACGTAAGAGTGTTGTATAACTTTGTAAATGAAATTTTGATGAAGGAAGACTCAAGACAAACTTAAGGAGTTCCAAGCCCTGCTTCTGAATTAAAGTTAGTGTTTCGGTGAAAAGGATTATGTATTTCAGTTGGATTAAAATAGATGAAAAGATACTTTATCAAATCTTACCGATAAAAATCTTAAGGAATTGCATTGACTTTTAGAAATCCTTTATGTGAAAAGCAATACTATTTAAAAATTGATCTGACCTACATAGGAAAAAATGTGTGATAAAGCAGATTTATATATTTGCTATATTTATTATTTATCATATCCATTCTTCTGTAACATTGATTATTAGTTACAGCAGCCTTTCCCAAGCTGGCACCAGTTTCATACAGTTTAGGTTACACTTCCTTATTTTTTTTAAAAAAATGTATTTTAAACTGTGTGAAATAATTTCTCTAAATAAAGTCACCTTTTTTAAAATAAGGAACTATAGAACATTTTATGCAATTGCTAACACATGGGTAGCACTTATTTATATTTTTGTATTTGTCATACATACATGTAATTTTGTTGCCAACCTTCTGTAATAATAATTGAAAAGCGCCAATAAGGGGCAGGGGACTAAAGCTTTCCTGAAATCTGTTTATACTTCAGCTTTCAGCTTAAAACAAAATATTTTTGGCTTCCTGAGCTTCACTCATAACAAGACAGAAATTAATGATATCTTAATACCCTGTTTCTCCAACAATACGGCCTCCCCCAATAGGAAGTCCCAGCATGTTTTATAGGCATGAAATGAAATTAAGCCCCTCCCCCCAAATTAATGCCTATATTAAAACATGTGAAATGGGGGGGGGGAAATGGCAGGGGGGGCTTACTGTTAGGAAGTACTTTTGTTGCACACCAGGATATGGTGCTGTGTGTGTTGACCCTGATACAAAGTGCCCCACCAACACCGAGGTCAACATCCAAGCCATCGCCGCCCGCCTGCCCGAAGATGCAAAGGTGGGGAATTAAGTCACCCCCGAAAAGACGGCCTAGCCATTTTTTCGGGGCTAAAAAAAAAAAAAAAAAAAGACCTGGCCTTATTATATGAGAAACACTGTAGTAGATTTACCAGCAGAGTGTCCCCTCTATATAGCCAGTGAAATCAATTAATATAACTTCATTCCTTTATATCTATCTATCTATCTATCTATCTATCTATCTATCGCAATTGCATGAAATGTTCTATAGTTTCTTATTTTAAAAAAGGTGACTTTATTTAGAGAAGCTGGCTGGGCTGATGTTTTTTTTCCCTGGCAAGCAAGGAATAAGATGGCTATGCATTTGAGGGTATGCAATAATAGCACTACTCGGGCCAGTGGTAGTATGCTAACGGTTCCGACCGGTTCACCTGAATCATTAGTAAAAAGCCTCCAACAATCATCTGTGAGGAGGGAAAAAAGCCTCCCTGAGAGGAAAAAGAAGAGAGAAGCGCAGAATCGGCCGTCCCACCTGCCCCTGTGCTTTTCTCTTCTTTATCCTCTCAGCTGATTGGTGCTGCAGGCCTCAGCTGGTTTGGGGAACGTTGCATGCATTAGGTGTGCATGGATGCGCGTGCGATCATCGAACCAGTAGCGGAACAGGTAGGATCGCGCTCTGCTCAGTGTAGCATCAGAACATCAGTAGGTAAAGGAAGGAAGGGATTGTGCAGTGGAGTTATGGTGGGATGAATCTGAGAGTATAGCACATGACAAAACTAAACTTAAATATTACTGTATGCTTCCCTGTATCCACTCTTTGCCCTGCAAGAATATGACAGTATAATCCTTGAAAAATATTATCAAGACTTTTAAACAGGTAGATGAAATCTAAGGAAACTAGTAGTAAACAGAGAAAAAGAAAGGCAATGTAAAAGCAAAAACCATAAGAAAAGAAAAAAGTTAAACTAGAAAAGAAGTATAAAAAAGTAACCTTCAGTATTCTTCATGACAGTTATAAGCGCAAATATATTTCTAAAATTACATTATATTATTCTTTCTACAGTCTTTCTTGTCTAACTGTCAAAACCCTAAGCCACAAATTCATTTTTCCCCCCATTTTTATTTAAATTTTCGTAAGTGGCGTCCATTCACCAGTAGACGTAGACAATGCTTTTTCTCTATTCAAATAAGTTAATTTATCCATTTCAGCAAAATCTGTCAACTTCACCAACTATTCTTCCTTAGTGGCTGGTGTTGAATCTTTCCTTCTCTGTGCCTACAGTAATCTTTCTGTTAGACCATATATTGAAATAATCTGGGGTTTTTTTCTAACTGCTTGTTCATTCATCGGAAAATTCTGGCTTCAACGGAATATTAATCTTTAAAATTCTGTGTATCAAAGTATATATTGGGATCCAAAAATTTTCAGCCTTTTCAGCTTGTTCATCAAGCGTGATAAAATGTCCCTTCATGTTGTTCATATTTGCCAGCAGTAATTTGGTGCATTTATGCATTCTAGATGATATAATCCTGAATATTTGTTCATCAGTTCTTTTTAACTCACCTCTGCTGCAAGTTACCAAGCCCAAGGCTTGCATTTGCCTTCTCACTTCCTGGTTTTTAACTTTTTTTCTGGTAAAGGGTAAAAAAAACCTGTACAGGGCACAGTAGGATTTGGTACCACCATTAATGTGTGGCATGCCAAGTTTTTTATCCACTTTTGCCTTTTTTTATTTTTCTAGGAAACTTTAGGGCAGGGCTGTCAAATGCATCATGCGTTGGCCATGCCCAAGCCGAGTGTAGCGAATGGAGAAAAAGTTGTGATGATGCTGTGATGACGAGAGTTTGACACCCCTGCTCTAGGGCATGAATGTGGAACCATGGCCCCTTTTATGACTTGTGGTCAACCAGCTGGCTCAGGAATTCTGTGTTCTGACCAATCCTTAGCAGAAGTAAGAAACAGACTCCTTGTCACGAAAAGCCTCTTTTTATTTACCTCTTGTGAATTAATTGCATTCACTCACCCGAATAGTCCGGGCAATAGTCCTTCAAAGGTTAATGGCAGCAACAGACCTTGTCAGTTCCTTGAGATAAGTGCAAGGCCATGAGCTCCCATCCTAAAGGCTGCAAA
This sequence comes from Pseudonaja textilis, assembly GCF_049901715.1. NCBI lineage: Eukaryota > Metazoa > Chordata > Lepidosauria > Squamata > Elapidae > Pseudonaja > Pseudonaja textilis. The sequence continues at coordinate 181,186,769 of NC_141991.1, forward strand.
TTAAGTTCTGGCAAGCAGTCTCTGTGGCATGAAACACAATGAACAAAATCTTCAGAAAGACGAACTGTTGTCGCCTACGACAACCACTCCCCTTTCCTTCCATTTATTTCCCAGCCAGGGAGGGGCCATTCAGCATGCATGTGTGCCTTGCTTCCAAGTCAACTCCTTGTCCTCAGTTGTTCCCCTTTCTTAACAGCTGTGCACATATGTGCGTCTGGAACAGGCCCCAGCTGCTCTTCCTCCTCAGTCATATCAGCCTCCAAAGTCAGCTGCCTCTCTGGTGGCTGGGAAATGTTGGATGGCTCTGGGTCTGTCTCTGCGTCTGACACAGAGCATCCATCAGGACTTTCCCCAGACTCCAGAACTGGCCCAGGTTCCTTCTCATCATCCGATTCTGCCGCCATCTCCGCTGGCAGCTGGCAGGCCAGAACATTCTAGGAGTTGAAGTCCACAAGTCATAAAAGGGCCACGGTTCCCAACCGCTGCTCTAGGGCAACAAAGAACAACAGCCACAGGGAGCGTGCTGATCCCAAACAAACCGGGTCTCCTTATGGCTTAATATAATCCCATTAGGTTCCTATACAAATGGCATTCTGCCCTGTTTCCCTCCATGACACAGTAATAGGCAAAACAGGCCAAGGATGCATGATCTGAAAGTAGAGTTAACAACGCATGTGTTTTTAAAAGTAGGCAACCGTCTAGTCCAATTATACGGTCATTTGCATGATCAAGTTGCTTTTTTTCATTGTGCAGGTTTCTTATGCACGGCCAAGCTCAGCTTCTATTAGAGATGCAAACCTGTACGTCAGCGGTCTCCCCAAAACTATGACTCAGAAAGAGCTAGAGCAGCTGTTTTCCCAATATGGACGTATTATTACTTCCCGCATTCTCGTTGACCAAGTCACTGGTAAGTAGAAAGCTGTGCTGCCCTGTCTTTCTCAGCCTCCAAAATATCGAACATATAAACGTTTATGTGGGGCAGAAAATACAATTTTCTGCTGGAATTGTTCATAAATATGCATGGATAAAAATAACTCCTGGTTTGTAGTCAGGCAAGGCTGAGTCATTTCCACCTTGAAGCTGCATATTTGAAGCCTGTTTCATGCCTTGTAATAAATTTATAGTTGCTGTAATCTCAAGCATCGAATGAAGAAAATGTTCCTTATAAAATTCTAAAAAAAATAGTGTATGTTTTAAAAGGGTGCGGGGGGGAGTAAAGTCTTGTACTGTGGAGCTTCTTAGCAGTTTCTTAAACTAAGAAAACGTAAAATACAAACTCATAATCATCATTGAGGCTTTAAAACAAACCTTACAATTCCCATTTTTCAATGTTAGGATAATGCAAGATCCTGAGAAAAGCAAATCACTGTATTTTAAACAATAAGACTGAAAGGAAAATTGACTTGATACATAAATATTGACAAGTTCATTTTTATTAAACTCGATTTTTGTTATCCATGTATTGCCAGCTCAGTGAATACATAGGTCTGTTATCTTTCGGTATGTTATATGAATGAAGCAATGTAATAAACTGGGCAGATTATACTATGGAATATACTCCATATAAGAATTTGAGTGCTTTATTTTCATAGACATTATAAAATGTTAGGAAAATATTCATTAGGTAAGCACTTAAATTTTAACTATTTGATTGGGTTCCTTTAAAAGTTTAAACCAAATTTCAAGCAAAAAAAAGGGTATATCTGTGGCTTGTTTTAATAAAACAAGGAGATTTTAAAATAACACTTGGATCCCATTTAGTAAAAAAAATAGTGTGCAACATTTGGTTTCCTACAGGAATGATGAAACAAATCTGCTTTTCAAAAATGAGCTACACAGATAATTTTTTTAAACAGGAAATTTAGATGAAAAGCTAGATAGAGTTTGAAATACAATAATTTGGAGTTCAGATTCATAATCGGTAATTTCTGAAACATGTTAGTTGATGTGGTATTTACTGGAACTATACCACCATGCTTTAAGCAAACTTACTGCCATGTGAAAAATTATTAAATTTATGGAGTATATCTATCAACTATATTTTTAACTTTCATATCAAATTCTGATCCCGATAAAAATCATTGTGTCTCAGTGGAAGATATTCAGTTTCCAATGGTTCAGCTTTCTTGCAGATATCTCATTAGTCAAACTAGGTAACATCATCAGATGATTAGCATTGATGTTACTCAGTTTGGATAATGAAACAACTGCAAAAAAAAAACAACAATCAAGCTCAGAGTGCATCAAAGGACCTCTCATTTCAACCCTACAACTACAAATAATTTTTATAGGTTCAAATAAGTATTTTCTTAAACCTGCATCATATATTAGAGGTTGAATTTGTGAGCTTTCCTTGTAAGCAATAGATTTTACAAATTGACATTGGTAAAATACTCAGAGCAAAGAGACAGATTTTGTGTGTGTGTGTGTGTGTATCTATCTATATATATATATATATATATCTTTGGTTATTTGGATTTTCTCCCGCGTAAAATTGGAAGTATCTAGGCGACGTTTCGATGAAGTCTCATTCATCATCTTCAGGCTTGTGTCTTCGGCAAAGCCTGACTCACAGACGAACACAATACAGAAGCCTGATGATGGCAGATGAGATTCTGCCGAAACGTTGCTACAATTTTAAAAGCACGACTATAATGACGTGGGAAAATACCCGAACAAAGCTGAATACTATACATATATATGTGTGTGTGTGTGTGTGTGTTTTCTGAGGTTTTCAGAAACCTCAGCTTATATCTTATTTCTTTCTTAGTCATCACTGTTGCTAGAAAGAATTGATTAATGGAACACAAGTTGCTACAGCCCAGTTTTCAGAACTATTTGTCTGAACTTAAATGAGCTGCCTCTTTAAAGATAAAAAAAATCTCCAAAATTTTGAAGCTCTGGGGAAAGAAATTACATTTTTAGAAAAAAATAGTTCTTGCAAATTGAACTTTTGTCGTGTAGTAAATATTCCTATATTAAATGTAGCAGTATAAATTCTGTCACAATACAAAATTACCACTTGATATATTCATAAATAAATAGTGCCCTTTATCCATCTAATAGCACAATGCTACACAAATCCTAATGAATTCAGTGGAATTGATCCCTGGTAAATATACATAGAATTGTAGCTTCATAAAGTGTTAATTCTTTTGGCTACACTTTTGTGTGTAATAGATGGGAATAAGTCTCTCTGAACACAGCAGGAGTTTCTTCTCTTAAGTAAGGAAGCCTAGGATTGCTGTGCTGGGTTTCTCGGTGGCTGCCTTCATCGTAATCATTTTAAGGGAGAGATGAAAAGGTCTGTTACTAGATCAAAATGGCATCTAATAAAGGGTAGTTTCCTCTAATAATGCCAGATTAGATCAGAAGTTAGTAGAACAAAGCAAACAGCACTTTACAAGCAACAAGAAAAAGTGGGGGGAAAGCCACGTATCCTCCTTGTATGGAAAAAAGGAAAAAAGAAGTTATGTCCATTTTGCCTCGCTCCCTTCTTGCATTCCAAATTAAACAGCCAAACTTTCATATTCCTTGACTAAGAGAAAATAAAAAGAGAAATTTGGCAGTTTGGAGATAGCAGGTTTCTTAGGATAGTATCTCTTTACCTTGAGAATAAAAGTGTTTTGCTGCAGAAGACAGGCCGGCAGAAGTATGTGGTGATAGCATAATTTATTTATTTATTTATTTGATTTGTCAATCGCTTACAAGATACAGGTATAAGAATAAACATAGTTTTGAATACATGAGATGGATACTTAGAAGAAAAATAAAAAGAAACAATAGGACAGGGACGGTAGGCATGATTGGTGCGCTTATGCACGCCCTCTACAGGCCTCTTAGGAAGGGGTTATAAGGATAATTATTCTAAGTCTACTCTAAAGTCATCAAAATAGTTATTTCTCCCATGAGCTGTTCAGAGCATCCAGAAGTGGGAGGTGCTTCAGTCTCTTCTGGATAGGCTGGGCTTAAAACGCCGGGATGCTCCTCCTCCTTCACGGACACCTCCTCAGCGCCCCCCAGCTTTAGCTCAGCCTTCGTGGTAAGAGGTTGTGCACTCCCTGACTGGAACGGTTTTCTGATTCAGGTTTGCTCTGGGCTATTTCGGCTTTTAAAATTCTTCACCATTTAATTTGGCTTTTTCAGGCTTGTCCCTCTATTAGGTTACCTCTATTAGTTCAAAAAACCAAAAAAAACCCAGTTTCTTTGTAAATAGTGGAGCCTGCCACTCCGCAGGCAGCTTGAGGCTACCGCCTCAGGCAATTATCTAACTTTCCGATCGCTTTCTCTGCAATTGGAGCAGAGTGCTCGCAGCCGCGTCTCACTTCGCCTTGCCGTTTCGTCTGACAGCAGCATTTAACTCGCAAGTTAGAGCCTCAGCAGCAGCGGCTCATTAGACGGCTCACACATTAGCAACGGTGATTCTGCTTCCTGCCCTTTTCAATGGCTGGCTCAACTTTGCGCCTAATCATCGCAGGTGCCATTACTCGCTGGTTTCCCTTGCTGGGGACCGAGGCAGTACCTTTCCACTTTGTTCTCCCTGGGTTTAGCTCTCCCTTCTCTGGCTAACGTTGGAAAAGCAGGCTAGCCATTAAACAGGCATTTCTTTGCAATTGCCTTTGGATCATTTCTTTGGACTGAAACTGAAAGTGCCATTTAAATTGTGGGACGTTTGGTTTTGACAGGAAAGGATTCACCTCAGAGCCTGTACAGCTGATTTCCCTTCTTGGGGACCAGGGATCCAGAGTTTTTCTCGCTTGGAGCACTTGGGGGTTTCCCTTGTTGGGGACCCTTAGATACTGTTTACCATATACCCGCGAGAACCTCAGAAAACACACACATATATATATATCTTACTATACTGGAGGAGCGTTCTACTTTCAACTGCAGGGGAAGGCATCACCCCAAAGTACAAATATTAACAACAACAATCATCATCATCGTAATTTAAATTTATAAAAAAGAAAATTTAAAATTAAACTCAGAGGCAAGACAATCTGTCATCCACAATGGAAGGTGACAACGCTTTCCGCTCCAAGTCAAATAAGTCCCGAGATAAGCCAGTGGGCCCCAAAAAGGCCTCTAAGGCGGCGGATAAGGATGCCCATAGACGGCACCTAGCTTTGGAAAGGCAATTGCAGAAAAGATCCAGGGAGGCAGACAAGATGGCTATGACACAACAATCTGATCAGAACCCAAACCCATTGATGGGGCCCTTGGACTTATCTACCCAGCCCAGGCAGGCTGTTTCTGGACAACCTCCCATAGGCACATCTCCTCCAATGAGCACTGCCCGGCCAATCCCAGAGGCAACCTTCACCCCTACGGCCGCCAGCCTAAAACAGGAGGAGGGATTACCTGAGACTATCCCCATCAAAATGAGGCAATGGATAGAGATGGTGATTCAAAGGGTCATTGCGGCTGGAGTTCAGCAAACCATCAGGACCAGACACTTCTTGGCCGCTTCGGATGCGGGATCCCTGTCCGCTCGATCCCTTGCGCATATTGGACAACATCAATCTCAGGTATTCCCCAATATTCCCAACATACCAGGCCAAGGTCTTCGGGAGGAGGTGGACTTTGAGGATCAGGATGTTCCCATGGAGCGGGGGGTCGATCCATCAGATGGACTTGGGGTTGTCAGAGGCTGACCCACTAGAACGGGAATTTCGGACGACGAAGGCCTCCTTCCTGACCAACCTACTTTTTCTGGCCTTTTTCACCCGCCCCTCTTTAAATCCTTACTGTTCAAGTCAAAGAACACCGCTAAACTAGGCACATCAAACCCTCATCCATTGTCAACAGGGTCTCTGGACGAATCTGAGGATCTAATATTCTCACAACCGGCTAATGAGGCGGAAACTATTCCTGTCCCTAGTATGTTTGCTGAATTAGTACAAAATCAATGTGCATCAGCAGCATCATACCCAGCCCTAACAGGGTATGATAAACGATATTATAATTTGGCACCAGAATTTTAAAATTTTCTCAAAACGCCAGAGGTGGATGAGCCCACTGTGGCACTGACCTCTTCTTCAACCTTTCCCAACGAGGCCGAGGAAGCCCTGAGACTGGAAGAAAAAAGAGCAGAGTTGGCACTCCATAGGGCACACGTTTCTGATGCCTGGGCCACTAGAGCTGCTACAGCGGTGTCCTTTTTTACACGGTCCTCCCTCCGATGGCTCTTTCACTTGAGGGATATATTGCCAGCATCAAATGTCAGAGCCCACCAGGACACAGCTAAAATCATTGCAGCAGCAGAATTCTCCGCCTACACCACATTTAATGCAGTCAAATTCTCGTCTAGGGCCATAGCATCTCACGTATCAGCATGGAGACTGCTATGGCTCAGGCATTGGCAGGCGGATACCAAGCATAAATGCAAGTTGGCATCAGCCCCAATATCAGGGGATAAATTATTTGGCAGTGTCTTGGAGCCCCTCCTTATAGAGAATAGAAACAAGAAAAAAGTGCTTCCCCCTCTTTTTCGGAGATCTGAAAACAGAACGCCCCAGTCATTTCGAAGGGGCTCCTTTCGGCCCTACTATCAAGAGTCATACATTCCCAGATCTCAGAGAACATCAGGCTACAAGCCCAGTTTTATACAGAATAGGTCTGAATCTTCCGATAGAGGTCAGCGGGGAGGCCAAAACAGACAAAACCCCAGAGGCACTGGAGGCCGATTTTTTCGTCGCCCCAAGTGAGTCCTTCACAGTAGTTCCCATTGGAGGGCGGCTAAAATTGTTTGCTGATCAATAGGACAGCTCCACCTCTGATGCGTGGGTCAGGGACACTATTAGGTTTGGTTTGGCGCTAGAGTTTCAATCCTCCCCCCCGAACTTTTTCATTAGGAGTCCTAGGTCCACGGACCCCATTAAGAGAGTGTTGATGCAGGAGGCTATCTATCATCTTCTGCATATTCGGGCCATTAGAGAGGTCCCATCTGAACAGCGGGGTCAAGTCTGTTACTCTCTATTGTTTGTGATCCCAAAGAGTTCGGGGGGCTGGAAGGCAATTCTGGACCTCAAACGAACAGATCGTTGGTTTATCGAAAATTCAAGATGACTACTCTCCAGTCCATTCTGCTCAGCGTCAGAGAGAACAATGTCCTGACCTCTATAGTTCTCACAGAGGCCTATCTACATATACCAATTAGACCTGCTCACTACAAATATCTTAGATTTTGCCATTGTGATCGGCACTACGAATATATCGCCCTACCATTTGGTCTGGCTTCAGCCCCCAGGACTCTTACCAAGGTCCTCGCAGCTTTGGCTGCCTCACTCAGGATCAAATCTATTCGCTTACAATGTTATCTGGGTGATATTTTAATTTTGTCATCTTCCAGACATCAAGCAAAATTGGATATCAAGATTACTCTGGAGACCCTTCAGGGTCATGGCTTTTCCATAAATTGGGATAAAAGCCATTTGATCCCTTCAATTAGGTTAGTTCATTTAGGGGCAGTGATAGATACCACGGAGGGCAAGATCTTTCTCTCTCAGGACAGGTTAAACAGTATCCAGTCTTTGGCCAGAGAGATCAGAGCCTTAAAGAGGGTTTCCCTGGCAGTGCTGTCTCAACTGTTAGGGAAACTGATTTCTTGTATTTCCATTGTGCCTTGGGCTCGATTCCACTCTAGAGAACTGCAGTGGTTCCTGCTACCTTTACAACGTATGTATAAAGGTACCACACAATGTTCTCCGATCGCTCTGCTGGTGGTCGGAAAACACGATTAACCAGGGGTGTCCTTTCAAGGAACCTTACAGGGCAATGATCACTACCGATGCCAGCCTGGTAGGATGGGGAGCTCACTTCCAGTCCCACACTGTGCAGGTAATTTGGACTATTTCCGAACAATCACAAAGCATCAACCTGTTGGAGCTACGAGCAGTTCACCTGGCCTTACGCAGCTTCTACCCCTTTTCCAATCACGCCACGTTCTGGTCGTGACAGACAATATCACAACCAAGGCCCATGTAAACAGGCAGGGGGGGTACCCATTCAAAACTTCTGATGCTGGAGACAGCCAAGTTGTTCAAGTGGGCCGAGGCCAATCTGTTTTCGCTCAAGGCAGAACACACAGCAGGGGCCTTAAACACACAGGCGGACTGGCTCAGCAGGGCCACGATAGATCAAGGCAGAGTGGCACCTACACCCGTCTGTCTTCCAGGAAGCAGTGAGGAGGTTTGGGCAACCGGTGATCAATCTACTTGCCTGTTCTCTCATTGCCCAATTGCCCCGGTATATTTCAAGGTACCTGACTCGGGGCAGACGCCATCAATGCCCTGCGTTGTCAGTGGCCTCCTAGACTTCTATATGCGTTTCCTTCACTCCCGGTAATGCCCAGGTTGATCCAAAAGTTATTGGAGGAACGAGCGGAATTGATATTGGTCGCCCCTTACGGGTCCAGGCGAACGTGGTTCGTAGACTTACAGGACCTGTAGAGAGAACAACCTTGGAAAATTCCACCGTCAAAGATTTTCCTCTCACAAGGGCCGATACTTCACCCGAACCCACAATGGCTCAGTCTAACCGATTTCAGCCCAACAGATTTCAGAGGATGCTATTGCCACCATTCAAGCATCCAGACGGTCCTCAACAGATCGTATATACGAGGCCATGTGGTCCACCTTCTGTCGCTGGTGCCAGGGGTCTAAGATCGTCCCAACTGCCCCAACAATACGAAAATTATTGGCCTTTTTACAGGAAGGGTTGACCAAGGGCCTATCTCCAAATACTTTATGCAGACAGGTGGCGGCTTTAGCCTCAGTGATAGCCTGGGGTGACCTCCGGTCCATAGTGCACCATCCACACCTCTCTTAAGGGTGCTGCAAACTTACGACCTCCTGTAATTCACTGCTGTCCCACCTGGGACCTCAACAAGGTGTTAACCGCACTTACAACTGGCCCGTTTGAGCCTTTGAGAAATGATAGTCTTAAATTCCTGACATATAAGGTGGCCTTCCTAATTGCAATCACATCAGCAAGGAGGATTTCCGAATTGGAGGCATTGTCAATGAGAAAAGACCTGTGCGTGTGTCATGCAGACAGAGTGATTCTCCGATTGGATCCATCGTTCACTCCTAAAATAAATTCAGCCTTCCACAGAGTGCAAGAGTTGGTACCTCCAAAAACTTTGTCCGAAACCATCTCATAGACTGGAGCATCAATGGCATCGACTTGACGTTCGAAGGGCCTTCAGCATCTATCTAGACCGCATGGCGGCATTTCGAAAATCTGTATTCCTATCCTTCAACCCATCCATTTTAGAGCAAAAGCGACAGCAACGACCATTGGTAGATGGTTGAGAGTCACCATAGCTAAAAGTTACGAATGCCAGTCCATCTCAGTTCCCAGGGGCATTACAGCCCACTCAACAAGGAGTGCGGCAACATCAGCAGCATGGGCCACACGGGCTTTCATAGACGAAATCTGCAGAGCGGCAACTTGGGCTTTACCATCGCCCTTTGTCAGAAATTATAAAATTGATGTCTATGCCTCAGCGGACGCTTCATTTGGCAGAAGAGTCCTGCAGAGGGTCCACAGAGTTTAGGAGTGGATTTCGATCCAGACGGAGTCCCTCCCTAAGGACAGGCCAAACTTTGGTATGTCCCACTTCTGAATGCTCTGAACAGCTCATGGGAGAAAGGGCGTTGGTACTTACCTGATACGCCCGTTCTCTGTGAGCTGTGAAGAGCATCCAGCCCCACCCATTTCTTTCCGTCTTGGTAGGGTTCCATTCCAGTCAGGGATCTAGATTAGATGATGAGTCCCGGACTTTGGCACTCAGTCTTCGCAAAACTGGGGGATGCTGAGGAAGTGTCCCATGGAGGAGGAGGAGCGTCCCAGAGTTTTAAGCCCAGCCTTTCCAGAAGAGACTGAAGCACCTCCCATTTCTGGATGCTCTTCACAGCTTACAGAGAATGGGCGTATCAAGTAAGTACCAACGCCCTTTTCCTCCCTTAGATGTTTAAATCTTTTCTCTATCTTTCCCCCTGTAATAATAGCAACAGTTACAATGCAAATATTCCAGAAGCTTTCAAGGACTGTCAATTATATTTTAAATACACCTATAACTACATTTTTGATTATGCATGTGTGTATTTATTCACTGCATTTCAGTCCTCTCACATCAAATTTACTGCTGGTTTGGGAGAGGTTGCCATTTTACAGCACAGGTGCAAATCAACAATATATCTAGATGTTTTTGTGTTTCAATATGTTGAATTTAGTTTCCATAGGCTTTTCATCTATATCAATATTTGGAACAACAAGTGCATTTATATATATTTTGTTTTAATTGCACAATACCCAGAGTTTTTTTTTTCCCACAGAGAGCTCAAGAAGTATGTCAAGGAATTTTCCTTAAATTAGAATTGGTTTAGCCACACAAAATAAGATGGGCTGACAGAGTAGAGCAAAATTATCCAGAGCTCTGTAATCAATTGGGATTTGAATAATGATCTCTATGGTGCTGTAACTATTAGGCTGTATTGTCTCTAGTCCTTAACAGGTATTTCAGGATAGATTCCCCTTTCCTGCTCCCAGCCATGCATGCTCACATACACACATTCTCCTGTAACATTTCATGTCACAAACTGATGTTGCATTTAACAGTTAGCAATCAGTCAATCAATTAATAATCCTGGATGCACTTTAAATCCATGAAAATCTAGTTCCACACACTGTTCTGGGTGTCTCCATATATATTTGTTTGCAACAACATTAATTTTCCTGATGAATTTTTTTTTCTGTAATTAAAGCTTCTTGTGCAAGTTGAATAGCCAAATAGAAATGTCTGATCCTGCTATCCGCTACAAGAATTCTCTTCTAGTTGGGTTAAAGCTGCCTAGATGTGAGGACTTTTCATCCATAGAGTAGCATTTCCCAATCAAGAGTGTTGAGCAGTGTGAGGGTACTCTTGGAATCACAGCTCCTGCTCAAAATAGCAGGTGGCAGCTCTAGCCAAGGGAGTCTTTGCTTAGTTTCATCTGGTGTACTAGTTCAGGAAGTTTTTCAGTGGGTCACTCAAGCTCTAATCCCCTCAAAGTTTGATTTGCAGTGCGCTGTACATGGGCTAGCCTTGAAAAACCACTTGGAAGTTTCAACCACAGAATGCAGTGATGTGAGCATTGATGGACAGTATGTTCATATGGTACATCTCTTCCATGAGCTGCACTGGTTGATTACCAGTCTGCTTCTAGGTGCAATTCCGGGTACCGGTTATTACCTGTAAAGCCCTTCCTAGCATGGGGCCAGATTATTTTAAGGATCTGCCTAGCTCCCGTAGTTTCTGCATGCCCAGTAAATGCTGTCAGAGTTGACATGCTCTGGATCACTTCAGTTAAACAATGTCAGCTATAAAGAACCAGGAAGCCACCTTCTCTGTTGCAGCACCCATCCTTTGGAATGAGATTCCCCTGAAATCTGGGCTCCTAGCCGGTTTGCATTTCATGAAGCCTTGCAATCCTGGTTGTACTCCCTCTAGTTACTTTGTCTGCATTTTGTGTCTGGACCCTTTATTGTTTTTGGTTTGTATCAGTTTTCATGTTGTTTGCGAACTGCCTAAAGTTATTTGGACTCGGACAGTATCTAAATTAAAATTAATGTGAATATGTCACATTACAGTAAACCCTGAGCCACGTTTATAATCAGATTTAATATTAAGGTGGGTATGATATTAATTTGTTATAGCGGTTACTGTGCTGTTTCAATCGGGCAACTCTAGGCAGCTTGTAATAAAAAATTAAAAATGATCTGATATAGTAAAGAACAATAGGAACTATTAGCATAAATTCAACTCATGGTAATATTAAAATATATAGCATCTTGTAATAATAAAACAGAACCATTCCAACTCAGATGCATCACCCATTCTTGTCACAATCACCAAATGCATATCTAAGAAGCCATTATTTTAAAAAAGTTTAAATACTAGGAGTAAAGGTATGGGAGGGCATAAGAGAGTTTTTGCCTGTATTTTGATGCCTGGTTTTCATTCTGCTGTGTCTCTTATAAACAAATGTGGTTTTACTCACCTGTTGGTTCCCATCTGTTGTGTTCCTGCTTCCTTGCAAATGATTTATATGTTACTATCAGAGGTAGAACTGGTAGCAGCTGGGGCTCAGCAGCCAGAGAGTGGCTCTGGTTGGAACTGAAAATTAAGAGAGTTGGTTTAATGTTAGGGTTCCCAGTAGTATACCCATAGCAAACAGAACTCCGAGGCAGGGTGGTTCCTCAAAGTTTTATTTGGCATATCATATTGGCACAGGCTGGTGAAAACCGACTCTGGGTATTCCTGCAGTGTTCACTTAATTAAAAGTGAAAGTTCCATCCTTTTCTCAGTCAATTACATGGTCCAATCAAGGTTCCGTTGGGTCGTAAGGCGACATTGCTCCTCCTCTCCCTGGACACCTGTGGGAATGTCCTTGGTTCCCAGGAGAAAGTATTTTGTTTTGGCTACAAACCCCAACTATCTCTATTCCCCCCCCCCCATCCCTTTCCCTCAGCTCCAGTGTGGCAACACCGAACGCCTCAAAATTGCCTCAGTCAGGTCAGCTCCAGGGTTGACAGTTACATTGTTTCTTATAAAAATCCACTTCTGTTTCTTTTTTGTGCTTTGCTTTCTATGATTCTTACTTATGCCTGAAAAAAAAAAGTTATTTTGGAGAGGAGGCTACTTGGAAGTAATGGTCGGATTCATTTGTGCTTTTACACAGGAGTTTCAAGAGGTGTGGGGTTTATCCGGTTTGACAAGCGGATTGAAGCTGAAGAAGCCATCAAGGGCTTGAATGGGCAGAAACCTCCCGGGGCCACGGAGCCCATCACTGTAAAATTTGCCAACAATCCAAGCCAAAAAACAAATCAGGCCATCCTCTCCCAGCTGTACCAGTCTCCAAATAGGAGGTATCCGGGACCTCTTGCTCAGCAGGCTCAACGTTTTAGGTACGTGGAATTGTACGTTGTTTCTTATGTCAGCCAGTCTGGATTTTCCCCCCTGACCAGTATCACTGTAGAAATATATTTTCCTCACATGAGAACTGCTGGTTGTTAAATTTAATATCTGACAGACATCGCAGAAAATACTTTGAGATACTGCCATCTGTTGGTAGCTATAAAAAGAAGAGAGGTTTATCTAGGCAGGTAGTAATATTTCACTGAAAAGTATCTGTTGTTCAGTTTGCAAGATGCGGTTAGGGATATTTGTTAAACTGTTAGAATAAGACGTGTCTACAGAGTAGAAAACCTGTCTAAATCCTGTTTCTATAACAAGTCTTCTTTACTTCAAAAGAAAACCTTTTTTTTCCCCCTGCAGTGGAATCTCAGTAATTATTCTGCATCTTTCTTGGAATGTTTAGAAATTGATTCTTCCCCCCCAGTAGTTTTCCGTTATTTTCTATGGATTTCTCTTCTGATGACACACAGTGCTATCAGCCATACGTTTTTCCTCCGTGATATTTTAGTGTGCCGAAAAAGACAGATGGCGTGAATTGAAACAAATACTGTATTAATCTACATTCACTAACTGCTCGGGGCTTTTATTTTAGTGTTGTTTTATGAAAGATTTGTGTGTGAGAGAGGGGGAGATCAAGAGAGGGGATAAGCAGGCTTATTTTGAATTTGATGCTATTTTCATGTGTGAATGCAAGGGAGAGATTAGTTGTGCTTATCGAGTAGCAGAAAGCTGAGAAAAACTTTGTTTTAAAGAAACCTTGGGACTTTAATTTAAAAAAAAGAACAACAATGTGCTTATTTAAACACCTGTCCAATGGCACTCTCACCTAAACAACTTAATCCGAACAGCTCCTTTGCCATGTTGTGCTATTAATTGGTTTACCATTCGTACTAGTGAACCCTTCTGTTGGAGCAGTTGAAAAAAAAAAAAAAACAACCAAAAGTTTTTATTCAGTATTCAGTGGATTTCTGGAGTATTCAGTTTCTGCTCTGTTTTTGTTGTTCAAAGGATATTCTGTGAAGCCGCTGAATATTGAATAAAAGTAGACTTGCCCTTTCTCCACAGGCAGACTGCCTGCTCCCGAACTGAGTGCCAGGGCAGAGTTAGCAATGGTCAGAAGAAGAATTCCAGATTGCCTCGTGCCTGAAGTAAGGCCACTGGGGAATTGTTGCTGCACTGACATGAAAAAGAGGTAAATGAACTTTTGCAGAAATAGCTGGTGCCAGGGTTGGGGCACGCAATCTCCAGTGGCCTTAAAAAACCCTGACTAGATCTTTCTCACAATGCCAGGGGTCTCCAACCTTGGCTTACTTTAAGACTTGTGGAGCTTTGCTGGCTGAGGAATTCTGGGAGTTGAAGTCCACAAGTCTTAAAGTGGCCAAGGTTGGAGACTCGTGGTCTAAACTGAAGGATGTTCATGTTATATCAGCAGTGGTGGTAGATGACTCTGAAGGGAATAGGCCCCAAATGCTGGAAATGTGTGTTACAGGTTCAGACATGGAGGAGCGAATCCCAAGGTTTTTGACTGCGTTTTCCATTCCACCAAAATAGATTTCACTGCATTTCTTTTCAGTTTCTTTTTGAAACTGCACATTAGATCATGTTGTCTAGAGCAATTTTAACACAGATTGTTAAGGATTGCTTGATTGATTGTTTTTAATCCGTTCGGCTCCGGCGATTTGTCGAATAAAAGAGCCATGTATTCCAAATGAGAATGGTGTAGCTTGCTCAGTTCATGTTAACTTAGGCATTGTTAGGGTTCCTCTCTGAAATTTAGGAAGACATTGCTGCACACACAGAATGTGTGTGTGTATGTGTGTTCGCATAGATTTTACAGAGCTTATCTTTGCATTTGTCTTCGATGGGTATCTGATTCTTCTTTAGTGTACTAGCTCTAGTATACTAAGGCAAGTACATTGTGCTTGCCATTGCTATTCTCTTACTACTGTTGTTAGTCAAAGTGTTTTAAAGGCAGTTAAAGAACGCTTGAGGGCCTCGGAAGCTGGAAAAGTACGTAATTTGTAACTCTCTTTTTATTTGTCACTGGCTCTGATAAGTACCAGACTTTAAGCAGAATCTCACATAAAATAGCAATGTTAGCTTGAGTCCACAACTTGAGTCTGTGTAACTGTTGGTTAGGAGATTTTATTAATGCCATTCTGGAAATTAAAGTCTGGATCTTCAGAACACTCAAAAGTTATCTCCAGAAGTTATAAGTTACTGCAAAGGTGTTGCAGATAGTTCTCAACTTATGAACACAATTGTTTGATGGGTTTTGCCCCGTTTATACTACCTTTCTTGCCACAATTGTTAAGGGACTCCTGCAGTTGTTAAGTTAGTAACATGGTTATTAAATGAATCTAGCTTCCCCATTGACTTTGCTTGCAAGAAGTTCACAAAAAGATGATCACATGACCCTGGGACACTGCAACAATCATAGATATGAGTCAGTTCCCAGCTGTCTGAATTTTGATCATGTGACCATGGAGATGCTGCAAAGATCGTAAGTGTGAAAAAGGGCTATGTTATTTTTTTTCAGTGTTTTTTTCAACAAACTATTGTTAGTTGATGACTATGTGTACAGACAAGATTAAATGTGTTGATTTGGATATTTTTCCAGAAAACAGTCCTCAGTGATGGATTGCATTGTAACGCTAATCATTAGGAGTTAATATATATTAGAATACTTCATTTCAATTAAAACTTTCTAGGATTCAATTCAATTTCAGTTTCCCGAGTAATATAAAACCATACAGAAGGTGAAATCTTCATGCCTTGTACTGAAGTGAGACGGCAGAGTCAAAGAATATGAATTTTTCTGTCTCTTTCAAAAGTGTCCTTAAGAATGGTCATCTCAGTGCATGGTGCTTGATAAAGCAGAGAAAATTTCTCCAAAGGTTGAAGCTTGGAAGTATGCTTCATCTTTTCGTTAAGGTGTGTGAATTATACTAGAGGCTTTAAATGGATATCCTCCTTACTAAAATACATATATCATCATAAGGTTTCAGAATATGGGCCTTCTAGGTCTTCCACCAGCACGGAGAAAACAAGTCACTATGATGCTTGATCCAATATGTTGTTATCTATTGGTTGCTTGGTCTCTTCTAGTAAATAAAAACGATTCCTTGGATTGCCATTATCAAAAGTGTTGATAGTTTAATAAAGCTATGATTCAGGTTAGCTCTGGCAGGGGAGCTAACCTTTTCTGTGGGCAGATATACGTTTTTTGGGAAATTTCTATTGAGAACAACAATGAACAGGGGAACAGCTGACCTCTTGAGCTGACCTTGTTTGCTGATCTTAAAAAAAATAGTTAAGTTTGGAGAGGAGATGGTGAAGGGATGTTAATAGGTTACAACACTAAATGCCAAGCTTTAGTATTCTCTTGATTTCTCAGAATGCCTCTGGGCTCCAGATGGCTACCCAGGTTTCTTTGAAAATATAAAATGATGGTTGGCAGCTAGCCGGTGCTTTCTTTCAAAAATCTCATCTTTGGGCCGGGAGAAATGAGGGATGGCAGGTCACATTCTGGTTAATCAATCTTTTGTCACTGATTATGAACTTCATAGTTACAGCTGAAATTTGTTATTCTTTTCCCCTGCTTTGGGGGTATTTTCCAATGTTTCATTATTGGAGCTTTATTTTATTTCCTGACAAAAATACAGAATAAATTGCATCCTTTTTTCTTTTTGGTCACAATGTTAAGTTCCTTCTAGGGAGTTTAAGAGAAGGAGCAGAGCTAGTACTGAATCCAGTCTGTGAAAAGTTTGTTCTGAGTTACAGAAACCAATAATATTAAATCAGTAATTTTAACTCATGCCATTGGGTATCTACCTGCAGCTGCCTAAAGAAGATGCCAAAATGTCAGCTAATCTGAAACCTACAAATAGTATATGATTTGTTAATGGAACTACTGTTATATGTTTGTTTTTTTAAATGGCAATTCATATTTCATGTGTGCTAGTTTGTTGTTCAGTCATCCCTATTTGCTTAACATCCTGGAAATGGAGATGGTTGGATTCAAATTATTGGCTACTGTTATTCACAAAGATAGATAGATGGAGACAGTTTTAATGGAAACTTCTATACAATTCTTACTACTTGGTAATGGATGTAAACGACAGTTTTGTTAGAAGCTGTGTGTTTTACAATACAACTCTTGAAAGTGGAAGTAGTTAAATGGAAGCGGTGCTACTGTTAAAGCAAAGTAATGCTCTATCTTCACTAAAATATTGTAAGAGGAAAAGACTCAGTCTTAAAAAAATGACAATCCAAAAGAAGTATTCCCTCTCGAGAATATCTTCCCATTCTTTATTCTTTCGAGGAACCTAAATGTGTGATAATTTGTATTCAACTGGTTGAAAGATTTGAATTCACATGCCAACAATCTGAGGTGAAATTGATAATTATTAGATTTTGCATTAAAATATAAAAATTGCCAGTCATCTTATTGTTAAAAGTTACATCTTTGTTCCCAAACTAGTAAAGTACATATTTCTATGCATTCAAAAATCATTTGATTTATCATCTTATGGACATTTTTGAGCTGGTTTATGTACAAGTATTAGCTGAAACAGCAATTTAAAAAAAAAAAAAACCCTGTCAATTTACAATATGGTTTAGAACCCTGTAAAACACGCAAGCCATTAATGAATGTCAGTACATCTCACACATTTTTCAATCAACTTTAAAAAAGGAAAAGGAAAAAATATCTTCATCAACAGTGGTCTTCTGTCCCCTTTGTGCAATTGTTAATTAATAGTTAACAGGTTTTAGATTTAGGGAATGGAAGACTTTTAATGACTGGCCAAAATAAACTGTTGTAAAAATAAGACAATGTTTTATTGAGCTCAACTACTACTTAAGCATCTACTTAAGCAAAACAAATCGTACATAATTATCAGTATCTGAAATTATACCCACATTTGGAATTTGTTATTAGGAGATTTAACTGCAGAAATCACGACTGTTCTATGCCATGTAAAGTTGACTGAAAAGCAAGCCAAAATATTCCATATTTGTTTCTTCCCATTATTCTTTAAAAAAAGGAAATTTTGGTTTGCCTTCAGTGATAAGTTGATAAATAATGTGGAATACGTTTAATATGTTTTTAGTCATTAGAGTCTTCCCCCCTCCCAAAATTAAGCCCTAAGCAAATTTTTAAATCATTTTACATCTCTTAGATAAGTGAATTCCTTCCTGGAGTGATGAAGATGGTAATGACCGTATGTATGGAAAGCATAGTTTGGGATGGAGCAATGACATATCAGGATATTTAAGATCTCAATACAATTTATTTATTGTTTGGAAGGCTGTAGCCAGAAATAAAAATCAAGATAAGATTCCTAAGTGGGGAGAATTGTCTGAGAGTGCATATTGTATTTTCTTGTAAAATTTGTGGTGTGCATGTTGGCTGAACCTCTACCTAATAACCTAAGAGTTTCAAATTACTATATATTATGTCACAGCTAAAGCTGTTCTGGTTTTGAAAAATAATGACTCAGCATCCATGTGAGAGTTCCTGAAGAAAAGGTTTCGGTTTATAGGATAAAAAATTTGGCATTGCCCACTGGGTTGCAGTAAACTAGATTGCTTACTAATTTTTCTGATTCTCAGAATCAGGATACTGACTGATCGTTGAACCTTTAGCATTTCCACCTGATATAACCACCATATGGGTGTTTTAAAGGACAATAATAATTGTGGCGTACAAGTTTAGAGAAAAGAAAAATGGGCAGCAACTTTAAACAGCCCACAGTCTAGTCTAACCAAGCACTGCAGCATCAGATGCTTTTTTCCTTCTGAAAGGCTGTGTATATTTACATTTTCTTGTAAGTTGCACATTGTAGCTTTTCTGGAAGTGGAGGAAAGACATCTAAAATGCCTCTTAATGTAAATTAAAAACAAAATGGGAGCCAGTTTTGTAATGCAAATGTCCTATTCTCATAACTTGTCTTGAAAGATGGCAATCACTTTAATTAACTGAGGAATATAGTAAATACTATAAAAGTTAATATCATAGAATGTAGTTAATATTATAGCCTGATTTTCTTTGGTTTCTCAGCAATTATTTAAATCCAGCATTACCTATTTGCATTACATTGGAGCAAACAACTAACTACTTGGTTTGTAAGAAATTCATATTTTGTTATGAATCAAATGTTAAGACAAAAAAAAAAAAAGTGGGATTCCTTTGTTCTTTTATGCTGAAATTGTAGATTTCTAACATAGCTGCAGTTTCTGGCTAAATCTTACCAGCTTAAAATGTACAGAGCATCAAGATAATTTTATAATCATATATTCATAATTAAAATCTTGAGAAATAAAATTGCTATTAGAGTTTATGCAGAATAATGTTATGTACACACTGTTTCTCATACAGACATACTTTTCATTTGTTCATTCCAACGAGTTTTCAGAGAAAGGCATGAAAATATTAGCAAAATCGTTTCATCTTTAGTGGTCATATTTCTAAAAGGATCGCTATACTGTATTAAAGTGCACACCGTATCACTTTAGACATTCCTAATGATCTTGTTTATCCAGAATTAAAAGAATGAGTGCCTTTTTTTTTACATAATTACATCATGTCACATCAACTTGAAGCTGTGTTTATGAGAAATCTTGGACAGTATCTCTTCAGCAAAATTCAAGCAATGCCAATGTATAATCCTTGCACAACTACAATTTTGCATACAGTGCAGTTCAGAAAATTGAGCAACTTAACATAATCAAAGTAAAAGATTGAAAGACTAAATAAACCTTTTGCTAAATGTGTTTTGCAGGTTGGACAATCTGCTCAATATGGCTTACGGAGTAAAGAGGTAATAACAAATTGTGTTAGATCCATAATTAACTTTAATAATCATTTCTTCTTGTTTGAACTAAGAGTATTGGTACTTGATCTGTATTGAGTGATCATTGCATGTACAGAAGTTAATCATCTGTTTCCATTTATCACTTACTTTATCAGCTTTCTAGCATTGTTTAGGGCACACAATATCTGCCATTTAAATGACATATTTTGGAGTCTTTTGTATCAGTCTTTGAAATAATTTGGACGTCTTATCTACTCAAAGGACATTTTAACAATTAAGAGGCCACCACCAGGTGTGTGTGGTTTTTTTTTTAGTCATCTATCCGTACAACAAGCAGGTACAGATTTGGGGTAACATTAAAGATACTATATCAAGTATGTTGTATTATCTAAAAAGTTAAGAAGGGTTATAATAATTCCATAAGGCCATTTGGAGCCTGAGTTTCAAGAATGTATGTTTCATGTAGGATTTGTTTGTTTGTTTTATCAAATTTATATAGCCACCCATTTTGCCAAAGGCAACTCAGGGAGGTACACAACAATAAAGAAACCAAAACCTGGATGTAACATTAGAAATCTAAAAAATAGAAAGCTATTTTTTTTGTTGAACAAAGCTTTCAGTTGTGTTTAAATAATTTGTTAAATCCATGGTGAAACAACACGATACAGACTGAATATGAACAAATGAAGGCAATACACTTGTACTTTTTACTTTTTTTCACCATTCTGTTATTAATATAATTGTCCTTTGGGGGGAAAATAATTTACATAGAGATGAGTTAGTATTTTACTAATGTTTTTAAAAGGAACTAAACAAAAGATTCCTGAAATCGAATACTAATACTATAAGCAAAGCTCTTAGTGTTGATTTCTCTTTTTAAAAGAAGGTATTGCTAGCCAGTCCTTAGCTAAAATAATAGAGATTTCTGTCTGGTTGTGTCTATCTAAAAGCACAACATGAATTTTTAGTAGATGGGTTCTCTCAACAGCACCTCTCTACAGCCCATGTTCTGAAGAACTGGTATCTGGAGCCATCAGGGAGCGGAAGGGGCAATAGAGTTTTTAACAAAGGTAGTTTGTTCAAAGTAGCTTAGTTTTTATATAATCTTTCTGTTTATATTATTCCCGACATATGAAAAGCAAATTCTCAAGAACCTTGGTTCATCGCATTGCAAAAGTTGCAATCACAATATTCCTTAGGCTTTCTGATAGCTGACTGCAGTTTGCTTTTCTGTCATATCAGCATTGAAAATAATTGAGTTAGTCAGCTTATCCGCAGCCCAGGCAAAAAGCAGAATAATCTGACTTGAGAACGACTTAACTCCAGAGCATCACAGCAACTATATTGTATTGTTCACAGTAAATTTGTATTAAAGTCACCTAAGTGGCACGTGCCTTTGGTCAAATGGCACTATAACACTAATCAAGTGCTTTTAAAAAAATATGTTTATCCTGCCTTTATTGTTTTTATCAATAACTCAAGGTGACAAACATATCTAATAATCCTTCCTCTTCCAGTTTTGTGCCCTGTGAGATGGGTTGGGCTGAAGGAGACTCACCCAAAGTCACCCAGTTGGCTTTTATGCCTAAGGCAGAACTAGAACTCAGAGTCCTGGTTTCTAGGTCAGCATCTTAACCACTACACCAGACTGCCTTTGCACATATCTATAAATAATGTAACAAAAATGCACACTTAAAGGAAGAAACAATTGATCCATAAGATTTAGGCAGGAAGGCAGTTGGTTTAAGTTTCCTAAAGCATACTGATATATAAAAACAATTTCATTCTAATCTTGAGAAAAGTTTTCTTCTAAAAAAAGAATTTTGTCTTTCTTCCTTTTTTTTTTTACCCTTCTGCGTTGATTAGCAGGTTTTCTCCAATGACCATTGATGGAATGACCAGTTTGGCTGGGATCAACATCCCAGGACACGCAGGAACCGGATGGTGCATTTTTGTGTACAATTTAGCTCCTGATGCAGACGAGAGCATCCTGTGGCAAATGTTCGGACCCTTCGGAGCCGTGACAAATGTGAAGGTTATCCGCGACTTCAACACAAACAAGTGCAAAGGTTTTGGATTTGTGACTATGACAAACTATGATGAGGCCGCCATGGCAATAGCCAGCCTGAATGGATACCGCCTTGGAGACAGAGTCTTGCAGGTTTCCTTTAAAACAAACAAAACGCACAAAGCCTAATCAGGTGTCCTCAGCCCAATTTATATTTGAAAACTATTCGACAAAGGCAAGTTAAAAGAATCTTTATACATTAGTAAATGTCTTTGTAAGTCAGTGTTGAGATGGGGGGAATAACAGACTAGCATCCTAAGAAATATTGTGAGATTTTTTTATTGCTAGTATTTGAATTAAACTTCTTAAATATCTTATGTTTGAAATATGGACAAGAGGTACAGGGTTTTTACCTGTCACAATGCATTCTATTGCCTTCTTTGAAGAAGGTGGACCTTTTAAAAAATGTTTGAGCTAAGGGAAGAAATTTTCTTTTACACGACTGCCTTGAACCTGTGAGTAGATATTGAGGCTTTGTGTTAAAATTCCTGAGTTAGTTAATCTTATGTTGTGTTTCAGTTACACTTTAATGCCTTGCTGTTTAGTCTGTTCAAGAAGTGTTTTGAAGTTTACATTTTTATTTATAAAGTTTAAGAATATTTATTTTGTAATTATGATTTGGGTTGGGGAAGGGGGGGTGGTGCATTATAAAAGCCTATTGTAAGATTAATGGAGAACTTTTCGTAAAGCTGTACCTTGCCAAAGAGATAAGAGCCTCTTTGATGTGGGTTTAAAAAAAAAAACAAAGCATCTATTTTTATAAAAAAGAGAAAATTTGGAGAAACTTTTTACAGGTCCTGGAACAAATATTTTGACTTGAATACTTTGAGAAATCTCTTCATATGACACCTAGTGAGCTTTTAAAACTTACCAGGAAATTTGCAGTGGTTGGGGGAAAACACTTTAGAGTGATTTATGATGTAGAAATTCTTTAAGAGATCTTTGTTACTCAAGAAATGGAATCACTGGGAGAATGCACTGCTGGTTTTGGTTTTGTAATCGTTGGTGCAGTCTCTGAACATCCTGGTTACTATGTGATAGATGGCTCACATTAAACTTGTGATTTTGAAACAGAAGAAAATTTAAAAGTATATAAGAGCAGGCAAGAAATTTAAATTAACTGAGATGGGGGAAAAATCTGTTCTTCCTATAGAATTCCCTTCAGATAGAGCTCATGGTGTTTAGTGATGTACTTGCAGTATTGTTTGAAGAATTGTTTTGTCTTAAAAGAAAAGAAAAAAACAGATGTTTGCACATGGTTTGCAAAGTGGCAGACCAGGAAAAAACAGTCTTGCATTGGATATATTTGAAGGTATTTTGAAAGTTATGTTCAAAGCTAACACCTGAGCTTTGTGTAATGTAAATAAGATCTTTTGTTGATGAACCTCTTTTCAGCTAAATACTTCGAGTTTTCTTCTGGTTTTTTATTTTCTTTACTTAACATGCCAAGTGATGTTCAAATGTTTTTGTATTTTTTTTTCTTTGTAAATGGCATTAAGATTGTTACTTGAGGTCTGCTTATTCATTTTTGTTGTCCTGAGGACTTGAATTTACAGTGGATCAGATACGTTGCAAATTTTGTCTGTAGATAGTCTAGCTTCAGCTGTTTATGGTGATGCTACTTTTTTGTTTATAAATATGTTTGTGGTAAAAAAAATGAGTATAACCATAGGTTTTGAACAAATTCCTTACATTTTTCATACCAGAATCATAAATACCTGTATGCTATTGAAATCTAACTTTGTATGATGCTTAAAATCACTTATTTGGGGAAATAATAAAGTCTTTACCATGTATGGAAGAAATTTAAGGTCAAAAAGTACAAATATTTTCTGATTAGCATCTAGCTTATAATAAATTTTTAAAAAGCTGAAGGCTGCTGTGCCTTCACCGGGATGCCCTGACAACTATATAGTTACGTCCTGCTTTTTGTATAAACTGAGATGCTCACATGCCTCCCCTTAGAACAAGCAATGTGCTATGCATAACATACTTGTACATGATCTTTGCAGTTGCTTTTTTTGATTATTTCTTTTTTTTAAAAAAAATCGTAGTTATAAATTTTCAGTAGAGTACAGTACATAAAACTGTTGGAAGAAGAGTGTGAAAGTGAAAGCGACTGTTCATGCTAGATCCATTCAATGCTGTTCAAATTGATTGACTTCTTCTGAAAGATGTTCACTTGAAGTGCGAGGAGTAAATTGTTCTGTACTAACCACAAACACTCTGCTTTGGGAAAGAACAATAGCAATGATGATAACAATAAAGAGATCCATTGTGGGGAGGGGGGGAAAACGTAGCTATTATCTCTGCTACCATATTCTACGGTAGCAAGATCGAAGCATTGGTGAGAAGGCATGTCTCTCTGGCTTCACTTTACACTTTTTAACAGAGCACTTAATAAAATGTAAGGCTGGTATTTATTTGAAGTTGTACAGTATGACTTAATTCACATCTGTTGGAGTAGAAAAAATATATTCTGTTGAGTATTTAAAAGAGGCTGTACATGTTTTCTTTTGTGTTTGGATCCTTTGTACTTTTTCATGTTCAGTACATCAATAAACAAAAAGTTGAAGGGAAAGAACGCTGTGGTGCAGAGGTCTTTTAATAGTTCATATTTCTTTTGAACGTACTTCCCTGGGTTTATTTGTCTTCTGGGTTTTTAAGTTAAATTCAAACTACCTAGTGCGGGAGCCACCCCTCAAAATCTAAATGGCGTAGATATGCCACAGCACCTTGGTGTCCTAGTACAATGTGAAATTCACGTCTTGAATACCTACATGCCTGGTAAGCTTCCTGCTCAGTATTTCTATTCATAGCAGAAGAAAAAACTTAAAAGCTGTGTTTCCTAGGATGCCTTATTTTGTGAAGAATTAGCACTTGAGACTTCTGTATCAAGAAAGAGGAACATTTCAAGGAACAACAGATCAAGTTAGAACAGACAGCTCTAATTTATATGCACATACATTATTCTAAAAGAACTAGGTTATGATCTCTTCTTCAAATTGTAATGAAATGGCAAGCCAACGATGAAAAAGTCAATGGATTAAGTTGGTGAAGTGCATCATTTTAGCAGCTGCTAAAATTAAAATAACAATCTTAAACTCAACTGTTTAGCTAATGAAGGGGTCCCCAAACTTGGCAACTTTAAGACTTGTGGACTTCAACTCCCAGAATTCTCCAGCCTATGCTGGCTGGAGAATTCTGGCAGTTAAAGTTCACAAGTCTTAAAGATGCCAAGTTTGGAGACCTCTGAACTAATGTAAATGTTCTTTTTATTTTTCATTTTCTGATATACTCTTTCCTCATTCCAAGAGCACATTAGTGCAAGTTCGTTGATTGGCATCCAGTGTTGATGAATGACGCTAAGAAATTAAGCTTTTATTGAAGATGGCATCCGTTTATATAGATTGCTAATACTTTTTTAAAAAGTGATTGCTGTAACTCTAACCCTTGTGAGAAAAATAATATTTCAGATTTTCAGTGTATACCACTGAGAAGAGTAAAAAAACTCAACCTGGAAAGAGTCTGCCAATGGGGGAAATGATAGAATCCAGAATTTCCCTGTTTCTGCAACCTGGATTAACTCCCAACTTTTATCTACTTTTAATTAATTATGAAAATCTGGAAATTATCTTTCCATACGGTGAGACTTAAAGGGGTAAATTATCTTAATGAGGATTATATAAAATAGAATTTTCTATGCACTGAATTTAAAGCAGAATTCATTATATTCAACATTCATTTGAGATAGGGATAATTAATCATCCCAGAAACATTTACTATTCCTTGTTCTGTGATATTTTGTACAAAGTCAAATGCACCATAATTCAACTTTGATGGATTGAGATAAAAGAGCTTGAGTTTCTTTTCTAGCCGTTTTGTTCTAGGTAAATTCCTATTGTGATAGAAGTCATGGCATTAGCTGGGCTTTTGTAGAAATTTGCAACGTAGTATTCAGCATATCTATAAAATTAAGGATAGTAGGTTTCACTTAAAATAAGTACGGGCAAGCCTTAACTTCAGTTTTGCATGCACATTCTCCTCTCCATGATTTAGAGCAGTGTTATCATTCCAAAAGTGAAATTGTGTGTTAACTTCATACAATCCCCAAAAAATCCAAAAAAGTCATATGTCCCTGCCTCCCCCGCCCCCACGTCCTCTCCCCAAAAAAGAAAGTTAATAGCTCTTAGAGGTGACAATATATGGTGGAATTTCAAAAAGCTAGAAGACTTACAATGAGATTCTAGGATACTTTATACGGGAATCTAAAAATTATAGGTAGGTTACGTATTATACATAATCAAGTATCTATGAAATTGCATCATGATAATCAGAAGCACAGTAGCTCAGTGGTTAAAGGTGCTGAGCTTGTCAGCTCCAGAGCTGACTGCCTGGGTTTGAGACCCGAGCTCCACGTAACAGGGTGAGCTCCCATCCTTGTCCCAGCTCACCTAGCAGTTCAAAAGCATGCAAATTCAAGTAGATTAATAGGTATCACTTCACTGGGAAGGTAACAGCATTCCCCGTGTCTTTGGTATATAGCTATGTTGGCCACGTGACCACAAAAATTGTTTTTGGAAAATCCTGGCTCCCTCAGCCAAAAATGGGAAGTGAGCACCATTGTCCTAGAATCAGACATGACTGACAGGAAAAACTTTACCTAATCAGAAACATCAGATGTCATGAAATTAATGGTACTGATGTCATAGTTTGCATTTCTGTACCTATTTGGTTGAAGTGAATTCAGGTAACTGAATCCCCAAAGACATGGAGATGATTCCTTAAATGGCACTTAAAAAACACGAAATGAATGCTAAAACAATTGCCAGCAGAGTAAAGATAAAAAAGTATAAATGAAAGCTTTTAAACGAATGAAAGGACAAAAAGGTTGGGGAAAGCTTTTTCTTTAAGCAGTCAACTTTTATCTAATGTCATATATATATATAATTTGGATGCCCAATGATTTTCTCTGAAGAGGAGCTAAATTTCTTATTTGAGGGAGTTATTTTTTAGGAAATACAAGGTTAAGAGACCCCAATTGACACCAATCAGATTTTAGCAATGGAGTGAATGAGAAGATTTACTTCCAAATGTTCAGGTTTCACTCTTTTCTCCCTGACATGTAAATTCTAATGGTGGAATCTCATTTACTACGTATTGATTCAGTATCTCACTCGTGTTTACATCATAGGCCTCCGTATGCACAATGCGCTAAACAGTTGTGAACTACTGGTAATGTACAACCTGGGGATCAAAGTTTTTGTTTTCTTTCCTTCAGAGGAAAATACATTTGAGCAAAATATATCCCATGAAAGCAGTTTGCAAGCTACTGTTAGGCTAAAGGCGGACTTAACAGTTGAGAATGCTTGCATGCTCCATACTACATTCTACAGTCTGGATCGTCAAACACATAAGGCTTGGCATGAACCTAGGGCAATCTGGCTGTATTTTTATTTGGTTAATGAATTTGCTGGTCCCAAACGTTTTCCCCACCACAGGTATTCCCCGAACTAAACCCATGGACCCAATCAACTGAATTTCTGCTGCCAATTTCAATAAGAAACTTACAAAGAAGACTTTATAATGCCCCACTATAAAATAACACACAATTTTTAAGGAAATGAACTAAGGATATAAGCATCCTATTTAAACTCTACATGTTGATTTCATCAGCTTTAACCAGGTTTGGGCATCATTTTCAGCCTAGGGACACAGTTATACTTTCTGTTATGCCTAGAAATTTGGTAGGTCCTGGTTAATAGCTAAGATTTTATTGAATTTTACTCTTAAGTTTTTCTCAATGCCCCCAACATTTAAAAAAAGAGTGAATATTCAGAACTATCCTCTTTATTATGCCAAGGGAGGTTGGTTCCAGGTGTCCCACCTTGGTCTTGCCTCAGATTGGAGTTCAGGTACACAGTTCTTTATGCTGGGCAGGTAATTTTTAACCAGGGTTTGCAAAGCATTTAACATCTAATTGCATTGAAAATCGTTACTGTTCTGAGTTACAATGTTGGAAATGTCACTGTTTTGAGAATTTGCAAAAGCCACATTGCACATTCAGTCATTGTGCATGGTGTTGTTCATTAAGCCTTAATTAAGAAGATGATATTTCATCTGAATTGTCAGTTCCTCAGTGGCTAGTGACATAATCAACTAAATAGGACCTGGTACAATTACTACTTTTGAAATGTTAACCATTTCTGATTGTAGGTGAACAATTCTAACTGGGCAAGCATAAACAATTCACATTATGTATAATGCTCTAAATTTGTTGACTAATTTGCTGAATAAATGTTACATCTGATGTGGGGAACCTTGTATATTAAACTAAATATTCTAAATATTTTAGAATTCTCTTTTAGAAGGCTCAATTGAATAGGGGTCTGGATCAAATCATCAAAATATATTCGGCTCTGATATAAGATTATCAAAGTGAGGTAAAATACAGAATCTGCTGGGATTATTCAAGTTGCAGATCCTGTCAACAGCTGACTATCTGCCAATTTGTTTGTTTCTTTTACACACTTCACACTTTCCATACAGCTCTCTCTCCTTTCAACTTCAGCTTTTTGTCCTTTATGAAAACAAAGTTTTATGTACCTCTTCAAGCAGTGATGGTACATTTAGCACCCTTCTTGGCTCATGGGCTTGGAAATTTAAGAAATAGAATTTAGCTTTTTTTTTTTTCCTCTCTGCCTAGAGTTTGTTCTGCCTCTGGGTTTTCCATTTGCATGAAGAGAGAATTTCACCATAATGTGTTAGGTTCAGACAGTGTAAAAGGATTTCTTTCTAAACCAGATTAAATTGCAATGTTTTCTGTCTCCTTATTTATATGTGCATCAACAGCTGCACATACACATACACAACTACATGGCTTCCTTGCTGTTGCTTATTTATTGTAAGCATAAGTAGAACTTCAGCATTTAATCAGTAGGTTAGTATCTCAAATCTTCCTAATTAATGGGTAGGGGTAACTTTTAATTAACCTGTAAATTAAGTGTATTTCTGTTGCCAGTATATTGCAGTTATAGGAAAGGAAAAATAAATTATACAGAAGACGGTTCTTAATAAATTAGCAGCATACAGAACATACCCCATAAACAAAATTGATAATCTGAAGGAGACCATCGCATTAGAATTTGCAGA
This sequence comes from Pseudonaja textilis, assembly GCF_049901715.1. Lineage (NCBI taxonomy): Eukaryota > Metazoa > Chordata > Lepidosauria > Squamata > Elapidae > Pseudonaja > Pseudonaja textilis. Next base: position 181,215,765 of record NC_141991.1, read on the forward strand.
TGTCAAGGATAATTTTAATGTACGTAGGAAAGTTCAAAGATATGCATGAATAAAGTAAGGAAGTATTTAGAAGAGAACAGCAACCAGTTCAAACATGTAATGTGATTTATATAATCGATTGTCCCCAGAGCCTATACAGCTTGTTGGTACACTCTGTTGTGTGTATGCATAAACACACACATACAGTATATACATACAGAGCCTATCCCGCATTCTCTTCAATTCCCTCTCCTTCCAGCCCGCATTCCTGCCCAACACAGAACTATGTAAAATTGGCAGGGCTTCTTTACACACATCATGGAAGCAGTAGATTGTGTGTCTCCTTGTCTTCAATCTTTCTTCATTTCCGTTTTCTCCTGGTCAATTTCCATGCCAGCCAAAATGAAAAGCAACCCCCTCCCCCCACAAGGCTTAGAAATAGAGGACTTCAACTTTTGACTTTCAGTCAGTGACACAACCCTTCCAAGTTGCTTTCTTGTAATTTTGAGAGGACTAAGATCATCTTCTGACTTCCTCACCCCGTATTATAACCTTGATCTGGAATGACCTAATCCGCAGTACAGATTGCAATACAAAGCTTTGCACCAGGGAGGCACGGGTGAGCTCCAGTGGAGCGTTCCTGACAACAAGAATGTGGAAGGTGTTCGTGGGGACTTCTGTTTCTGACCCTGACTGTTAGTAACATTCAGGAGAAGGATACATTTGGCATAAACACTGAATAAAAAGTAAATAAACTATGAATTCTGAGTTTTTAATTATTCCAAATCCGGATCACTAAGAAAGTTGACAAAAATGCAGTTTTTCCTAAGTTTCAGATTTAGTTTTTCCCCTTTCCTTCACTATCTAGTGGGGTGGCATATTGGCTCAGTGGTTAAGACACTAGGCTTGTCGACAAGAAAGTTGGCATCCCAGGTTTGAGACCGGAACTCCATGCGACAGATTGAGCTCCCATCCTCGGCCCAGCTTCTGCCAGACTAGCAGTTTGAAAGCATCCCAATGCAAGTCGATAACTAGGTACCACTTTGCTGGGAAAATAACAGCGCTCCGTGATGTCATGTGGTCCTCATACCATGGAAATGTCTTTGGACAGCACTGTCTCAATGGCCTTGAAATGGAGATGAGCACTGCCCCCTATAGTTGGCAACTGGACTCCTACCTCGTAATACCAGGGAATTTCTAAGTCAGTGACTTTCCCACTGAGCTAGTCTATAACCATAATCAACGTTAACTAATGCTGAGCAATCATCCCTTTTCTGTGTTTTATTAATACATCTTCGAGTTGCTCATGCCACTTTCTAAATGGCTTTCACTGATGAGAGGTGTTTTTTTTTAACCTTACTTAAAAGAGCCAAGTTTAAATAAAGGCCAAGGAAACAGTTTTTCTACAAGAATTTGGCAATCTTTTTCTGTACCAGTAGAGGAGCACTTCTTGGAATTAACCACTGAAGGATCCCCTCATTTGATAGAAATCCTGGCTCTTGTAACTGAACGTGTTTTTGATAGGTGACATATGAAAGAGTTTTGGATAGAATCATACTGTGCTTGTATCTTGTCAGACTTTTTCTTTTGGCAGCAACTTCCTAAAATCAGTGGAATAGGAAATAGCAGAGTCAGTTGCCGTTCTACACACACAAGCATAGCATGGTGGCACAGAGGTTAGAATGCAGTATGGCAGGCTAACTCTGCTGACTGCCAGTAGTTCAATCTTGACTGGCTCAAGGTTGACTCAGCCTTCCATCCTTCCGAGATCAGTAGAATGAGAACCCAGATTGTTGGGGGCAATACGCTGACTCTGTAAACCGCTTAGACCGGGCTGTAAAGCACTTGTGAAGCGGTATATAAGTCTAAGTGCTGTTGCTGTGGATGCTCCACCACTGAGCTGGCATTGGCATCTACCTGGAATGTATTTTCATTAAGCATGAAAATCAATTGTCATTTGTTTCTATATCCTGTCTTATATTTTTAAATTTCTAGCATGCTCATTCTCAGATTACAAGCAGAGGATAGAACATAAATGTAAGGTAAGAAAAAAAAACCCAGCCATTTATATATTAATTAAATTTGTATGTCAGTCATCATCTATCTCCTCCCATCTCCCAATACAGCAACTCTGAGCGGCTTACAATATGACAAAAAGTCATAGATGACACCTTTCTCCCACTAGTATTAAACTATTAATATTAAAATAACTTACATTAAAATTAAGAGTAATGGTGTTAGGTATGAGGTTGGTATTTGTTTAGCCATTTATTTATATCCCACCTTTATTATGTTTACAAATATTTCAAGGCAGCAAACATATCCAACATAACTTTCTTTCTCTTATTTTCCCCACAACCCTGTCAGATGAGAGTGAGTGACTGGCTCAGAGTCACCCAGCCAGCTTTTATACTTATGATGGGACATGAACTCACAGTCTCCTGGCTTCTAGCCAGGTGCCTTAACCAGTAAGCTAAACTGGTTGGCGCTTATTTTTGCCATAGTAAAACAAACAGTTTGCTTTCCAAAACTAAGCGAAATAAGAAATGTTGCAGCGATCCTCAACAAATCCTTTCACTGTGTATTATACACAGTATTCCACATGCTAAACTTACACATATGCAAACTGTGTGTGCTTATTCCTTTTGGTTTGGGCTCATTATTAATAATATTCTAAATTCATTTTATGGGTTGAAGAATAAGGGGAAAAAGCAAATCTGTGTAAACTGCCTCCAGTGTTTAGCTGCTTACTACTGTTTTGGGCATTTTAATATTTTAGCAGGTGGAAATGATTTAATAACATCACAATTAGAAGGAAAATTGCACAGTCAAATGTTTGGAGAAATACCCTGCTGATTTTTTTGACAACACTCCCCTTACAACCTTAGTATGTCTGACAAAAGAAAGTTTTCAATACAGATTGAAGATTTTCTATTCTAGATTTTGAAGAATACTTCTCAAAACAGTCAGCTATCTAACCCCATTAAACCGAACAGGGTTAAGAATACTGTACCAGCACTGCACTACTTTCAGGCCAGTAAAATCTTGGAAACCAGAATCAAAATTTCCAATTCTTATTTTTATTAAATTAAGGCAGCACCTCTAAATGATTTAATATGCTCCTTCATAGGTTTCTTGACAGAGAAGTTGTCTTTTGTAAGTTTAGCTGTCAACCAAGTATCTCTTGATAGTTCATGTATGTTCTCCTATACTCAGTTTTCCCCTCAATCACATGAGCAGTATATACTTCTAATGATTTTATTTTCATATTTCACCCTGATGAGTCATCTGTCCACCAAAGTTCTGGAGCCAGTTTATACTGGGCAATCTTTTTACATTTTCAGGAATTTTGCAACCAAAGATATTGAGCAATAATATCTACTACGTTGATCAGCTGTGTGGCTTCTCACCATTACAGGCAACTGAAGTCAGCAGAGCCAGTTGTTACATACATGCATGCATGCATGCATGCATACATACATACATACATTTATTTATTTATCTATCTATCTATCTATCTATCCGCACATCACTGCATTTATCCCAGGCTGTTATAGCAGAAGATGCAGCTGGCATTGTAATAATATATTTCAAGAAAATTAAAATCTGAGGATTTGTGACCAGATGAATGTAACTGAATACACTTTTTTAAGGAGAACTTCTATAGTTACTTCCATTTCATTTTTAAGAAAAGATAATTTGATTCTGGATTAGCTTGATAATTTTCTGGATCGAAGAGAAAAAAAATTAGGCCACTGTAGTTATGATATTAAGAATTTTGTAACTCTATTGACAAGATATAAATGTGATTTCAAATTTGACCTTTAAATTGGCCATTACTAATCTTTCAAAATGTTTTTCGGGCACATATTCAGAGTAGTTATATTTCATGCAGGCGTCCTGGTATTAATTTAAATTATATATTATGCATTTAAATGCTGAGTGTCTTCATTCTGGGAAGCTTTTATTAAAATTAGCAGAATGTTGAATGCACATGGAAATTTCTGAAAAACATTTCCTAAGCTAGTGATTTAGATTCCTCGCTTTGTACTGTAATTTTAAGTTGCTTAATTTACTTTGTCTATAAAATTTCTAATAATGTCTGATTATATGCATTAGGAAACAATGTTTGCTTAAAAACGTTAAGTTGCCTCTGCATTGAAATGTTTTTGAAGCTTTTGAAGCAACCATTTGAAACGGTAAAATATAGCTTATAAACCCACTTTATTAAATACCTTTTGTGGCCATGGACCCCAAAGACTTAACTCAAGGTTTAAATCATAACATTTCTTCAAGCTTTTGTGGAACCTCTGTGACAACATAGCTTCCCCCCTGAGAGTCCATGGACCACGGGTTGAGAAACCATTGGTGTATAGTAGTAACTTGCATTTTCTATCATGTCTGAATTTATAAACCATTAGACCAAACCATCATATCCATTGATATGATGGTCATCTATTGGATGGCCTTTAGGAAATGTTCAGAACTTCCCAGGAGCAGAGAAATGAAAATAGATAGAATCCAGCTAGGGTTAGAGTCCCATAATTTGTATATATTCATGGGACATTGTTAACAAGTCCATAATGATTTTTATTGATTTCATATTTTTTTTCTCCACTCTTGCCTTCCGAAAAGTTGTTTTGTGGGGTTTTGGGCCCCTCTAGAAGTGATCTGAGTGAGATGCAAATTCCCTGAGTCTTAGATAAAGTAATTTTTCCCCAAATGGAATACGCAGTTCTTCTAGATTTATCTGCAGAAACCTAGCGTTAAGAAAAGCGATCAAATACATGCTAGTGTCCTATCCAAATAGCTATTATCTCTATCAAACACAAACTGCCCTCTTTCATATATACACAGATACATAAGCCCCTCCCTCATTTTAGGTAAAGGGGAAAATGAAAAATGGAGTTAGGGCAACAGGCAAAGGAAAATGAGCAGGGAAAAAAGAAAAAAAAAGTTCTATTTAAATGTTAAGCAGGGATTAAAATTTAACAGGCAAGCAGCTTCTTCTAAGCATTGGCTAAAGTTCAAAAACATTTTCACCAGTGATAACTGCAGTCATTCGCATTTTTATTCCAACCATTTGTTTTCAATAGCCCGCTTTATTATCCTCATCATCATGTCATCATCATCATTATTAATCAATTCTCTCTCCCCTTCCTCCCATTCGTAGCTAGTTATCTGAAAGAAATATACAGGTAGTCCTTGACTTATGACCACAATCCAGCTCAACGTTTCTGTTGCTAAGTGAAACCTTTGTTAAGTGAGTTTTGCCCCATTTTACAACCTTTCCTGCCACAGTTGGTATGTGAATCACTGCCGTTATTAAGTTAATCAACACACTTGTTAAGTGAATCTGGCTTCCCCACTGACTTTGCTTGTCAGAGACAGTGATCATGTGACGCCAGGACACTCCAGCCATCATAAATACAAGTCAGTTGCACAACTGTCTCAATTTTGACCACATGATCCTAGGGATGCTGCGGCGGTTGTAAGTGTGGAAAAATGGCCCTAAGTCGCTTTTTAAAATTCCATTGTAACCTTGAAAGGTCACTAAATGAACTGTTATAAGCCAAGGCGTCATTGTTCCAACTAATCAACTCCAAACCAATAAACTTCAAGACACGCATTTCCTCAAAGTTCCATTTTATTAGGGTTGTCATACAGGCACATCTTACAAAACCCGAATCTAAGCGTTCCGGGTTTTCCCTTCCCAAAAGAAAATCAAAAATCCATCCCGTTCATCCATCAGTCCATCATATAGTCCAATCAAACCGTCATCCCAACTGGAGACATTCCTCCAGGTGCACTCGCCTCCAGGTGCAAGGCAACATGTCCTTGACTCTATGAGAAAGAACGATGTTGTGCCTAATCTTCTACCACGCTATGAAATCCCCCCTCCCAAATTTCCAGGCACTGAATGTGGCAGCCTTGAAGCTTCCAAATTAAAAATGGCTTCCAGGGCTTGACACAAGGAGGACTACTACTTGATTTTTTGGTAGCTGTGATATGTTAAAAAAAAACAACCCTATTATATGAAGGTTAATATCCATGCCAACTATAGTGACTGTTCATATACAATTTACGATTCGTCTTAGAAACTTGCTTTTAATGTCTGCTTTAGTTCATACTTTCTGCAAGCAAATAATTATGTGGAATTTTTGAAGCAATCTGTAGTTTTGTCCTATCGGGGTTCAGGACTCTAGCTGTGGATCTGGATTTCCAGTTCTATCTGAAGAAATGAAACTTAACTTCCAGGTAAGCAAATGCTTTGGGGTGTTGATTTTTCACCTTGTTTTGCTTTTTTGTCCGTGTGGCAAGAGGACATGCTGTTTAAAAGACTTTTGGAGGAACTTTGGAAAGCTCCCACCACCGAAACTATAATAGTAATAAATTATCTGATATAAATTGACATGTGATGCAGCACCCAGAAAAATACAGCATGCTTCACTTAATCTCCAAGGAAAGATTGAAGGCAAAAGAGGTCCAGGTAGAAGAAGAACATCAAGGCTTCAAAATCTAAAGGACTGGTTTGGACAGAACTCAGCAGCACTTGTTCATGCGGTTGTTGATAAAAATAGGATCGCCAACATGATTGCCAACGTCCGATGACGGATATGGCACAAGAAGAAGGATATAAATTGAAAGATGTCAACAGGAGTGCTGATTTAACACCAGCCTGTCAAATACTTAGGAGGCAAGGGCTGGGCAACACAAGCAAATGACTTAAAAGTTAACCATCAACACACACCATTCAACCTCTAAGAAGCCACACACAACGGAGGCACTAGAATAGAGTAGAACAGAACAGAACAGAATAGAATACTTTATTGGCCAAGTGTGATTGGACATACAAGGAATTTGTCTTGGTGTAAATACTCTCAGTATAGATAAAGATACATTTGTTAAGAATCAAGAATCACAATGTACAACACTTAATGATAGTCATAGGGTACAATCAGCAATCAAATCATACTAGGAAGCAGTCAATATAAATCGTAAGGATACAAGTGACAAAGTCCTACAATCACAAATGGGAGGGGAGGGGTGATAAGGAATGATGAGAAGATTAATAGTAATAGTAGTGCACACTTTGTAAATAGTTGAACAGTGTTGAGGGAATTATTTGTTTAGCAGAGTGGTGGCTTTCGGGGAAAAACTGTTCTTGTGTCTAGTTGTTCTGGTGTGCAGTGCTCTGTAGCGTCGTTTTGAGGGAAGGAGTTGGAACAGTTTATGTCCGGGATGTGTGGGGTCTGTAAATATTTTCACACCCCTCTTTGACTCATGCAGTATACAGGTCCTTGATTGAAGGCAGGTGGGTAGTAATGTTTTTTTCTGAAGTCCTAATTACTCCCTGGAGTCTGTGTCTGTCTTGTTGGGTTGCAGAACCAAACCAGACAGTTATAGAGGTGCAGATGATATTCTCAATAATTCCTTTGTAGAACTGTATCAGCAGCTCCTTGGGCAGTTTGAGCTTTCTGAGTTGGCGCAGAAAGAACATTCTTTGTTGTGGTTTTTTTATGATATTTTTGATGTTAGGTGTCCATTTTTGATCATGTGATATAGTAAACCTAGAAATTTGAAGGTCTCTACTGTTGATACTGTGTTGTCTAGTATTGTAAGAGGTGGTAGTATGGGAGGGTTTCTTCTTAAAGTCTACCACCATTTCTACGGTTTTGAGTGTGTTCAGTTCCAGATTGTCCCGGTTACACCACGAGGCAAGTTGTATAACCTCCTGTCTGTATGCAGATTCATTGTTGTCTCGAATGAGACCAATCACTGTTGTGTCATCAGCAAACTTAAGTATTTTAACAGATGGATCGTTTGAGAAGCAGGCATTGGTATATAGGGAGAAAACAAGTGGAGATAGCATACAGCCCTGGGGGGCCCCGGTGCTGATTGTACAGGTATCGGATGTGATTCTGCCTAGCTTCACGTGCTGCTTCCTGTCTGTTAGGAAGCTTATGATCCACTCACAAGTGTGTTCAGGTACTGCTAGTTAGTTTAATTTACTTAGAAGAGTGTCTGGAATGATGGTATTGAATGCTGAACTGAAGTCTACAAAGAGGACCCTTGCGTAGATATTTGGAGATTCAAGGTGTTGTAGGATGTAATGCAGAGCCATGTTAACAGCATATAAATAAATATCACACACAGAACAGCCCACGCTCCGCTAAAGAGAAGGTCCCTGAAGATGAGCCACAGCATGAGTCCGAAAGCTCGGAAGACAAAACTTCTGGTCCCAGTGACCGATCCAGATTGGATCCTGAAGGATGTATTTCCAAAAATGGAGAAATTGCAAACATTTGCTTGCTTCTTTCCACGCCAGGAATGGGAGAATGCTGACACTACTTTTAATCTGTTTAAAACATACAGTTAATGACTTTTCATCAAGCCATGTATAGATATGGTTTCCATACCAACCTCATCTTTACATTTTTTTTTCTTACTTCCTATTTTCTGACTAACAAGATCAGCTTAACTTTTAAGAATTCTTAAATGTTGAAAGCTTGCAACTTCTTATTTTATTTTTTTATTTTTTTGGAGGGGGGGGACTTCCAGCATTCTGTTGTGCTAAATTTGGGGACATACAAGAAGATGCAGAAGAATATGTGCCAGGAGCAAGTAAAATACTAATTTTATCTTAATGCTGTAAACTGGGTTCAGCTTCAGTGATGTATGGCTTCTTAATAACGGTTGGCAGGAGCCATATATTGGCATGATTTCTAAACTATAGTTCTGTGGATATGTTTGAAAGTAAAAGTCATGTATGGTGATTACCAAATGTTGATTAGTTCTTGGTCTTCTCCTCAAGCCTGAATGTGTCTGTATAGTTGCATGTCCAGTCCTATGCCCATAAGATCTCATTTCCATATTGTGTGTCAGTGGCATGGCCAGAAATGGAATAAACATTTCCAAAGAGTTTCCTAAGATTCTCAGAAGAGTGTGTGTGTGTGTGTGTGTGTGTACAGATACCTATAGGTAAGGTAAAGGTTCCCCTCACACATACATGCTCGTCATCTCCGGCTCTAGGGGAGTCATCTCCGTTACAAAGCCAAAGAGCCAGTGCTGTCTGAAGGTCATGTGGCCGTCTCCGTGGTCATGTGGCCGACATGACTAAATGCTGAAGGCGGACGGAACGCTGTTACCTTCCCACCAAAGTAGTTCCTATTTTTTTCTATGCAATTTTATATGCTTTCGAACTGTTAGATTGGCAGAAGCTGGGACAAGTAACGGGAGCTCACTCCATTAAGCGGTGCTAGGGATTCGAACCACCGAACTGCCGACCTTTCTGATCGACAAGCTCTGCATCTTAGCCACTGAGCCACCGCATCCCTTTTACATATACCTATATACACACACAAACACACACATATTTTGTGTGCGTGTGTGTAAATGAATATGTATATGTGTGTATATGTATATACAGGTAGTCCTCAGTTGGCAACCATCATCGTGAGCAGCAACTCTGTGATAAGCGAAGTAGTTGCTAAGTAGAAAATCATAGGACCACAACTGCTTTTCCTTTTCTCCCTGCTCCTTGTCTTTGGAATGCTGGGATAGCTGGCTCAAAACCGGCAAGACTAATTAATTTCATTTTCTGCTTTTATTTATTTCTCAACCTCTCCCTGCTTTTCGGAATGCTTACCTCAGTGGTAGGATAATTAACAGAAGGGAATTAATGTACTTCCTCTCCAATTTCCATTCTATGAGAAAGTGAGGGGGAAAAAAGCAAGTTCTGTAGGCAATCTCCCCTGTATCTTGACCCATTTCTTTCTTAACCTCCTGCAGAGTGGTAAGATTGGAAGGGAAGGGATCACACGAGAGTAAGCATTTACACAATAGGGAATGCACTGGACTGTTTGTATAGGCCCATCTCTGAGCATACTGTTGTCCTGTGTGTGACTGTTGTTATTCTTCCCCCCACTCTTTGAAATCGGAGAGATTGGATAGGAAGGAATTATAAGAGACAAGCGGGGAACACAAAGCGAGGACTACCTGTATAGTGTTAATGCTGAAACTTCTGACCTTTTAGTTTAGATGCTGCCAAATGCTCTAAAGTCCCAGCAAGTTAGATAATAAGCTCAGAGATGGAACCTGCGCTCTTCAACTCTTGCTAATTTCATCGCCCAGACGAAAATGGCAAAAAAATTGCCCATTGGATATGCTGAATTTGCTTAACAACCACATGTGACTCGCTTTGTGACAAAGGGACTCGCTTTGTGAGCAGTTTAAAAATGGCTCTTAAATCAAGTCTGCTCGTATACCTTTGACTTGCAACCACAATTGTGGGCTGTGTTTTGCTGGTAAGTAAAGGACGATCTGTCATCAGTCGAAAACATATTCAATGTTGCTTTGTTTTCGTTATTTACTCTCAGACTTTGCACCCATTTAAAGATGGACCGGCAGATTACGATGAAAACTGTCATGAATCTGGGAGGCTTACTTCAGTGTCAGTGAAGATGTGAAGCTGGCTTCTGTCTCCCATCAGTCTCTTGACACGCTGCCAGCTTTCTTGCTCATTTTTTCCCCCCCTTTTCTATAACAGGCTAGTAGGGTCACCTCTCTGGAGTTTGAAGTACTGCTCCAAGGATCTATCGAGACTGGAAATAATGGATGTTATTCTTCTCCCTCCCTTCTTAGGAAAGCATTAGTGGATATGGAGAGAAGCCTTGTGTCAGCAGACCGCTTGAAAAGAGGAAGTCCACGAGGCTTGAAAGATATACTAATATGTCACTGATAAAGCATCTTCCCGTGGTACTGCCTTATTCTAATTTTTTTTTTTTTTTTTTTAGTAGCTGAGAGCAATTAGCTGGAACTGTTGCGGTCGCAGCTGTTTCGTAGCCGAGCAATTAAAAAAGGAGAGGTGTGGTCTAACTGGAACTTATGTGGACATGTGTCTAACTGCCCTTTCCTCAACCCGCCCTGAGATCTTCCATTTTCAAAGTAGCAGGAGGAAGACACTTGTGTTGGAAGAGATGTCCCTCTGGGTTCAGTTCCGAGTGGGAACAAACACACTGGAAACACGGAGGCTGCTTGGAAGGATGGTTTAATGGTGAACCAGAACCACCAAGCACATGTGATTCTGAATAGATGAGCACATGGAAGATAGATAGATAGATAGATGATAGATAGATAGATAGATAGATAGATAGATAGATAGATAGATAGATAGATAGATAGATAGATAGATGATAGATAGATAGATAGATAGATAGATAGATAGATAGATAGATAGATAGACAGAGTGAGTCTCTTGGGCTTTGAATTGGAGCTTCCTGTTCCTGTGGCAACGGCAGGTAACCTATTGGTTGCTGTAGGGGTCATGTGCAAATCCTAGGAGTTTGTCTGAGATAAGTCTGGTTGAACAGTGGGCTGATGTAATGTCCCCAGGAGATTTCACAATGCAGTGAGCCCTGCTGTTAGATGGGTAGAGGGCTAATCCTATCATGTCCTGAGGCCCATGTCTTAATCCCATCACCCTGGAGATGAATGGGGGGGGGGGGGGGCAGGGAGCTGCTTTGTCTTCACAAACATGTTTCTCCTTTTTTCATCCAGGGAGAGATAATGTTCTGCCCTTTTAACATTTCCTAGAACATTTCATTGTTCTGGGGGTGGGGTGGATGCTAACTTTCTATGCTTGTCAATCAGCAACAACAGTTGAAATACACCTGCAGCTTGGATGAGAGCTTGGTTCTGGTGCTATGACTGGCATTTGAAGCCCATCTTTATAGAACCAATTTCATTTGTGGCTTCATTCAGAGGAATCCTCTTCCTCCCATCTGTCCCAAAAATAGCTTCAGGCCGGATGCTCACCTCTTGAATTACAATATTTCCTTTTCTCTTTTCCACCTACTATATGTCCATGACTATATTCTGCCCACGGTGGAGCCAATGAGTGAGGAAATGTGGAAAATAGTATTGCTTCCACTACAGGTAATTCGTTTAGTAACTGTTCAAAGTTACAACACTAAAAAAATAATGATTTAGGACCATTCTTCACATTTACAACCCTTGCAGCATGTCCAATGGTCATGTGGTCCAAATCCAGACACTTGGCAACTGACTCGTATTTATGACAGTTGCAGTGCCCTGGGGTCATGTGATCCCCTTTTGTGACCTTCTGACAAGCCAAGTCAATGAGGAAGCTAGACTCACTTAACAACCGTGTTACTAACTGAACAACTATGGTGATTCACTTAACAATGGTGGCAAGAAGGCTGGTAAAATGAGGCAAAACTCATTTAACAACTGCTTCACTTAGCGAGAGAAATTTTGTGCTCGATTTTGGCCGTAAGTTGAGGACTACTTACATATACAAGAAAGCTTTGCTTACATAGCAAAGCCAGCATGGACCTTTATGGAACCCTGTTGTCAAATTTCAGATTGGCTCTCCTTCCCTGTCTCACATCACATGATGGTTTAAACCAGTGGTTCTCAACCTTCCTAACGCCGCGACTCTTTAATGCAGTTCCTCATATTCTGGTGACCCCCAGCCATAAAATTATGGCTCGGTTCGTAAGATCATCAAAAATATGTGTTTTCCGATGGTCTGAGGCAACCCCCGTGAAAGGGTCATTCGACCCCCAAAGGGGTCGCGACCCACAGGTTGAGTACCACTGGTTTAAACCTTGCTAATGAGCTGGAGCACTTCACACTGCAAATGGGGCTCTTGACGGAATGCTCTGTCTGATTCCCTCGCACATCAAAATGTATACACAGGCATATGCTGGGAGAGAGAAATTGAGATATCAGGAAAAAGACTAGGCACTAACAAGAAATCTTCCTTGTGACTCCTGGATTTCAAGGTTGAAAATTTAAAAGGAGAGTGGGGGAGAGAGCGGGAAACACACACATATTTGAGCAGTCTACAGTCTGGAATAATTGATGGCATTTGCAACTGAGCATCTTATTTGAAAGATAAGCCTACAGCTCTTATTTGCCCAATGTCTGTTCAGGTGTTATTCCATAATTGGTGCTGGAAAGTCTGACAAGGAGTTAGCCCTGTATCTTTTTTGCAAGCGTCCCAATATTTTATTCAGTTACAATGCTTCAACAGAGCACGTATTTACTGTCTGCCTACTTGTGAATGTAATAGAAAGTCAACTTAGCTTGCGTCATCCCTGCATATTTTTCAGGATTGTTAGTGTTTGCAAGAGGGATGCGTGGCATGTTAGGAGCCTGCAAACACATTGCCTTTGTAAAACCTACATCTAAGATCAACTAGCTCACATGCTGTATCTCCATAATGACCACCACCACCACCCCAAAAAAAACCCCTCGTGGTAACACAGCATAACATTTTTCCAAATAAATGGCTTTCACAATTTCCTTGCGCATTGAAAGAGAGAATTCTAACTCAGACTTTTCCTTCAGGTGTAATTTTTGGGATAATCTGTCATAAAAACATCACTCTTGTCTTCCCATGTAGAGAGAGAACATGTGTCCATGACTCGGGGTAAGTGTAAGACAGTGTTACTCCCACCTATGTTTTCTGTGATGATTTGCATATGCACTGAGAACACTTGCACGCATGTACACCCTTGGCCTAGAAGTGGGCTGCAACCAGTTTAACGACTGGTTCTGTGAACACACACAGCACTATAAAAACACCGATTTTAACCTCAACAGCTTACCTTTTAGGACAGCACGGGTAAGTAGAACAGCTGAGGGGCGGAAATCCGTTGTGCCGCACGAATCAGATGAGCTGAAAAAGACGGAAATATAGGGCAGGGGTGGGTGGGTGGGGCTAGCTGATGGTTGGAATTACCGGTTCGGTAGAACCGGTCCAAACCGGGAACAGCCCACCGCTGTCTTGGCCAAATAAATTATTCCATTCCATTCCACTCTATTGTATTCTATAGACTTAAGCTTATATACTGCTTCACAGTGCTTTACAACCCACTCTAAGCAATTTATAGAGTCAGCATATTGGCCCCAATGATCTGGATCCTCGTTTTACCGACCTTGGAAGGATGAAAGACTGAGTCAACCTCGAGCTGGTGAGAAAAACTGCTGGCAGTCGGTAGAATTAGCCTGAAATGCTGCATTCTGACCACTGTGCCACCACGGCGCTTACAGTACAGGTAGTCCTTAACTTATGGCCACAGTTGAGCCCAAAATTTATGTTGTTACGTGATAAATTTGTTGAGTGAGTTTTGTCCCATATTATGATCTTTCGTGCCACAGTTAACTTTTTTTTGCCAGATTTGTTAATTGAATCACTGCAGCTGTAAAATTAGTAACGCAGTCGTTAAGTGAATCTGGCTTCCCCCATAGATTTTGCTTGTCATAAGGTTTCAAAAGGGGATCACGTGACTCTGGGACACAGTAACCATCATAAATGTGAGTCATCTGTCAAGATATCCAAATGTAAACTCAAGTGACCATGGGGATGCTACGATGGTCATTTAAGTGTGAAAAAGGGTCATAAGTCACTTTTTTCAATGCTGTTGTAACTTTGAATAGTCACTAAACGAATTGTTGTAAGTTGAGGTGAGGCACTTGTGACAGACTCAAAACAGTGAGGAGGTTGGGGAGGAACATGGGCCAATCCTGGAGTCTGGGGAAGGCTCTGATGAGTGCTCTGCATCGGGGGCAGAAATGGGGCCAGGGCCATCTGACAGTTATCAGCTGCCTTCAGAGTCGGAGATGGGCAGAAGAACAGCTGGAGCCTGTTCCCAGTGTGCGCATGCGCAGAACTGTGTGGAGAAGGGAACAGTTAAGAAACAACGGTCAACTCGAGAGTAATCCCAGTGGTGGGATTCAAAATTTTTTGCTACCGGTTCTGTGGGCGTGGCTTGGTGGGTGTAGCAGGGGAAGGATACTGTAAATTCTCCAGTCAGAGGTGGTATTTGCCTGTTCTCCGAACTACTCCAAATTTCCACTACCGGTTCTCCAGAACTGGTCAGAACCTGCTGAATACCACCTCTGGTATGGCGCCTCCCATAGGGAATAAAGAGGAGTGAAAGGGGAGTGGTGTTTGCAGGAGACAATTAGTTCAATTCATTGGAGTGAAGATCTGTTCCTGACTTCTTGCCAAGTAATTGCTGCTACAGCATGGCGTTTGGAAGATATCTGCCTGGCAACTCTCCAAGCCTGATAAAGGTCTGTAGTTGTGAAATCTCATGAAAGACTGTTTGCCGGGACTTTGCTGGAGAAGAATTCCCTTAAACCTAAATAAAACGGGTTTTATCTGGATGAGGAGTCTGCTTCATGATCTTGGGATGCCTAGGTCAGAACAGCCGCTATTCTAGGCTATTCCATTCCATGAGAAGGTTAACAATGGGAAGGCACAGAAAAGAATTTTGCATTCCAGTCTTTCTGCCTAGCAAACAAGCATAACAGAAGAGAAATGTCTTCCAGGCAAAGCTAACGGGGCCTAAAATGTAGAGCCACAGGGGATTTGGATGGACTCTTGTAGGCCCTATGACTGACAAATAGTCTTGAGAGACATGACAGGGCCCATTTTTATTTGATACAGCACACATCGCTTGAATGCTCAAAGTAATCCTAACTCTCTACGATTCAGTAATACCTTCCTCCTAGTAAATATTCCCTGGTTTCCTATATGTAAGATTGTAGTAATTACAAATAGATGGCTTGCAGGAAGAAAAAAAAAAAATCCCTTCACATTTTTTCACTTTTTATTTCTACATGCCAGTTCAAGCTGTCAAAACTGTTCAGATCTTTTCAGACTCGGGATGGATTGTCAAAGAGTGAAAGAATCTAAAATAGCTGGTTCTGGGAAACACACCCTATTTGTTGTCCCCTTCCTGTAAAAAAAAAATAGGCCAGTAGGATTGTTTAAAATGCTTCAAAGGCCTTCCGTATGGAAGGAACACGACGATCTCACTTCAGCAACCTGCTTGCATGTACCCACAATGCTGTGGGGCTTCTGGGCATCTTTGGAAAGCAGAGTTAATTGACTCCTCAAGTTACTCGGCTCTCGGTACAGAGGAGATGCTGCCACTGCGGTTTTAGAAGGCTTCCTCCAAAAGCTACAGAGCAGAATAGCTACTCTGCAGTAGGAATTGGCCCCAATGGAGTTCCATGGGCCTCCAAAAGCCAGGGATTCCACCTGCCCTGTTGAACTAAGGCAGGGGCCCCAAACTTGGCAACATTAAGACTTGTAGACTTCAAGAATTCCCAGAGTTGAAGTCCACAAGTCTTAAAATTGCCAAGTCTGGAGACCTCTGAACTAAGGAATGGTGGACCTCTCCCTGAAAATGGCTGACTTTAGGTTTTTCCTTCCCTCCCAGTGGAAAGCATATTGCCTTGAAGACAGGACAGACCAGGATGTGGAAGGTAAGGTGGGGACAACAGGTGATTCTACTGGTGGCGTGGAAATGATAATTTCTGTTTGAGCAGGACGAGCTGGCAACCAAGGAAAAGACCACCTCTTACTTTCTGGAGTAGCAACTTTGAGAGAAATGATGTAAAACCACTGCGAAAAATGCAATTATGATTATTATACTGCCTAACTCCCAATTACTCTTATGACCTGTTGGGACTTTAATGTCACAACTAGTCCTTAAAAACTTATCCCTAAGTGTTTTCTCTGGTGGGTTTTGGGTGGGTGGGGAGCTTCAAGTTAGCTTTCACCCTTGACAAGTAACAGAATAACAGTTGGAAGGGACTTCGGAGGTCTTCTAATCCAGAGGTCTCCAACTTTAAGACTTCTGGACTTCAACTCCCAGAATTCCTCAGCCAACATTGGAGACCCGTTCTAATCCGCCCCGCTGCAGGAAACCCCATACAAAATGGCTATCCGATCTCTTCTAAAAAAAACCCAGTGTTTTTGCAGCACCCACAACTTTTGGAGGCAAAAATTGTTTGCCGATTTAAATTGTTCCGTCGGGAAATTTCTCCTTATTTCTAGGTTGGTTCTCTACTGTGGTTTTCTTGGCAAGACTTTTCAGAAAGGGTTTGCCCTTGCCTGCTTCCTAAGGCTGAGAGACAGAAGTAGGCTTAAGATCATCCAGCTTGCTTTGTGCCTGAGGTGGGATTTGAACTCACAGTCTTCTGTTTTCTATCCTGGTGCCTTAAACACTATGCCAGCCTGGCTTTTTATCGCTAAGGGAAGAGCTTTATCACCATCTAAGTGATAGATGCCCACACTGCCAATGATAACTTGGGGCTCTTACTTAGAGACTTATATTTACAACTGAATTGTCACATACAAACAGGATTTTAAATAACATTATTATCTTGGATTTTTAAAAAGTGTCCAGAAAAAGGTATCCACATGTTTCAGGCTCCTTTTGTTTAACTTCTTTCTTCAAGAGCAGGTTTCCTGTCTCTAAAGAAATATTGTTCATCCAAATCTAATGATGCTTCTTCCCTCTCTCCTCAGTCTGCCCTGATTCAGAGAAACGCAGTTATAATTTGTTGTGACTGATCCCCAATGCGCATGTTAGTGATGGCTACTTGCCATGAGTTGGAAAGTGAAACTAAGTGTTGTTTATCAAGAGGGGAAGTGATACCAAAATGAGACAAGGAGGTGTGATTCTAATTTGCACTTCGGTTTCAGTTGTGCCCGGCGGGCCTGCTTCTCTTCGTCAGGGCTGTTTCAGAGTGGTGACAAGGGGAGACGGAACCAAATGTGCTGCTAACAGATGCAGCAACCATGCTGAAATTCAACTTGCCTTGTGCCTAAAGGATGATGAGTGTGATTCTTGTTGTAGGCATTCCAGAGAGAGCAACATCTAACATTTTCTGCATAATTTCAGGAGCTGTGAACGGGCTGATTGAAATTCACGTAGAAGCCATTCCAGAGCCACAAAAACATCCTGTTGGTCTTCGCTAATGAAGACCTCTGACAGGATCCTTTAGCCTCCAGTGCTAACCTAAAAACACACATTATTTGTGTCAGGTGTGTATTAGCTGCTTCAAGACACCGGGAAGATACTTGCTATCTTGCCAGGCATAGAAATTGCTGGTGTAGTTACAGCAGCCCATCGCGTCTTCTAAAATGGCCAGCAGGGAAAATAACAGTCAGGTCAGCAAACCTGGGATTTTAACCTTATAGGCAGAGCCATTCTCAAATTCACAGAGGCTGGAAAAGGTAGAGTAATGATCAAGGAACAGCTGTGAATCCTGCTACAATGCCCAGGAGCAGCCTAAGTTACAGACAAAATTCCCTGCGGGAGATTTTCATGAGAACAGTCTTGGCCCAGAATGCAGAATGATCAGTGCAAGGTGAATTATTACAGTAGTCATACTAGGTGGATTATTGAAAGCTGCTTTCAAATATGGCTTTGTCCGGGACCCTCAATTCTTTTGAGATTTTAAGGAAAAAAATGAGTTTTTGCTCTCACATCTCAAACCACATACCCCCCCAAAGTAAAAATAAAAACTGCGAGCAACAAAGATTATTAGGAGACTAGAGGCTAAAACACATGAAGAAGGGTTGTAGGAATTAGGAATGTCTAGTTTGATGAAAAGAAGAACTAGGGATGATAGCAGCATTACAATATCTAAGGCGGTGCCTCAAAGAAGAGGGTCAACCTATTCTCCAAAGCACCGGAAGGCAGGACAAGAAGTAATGGATGGAAACTAATCAAGGAGAGAAGCAACCTAGAACTAAGGAGAGATTCACTAACAGTGAGAACAATTAACTAGTGGAATAGCTTGCCTTCAAGAAGATGTGGGTGCTGCATCACTGGAGTCTTTTACAAAGAGCCATTTTGTCTGAAATGGTACAGGGTCTCCTGTTTGAGCAGTGGGTGGGACTGGAGTTGGTCTCTTCCAACTCTATTATTCTGTTATTCTTCCTCCATCTACCCTGGAAAGAATGCCAGTGAGCCATATTGTTGTGCTTCACTGATGAGAAGCATCTTGGTTGACCTGAACAAGAGTAAATGAGTTCAATTTATTGCCATTCCTATGGGAGATCAAACCAACACTATATCACTCATAACACGATCAATGGTAAGAATGGCTTTTTCCAAAGTAAATTCACAAGCTCCAGGGGCCAATCTGAATTAACAACAAATGATTAAGGTTGAAGAAGAATATTAATGTTGTTGTCCTAATCATAGCTCTGATTCCACCCTCAAACTCCGGCCAACTGTTGCTGTTTTGGGGAGGAAATTTCCAATGAATGAAACTGACTCCATGCAAGTAGCAAATTTGGGGGGGATGAGACTGATGGAGACAGAATCAAAAGGCAAGGGTTAAAGCTATCCAACATCTTTCTCACTACCCATTAAAACACAGCCCAGTTTTCTATGGGGAGGGAGAGAACGAAGTTAATCTAAAAATCCTCTTCACACAATTGCTTGAATGATTTTTTTTTTTTAATTTTGCTTTCCTAAACAAAATATCTGTGTGCTCCTTTGCGAATATCTATGTAACAATAACAAATATGTAGTGTAACATTGCATTGTTTTTAAAAAAAAAGGAATACTTATTTATGATTGATTACATAGGCTTACAAGGATGTCCAATTCCAACTGACTCCGAGCATCAGAACAATAAAATGAAAGAAGAGATGATATATACAAGTATGACTCAAGATACGACTGGTCTTTAGCAGCCATATGAACTTATAACAGTCCCCCTGCAAGCTTCATGTGACCTTTATGGCAGCTACAGTGCCCCTGCAGTCATTCACCCTTATGACGGACCACGGGACGCTGCAGCATCGCTGACTTCTCTTCCCCCATCCAGCCTTGCAATGCTTGGGCCTGTTTCCCATGCCTCCTGGGAGCAGGCGCCATTTTCTGTGCTCTGACAGTTTCTTGCAGAAATGGTATCTGGTTTCAAAGCTGTCCGTTCCTGATCAGCTGGCTGTTGGGGAGACTACAAACCAGAGGTGGTATTCAGCAGGTTCTGGAGAACCGGTAGTGGAAATTATGAGTAGTTCGAAGAACCGACAAATGCCACCTCTGACTGGAAACGTTACAGTCTCCTTCTGCCACGCCCACCAAACCACATCCCCACAGAACCAGTAGTAAAAAAAAATTGAATCCCGACACTGCTACAAACCCTCTCCTGGCTCTTGCTAGGTTTTGTGGAAAGGCAGCAGTTTCAAGATGAACTTCCCAAAACCTTTTCCTTCCTTAACACACACATCCCAGAACCCACATTTTTTTCAATAAAGAAAACAAAAAAAAACAAAAATTGGAGGGACAAATTTTTTAATTTTCTCACCCCCACTGGGAGCTGAAACTCAAATCTCCACATCTGCCCTTCAATCTCATTCACTTTTCGCCACCTCATTTGCTAAATTTACTATCTTATAATCAACATTCAAGCAAAGAAATTGATCTGTAAGACCGAAGTTTCTCCAGATCATTCTCTTCTTGTAAATCAAATTACTATAGATATAGTTTCCCCCTATCTTTGGGATTGCTTTTGTCAATTTTATTTAATTAATTTGCATAACTAATTAGCATTCATTTCAACAGTTTAGCTTTTTGTAGTATCAGGTTATAAACCCATTTGGGCTTGGTACTTTCACAATCTTTAATTTCTTTAAATCTCTTGAATTGGTGCAGATTTTTTAAAAAATATTGCTCTTATGTTGGTCACTAAATTCTGACTGTCCAATATAGGTGTTCAAGTTTTCTTGATCAACATTGTTCTTGACATGTAATTTCTTAAAGAATTCTGAAACTTCTCTTATAATTTCTGGTCTTATATATGACAATTTCTTTGTTTCTGTTATTGCCTTACTTTCCTTCTGTTTTCTAATTTTACATGCCAAAATTTTTCCTGGTTTGTTTGACGCATTTTATCTCCTTTTGGAGTTTTTCTGTTTCTGGTAAGCCTAATTGTTGTTTAACTTTGTTTAATTCTTCCAATGCCTATCATTTTGGATTAATCTTACAAATTTGTTCTAACTCTGTTTTTTTCTAGTGTAATTCCCATGTTTTTTCTATTTCCTTGTAAACTTTCTAATAACATCTTTTATATAAGCTTTACTAACCTCCCAGATGGTTGTTACTAACATCCCAGGAACTGTATTTATTTTTTAAAAAGCATTTTAATTCTTCTTTGCATTTCAGTGAATAACATCCTGTCATTCATGCTTTATTTAAAAGATAGTTCTTTCTCCCTGGAATCACGTTGCTTTCTGATCCACATATATCATTGAGAGAATCTCTTTTTCCTTGATAGGTGATGTAAGAGCCTCAGAGATCCAACACTTGTCAATTCTAGAATATTTTGCTGAGAAAAAAGTGTAGGGTTTTTTTTGCATCTGGATTTTGTAATCTCTAGGCACCTGTCAAAGCCAGTATGTCCATATTCTGAAAAACATTTTTATAGAACTTTCCTCCTTTTTCCCCTTGAGAAAACTTGATTTAAGTGTAGGTCTAGCTTTCTATTCATGTCTCCAGCAATAATTATTCCACCACTGTTGCAACTTCAAATGATTGTTACACAAATAGTTGTAAGTTGAGGACTACTATTCTGACCCAGCTTCCCAAACACAAGCCCTCTGTAGCTGAAACAAAGATTCCTTTATTAGGAGCGTCAGCAGCAAAAAGTTTCTCTTTCACCACAGGCCAATAAGTCTGTCCAGCCACATCTATTCATCTCTACCCCCTGCCTTTTATCCCAGAGCTAGGGTGGGGCTTCACTAGCAGCAGTGGCTCTTCCTTCTCAAGGACTGGTCCATAGATTTCCACTGCTCTCCTCTCCTCTGCCTTCTGCGCATCTGTGCGTCAGGCCCTAGACCCAGCTGTTCCTTCTCTTCCTCATCAACCACCTCCAGACCTTGGGGGTTGTTGACTCTCCATCTGAGGGCTGACGGACAGCTCTCTCTCCTCTCTCTCTCTCTCTCTCTGTGTGTGTGTGTGTGTGTGTGTGTCTGCCTCTCTCTCTCTCTCTCTCTCTTTCTCCCTCCCTCCCTCCCTCTCTCCTTGAGCCAAGTGTACTTGAACAGCACTGGAGACAGAAAATAGGGTTCTTCCCACTGAAGAAATATACAACTTTAACACTGTCGTACAATAAATATTGATCAGTAATGATGCCAAATGCCCATTATCACATGGGTTAGGTTTAAGATTTTCTCTTTACAGTGAGATAAGCACAATACAGTTAGTCCTCGACTTCCAACAGTTTGTTTAGTGACCGTTTGAAGTTACAATGGCACTGAAAAAGTGACTTATGACTGTTTTTCACCGTTACAACCTTTACAGCATCCCTCATGGTCATGTGACCAAAATTCAGATGTTTGGCAATTGGTTCGTATTTATGACCATTACAGTGTCCCAAAGTCACGCAATCACATTTGGCGACCATCTGACAAGCAAAGTCAATGGGGAAGCCAGATTCACTTAACAACCAGGTTACTAACTTACCAACTGCAGTGATTCACTTAACAACTGAGTCAAGAAAGGTCATAAAATGGGGCAAAACTCACTTAAAATATGTTTCACTTAACCAAAATTGTGGGGATCAGTTGTGGTCATAGGTTGAGGACTACCTGTAATAATGTGGAAGTTGGTCCTAGTCAGTTTTTGAGGTTAGTTACTTCCTACTTCTCATTTAAACTTGTGAGCCAACAAATGCCTAAGGAAGCTATTAAGAAGGCTTACTTGACTTCAGTGATCTTGGAGGTTTGGTTCAGGTATTTCTTTTACTCCTTCGAGCAGAGCCGTGGCCTAGAGTTGAAGATGCTCGCCTCCCACTCAGAAGGTTGAGAGTTCAATCCTAGGCAGCACCCGATGTTTCTATATCAGGACGCAAAGAGAAAATATCTGCTGCGAACTTCACATAGGCGTCAGGAAGGGCACCCGGCCCATAAATGTTCAGCTCCACTCAGTCGCCCCGACTCCACCCCGATAAGTTCACAGAGTCATAAAAGGGGGGGGGGGAGTTGTATTCCTTCATTTTCCTGCTGCTGGATATTCTTAATTTTTTCTCTCTTTCAACAAATTAACGTGCTATGTTAATTTGGAAAAGTATATATGTTTCTTGTAAACCAACAATATCAGCATTGTATATTTTTTTAAGTGTATTAAACACTTGTCTTTTTTTAAAGTGAAGTCAGTCCATTTAAATTTCATGAAATAAATGAAGGTTTCCCCCTTCCCCCATTGTGGATACAATTCAGTGTTGCTGCAGCAATATCTAATTTTTCATCTTTTTCATTCCCCGTATTTAGTGTCAAGAGGTTCCTTGTCTAAAGAGTTCCGAGCAATTAATTTTTCATGGAAGGAAGAAGGCATCTGAAGTCTTCGTTTTGTTTCCAGAAAGACTTTCAATGCAAGTAACATTTTCCATCTGTATCTGATTTTTGTTTGGTTCTTCGTACGCTTGTAAGAAATGCAAATTCTCTCGTTTCTCTTAGAAGTCTGGTTCAAAGATGAAATCACTTTGTATGCAGTGTAAACCCTCTGCTGTTTGCTGCTTGTTCCAACCGAGCTTTGCAGTTGAAGTAAGTGCTATTTAATGGGAAATCTCACTGTTGGAGAAAGCACTTTGTTGTCCTGATTACCGATGGCTGGTTTCCCCCACTTCCTTTTAAAACATGAGACAAAAACCTCACTCCTCTGAGCTGTTCTAACGTACAGATTTGTAAAAATGTAAATTCAGACAATGCTTAATGAATAATTGAACCAGTCTGTTAAATGCTTTATGCCTGCCATTAAAAAAAAAAGATTTTTTAAAAAAAGTCCTATTGTTTTCTTTTCTCTTTTACATAGGCAAGATGAAGAGAACAATTCTGTAAGGATCAGACTGACAGGCTTTCTGAAATAGTCCTCCACCTAATTCCATCACTGCAATTTTTGGAAATGCCTCCTTGGCCCTTTTTTCCTGTTGTGCAAACAAAATAATTGACAATAAAACAAAAACAATACAGTAGCAGTCCTCGACTTATGACCACAATTGAGCCCCAAATTTTGGTTGCTAAGCAAGACAGTTGCCAAGTGTTCTGACCTAGGCTTACAAAATCACGATGTAGGCTCCTCGTCCTGACAAAAACCCCTTTTATTAGGCCTATGTGAAGTCATATCGTTCACATCCAGCAAAGTCCTGGCAAACAGTCTTTCAAGGGTGATTTATAACCACAGACCTTATCAGGCTTGGAGAGTTGCCAGGCCGATAGCTTCCAAGCGCAACGTTATACCAGCAAATACCTGGCAAGGAGTCACAAACAAATCTTCACACTAATTAAACGAACTAACTGTCTTCTGCAAACACCACTCCCCTTTCACTCCTGTTTATTCCCTATGGGAGGGGCCATTCGCCATCCACCTGTGCCTTTCCTCCCAAGTTGACCCTTGTTCCTTAACTGTTCCCTTCTTCTGGCAGCTCTGTGCATGCGGGGTACTGGGAACAGGCTCCAGCTGTTCTTCTGCCTCACTGATGTCCAACTCCGAAGGCAGCTGATAACTGTCAGATGGTCCTGGCCCCATCGCTGCCTCCAACGCAGAGCACCTGTAAGAGACTTCCCCAGATTCCAGGACTAGCCCATGTTCCTCCCCAACCTCCTCACTGTCTGTTCTGACCCAAACCTGGTTCCAAAAAAGCAAACACAAGATAAAGGTAGCAGTATAATTTGTTTAAGTTTCAGCTAAGAATCCTGTTTCTTCACAGATAAAAGGCTGTTTCAAACTAATTAGCTCCAACAAGAAAGAGCCTTGCCAAGTTTTTTCAAGTCTGACAAAAAGCAACAGATAAGAAATAGTTTACAAGAGTCTTCAAATACCAACTGTAATGTCCATGAGGCTGAGTTCAAAACTTCTTTGCCTTCTGCAAAGAAGGTTAATTTCACAGCTGGCTTTTATCTTCTTGATGGAGGAGCCATTACTTTGCAGCCTTACTCCCGAGTCACCTGTGCTGTTGTAACTGTTCTTTCCGAGCAATCTGCGCACACACGCACTTGGCACAGGCTCCTCGGGAACTTCCTCATTGCTGCTGCCAGGCCCCACAATCTCTGAAGGCAGCAGTCCACTCCCTAATGGTCCTGGCCCCTCATCTGAGTCCTCGCTCTCCTCAGCTGTCTGCACCTGCTGCCGGCTGACCACAACACTGTCCGAGTCTGCCAACAGCTCTGCTGGCCACTGGTGGGCTACAACACCAAGTGAGTTTTGCTCCAGTTTACAATCTTTCCTACCACAATTGTTAAAGTGAATCACTGCCATTGTTAACGACACCGTTGTAAAGTCAATCGGGCTTCCCCATCGACTTTGCTTGTCAGAAGGTCGCAAAAGCTGTTCACACGACTCCAGGACACTGTAGCAGTCATAAACACGAATCACTTGTCAATCATATGAATTTTGATCATGTGACCATGGGGGATGCTGCAACAGTCATAAGTGAGAAAAATTGTCATAAGTCACTTTTTTTCAGGAACTTTGCACGGTCATTAAATAAATGGCCATAAGTCGAGGACTACCTGCACATTTAAAGATCACATAGTACTTTTTAAAAATCATTCACTTATTTACTGAGTTTTTTCAGTTACAATAGATAATTCCTGTTAAAGCTTGACCACTCAAGTCTTTTGGATACAGTTGATGGAAGCTGTAGGCCAGGCTTGCCAAATGGGCGGCCCGCGGGCTGGGTGCGTCACGCACAGGCCACGCCCACCCTGGCTCCACAAAGGCAAAAAACGTCATGATACGTCACGATACGTCACATGACGCAATCGAGTTGGACACCTGTGCTGTAGACCAAAACAAGGGAGTCTTGCATGAGAAAGACTAGAGGGGACTTCAGAATTATCCTCAGATTTCTTTCAGGGCATTTTTTTTTTTTCATACGATGCAGGATGCTGTTGCTTGAAATCTCAAGGGTGGGATGTTTTGGGGTTTTTTTTCTTCAAAAGGGAACTGGCCAATGTGAAGAAAAAGAACACCTTTGAGACAACTATGACCTGGATGACTGAGAATTTCCACAGACATATTGCTTGAGATACTCACGGTGTGAAGTTATTGTCTAAGGATCTATCTGAACTAGACACCCACATTTTTAAAAAGGAAGGTGTTAAGTACAATTTCCGTATCTTCTGATGCATTTAAGAACTTCAAAAGGATGTTCACGCACACGCACGCACACACACACACACAACAGAACACAAACACACCTCTCTCCAATCACATAGTTTGACAGAAAACTATCAACAGAAATGACTGCTGTGTGGAATTCAGTATGTGAGGATGTTCCCCGCTTAATCTGGACATCGTTCTTCTCTGTTGAATGTGAAGCCCACAGAAACATTTGGGATGGGAATCTTCTTGAGAAAATTTGCTCTTCAGGTTGCCACCATTTGAAATTTGCAGTTCTTTCTTGCAAGCATCCGTCTGTTGCTGGCTTACCTCTTCCAAGTAGCACATTTGGTCTGCTCTTTACTTGTTTTCCAAAAAGACAGTGAAGCCTTCACTCTTTTGAATGGATACTGGCTTGATTGCCATTTGTATAATTTACGGATGCTGATTTTTTTATAATAGAGAAAGTATGTCATAAAATATGAGACCTATTACGAGATATAATACTGTTCTAACCCAAACCTTGTTCCAAGGAAACAAACACGAATCAGAGGTAACAGCAAAACCTTTTAATGATTCTTTACAAATTATGTTCCTTCACAGTTAAAAGGCTGTTTCAAACGAATTGTCTCTGATAAGAACAAGCCTTGCCAAGGTTGTGAAAGGCTTGCCAAGAACACAAGATAAAGTTACTAAGAAATATTTCAAACACAAAGAGTCTCCGAACACCAACCAAGATATTCCAAATGTCCACAAGGCTTGAGCGCAAAAAGTTCTTTGCTTCCTGCAAAGAACTCCAGTTTCTCAGTTGGATTTTATCTCTTGAGGGAGGGTTCATTACCTTGCAGCCTTACTCCCGAATCACCCATGCTGCTGCAGCTGCTCTTTCCTTTAAGTAGCCCTGCGTGCATATGCACCGCGCACAGGCTCCTTGGGGTCCTCTGCATCATTGCTGCCAGCCTTCACAACCTCTGAAGGTAGCATTTCACTCCCTGGTGGTCCTGGCCCCATCCCTGCATCACACGCAGGCCCCTCATCTGAGTCCTCGCTCTCCAAGACCTCAGCCATCCGCACCTGCTGCTAGCGAACTACAACAAATACATAAGATATGTTACTAGAGAGAAAATGTATGCGCAAGGAAATAGAAACAC